>NC_060138.1:196892408-198309982 GCF_021461385.2 Schistocerca piceifrons | reverse complement strand
TTGCTAATAATTGGATCTTGTCTTTGCTACTAAAAACACACTGGGCTGTGGTGTCCCTGACATAGTAGGAAAGCCTATAATTGTAGGATATGTAGATGATGTCCTGTGTATGTGGTCTGGTACTACAAGAAAACTCAACACAGTCCTGTGTATGTGGTCTGGTACTACAAGAAAACTCAACACATTTTTGAAAAACGGCAGACACGGTAACACCTTCTTGAACACCCCATAGCTCACAAACATGCAGCTTTACACTCTATGGGGCAACGTTTCATATCTATCCCCTTGCCAGAGATGATTTTACAACCGAGTTAGATACAATAAAATTTGTTGCCACAGCCAGTGGCTACAATCCAATTCTTATTGACCACATCTTGCACAGGAAACAAAAACGGAAAATTATACCCCTCCTCTATGCCTCACCTGCTTCTCCATCCACTGTCTGCAAGAAATGCTGTACACTACCATTTCTAGGTGAGGTATCACAGATTGTAGCCAAAGCACTGAAATCCTGCAGGTATAGGCTTTCCCGCTATGTCAGGAACACTACAGCCCAGTGTGTTTTTAATAGTAAAGATAAGATCCAGTTGTTAGCCAACAGTGGGGTACACAAAATCACCTGTTCTGATTGCGACAAATTTTACATTGGTCACTCAGGCAGAGAAATAGCAACTAGACTGGTTGAACATGAACGCAGCTGGAGGTTGCAGAATTCGGACTCTGCGTTTGATGAGCATGTACTGAGTGAGGGTCACAACTATCAGCCAGTGTCTCGTGTACTTCACCTAGCAAACAAAGACCATAAACTCAACCAGCTGGAAGCCCTGGAAATTAACAAACATCTTGCTCACAGTCCAGAATTAATTCTAAATGACCATACACAGCCTAACACTTTCCCTCTCCTAAACTTCATATAATCATCTCTGTTGTTCATTTCTTCCCGCACTCTCTCTTCCTACATATTCCCATTTTCCTGTATTCAGTAAGATCTTTTGTTTTGCTGAAGTTGTCTTTGTATTCCATATAGACTGTAGTTTCAATAGTTAGGGCTTTCTTTTAACTATTACTTGTATTACCGTCCATACTTAACACCCCTTGTAGTTATCTCACCAAATATTGTTCATATTTTACTTTGTTCTTTTATTTAATGCAAACTATTACACAGTCACTGTTTTGATTATAATGTTAATGTTAAAATGCAGAACCACCACACTCTCAAAGATTGCATTTACTGTAGGTTCCCTCAAATGCCTGCATTTTCCTGCATTTATTTATTTCTGCTCATCTTACTGATATTGCTTAAGTTCCTTGTGTATTCTTTAGTTACATTGATAACTGTCTCTTCTTTTAATTGGTTTGTGTAACACTCTCCATGTTTCATACCCCGTAATGTAGCCTTGTCTAGTACTAATTTTATTTTATTCTATTAGTTTTGTTTATTAATATAAACTGTAATGTAGACTTGCTATTCCTATTTTGTGTTAAAGGTTTTCCTGTCTACTACATTGTACTGTTCAATATTTACTTTTTCATTGCATTACCACCACACTCTCAAAGTTGTTACTTACTGTATGTTTCTACTTCAGTTAGACGTGTTACTACTCTTCCAACGTTGTTTGCAAACATTGTAACTTATTTGGTGATAATACTCAGTAAATGTCTGAAGATGGCCTTGTAAGCCGAAAACCGGTTAACAATAAAAGTAATATTGTAGAACAGAAGCAAACTCGAGCTTTTCATTTATTGTAATCCTTTCGTTGGTTCTTCACCCCTTGGTCACCTGGTCCTTTTCCCGTGGTCACCTCACGCTTGGTGATCCTGGATGAAGCAACGGCGAATAATCTGTAATGTTTTCCCAATGGGATCTTTCAGTTATAATTCTGTGTTTTGTCTGAACATGCATTATATGTCTTTAATTCAGTGCTTTCTATTGCTTTCTGCATCCTCATGCCATTCGTGATTCTAAAGACTTTCATCTTTATGGGTAGTTTTTCACGCCAAGCGTAAGAAAGTGCCCTGAACCTCTGCCGTTCCTCTGCCCTCTTTGAGGAAACAGTGCAGAACGAGGATTACAGCGGAAGTTTTCAAAACGTTTACAGTTGTTGCAGTCGAATGTGGAATCTACGATTTTTGAGAAGTCCAAGACACTATTTCTAGACCAAAAACATTATGTCTAAGCAAGTCCTAAAGATCTTTGTCAATTATATGAACCAGAAAAAGAGAAACGTCGCCCATATCAGTGCAGAGGAACTGAGAGTAAGTGATGGTGCAATCCGATAAGGTGTCTGATTCTGATCCAGTGTCTGCAAGAGACCAAGATTGTTTTTCCGTCGGAATACCGTACCATCGTTGGGCCCAAAGTCGTCTGTGAACTAAGCAGTCCCTTGCACAAAAGTAACGGGAGCTTACTAGCCGTAGAGAAATCTACAAGGTGCGTTTGAAAAGTTCGGTAAATGGTCCCAGAAAAGAAAGGAAGCAGGAGTTAGACACAAATACTTTTACCGGCCTTCAAAGTAATCACCAGCAGCTACAAAAGACTTCTGACATCTGTTGTAAAACTGTTGGACATTGTCGGCAAACGTTTCTTGTGAAACGCCCGAAGCACCGTAGTCATTCGTTGTTGGATATCCACATCGTTACAGGAGATAAGACATTGTGTAACCAATACTATCCGGAGACCAAGCGCCAGTCAATGGCATTGTTGTCATCGTCTACACTTCCATTTTCTCAACAGAAGGGGCTTGATCCATCGTGAATTTCTAGCCGAGGGAGGCAGTGAAGACGATGAACACCAGGCCATTTTGTGCCACTTGGTTGCACCAGGTCTCATTCCTGTGATGATGTGGATAACCAACAACGAGTGATTACAGTGCTTCGGGCGATTTCACAAGAATCGTTTGCTGCTCTTTTCTTTATTTTTCGAAGCCATTCACTGAACTTTTCAGACGCCCCTCGTAGAAAACACGGGGATTGTTGTATGAGTACCATGGAAACAGGCAAAGAAGCTGGTATAACCTGGACTCGACAACAGGCCGATATAGCGTCCCCATTCCCTATGTCCACACTTATGTACGAAGCTAAGGCGACATTGCTCCACGTGACTTTCTGTGGCACTGTTCGGACAGTTTTATTACTGTTGATCTGTGATGAAAGACGATTCCCTAAGGAGGTTTGCCTTTTTGGCGAAATGGTTTTCCTGTGTTAGTTTGAGCGGCTGACGCAATTTTGTAATTCGTGGCATTTCGCGAATGCTTGCTATTACATGGCTACACGTGGCATAACATGTCCGCCATCCTCCGGCATCAAAGCTGTGACACTGTGTTTTCTGTGAATGTCGTGACAGGCAAAAGGCGATGCATTCCTATAACTTATCTTGAGGTTGTTATCTAAAGTTTGGAAGAGAATATAGACCCAATAGTAGCAGTACAGATTAAATGAAATTAATGTTTTTTATATCGTAAGTCGTGCGATCAGGCAATTCAAAAGAATTAACTATCTATTCGTTCTTATTTTTTTAAAAGGAAGCTTGTGTATCTGATGTAATCCCGTGATTCCCGGTTTCTTCCAAAGCCCTCTAGATAGGTGTTGCTTCTTCGTCACGCTGCTTTCACGTGAGGCGAAGCAGATTGCAGCCTTCGGCAGCGAGATATTACTCATAGGTGATACAACATGGAAAATGCCATTACTCAACCTTCACGCAGTTTCCAGCTGTTACGCCTCACCAATCTCTCTATTGGAGAGAATGAAAACCGATGTTTTACATACAAATGGCAATTCAAATTCAATATAGCTATTACAAACGGCTATAACTATTTAACGCATGGCGGTACATCGATATGAATTACAGAGAATGTAAAAGTTAGGTCGAATTCTTTTTACCCACTTCAGAGGTGGACTATACGTCTCCTCTAGGTTACACAGACAACGTACATTGACACCGATCCGAGCGCTTTAAAAATGCTCATTTTTGGTTCTGGAATAGTTTTTGGCCAAATAAGGTCTTTCACGTAACTTCATAAAAAGAAATTCACAAGAGCAAAGTCCGAAAATGAATATGTCCAAGAGCAGAACATGATACCTATTTGAAGGCTCATTTTCTTGATATTGAAATGAGGATTGAATTTAAAAGTTAATGAATGTCCTCAAATCCAGAGTATCAAGGTTCAAATGGTTCAAATGGCTCTGAGCACTATGGGACTTAACAGCTGTGGTCATCAGTCCCCTAGAACTTAGAACTACTTAAACCTAACTAACCTAAGGACATCACACACATCCATGCCCGAGGCAGGATTCGAACCTGCGACCGTAGCAGTCGCGCGGTTCCGGACTGCGCGCCTAGAACCGCGAGACCACCGCGGCCGGCTAGAGTATCAAGGTTCGATAATAATTTAGCTCTGGTGAACTACATCTATAAGGACTCTCAAATAAAAATCCCCTGGAAAACTTGAGTTTACTGTTTACAAATCTTAAATGGGGTCCTATATTCCGGGTCTGACTGCACCCAATAACGTTCCGCCGTTCCGGCAGCCGTTAGAAAAGCCAAAGAATACTGAATGACAGAATAAACAGTAAATAACTGCCTCAGCTTCACGCAGAAATTAAAAAAAAAACTGCACTGCTGTCGAAACTGATTGAAAATAAAATAATCGCATTTTCAAGCCATTTCGCTTAGCAAAGGAAACGACACACTACTGAGAACAAAACGGAACATATTTTCTTAATAAAATTACAGCTACTGTTCTTCTTCGTATTGAAGTCCCTAACAGTCTTTAAAAATATTGAAGACTAGCTGGGAAACATGGTGTTGCCTGTGTATTTGTTTAAACCTGGGCCAGAGACTTTGTACACGTGGAATTTATTTTTGACTTACAAAGCTGCTTTGCACAAAATGTTAGAAACGCTATAAATGGGGACGTGCAAGAAGAGCTCGTTTGCTTCACTGACATGGGACAGGGCCATGTACAGCTGGCCGTGCAAAAAGCAACTGACACTTAGGTCAACACCTGCAATACACATCTCCTGGGCTTGAACTTTGTTTATGGTCATGGCATAACATAATACCATATCTTGCCGAAAGATCCAATCACTGGAATCTGCATCAAGCTGTGGCATCAGCTATCGCTCAGGCGCGCCCAGGTAAATGTCTATTGAAACAACTCAATCAAGGAAAATGGGTAGAACAGTTTTTATGCCAACATCGCAGAGAACATATTAACTTTTGGTGAATAATGCTTATGTTCAGTTACACACGATGGCGTTATTGTATCCCAGCAACACTGATCAGCAACGCTGTGACCATCTACCCAACAGCCGTTATTTCCACCTTTGCAACGGAAAAAATCGGCAATGCGTTGTGGCATGGGAGCAATGAGGTCTTGAGAGGTCGCTGGAGGGAGTTAGCACCACCTCTGCACACACAAGTCACCCAATTCCAGTAAATTCCAGGAGGGGGCAATGATCTTTGACGCCATCTTCAATCACATCCCAGATGTGTTCGATCGGGTTCAGGTCTGACGAGTTGGGAAGCCAGCATATCAATCGGAAACCGTCACTGTGTTCCTCGAACCACTCCGTAACACTCCTGGACTTGTGACATGGTGCATTATCTTGTTAAAAAGTGCCATTGTCGTCGGGAAACATGATCGTCATGACTGGGTGTATGTTGTCTGCAAATGGCGTACGATACTCCTTGGCCGCCATGGTGCCTTGGACAAGCTCCACTGGACCCGTGGATGCCCTCATGAATGATCCCCAGGAAATAATGGAGCGGACTCGCATTCGGAAGGACGACGGTTCAATCCCGCGTCCGCCCATCCTGATTTAGGTTTTCCGTGATTTCCCTAAATCAGTCCAGGCAAATGCCGGGATGGTTCCTCTGAAAGGGCACGGCCGACTTCCTTCCCCATCCTTCCCAAATCCGATGAGACCGATGACCACGCTGTCTGGTCTCCTTCCTCAAACCAACCAACCAACCAACATAATGGAGCTGCCGCCATCTTACCTCCGTATCGCAGTACAGGTGTCAAGAAACTGTTGCCCTGGAAGAAGACAGATTCGCGCTCTTCCATCGGTATGGGGGAAGAAGGTATCAGGATTCATGAGACCGTGCAACACTCCGCCACTGCGCCAACGTCCAGTGTCGATGGTCATGCGCCCATTTCAGTCGTAGTTGCCGAGTCGTGATGTTCACATTGGCACATACATGGGTCATCGGCTAAAAGACCCATCGTTAGGACTGTTTGGTGCACTACGTCTTCAGACACACTTGTTCTCTATTGAACTCTGATGTCAGTTCCGCTACAGTTCACCACCTGTCACCTGTCGTTTTTTACCAGTCTGCCCAGTCTACGACATTCGACATCTGTAACGAGGGGTGTGAGGTAACGGGCGAATTGTGGCGCCCTGAAAATATTCCAAGTTCGGAATTGGCATGGTCGCACAGGCCGCTCAGTGGGCGAGGGCCGCTCGGCAGGTCGACCACTTGGTGCCGGACGTTGGCCGAAGGAAGAGGGGTCCAGCCCGATCATGTTGCTGGGAATTCCATGTTGACGCCGTGGCGAGGACGGTGCTTTGTGTCGATGAGGGACATGTCCATGCCGGGAGTGCCAAAGATGATGGACTTTCTGAAGCCATAACGGCAGACATTTCACAGTTCGTATAGAAATTAATAGTAGCTAGCTGAATGATGATACCTCAAAAAGAAAGATGTACGTTACCATTATTTGCACGACGATTCTGATGGTGTAATTACACTCCTGGAAATTGGAATAAGAACACCGTGAATTCATTGTCCCAGGAAGGGGAAACTTTATTGACACATTCCTGGGGCCAGATACATCACATGATCACACTGACAGAACCACATGCACATAGACACAGGCAACAGAGCATGCACAATGTCGGCACTAGTACAGTGCATATCCACCTTTCGCAGCAATGCAGGCTGCTATTCTCCCATGGAGACGATCGCAGAGATGCTGGATGTAGTCCTGTGGAGCGGCTTGCCATGCCATTTCCACCTGGCGCCTCATTTGGACCAGCGTTCGTGCTGGACGTGCAGACCGCGTGAGACGACGCTTCATCCAGTCCCAAACATGCTCAATGGGGGACAGATCCGGAGATCTTGCTGGCCAGGGTAGTTGACTTACACCTTCTAGAGCACGTTGGGTGGCACGGGATACATGCGGACGTGCATTGTCCTGTTGGAACAGCAAGTTCCCTTGCCGGTCTAGGAATGGTAGAACGATGGGTTCGATGACGGTTTGGATGTACCGTGCACTATTCAGTGTCCCCTCGACGATCACAAGTGGTGTACGGCCAGTGTAGGAGATCGCTCCCCACACCATGATGCCGGGTGTTGGCCCTGTGTGCCTCGGTCGTATGCAGTCCTGATTGTGGCGCTCACCTGCACGGCGCCAAACACGCATACGACCATCATTGGCACCAAGGCAGAAGCGACTCTCATCGCTGAAGACGACACGTCTCCATTCGTCCCTCCATTCACGCCTGTCGCGACACCACTGGAGGCGGGCTGCACGATGTTGGGGCGTGAGCGGAAGACGGCCTAACGGTGTGCGGGACCGTAGCCCATGGAGACGGTTGCGAATGGTCCTCGCCGATACCCCAGGAGCAACAGTGTCCCTAATTTGCTGGGAAGTGGCGGTGCGGTCCCCTACGGCACTGCGTAGGATCCTACGGTCTTGGCGTTCAACTGTGCGTCGCTGCGGTCCGGTCCCAGGTCGACGGGCACGTGCACCTTCCGCCGACCACTGGCGACAACATCGATGTACTGTGGAGACCTCACGCCCCACGTGTTGAGCAATTCGGCGGTACGTCCACCCGGCCTCCCGCATGCCCACTATACGCCCTCGCTCAAAGTCCGTCAACTGCACATACGGTTCACGTCCACGCTGTCGCGGCATGCTACCAGTGTTAAAGACTGCGATGGAGCTCCGTATGCCACGGCAAACTGCCTGACACTGACGGCGGCGGTGCACAAATGCTGCGCAGCTAGCGCCATTCGACGGCCAACACCGCGGTTCCTGGTGTGTCCGCTGTGCCGTGCGTGTGATCATTGCTTGTACAGCCCTCTCGCAGTGTCTGGAGCAAGTATGGTGGGTCTGACACACCGGTATCAATGTGTTCTTTTTTCCATTTCCAGGAGTGTAGATTTTCAATATCTTTTTTAGTTTAAAGTTTAGTACCTGACTGTAAATTATACATGTTACTCCCAGCAACGAATTTGCAAAGTCTAAACGCTTAATCCGATTTTCTCGATCGACGTGTCTTTAGAAAGCTATTAGTGTTAACCTAAATTGATATAGATTACAGGCATTTAACTTGAATAGTACATGAGTTATTGGAGGTCAAACTGGCCGATTACTATTGATCGCGTCAGGCCACAATTACACGAAAAAACGATAGCAGCATGCTTATAAATATATTTATTCATCCATGGTTCAAATGGCTCTGAGCACTATGGGACTTAACTTCTGAGGTCATCAGTCCCCTAGAACTTAGAACTACTTAAACCTAACTAACCTAAGGACATCACACACATCCATGCCCGAGGCAGGATTCGAACCTGCGACCGTAACGGTCGCGCGGTTCCAGACTGTAGCGCCTAGAACCGCTCGGTCACCCCGGCCGGCTATTCATTTATGTTTTTGTTTATATCCGATGTATGCTATTCATGGAGAGATTGATCAATTGTTTACTGTGTTTTAGAAAGCACAGAGACGTTAGGCTACTGGCCTACTTTTGCTTGCTATTCCTTTGATATAGGTCTATTTAATTTGTTTATGTATTTAATAATGTGTGTTAGAGCGTGTTCATGGTCCAACCGTAGGAATATTTATTGAAATTCAAGTTATTTAAATGTAACTCTCGTATTTTGTATGTGTTTAAATATGTTTGTGAGTGTACATTGGCTTGGAGACATGGAGGGAGCGCTCTAGCCAATCACAGCGCTCTTTAATGGTGAGACTGTATGGAAGTGGGGGAGGAGGATCGTTTCGAGAGAGGACACTGGCAGTTCTGGGCAGGACGGCACAGGACACGGGCGTGACAGGTCATAGAAAGTGCTGGACGTGAAGGCGCGACGTACAGTCGCGGGAAAGACTTGGAGTGGGGCAGTTTGTGCGTGATCGCGAGAGATAGAAATACTTCGGAGTGCCGGCTTGTGTAGTTGTGAGATTTCCGTGGCTTCTAAAGTGAAGACGAAGTACGCGTTTGGAAGTGAATATGTCGCGAGCTATGTTGTCGTTCATAACTAATTACGTGCAGTAGGAATCTTTGTTTCCCTGTTGTGCAACTTATATTTTATTTAATTGCTGGATCATCGACACCATAATTATTTTGCAGAAATATACCACATTCTAAAAAGTAATTCTACTATCGTTCTCATCATTTAAAGTCGTTAAGATAGTACCTGCAGATTTATTTAATTGCAATCTTTCATTTATAAATTTCTACGCTACATTCGCAATTGCTGAGTGAAAGGAACCTTTGACCATTCGATCCATGTGTATATTAATATCGTATACTGTAGACTCAGCAGTATTTTTCTTGTAATGCGGCAACTACGTATCCAAGCCCCTAGACAATGAAACGAGCCAAAACTTTTAGTATTTCAACTCTGAGTCGGAGGGTACGTGGCTGAGGGACACTCATTTAATTTTCTTATTTGCGAAAGCTCGCCGGAGCGGTCGCTCAACCTCACGACGTTTGGACGTAGTTTCACTTTGTTTTCGCCACGTGTTGAAGACACTCGTCAAAGCACTCCTCGAACACACGACAAGTCGTGCGGTTTCCGAAAGCTCGTGCTGAGCCTCCGGATCATCAGAATCTGCCTTCCCCCTTCTACACATAGACAGCAAGCTCACTGATACTACAAGAACCGTGAGTGTGTCTGACTAGCAGTCATTCCTCGCCAGGTGACTCCGCTACCGCCTGGGCGGGTTTTTATCGATAATAGGTCGGTGGTCATAATGTTGTGGCTGATCGGTGTGGTTGAACATTACTTCATCGTCAAAAATGGATCTTCGGAAAATGTTTCTTTATCCGTGGTCCCCAACATTGCCATAGTAAAAATCATACACATGACGTAATCTTTCTGGTTCATTTCCTGTAAATTTTGAATTCCGTATAGCTTCGTTTTCAGGAACGTTTAGAAAACATTGTTGCAGTTGTAGCTGCCTACTGGTTGCTACATCGATTTACATGGACTACATTCAAACGATAAACGAATTGTTTCAACGTTCTGTGCCGACACGCGTGGCTAGCTGCCGATCACTGCGCTCGCACTACAAAGGAAGTTTTGAAACTTCTCTAACGTTCATTTAATTATTATCGATGTATCATTATGCATTAAATAATTACTGCCGTTTGTTGTTGCTGTGGCCTTCAGTCCGAAGATTGGTTTGATGCAGTTCTGAGCAAGCCTCTTCATTCCCGAACAGCTACTGTAAGCCACATTTATTTTTATCCGCTAACTGTACTCGTCTTTTTGTCTCCCGCCACAAAGCTTACCCCCCTCTCCCCTCCCCCCCTATTTTCCTCCAGTATCAAATCGATGATTCCTTGATGTTTCAGAATGTGTCCTATCAACAGTTTCTTTCTTTAGTCATGTTACACGAAAAATTTCTTTCGTTCTCAATTCGATTCTGCATATAAGCCTACAAAAGCTATAAATGCCGGTTCGAATTTCTTTAACATATCCTCCAACATAAGTTCTAGGGTCGTTATTGTTTCACACATTCCAACATTTTTCCGGATCCAAACTAATCTTCCCAGAGGACGAGTTCTACCAGTTTTTCAATTTTATGTAAATAATTCGTGACAGCATTTTGCATCTGTGACTTCATAAACTGATAGTTCTGTAATATTCACACTTGTTAGCACCTACTTTCTTTGAATGGAAATTGTTACATTCTTCTTGACGTCTGAGGTTATTTTCCATGTCTCATGTATGTTTCGTACCGAGTGGAATAGTTCTGTCGTGGGTGGCAATCCCAAGGACATCAGCAGTTGTCTGCTCTAGGAGCCTTAGTCCGACCTACGCCTTCCAGTGTCCTGTCAAATTCTTCTCTCGGTATCATATATCCCAGCTCATCTTTATTCATTTCTCTCTTCCCTTCTTATAATGTCGCCTACTAGGTCATTCCCCTTGTATAGGCCCTTCCACCTTCCGGGTTTCCCTTCTGTGCTTAACATTGGTTTTCTATATGAGCTCTTAATATCCATACAGCTGCATGCCTTTTACCCAAAAGCCTCTTGAATTTTCTCGTAGGTGGTATCTACCTTTCTCCTGGTTATACATGCACCTATACACTTACTTTCGTCCTCTAGCCATCCCTGCTTAGTCATTTTGCACATTCTATAAGTCTTATTTGTTAGAGGTTTTTGATTTTTCGGTCCCTGTCGCACGCTTTTAGTTGTTGCCATTTTATGTTTTATCATTTCACCAGTTAAATTCAGTATCTGCTGTGATATCCAAGGATTCCTACCAGGCCTAGTCTTTTTACCTATTTGATACTTTTTCTGCCTTGACTGTTTCGTATCACGAATCTATCTGTTCGTCTTCCATTGTATTTATTTCCCTTGTTTCATTCAATCATTGCCTAATGATCCGTTTGAAACTGTCAACAAATTACACTTTATTCAACTTATCCAGGTCTCAACTCCTCAGTTTCCTAGTTTATAAACGTAATATTTGTAATGAGTTGCCCTGTACATTTGAATATGAACTGCTTTGGGTGTGTAAATGATAATGATTGCATCATTTATGTTAAAATGAATATCGAATATTCATAATATGGTGCAATACATAATAAAACCTACACGATGTGCTTGGAAGATAGGTGGAGGTTGACGTGGCCTAACTTCATCCAACTGGAAACAACGTTCTCACCCGCTATTGACCGAGCGAGGTGGCGCAGTGGTTAGACACTGGACTCGCATTCGGGAGGACGACGGTTCAAGCCCGCGTCCGGCCATCCTGATTTAGGTTTTCCGTGATTTCCCTAAATCACTCCAGGCAAATGCCGGGATGGTTCCTCTGAAAGGGCACGGCCGACTTCCTTCCCTAATCCGTTGAGACCGATGTCCACGCTGTCTGGTCTCCTTCCCCAAAAACAACCAACCAACCCGCTATTGACCAAGCAAGGCTCCATTATGTATAGTAGCTTGAAATTATCTTTGCTTTGATAGGCTAAAACGCTTGAACCAGAGGTTTTCTTGCCTCAACAGAAAGAGCCCCAACCAACAAAGGAAAATTAGGAGAAAATCGTGTTGTCACAAATTCTTGTACAGAGGTAGGAATGAGTTTTATGATCAACATACTAAAAATTCCCGCTGGTAGAATGTGAGGGTGGGTTTGGGGAGATACACTCAGAAACATTTGTGCTGGAAGTCACAGTTTGCGAGTTTGTCAAGAAAAATATGAAAAAGAGTCTTTTAAACACCTCCCTATTCCACACCTACACTCCACTGTGGGGGATTGTTAGTGTGTTCTTCGTGGTATGCCCTCCTGTCACTGTAACATATTTGCAACTATGTGATTTTTTTCCCTATTTGACGTTTTTTGATCGTCCTTGTCTCGGCTAGCTGCTGCTAGCATCAGCCTGAGAGGGGGGCCACAGTAGACGGTTGAATCGGCGGTGGCTCTCGGCAGTTGTTTTCTAAAATATATTAATACTACACTAAAAAGACCTAATCGCAGGCTGGTTATTTGTGTGGTCACTTACATGAGCCAGAACTAATTAAATATATAATCTGGGAGTGACTTCAAAATTTTAAGAGTAAACAATTTGTTGTGCAACACACTGATAAGGGAATCTCCCCATCGTATCCCCCTCAGATTTAGTGGTAAGATAGCCTAGTGCGTAGTCAGTCAAAAACTGAACACAGATCAAGCATGAAAACAGGAAGGTGTACTGAACTGCGAAAAAAGTATGTGTCTCTAGCAGATTTGAAGCTGGAAACAAATGATTTCGAGTGATGGATCACGCTATATCCTGTGGCAACCCCCGTGCTGTACTGCATCTTGTGTGTAATGTTGCCAACCAGGACAAAAAATTGTCCATTTCCCCTCCTTCTATCTCGGGTTTTTCTGTTTTATAGGTGTTACTTCAGGTTCGTTAAAAATATCTTGTCATATACTCGTTGCTATTTACGTGATTTAGAGAGAAGCAACAAATCACACGATGAATTATTTCCGTGTCACAAAAATGCTTGTAATCACCTGGAAAGAGAAAAAAAAACTGTCTTTTCGCTTGTGTTCACACCCAAATTTCTCGCATGTTATTCTCGTGATACAAATGCGAGGTATTCGATTGTGAAGGTTACACAAACTTCGGTTTACGAGAACTACGTAGTCTTCTTTCAATGATTCCCAATTAAGTTATTCTTGCGTTTCTGTTCCATATTCGTCTGTAACAAACGTAGCAGCAAGTTCCTGGATGGGTACGACGTCTATTGTCATGACTCCGGGCACTGGAACAGTACTCTAGAATTAGTCACACTAGGGCCTTCTCTGCAATTTCCGTTACTGATGCTTTGTATTTCCTCAGAATCCTTCCAGTAAATCTATTTTTTCGTTCCATATGACTGATTTTACGATATTGTGCAATTTCATATCGCTTCTTAGTATTACTTTTAAATACTTATACAACGAGACGTGCTGAAGATGTTTACGACCAATAATGTAAAGAGACACTAAATAGTTTCTACTCTTTGTTATAGCCGTTATCTTACATTGATCCACATTTAAAGAGAGCTGCCATTCATTACAACAAGTGGAAGTTTTATCCAAGTCGGACTGCATTTTCTTACGATCGCCATACCTACAAGTTTGACACTACCACGCCAACTGCGCAGTGTCATCTTATATCACTGGGTGCCAAGACAAAGAAACGTCCAAGTATAATTTTCCAATAGTTATTTCTATTTCATTAACATTTGGTGTACATGGCATGCATGCTACCAGCATTATGTTACGTAACTGATAGGTATGATGATTCAAAGAAAATTACATAAGCACTTACAGACTACATAATTCCTGATAATGTTATCATAATGACACATCATGATAAGTGGCGAAAAGTACCTTTTAGACTATTGAGGCAGAAAAATAAAGAACAGCACAAATACACTAATTTGGTCTGATGTGACACAGTGACTTAGCTTCCATTGATAAGATGGCTTCTCCCTGTGATAGTAACTAAGCAGTACATAGGTATGACACTATCGTCTGACGGACGGTCCATAGTGTGGTAAGGAAGCTCTCCTTGGGGAAATTATGGGTGCGTTCGATGAGGATTTTGTATGCTGTCGTACACTTGCTTAGTGGTGATATTAGTGATCAATTAGTTTTTAAATTTGCTGTGTCTCTGCACAAAGTTAATCTATAATCACAAGCTTTTTATTATATGCTTTTCATTCCATACTCCGAAGGACAGATTAAGCTGTTAGAGGTGTTGTCGGACAAATATCAGGCGACCTCTTAGTGAGCAAAGGAAAACACTATCGAGAATATTCCCAGGAAAGATTGGAATTAATATTAAGGAAAAATACGACCCAACCAAAGGTCTTGGTGGTTGTAGGTGTGACTGTTCGTGTGCGTAACTCAGTAATATTGAAGACCTGCTACGCGTGTGCACTGATCACGATATCATTTACGGGAAAAGAACAGTTAATTTCAATCAATAATTTTAGACATAAAGTCTATGAGACTGCAGCAATTGCTGTACACCAATCGTAAAAATTTTAGGCCTATTGCATCAAGGGCTGAGAAAATATGTACTCAGATCAACTACATCAAGGGCTCAGCAGATGTATACGCAGACCTACTGTTTCAGCTGCTGAGAAGAGATCTATCCAAACATAATGAATCATGTACTGAGCAGAGGTCTACTCAAATGTAATGAATCATGTGCTAAGGAGAAGTCTGTTCACACCTGCTCTATCAAGTGCTGTGCAGAGGTCTACTCAGACATAGTCTATCACGAGCTGAGAAGAGGTCTACTCAGACATAGTGTATCAAGTGCTGAGCAAGTCTCTCTACTTAGACCTAATGACTTGTGCTCATCAGTGGTCTACTTAGACGTCTTATATCAAGTGATGAGAAGAGGTACACTGATATCTACTGTGTGAAGTACTGAGAAGAGGTCTATTTATTACTAATGAATCAAGTTCTAAAGAGAGGTCAGTTCAGACCTCCTCTATCAAGTGTTATGTGGAGGCCTACTCAGTGAAGCAAGTGCCGATCAGAGGTCTACTCAGATGGTCTAACGAATCAAGTGCTGAGAAGTGGTCTACTGAGACTTGCAATACGAAATACTGAGCAGTGTTGGGCTCAGACCTAAGGAATCATACGCTGAGCAGATAAACTCTCAGACGTAATTAATCAAATGCTGAACAGAGGTGTGCTTTCTCCTGATGTGTCAAGGGCGCAACAGGGGTCTTTCCAGACCCACTGTATCAAGTGCTAGTGGTCCACTCAAACCTGATGAATCAGTTGCTAATTAGAAGTCTGTTGAGATCCACTATAGACCTCTGATCGTCCATTGACTGACACCAATTGGTATTAGCTCGATCCCAATCTCTCTGCTGCCACAAATTTGTGTGACGATGGTATCCTGACCGAAATCGCTCACAAGAGTACATAAACGGGATTGAGAATGTTTTTTACAATTAATTTAAATCATCTGTTGATGGTGAGATGCACGACCTATTTGGGGAGCGTGTAACGCCAATTCTGTGTACGTCACTGGGGTAGATTCCATGACGGTAGCGCATCCTTAACATGGACGTTTACCATCGCCTGTAACATGTCCAGTCCGTAAAACACGACCTTCGGAGGCGTGGTGGCTGTATATGGGTGAGGAGGGTTAGGTTGCATATTACAGAACAGCGTCGTTTGTGATACAGTATTTTTTCCTCACTCTTTTTTCGTAGCATTTTACTTGTATGTCCTTGCTAGAGATATGGTCAGACACATTCAAACTGGGGATTAGTAACTGTCGGTTGTATGTTGCATCCTTTGCCATGAGATCCACGTTATTGTTTAAACGGAAGCCTTAGTGTGATGGTATCCATTTGTAGTTATTCGAGACACATTGAAAACTACTTCGAAATTCCTCTTGCATATTGAGGACAACATGAATAGCAATAGCTTCATTAGGAATATTTTCGTGTTTTACGTATGATCATTCGTAATGAAAGTCTGTATATCATGTATATCATGTGTGGCGGTGTTAAAAAAGGATTTGCTAGCACTGAGTGAAGCAAGCTGCAAATTAATGTCCACCTACCTCAGAACAGCGTTAGTTCACCATCCGTTGCTCTGCATTCGTAGGTACTATGTAGACGATGTTAAAAGCAGCGTTGAAGAAAACCCTCGTCCATACTTACGTACACACTTACGCGTAACTAAGGTAGCAAAATTAACCTGTAAATCTTTAGTAATAACGGGCAAAAGTGGATGCTTCCTTCCTTCATTGAAAATGTCCGCTTCTCGATACTAAAGTTTTTTATTGTCTTTTAGTTGTGGTGTCAACAAGACCACATTTACGTCAATCGCACAAGTACTACAAGCTCATGCAGCTTATATGACACGCAAGACAGCCAGAAATGTAGTATGTCCAACCCGAAATATTACGAGATTAATACAGTCAATACTCTGCTACAAAATGAGTTTCACACTCGGTCCTTTGCAGTGGATTCTTCAAAGGAAGATGCTCACCAAAAAGTGCTCTGGAAATGCATACTGAACAAGCCACACAGAATTCTTCACAAAGACCGATAGTTTCACACGTGGTTTTCTCTACAACAAACACTCCTAAATCTCCCAAACTGCCGGCCGCAGTGGCCGAGAGATTCTAGGAGCTTCAACAAGGGATATTGCGAGTGCAGCAGACGTGTGTTTCCTGCCATCCGACTCCAACAATACTGCTGACGACTTGGCAGGTTGTTCTGAACAAAACTTATCCTCTTCGAGATCACAGATTCATTAGTCGAGTTGGTTGGTGCGATCTTCCATCTATGTCTAATGCCGTTGCCCAAAGAAGTTCTAGAGCAAGTTCTGCGAAGATCACAAACACCGTCGCCACATAAAAAACAACTGGCAAGCAGTCAAATGAAGAAGATTGTCAGATTGATCATCAAAAATCTGCAAGGCCTACACAGACTAAAGGGTCCTAGAAGATTACGAAGAAGGATTCCTAAGTACAGAGAACGTCAATTAGCCCTGCTAAACAAATGAAGATAAGAGGAAAAAAATCTCTAAATCTTTGAACTTCATCTTCTTCGGAATATTAAGAATTTTCTTCTCTGCCAGGAGATAATAACTGGGGAAATGAAAGCGTAGATAAAGCTGATGTTGAATGTTTGTATTGTGCAGTGTTGCTTTCGGATGATCAGTCAGGCTAAGAGTTGTAAAAATGCCTGAAATGGGCCCACGTAAACTGTGCAGGTAGTTCGAAGAAGAATTTCATGTGCTTGAAGTGCAGATAACTTAATAATAAGCCCTATGTGTGCATTTTAGTATTTCCGTTTCATTTACTTTATTTGATTCAAAGCAAGAAAACAATTTTCATTTAAGTACTCTCTTTCTGTGACTGAAGAACTTAAAACAATGCATTGTCTGTTTGTGGAAACTGGTTAAACTATTTCTATTAATACTGATTTTGTTGTTATATTTCTGATAGAAAATTGAAAGAAAAGTGCTACCCTATAATAGAAGCCACTCCATATTAGGTAGCATTTTTGGGGTTTCTGATTTAAAGGAAGAGAAGAATTTTTATATAAGTGTTTACTTTTTGTGACTGTACAACTTAAACAGTACATTATGTATTTATGGAAACTATGTTAAACTGTTTCTAGTAATACTGATTTTATTGTCACATTTCTAACTATAAATTGTAAGAAAAGGTAGTATCACATACGACATACATTTAACACGCTAAAATACAAATAAACCTAATATTATAATCCCATATTTTAATGTAAGTGTTTGAGTTTTAATGGTGTTAGCGGTATGAGACAAAATCAACAGGTACCCCATATTAAGACACCTTATCCGGTCGGAGTGGCCGAGTGGTTCTAGGTGCTACAGTCTGGAACCGCGCGACCGCTACGGTCGCAGGTTCGAGTACTGCCTCGGGCATGGATGTGTGAGATGTCCTTTGGTTAGTTAGGTTTAAGTAGTTCTAAGTTCTAGGGGACTGATGACCTCAGAAGTTAAGTCCCATAGTGCTCAGAGCCATTTGAACTATTTTTAAGACACCTTACTCTTCTTGTAGTCAATTTGGACATAAACTGAACCGTTCACTTTCATAGCTGTAAGGATATATGTCAGGTACTGAATATATATTGTGTTCGAACATTATGAATTACCTCGAAGGAAACGGTCTATTGACACACAGTCAACATGGGTTTAGAAAACATCGTTCTTGTGAAACACAACTAGCTCTTTATTCGCATGAAGTGTTGAGTGATATTGACAAGGGATTTCAGATCGATTCCGTATTTCTGGATTACCAGAAGGCTTTTGACACTGTTCCACACAAGCGGTTATAGTGAAATTGCGTGCTTGTGGAATATCGTCTCAGTTATGGTACTGGATTTATGACTTCTTGTCAGAGAGGTCACGGTTCGTAGTAATTGACGGAAAGTCATTGAGTGAAACAGAAGTGATTCCCGGCCTTCCCCAAGGTAGTGTTATAGGCCCTTTGCTGTTCCTTATATAAACGGTTTGAGAGACAATCTGAGCAGTCATCGTGGTTGTTTGCAGATGAGGCTATTGTTTATCGACTAATAAAGTCATCAGAAGATCAAAACAAATTGCAAAACGATTTCAAAAATATATCTGAATAGTGCGAAAATTGACAGTTGACCCTAAATAAAGAAACGTGTGAGGTCATCCACATGAGTGCTAAAAGTACCCACGAAAGCCTTAACAATTTTGTAAAAGGAATTTGTTAAACTTCGATTACACGATAAAGCAGTCAAATATAAAGGCCGTAAATTCAACTAAATACCTAGGAATTACAAGTATGAACAACTTAAATTGGAAGGAACACTTAGAAAATGTTGTAAAGACAGCTAACCAAAGACTGCGTTTTATTGGCAGGACACTTAGAAAATGTAATAGATCCACAAAGGAGATTGCCTACACCACCCTTGTCCGTCCTCCTTTAGAATACTGCTGCGCGGTGTGGGATCCTTACCAGATACGACTGACAGAGTACATCGAAGAAGTTCGAAGAAGGACAGCACATTTTGTATTATCGCGAAATATGGGATTTGGGCTGGACATCATTAAAACAAAGGCGATTTTCGTTGCGACGGAATCTTCACACGAAATTCTAATCACCAACTTTGTCCTCCGAATGCGAAAATATTTTGTTGCCACCGATCTACATAGGGAGAAACGATCACCACGATAAAATAAGGGAAATCACAGCTCGTACGGAAAGATATAGGTGTTCGTTCTTTCCGCGCGCTATACGAGATTGGAATAATAGAGAATTGTGAAGGTGGTTCGATGAACACTCTGCCAGGCACTTGAATGTGATTTGCAGAGTATCCATGTAGATGTAGTTGTAGATGTAGATTCTGAGTCAGTGCCAGGAATTTGTGAGATTCTAGCAGCACTATGCACACTTCTCTCGAACCTTGTGCTTGACAGTAGTAGTGAGAGAAAGACGCTCTGTTCTGTTCGCAACGTTAGCAAAATATCGGTAACATACTGTTAAGTTCAAAACTCACACGCTGCTGCCCTAGGCACGTCCATTACTGTGAAGGAGTCAGCTTTCACAGCACTGGCCAGCTAGATATGTATTGACAATAATCGTTTTTGCGATTCCTTATCTTAGTCAGTAAAAAGGGAACATTTATAGGATCACTTCCTTGTCCATGTCTCTATCTGTCCGACTGTTAAGACCCATTTTTTCTCAGGAACAGGTTGACGTATCATGCAGAAATTTATCAAATACTCAGGTCTGTAGTCCCCTGATGGTGAAAATAATTGAAGCCTCGTAGTCAGTGCAGTTAAAAATGCTGTGTATGCCACATATTTTGATGCTCACTAAATCACACACACACACACACACACACACACACATATATATATATATATATATATATATATATATATATATATATATATATATGAGAGTTGGGACTTTAACACTGGCAACTATTTGTTTACATCTCGCATAAAATAGAACCGTGTTTCAAAGTTTTTCTGACCTTCGAAAGTAGTCACCAGCTTTGTGTATAACCAGTTGCTAGCGATATGGAAGCCTTAAGATACTCTTAGCAGTGCCAGTCGTGTTGACAGTTCGAGCGGCGCGGTCTATTGCAGACGATTTGTAGCAGTTCTGAAGCAAATGCCGTGAAGTGTTTCCGTCAGCTTAGAAATCTAGTTGAACTCACGAAGGCTGAAGTCAGAGGAGTGCAGTAGGTAGTATAGGACTTAGCAGCCCCATCAGTCAAACAAATCAGTAACAGCTCGCACTGTACGTGCTTGGGCATTTTCCTGCAAAATGACGGTCAGGTCCTGCAGAAAGTGTCGTCACTTCTGTCTCTAAGCTGGTCGTAGGTTGTGTTCACGGCATTCGCTTCAGAACTGCTACAAATTCGTCGGGCAACAGACCGCGCCGTTCGAACTGTCAACACAACTGGCACTGCTGAGAGTATCCTACGGCTTCCACATCGCTGGCAACGAGTTATACAAAATGCTGGTGACTATTTTGAAGGCCAATAGAACTTTGAAACACGTATCTAATTTGTACGAGCTGTAAACAAATAGTTGCCACTATTAAAGTTCCAAATCTCGTATATCCCAGTTTGGATAATTGGGGTATCTTAATTGCACAAAATTTGCCCAAGCGGCGTCCAGAAGAACTTGCACCAGGCCATTGAACTACACAATAATATTTTTATATACATAATTAATTTTCTACGGAACCCTCAAAGCATGAGTCCTGTTCGCAGTCATCCGGTTCTTTTTAAGTACAACGATACAGAACTGAACAAATGACGAGATGAGAAATTACCGTAGGCATTGATTAAAACTAAAAGCGTGTTCGAAGTATGTCAACACTATGTACTGTACCATTCTCAAGACTTCAAAATGGCTCTGAGCGCTATGGGACTTAACAAATGGCTCTGAGCACTATGGGACTTAACTGCTGAGGTCATCAGTCCCCTAGAACTTAGAACTACTTAAACCTAACTAACCTAAGGACATCACACACATCCATGCCCGAGGCAGGATTCGAACCTGCGACCGTAGTGGTCGCGCGGTTCCAGGCTGAAGCTCCTAGAACCGCTCGGCCACTCCGGCCGGCTTATTGGAGGAATTTGCTGATATGCTGTTACCGAGCGTTTAGGAGTTACTAACCCTCTTCAATAGCAGATGCAATTAACATATAAAATTGCTGTTCACCATCCACCATATAGATTGTCCCCACCTAAAATGTAGGAGACAAGAATGCTTATCAGTAAACTTTTACACGAAAGAGTCATCAGAATATTAGTGTCCCTGTATGTATCACCCATGATTGTTGTTCCTAGGCCTAGAGATGGAGATTGCAGACCTGTTGTCAACTACAGGCTGTTAAACCACAAGATAGTGCAATAATCAGTGCCTGTTCTTTCTCCAGAGCACTTTTTTTACATTGTTAGATCTAAACCAAGTATACCACCGGATACCCCTAATAAAGATTCTAAACCATTGACGGTATTTTGTACCGAGTGTAAAGCATTTTAATTTAACCGAGTTCTATTTGGGTTTTGTCCACTGGTGTGGATACTATCTGCAGAGTTTTGGATTCTGTGTTGAATGAGTTTAAGCTCCGCTTTGTTCATAGCTATTTGGAGGATGTGGTTGCCTACAGTAAGACATTTGAGAAGCGTCTTAAGCATTTGTGACGAGTTTTGGGCAGGTTTAAGGAAGCTGGCCTCACGATCAGTCCCAGGTGAATTTCGTGCGTCCAGAGGCATCATTTTTGGGACAGTTAATTTCAGGAAGTAGGGTCAAGGTAGACACAGAGCGTACTAGAGCCAGTAGAGATTTTCCTCAGCCTACGGATCGCAGAAGGATCATACGATTTGTCATGATTATTCATTTCTTCCGCAATTTCACTCCAGAATTCGCACAGTTAGGAGCTCCACTGTATGTGCTTCGGCGTAAAGGCGTCCTCTTTCAATGGACAGACAATCAGCAAGCAGATTTTGGTGCCTTAAAATTGTTCCTTAGTGCGGCACCAGTGTCAACTATCCCAGATGTTATACTCAAGACTGATGCCTAAAACTCGGGCGTGAGAGCTGTATTATTGCTGGAGTATGACGGCGAGCGTTGTACTGTGGCATGTGCATCCAGGGCCTTATCGAGTCTGTAAGTGAATTATACTGTTTTCAAGTTTGTGGATCTGGTAATGTTTTACACTGAAGAAATTTCGATTCTACTTACAAGGAAAACTCCCCATCACACCGATCTCAGATTTTGTGGTAAGACGGTCCAGAGGATAGCCCAATGAAAAACTGAACAAAGATTGAGCATGAGAACAGGAAGAACGTGTAACGAACTGTGAAAGAAGGAGCAAAATAGAAACAGTGAGCGGTCCAAGTTCAAGATGTGCAACACAGGGCGAAGTTTTGAATAGCGACGGCGTCATGGTCGCGTGATCATGGTGTTGGACAATGGACGGGGAGATATGTATTTGAACTTCGCTCACACCCCACTTTTTTCCGTAATATTAAGATCTTTCCGTCCTGTCATTTGTCGTGTCTGTTCTCCTTCTGCAGTCTTGGCAGTTGTAGTACTATACAATGGTTACAGAATACGAATCATGGGGTAAGAATATACAGGGTGTTACAAAAAGGTACAGCCAAACTTTCAGGAAACATTCCTCATACACAAAGAAAGAAAATATGTTATGTGGACATGTGTCTGGAAACGCTTACTTCCCACGTTAGAGCTCGTTTTATTACTTCTCCTCAAATCACATTAATCATGGAATGGAAACACATAGCAACAGAACGTACCAGCGTGACTTCAAACACTTTGTTACAGGAAGTGTTCAAAATGTCCTCCGTTAGCGAGGATACATGCATCCACCCTCCGTCGCATAGAATCCCTGATGCGCTGATCCAGCCCTGGAGAATGGCGTATTGTATCACAGCCGTCCACAATACGAGCACGAAGAGTCTCTACATTTGGTACCGGGGTTGCGTAGACAAGGACTTTCAAATGCCCCCATAAATGAAAGTCAAGAGGGTTGAGGTCAGGAGAGCGTGGAGGCCATGGAATTGGTCCGCCTCTAGCAATCCATCGGTCACCGAATCTGTTGTTGAGAAGCGTACGAACACTTCGACTGAAATCTGTAGGAGCTCCATCGTGCATGAGCTACATGTTGTGTCGTACTTGTAAAGGCACATGTTCTAGCAGCACAGGTAGTGTATCCCGTATGAAATCATGATAACGTGCTCCATTGAGCGTAGGTGGAAGAACGTGGGGCCCAATCAAGACATCACCAACAATGCCTGCCCAAAAGTTCACAGAAAATCTGTGTTGATGACGTGATTGCACAATTGCGTGCGGATTCTCTTCAGCTGACACATGTTGATTGTGAAAATTTACAATTTGATCACATTGGAATGAAGCCTCATCCGTAAAGAGAACATTTGCGCTGAAATGAGGATTGACACATTGTTGGATGAACAATTCACAGAAGTGTACCCGTGGAGGCCAATCAGCTGCTGCTAGTGCCTGCACACGATGTACATGGTATGGAAACAACTGGTTCGCCCGTAGCACTCTCCATACAGTGAAGTGGTCAACGTTACCTTGTACAGCAGCAACTTCTCTGACGCTGACATTAGGGTTATCGTCAACTGCACGAAGAATTGCCTCGTCCATTGCAGGTGTCCTCGTCGTTCTAGGTCTTCCCCAGTCGCGAGTCATAGGCTGGAATGTTCCGTGCTCCCTAAGACGCCGATCAGTTGCTTCGAACGTCTTCCTGTCGGGACACCTTTGTTCTGGAAGACTGTCTCGATACAAACGTACAGCGCTACGGCTATTGCCCCGTGCTAATCAATACATCAAATGGGCATCTGCCAAATCCGCATTTGTAAACATTGCACTGACTGCAAAACCACGTTCGTGATGAACACTAACCTGTTGATGCTACGTACTGGTGTGCTTGATGCTAGTACTGTAGAGCAAGAGTAGCATGCCAACACAAGCACCGAAGTCAACATTACCTTCCTTCAATTGGGCCAACTGGCGGTGAATCGAGGAAGTACAGTACATACTGACGAAACTAAAAGGAGCTCTAACATGGAAATTAAGCGTTTCCGGACATATGTCCACATAACATCTTTTCTTTATTTGTGTGTGAGGAATGTTTCCTACCGAGCGAGGTGGCGCAGTGGTTAGCATACTGGACTCGCATTCGGGAGGACGACGGTTCAATCCCGTCTCCAACCATCCTGATTTAGGTTTTCCGTGATTTCCCTAAATCGTTTCAGGCAAATGCCGGGATGGTTCCTTTGAAAGGGCACGGCCGATTTCCTTCCCAATCCTTCCCTAACCCGAGCTTGGGCTCCGTCTCTAATGACCTCGTTGTCGACGGGACGTTAAACACTAACCACCTACCAGGAATATTTCCTGAAAGTTTGGCCGTAGCTTTTTGTAACACCCTGTATTACTCTCACAAGTAAATGTTATAAATAGCGAGAGCAGGTGAGATGCTTCACAGACGTCGCACAGAAAAGAATAAACAAATAAACGGGTGTTCACTATGGTGCAACAAAGGGCTGCAAGAGACAAAGCTTCCAAAACGGGACGCGAGTGTCATAACATGTGATACTTGTGTAGAACAAACAGGAGGTGCGTACGTTTGGAGATTCCTTCCTTGCATCTCGCTGTTGCAGATGCACGTTATACCACTACACAGATCTGAATAAAACGAACAGACACATCAATGACCGGATGGACAGTTCATAATTTTGCGAAAAAAAGGGCATGAAAGACATCTGAACACGCGTCTTCCCTTTCGCAGTCCAACACAACAAAGACGCCGTGGCTGCTCCACTTCGCTCGATGTTGCACATTTTGAGCTTGGACCGTTTCTATTTTGCTTCTTTTCTCACAGTTCAGTACTCCTTCTTCCTGTTTTGATGTTTGATCTGTGTTCAGTTTTTGACTGGCTGTCCACTGAGCAACCTTACCACAAAATATGAGGCGGGTGCGATGGGGAGTTTCCCTTGTTAGAACATCGACCTTTCTTACTGGAGACCGATAATCAGGCCCTTAATTGGGTGCTAACTAGGCTACGCAAAACTGGTCGCATAACAAGGTCGGCGGCCGGATTTCAGAATTGGGCATACTCAGGGTGACTTTGCTGCTCACTGCATGGCACCAGCCATATATGGACCATTCCACTTGTAAGCGTATTGTCATATCTCTGGCTTGGTTTCGGAGTACCTTTGCGGGCAGGACGTTTGCGGAATCGAGCACGGGACACGGAACTGTTATGTTGTGTTGTGGGTCGCTCTGCATGTGAGAGGCATTGTTAGTATGGAAGTTGAAGTGTTGCTACAAGTGCAATTACAGTAAAGTGATAAAATACGCAAATGATTCAGAGGAAAGTGCGTCAAGCAGTAATTAAAAAAGAGCAGTGCCGCTGATAACGTATTTGGGTATCCTCTCGTTGCGTGTCGTACCGTACAGTATCAATAATCTCATAATGAACTAATGTGAATGAGCAAAAATTAGTTACCATAAAACAGTGCAAATAAGTGCCAGTGTCTTGTAGCGAGCGTGAGAACGTGCGTTCGGTCATCGCGATGCGCATCATCAACAACCAGCCGCGCCGCGACGGTTACGCGCACGCTCGTACAAGTGAGAACTGAGAACTGAAAAATTAACTTTACGAACAGTGTTATATCATTACTAGTGACAAGGAGGACTGGTACCAAAAGAAATCTGTGTATGCATGGCGAGCGTAAGAACTTTCGTGCGATCATTCGGCTTCCACATCATCAACAATCAACCGCGTCGTGTCGGTTACGCGTACGCTCGTCTAAATGGTATTGTGGACTGTTAATTATCCATTAATGGGGATAACACTTATGAATTAGTATGTAAACAGTGCAACCTGAGATTTTCTTTTATCGTCTCAGAGTATACGCTACTGACCATTAAAAGTGCTACACCAAGAAGAAATGCAGATGATAGACGAGCATTCATTGAACAAATATATTATACTAGAACTGACATGCGATTACATTTTCACGAAGTTTGGGTGCATAGATCCTGAGAAATCAGTACCCAGAACAACCACCTCTGGCCGTAATAACGGCCTTGATACGCCTGGGCATTGAGTCAAACAGAACTTGGATGGCGTGTACAGGTACAGCTGCCCATGCAGCTTCAACACATACCACAGTTCAGCAATAGTGACTGCCGTATTGTGACGAGGCAGTTGCTCGGCCACCGTTGACCACACGTTTTCAATTGGTGAGAGATCTGGAGAATGTGCTGGCCAGGGCAGCAGTCGAACATTTTCTGTATCCAGAAAGGCCCGTACAGGACCTGCAACATGCGGTCGTGCATTATCCTGTTGAAATGTTGGGTTTCGCAGGTACCGAATGAAGGGTAGAGCCACGGGTCGTAACACATCTGAAATGTAACGTCCACTGTTCAAAGTGCTGTCAATGCGACCAAGAGGTGACAGAGACGTGTAACCAATGGCACCCCATACCATCACGCCGGGTGATACGCCAGTATAGCTACGACGAATACACGCTTCCAATATGCGTTCACCGCGATGTCGCAAACACGGATGCGACCATCATCA
The DNA here is from genome assembly GCF_021461385.2 of Schistocerca piceifrons. Classification (NCBI taxonomy): domain Eukaryota; kingdom Metazoa; phylum Arthropoda; class Insecta; order Orthoptera; family Acrididae; genus Schistocerca; species Schistocerca piceifrons. The sequence goes on along the minus strand of NC_060138.1, from coordinate 198,283,109 downwards.
TGGTTTAAACAGAACCTGGATTCATCCGAAAAAATGACGTTTTGCCATTCGTGCACCCAGGTTCGTCGTTGAGTGCACCATCGCAGGCGCTCCTGTCTGTGATGCAGCGTCAAGGGTAACCGCAGCCATGGTCTCCGAGCTGATAGTCCATGCTCCTGCAAACGTCGTCGAACTGTTCGTGCAGATGGTTGTTGTCTTGCAAACGTCCCCATCTGTTGACTCAGGGATCGAGACGTAGCTGCACGATCCGATATAGCCATGCGGATAAGATGCCTGTCATCTCGAATGCTAGTGATACGAGGCCGTTGGGATCCGTTTTACCCTCCTGAACCCACCGATTCCATATTCCGCTAACAGTCATTGGATCTCGACCAACGCGAGCAGCAATGTCGCGATACGATAAACCGCAATCGCGATAGGCTACAATCTGACCTTTATCAAAGTCGGGAACATGATGGTACGCATTTCTCCTCCTCACAAAAGGCATCACAACAACGTTTCACCAGGCAACTCCGGTCAGCTGCTGTTTGTGGATGAGAAATCGGTTGGAAACTTTCGTCATGTAGCACGTTGCAGGTGTCGCCACCGGCGCCAACGTTGTGTGAATGCTCTGAAAAGCTGATCATTTGCATATCACAGCATCTTCTTCTTGTCGGTTAAATTTCGCGTCTGTAGCACATCATCTTTGTGGTGTAGCAATTTTAATGGCCGGTAGTGTAGTTGTTCATAACAGACGCAGAACAATGTTGTGTTTTAACGTTTAGGGCTCCCCTAAACCCGCTTGCATTTTTTCGATGGATAATTTCAGGCAAGCTAGCAGCAGTGTGTAGAAGAACAGTATGACCGCCGCGGGATTATCAGGTACGTGGTGTGGACAGGGCGCACCGTGGAAACGACAACCAGTGTAAGGTACCACCCCACCCAATAGTGCTCCCGGGCGTGTTACACACTGTTTTATAATTCTGTGTACATTTTAGTATGAAGACTTTTAAACTTAGCCCGGCTCCAATAGGAATGCGTTTTAATCTATTTTATTTGGTTTTACTGAAGGTCACACATATGTTGTTACTCGACATGAGCTTCCTCGCTTTCAAATTTGTCGTCGCCAGTGTACGATTTTACGTTCAGTAAGTTTTGTTTATTATGTTTTTATTCAGTGGTTTTATACGCCCTTTAAACCATGATAATTATCTTTAATTATTATGTAAAAATTTCCTAAATAGTTCCATGTACTTCTGAAGAAGACAGTTTTACTATTGTTAATACGATGGTCAAAGGTTGTGAATATACCTTTATATCTGCAACTCGTTGGATGATTTTATCAAATTATTTATTTACGTTCACTCTTGCTGAATAGCAGGTATATTCAAAATTTTAAATTATGGTGTCAGTTTAATTTGTATATAGTTTCGGAAACAAACGTTGTTATTCTGCACAATATTCTGCCACCTTATTCGACGTTTGTGTGTAGTAACAAAGAACTTTAGCGAAAATGCAGTGTTTGAGAAAAAGGTGTAACTGTTACTCTTCTAATATTTAATTACCATTCTCCAGGTAATGAATTTACCTACAAATAACAGTACATGGATCCGACTTCTGGACGTTAAAATGATGCCATGGTGAGCACTTTGAGCCGTGAAGCTTGAACTCATAGAGTGTTGTGACTTGGCAAGACAGCCAGGCCACTAGGAGGTGAAGCCGAAAGGCACGCGTTTAAGCTCACGCAGGCTGGCGTGAGGTCTGGAACAGTTAAAGGATTTGAGTCTAGCAAATAAAGTACGTAGCTGTTGGAATACTTAACTTTAATCCATAATTGGTGAACATCGGTCTGACGGTACTTGCATCGCAAGATAAATACCAATTGATAATGGCGCCTTGCTAGGTCGTAGCAAATGACGTAGCTGAAGGCTATGCCAACTATCGTCTCGGCAAATGAGAGCGTAATTTGTCAGTGAACCATCGCTAGCAAAGTCGGCTGTACAACTGGGCGAGTGCTAGGAAGTTTCTCTAGACCTGCCGTATGGCGGCGCTCGGTCTGCAATCACTGACAGTGGCGACACGCGGGTCCGACGTATGCTAACGGACCGCGGCCGATTTAAAGGCTACCACCTAGCAAGTGTGGTATCTGGCGGTGACACCACATAGAGAGCACAGAAACGAAATAACTTTTCAGGCTTAGGAACGATTATTTTCTTTTTTTGTAGTATGTAATTTTGAATTTTCTTGAGCTGGTAGTACATGTTGGCAAATCACATAGTTGAACCTGTTACTATTCTACCAATGATTCAATTAGTTGGTGTGAAGCAGAGACCGAACGTTAAGACACAGTACTCGCATCTGGGAGGATAGAAGTTCAAATTATGTCAGACACCCAAGTTTAGTTTTTCCGTGGTTTCCTTAAATCGCTTAAGCCAAATTGCTGTGACTGTTCCTTTGAAAAGGACACGAGCTTATTGCTTTCTCATCATTTCGCATTCCAATCTTGGGCTCCGACTCCATTGACTTAGTTGTCGATTGACGATGAAACCTACCCTTCCTTCCTTTCCTTGAAAGGCTAAGAAACCTGGTTCGTTGGAACAGTGAAACAAGGCCTTTGTCAGACATAACACATTGGTTGTTTCCTCATGACAGACCTCCAAATTATCTGATAAGGCTTATCAGTTTCAGTGTTTCCACGCTTCTGGTAGGCGTGCCAAAGGATGTTTTTCGGAAGGCTGGGCGCTAATGCGATTTACAACTCAGAAAGAACAATGGATGTCAAGGATCACGAAATTCTCGTATGTCTCATCCCATCCTTATATAATAACATGCGGCACGTGTCACGTAGGTATTAGGCGCCTTACCTGGTGCTGATCCTACGGTTATCACGTGATATACGCCTACTCGTGGGCCAATCAGAACACTGGAGCTCTGAATACCTCCGTTCCGTCCGCGTGAAACATTACGGTCGGATGGAGAGAAAATAGATTAGGAACTTAGCCTTTCATAACAAAGCTGGCTACTCAGTGGAAACGGCAAATAGCATAACATGTTTGTCAGCTGTTGAATTTGAGTCAGTAAATGCAAGTTCTAAAATAAAATCGTCTGACTTGTTATGATGGTGTTATTAACTAAGGGAGTACTGCCAGTTTATAAACGGGTCAGGTTCAATAGCGGCTCCTCTCTGCGCCACAAGTCTGCGCTAATGACGACGTCTTTCTTTTGAAATTATACAGAAGTTTTGGTTACCGTATGAAAATGGTAATCCGACGTGATGCAGCTACTTATGAAGGACTGTACGTTGTGTAGACGCCATGCCTGTGGAACTAATATGTCGATACTAAAGAAAATTTTAGTCACCTTTTCTACATTGCGCAAGCAGTAACGGAAATTAAAAAAAATTTGAAAGTAAATTAAAATCAGGAGGGAAGAAATATTAATTAAAGTCTGTTGATGACATGTTAATTGTGACAGAGGAGACAAAGTCTTAGAAGAGCATTTGAATGGAATGAAAATTGTCTTGAAAAGAGGTTGTAACGTGAATATCAACAACACTGAAATAAGGCTGATGAATTTAATCTGATGATGCTGTGGAAATTAAATTAGGAAATGACACAGAAGGAAAATAATGAATGAAGAGGCGCTTAATAGAGTCGGAGACAAAATATTTTCGTTGCCAAAAAAAAAAAAAAAAAAAAAAAAAAAAAAAGGAAATGAAAATAAAAATAAAAATGTTTCAAATGCCTCTGAGCACTATGGGACTTAACTTCTGAGGTCATCAGTCCCCTAGAACTTAGAACTATTTAAACCTAACTAACCTAAGGACATCACACACATCCATGCTCGAGGCAGGATTCGAACCTGCGGCCGTAGCGGTCGCGATTTTCGTTGCACTACTTGACTAGATGAAAGGAGAGGTCGGTAGGACATATACTGATGTAGGATGGGATAATCTGGAAATGGAGGGAAAAGGAAGTGTGTATCGGGGTGGGTGGAGGGGGAAAGAGTTAAAACTGCAGTATTTACGTTCAAGTGGATGTTGGTTGCAGTAGTTACGCAGAGATGTAGAGATTTGCACAGTATGAGCTAGCGTCGAGAGATATTTCATGTTAGCCTCCTGAGCCAGGGCCACAACACAGACATGCGTTTAAAATTTTACAACAGAATTAAAAAAAGAAAATACTGCATTTTTCACTCATTTCTATCCTCAGTTACATTTAAGTAACGAGTTCCGATAGTCGAAGAAAATATTTCTTTGTATAGAAACTTGTTTAATACGTTAAATAAAGCTATAGTGGTAAGTGGTGCACGACACTTCGCGCGTTGCAAGCAGTGGTTCTGAGATTATCGTTTAATCGTCTTCATTTACCTTTTCAGTTGTTCATGTAGGTCACTGCAACGGAAAGTTGGTTTGTTCTCTCATACGAATCCATAGCTGCTTTCTCAGCAACCTTCATTCTCGAACTTAGCTATAGTTCCGTCTCCACCGACCTGACGAGATGCTGAAGTCACTCTGTTTACTTCCTGCAGGTCGCCTGGTGAGCTCACAGCATCGATGTACTAAAGCCCGGAAAAACCTTGTCTTATCGCTAACATTTTACGGCATACAATTCACCTGAGCAGTTTCGCTGGATAGGTTTCCATAATGTACCGGTAACACATTTTGAAGAATGACTGTTATATGTAATTTGTACTCTAACAGGTATTTTTATCCAAAAAACATCGACAGAGAAGCTTCCCACATCACTTGATAAGGCAGTAACTATGTTTTTTCCAACTAACGCGTCTGGTATTTGAATGTACTGTGCTCCATAATTTTCTCTCACAATTTGCAAGAGTGATTTTCAAGACTTTCTCATATGGCCCAAGAAACGGAGATTCCGTTTAAGGGGACAGATCTCTAATGCTGCAACACATCTATCTTAGTTTGGCGATCGTCATAATATTACGAGTGCTGTTCGGAAAGTGAGATCCGATAGGTCGTAAAATGGAAACCACATTTCCAGTTATTTTCTACATAGTTGCTGCTCCGACAGAAGTATTTGTTGAAGAGTTGTACTAACTTCCCAATGCCCTCGTTCATAGAAGGCAGTGTCCCATGCCACTTCTCTAGGCTGATCTGCAGTTCGTTGTCTGTGCCAAAATCTTGCCTTCACAGCCAGCGCTTCATGTGAGCAGAGGTGGACATTAGTGAGAGCCAACTCCAGGCTGTATGATGGGTGATCAAACACTTCCCATCGAAAACGCTGCAGGGACGTCCTTTTGCCCCTGCACTATGTGGTCGAGAATTGTCATGAAGATGGAACTGCATGACAGGTACGTTATGTAGGGTTGCGTGAAATCAGGCGAAACCTCGCAGTGGGCACCCATTGTTGGCGGAACACTCTATTGATCTAGGCATCTTTACGTGCTCACTGTGCGGTCAGAACTCAATAGAGCGTCGTGAGGCGATCAGTAGTCTTACTAGAGACACTACACAACAGCTGGCCGGGTGGCCGAACGGTTCTAGGCGCTACAGTCTGGAACCGCACGACCGCTAAGGTCGCAGGTTCGAATCCTGCCTCGGGCATGGATGTGTGTGATGTCCTTAGGTTAGTTAGGTTTAAGTAGTTCTAAGTTCTAGGGGACTTAACTCAGAAGTTAAGTCCCATACTGCTCAGAGCCATTTGAGCCCGCATCTCGTGGTCGTGCGGTAGCGTTCTCGCTTCCCACGCCCGGGTTCCCGGGTTCGATTCCCGGCGGGGTCAGGGATTTTCTCTACCTCGTGATGGCTGGGTGTTGTGTGCTGTCCTTAGGTTAGTTAGGTTTAAGTAGTTCTAAGTTCTAGGGGACTTATGACCACAGCAGTTGAGTCCCATAGTGCTCAGAGCCATTTTGAACCAGAGCCATTTGAACCACTGCACAACGCATCTGTGCAAAGCTTCATGGAATTCTGACTGTCGTTTCCACTTCGCGATGTATCGGATCTTACTTTCCGAATAGTCCTCGTAATAATGCTTCACGATTTTTCCGACTGAAAAAGGAAAAAGTAGGAAAGGAAACCATCTTACTAGCTACAATGTCCTTTGTTACTCTTTACAAGCACAACAGGCCAGTTCGTCTTGCAGGTCCATTTTGAAATGACTTCGTCTATAGAAAACGCAGTTTAATGAAGATTTATTACCATGTGGCTAACTATGCACAATGGACAAGAAAATTAGTCGCCCTCATGAGAACTCCACACTGTTACCATGAAACACCGCCTCTAACTTTGGTAATGACAGCTGTTCGGCGAGGAAATGGCTAGTAATGGTACAAGGTACTCCCGACACGCACCATTAGGCTACCTACGAATTATGTATGTATATTTAGGCGTACAATACATTCATCAGGTATGCCATATCGAGTTGAAGCCGCTGATTAATGATTAGATCCCGTAGAATTGCAAACAACAAGGACGTTGATTCCTATGTTTCAGCCGCTGTTCCGAAGCGTCTCATATGCACGGTCCAATTGTATTAATGTGACCAACTATCAGAAGCCTAAATAACGAGCTTTTGCAGTGTTGACATGCAGGATGCGAGTCAGGTTCTGGAAGGTATCAATAGTGATGCTGACTAGTGCCGTGGCCTGGTGTGCCAGGTGTCTTGTTTGATGATCAGCGGCGCGAAAAGAACGATCGAGCTGGTCTTACAAGTTCTCCATTGGGTTTAAATCTGGGGAATCTGGAGTACGGTAAACGCATCCTGCTGCCCTTCCAACGACACACGTATGTGACACGTTTCATTGTTCTTCTAGTAGATGCCATCGTGTCGAGTTAAAACAAACTGCATGTAGGGATGGAAACATTGCCCCTTTGGTGGATGGATACTTGTGTTGATCCATTGCGCCTTCCAGAACGACGAGATCATCGAGGGAATGTAGCGAAAACAGCCCCCAGGCTATGACGCTCCCTCCTCTGGCCTGGACGCTTCCAGCGATTGTTCCACGGTATTTTCTTTCAGGCATTTCATGCCGGTGGGGCATAAAACGCGATCATCTGAAAAGGACACCTGTCGCCACTCAGTGCACGTCCAGTTGCGATACTGTAGTGCAAATTCCAGCCTTCGTCGCTGGTGAGCAGCAGTCAGTATAGCTAAATGAACGAGGCGCCTACTGCGGAGGTCCATACGCAGCAACGTTCGCTGAACAGTACTTTGGGAGCCCCTTGGTTCATCCTGGCGGTCAGCTGATCAACAGTTGAACCGTTATTCGCCCGTACGCATCTCCGTACTCCTCATTCACTCTTGTCATCCACGCCTCGGCGCCGGTTTCGGATAGTGCCCTTTTGCCATTCCCACTATAAAAACGGCGGTACGTGGACATTTTACAGACTTAGCCGTTTCGGAAATGCTTCCACCTTTGCCCTAAAGCCAATCATCATGTCTTTTTGGACATCGGATAAATCGATCCGTTTCTGCATTGCGACAACGACTGCTCTGTTTTCCGCCCCCCCCCCCCCCCCACATATTTATGCTACAATTCTGCTGTCTGTGAGTGGTTATTGCATGTTGATTTTACAATAGATGTTGGACCATTAATGCAACTGGACATTGCATATTCATGATAAGTTGCTGTATAGCCTTTGAGATAGATGGGTAGTCAATGTTTTGCCTTTCCGTTACTGTAGCTGAAGTGACGATTCGATGATAGTGAAACTAGAGTTGGATCCTCTTTTAGCAGATGTGAATATTCAATTTTCAGTATAGTCGTATTATACCCTGGAGCTCTAGAACTGGACTGTGTGTTTGATATTATGAGAGATGGATTTCTTTCATAAAATACACTACTGGCCATTAAAACTGCTACACCAAGAAGAAATGCAGATGATAAACGGGTATTCATTGGACAAATATATTATACTAGAACTGACATGTGATTACATTTTCACGCAATTTGAGTGCATAGATCCTGAGAAATCTGTACCCAGAACAACCACCTCTGGCCGTAATAACGCCCTTGATACGCCTGGGCATTGAGTCAAACAGAGCTTGGATGGCGTGTACAGGTACAGCTGCCCATCCAGCTTCAACGCGATACCACAGTTCATGAAGAGTAGTGACTGAAATATTGTGACGAGCCAGTTGCTCGGTCACCATTGACCAGACGTTTTTAGTTGGTGAGAGATCTGGAGAATGTGCTGGCCAGGGCAGCAGTCGAACATTTTCTGTATCTAGAAAGGCCCGTACAGGACCTGCAACATGCAGTCGTGCATTATCCTGCTGAAATGTAGGGTTTCACAGGGATCGCATGAAGGGTACAGCCACGGGTCGTAACACATCTGAAATGTAACGTCCACTGTTCAAAGTGCCATCAATGAGGACAAGAGGTGACCGAGACGTGAAACCAGTGGCATCCCATGCCATCACGCCGGGTGATACGCCAGTATGGCGATGACGAATACACGCTTCCAATGTGCGTTCACCGCGATGTCGCCAAACACGGATGTGACCATCATGATGCTGTAAATAGAACCTGGATTCATCCGAAAAACGACGTTTTGCCATTCGTGCATCCAGGTTCGTCGTTGAGTACACCATCGCAGGCGCTCCTGTCTGTGATGCAGCGTCAAGGGTAATTGCAGCTATGGCCTCCGAGCTGATAGTCCATGCTGCTGCAAACGTCGTCTAACTGTTCGTGCAGATGGTTGTTGTCTTGCAAACGTCTCCATCTGTTGACTAATGGATCGAGACGTGGCTGCACGATCTGTTACAGCCTTGCGGATAAGATGCCTGTCATCTGGACTGTTAGTGATATGTGGCCGTTGGGATCCAGCACGGCGTTTCGTATTACCCTCCTGAACCCACCGATTCCATATTTTGCTAAGAGTGATTGGATCTCGACCAACGCGAGCAGCAGTGTCGCGATACGATAAACCGCTATCGCGATAGGCTACAATCCGACCTTTATCAAAGCCGGAAACGTGATGGTACGCATTTCTCCTCCTTACACGAGTCATCACAACAACGTTTCACCAGGTAACGCCGGTCAAATGCTGTTTGTGTATGAGAAATCGGTTGGAAACTTTACTCATGTCAGTACGTTGGCAGATCAGCAGGTTGGCGCCAGTGGCGACACCTCGTGTGAATGCTCTGAAAAGCTAATCATTTGTATATCACAGCATCTTCTTCCTGTCGGTTAAATTTCGCGTCTGTAGCACGTCATCTTCATGGTGTAGCAATTTTAATGGCCAGTAGTGTAATTTTTTTCAGTTTATCAAACTGAAAGATAAAAGCAATAAAGAACCAATAAGACTGAAAGACGTCGTCAGGGATAGTACAAAAAGTGTGTCGTGGGCAGCGAGTAATCGGAAAGAGGAAATGATTGAAAGGAAACATTTTCATCGTCGCCCTTCTATGCCATTTCTTTGATTGGATGATGGACAAATAAATAGTTGAGATTGGAACTTACAATCCAGAGAACTGAAAGTAAAGCTACTAAAGAATAATCGACGCTTTGCGAATTACCTTTGTCAAAATTTTTATCTTGGTTTTTATAGATACTGTCTGAAAACGAAAAAACGAAGTAGCAACTCTTTGGAAGGCGTACCTAGAAATATTGTAATACGCAATTGCATATCCACACTGAGAATGGGAGGAACTAATTAGTTAACAGATTTAAATGAAATGAGGGCAGCTGTGTTTTAGGCTGCGTACTTAAGGGAGCTTAGTAAGGATCAAACACAGACATTGCATGATACTTGCTTCACAATGCCAAGCTTTAAGTAGCTGGTCTAGGACCAACATTTCAACGGACTCCTTAATACAAATACAACACAGAAAGACAGTGATTCGAGAAGGAGGGCATTGCCCTGTTAGGGCTGAAAAGTAAAGCTGATTTTTGAAGTCTGTTCCTTTTTAAAACAATCGTTTTGTTAATCACGAAAATAAAAATATTTTTTCCAGACACTTTTTAATATCAGGGGAATGTAATATCGTAAATTCGTAGCTAACTACTTACTTTGAAACATCCCCTTCGATAAATTTATGAATGACAGCGTGGAAAACCTCTACGTTATTTGATTTTCAAACAGCTGAGTAAAACTGAGCGTACTCAGACATTTCCCTCTTTGCTGATTCTGATCAACACTAAACTGACACACAATATTTTTAGCGCAACGCAATAATCCCTACAAAAGAATGGCCCTGACTAACAATAACCTATACCTTACACGAATCACTTACCTCACAAAAATCTTCGTTACTCAAACCACTGCAATACAGAGAGCGCGAATACTGCCAGCTAAATAAAAAATTCTAACTACTGGAGTCACTAACTACTGATAGGCATAGTTAGCAAATGAAAGATTTTGATGGAGAACAAAGAATAAATTTACCATAATAGCGTTCAAAAGTCACAATATATAGATATCAGTTCATGACATCCGGTCTTACAAATTTCCTTTTTCTGACGGACACACGTCCAGATCGTCCGCTCTCAAAATTCTGCCATCTCTCTCCTCATATTCACCACTGCTGGCGGCTCACCTCCAACTGCGCAACGCTACGCGCTGTTCACATCCAACTGCCCAACACTACAATAGAAAATATTGCAAAATGCCAACCAGCCACAGACTGCACACAGCACAGTCAGTGATTTTCATACAGAGCGCTACGTGGCGTTACCAACATAAAAACCTAAACAGCCTAGTTACAACTTTACCATCAGTAATCACATTATTTTTCAAGCAAGTGCAATTCATATCCAAGTGTGTATTATGAAAAAACCGTGACTGCTACTTTGCGCTCTTTTCAGTTTCTGTGTACAAAATGGCGAGGGATATTCGAAAGAAGTATCGAATTGGAACTGAGTGCGTAGGCTTCCACACCATGTGTCTATACAGGGCATTTGAAGTCTTTTCTTCAACTGTCTAGCGGCGATAAAAAATCAACTTTGGTTCGAGAAGAAAATGGTTCGCTGATGTTTCCCGGCTACGCTAGGTTCAAAACATGGCTCTGAGCACTATGGGACTTAACTTCTGTGGTCATCAGTCCCCTAGAACTTAGAACTACTTAAACCTAACTAACCTAAGGACATCACACACATCCATGCCCGAGGCAGGATTCGAACCTGCGACCGTAGCAGTCGCGCGGTTCCGGACTGAGCGCCTCAACCCCGAGACGCTACGCTAGGTGTCTTTTATTCTCGGCTATGAAACTGAGAGCCGGCAGGGCGTAGGCTCTCTGCGACTTCTGCATGGAATGTGTGTTGCCTATAATCCAGTCATCTGCTCCGCGCGAATAGGGGTGGGTCAAGTGCCCTATTCGCTTCTGAAATATCTCTCATCGTCCCAGCGCAGGCGAATTCAATGAGAGAGGCCTAGCGTTGTACACGTCTCCATGGCGTGCTCTGTCACTCCTAGACGTTTGATGCATAGGCTTTGAAATACCCTGTATTTAAATGAACATTAGCGACCGTGTGTTTAGTTGCAGTCAGTTGGAAATTATTTAGCTGGGTATGAAGAAGTCACAAGTGTAAAAGCGAAGGTTGAGAGATATGACCGACTGCATACTAACAATTCCAGTTTCCCGATTAGATTTCTCATACAATACTACCACTGTTCATTGCAGTTTAATAAATGACAGTATGCACATGGTTTATGTACGGTATCTCGCAGGGGCAACATATATGATTCCATCCACTATTTAGTAAACCATTTCAGCCCTAACAAGCTTCAGATATCATTCGCTCTCGCTCTGTTGTTTTCTTTCTGGAATATTTTCCTCTGAAAATCTGTAACGTTTATTACAGACACGCGATTTTTAATGTTAAAACTTGTGCCGCCTGAAGCCTGAACAGAACTTTCTCAGCTGCGTCTTATTGCCTTCTTTACCTCTTTCATTACTATTATCCGCACATTCCAACTGTCTAATATTCTATCACTTAATATTCGCTACTATTCAACAAAACTCTGATCATCCAAATTATGCCTACCTCCAGAAATGACGCAATCTACTGCCACATTCGATTTACACTGGCTACTTGAAAATATATGCGCGCTTTAGTCGTAAAACTCTGTCTATTATAGAGCTTAGCCCCTGGCAGTTCTGATCACTTACAGCTGGTATCTTCATCCCATTCGCATAATGCTGAACTGCAGTGCACTTTCTCATGTTGAGCTTCGTTCTGCCACCTCGGGAGAGGAGGCTGTCGAGTATCTTCCATGTAGATCAACATTCCTCGTGACGTTCAGTGAGGCCTTCAGAAGGCATTATCTATCCAAGATAGGTGAATCTGGAATGTCATGAATTTATTCTGAAGTGTGAAGTGGTCCAGTGAGGCTTTCTAAAGGGTGAAGAAAGCTCTTTCGTGACTTGAGCCTTTGTGTTTCCGGTTGATACCCGTGTAAGGTATAAGTCCTAGGATTCACTGGCTTCACTGTCCTCTAGTGTGGATGCAAACTCACTGCGGATATCTGGAGGTGGACTATCCGCTAGGCAGTAAATTTCCTGCAAGTTGCGTCCAACTATATGCTCTCTCTAGAATGTGACTGATTCAGCCAAGGAAGCATGTGAATTAGCTGCATACTAGTCACATCATATTTAATATGTATCTGTGTAGTGTATAATTATCCGATGCCATTAATTGTTAGTTTAAATGAGAACGTTTATTGTATCAATCTGTCTGGAGTACTTCTGTTAATGTTCGCGATATCCCGTTAAGTAATAGTGTATGTTTCTGACACAGTTAAAGCTGGCATCTGTTTAATTTCCGAAGTCAAAGAGAGTTATTAAAAGACGTCAGTGGTGCAGCCTTAACAGAAATTTTGCATGGCCACAAACTTAGTTGGGTAGGAAAGCTTGTAGTTTTAAACAAACACCGGACTGCAACGTAGACATGGTTGTGTTATCATAGTCTAACGCATACTGTCACGACATCACTGCAAATTTTTGTTATACAGTGCGACAACAGCGTTCCAAGGGGCCAATAAGCTACATTTTTGATTACGATATCATATGAACGTGAACAGTATCGTTTACAACGATTTGTACCATGCTTTTTACGAAAGTGAGCGTATGAAGCAATGTAAATCGCAGCAGTAAGAAAAAAGAGACACTGCATGTGCCATTATTATGTTTCCTAAGGGAATCCCAGAGCTATATTACGGGACTATTCAGTTATGATTCTCTAGTAACCTGTGCCGTGCTCTCTCCCAACTATGCTTTTTCGTGAACATCGCTGGCTATCTGTGTTTGGTTTCCCGCCCTTGTCGCGGTTACGTTGTGCTTCTTCTTCCTTCTACGTGTGGCAGCAGTGATGTCTATCGATATTTGCACCGTGTACCATCTTTGGTTTGGTGCATATAGTTTCCGGCAAGGGGGTCTGGAGTGAGTCGGTCGGTTGTTGCGGACGAGGGAAGTCCGGCTGGGGCCGCTGGCAATCCTTGCGCAGTGTCGGAACGTGTGTGAAGCTCTCAGGTCGCTACGAGCTTCGTGGTTAGCCGACCCAGGACGTCAAAGTTGAGTAGTGGTTTCAACTACCCAAGCCACGTTATTCATGTTGTGGTGGTTCGCTTCGGTGGTTTGCTGTTGGGGAGGTTTTCCAGTGAGCAACACCGAGTGGTTCTACGGCTGAGATTTAGCCGCCATGCGGTGCAATTAACCTTTTTGGTCGACTATGATTTGAGTGCACCAGTGGAATTTTCTGTCTTGTGGCCGTTAGTGTTCTGGTTACCTGCCCTGGGCACTGACATAAATTCAGGCAATGTTCTTTTGAGTGAAGTTAACTATTATCGTGTTTCAAATTCGAGTGTACCAGCAGAATTTTCTGCCTAGTGGCTGTTGGTGTTCCGGTTACCTGCCCTGGCCACTAACGTAATTTCAGGCAGCGTCCTTTTCTCACCTGTTGTCGTTGTCCAACATGGTGTGTAATTCTGACAGCCAATACATACTCCATTGTGGATTATCACGTTTGTAACATTGCCGGTTTGAGTTCTCATGTAGTGATTGATGGGAAGCAAGTCGTTGTATCGGTCGGTCCGGGGCTGTCCCCTGGTTGGGTTCCGACGGATCAAGTATAGTTGGACTCATCACCTGTCTCACCTAAATGAACGAGGGCAGACAGATCTCCCTGGAGGCTTTCTGAGTGCCACCGGTGTTTAATTATCTGTTGTCAGCTATTTTAAATTTTAGGCTTATGGTTATTAGTTGTGTTTTCTTATAATTTTGCAAAATTAATTTTAAAATTTATGTTTCAAGCTTAAACACTGCGACATTCTGCCTTTAAAGATTATGGTAATATATTTTAAAAATTTTGTAGTTTAATTGCGGCCCGCAGCCATTGGTATTGCACCTTGCACATGTTTCATCTTTAAATTACTTTATTGCTATCTTAATTGGATTTTAAGATTTATTGTTGTTAAACATGCTGGCCTTTAAGGTTCTGTGGCAATATATTCTGAAGTTTTGAAATTTAATTGTGGCCCTCAGCCATTTGTGTTGCACCTTGCATATGTTGCTTCTTTTGGGTTTTAAGTTATTGTATTGCTGCCTTAATTGAATTTTTGATTTTTTAAGATTTCTTGTTGGTCTTCTGCCTTTAAAGATCTATGGTAATATATTCAAAAATTTTGGAATTTCATTTTGGCCCTCAGCCATTTGTATTGCACCTTGCGTATGTTGTTTTTTGAATTATTTGTTTGCTCTCTTAATTGGATTTTTATCTTGTTAAGATTTCTTGTTGGAGGCCTTCAGCGGTGAAAGAGTTGCATTTGGTAAAGATTCGGCTATGTGCCGCTTTGGTTGTAAAGGTTATCAAATTACAATAAATGACAATTTGAATCAGAAACTGACCTCAACCCTTGGCCCTTCCCACAATCGTATTACCTGTTCTGCCCAGCGGGTTTAGCGGGCGTCACATAACCTAAAGACATTTAGTGAAGAATAACGTGCTACGTGTTTTGCATGCAACACATATTGCATGTAGAACAAGAAACTTTTAGTAAACAGCGGAACACAAGGCGTGTTGCAGAAGACATCGAGTAGCAACGTCAAGTTTTGTTCGCTATACTTCCAGCCAACAAATTTTAAATGAAGAAAATAGACACGATAATAAGACGCTAACAGCAATAACACTGTTTCCCGACGATGAATAAACGAATTCCACACTCGCTGCTACACCAAAGACCGAAATTCCAGAGCCACAGATTTAAGTATCTCAAGCCAGTCGTCGTTTGAAGAAAAAGTAATTACTTTAATAAATTATTCGTGTTGGAAAGTCGAGTGAAGTTTAAGAGTGTGCAAATTATTAGACTTCTTGCAAACTTTTTACCTCGCAATGGTAGTGACTATCACAATAAAATAGACAAAAAGAGGAATAAAGTATTTCTGTACGAGTGTCATTTCACTCGTGACTTTAGGTTCTGTTTATATTTATTTAGTGGTAAATACACTGACAAGCCAAAGCATTATGACCACTGGCAGCCTGGTGACATAGAGGGCACGTGACGCGGTAACTAAAGTACGTAAGCCGGGCGGCCACGGACGGGGTATCATCCTAGCGAAGATATGAGCTGCAAATGGGGAAATCCATCGAGAAAAGCGATTTTGACAAAGGGCAGATTATTACTACGTAGAGCCTGTGAACGTGTATCTCGAAAACGGTGAAGCTGGCCGAATGTTCATGTGCTACTGGCGTGATCATACACGGGAAGAGATAGGACAGTGAAACTACCACTAGCCGCTAAATGGTTGGGCGTTCATGACTCTTTACAGAACGTGGGGTTCCGAGGCTTGTCGGCTCTGTAAAGCAGGATAGATGACGACCTGTGACATCTCTTCCGAAGGAGAACAACGCTATTGCATGTTTCGGAGCACACCGTTCATCTTACATTGTTGAACATGGAGCTCTGCAGCAGACCACCCCTACGTGATCACATGTTGACCCAACGACATCGTCAGTCACGATTGCAGTGGAACCATTGTGATTCGACCGTCGATCAATGGAATGTGTCGACTCTTCAGGTGAATCACATTTTTGCTACATTAGGTCGCTGGTCGTTTCCACAAACGCCGTCTTCGAGGTCAATCGCGGCTCGAAACATGCAGCGTGCCACTGAGGCAGTCTGGTGGGAGTAGTATTGTGCTATGGGAGACATTCTCCTTCGCTAGCTTGGGACCTGTGGTAGTAATCGGAGACACGCTGACAGCTGCGAACCAACTGCATCCCTTCATGTTTGATATCATCCTTCAGCAGCGTAATTGTCAGTGTCTCGAAGCCAGAACAGTGCTACAGTTTATTAGTTAATTATAGTGAACTCAGTTGATGTCTCAACAAAATCGCCTCATGTGAATCCTATGGAACCCATCTGTGTCACTATCAGGCGCCATCACCGTGTAAGCGAATCAGCGGCCCGATATCTACGAGAATTACTTGATTTATGATCTAATGCCACATACCTCCACAAACTCACCAAGAATCTGTCGGATCGCTGATACGAAGAATCACTGATTTATTTTGTTCCAAAGACGGACAAACAATCTAGTAAGCTGGTGGTCATATTGTTTTGGCTCGTAAGTGTAACGTCCTTTTATATTTAACAAGTGTTTCGTAAATTAAATGAAAAAGAATTAAAAACAAACAATCGTTCTACGCGCTATATGACTTTAAGAAACGGACGTCCTTGTCGTCACCTGGGATGTTCCTACCGCTCCAACTTCCGTACGGTTGCGTCTGTTATAGCACTGAGTAATGGTATATTGTAAACCAGAGATTTTCCCAATATGTAGGCCTACCACACACTTGGAGAGGCCTTATCAGCCGTGCAGTCCAGTCCCACGCAAAGAAAGTGTTATGATGACGACGAAAGAGTCGTCGCCAATGTTGACTGGTGGCCAATGGTAAATAGGAACATGTAAATCACAGCAGGTTTGTCAGTACGTCGGTAAGGTGCTGTCTGAATGGTCTGGATCTGCGATAAATAATTACAAGCCGTTGGTAAAAAAAATATGTACTATATTTAACTAGTTGTACAGGATTCTTCTTGGCTAGATAGATATAATTATAAACAGATAGCTGTTGAGACCTCACGTGGGCCATACGTTACTAAGCACCTTGTTAGAGGTTGCTTCCTATCAACTGAAGGCTATGGTACTTTAATACTTGATGCCCCGAGCAAGAGTGGACGAGAGCTCGCTAGAAACTTGACACAAGCCGCGGAGCCTAGGTAGTCACGACTCGCGGGTCCAACGATACCAACACGGACCGCGCTCGACAACTGCAACCCCTAACAGGTGTGGTACCGAACGTTGATACCACAGAAAGAGTGTTTCATCACATAATAATCATGTTTACAATCATGGATTAATACAATATACTTACCTGCGATTACAGTTTCAGTACTCACGTGGATATTGCTTACGTAATTCACAAGTCGATAAACTTAATTGGCGAATTCATACGCTAACATACACTTTCCAGATCTATCTGGATCAAATGACGTCTTGCCTAGGTACGAGAGCATCGGATGATGGGGCCGATCATTTTTAATATCAACCGATCAGTTAAACTAAGTGTTGTGACTTGGCAAGACAGCCAAGCCACTAGGAGGTAGCCGAAAGGCACGCGTTTAAGCTCACGCAGGCTGGCGTGAGGTCTGGAAAAGGTAAAGTAATTATACTAGCAAAAAAGGTACGTAGCTTCTGGAATACTTAACTTTAATCCATAATTGGTAAACATCGGTCTGACGGTACATGCATCACAAGATAAATAGCAAATGATAATGGCGCCTTGCTAGGTCGTAGCAAATGACGTAGCTGAAGGCTATGCTAACTATCGTCTCGGCAAATGAGAGCGTAATTTGTCAGTGAACCATCGCTAGCAAAGTCGGCTGTACAACTGGGACGAGTGCTAGGAAGTCTCTCTAGACCTGCCGTGTGGCGGCGCTCGGTCTGCAATCACTGATAGTGGCGACACGCGGGTCCGACGTATACTAGCGGACCGCGGCCGATTTAAAGGCTACCACCTAGCAAGTGTGGTGTCTGGCGGTGACACCAGACTAAGAAAGACACAAGATGGCAGAAATCAGAAGATTCGAAACCGTTGCGTTCAAATTTGAGCCACAAATAAGTCTTCGCAGAAGAGGTGTTTCTCACTCGTGTGTTTTTCCTGTCCCCACGGAAGCGGAAGGTGATTTCACCAGTGGGGGGGGGGGGGGGGGGGGGGAGGGGGGGGAGACGGGTTGGAAGTCCTAGTGAGTTAGAGTATATATTCTTGTGTGCAGTGTATATTAACCACCTATGTATAATTTGTGACTGTCTTCTTGATGTATCTTAAAGCACATTATAAATGAAAACATAATTACAAAATCTTACTACAGTATATACTTGTCCTTGTAACTTACGGAGTTTATTTGAACAAACGAGATGACTGAGACTGTTCTTAAAGATGCGAGAGTTTACCGCTTAATTTGTCAAGGGTGTTACAGTACTTGGACTTGATCTATCTTGCTGAAAATATTTCTGCATCGAAATAATGTAATGGAGGGCCATTTATTGAAATAAAAAACAGATTTGGAAGTGTCGGGATTTGCACATGATTTTTGTAATCAGTCAGCTTTAGGTTCATGTCACTAAATCTGCGTTCACATTCGTTTATAATTTCGACTGCTTTTACAAGTTCTTTATTTTCGTTATAGTTTCGAAAACATTTAATGACACACACGTGCTTTCACTTATTTTAAAATTCACCGTTTTACGTAAGCGTGGAATTGCCGTGTACCCATAAAACACAGGTTCAGTATTCGACTGAAGGTCATACCTCTGGATTTGATATGGCTGCATCAGAAAATAAATCGAAGTCGTAAAATTGGTTCTTTATATTTTATACCAAAGGGTTAAAATTTTTTTACAGAAATGTTTGAAATTTGTTATATTTATAGCAAGATGGGTCTTTAATTACGACTCATTTGATCAAGCGCTTTTTCTCCAACTCTTGTGGTATCATCCTAATTTTCCACAGAGCTTAATTTAATCATCGTTAACACTTGATTTAAGAATCATGAAAGACGGTGATATAAGTGGAAGAGACTGGAGAAACGGAATGAGATCTTAAATTGTAAGTCATTTTCACGGAAAGACGTAAACTCTCACCACAATTTATTGCTTTTGAACAGCAGATTAAAACTGAAGAAATTGCAAAAGTATTGGAAATTAAGGAGATGGGATCTGGATAAGTTGAAAGAATCAGCGGTTGTTGGTAATTTCAGAGGAGCATTAGGCAACGATTGCCCAGGACAGGGGAAAAGAATGCAGTAGAAGACGAATGGGAAACTTTTATACATGAAATAACATAGGCAGCATAGAATCAAACAGATAAAAAGACAAGGTCTATCCTTGGATATCACAGGACATATTGATCTTGAAACTTCCTGGCAGATTAAAACTGTGTGCTCGACCGAAACTCGAACTCGGGACCTTTGCCTTTCGCGGGCAAGTGCTCTGCCAACTGAGCTACCGAAGCACGACTCACGGCCGGTACTCACAGCTTTACTTCTGCCAGTATCTCGTCTCCTATCTTCCAAACTTTACAGAAGCTCTCCTGCGAACCTTGCAGAACTAGCACTCCTGAAAGAAAGGATACAGTAGGTAGAGCACTTGCCCGCGAAAGGCAAAGGTGCCGAGTTCGAGTCTCGGTCGGGCACACAGTTTTAATCTGCCAGGAAGTTTCATATCAGCGCATACTCCGCTGCAGAGTGACAATCTCATTCTGGCATATTGATCTTAATTGATGGAAGGATTTGGAAGGGTGTTGTATATCACTTCTGCCTATATACGAGTAAAGAAATATGGTGGCATGTACTGCTGCGAGTTTGTTGGACTGTAACTCACTCAAATGTACTGAAGATGGCTATTTATAGCTGAAATTTGTATGTACAAGAATAATAGAAAACCGCTAGGATTGAGACTGATCTCAGTGTTCCTATCCTTCCTTATAATAGTCTTCGGTCGCTGTGGACAACGGTTCCTTATGAAAATAGGTTAAAATGTTTTGGGTTTGCCGATGACATTGTAATTCTGTCAGAGACGGCAAAGGTCTTGAAAGGTAGCTTGAACGGAATGCAGAATGTCTTGAAAGGAGACTGTACTTGAATATCAACGAGGAGACCAAGGATAATGGTGTGTACTCCAATTAAGCTAGACAATAGCGTAGGAATTCGATTAGGAAACACTGAAAGTACCATAAGAATTTTACCATTTGACCAGTAAAACAACTGAAACAACTGATAATGCGCGCAGAAGAGAAGACATAAATCCAGACTGGTAATAGCAGGAAATGCGTTTCCGCAAAAGAGAACTTGGTAACATCGAATATAAATTTAAGTGTTAGGAAGTTTTTGCTGGAGTATTTGTCTGGATTGTAAACTTGTACGGAAGAGAAACATAGACTGTAAAAGATTCAGACAAGAAGAGAATAGAGGATTTTGAAATGTCATGCTGGGTAAGGATGATTGAGATTAGATGGATAGACTGTATATCTGATGAAAATATACTGGACCATGATGGTGCAAAATTTCATGACGCAACTTAGCAAAAGGAAGAGTTGATAGTCCTACGGCATGAAGAAATAATTAATACAGTTATAGAAGTAAGTGTACGAGGGGATGGGGGGGGGGGAGGGGGAGGCAAGGGTGAAGTTGTAGAAGGAGACCAAAACTTAAGCGAGGAACATAGGAATAAGCATCTCTCACCTAGGAACTAGGAACAGCGAGAAGAAGAGTAGACTTATTACAGCGCGCCTAAAGACATTTAAGCTATCTTCTACCCTTGCCCCATACTCGAACGGTACGGGAAGAAACCATAAGACGCTATTGCTATGGTGAGCACCCTCTGCCATGCACTTCATAGTGGTTTTCGGAGTATATATGTAGAAGTAGTTTTTGTGTCTGCCTGAACGGCAAAGGCACGTGACATTGGATTAAATTGTTTGTCAGAACCCAGACTTTAAGAGATTACGTGAAGAGCGCTATTATTTCACACGGCGGATTACGAAGCTATAGATACCTGAATCCCCGGTCGCTTAGCGTTTAAACAAGCGATCTCTCGATTACGTTCTCTCTTTCAAGGCAGATCGATTTATTATTCCAATTACACTTCACGTGATATGCGTGATTACGTACAGACGCGCAGCAAATAGTTTTGATAGAAATGCTCATTGATCTACAAACGTGCAAAAGTGTGGGGACACTAATTGTTATGAAAAAATACGTACGTTCGAAAAAAATCCGTTGAACACGAAAATCAAACGATAATTGTTTTATGTGCTGCTACTTTTTACTGATAACTGGAAGTAACAGCACGGAGGAGGATGGAGGATATTAGTGTTTAACGTCCCGTCGACAACGAGGTCATTAGAGACGGAGCGCAAGCTCAGGTGAGGGAAGGATGGGGAAGGAAATCGGTCGTGCCCTCTCAAAGGAACCATCCCGGCATTTGCCTGAAACGATTTAGGGAAATCACGGAAAACCTAAATCTGAATGGCCGGAGACGGGATTGAACCGTCGTCCTCCCGAATGCGAGTCCAGTGTGCTAACCACTGCGCCACCTCGCTCGGTAGTAACAGCACGAATCGTGACGGGAAAGCAACTTTCTTTATGAGAATTTGACAGGTTTGACACATTATGGGGTGTCTACACTTACTACCTATGAGCAAACCTGTCTGATAGTTAAACATTCGTATACACGACCCTAAAGAAGGTCTCACTCTCTTTGATGCCGTTGCCAACTTACTTCACTAAGTTTCACACTGGCGTACAACTGACATTTTTCAAATATGTTACAATACATATATGGAATGTCCATAAATGTCCTTAATCATTTCAAAGATTATAACTTGAAAACTGCAGTGCGCAACAGAATTAAAAGATCACTTTTTCTAAACCTGATAATTCCCACCCATTGCACCGCTTAAGTTTTAAATTTGGCTCAAATGTGCGTACAACCTTTTCTCTGTAATCGTACAAGGGCGTGACACCCTGTGACGTCGCCCAAGGGCTTGACGACGTTTCAAACAAGGTGTCGACACTTCCGAAAAAAAGGTCATAACTCAGTTCTCGTGGCGCGTAAGGTGCATCAGTGATGAAACACTAGCACCAAACTTCACCATTCTGCCTAATGCCGCTATGCATGTGTCACTGGCAAGTGTAATGGTACTTGAATTAATTAACCATTACGGCAGCTCACCTGAACCTCTCGATTCCAGTAATATTCTACTGTGTTTCTGTAAAGTAGTTAACATATTTCTGAGACAACATTCAGATTTGATTTCATTAATGTAGAGGTACTTTTGATACATCGATATGTTTATGTTGCAATGATATTATTCTTATGTGTATTCTTTCTTTTGTCACAATGATCTTTGACGTACTTGTAACTTTTTGGGCGCGTAAGCAATTAGTTGTTAGAGAGTCGGACCTTGAGAAAGTCAAGTCCTGGACGTTATGTTGGAAAGACGCATAACGCAGTCAGGTTATAAAATGTGAACTTTAACAGTGAGGAAGATGTTTTCAAGTATGTTTTGTATTGTGAAGTGATGTTTTGTGTGTTACGTGATATTGCAGCAAAAGCTATAAAAAAGAAGTGTAACTTAAATTCGGAGTGCTGATTATTTTTTACATCACCATTGTGCTAACTTTGAAAGGTTTAATCTTCAAGAATGGTTTGTGAAGCGCATCTGCAAAACTTTTGAATACAGCAGAATAAAAGCTAGGCCTCTTTGAATCCGAGCTTGGAATCATCACCACCTAGATTTTCGACGATTGAGCCGTTCACAAGGAGAGCAGCGTGGGAAACACGAAAAGATGAGTGCCTAGTTTATTTATTATGACATGAAATGACTTTATTAACTGTGCTCTAATGACACCTGCCACATAGTAACTTTGTTGTTGCCCGGAAATGCAGTATTTAGGAGCGTGAGCAACGCCACAAACATTATTAAATTTTTGACCTTTGTTGTGGTAGGGTTGTTTGAACAGGAAGGTCGTCGCAGCCCCTATTACTCAAATTTCGCTACTTTTGACTCCTCTGGGATGGAGGTCAGGACTGCCACACGCAGCTTTGAAATCGCGGGGTTTTCTTATAAGTGGCAGAGGAAAATGTTACAGACACACCGCCACTCACAATCGACACAAAAAGACCTCAGGGGCTGACAAAGGACGTCAATGAAACCACCTCTTTCCCATGGGCGTTGAGACGCACACATTTTGGCGTCGTAAACGACAGTTCGTAGTGTGGTGAGCGACAGGAAGACATTCTGGTCAACATTTGACACTACTGACATCGTCAGACATTGTGGGGCCGTGTTCCCGTTAAAGGTGATCTGACCCCTTTGGAGAGCAGCGCGACCGCAGTTTTTGCTCTCACAGGCTGGAACCAATAGGGATCGTTCAACACCATTCGACGAAAGTTAAAGGTGATCCGAAGCAGTAAAGGGCGCTTATCCTTTATCATTCCTCCTATATCGTGTCCTTCTGCGTTATTCTGTTGCCCATTGTATTAGAGATAGAACATCGTGGTTTGTTGTAAAAAAACGTTTAGCAGCTACCGAAGTACACTCATGCTCATTAATTAAGGATAATTGCAGAATGTGATACCACACAACGTGGCACTACAGAGAACTGGCGCTAATAGCATAGGCACATAGGGAACACACACGACACAGATCTGAAGTCCACGGTATTGGTGATAAGTTGAGAAAACAGTCCCGGAACACATGTGCTGCAAAACGCCACTGCTTTCCCCGCGCATGTACCCCGACATCAATATGGGATATGATCACCATGCACACGTACACAGGCGGCACAACGGGTTGGCATACTCTGGATCAGGTGGTCTAGCAGCTGCTGGGATATAGACTCCCATTCTTGCACCAGTGCCTGTCGGAGCTCCTGAAATGTCCTAGGGGTATGAAGACGTGTAGCGATACGTCGACCTAGAGCATCCCAGACGTGCTTGATGGGGTTTAGGTCTGGAGAACAGGCAGGCCATTCCATTCGCCTGATATCTTCTGTTTCAAGGTACTCCTCCACGATGGCAGCTCAGTGGGGCCGTGCATTATCATCCATCAGGAGGAAGGTGGGACCTACTGCACCCCTGAAAAGGCGGACATACTGGTACAAAATGACGTCCTGATACACCTGACCTGTTACAGTTCCTCTGTCAAAGACATGCAGCGGTGTACGTGCACCAATCATAATCCCACCCCACACCATCAAACCTCGACCTCCTTACAGGTCATTTTCAAGGAGATTAAGGGGTTGGTATCTGGTTCCTGGTTCACTCCAGATGAAAACCCGGCGGGAATCACTGTTCAGACTATACCTGGACTCGTCCGTGAGCATTACCTGACACCACTGTTTCAATGACCATGTACTGTGTTCTTGACACTGGGCTTTACGGTCTCTCCTGTGACCAGGGGTCAGTGGTATGCACCTTGCAAGTCTCTGGGCGAACAAACCGTGTCTGTTCAGTCGTCTGTAGACTGTGTGTCTGGAGACAACTGTTCCAGTGGCTGCAGTAAGGTCCCGAGCAAGGCTACCTGCAGTACTCCGTTGCCGTCTGCGGGCACTGATGGTGAGATATCGGTCTTCTTGTGGTGTTGTACACTGTGGACCTCCCGTACTGTGGCGCCTGGACGCATTTCCTGTCTGCTGGAATCGTTGCCATAATCTTGAGATCACACTTTGTGGCACGCGATGGGCCCTTGCTACGAACTGCTGTGTTTGACCAGCCTCCAGTCACCCTAGTATTCTCCTCCCCCCCCCCCCCCCCCCCCAACGTCATCAATATGTGTTCTTTGAGCCATTTTCAACACACAGTCACCATTGGCACGTCTGAAAGCGACTGCACACTTACTCGCTGCACCGTACTCTGACATGCAACAACACACGTCTGCGTATGTGGACTGCTGCCAGTGCCGCCGTGCGACGACTGCAGGTCCAATGCCCGCATTGTCATACCCCGAGGTGATTTGAACCCGCAAACCGCCCACCAGAGCGTTGTTTCACCATGTATCAACATTATCCTTAATTTATGAGTATGAGTGTATTTAGTCTTGTGCCAGGACTTCAATGTGTGCCCCGTCAGCAGCTCGCGGTCTTTTGGTTTTCGTTGTTGGCGTTGTTTCACCATGTATCAACATTATCCTTAATTTATGAGTATGAGTGTATTTAGTCTTGTGCCAGGACTTCAATGTGTGCCCCGTCAGCAGCTCGCGGTCTTTTGGTTTTCGTTGTTGGCCCTCGATCATGGGGTCGGGTCCCGTGTTCGATTCCCGGTCGGTTTGAGGATTTTCTCCGCTCGGGACCCGTTGTTCCTCATCATCATTTCCTCGTCATCGACATGTAAGTTGCCCGAGGGCGTCAGATTAAAGACTTTCGCCATGCGCTCGAACACCAGAGAAGGGGACTCTCGGCCAAATATGCCACAAGTAGATTTCAATGTAGGTCCCGCGCGCCAACATCAGGGCGAATTCGAGTCCTGCACACGCACGGGTAAGCAATGCAGCGTTGACAGTTCTCATTGCTTCATGGAGCGTGTACGAAAGGCAGCCGTGACAGTGGCTGGTATTGTGAACACGCGATCCTTGACGTGTCCGCTGTAACGAAATGTTACATAGACGGCGCAGTTCAAGTGATAACAGGAAACACGTGCTTTAGACGTAGCTGACTTGATTAATCATTCTGCGAACACATAATTTAAATGTCTCAAGTGCGCCAATCTCCTTCGTAATGACGAATCGGACTTCTTCCTAATATAAAGAAGCAGGTCGTATATAATTACTACAATTAGTAGTTATCTCAATCAGATAACCTTAATGGCGGCTAAACAGATCACGTCCAACCTGGCTACTTCTGATCATGAAACAAATACATCGACAACTCCGAAGGACCATCTATTCAAAAAACATGTATAGCATTAGTACCAGAGAAATGAAGAGATATAATGCAGTCGATCTGCTTTTTGGTAAATATTATTATCCTAATTAACTTGCATAATTGTGAGCGTCTCTACAGATAGAGGCAAGGATGAGAACAGGTAAAGAACGAAGTGACCCGAAAGTATTGCCAGGCCGAAGAAGAAAATATTTAACAGAAGTAGGAGGGTTGGAACTTTAATAGTGGCAACTACTTATTTACAGCTCGTACAAAATAGACATGTGTTTCAAAGTTTTACTGACCTTCAAAGTAGTCATCAGCATTGTGTATAAACCATTGCCAGCGATGTGGAAGTCGTAGGATACTCTTAGCAGTGCCAGTTGTGTTGACAGTTCTAGCGGCGCGGTCTATTGTCCGACGGATTTGTAGCAGTTCTGAAACGAATGCCGTGTAGCGTTTCCTTCAGTTTAGAAATCGAGTTGAACTCACGAGGGCTTAAGTCAGGGCAGTGCAGTAGGTGGCATAGCACTTAGCAACCCCATCAGTCAAACAAATCAATAACAGCCTGCACTGTACGTGCTTGAGCATTATCCTGGACAATGATGGTCAGGTTATAGCGGATATAGCGGAGACATGGCTTAGCCACAGCCTGGGGGATGTTTCCAGAATGAGATTTTCACTCTGTGAGTACCGGGCGTGAGTCGTGCTTCGGTAGCTCAGATGGTAGAGCACTTGCCCGCGAAAGGCAAAGGTCCCGAGTTCGAGTCTCGGTCGGGCACACAGTTTTAATCTGCCAGGAAATTTCATATCAGCGCACACTCCGCTGCAGAGTGAAAATATCATTCTGGAAACATCCCCCAGGCTGTGGCTAAGCCATGTCTCCGCTATATCCTTTCTTTCAGGAGTGCTAGTTCTGCAAGGTTCGCAGGAGAGCTTCTGTAAAGTTTGGAAGGTAGGAGACGAGATACTGGCAGAAGTAAAGCTGTGAGTACCGGGCGTGAGTCGTGCTTCGGTAGCTCAGTTGGTAGAGCACTTGCCCGCAAAAGGCAAAGGTCCCGAGTTCGAGTCTCGGTCGGGCACACAGTTTTAATCTGCCAGGAAGTTTCATATCAGCGCACACTCCGCTGCAGAGTGAAAATCTCATTCTGGTCCTTAGGTTAGTTAGGTTTAAGCAGTTCTAAGTTCTAGGGGACTGATGACCTCAGCAGTTAAGTCCCATAGTGCTCAGAGCCATTTGAACAATTTTTTTTAATGTCTGGTTGAAGGCGGCCCTCTTTCGGATTATCTAAAATTATGCTCATGTGAAATACTAATAGCGAATAACAACTTCACTGCCAGTATCTACCATCCTTCCTGCTTTGTGGCGAATGTGGGAAGAGAGGATAGAACTATAGCTGTCCTTTCATGCATAAATGATATTTTACTTCACAACGGTAGAAGCCTTAATTTCTTTTACAATGGTTTCTAGTAATCAGGGAGTTATTAGCAAAACTTACGATTACCGAGCGAGATGGCGCTGCGTTTAGCGCGCTGGACTCGCTCGCATTCGGGAGGACGATGGTTCAAATCCGCGTCCGGCCATCCTGATTTAAGTTTGCCGTGATTTCCCTAAATAGCTTCAGGCAAATGTCGGGATGGTTCCTTTGGAAGGGCATGGCCGACTTCCTTCCCCATTCTTCCATAATCCGATGGGACCAATGACTTCGTCGTTTGGTCCCCTCCCTCGAATCAACCAACCAACCAAACTTAGGACATACTTTTAGATGACCATGAAATGTATGGACAGAATGTCTTAAGTCCACAAGAGGAATCGTTGCAGGGTGTTCTTCAATGTGTCCTAATCGCTATGACTCCACAATCATAAGGAGTTTTCTACTACGAGGATGGAATGAAAAGTAATGCCTTCACCTTCTTTAATTGGGTTTGGATGGGAATATTTTAGTAAATCAAACACAGAAATAATCCTTAGAATGTGATATTTAATTACCAATATTCACTTTTCCACATAATTACCATCCAGTTGCATACATTTCTGCCAACGATGAACAAGTTTTCTGAAGCCGTCACGGAAGAATTCGATACCCTGTTTCCGCAACCACAGTCTCCCAGTTCTCTCAACGTCTTCATCAGAAGCATAATGATATCCCAGTAGGTCGTCTTTCATTAACGGGAATGGATGGAAGTCAGACGGAGCTACATCTGGACTGTATAGAGGATGGCGAACGGTGGTGAGATTCAGTCTCTGAAGTTCTGCTTTGGTGACACGTGAAGTGTGTGGTTTGGCATTTTCATGCTGCAGGAAAAAATTTAACTTTTTTTTTCGACCCTTGTTAGCCGTCGTTTCAGAGTTTGCAGCGTTGTGATGTAACGCTCTGAATTTATTGTTGTTCCACGATCAAAGAATTCAACATGGATAACACCATCTGGGTCCCAGAACACTGTGGCCATGATTTCCCAGCTGAGGCCTGCGTCTTGAATTTCTTTTTTTGGGGCGAATCTTTGTGTCGATGTTCCATAGACTGACGTTTCGTCTCCTGTCACAAACGAATGGAGAAAGGCGTCACCTTCATTTTCGTAACGCGAGAGGAGTTCCTGGCAAATTTCAAGTCTGTGCGCTTTCATTTCAGGGGTCATCATCCGGAATACCCATCGTGCACAGATCTTCCGATAGCCAAGAACAGCAATAACGTGACCCACACGTTCTTGTGAGATGCCGAGTGTGCTTGCAGTTTGTCTCTAAGTGATACGACGATTGTCTCGTGTCACAAACGAATGGAGAAAGGCGTCACCTTCATTTTCGTAACGCGAGAGGAGTTCCTGGCAAATTTCAAGTCTGTGCGCTTTCATTTCAGGGGTCATCATCCGGAATACCAATCGTGCACAGATCTTCCGATAGCCAAGAACAGCAATAACGTGACCCACACGTTCTTGTGAGATGCCGAGTGTGCTTGCAGTTTGTCTCTAAGTGATACGACGATTGTCCTAAATCAATCTGTAAACATTCTGATTGTGCAACTCGGTGGTTGCTGTCACAGGACGTCCAACTCTTTGTTTGTGATGCAGGTGACACCATGGTGAAAGGAATGTGGTATTATCGATGCACTCATGACACTGTGGACCGCAAAATATTGAATCCCTAACGATTTTCAAAACCGAATGTCCCTTGCGTCTAGCTGCAATTACCATTCCGTGTTCAAAATCGGTTAATTTCCATCGTACAGTCATAATCACGTCGAACACCTTTTCATCGTTAAAGGCAAAGGTCCCGAGTTCGAGTCTCGGTCCGGCACACAGTTTTAATCCGCAAGGAAGTTTCATATCAGCGCACACTCCGCTGCATAGTGAAAATCTCATTCTGGAAACATCTCCTAGGCTGTGGCTAAGCCATGTCTCCGCAATATCCTTTTTTTCAGGAGTGCTAGTCCTGAATGGTTCGCAGGAGAGCTTCTGTAAAGTTTGGAAGGTGGGAGACGAGGTACTGGCTGAAGTAAAGCTTTGAGGACCGGGCGTGAGTTGTGCTTGGATAGCTCAGTTGGTAGAGCACTTGCCCGCGAAAGGCAAAGGTCCCGAGTTCGAGTCTCGGTCCGGCACACAGTTTTAATCTGCCAAGAAGTTTAACCTTTTCACACGAATCACCTGAGTACAAACAACAGCTCCGCAATGCATTGCTATTTTATACCTCTTGTACGCGATACTACCGTCACCTGTTTATGTACATATCGGTATACCATGACTTTTGTCACCTCAGTGCATCCTAATCACGGTAAAACACAGCATAAGCTGAATTTTTGTTTCTTATAGGTTCACCTGAGGTAAAAGACGGAAAAAATTTGGAAATGATTCTGGGGAACCGTGTACTTGTCGCACCCTCACCGACTGCTTATTGGCAGCTGTCTGTCTCATGAAGAGGCTTCGTACTGATAGGTCGGTCAAGAAAATGGCCCGCACTTGCCCTTCGCAGCTGTTGCGCTGCTGTGAACTGTATTGACGCTTGAAGATGTTACGAGGCGCTTGATAACGATAAGCCTGCGGTCTGAGATGGCGAGATATCGCGTGGCACGTCCGTAATCCGTGACCTGGCCCACGGTTACTAGACACCTCCCTGACGTGGCGGCCGCAAGCTGCGGATTATAAATACCGCGGGCGGTGGCAAACTGCCAGAGGCGTGCAGATCCCAGGCAGAGCATCGCCGGCAGGGACATGGGCAAGGCGCGGACTATCCTTCTTTTGGCAGCAGTGGCAGCCATGGCGGGTGCTGCGACGGCGCAGTTGGCGTGGTGGCAGTCCGGCGTCGTCTACCAGATCTACCCCAAGTCCTTCAAGGACAGCGACGGCGACGGAGTCGGCGATATCAACGGTGAGGCATAGCGCCGATCTCTTACACTATGAAGCAATACCCAAGCCAGGGAGAGAGGGAAAGAGAGAGTGGGAGAGAGAGAGAGAGAGAGAGAGAGAGAGAGGTTGAGAGAGAGAGAGAAAGGAGGGACGATGGTGTGAGTGGAGACAGGATGAGAGTCAGAGTGTAGAAGGTGAGAGTGAGGATAAGGATGTGTGAGGGACGAAGACAGAATTGAGTGCAAAGAGAAAGAAATTTATGTGAAAGAGGAGATGATGAGAGAGGGAGAGTGATAGATGATGTAAGCTGGTAAGGGATGATCCAGAATCAGAATCAGAGGGACGAATTTGGGAATTTTAGGGACTAAAGTTTCAGAGGACATAGAGTTCAAAGATAGATGAGTAAAAGGTAAAGAGGCGGCAGGTAGGCTAAATACTGGAGAGAAGCAGGGCCAGGGGTGAGAGAGAGAGAGAGAGAGAGAGAGAGAGAGAGAGAGAGAGAGAGAGAGAGAGGTTGAGAGAGAAAGGAGGGACGATGGTGTGAGTGGAGACAGGATGAGAGTCAGAGTGTAGAAGGTGAGAGTGAGGATAAGGATGTGTGAGGGACGAAGACAGAATTGAGTGGCAAAGAGAAAGAAATTTATGCGAAAGAGGGGATGATGAGAAACAGAGGCACGAATTTGGGAATTTTAGGGAATGAATGTTCAGAGAGCAGAGAGTTCAAAGATAGATAAGGAAAAGGTAAAGAGGCGGCAGGAAGGTTAAATATTGGATGGGAATGGGGAGATGGAGGTTTGAACCAGTTGCAGTCGTTTAAAAAAACTTAGTTTGCCATGGTGTACAGAAAGCGATGAATAGGTTATACAGATAGACACAGTAAAGAAATGTACCCACGATTTCAACCAAGTCACAACGTCGGCCTAAACAAATTTTCTAAGTGCAATATTCAGGCGAAGAAAAGGTGTTCAAAAAACTGATCGAAACGTTTCTTAAAGACGACGCAGTAATTCGATTAATAAACCAATAGTGGGGATCACCGAGATACCATAGACCGTCGCAGTCATGTATTTCTCTTTCCCCTTAAGGGGGGTAGGACGTCAAACGGGCCGACTAGGAGCAGGAGAGTCACCACAGGACATTTTAATTTCTACTGACTATACTTTTACAAATAAATTCATAAAACTTGATCACCATGACCAGGAAGGATTGAGGACTCACACTCATCGCAGTGGAAATTCAAAAAAGTAGCAAAATACATTTTTTTACATGTGAAATTTCATCATTTTCTCACTTATTACTGGCTGCAGTTGTTGCTATAGGTACACTTTCTTCCTAAGTAAGAGAGATTCTTCGATGAATTTTTCATAGCATACAAACAGTAGTTACAGGTGTATGAAACTCTAGAATTTTCCAAATCTATTAAAAAACTGTGGAAAAAATTGAGATAATTAACTATAAAACATGAATTTTTTCTAAACATGAAGTTTAAAATATAACAGTTCATTCATTTTTCATAAATTAAATAACTTCTAGAGTTTCATACACCTGTAACTGTGGTTTGTATGCTGTGCAAAAGTCGTCGAAGAATCTCTCTTACTTAGGAAGAAAAGTGTACCTATTGCAACAAATGCAGCCAATAGTAAGTGAAAAAATAATGATGAAATTTCACATGCAAAAAAATGTATTTTGCTACTTTTTTACGTTTTGCTACTTTCTTACGTTTTTGAGCTTCCACTGCTATGAGTATGAATCCTGAATCCTTCCTGGTCATGCTGTTAAAGTTTTATGAATTTATTTGTAAAAGTATAGACAGTAGAAACTAAAATGTCCTGTGGTGCCTCTCCTGTTCCAAGTCGGCCCGTTTGACGTCCTACCCCCCTTAAGACAAGATATGTTCAAATTTGTGTGAAATCTTATGGGACTTAACTGCTAAGGTCATCAGTCACTAAGCTTACACACTATTTAACCTAAAGTATCCTAAGGACAAACACCCACATCCATGCCCGAGGGAGGACTCGAACCTCCGCCGGGACCAACCGCACAGTCCATGACTGCAGCGCCTTAAACCGCTCGGCTAATCCCGAGCGGCTAAGACAAGATATTTCGCAAATAGACGGCACTCCGTTCAGTAACACATACACACTGACACAACATATACATACCTCACACATACGCAACATTTTAATTTTTGGCTGGGACAAAGTTCTCATCGAAGGACGTTCTCCCAGAAGTAAACTAATATTGTTGCTACCGTAGGTTCCGACCAAGATTTTCGGGAGGTTGCCCTTGGTTATAAGGCGTATGCCGGATCTGGTAAACCCCTCCCATTTATTCCCAATTGGAATCCACTTGTCCGTTAATTGACTGAATAAAACATCGAGTCTTTAATGGGACTGATCTTGAACAGCACGCTCCACTTCTAGGAGTGGGAAATGAACAGAGTTAAAGAAATAAACGAATTAAAATTGATGGTGTCATTAAGTGCCGAGAAGCCAGTTTACCAAAAGGTCTGCGAGGCGGGAAAAATGGATACATCGCACACCAAAGACGCTCTTATTATGTATCGGAGAGGAATAATAATATCTAAACAAATATTTCATACTTGTGATATTCTTATCGAAATTGCAGCCAGATCTTCAACTCGACATAATATTTCGACGGTCCCGTCATCTTCAGGTGTGATGCACTCAGCAATAACAGTCAGTTGGACTGTCGAAATATAGTGCCAACTTGACTTGAAGAGGTGGTTGCAAATCCGGGAAGAATATCACAAGTTTTTTATTAGATAAATTCTACAAAATCACAAATATATTATACTTTTAGTAGTGATAATAAGTTCGATATTTGACCGCTTAAATTATGTATGCCTCACTTTACATTTTCAAAAAGTTATCTTCCATTTTCAAGGTGTGTATAGGTTAAATATTTAGTAACCATTGCCTATCTCAACAGTGATTTCGTGGGAACATACTAAATGTTTCACCATACGGAGTTGAAGATACCTTCAGAGATTTGTGGTAACTAACTGGCAAAAGTCGAACAATTTATTAGTTCTTTACCAAATTGCTAGTTCGTCAACATTCCGTCTTACGGAATTAACAAGTACATCACGTTTTTAGTGACGCAGAACCCAGCATCCGAAGTACATGGGTGGTACTGTACTGGATGAAAGATTACAGAGAAATATGGTTCTTCCCATTGACTTACAGCTGACTGCAGCAGCAAGAAACAACTATCTCTTATTTAACACTGGGACCAAGTCTTTTGTTAGGGCTCGCTTCAAGGAAGTGTGCCTAGTAAGAGCATGGCCTACCATTCATGTATAGATGATGATGATGATGATAACGGGTTTAAAGGAACTAATCATATTGGTTATAAGGCCCCCATTCACTGGAAATTCATATAAAATGATGTGAACCGAGAAAAAGAGAACGTTCTTTGACCTTGTAGTCACGGTTGAAAATTTTTTGCGACGCTAGGTTAAATCAGACGATGAACAGTGAGATAAAACTCAGTCAGCTAGAAATTATAAGCGGTCAAGGAAAACAGATGATGGTGTGGATGTGGAATTGCCGTAGATGGAGGCTCGCTGCGCCGGACACCTGTGGCGGTAAGAGCATCTTCCACTTCCATCCCATATCAACCGCTGACGGATACAAATGGCTCAAATGGCTCTGAGCCCTACGCGACTTAACATCTGAGGTCATCAGCTCCCTAGAACTTAGAACTACTTAAACCTAACTAACCTAAGGACATCACACACATCCATGCCCGAGGCAGGATTCGAATCTTTGACCGTAGCGGTCGCGCGGTTCCAGACTGAAGCGCCTAGAACCACTCGGCCACACCGGCCGCCCTGAAGGATACACCAGAATGGTCATCGTGTTCAGTAGGACTAAAAAGTGACAAAATGAAGACTATATCAATTGGAAAGTAATTTAGCTTAAACAGTCAGCTGAATGAAATATGTACATAACAATTTAAAAATGCATTTGTAGTTGGGGCATACGCAGCAGCGAGATGTACTCAGCATCACGTCTACCTATACGACCGAAACTAGAGGTGCATTAAATTTTGCTATAAAATTCGCTTTTCCTCAGGAAAGCTTTGTTAGCTGCTATCGCATCGTCCGCTAGTATGTGGCGTAGGGAGGTAGACACATCGATGAACTGTCTCAGATCGGCCAGTAGGCCATACAGTATGAGGAAATGAGCTACTACAGTTGCAAGTGGGGAAGGGGAAGGCGCTTGACGTAAAAGAAACTCCTGGGTAAGTCTGATGCGGCCGATACGTAGTCGGCCCCGTACGATGGGATCTTTCCGAGAGGTTTTGTGGTATCCTTGATTGCTCTCTCCTTGTTGAGGGTCTTGGTGCCCTGCCATTCCGTATCCCAAGGTTTCAAAATTTGACTTCTCAGATTCAATCGGACGACTATGCCTGGTACTCTGAGTTCCAGTTTTTCTCCTGCGGGCCGGCCAGAGTGGCCGAGCGGTTCTAGGCTCTACAGTCTGGAACCGCGCGACCGCTACGGTCGCAGGTTCGAATCCTGTCTCGGGCATGGATGTGTGTGATGTCATTAGGTTAGTTAGGTTTAAGTTGTTCTAAGTTCTAGGGGACTGATGACCTCAGATGTTAAGTCCCATAGTACTCAGAGCCTTTTGGACCATTTTTTTCTGCTCCGGTTGCTTCTTTAGATCATTTGTCAGCGATTACATTTCCCGGAATACCCACAGGGCTCAGTGTCCAAATGAACGATTTGGTGGTTCCGCAGTTGTGGAGGTCAGCTAATGGGTCTTGAATGGTAGTGACAAAGAAGATTCTGCGTTAACACTGAAATATTCCCTGTAAGCAGCTCGTGGAGTAGCTACAAACTGGAGAGTTCTTTGCTGGCAGAGTTTCGATGTAACACAGATCCCGTGATAAAGCTGCTAACTCTGCAATGTACACGCTGCATGCACTTCGCAGAGAATGCTTCTCGTTCCCCTTATGTATGCAAGAGCATAACGAACTCGATGTCATTGACTTTCAGACCTTCTGTGTAGATGCACTTCGAGTTGGGTCAGTCGTAGAGAACTGAACGGAATGGTGGGGTCTGATTTTCCTTAGGGTCACGGAAGAGGTCCATCAGAATTGTAGGACTGCGTGCCTAGGCCGACTAGAGGGCAGAGTTGGAGATTCTTGCGTAGAGTCTCAAATAGTACCCCAGCAAGTCCATTTTTAGGCGAAGCATAAAATGTCTGAATTGTTGTCTATGGAAAATGGAAAGCAACTTAAGACACTTCAGCCACTTCGTTGGACAATTTTCACCAATCGCGACGTTAACTTTTCTTCTTTGCCTGGTAAATCTTGGTTTTCCAAGTAACTGGTTGAGGTGAGAGTGTATAGTTTTTATCCTGAAGTAATATAGATCACACTGGTAATAGGTTCTTTACTTTGCCACCATTTCTCTTGCCGACAAATTGTGCCGACAAAAATTTCGAGTATTCTGGATCGGTTGCCATTCTTACTAAGACGGTCGGAGAATGAATGAGAGACGCAAACCCATGTATAGCATGTATCCAGAACAGCTCTTCGCTTCAGGAAGAGCCTCTCATTTCCCCGTATGACTCAATCGAATGTACTTACTATTGCTTCGCTAAGTTTGCTGCACTTTCTTTTTACAGGTGTGATTGAGAAGCTGGACTACCTTAAGAGCCTGGGTATAGCGGCGATATGGCTGTCACCCATTTTCAAATCTCCGATGGCTGATAATGGATACGACATTTCGGACTTCCGAGACATCGACCCGACGTTCGGCACCATGGCGGACTTCGAAGCGCTTCTGGAAGCTGCCCACGAGAGAGGTACGATCTACCAAACAGTTACTGGAGCCTGTAGCATTCCTGTTCTAGATTAATCTTCTGAAATATGCGTACCTCTAGAATTGGCTAAACTGCTAACTAACGGAGACGAAGCCATGTGCCTTAATAGAAACTGAGTGAGTCGCAGAAGTGCTTCAGCTGTCCTTCTTAGGCACTGTATCGTTAAAAAAGTAGCAGAGGCTATGTAAACATTGTGGCAATGGAGAAACCACTCATGTTTTACAATTGTATTCTGCATGTATGCAGAATAACTACATTTGTATTCAGACTGTTGACTGCCGCCATTTTAAATAAATAACGAGTGGATTTCTTTGTAAGCGATTAATTTCTTCTCGTACTAATAACCCTTCGAGTGGACTAGCTTTGAAAAAGGTGAAAGTGTCATTACAGCTGCTGAACATTCTACTTTGTTTATGTTTCCTGTAGTAAGCTGTGTCAACCGTTTTAGGATTGTAGGTAACGTTAATTTGAGTCCGGCGTACTTTCTATACTGTATTTTTTCCGCCGGCCGCGGTGGCCGTGCGGTTCTGGCGCTGCAGTCCGGAACCGCGGGACTGATACGGTCGCAGGTTCAAATCCTGCCTCGGGCACGGATGTGTGTGATGTCCTTAGGTTGGTTAGGTTTAAGTAGTTCTAAGTTCTAGGGGACTGATGACCTAAGATGTTAAGTCTCATAGTGCTCAGAGCCATTTTTTTTGTATTTTTTCCTTAAACAAGAAACTCCCCTTGCTGTGTGAATAACAAGGTCACGATACATAGTTTTTCCACGATAAGAAGACTCTTTACGCTGACACTGCCGGCAGGGGAGAAAATTGGCACATATTAGATGATGATGTTGAGCATTCACTTGATATTTGTTGGTCCTTTAGAACTGCAGTAGAAACTGCTTGTCTACTTCTCACAGCACTAAATCACGTTTAGATTGATTCTTTAGCAGATTTTAAAATGTCTGAAAAGGTCGTCCCCAGTTCAACACAGGTTTTTCTACTTCACCAGAACTCTGCAATGGAAAGGCACTTTGTCACTCCTGGCTTTGTAAATAAAAACACAAGTAATTATGCTAGCACTGCAAGAGACAGTCAGTGATACATAACACTGCACACTTCTTCTACCGCTTTCTGTATCCTGGGCGAGACACGCTTCATTTCGGACCACGCTACAAACATGTGAGTGGTCTTCTTATTGTGGACAAGCTTTGAACAGTGCTGCCAACGGTACGTCATGAGCACTCTTCATTGCCGCACTGGACAAAATTTCCGTTATTTTTTAACAAGTTTCGTACAATGTCCATCAACTACTTCTATGGACCACTTAACAATTAATAAAACAATCGTTCCGGCTATGTGCGAACTGTCTTGCATCACCTTCCCTTCTCTCATGCCCAGAAATCACTTTTCGCATGAAAAGAACTTTCACCCAATAACACCACAGACGTGGTGTTTCGTAGCATCGATTTTGGTAATGTTTTTACTGGTTTTAATAAGCCATTAATATTCACCTCTCTCTTTTCAGGCGGCGCCGTTATTGAAATTACTGAAAAATTATTCCATTACAAAAGTTGACTGAAATATTGAGAGGACCAAAGTGGGTCAAAAACAAATCAGTATTTTCCATAGCGCAAACTTCAAATCTTGGTTGTTTCTCACTGTGCAGGTATCAAGGTGGTCCTGGACTTCGTTCCCAACCACTCCAGCGACGAGCACGAGTGGTTCATAGCTTCTAGTGATCCAACACACGAGAACTACGAGAAGTACAAGGACTACTACGTGTGGGTAGACGCCAAGGAAGACGGATCAGTGCCCAACAACTGGGTAAGTTACGTCGTGCGTCTTTCTACTCCAGAAGTAAATGGTAATGTTTTGGTATCCTTTGGACATTTTACTACGTAGTTACAACGCTGTGTAAATTAGATATTTAACTGATTTTCACATAAGCTACGCATGTAAAATTCATATTGCAAAATGACAAGAAGACATCAATACGGTTTTTGTATTTTTTTTTTTGGTATTTATCGTACGTGAAGTTAAGAACTCAAATACCAGTCAACCAAAGCAGCTCCATGCAACACTCAAAATGTTTCAAGCAAATCGAATTTGAAGTATTCCCGGCATCTTTAATACCCGAAAATCAGGCCGATTTTTCCAATCTTAAGTCCATGGTAGAATACTTTCCTGCCATGTGCAGGGCCTGGATTCGATTCCTGGCTAATACAAATTTTTTCAACAAAGGTGCATATTCTACGAGCGCTTTCGTGAAGCGTAGAATGGAAAAAATTGATAGCACTCGAGACCGATAATTGCTTAATCACTGATTCGAGTGTCGTTTCGGTAGTTATTATTTTCATTTTTTTCTTTTCGTTGATTTCAAGTACCACGTTATTTAAATACAAAATTCATCCAATATGTACTAGTTAACACAAGTCTAATATTCATTTTTATGAAAAACGGACGTCTTATTATTTGTAATTACACGTCGCGCACAAAAATCAATTTTTCATTGCAAATCGAAATTATTAATTACCGAATTTTTATAAAAGATTGATAGTCAAATTGAAAAAAGCATTACAAATGCAATGCATTTCTTCTTTGTGTGTTTTACACTTCGCGGAATGCCTTGCTAAGCATGCACCTACACTGAGAGAAAAAAAATAGGAACACCAAGAAGTAATTAATGTAGGGAAATGAATTTTTGGGGCATACGTTTGTCTCTGTAACATATTTAACTGATTTACATTGTAACTTCACAGGGTAACGTGAGAGCGAGATAAGCCATTGCAAATGTGAATTCTGGTACATTGATAACCGTTATTACTGCCAGTATGTTGAATGCAAGCATTCAAACGTGCGTGCGTGCGTTGTGTTGTGTATGTGGTGGGTTTCAGTTTACGTGATGTGGAATGGCGTTCCATGCCTGTTGCTCTTGGCCATTTAATACAGGGACGGTTAATGCTGTTTGTGGATGACGCTGGAGTTGTCGTCCGATAATGTCCCATATGTGCTCAACTGGAGACAGATTTGGTGATCGAGGAGGCCAAGGCAACATGTCGACACCCTGTAGAGGATGTTGGATTACAACAGCGGTATGTGGGTGAGCGTTATCCTGTTGGAAAAGCTCGTTGGCATGCTGTTCATGAATGGCAGCACAACAGGTCGAAGCACCAGACTGACATACAAATTTGCAGTCAGTGTGCGTCTGCCAGTCACGAGAGT
Organism: Schistocerca piceifrons; assembly: GCF_021461385.2. Taxonomy (NCBI): domain Eukaryota; kingdom Metazoa; phylum Arthropoda; class Insecta; order Orthoptera; family Acrididae; genus Schistocerca; species Schistocerca piceifrons. The sequence continues at coordinate 198,243,837 of NC_060138.1, read as the reverse complement.
GAAGCGTAGAACATTTGAAGTTGGAAAAAATTGATAGTACTCGGGATAATTGCTTAATCACTGGTGCGAGTCTCGTTTCGATAGTTATTATTTTCATTTTTTTTTTCGTTGGGTTCGAATACCACGTCATTTAAATAGAAAATTCGTTCAATATATGCTAGTTAAGTCCATTCACCATTTTTATGAAAAACGGACATCTTGTTATTTGTAATTATACAGGGTGTTACGAAAAGGTACGGCCAAAGTTTCAGGAAACATTCCTCACACACAATTAAAGAAAAGATATTATGTGGACATGTATCCGGAAACGCTTAATTTTCGTGTTAGAGCTCATTTTAGTTTCGTCAATATGTACTGTACTTCCTCGATTCACCGCCAGTTGGCCCAATTGAAGGAAGGTAATGTACTTCGGTGCTTGTGTTGACGTACGACTCATTGCTCTACAGTACTAGCATCAAACACATCAGTACGTAGCATCAACACGTTAGTGTTCATCACGAACGTGGTTTTGCAGTCAGTGCAATGTTTACAAATGCGAAGTTGGCAGATGCCCATTTGATGTATGGATTAGCACGGGGCAATAGCCGTGGCGCTGTACGTTTGTACCGAGACAGATTTCCAGAACGAAGGTGTCCCGACAGGAAGACGTTCGAAGCAATTGATCGGCGTCTTAGGGAGCACGGAACATTCCAGCCTATGACTCGCGGCTGAGGAAGACCTAGAACGACGAGGACACCTGCAATGGACGAGGCAATTCTTCGTGCAGTTGACAATAACCCTAATGTCAGAGTCAGAGAAGTTGCTGCTGTACAAGGTAACGTTGACCACGTGACTGTATGGAGAGTGCTACGGGAGAAACAGTTGTTTCCGTACCATGTACAGCGTGTGCAGGCACTATCAGCAGCTTATTGGCCTCTACGGGTACACTTCTGCGAATGGTTCATCCAACAATGTGTCAATCCTCGTTTCAGTGCAAATGTTCTCGTTACGGATGAGGCTTCATTCCAGCGTGATCAAATTGTAAATTTTCACAATCAACATGTGTGGGCTGACGAGAATCCGCACGTAACTGTGCAATCACGTCGTCAACACAGATTTTCTGTGAACGTTTGGGCAGGCATTGTTGGTGATGTCTTGATTGGGCCCCATGTTCTTCCACCTACGCTCAATGGAGCACGTTATCATGATTTCATACGGGATACTCTACCTGTGCTGCTAGAGCATGTGCCTTTACAAGTACGACACAACATGTGGTTCATGCACGATGGAGCTCCTGTACATTTCAGTCGATGTGTTAGTATGCTTTTCAACAACAGATTCGGTGACCGATGGATTGGTAGAGGCGGACCAATTCCATGGCCTCCACGCTCTCCTGACCTCAACCCTCTTGACTTTCATTTATGGGGGCATTTGAAAGCTCTTGTCTACGCAACCCCGGTACCAAATGTAGAGACTCTTCGTGCTCGTATTGTGGACGGCTATGATACAATACGCCATTCTCCAGGGCTGCATCAGCGCATCAGGGATTCCATGCGACGGAGGGTGGATGCATGTATCCTCGCTAACGGAGGACATTTTGAACATTTCCTGTAACAAAGTGTTTGAAGTCACGCTGGTACGTTCTGTTGCTGTGTGTTTCCATTCCATGATTAATGTGATTTGAAGAGAAGTAATAAAATGAGCTCTAACATGGAAAGTAAGCGTTTCGGGACACATGTCCACATAACATCTTTTCTTTCTTTGTGTGTGAGGAATGTTTTCTGAAAATTTGGCCGTACCTTTTTGTAACACCCTGTATATCGCACACAAAATCGCACCCCAGACCATAGCTCCAGGTGTAGGTCAACTGTCTCTAGCATACGACAGGGTGGCTGCAAGCCCTCACCTGGCCTCCTTCCAACCAACATAGGCCATGACCGGCGCCGAGGCAGAACCAGCTTTCATCAGAAAACAAACAGACCTCCACCTTGCCCTGTAACGAGCTCTAGCTTGACACCACTGGAATGCACGCTTACAGGGTTTCTGGCTCGGACCTGTCCTTGAAGTAACAGATTTGTAACAGATCTTTGTGTCGCTGTGGTGCCAACTGCTCCTCATATTGCTGCTGGTGATGCAGTACGATGCTCCAGAGCCATACGTCGAACACGTCTCTCTCGGCAGCGCCACGTGGCGGTCTGGAGCCCGTCTTCTAACGACCACACAGTCTCGTGAGCACCGTTGCCTGCAATCATGTACATTGGCTACATTCATGCAAAGTCTTTCTACAATATCGCAGAAGGAACATCCAGCATCTCGCAGCCCAATAACACGACCTAGTTCCAACTCAGTGAGGTCTTTGTCGCCTAAAACGCATTCTTTACTAACATCAGCTCACGGTCCAGTCTCAAAGGTAACTAAAGGTCACCAATGTTACAGCGTGTATTTAAAGCGAACATAGTGGCACTACTAGCGCCAGTCTTATGCGACTGGAACGAAATTTGAATAATCATTATCTTTCAGATGTAGAAACACTGCTACCAACATTCTTATATGTCGTACAACTCATTTTTGGTGTTACAATTTTTTTCTGTCAGTGAATGGCGAAAAATTTTGGATCAGCCAGGAATTGTATCAAGCCGTTTGTCGTGGCTGGCGAGCATTCTACCACAATGGAACGCTGCCTGTCGTTAGGTTATTACCTTATTAAAGGTACTAGAAAAGCTTCAAAGTCAACTAACTTGAGCATTTTTGAGAGTTGCGTGAAAATGCTTTGGTTGATTGATATTTAATTTCTGAACTTCACGTACCATAAATATAAAAAAATTACAAAAATCCGATTGTAAGGTGGTATCTTTGTGATTGGTACGAAGACAAAGGTTGTCCCATTTGAGGACGTAACAAGTATGACGCTCGACTGTAGTGGCTTGAAGCGCTGTATGACGTCTATTTTAGCTTTGGAGAATGATTATGATGAGTGTTTATGCAAGAGAATTCTAAGATTATTTAGCTACGGAGATTAAGGAATTTTATGGAAGCATATAAGTCTGGCGAGCTTGACACCATCGACTGGTGAAATAAATGTCATCGGGAACGTCACATGTTCTCGGTGCATGCCACATTAGCGTACAGTCTTATGACAAGGAATTACACTGTACCACCTCTCCATGCTTGAAAAATATTGAAGATGAAATGTTTCGATGTACCAGCAATGGGATAGAATTTGCTGAGATCGGACGAGCATGACTGGACGATATCAGCGGGTTGAAAGCGGGTATAAAAGAAATAGTTGGTAATTTATAACACATTGTCTCGTAGCAGTGTGCCATAACTGCGTGTTAGTTAGATTTCATCCAGTTATAAAGGATGATTCGGGAGATGACGTTACCTTTCTCAGGGATGATGGAGAAGGGTAAATGTAACGGTCCCTCTTCTGGAAACGAGTGAGTCGAAAGTAATAGGCGAAAATCTTTCTGGTACATCTGACAGTGGAATACATCTATCGGTGCTGTTGTTCGTAAGGCTGCAGGATAGGGAACTTTCACATGTGGTACGTGGAGATAGCATACCACTCTCTCACTTTATCAACGTTGTCAGTCAGGAGAACATTCATATTTTACGGTATGATCTCAGTGTTCCCCGGTTATACATTTGCTATGCATGGTTAACGAAACTTTCTACGTGGGGAAATAGTGTGCAGAATGCTCTTGTAACTGCATGTATAGGGGGGAGGGGGGCGGGATGAAGCAGAGACGATCAAGAACATTGAGAGAGATGAATTGGGGGCCATAAACACTGAACGCAATGACCTGGCTGTACATGTGATTCTGGGAAACAGTGTTCAGTTGTTCTTACCTGAGGAGGGACTTCTGGCCACAGCTCTCTCCGCCTTCCACTTAGGGTCGGACAAAGGGCGCCATTTCGCAAAACATTTTGTCTGGGCCTGGCGGCAGTCCATTATCGAAGACAGCCAGATGATTGAAAGTGGATGGAGAAAGACATTTAAGATAGACTGCTGTAACCTGAGTTTTTGTGCAAACGGTGGGAAGGTAATAAAACTCTGTGCGTTCTCACGTTAGCTGGGACAACATGGACAGAGCGGCTGGCGTATGTGTCTAGCGGAGGTAGGACCGTAACCTCCCACCCTCGACGCCAGGAAGTCGCCAGAGTATTTTAGTGAGCGGCAAAAACATAAATCTCATGGGCACAACTGTCTTTCAGAAACTGGTAATGGTCAGCCAAGAAAAATTAAATCATTCCATAAATGAGGGACTGTGGTCCCGTCCAGGCAGATGTTTTCTGCTAAAATATGGCAGTGCCCATCGTGAGGTCGACGCCTCCCTGGTCTAAAATCTTCTTTTTCCATACAAGAGAGATTTGGGGTCGCTGATTGGCTCCCCTCAGGATATGCAAAGTAGAGGCTTGCTCCCACAGCATGGGAACACCTGTGTTGTGCCTGGATTGGCTACCAGGCTAACAGAACAGTCAAGAGGAGAGATTCAATGAATAGGGCATAGTTCGATTGGTTTGTGCAATGTGGACCGGTTTCGTTTTGCTAATTCTGCTCCTATACCGAGGCTTGGTCGAAAGTGGTTGTGATTCTTTGCGTCTCTTCTTCTGATCCTCCCCTGTTGGAGAACTTCCAATCTTTCCCTAGTGGGTGAGACTTGTGGTCTGTGTCTTGTGGTGAACTAACAGCCTGTGGCAGTTTCACCTGTACTGACACTAGAACTGCACATCATCTTGGACATGTCGTGTGTCACGAGAGTGAACTTATTCGTCCTGAGTCGGCCGTCTGAAGTCTGACAATTCCAGCATGCACCATCATGTCTTTGAGTCAAATTGGTTTGGCCACACCAGCGAACGAGTGCACCTCACACTGAAATCTACAGGGATTTCAGATCTCTGACAGGGAAGTTTTCCCGCGTTCTGATAATCAGAACGCCAGACCCCGTAGTTCGCATATTTTCGTGGGCGCTTCAGAACATTACAGCTTCCGCAGCGACCACTCCTCGGCCACACTGCGCCGTTTTTTTTTCCCTCCTGAATCAAGGTGAAAGGGTAAAATACTGCTTCACCGACGAAGAGTTGTTAAATGATATTCACAGCCCCCTATTCTCAGGTGAACCACAGTTTCTGGTATAGACTTGGGCCTCACAGTGAGTTCATGTAAACCTGTTGAGATAGCGTTGTGAAAGGAATTAAGCCATGGGAAAATTTTCCACAATTTCCGCCCAATGTATCCTTTGGCTATCAAACACCATTCCGTATCTAATTTGTGTTTGTCATTTCTATGTAAGCTTCAGCAGCCAGTTGTAGTTACTAAAGGTAGAACTTGTCAGTATTTAGTAAACTTAAATACGCCACTCTTCTCATTCAGACTCCCTCAACTATTCACTGTTTTTCTTTTATTGTAGTGGAACATGAGTAGCTTCACTCAGGGATATATTTACGATTAAAGCGAGTGAAGGCTTGCAGTATCGGCCAAAACAAGGAAAAAGTTTAGTACACATCGGCTCTAAAATGCATACCTTAAGAGCTATGAGCACTTCACCTTTGCTATTGTATCATTGGTGCTCATACTTACTGGGCATCTTTTTTACACTCGCTGCCGGCTACCATTCAGCAAGCTGGAACTGAGTAAATTTTTTTATCGTTGTGGCCCATGCAATCTCTTCCAAAAATATGAAAACCGAACAGTTTGCAGGGGGCTCTTCATATTGGAGAGCGTTGTCCAGCTAGATTATGTGATCGTGTAAAGTAAGCTCCGTTGCCTCCTGCGTCACGTCCCACGGAAGCTTGTGAACGTTAACTGATTAACTAAGTAGTCAACTTTTAGTTACTCATTCGAGTACTTGATCTATGACAGCGATTCGAAATTCCACTGTGTATCTTTCCTCATACGCACATTCCATTTCGAGGCTTGTGGCTTCGTCTTCAATGTCTATATGACAGCCTTACATGAGGATGAACATTTCTTACAAGCCACATTTTCAGGAAATTTCGTGGAATGGCTGCCTGTAGACACGACGATGACCAATGTTAAATCTCTGTGATATGTACAGTTGAGGGGGGTACTGAAAGTTGTACGCGAGGTAATGTACTGAACACAACTGACTCAACTGTTCTCTGCGATTTGCAGCCCAACCAGTTCGACCAGCAGACGGCGTGGGAGTGGAACGACGCCCGCCAGCAGTACTACCTGCACCAGTTCCACATCAAGCAGCCCGACCTCAACTACAGGAACCCTGAGGTCCTCGCCGAAATGGAGGTACCCACACCGTCTCTTTCTTTCTTTGCGGACTCTTGTCCCCAAATATTTACGCTTCTGCAATATGAGAAACCTGCATGTTCTTCAAAGCGGAGACGAATGAGGTACTAGAACTACAATCATGTAAAACTGTGCGCCTCACTGTTAAAAAATTTGGTAAATATTTTAGAACTATGTAAATTCATACGGGTTTATATTTCAGTGGATTAAAAATTTTCACGGACTCATCGTAAATACTATGGTGCACACAAAAAACATAATTTGAGTCCAGTAACAAGTTATTGTAATGGCGGCTGATTGGTAGTGACTAGTATGAATCGTATTATGAAGTATCATGTACATAACGATAAATAAGGAACCAAAACATGTATACAGGGTGTTTGGAAATTCCAGTTATAAACTTCTGGGGCTTGTAGAGGGGAGTGAGTACGTAATATTTTGAATTGGAACCGATGTTTGGGAACGTACTGTTTTCGTTCTGCGACGGTTCCAATCAGATGTTTTACTCCTCCACTTCTGTTTGAGGAATCGAATGAGACGTAATACAGAAAATTATTAGGTAACAGTTCGAAAGGAAACGTAACGAGACATACATTTATCACTTACGCACACATGTTTGTATCAATACTTAAACACTACGTGCTTACATGGTTACATTATTCCAAAACAAAAAGGAACTCAGCATACTGTCCGCACAGAGCAGTACTGATGCATTAAAACAACGGTTGGCGGCTACCATTTTTCTTACAGACACTGTAACTACGAAGTACGTTCTGATACACACTCTCTGAGCTACCTGGTGCCGGTTTCTAGTGTAACTGCCAGAACTCGTGCCAGCAGATCTTCGTCTGCATCCACAGGAGACGTTAAGTGACCTCAGGCGGCCGTATGACGTAGTACACATCACCCTGTCTGCCCTACTGCATACCAGGACAAGCAATGCTGAGACTTTTCTCCTTCCCTCAGCAGACGTGAAGGCGTTACATATCTGAATTTAAATTCCTATTCAAAATATTCTCCACTCATTCCCCTCTACAAGTCCTAGAAATTTATAACGAGAATTTCCAAACATTCTGTATAATAGATTCTAGAGAGTTTTAAGACAGCAACAGTCTTTTTAGTGCATGCGTTCCCACTTTTATTTCTACAATTTAAAGACTTTTGCGTCTGCCACTTGCCACCGATTATTAAAAGAAGAAAGAAGCCAGACAATAATAACAAGTAAATCTGTGTGAAAAGAATCACTGATGAAGAATTCTCTGCTTGCCAGTCGAGTGTCAGGTTCGTCTTGGAGCAAAGTTTAGACAAATTTCATACTATTATCATCAGCATTGTCATCATTATCAGCATCGCGTACAGCGTTGAGCGTTTCACCTGAAGATGGCTAGTAATTAACTTGTAAAATGGTAGGTAGTTTCGAGACGAAACTATTACTCGGCTGATACAAGAGAAAAGATTTCCTCGCTGAAATTTGCCAAGAAAGCAAGCCGTATCAAACACTGTATTCTTTTCCCTTTCACCTTTTGATCTTTTCACTTATTGCTATTATTTTTCCTATTCAGTTGAACCACTTTGCACATTGTAGTTATCATACTGTGCACAGGCACAAATTAAGTCTGAGTGCCCCAATAATTCCAGATAGTATTTGAGAAGTAGCGGGTAAAACTAGAAGTCTGGAACAGCTGTATGATGAGAGAAGAGCATCTCAGAAACCGAGGTTTTATGTGCCGACTTCTTTGATTTGCAAAGTTTATGTGTACCGTATGAATATCAAGAGTTCAGATGGAAACCCAGTTCTAAGCAAAGAAGGGAAAGCAGAAAGGTGGAAGGAGTATATAGAGGCTGTATGCAAGGGCGATGTTCTGGAGGACAATATTATAGAAATGGAAGAGAATGTAGATGAAGATGAAATAGGAGACATGATACTGCGTGAAGAGTTTGACAGAGCACTGGAAGACCTTAGTCGAAACAAGGCCCCGGGAGTAGACAACATTCCATTAGAACTACTGACAGCCTTGGGAGAGCCAGTCCTGAGAAAATTCTACCATCTAGTGAGCAAGATGTATTAGACGGGCGAAATACCGTCAGACTTCAAGAAGAATATAATAATTCCAATCCCGAAGAAAGCAGGTGTTGACAGATGTGAAAATTACCGAACTATCAGTTTAATGAGCCACGGCTGTAAAATACTAACACGAATTCTATACAGACGAATGGAAAAACTGGTAGAAGCCGACCTCGTGGAAGATCAGTTTGGATTCCATAAAAATGTTGGAACACGTGAGGCAATACTGACCCTACGGCTTATCTTAGAAAATAGATTAAGGAAGGGCAAACCTACGTTTCTAGCATTTGTAGACTTAGAGAAAGCTTTTGACAACATTGACTGGAATACTCTCTTTCAAATTCTGAAGGTGGCAGGGGTAAAATACAGGGAGCGAAAGACTATTTACAATTTGTACAGAAACCAGATGGCAGTTATAAGAGTCGAGGGGCATGAAAGGGAGGTTGGGAAGGGAATGAGACAGATTTATAGCCTGTCCCTGATGTTATTCAATCTGTATACTGAGCAAGCAGTAAAGGAAACAAAAGAAAAATTCGGAGTAGGAATTAAATCCATGGAGAAGAAATAAAAACTTTGAGGTTCGCCGATGACATTGTAATTCTGTCAGAGACAGCAAAGGGCCTGGAAGAGCAGCTGAACGGGATGGACAGTATCTTGAAAGGAGGATATAAAATGAATATCAACAAAAGCAAAACGAGGATAATGGAATGTAGTCGAATTAAATCGGGTGATGATGCGGGAATTAGATTAGGAAATGCGACGCTTAAAGTAGTAAATGAGTTTTGCTATTTGGGGAGCAAAGTAACTGATGATGGTCGAATGAGAGAGGATATAAAATGTAGACTAGCAATGGCAAGGAATGCGTTTCTGAAGAAGAGAAATTTGTTAACACCGAGTATAGATTTGTCAGGGAGTCGTTTCTGAAAGTATTTGTATGGACTGTAGCCATGTATGGAAGTGAAACGTGGACGATAAGTAGTATAGACAAGAAGAGAATAGAAGCTTTCGAAATGTGGTGCTACAGAAGAATGCTGAAGATTAGATGGGTAGATCACATAACTAATGAGGAGGTATTGAATAGAATTGGAGAGAAGAGAAATTTGTGGCACAGCTTGACTAGAAGAAGGGATCGGTTGGTAGGGCATATTCTGAGGCATCAAGGGATCACCAATTTAGTATTGGAGGTCAGCGTGGAAGGTAAAAATCGTAGAGGCAGACCGAAAGACGAATACACTAAACAGATCCAGAAGGATGTAGGCTGCAGTAGGTACTGGGAGATGAAGAAGCTTGCACAGGATAGAGTAGCATGGAGAGCTGCATCAAACCAGTCTCTGGACTGAAGACCACACACACACATGTGTACCGTTTTTGTCCAATACGAAAAGTTCTGTTTGTAGTGTAGGACTTAGAACCGATCCGTGAGTGACCAGCCAAACGTCTGCCCTGACTGACTGAATACTGGTCGTTTTCAGGACGTGCTGAGGTTCTGGCTGGACAAGGGCGTCGACGGCTACCGCATGGACGCGGTGCCGCACATGGTGGAGAAGGCCGGCTTCCCAGACGAGATCCCGGGCGACCCTGACCAGCCGTACAAACATCAGCCGGAGACCTACGTCATCATACAAGAATTCCGCTCCGTCGTCGACGAGTATGATGACAGGTAAGCCACCATCCCCTATTGCTCGTGATGTTCTTGTACCCGGGCTGCCTAGAAACTCCTTTATTGCACCCCACACTAAAATAAAATGTCTAGGATTCAATCCCCGGTTAGTCCTAGAACTTTTTCCATGTGTCACTTACCAGTTAGCTTCTGTCTCGAGATCTTAGGCCGACGATTGTTTGACGAATTTCCTATCGTTTAGCTAGGCACTTGTGCTGGTAAAAGGTCAGGAAATTCATTAAAAAGAGTTGGCCCAAGATCGGAGACAGAGGCCGAGAGACAATACGCCAGCAAGTGGCCACGCATGTTACAATAGTTATTATCACTTACCACTTCTTTTAGGTGGCTGTGGTGGTCTAGTAGCTCGCTAGATTGCGGCATGGAGGTCATGGGTTCGATCATCGATGGAGTGACGATCTTTTCCTTGTTCCATTCCCTCCAGGACGGCCCCAGACCCACTCAGCTTGTTATGAAATGAGTACAGGTGTGTTCTCCGGGGGCAAAACGTGGCTGGGACGATGGGCCCTCCACCCTCCTTGTGCCATCGCGAAAAATGGCTGATCTCTGTCTGCAGTCATGCCAAGAGCCTGGTCATGGACTTGTGCAACAGACTTTACCTTACCACTTCTTTCACCGCTGGCTATACAGGGTGAGTCACCTAACATTACCGCTGGATATATTTCGTAAACCACATCAAATACTGACGAATCGATTCCACAGACCGAACGTGAGGAGAGGGGCTAGTGTAATTGGTTAATACAAACCATAAAAAATGCACGGAAGTATGTTTTTTAACACAAACCTACGTTTTTTTAAATGGAACTCCGTTAGTTTTGTTAGCACATCTGAACATATAAACAAATACGTAATCAGTGCCGTTTGTTGCATTGTAAAATGTTAATTACATCCGCAGATATTGTAACCTAAAGTTGACGGAAGAGACTGGAACAGCACATTACGTCCACATGCTAACACCTTTTTATTGGTCTTTTTCACTGACGCACATGTAGATTACCATGAGGGGTGAGGTACACGTACACACGTGGTTTCCGTTTTCAATTACGGAGTGGAATAGAGTGTGTCCCGACATGTCAGGCCAATAGATGTTCAATGTGGTGGCCATCATTTGCTGCACACAATAGCAATCTCTGGCGTAATGAATGTCGTACACGCCGCAGTACATCTGGTGTAATGTCGCCGCAGGCTGCCACAATATGTTGTTTCATATCCTCTGGGGTTGTAGGCACATCACGGTACACATTCTCCTTTACCGTACCCCACAGAAAGAAGTCCAGAGGTGTAAGATAAGGAGAACGGGCTGGCCAATTTATGCGTCCTCCACGTCCTATGAAACGCCCGTCGAACATCCTGTCAAGGGTCAGCCTAGTGTTAATTGCGGAATGTGCAGGTGCACCATCATGCTGATACCACATACGTCGACGCGTTTCCAGTGGGACATGTCCCTGCAGATGCTGCTCGCCGACCGTGGCCCTTGTTTGTTACAACACGCAACTGAACGTCGGAGGTTTCAAGCATCAACTTTAGGTTACAATATCTCCGGATGTAATTAACATTTTATAATGCAACAAACGGCACTGATTACGTATTTGTTTATAAGTTCAGATGTGCTAACAAAACTAACGGGGTTCCATTTAAAAAAACGTAGGTTTGTGCTAAAAAACATACTTCCGTGCATTTTTGTATGGTTTGTATTAAACAATTACACTAGCCCCTCTCCTCACGTTCGGTCTGTGGAATCGGTTCGTCAGTATTTGATGTGGTTTACGAAGTATATCCAGCGGTAACGTTAGGTGACTCACCCTGTATATGTTAATGTTACAATTGCTGAGATGCCCCTTGCCTCGCAGTACACGTTAAATTTGAAACACGTCGCCTCTTTCCGCAGGGACCTGTTTCGTAAGTCAGCAAGTGCGCCCCTCGGCACTCAGTTAGTTTTCGAAAATATCGAAAGATGGTATGTCTGGCTGACTGCCACGGCTATCTCTGAGCCGCCTTGCGCGGTCGTCTCATGAGCGTAAGGATTCTGGCATGTCGGAATCAATCAAGGCGCTCGCCGCGAAAATTTTAATTTCAGTCAACGTGGTCCCAATTCGAAGCCTATCTGGTGCTAGTTACCGTACTGTGCGACGAAGACATAGATCTGTGTTTTCAACATGCTTCTTCATGTACATGGGTGAGATCGCTGCATGCTCCTGGCTCAATCTGTGTATTTCATGCGTGTTCCTTCAGTTTCTAGCAGATCTTATTGTTCGATTGTTGTTTATGCAGAGTAAATTCTCACATTGCGTACATGTTTAAAGGGTAATGAAAGTCAGTATTTCTTTGTGACTTCTGCGAAACCACATGGCCAGGTAGACAGAGATATCCAGTTCAACACATCCTTTAGTGCCAATGCCCCCCCTTCCCCCCCCCCCCCTCTCTCTCTCTCTCTCTTTCTTTCTGTCAACTAATAGTAGGGAAAGCGCTTTCGTTGCAGTATGTTTGGTCCTGTTATGTGGCTAAACAATCAATGAGTTTGTGCAGAACCTGAGACGAAATGTAATTGCCAATATGAGATTGCCAACCCAATGAATATTAGAATATCTTTCTACCAAAATCTGTGTTTGTCTTTTCATTGCATTAAATGGAGTCCTTTGTTTCGCAATACAGACACGAGGCTTTATTTGTTTGCATCAGTACTGGGTTTCCCCGTAGGACCTTTTTTCCATTAAACGAATATGCTTCATAAGAAATGGACGTGCCTTGATTTTCCACGCCTTACTGCGCCACACACTCTTCTTCTATCTATTTACAGTTGTTAGATAAGTGACGTCATGTGGTTTGCCGTATATGCAGGTCGGAACAACGACATCATTACATCAGTCTTCCAGTACAAATCTTATCGTTACTTACGGGTTTTAAATGTTGCCCTAGATGTTCAGGTTCAGATCGTACAGGAGGAAAATGCATCTGTCTTACAAAATTTTCGTCTACAAGATGAGGCCCATTAAACATCTATTAATTAATGCAACAGTAGTCCTGGCTACGATTTATTAATTGGTTTCCTTCAGAATCGTTTCAGTGAAATTCCCGCTATGCTTGCGAAAGCACCATCGTTGTCACTAAACCTTCCAAATCGGATGAATTTCTCAGTTGGATGGTTTGAAATCAGGATGAAACCCATTCCAAAGCTTCAATTGAAAATTTTGCTTAATTTTTCAACAGGACTATACACTTTCAAACTGTGGGATACATTATACAGGGTGTTACAAAAGGGTACGGCCAAAATTCAGGAAACATTCCTCACACACAAAGAAAGAAAATATGTTATGTGGACATGTGTCTGGAAACGCTTACTTTCCATATTAGAGCTCATTCTATTACTTCTCTTCAAATCACATTAAACATGGAATGTACTGAACGTACCAGCGTGACTTCAAACACTTTGTTACAGGAAATGTTCAAAATGTCCTCCGTTAGCGAGGATACATGCATCCACCCTCCGTCGAATGGAATCCCTGATGCGCTTATGCAGCCCTAGAGAATGGCGTATTGTATCCCAGCCGTCCACAATACGAGCACGAAGAGTCTCTACATTTGGTACCGGGGTTGCGTAGACAAGAGCTTTCAAATGCCCCCATAAATGAAAGTCAAGAGGGTTGAGGTCAGGAGAGCGTGGAGGCCATGGAATTGGTCCGCCTCTATCAATCCATCGGTCACCGAATCTGTTGTTGAGAAGCGTACGAACACTTCGACTGAAATGTGCAGGAGCTCTATCGTGCATGAACCACATGTTGTGTCGTACTTGTAAAGGCACATGTTCTAGCAGCACAGGTAGAGTATCCCGTATGAAATCATGATAACGTGCTCCATTGAGCGTAGGTGGAAGAACATACTGACGAAACTAAAATGAGCTCTAACATGGAAATTAAGCGTTTCCGGACACATGTCCACATAACATCTTTTCTTTATTTGTGTGTGAGGAATGTTTCCTGAAAGTTTGTCCGTACCTTTTTGTAACACCCTGTATTTGGCAACGTAAGTCATTTTGGGGTTGGCGAGGTCATATTATATCCAATTGGCCCATGCCTAGTTAAATAAGCACTAAAGTGTTCATACCAGTCTTCGGGTTAAGAACTGTATTACCTTACACTATAACACTGGGAGTTCAGCAACGTCAGCTGTAAAGCGCATCAATACCAGGTATGTGCACATCACATTTTAACTGAATGCATCTTATATCAAAATTCGAGGGCTGGAAGCGACTTACCAGCTGATCTGCCCTCTATTTCAAGAGACAATGAATAGAATGTGGTTCGTGGTTCAGTATTCTATGTGATATCTCACCTTATACGTAACTTCTTAGGTAAAATATTTTAATGTTTTTTCAGGGCGATAGCTTCATCTTTTATTTTCCCATTGATCAACCAGGCAGTGTTCCCCTTCCGTTAGTCTGTGTTTTTTAACCATAAAATGACTATAGATATGTCATTATGTCTTGCGTATGAGAGCGTGGGTGAAATTGAGTGTACAGGATGGCTGAGAGTTACATTTTGTATTTTACCTGTTGATGTATAATTTCAAAAAAATCCGTTTTCCCTTAGTTTAGAAAGGTTGCTGATGCTGTTGAGCGCCCTCTAGATACCACCATCACCAGTTTCAGCAAAAGACTCGGTGACTCTTGACAGTGCATGGTCCTTCTGTACAGCATATTAATCTGAATTTTACCTGTTGACACCGACGACAAAGCTAATCGGAAAACATAAAATGTGAATATGCCTGGGAATAAAAATTGTTATAACAAATACAAGGTTACAACAAATGACTGAAGTGATTTCATAGATTTCCTGTAGGTATATTGTTTAATATATTGTCACTGGACTTTGCAGACACGTATAAAATCGCAAAAAGCTTATTCTTGTTATTTTACAAGTACTCCATATGTGCCCCTTACTGATTCTGCTGACAAGTAGATAGCCAAATTCTTCCCATGTTCGACGCAGCATGTCCCTATCAATCTGTTCAAAGGCACTGTTGATGCGAACTCGCAGTTAGGTAGGTTTGTTGGCAGAAGAAGGGTAAACGCTGAATGTTTCACATAATCCCACACAGAAACATCACATGTGGTTATGTCGGGAGAGCGTGGAGGATGTTACATGAATTGCTGATGATCACACTCATCACGACCGCTCCATAGTCTTCTCTGTTTCCTATTTAAGCATTCACTATCATCCTGGAAGTAGGGTGGAGTACCATTCCGTTGGTAGATGAAGCCCACATTGTCGGTATCTAGTTGCGACATGAGCCAATTTTCCAGTATGTCCAAATATCCGTGTCCTCTAACGGTCTTCACGCAGAAGAGAAAGGGCCCGTAAAATTTAAGCTCGCGAGACTGGATTCAACACATTCAACTCTTTGGTAAGTGTTATTCGCCTGTTATAAACCACTGATATGACTGTGTTTTTAGCTCACCATGCCATTTTTCGGCGTCTAAATACTCCCAGATGCCCGCTCGTGGCAGAAATCTGAAGTGCAGCTACAAATTTTGAGTTTATATGTAAGAATCATACAATGTAAGCTTTCACGGCCGGTATTGTCTTCACTTAAAACTTCCGGGCTGATAGGCCGTGGTCGAAGTATAAAACTCTCTCCTGACGCTTCGTCTCCGACTGCGGGAGACATCCTCGGAGGTAAAGCGGCGAACTGTAAGAATGTTGGGTTTTGTGACAATATGTCAATTAATGTAGCTACTAGTGAATTTATGAAGTCGTTTCAGTCATTTGTAATAAACTTGTGCAGTAATAATGGTAGTCTCTAAAGGATAGAAGTGTATATTTCATCAAATGTGTCTTTCAATGGTCCTCTAAGACTGTGAAAAGTTTGGGTTTGAGGGGGTATTGCTCAGGACCTCCAGACTGAATCGACACAAGTGTTCAGTTTGTTTAAATTTTTCGAATCGTTATGTAAATGCATATCACTCTTTGCTGGCTACCTCGATCACACTTAAAATCGATATAAATAGCCGGTTAACTCATAAATATTGTTGGCAAACACAAGGCACATTTTACGTAAAATTCCTATCATTAGCTGCGATAAAATACAAATATTTGAATCTGTTAACTACGATGGTTACATGAAAGAATAGAGAGCTACGAGACGCACAGGAATCAAAACTCGGTATTCCGGATTTCATGAATAGTGAACTAATAGCACCAACCGGCCACGCATAACAGACTTCACGAAATGTACTTTACCTGCATCCACACGATACAGATGTTCCCCCGTGGAGCTCTGAGGCATCTAAGGTGCTGTCAAAGGGAAAACGAATGTCATGGTCAGCGATGCTGTCAGTAAGTGTCCCAGATCAGATGACGGTGTAGGATGTTGGTTGATCTTCCAGGACGATGATGACCGAGGCCTACGGAACGGTGGACCAGATTATGGGCTACTACGGTAACGCGACCAATCCGGGGGCTGACTTCTCCTTCAACTTCGTGCTCATCACCGACCTCAACGCCGAATCCACTGCTGAGGACTTTGTCGAAATCATCGGCAACTGGATCGATGTTGTCAACCAGCGTGAAGTGTGGTCCAATTGGGTGGTATGTTAATTCTTGTGATTGCTTCCTGTGTTACGATGTGTCTTGTGTTCCTCTCTAGCTTTAAACCACATACCTTACAGTAGAGGTATAGAGCGATGTAAGTTGCATTGGCGGCTTGACAATTAACTTTTGTATATACGGTTTCCAAATAGCGAGTACAAACCGAAAACCCATTTAATGAAAGTAACTTTACTGGGTTCTTACTCGTCACCACAGATGAATATTACCTTGCTACAGTTTAGCCTAATAACAGCATATCTCTGTGTCTGGAAAAATTTAAAAGATATTCGAGTCTCTCTCACCATAGTTTCGCGTATCGCAGGACAACACCTCTACGAGCTGTAGAACACATTCTCTCCGTTTCCGTATTTGCAACTTTGCAGGTAAACTAATTACCCACACTGAAATTTTCAAGTCGTATTCAGCGTAATTTGACTGTTAACACGAAGGATGGACTAAGAGAAAGAGAGACCCATATTGAAGTTCTATTATTTACAAAAGACGGATGGAGCAAATGTAATTTGTAAAGTGCTTGAACGCACTATAATGAGCTACACCAAACTGAAACCAATTCCCAAAATTTTTGCTTTATGTCTTGTTCAGACGTTATTCATTCTGTAATAAATAATTGAAACAGTTGAATAGTTTTGTTTTAGTCTCACTGTTGTTCGTGCCCTAATCAAGGAGGTGATTTAACGGTTAGAAAATCTGGAAAGCTCAAACTCACAGAGTAAGAAATTGAATTACTGGTCAAATGGTTACAGTTGCATCCATTGTCTTACTGCTGTCATCTAGGATTAAAATGAATTCCTTAGCTCGAAGGAAATGTAGCTACATTTCTCATGACGGTAATATGGTACATGGTAAACTGTGTATTTCGCCATAAAGGGTGATTGAAAACGTTATGCACAAATTGAAGGAAACTAATAGAGGAGTCGAAAAAAAACGACTTTGGAGCGTTGGAGTAGGAACTTACGATGTTGGCTTGTGAAAGCTTTGGAATGTCAAAACAACGACAATCAGTGCACAAGTGATTACATTCAGCAGAGACAAGGTACTGTTTACCCAAAAACGATGTACATTACAGACAGTGTTCAAAATGGCGACCACTACGTTCAGTACAGGCATAGCATCTTCGTAGAAAATTCACCAGAAATCGCAGGAACCTCATCAACTCTTGAATTACCCGGGTGTGAAGTGTTCCTTCGTTGAGAACTGATGTCACGAGGCTTTTGATGTGACCCCCATAAAACAGTAAAGAGGCGTCAGATTAGGGGAGCGACGTAATCATACTACTGGTTACATAGGCATCTGATGATGCATACTAAGTGATTAGTCCACTGAGTTTAAGGAGCGTTTGCACTGAATGCCGCTGGTGTTCCAAACATTCTAAAGGTTTCACTGGCTCGGGGTTACTTTCAAGATCAAAAGTTCCTATTCCAATGTCGTATTTCGAACCTTCCACCAGTTTGTGAAGAACCCTTTGAATTACCCTGTATGATTGTATCTACTGCACTTTGCATAAGAAAATGATAGCGACAAACTTCGAGGGGTTGTAGAGCTTACCTAGAGGAACAAATTGAGGATGGAAATACATGTCTAAAAACGTCATTCAAATAGGCTACAGATCATCGGATTTATAGGGGCCAACGTTTTTGCGAATGCTTTCGATGCCGTCTAGTAACCTGAATGCCTTCGGAGCCATTGCGTGGAATTCTGCTTGCAGTTCGTTGGCCTAAAAATTAAAGGTCCCTGCCGAAGGGGTGGCGTGACGTAGACGTCTGACTGCTATAACTTTGATGTCCTTCACCGCCGTCGAATGAGGTTTCCGGACATGGGTTGCTATCGTTAGTTCTTTTTTTCCCCTCAAGACATATTCAACAACCTCTCGAAGTTCGTTGGTACAATTTTGTTATGACTATCATCTAGTGTCATATTATAACTAAATTATATCGAAAAACAATTTAGACTTAACCAACTGCAGTAATTCCTTTCTTATTGCTTTCCTTGTGTTTATCAGCTATTGAAGATCTTGATACTGGTGAAAGTGCGTTATTTAGTCATTATCATCAAATTTATTCCGCAAACGGCTGTTATGCTTATTAGTAACGATGGAACTAACAACAGTTCGTTCTGAAATGTAGGGCAACTTTAAAGGAGCCATTCCATAAATCTTGGTCGAGATTGGGACGTCTGAAGTGTTTTTGTTTCTGGGATAATTTTGTGCAAGACGAAAGTTGAAAACGTATCTGTTTGCGAGTTTGACACTACGAATTATCTCTTTTTACTTTATCTATTGTCTATCGATTGCATAGTAGTACTCATGAGAAAAAGCACACACAGCGGCAGATAGTTACTGTTAAGTTTTTTCTGTTCTAATGCAGTAAAAAGATATGCGTTAATGTTCGTGTTTATATGTGTAAGGATACTTATTATTTCTGAAAATATTACTGATGCACATTTTTATTATTTGATTTATTATTAAATTATATATATATAGTTCGTTCATCATAAATAATCTTTCCAGTTTGTGGAGAATGACGGATGGTTTGAGATCACTTATCGACATTACGTTGTTTGTATTTCGGATGTGGGTGGCTATCGCATTTGAGTGCTATAGTGTGTCTTTAGGAGTCAACCTGTTCTTAGATACTTTTCGAACTTTCAAGTAGTTTGTCCTACATAAATGCCATGTTCTTCTTGTTTGAATTTGAAAGGGCAGACACACAACAGGTTTGGCTCAAAGTAAAACGTAAGGGAGAGTGTTGTAGCTTGAGCATAGTGTACCTAGGAACACATGAATATTCCTGACCGGTATTTAGGTTCACATAAAGGAAGGCGTAGTACAGGTCGCCATAACCAGTTTCCGACATTTTCTACTGTTTTTGTTGTTGTGAGGCATGAGGCTGTGTTTTGTGTGGCGGTTGTAAATATTACAGGTTCTACATATTAATGTGCTGTGTGACACATTAAAGCTATTTGGAGCGTTTTGTTAATTCTTCAGATTTTTATAATGAGTAAACTAGCTAGATAATGTGCGGAGGGTTAAGCCATACTTCATGAGTCGTACACCATTTTGCGCCTTGAAACGGTAGGACTATGGAACATGTGATATGAAATGAACTGAAGTTTTTAGCGTCTAACTATTTTCCCTCTCTTGAAAATGGAAGTTTGTAAGAGCTGTCAATAACTTCCATTTCAAAACATTTTTGACTTGTAACTGGTTCTTGATAAAACTTCTTCTTAATTTGGTTTATCTTATTGATTATTGGGGTGTAGTACAGTTATGATGTAACAATCTATTACATTCAACATCGACAAGATTTTCTCGACCACAACATTTTAAAATTTGAATAGGATGTTTGTCCCTCGGTACATGACCACGTTTTAACTTGGAGCAGTTTTTCACATTTGGAAAAATCTTACTTTTCCGGAATAATTTTTGCGTTTTCAGAAAAAGACTGCAGCACGGGTAAAGTAAATGGTATCATTTCAAAATGGAATAATCAGTGTGTTATTAAACTCCTATTCCGTGGTAGGATACAGAAGTATTCAAAGATGCAACACTCTCCCCTACTATTCATATCATCATCAACCGGTCAGCCGTGGTAAACTGGAGTCTGTTTTTGAGTCATAAACAACCACAAATAACCACCAGATTGAGTCAAAGCGAAAGAATCAAATGTTACAAATTTCTTCAATGGTCTAGGCTTTTAGAATATCGAAAACACAAATCAGAAGTCGAAAATGTGTTTATAGGCTATGCATTGGACAAAAGTCGGATCTTAGCTGAAATGTTACTTGTTCCCTTTATCTAATCCGTATATCTTCCGTTGGTAATTTGTGCCGGGAACTGGGTGTTTATGTTGTCCTCATTATTTCATCATCATCATCATCATCATTATCATCATTCGTCACAGTGGCTAGATTGGATTGCGTAAAAAAATTGGACTGTGTAAAAATGGGGTCTTTGTACGGGCGCCGATGACCGCGCAGTTGAGCGCCCCACATACCCTACATCATCATCCCATGGTAATTTCATATGTGTAATATGCGTGAATTGTAGTGTCAGTGCAACAACTGAATAACTGAAGATTTTTTGGAACTGTATGATCTTCCAGCTTACAGCAGTATTATTTTCTCCGTAGATCGGCAACCACGACCAGCACCGCGTGGCCAGCCGCTACAGCCCAGAGCTGGTGGACGGGATGAATATGCTGGTGACGCTGCTGCCGGGAACCGCCGTCACCTACAACGGAGAAGAGATCGGCATGGAGGATAACTACAACATGACGTGCGAGGTGGCGCACGACCCTCAAGGCTGCTTGGACGGCGTCACTCTCGGGAACTCCAGAGACCCAGAGAGGACGCCCTTCCAGTGGGACGACACCAAGAACGCCGGCTTCAGCACCGGCGACTCGACCTGGCTGCCAGTGAACGAGAACTACGTCACGCTGAACGCCGCGGCCCAGGAGCAGGCCGACAGGAGCCACCTCAAGACCTACCGCCAGCTGGTGGCGCTGAGGCAGGAATCAGCTGTGCAGACTGGCGCCAGCGCAGTCAAGAGTTCCGGCACCGTCTTTGCGTTCTCCAGGTCTGCACTCAATTCATAGCAAGTAAAATGTTGGACTTCACTCCATGGGTCCGGTTCTTAGCATTTGGCCATCTTCACTGTCATCCTCGTAGTCATGGTCAAAGTCACCATTATCATCATGATCAGAGTCACCACTGCCGCGAGGAATTAGCCGAGCGGTCTAAGGTGCTGCAGTCATGGACTGTGCGGCTGGTACCGGCGGAGGTTCGAGTCCTCCCTCGGGCATGGGTGTGTGTGTTTGTCCTTAGGATAATTTAGGTTAAGTAGTGTGTAAGGGACTGATGAACTTAGCAGTTAAGTCCCATAACATTTCACACACATTCATTTTTGAACAGAGTCACCACTTCCATCATCTGGACCATTATCAAGTTTACCATCTTCATCACGAGCACAATCAGCATTGTCAGGATTACCACTACCACTATCAGCATTACAATCATCACTATCTCAACCTCAATCAATATGATGACCATCATCATCGACAGTCGTCAATACCATCATCAACACAAAGACAGGCACCATTCCAATAATCATGATAAATATCACTATTACTATTGCTGACAGCACTGCAACCATCATTATCATCTTAAATCCACACCATTAATGTAATCACCATCCAGATCATCATCCTTTCCACCTACAACTTCATTATTCTTATACTGTCCGGCCCTACCACGAGTGGCCTACCGGGACCATCCGACCGTCGTGTCATCCTCAGTGGAGGATGCGGATAGGAGGGGCGTGGGGTCAGCACACCGCTCTCCCGGTCATTATGATGGTATTCTTGACTGAAGCCGCTACTAATCGGTCGAGTAGCTCCTCAATTGGCATCACGAGGCTGAGTGCACCCCGAAAAATGCCAACAGCGCATGGCAGCCTGGGTGGTCACCCATCCAAGTGCCGACCACGCCCGACAGCGCTTAACTGCGGTGATCTCAAGGTAACCGGTGTACCCACTGCGGCAAGGCCGTTGCCAACTGAATGGTCAGCGTGAGGGATTGCCATCCTCTGGGCGCGGGTTCTATTCCTGGCTGAGTCGGGGAATTTTCTCCACCCAGGGACTGGGTGTTGTGCTGTCCTCATCATCATCCTTTCATCCTCATCGACTGCAGGTCTCTGAAGTGGTGTCAAATTGAAAGACCGGCACCCGGCAAATGGTCAGCCCGATGGGGACCCCTAGACATACGATAAGATAAAAAAAAAGTTCTTATACTATTGATCATCGCCACTACCACTCTCAGCAATACTGCATTTGTCATCTCTTGATGTCTATTAGTCTATTCCGCATTACATAGTGTTGTCCAGACATCTTTGATCAGATACTGTATGGCTTGCTAGATTTTTTTCAACAGAAAACAGGTAAGTCATCAGTATGCTACAGATTATTTCTTAAACGGTACATCATCTTAATATAAGCGATGGGAGAAGTGTTTGTGTAAGCTGTAGTGTACCTGCAAGGCATCACTTGCATTGTACTGGAGCGATGCTGTGTTGTTGGCAGGACTGCGACTGACGGCACCGAAGTGGCTGTGGCTGTGAACCTGAGCACCGAACCAGCCAGCGTGGATCTCGTCAGCGTGCTCGGCCTGTCCAGCAGCTCTTTCGTCGTCAGCGCCTCCAGTATATCCAGCCCACTGCTGCAGGGGTAAGCTAAGCTCTTTGTCGGTAATCGAGTTTCCAGAGGTGTAGAGAAACACAGATCTTGCGGTTCAAAGACGATGCGGAGGCCAGGAATTCGAACAGGAGATTCTCCGTCCCACAAAATGGAAATGAAGTTCCTGCAGAGAGAAATACAATTCTTCGTACATCCATGTGTAAATTGGATGATGGTGGGACATCAACTGGTATAAATTTTTATTAAAAATGAACCCCCTCCAGCTGTACTTAACAAAAAATAAATATGAAATCTTAAGTACAGCTGGAGGAGTTTGATTTTTAATAAGAATTGGAATTGTATAACCATCAGACACAAACACTGAAACTTTGCAGAAACGAACAATGAAGTATGAAACTAGTTAGTAAGTAAAACACCGAGGATTCAAGAATCCATGCAGCAAACATAGTCAGTGGCTGTTGTTGGCTCCCGATTGTGGACAAATTAGCACTGGCGATCTATATGGCTCGACATTCGGTCCACTACTATTATTACAGATGAAGCCCCATTCAGATAAAGGACCACACAGTGCGCATACCTTTTTATTCGCAGATGACCAATTCGTGGTTGCGACCGATGAAGAAGATATCTCCGATATGGTGAGGAAAGTAGTGAAGGGCATAGGAAATGGGGACTGAATTTTGGCACTGAGATGGAACACTTAACGAAAACGCAATAAGCACATCTTGGAATATCAGGAAATATAACCATCGGTAATAGTAATAGTTGTAAATAAATAGCAAGTTCAATTAATTTTGTATCCCGCCTGGGTCTGCTCCTGTAAACTGAAGGGTAGGCCGAATGTAGGAAGCGTAGGAGCAGGTGACGAAAAAATCTCGGTACTGCAGTGAGAATTTAAATCACCTTTACTATAAGAAGAACTAGGATTACATTAGCCTTACGTAACTTTGGCTGAGATGAGCACATAGGTGCGAAGCCGTACATCAAGTTATAAAGTTACAAGTAGTGGCTCGGCCACTATGAAACAGAAACAATGTTGCTTGGTCGTCTGCTCTCCATCAAATGGGCTGAATCCGGAGCGGGGCTCGTAGAGCTGCACAGCGCCGACTAGAGGGAGCTGTCGTCGGTGTCGTTGTCGTAGTGCCAACCTACGATCTTGCACCTACGCCGTGGCATCGTAGCTATCGATATCACAATTAGTAAAGAAGGAACACCTGAAAATGACTAGAGAAACGGATTGAGCTCAGGAAGAAGAGAAACCTTAAATCTGAGCTCTTTTTCGTCGTCCACGAAAGTCGGATACAAAATGGAACTTAATACGCAAGTATATACAAAGCCAGTACTGGGCCAATCACCATCTATGGTCCGAAGTATTGGGCGGTTACGGAAAAGAACCGTAGGAAATCTAAGCTGTAGAAATTGACTTTTTAAGACGAGGATCAAGGACCTCACGTTAGGAACATAGAACAAATGAGAATATGCGTGCAATAACACATAAGAAAGATATCATAATGGATGAAGTAGAACGCAGACAACTTTCTTGCTTTGGACACTTAACTAGAATGGGACAAGAAGGAATGCCCAAAACCGTATTTGAATATAGACCGACAAACAGAAGGTGCGGAGCAAGAACGTGACTTAAATTGATTCAACGGATAGAAAGAAGTATGACCGATAAAATTTTAACTATTGAGGACATACAAAATACCTTATTATGGACGCTGGAATGCGGCAGGAGCCGTAGATCCAGGACGAATATATTGTATATCCCTCCCTCCCCAGTAATCTCCCCAGTTGATGTAACTCGCTTGCCTCAGTCACAGTACGTAAGTGCAGCTGCAGTGGAAGAGAAGCCACACTAACTTCTGGCCCTGAAGAAGGGCAGCAGCCTTTCCAGTAATTGCAGGGGCATCACTGTGGTCCATTGACCGATGTGACCGTGTAACAACAGTCAGGTTGGGCTTGATGTTCTGCTAATGCAGTTTTACTGTATGGTTAAATGATGATGGCATCTTCTCGGATAAGATAATCCCCCATTAGGATCTCCGGTCGGGAACTACTCGGAAAGACATCATCATCAGAAACAACAAAAATGTTAGATCTCAGAGTGGGGTAAATAGGCAAGATATTTAAAAAAGGGAAATGGTTACGTTGCAGTTAGTTATAGTGAGAATTAGTGAAGTTTGATGTTAGAAGGAACAGGATTTCTGGTCGGGTGAGAACAGGGTTATAAATATAAAATAAAATAAGGGTAATGCGGGAGTAGGTCTATTAACGAATAAGAGAAAGGGGTTGTGGGTAAGCTACTATGAACAGCATTGAAAACGCATTATCATAGCCTAGATGGATACGAAAGCAACAACCACTACTGTAGACAGGTTTTTACGCCAACTAGTATCGCAGATAATGAAGAGATTGAAAGAATGGATGGTGGGATAAAAGAAATTCTTCAGATAAACAAAGGGAGAGGAATATTTAATACCAATGGGCTACTGAAATTCGATAATGTGAAGAGAAAGAGAAGGATAAAGAGTCAACTGCGGGAAAGGAATGAAAGAGGAAGCCGCCTGGTAGAATTTTTCGCAGAACAAAACTTTAGTAAACATTACGACTTGATTTACGTATCATGTAAGAAAACTGTATACGTGGAAAAGACCTGGGACACCATAGTTTCAGACTGATTACATAATGGCGAGACAAAGATTTCGAAGAACTGTAGGATGTTCGCAAGGGTTGGTGTGGGCTTGGATAATAATTTATTGGTTACGAACTGCAGAAGGGCAGCATACGATCAAATGGTTATGAAGACAAGGCCTAGCAGAAATCCTTGTCTAGGATAAGAAAGATTGAATGTAACTGAAGAAAGAAGCGAATATAAAAGTGCATAAAATAAACAGGTGAAAGTGAATACAGATGGTTAGAAAATTTAACTGAACGACAATACAAAATGGCTAAGCACGGATGGCTAGAGGACAAATGCAAGGGTGTAGAAGCATTCATGAATAGAAGAAAGATAGATGGCACCTATAGGAAAATTAAAGTGATCTTTATAGAAAAGAGAAGGACCTGTACGCATATAATCAGTTCAACTGATAGTTCAGTGCTAAGCAAAATAGGGGAAGCTGAAAGGTAGAAGTTATATATGGGAGGACTGTACAAGGGAAATGAACTTCAAGTATGTATTATATAAAAGGAAGAGGAAGAACATAAAGATGAAATACTGCGAGCATAGTTAGTCAGAGCACTGAAAGACCTTGGTGGAAACGCGGCCTCTGGTGTAGATGACGCTCCCTTAGAATTATTGCGATCCGTAGGAGATCGTACAATGACAAAAATAATTCACCTAGTCTACAGGATTTATGAGACAGGCAAAGCAGCCTCAGACTTCAAGAAGAATGTAATAATTCCATCTGCAAGGAATCCAGGTACCGACCGGTGTAAATACTACTGACTCATCCGTTTAGTAAGTCATAGTTGCAAAATACCAACACGAATTATTGGCGTAAGAATGGAGAAATAGGAAGAAGTCGGCTACGGAGCAGATCAGCTCCGATTCCGGAGAAATGCAGGAACACGCGAGGCTATATTGATCATATGGTTAATCTCAGAAGATTTGGTGAGGAAAGACAAACATGCTTTTGTAGTATTTGTAGATTCAGAGAAAGTATTTGATAGTATTTACTGGCCTACACGCTTTGAAAGTTTGAAAGTAGCAGGGAAAAAGATAGGGAGCGAAACGTTACTTATAACGTGTGCAGTTGCAGGAAAGATTCGAAGGATATCGAAAGGGAAGTAGTGGCTGAGAAGGGGGTGAAACAGGGTTACATAGTGTTATTCAATCTGTAAATCGAGCAATAGCTGAAGAAAATAGTGTTAAAGTTCAGGATGAAGAAATAAAAAATTTTGTCAGAGACAGCAAAGGATTTGCAATAACAGTTGAACGGAATGGATGGTGTCTTGAAGAGAAATTGTAAGATGAACGTCAACAGAAGTGAAATAAGACTAATGGGATGTACTTGAGTTAAATCAAGCGATTCTGTGGGAATTATATTAAGAAATGAGACACTAAAAGTAGTAGATGTAATTGCCTATTTGTTTTTTAACGAAACAATACTTGAAGCTATATTCGATGCTAATTTCTCTTTTTCAGATACACGTTTCTTGTCACAGCCAATCTGCATTTTGTATTCCCTCTACTTCGGCTGTCGTCAGATATTTCCTGCACAAAAAGCTAAACTCATCTACTGCTTCTAGTGTGTCATTTCCAAATGTAATTCCCTCAGCATTTACAGATTCAATTCGACTAAGTTCCATTACCATAGTTTATGTACATCTCATTATATCTTTTACGAGGTGTGGCTAGAAAAAAACCGGACTAGTACTGGTGAAACAACAAAACGAATGCAATAAGCCTGAAAGTCGCGTGGCCTGTCACGTGACTCTCGCTCCGCCTACTGTTCGAGTTTCATCTGCCTCCTGCACTCAGTCTGCCCGTGGCGTCTGTTTTAAGTAGTTGACGTTTTGTCTGTGCGTCGGAAAATGTTGAGTGTACAGAAAGAACAGCGTGTTAACATCAAATTTTGTTTCAAACTAGGAAAATCTGCACGTGAAACGTTTGTAATGTTACAACAAGTGTACGGCGATGATTGTTTATCGCGAACACAAGTGTTTGGGTGGTTTAAACGATTTAAAGATGGCCGCGAAGACACCAGTGGTGACACTCGCACTGGCAGACCATTGTCAGCAAAAACTGATGCAAACATTGAAAAAATCGGTAAATCGGTAAATCGGTAATCCTTGTCAACTTCTGTTAACTCAAACACTGCTCTGATTGTTAAACGGCGATCTTGTCGAACAAGTTTACCGATTTTTTCAATGTTTGCATCAGTTTTTGCTGACAATGGTCTGCCAGTGCGAGTGTCATCACTGGTGTCTTCGCGGCCATCTTTAAATCGTTTAAACCACTCAAACACTTGTGTTCGCGATAAACAATCATCGCCGTACACTTGTTGTAACATTACAAACGTTTCACTTGCAGATTTTCCTAGTTTGAAACAAAATTTGATGTTAAAACGCTGTTCTTTCTGTACACTCAACATTTTCCGACGCACAGACAAAACGTCAACTACTTAAAACAGACGCCACGGGCAGACTGAGTGCAGGAGGCAGATGAAACTCGAGCAGTAGGCGGAGCGAGAGTCACGTGACAGGCCACGCGACTTTCAGCCTTATTGCATTCGTTTTATTGTTTCACCAGTACTAGTCCGGTTTTTTTTCTAGCCACACCTCGTATATATACTATCCGCAGCATTCAAAAGATCTTCCAAGTCGTTTCAGTGTAATTATAAATAAATTATTGTAATTCAGTTAGGGACTTGAACGCCTTACGAAATTAGCATCTTACTAAACGAAGGCATACTTCCAGATTATCATTTTACACAAGAATACACAAAGATACCATAGTGGATAACAGAACAGACGAATGATTGACACCACGTATGTTATCAGGGATCTCTGTGCCATATACTGCAGCTATGTTAAACGTGATCTAGCTGAACTTCACGACTGCGAAATATCTCAGCAGCTGAAACTTGAGATGTGTGGGAGGAGCACTGTTACCTGAATCCCCTCTTCTTGTTCCTGCAGCTCGGCGGTGGACGCGTCTTCGCTGACGCTCTCTGGCCACGAGTCTGTCACCATCATCACGGCGCCGGCCAAGATCCGGAGGAAGTAAGTGAGCTTCACGGGCTCACCCTCCAGTCGATGGAATCCTGACTCACTTTCTACATCTTTGTGGAATCTGCCTGTTATAAACATCACTCTTGAGAGTTTTTGTAATGCTATGCCAGTGTGAAATGACATTAGCTACTCTTGTTTGACACGCAAATAAAATACGCTTTTGCATTTCATTTCATCCGGAAAAGATTATTTATTTTCTCACTAGTGGACAACATACAAATTTATTTCAACATAATACTAACTGTCCAGTGTGTGCATCTTGCAAGTAGCTGCATACAGCAAGAAGAATCCTGCGAATATTTTAGTTTTATAATTTTGTACACTGTTATGAAAGTGTCGTGTGGAAATTGTATCGTTGGTATGCTGATATGTTTAAGGCTTTGGGTCCGTCACTGAACGCTTGGAACCTACCACACCGTTTCTCTTATTTATACCTATTTTCGTTTACGATGTACTACAACATACTACAATATTTCTTCTTTCTTGGCCTTAATAATGAAAGGGACTTTTACTTTTTCTAATGGGTCTGGTTTCATCAGGTAGACGTAATGAACTTGCGTTGGAACATTCTGAATCTGGAGCTAGTAATACTTGAGTGAAATATTAAGAACTGCAATGAAGTAATGGAACCAAAGGCAAAGTATTTACCTAACTCACCCTTTTTATTTGCTTCATCGCAATTCATGATAAACGCCATACACAATTTCTTTGTTTCTTACAACGGTGTTCGACGTCTTTCCGAGGTCACTTCGACCATGCACAGATACAGACACACATACCAAGAGAAAGGATGATTTAACTTTTACTCCGCCTACATTTGTCTTCTTCTTCCCCTTGTGATGACAAACTGTGGTCGTAGGGCAAACATAAATGCTCGAGTGAACTCTTAATCTGTTGCCAAATACATCAAGTAGAGGAAGTTTAAACGTTATGGTAAATCATGAACTCAAACGGATCAATTTACGTCGCAGATGCAGGAGTTAAAATATGACGACAACCATAAATGTTTTTTGTGAATCATTTCACGAAAAACTGACTATGTGAAGTCAACAACTCCATTTATATTTACCTTATTGTTGCTGCGTGTGTGTATTACAATCAGCTAATTAATAGTTTGATTTTGAATGTCGCTGTCTTGGCTGCATGGTATTTTATTAAAACCGGCTTCGCAGCTGTCACCAGATGAAAACGAGAAAATAGAAACAAAAACATATCAATAGATTTACAAAACAAGGCAATGGACAATAAATGTGCGAATTAAATGATCAAGTCACCAAAAATTTCAGCAGAGGCATGAAAGCGAGTAGTAAGTACTTAAAAGAGCAGAGAGTACATTTTTGTAGATGAAATTTGCAATGACTGGTGGAAGTGACGCTAGAAAACTACCATTTACAGACAACTGTAAAGATATATATTTAACAATGTAGTGCATGTTAGAAGAGGTAAAACGTAAAATCTTTTTTAAATTTTTAAGATGAGGCAACACATAAATATTTAAAAATGTATGATAAATTTAACGTATGTAAAAGCTACAGACCACACCATTTCACACGTGGTAAAAGAACATAATACACTGAGTAGTCAAAGAAACTGGTACACCTGCCTAATCGTGTAGAGCATCCACGAACACGCAGGAATGCCGCAACACGACGTGGCATGGACTCGACTAATGTCTGAAGTAGTACTGGAGCGAACTGACACCATGAATTCTGCAGGGCTGCCCATCAATCCGTAAGGCTACAAGGGGGTGGCGATCATTTATGAAAAGCACACTGCATGTCATCCCAGATATGCCTAATAATGTTCGTGACTGGTGAGTTTCGTGACCACCGGAAGTGTTTAAACTCAGAAGAGAGTTCCTGGAGCCAGTCTGTAGCACTTCTGGACGTGTGAGGTGTCGCGTTTTTCTGCTGGAATTGCCGAAGTCCGTCGGAATGTACAACGGACATGAATGGATACAGGTGATCAGGCAGGATGCTCACGTACGTGTCACCTGTCA
This sequence comes from Schistocerca piceifrons, assembly GCF_021461385.2. Taxonomy (NCBI): domain Eukaryota; kingdom Metazoa; phylum Arthropoda; class Insecta; order Orthoptera; family Acrididae; genus Schistocerca; species Schistocerca piceifrons. Next base: position 198,213,316 of record NC_060138.1, on the reverse strand, counting down.
GAGGTTATCTAGACGTAGCAGGTGTCCCATATAAATCCAAATGCACACGCCCCACACCATTACAGAGCCTCTACCAGCTTGAACAGTCCTCTCTTGACATTCAGGGTCCATGGATTCATGAAGTTGTCTCCGTACCCATACACCTCCATCCGCTCGATACAATTTCAAACGAGACTCGTCCGACCAGGCAACATGTTTTGAGACATCAATAGTCAATGTCGGTGTTGACGGGATCAGGCGAGGCGTAAAGCTTTGTGTCACGCAGTCATCAAGGGTACATGAGTGGGCTTTAGGCTCCGCAAGCCAATATTGATGATGTTCCATTGAATGGTTCGCGCACTGGGACTTGTTGAGGGCACAGTACTGAAATCTGCACGAATTTTCGGAAGGGTCGCACTTCTGTCACGCTGAACGATTTTCTGCATCCGTCGTTGGTCCCATTCTTGCAGTATCTCTTTCCGGCCTCAGCGATGTCGGAGATGTGGTGTTTTACCGGATTCCTTTAAATCTTGATAACCTGCCATTGTAGTAGGTAGTAGCCGATCTAACAACTGCGCCAGAAACCTGTTGTCTTATAGAGGCGTTGCCGACGCACCGCCGTATTCTGCCTGTTTACATATCTCTGTATTTGAATACGCATGCCTATACCAATTTCTTTGACGAATCAGTGTATACGGGGCAGTAATTTGAAAACGATGCAGATGGAAAACAGTAAGTAAACTGCTTATTGTTCCAAAATTAATCACCATAGCTGTTAATACATTAATCCCAGAACTAGACAAGACGGTTATTGATTTCTTGCAAAAAGGGTTGCCTTTGCCTGTGGGCGGGTCAACATGTTGCCAAGATAGGTTTGACTACACAGTAGATGTTTCGCTGGAAAGCTCTGACCAGTATTCCACATAATCCCGTCCTCTGCCCATGATGTTTCCATACTCTTGGAGCCCAGAAAACAAACATTCGTAGCTGTCGATTGTTTCTAACGGAGAGATGCGCGCCTGAATACAATCATGGTTCCACAGGTAACAGCAAACCTTCTTCGGTGAAAGCTTTGACCGTCTTGTTACACGACGGGATAAAAGTATTAACAGTTATGGCGATTACATTTGAAGTAATAAAAAGTTTAGTTACTTTCCTTGCATTTGTCTGGTTTTCCGTTGACTGCCGCTTATACACTGACGGAAAAAAGTCGATACACCAAGAAAGAGGTGTCAGACATAAACAACAGTTAGTTGGCGAGTTTCTACATCTGAAAGATGATGTCTGTTCAAATTTCACGCTAGTTGCATTAGAGTAGTGCTAGTAGCGCCTCTATGCAGATGCAGATCAGATTTGCTTTAAATACACGCTGTGATGATCTTAAGGGTTAGTTATCTGTGAGATTGAACGTGGTGAGTTGATGTTAGTCAACAATGCCTTTAAGGCGACAAAGACACCATCAACACCTCACTGAGTTTGAACGAGGTTGTGTAATAAGTCTACGAGAAGCTGGGTCTTCCTTCTACATCTACATCTACATCTACATACTACGCAATCCACCATACGGTGCGTGGCAGAGGGTACCTCGTACCGCAACTAGCATCTTCTCTCCCTGTTCCGCTCCAAAACAGAACGAGGGAAAAATGACTGCCTATATGCCTCTGTACGAGCCCTAATCTCTCTTATCTTATCTTTGTGGTCTTTCCGCGAAATATAAGTTGGCGGCAGTAAAATTGCACCGCAGTCAGCATCAAATGCTGGTTCTCTAAATTTCCTCGGTAGCGATTCACGAAAAGAACGCCTCCTTTCCTCCAGAGACTCCCACCCGAGTTCCTGAAGCATTTCCGTAACACTCGCGTGATGATCAAACCTACCAGTAACAAATCTAGCAGCCCGCCCATGAATTGCTTCTATGTCCTCCCTCAATCCGACCTGTTAGGGATCCCAAACGCTCGAGCAGTAGTGAAGAATAGGTCGTATTAGTGTTTTATAAGCGGTCTCCTTTACAGATGAACCACATCTTTCCAAAATTCTGCCAATGAACCGAAGACGACTATCCGCCTTCCCCGCAACTGCCATCAAATGCTTGTCCGACTTCATATCGCTCTGCAATGTTACGCCCAAATATTTAATAGACGTGACTGTGTCAGGCGCTACACTACTAATGGAGTATTCAAACATTACGGGATTCTTTTTGATGTGTCGACAGAAGTGCCGACACAGTGTGGTTTGAGGAGACTGAAATGCACGCTATAAGCTCACGCAGGATGGCGTGAGGTCTGAAACAGGATACGTAATGAATGCTATAAAGAAAAGTACGTAGCTTCTGGATAATGGCGCCTTGCTAGGTCGTAGCCATTGACTTAGCTGAAGGCTATGCTACCTATATTCTCGGCAAATGAGAGAGTCTCCGTCCGTGTAGTCGCTAGCAAAGTCGGCCGTACAACTGGGGCGAGTGCTAGTAAGTCTCTCGAGACCTGCCGTGTGGTGGCGCTAGGTCTGCGATCACTGACAGTGGCGACACGCGGGTCCGACGTATACTAATGGACCGCGGCCGATTTAAAGGCTACCACCTAGCAAGTGTTGTGTCTGACGTTGACACCACACTTTTTCCTATTCATCTGCATTAATTTACATTTATCTATATTTAGAGTTAGCTGCCATTCTTTACACCATTCACAAATCCTGTCCAAGTCATCTTATATCCTCCTACAGTCACCAACGACGACACCTTCCCGTACACCACAGCATCATCAGCAAACATCCGCACATTGCTACCCACCCTATCCAAAAGATCATTTATGTAGATAGAAAACAACAGCGGACCTACCACACTTCACTGGGGCACTCCAGATGATACCCTCACCTCCGATGAACACTCACCATCGAGGACAACATACTGGGTTCTATTACTTAAGAAGTCTTCGAGCCACTCACATATTTGGGAACGAATCCCATATGCTCGTACCTTAGTTAGGAGTCTGCAGTGGGGCTCCGAATCAAACGCTTTCCGGAAGTCAAGGAATATGGCATCCGTCTGATACCCTTCATCCATGGTTCGCAGGATATCATGTGGAAAAAGGGCGAGTTGCGTTTCGCAGGAGCGATGCTTTCTAAAGCCGTTCTGATGCATGGACAGCAACTTCTCTGTCTCAAGGAAATTCATTGTATTCGAACTGAGAGTATGTTGGAGAATCCTGCTACAAACCGATGTGAAGGATATTGGTCTGTAATTTTGAGGATCCGTCTTTCTACCCTTCTTATATACAGGCGTCACCTGCGTTTTTTCCAGTCGCTCGGGACTTTACGTTGGGCAAGAGATTCGCGATAAATGCAAGCTAAGTAAGGAGCCAATGCAGTAGAGTACTCTCTGTAAAACCGAATTGGAATCCCATCAGGACCCGGCGATTTATTTATTTATTTTCAACCCATTCAGCTGCTTCACAACCCCAGGGATTATCACTATGCCCTCCATACGGGAATCTGTACGAGACTCAGACGGCGGTATGTTTGTACGATCCTCCTGCGTGAAAGATTTCTCAAATGCTAAATTTAAAATTTCAGCTTTCGTTTTGCTGTCTTCCGTTGCCTTGCCACACTGATCAGTGAGTGACTGGATGGAAGCCTTCGACCAGCTTACCGATTTTACGTAAGACCAGAATTTCCTTGGGTTTTCAGCAAGATCTTTTGCTAAGGTATGACGGTGGTAGTGGTTGTATGCTTCGCGCATCGCTCTTTTTACAGCATCACGAATCTCTACTAACTTTCGCCTGTCCTCACTCTCCGATTCTGCGATGTTGCAGAAAAACTTGGCAGGAATGTAGCCACTGTACGTGGTTACTGGCAGTAGTGTTGACGAAAATGTTCTTGCGCAAGAAGACCGGCCACGTGGTACTACCTATGGGGCTACCTAGGGGGAAGACCATTGTGTTCGGCCTATGGCTTTGGCGTCTCGTACTGCATCTGAGCAGCAATTCGAGCAGCAGCTGACACCACAGTGGCGCAAAGGACTGTCACAAATCGATTACTTCTTCAAGGACAGCTCCGAGTCATATACCTGTAGCGCGCATTCCACTGACCCCAACCCACCGCCATTTGCGACATCTGTGTTGTCAAGCGAGAGCTCATCGGAGGGCAGGGTTGAGGTCTATTGTGTTTTCTGATGAAAGTTGACCCTGTCTCGAAGATGGCTGTGTGTTCGTTAGAAGAAGTTCAGCTGAGGGCCTGTAATCAACCTTTCTGCGTGCTACAGACATTGGATCTATACCTGTTGACACTTATGGGATGCTATTTCGTACTACAGCAGGAGCACTCTCGTCGTTATCTCACGCAACCTGACTACAAATCTGTACGGCAATCTCTTGGTTTGACCTGTTTTATTGCCATTCATGAACAGCATTCCACGGGGTGTTTTCCAACACGATAACGCTCAGCCACATACCGCTGTTGCAATCCAAAATGCTCTACAGAGTGGCGACATGTTGCCTTGGCCTACTCGATCACCAGATCTGTCTTAAATACAGCACATATGACACATCGGCAGACGACAACTCTAGTGTCATTCACAACCATGCCTCGGGGATGGATGTGTGTGATGTCCTTAGGTTAGTTAGGTTTAAGTAGTTCTAAGTTCTAGGGGACTAATGACCTCAGATGTTATGTCCCATAGTGCTCAGAGCTATTTGAACAATCTGAGGAGAAGGAGCGATAAATTTCATGAGAAGTCCTGCCGTAACGAAAAGCGCCTTTCTTTTAATGATTGCCAACCGAACTCAGGTATTAATCAGTGGCGCTCTGTCTCCTGTTTCGTGACAGTACAAAACAAGCTGCCCTTCCTTGAAGTTTTTGGATGTCCTCCGTTGATCCCATCTGATCGGCATCCCAAACCGCACAGCAATACTCGGAAGAGGACGTACAGGTTTAGTGTAGGCAGTCTCGTTAGTAGAGCTGTTGTATTTTCTCAGTTTTCTGCCAATAAAATTTGGTTTTTCTTTAGACACAACATTATCTATGTGATCGTTCAATGTTAAGTTATTTGTAACTGTAACCTCTAAGTATTTAGCTGAATTTAAAGCCGTCAGATTTGTGTGATTTATCACCTACCCGAAATTTAGCAGGTTTCTTTTAGTACTCACGTGGGAGACATGACACTTCTCGCTATTAAAGTCAATTTCCACTGTGCGCATCACACATGTGCCATGTCTAGATCATTTTGCAGTTTATTTTGTTCATCAAATGACTTTATAAGATAGTAAATGACAGTATCATCTACAAAGAATCTAAAAGTGCTCCTCAGATTGCCTCCTAAATCGCTTATGTACACCAGGTACAACAGAGGGCTTATAAAACCTCCTCGAGGAACGTTAATTATTACTTCTGTTTTACTCGATCACTTTCCCTCACTTACTACAAACTGTGACCTTTCTGAAAGGAAATCAGGAATGCAGACGATAGTTCATAGGTACGCAATTGGTTAGAGGTCGCTTGTGAGGTATGGTGTCAAAAAGCATTCTGAAATTTTAATAATATGGGTTCAGTTTGACATCCCCTATCAATAGCACTCTTTACTTAATGAGGATAAAAATCTAGTTGAGTTTCAAAACAACGATATTTTCTGAATACGTGTTGTCTGTTTGTCAGTAAATCGTTCTCTTCGAGATAGCTGATAATTTTCTAATACAGCTTATGTTCACAAATCTTACTTCAAATCGACGTTGGCGACGTGGGTCTATAATTCAGCGGATTACTCCTATTTCCTGTCTTGGGTACTGGAGTGACTTGGGCAATTTTTGAGTCTTCAGATACGGATCTTTCAAGAGCGATCGGTGGTGCATGAATGCTAAATATGGAACTATTGTATCGGCAAACTCTGAGAGGAACCTGACTGATATACAATTAGGATCGGAGACCTTGCCTTAATTAAGTGATTTAAGGTGCTTTGCTACGCCGATGATATCTACTTTTAAGTTACTCACGTTGGTTCGAGTTCTGGAGTATTTATCTTGTCTTCTTTGGTGAAGGAATTTCAGTAAACCGCATTTTGTAACTATGCTTCAGTGGTACTTCATTAGTAACATCACCATTGTTGTCGAGCAGCGAAGTGAAATATCTGACATAAATGGCAGTACCTTTTGACTCCATTAACTTAAAAGCTTAAATTTTCCATGTCCTAAAGGGGCCGTAGATCTTAGTATTTGATGTAAACTTCAGTTTTTACGTCTACTCGTTCTTGAGAAAAGGATGTCAACGTCAGATAGACAGACAGTCAGACAGACGAACGGTCACCAAATTTATCATTAAAAGTTTCCGTTTTTACTGACTGAACTACGGAACCAAACAAACTGTCTAACTTGTTTAGAGAAGCCTCACACTTGAGAGGTGCTCTTTCTCTGGCTGTGAAACCTTATGCTGTAGAATAATCATCTCATCAAACGATGAACACAACCTTTTTGTGAAAAGGACCTAAAATCCTCCTTTATTTATTAATGACATGCCTGCTTGCTATTTCATGCCCAAGTAAAATGAAGAAAATCATTGCCGAAGTTAACTTAGTAGAAAATTTAGACGTACATGGACAAAACAGTGTAGCAGTATAACTAAAACCTGACTTGTACACTATTTTTATATTTTATTCATAACTGACTGAAATGCTACTGTTATGTGTGTCTTATTTTACGGCATTCAAAAAGGAAGCATTGTTTAATAGACGACACTTGCAGGTAGCTTCAAAGATTAGGGAAAGAAAAGTATAATTAATTGTACCTGTGTAATTCCCTGTTTCTTCGTGTCACATTCGGTCTGACAATACATGAATATTTGTTCATCAAATGTCGCTTTTAGATATCGCTAACGTGTATTTCAATAGCACTTTACTTAGTTTATAAGCAGACTTGGTAAAAATAGTGTTACTTGCTTTAAGGTTTTAACATAATGTTTTCTATCATTCGTAGCATCTGAAGATGGCCATTGAGGCCGAAATCGGTTATGATTGTGTTAGAAAAATTATTGTGTTACGGAATAAACGAATTTTCTTGATGCAAATACTGAGATCTTTTGGATGCTTTTGAGCACAGTTGAGATTGTTGCGCTGGAGCTACACTAAGATTTCGCTAATATAATACTCTGTGACTGACTGTTTAGTTTTAATATTGTACTGATATTAAAATATCCACGGGTGTGCTGCCGGTCTATAGTGTCCAACGGGCACAATATTTCGGCGAACATACATGTCGCCATCATCAGGTGAACTGACGGACTGAGCTCCTGTGAACATGCCGGCACGGAGATCCGTACGCTATGGCTGCTCAGAGGGAACTGGGTTCGGTCGCAGCGGCGGCCGATTTAAATACCCTCTGCCCGCGGCGCGTCCCCTCCGCCGTCCGCGCCCCGCGCCACGGTCGCGCGGTGGAACAGATTGCGACGGCGTCTGAGATGACGTCGGTATGATGGCTCTGTCCGCCGTGGTCGTCACAACTATACGTTTGCTCGATTTACTCTTGATTAACCCAATCGCTGGTTCCCAAGCCTTGCTAAGATTATAGCCACAGTCACGTTTTATGAGGTCGTCATTGGTGCGAATTTCGATGGCCTCTCTAACAACGCTGTCCCAGTATCTCGACGTCTGTACCAGAATCCTCGTGCGGTCATACTCCATGGCGTGATTTTCCGACAAACAATGTTCAACGACCGCCGACTTGCTCGGATATATCAGTCGAGTGTGCCTCTGGTGTTCACGGCATCGATCCTCGACGGTACGCATCGTCTGACCAATATACGACTTGCCACATTGACACGGAATCTGGTACACGCCGGCCTTCCTCAAACCGAGGTCATCTTTGGCGCTCCCCACCAGTGCACGAGTTTTATTTGGAGGACAAAACACAGTTCCGACCCGGTGTTTCTTCAGAATGCGGGCGATTTTCCCCGAGAGTGCGCCTGTGTATGGAATAAATGCAGTGCCTACCTCCTCCCTCGTGACTTCATCCATCTCAACAGGTTGTGCTGCAGTGGTTTGGGGGAGAGCATGTTGAATCTGCCACTCTGAGTACCCATTTTTTCGAAATACAGTTCTCAGATGTTTCAATTCCTGGGGTAGACTCTCTGCGTCAGAGATAGTGCGCGCCCTATGTACTAGAGTTTTAAGCACCCCATTCCTCTGTGAAGGGTGGCGGCAGCTGTCTGCGTGCAAATACAGATCAGTGTGCGTTGTCTTCCGATACACACCATGACCTAGGGTGCCGTCAGCCCTTCTCTTGACCAAGACGTCAAGGAAAGGTAATTTACCCTCCATTTCAGTCTCCATAGTGAATTTGATGTTGGGGTGTATGGAGTTTAGATGTGTAAGTAAGTCAAGGAGTTTATCCATACCATGTGGCCAGATGACGAACGTGTCGTCCACGTAACGGAAAAAGCAAGTAGGTTTCCATACGGATGACGACAGGCATCCTCCTCGAAGTTCTCCATATACAAATTCGCTACCACCGGTGAGAGTGGGCTACCCATGGCGACTCCCTCCGTTTGTTCGTAGTATTCTCCATCAAAAAGAAAATACGTGGAAGTCAAGACATGCCTAAAAAGTTCAGTGGTCTTCTCGTCAAACTTCTGACTAATCAATTCTAGTGACTCTCGGAGGGGTACCCTCGTAAACAAGGAAACGACGTCAAAACTCACCATGATATCTGACTCATCCAACCTGAAGCTATCAAGGCGTTTAACAAAATCCACGGAATTACGGATGTGATGAGGGCATTTACCCACATAAGGACTTAATATTCCCGTCAGGTATTCGGCCAACAAATATGTAGGTGCCCTGATGTTGCTGACAAGGGGGCGTAATGGTACCTCCTCTTTGTGAACCTTCGGGAGTCCATATAGTCTAGGCGGTACCGGACCTTGGGGTAACAATTTCTTAGCGTCACCCTCCCGTAAATCTGCGTCCTTGAGAAGCGCCCTCGTCTTGTTCTCCACCTTCTTTATAGGGTCAACGCTGATCTTCCGGTAGGAATCGTCATTTAGCAGGCTCTGCATCTTATCAGTGTAGTCCTTATGGGAGACAACAACTGTAGCATTGCCTTTGTCAGCCGGTAAGACAACAATTTCAGAGCGCTCCCTCAGATCACGAATGGCCGCCCTCTCTTTACTGCTGATATTTGACTTCATCGGCTTGGATTTCGTCAACGCACGACAAGTTTCACGACGTATTTCCTCGGCTGATTCTGGCGGAAGTCGAGCTGCAACCTGTTCAACAGCACTAACAATTTCTGCGACCGGAGTGAACTTGGGGGTGGGAGCGAAGTTGAGACCTTTCTGCAAAACCGAGACCGCATCATCACTCAACACCATGCCACTCAAATTGATGACAGTCTTGCACGGAACCTGCAGAGATGGTTTGTCAAGGAGACGTGAGAACTTAGCTGTTTGACGTCCCGTAGCCTTCTTATGGGCGGAATCAGCTGACACCCAGGTGACACCATCAATCCAATCCCAGGAACAAGAAGTGAACTTACTAGCCAGTTGCAAATGTAGTTTGAGTAATTCCTGTGAGATAAACTCAAGGCTCCGGCGGGTGAATTGCACTCTCTCACGTACCAATGCGAGGCTGGCTCGTTTCTTGATTCTCTTAGCTGCTGCAGAATCGATGTGATGCATAACCTCAGCAAAATTTGGAACAACATTCTCGGAACGACATCTCTTTAGAAAGGCAAGAGTACTTAGCAAACGACATCTACGGTGGCGCAACTTTTCAAATTTCTTCATGCTGCGATACATCTCCTCCCCGTAAAGGTGTATGATGTGATTCTTGAGTTTCTCCCGGCGTATTTGATAATCAAAATATCCACGGGTGTGCTGCCGGTCTATAGTGTCCAACGGGCACAATATTTCGGCGAACATACATGTCGCCATCATCAGGTGAACTGACGGACTGAGCTCCTGTGAACATGCCGGCACGGAGATCCGTACGCTATGGCTGCTCAGAGGGAACTGGGTTCGGTCGCGCTGCGTGGCTTCTTCGCGAAGAAACTTCAGTCTTCGAGTAAAGCGGAGTTCACAACATATACATGTTTTGCCTCCCATTAATTCTGGTGGTGCGTCTTCTAGAGGTGATTGGGTTCTGGTTGTTTCCACTCTGTTTTCTTCTTCAGTTACAGCCTATGCCGTAAGGAGCTGGGGCCAGCGTGTGTTGGCATTGCGCCGTATCTTCTGCCCCAGAGAGCGTATGTACCGGTTCTCGGATTGCCGCGCCTGTTCGTAGAAGCGGCGGGCAACCATACGGACGTGGCCCTTGACTTTGCGGACCTCAGCGAGGTCGTGCAGTGGTACATATGGGAAGTCCCGCGGCAGGTGCAGCGCGAGGCGGAGAGCCCTGTTCTGCAGAGATTGTAGTTTCTTCAGGTGGTCGTCTGCCGCATTCCCCCAGACGACAGCCGCGTAATCGAAGACAGGGCGGATTAGCGCCCTGTACAACGTGACGCCCAGTCGCGGAGGAAGAGTCGACGTCGGGTTGAGCAGGGGGTAGAGCTGGAGAAGTCGACCCCTTGCTTTGTTTACGACGCCCTTCACGTGTGGGCCCCAGGTGAGGCGGCGATCTATGGTGACCCCAAGATACTGCGCTGTCGGTCGCCAGTTGACTGGACTGCCTCCAACGACGAGTGGGGGCAGAGCGGCTGGGATGACACGACGGGTTGCAATGAAAAATTGCGTCTTGGCGCCGTTGAACTGCAGTTTCCACTTGACGGCCCAATCGGCTAGGGTGTCGACAGCGTGCTGCAACCTCTGGCGAAGTGTGTCCGCGCGCATACTTCGTGAGTAGAGCGCAGTGTCGTCGGCGTACAGTGCTAGGTGCACACGAGAGACCGTCGGCGTATCAGCCGTGTAGAGCGTGTACAGGATCGGCCCCAAGACCGACCCTTGTGGCACGCCTGCTCTGATGGAACGGACTGTTGACAGGCCAGTTTCTGCACGGACGTGAAAAGTCCGTCCATCGAGGAAGGACCGTAGCAGACGGATGTGGGATCCAGGAACCCCCATTTCGAGAAGTTTTAAGAGCAGCCCATCGTGCCAGATGCTGTCAAAAGCGCGCGAGACATCAAGGAAGACTGCTCCAAAGTATTCGCGCCTCTCCAGGGAATCGAAGGCTTCTTCCATGAGTCGGAGAAGTTGGTGCTCCGTAGAGTGGCCCTTACGGAAGCCGAACTGGGCATCTGGGAGTAGAGCTTCGGCGGTGACGTGTTGCTGTAGCCTCTTCAGGTAGATGCGCTCGAAAACTTTCGAGATGGCAGGCAGCAGACTAATTGGGCGATTGCTCTTCGGCTGCCGGAGATCTTTTCCCAACTTAGGAATAGCCACAATCTCAGCATGCTTCCACTGCAGGGGAAAGTGACCGGTGCGAAAGATCTTGTTGAAGATTGCAGCCAGGTGAGTAGAGGCGTCCTCAGGCAGTTGTTTCAGCATGGCAGTGGAGACGTCGTCAGGGCCTGCAGCTCTCTTTGGATTGAGGGCCTTCAGAGCCGTCGAGACCTCTTCAGGAGTTGTGGCCTCGATGTCATCATCGCCCTCCGTTTCCAGATAGCGAGGGAGCCGGTCGGCGATCATCTCTTCATGTTCTGCGTCCAGTGGATCCTCTACAGGCTTGAAGTTCTCTTCAAAAACATCGGCGAGGGCATCAGCCTTCGCGTTTGGTTCACAGACAGTTCCGGTTGCAGTTCGGAGAGGCGGCATACGCTGCGTTCGCCGTAGGAAGTGTTTCGTGGTCCTCCAGGCAGACCCGTCGTCAAGCTGAAGAGTCGCCACACGGCTAGCCCACTCCCGGTTGCGGTGATTGTCCACAGCCACCGTGATTTCGCGCCGCAGACGGTTGAGTTGCCGTTTGGCGGGGTTCCGTGTACGCTGCCATTCGCGGTACACCCTGTTCTTCTCGGCAATTTGTGCAAGGAGATCGGGGGGCAGCTGTCGAGAGTGGTCCTGGCGCTCGCGTCTGGGCGGAGCCGCTTCTTCGACTGCGGCGAGGGCGGCGTCCGTGAAGTGGAGGAGGGAATCTTCAGCTTCTGTGTCGTCTACAGGTGGCATACCAGCTAGGGACTCGGTCAGGGTGTGGCGAAAGAGATCCCAGTTGACTCCAGAGAGTGACACCCCACGCCTGGGTAACTGCAGTGGGTCGAGGTCGACGTCAAAAACAACTGGCACATGGTCAGAGGAGAGAACGTTCCGTGTCGAGGCGAGGATGCGGTGCGGAATGCCTTTCACGACCGCGAAGTCGACGATGTCCGGTTGTCCATTAGCGGGGAAGATGGTGGGATCATAGGGACCCACTACCACGGTGTCATTGCGATCCACGATTCGTAGGACGCGGCGTCCGTCTCTGTTGGTGAGCCGTGAACGCCAAGCGACGTGCTTGGAGTTAAAGTCTCCAGCGATGAACAGCTTGCCTCCGATGGAGAGAAGAGATTCTAAGTCCGCATCAACCCATGGATGCGACGGTGGTTTGTAGGTGGCAATGAAGGTTATGGCTCCCGCTGACGTGTGCGCGACAACTCCAATCGCCTCCACAGTCACGAGCGGCGGCAGTTGAATCTGGTGGTGACGGATCCCATTCCGTATGTAGATGGCCATTCCGCCGCCGGCAGTTGGCCAGTCAGCACGGTAACAGGAGTAGTTCGGCGCTTTGACTGCAATGCCTGTTTTAAGGCGGGTTTCGCTGAGCAGACAGATGTCCACGGCTTCATCACGAAGAAATTGACGAAATTCGCCAGCTTGTGTGCGTAGACAGAGGGTGTTCCACGCGACGACCGTGAGTCCTCTAACACTTCCCATGACGAGTAGTGGAGGAGCGTCTGGTGGCTGCCGGAGCGGCAGTCTTCTGTGCAACGGTCAGGCGCAGGACATCAAGCAGTTTTGTTGTGCTCGCCACAAGTGCGGTGAGCTGAGTAATCAGACTGGCGATGTCCGTGGCAGAGGCGGCAGGAGCCGTATCTTCTCTGACGCCGATGGAAGTGGCCACCTCTTCGCCATTGTATGTGGCATCTTCTGGAGCGTTGGTTGTGCGACCCCCCGTCTGGCGCCGGCCGCCGCAGCGTTGGGGGCGTGCACCAGACATCACGGGTAGCGCAGCAGAGGAGGGGCCCGGTTCCGGGTCCGACGAATTCTGCACAGGTGGAGTGGCGCAGTGTAGTAGTGGATGTCGTGCCCCCGCGTCTTCAAAAACATCGCGGGTGTGGGAGTCTTCATTGCGGCGACGTGCCTGTGGCCCTGCATGCTCGGCGTCATCGCTGTTGGGTCGGCGGGGCGCCAGTCCTCTGGCGACAACCGTGGCGTGGGAGATTGTAGGGTCAGTCTTGGCAGACTTCTTCTGTTTCGCGGCGACTGGCTGGCCTCGCTGACGAGCACTGGCGCGTCTCCAAGCTTCACAGCCGCGGTAGCTGGCAACGTGAGCGCCCCCACAGAGAGCGCACGTTGGCTGCTGCTTCCGAGGGATGGGGCAGTCCTTCGCTGGGTGTGCACCGGCGCACTTCACACATTTTTCAGGCATGGAGCAATGCCGGGCGACATGGTTGATGCCCTGGCACCGGTAGCACTGAACAGGGCCTCTCTTGGCGCGCAAGTCTTCTGTGGTCACCGAGACGTTGGCGAGTCGGGTGAGCTGGTAGAGCTTCCTGTTCTCGATTGTATCGGATGCGATGACGAGAAACAGGGGCATGTAGTCACGTGATTTGGGCTGCTTCATCTTGACCACAGTGCGGACACTGAAGTCGAGCTCTTCGAGTTCTTCTTTAATGAGATCCGGCTCCATGTTGAAGGGCAGATGCCGGATGACAATCTTCAGGACGCGGTCCGGTGTGGTGGCGTGAGTGAAGAAAGGGATTGCCCTTTCAGACGCCTCCTGCGTCACGCGTCGGTAGTCGTCTGCTGGCGCAGCGTAATCTTGTACATGTTTCTTCCGGCGACCTTCACATTGTAGACTGCCGTCGTCCAGCTATTGAGAAGCTGTTGCAGCTGCCGGAATGTCCCTTCGTATTTCAGAACGATCGGCGGAAGTGGCGCATCCCTCCTTGGCGCCGTGGAAGGGCGCGGTGGTCCCTCTGGGGCATCCTCAAGGGCAGCAAAAGTGTTGGCAATGGATGCCGGCTCGTGGGTGGACAGCACCCGTCGGCACGCTGTATGGCGTCGCTTCGGGCGAGTGAATCCGTCAGCATCGTCCGCAGGCGTTTGTTTCGATCGCATCTCAGCCGGTGAGCTGCGCCCGCCGGTGGGGGCTGTATCTTCTTCTCTTCTGCTTTTGCCGGATTGCCGACGAGGTGGTGGTACGGCAGACGGCTCGTCTTCTTCCGACTCCGGAAGCGGAACTGTAAGCGCATCCATAGCGATATCCATCATGTCCTCATTCGTTGCGTGGTCCGTCATAAGTGGGGGGCCAGATGGGGCCGCCGACGGAGCAAGCTCCGCCAGACGGCGATCTGCCACACCCTTCGCAGTACGTAGCTCCGTTCGCTTCGACATCTCTCGCGCTGGGCGTCCTGGGTTCGGTCGCGGCGGCTGCCGATTTAAATACCCTCCGCCCGCGGCGCACTCCCTCCGCCGTCCGCGCCTCGCGCCACGGTCGCGCGGTGGAACAGATTGCGACGGCGTCTGAGATGACGTCGGTGTGATGGCTCTGTCCGCCGTGATCGTCACAACTATACGTTTGCTCGATTTACTCTTGATTAACCCAATCGCTGGTTCCGAAGCCTTCCAAAATTTGCTAAGGTTATGCATCACATCAATTCTGCAGCAGCTAAGAGAATCAAGAAACGAGCCAGCCTCGCATTGGTACGTGAGAGAGTGCAATTCACCCGCCGGAGCCGTGAATTTATCTCACAGGAATTACTCAAACTACATTTGCAACTGGCTAGTAAGTTCACTTCTTGTTCCTGGGATTGGATTGATGGTGTCACCTGGGTGTCAGCTGATTCCGCCCATAAGAAGGCTACGGGACGTCAAACAGCTAAGTTCTCACGTCTCCTTGACAAACTATCTCTGCAGGTTCCGTGCAAGACTGTCATCAATTTGAGTGGCATGGTGTTGAGTGATGATGCGGTCTCGGTTTTGCAGAAAGGTCTCAACTTCGCTCCCACCCCCAAGTTCACTCCGGTCGCAGAAATTGTTAGTGCTGTTGAACAGGTTGCAGCTCGACTTCCGCCAGAATCAGCCGAGGAAATACGTCTTGAAACTTGTCGTGCGTTGACGATATCCAAGCCGATGAAGTCAAATATCAGCAGTAAAGAGAGGGCGGCCATTCGTGATCTGAGGGAGCGCTCTGAAATTGTTGTCTTACCGGCTGACAAAGGCAATGCTACAGTTGTTGTCTCTCATAAGGACTACACTGATAAGA
The DNA here is from genome assembly GCF_021461385.2 of Schistocerca piceifrons. Classification (NCBI taxonomy): domain Eukaryota; kingdom Metazoa; phylum Arthropoda; class Insecta; order Orthoptera; family Acrididae; genus Schistocerca; species Schistocerca piceifrons. The sequence continues at coordinate 198,197,973 of NC_060138.1, read as the reverse complement.
TGCAGAGCCTGCTAAATGACGATTCCTACCGGAAGATCAGCGTTGACCCTACAAAGAAGGTGGAGAACAAGACGAGGGCGCTTCTCAAGGACGCAGATTTACGGGAGGGTGACGCTAAGAAATTGTTACCCCAAGGTCCGGTACCGCCTAGACTATATGGACTCCCGAAGGTTCACAAAGAGGGGGTACCATTACGCCCCATTCTCAGCAACATCAGGGCACCAACATATGTGTTGGCCGAATACCCGACGGTAATCTTAAGTCCTTATGTGGGTAAATGCTCTCATCACATCCGTAATTCCGTGGATTTTGTTAAACGCCTTGATAGCTTCAGGTTGGATGAGTCAGATATCATGGTGAGTTTTGACGTCGTTTCCTTGTTTACGAGGGTACCCCTCCGAGAGTCACTAGAATTGATTAGTCAGAAGTTTGACGAGAAGACCACTGAACTTTTTAGGCATGTCTTGACTTCCACGTATTTTCTTTTTGATGGAGAATACTACGAACAAACGGAGGGAGTCGCCATGGGTAGCCCACTCTCACCGGTGGTAGCGAATTAGTACATGGAGAACTTCGAGGAGGATGCCCTGTCGTCATCCGTATGGAAACCTACTTGCTTTTTCCGTTACGTGGACGCCACGTTCGTCATCTGGCCACATGGTATGGATCAACTCCTTGACTTACTCACACATCTAAACTCCATACACCCCAACATCAAATTCACTATGGAGACTGAAATGGAGGGTAAATTACCTTTCCTTGACGTCTTGGTCAAGAGAAGGGCTGACGGCACCCTAGGTCATGGTGTGTATCGGAAGACAACGCACACTGATCTGTATTTGCACGCAGACAGCTGCCGCCACCCTTCACAGAGGAATGGGGTGCTTAAAACTCTAGTACATAGGGCGCGCACTATCTCTGACGCAGAGAGTCTACCCCAGGAATTGAAACATCTGAGAACTGTATTTCGAAAAAATGGGTACTCAGAGTGGCAGATTCAACGTGCTCTCCGCCCAACTGCAGCACAACCTGTTGAGATGGATGAAGTCACGAGGGAGGAGGTAGGCACTGCATTTATTCCATATACAGGCGCACTCTCGGGGAAAATCGCCCGCATTCTGAAGAAACACCGGGTCGGAACTGTGTTTTGTCCTCCAAATAAAACTCGTGCACTGGTGGGGAGCGCCAAAGATGACCTCGGTTTGTGGAAGGCCGGCGTGTACCAGATTCCGTGTCAATGTGGCAAGTCGTATATTGGTCAGACGATGCGTACCGTCGAGGATCGATGCCGTGAACACCAGAGGCACACTCGACTGATATATCCGAGCAAGTCGCCGGTCGCTGAACATTGTTTGTCGGAAAATCACGCCATGGAGTATGACCGCACGAGGGTTCTGGTACAGACGTCGAGATACTGGGACAGCGTTGTTAGAGAGGCCATCGAAATTCGCACCAATGACGACCTCATAAAACGTGACTGTGGCTATAATCTTAGCAAGGCTTGGGAACCAGCGATTGGGTTAATCAAGAGTAAATCGAGCAAACGTATAGTTGTGACGACCACGGCGGACAGAGCCATCATACCGACGTCATCTCAGACGCCGTCGCAATCTGTTCCACCGCGCGACCGTGGCGCGGGGCGCGGACGGCGGAGGCAGCGCGCCGTTGGCAGAGGGTATTTAAATCTGCCGCCGCCGCGACCGAACCCAGTTCCCTCTGAGCAGCCATAGCGTACGGATCTCCGTGCCGGCATGTTCACAGGAGCTCAGTCCGTCAGTTCACCTGATGATGGCGACATGTATGTTCGCCGAAATATTGTGCCCGTTGGACACTATAGACCGGCAGCACACCAGTGGATATTTTGATTATCAAATACGCCGGGAGAAACTCAAGAATCACTTGTACTGATATTGATTGAAGAAGGGAAAAGGGCAGTTGGAGGGGGAGGAGGAGTGAATTGGAGAGTTGAGGATTGTCTGGAGTCATGTGATAGGTAGGGGAGGCTTGGCTTGTCATGTGGTAGGTTACGGAGAATGTCGCTGCCACCATCTTAGATTGTGATTGTGATTGTAGAGGTATGTCAGTTCTAGGCCACTTTGTCAGTCGTCACTCGCGTGACTGGCACCAGCCAAAACCACTGACTAGTCTTCCTATTGGCTGATTTAGCTTCAATACCTTAGTGTCTCAAAAGAGATCACTAGATTCTCGCACTGGCAGCGATATATTGCTCCCAAATGTTTTGCAGCTGGGACGCTGATCGATACGCTGATCAAACAACTGACATATGCAGTACAAAATGCAGATTCAGGATGAATGTAAAGAGCTCATTATTTTGTCGCCACTTTTCAGTGTTAAGAAGTGCCTCGAGACATAGTCTTATGAAATCGGATAAATAATTTTATAGCACCATGTGTCAATGTGAAACTTCTATATCCGATCTTAAAGAGAATGTCTGCTGTAACCCTCCATTGTACACCATTCCTGGTTAATTTCATCCTTTTATATATCAAACTCGTACACTGCATTATATTCCTTTGACGTAAGAGACTTTACTGAGAAATTACGCTATAGATTCCATTGAAGTAAATCAGCATTATGAGACATCCAGAATTCAGACAAGCTCCAGGCAAGGAGATTCATATTCTGAGCTGTCCTAGAAAAACGCTTACAAATTCTTAAACGGTGAAAACGATGAGGAATACTTGTTAGTGAAACTCATCTGAATCATATTCATTTTTCTAATGCCAGTGAATTGTTTGCACGTTGTGAAAAACGTAACACGTAAAATTAAACTGCAGCCATGAAAACCATATACTGCCTGACAAAGAAAGTGAAGCCTCCAGAGAGCATTAGTGTTGGTCATGGTTATTCTTATTACATGGACTACTAGGGTATATAAGAGGATGAACAGCGTCAGATGATGAGTCGTCACTCTGAAGGACATGGAGAGACGATGTACGAGTGTGAGGCAGCGTTATCGACACCTACCACAGTTAGGAAAGGGCCTCCTGGCGGGTATCACTTCCGCTGACTGCTCGAACCGAAGTTCTTTGTAAATGTGACTTGATTCTACAATCACTGAAATAACACCACCCTCTCAACCTGCGAAGCTTAATTTAGTTTCCTCCTCTCCTTCTAGATGCTTCACTTTTTTGTCAAGCAGTGTATGAAATCTGGTTTCACAGGACAGAGCGGATCAGGTTATAGTTGTGGAAAGGGGCCAAAATCAGTTACAGTCAGTTGCACAAAACGTACAAACTTTAGTTTCCTAAAACACTTAATCACACATGCCCTTCAAAGCATTCAAAACAATGTGGCTTAATGCCCGAACACAAGTTATTAAAAATTACCTTAAGGAATACACACGCTGAAGGCCTTAGTTGCAAAATTTTACATAAAAACTCGGCTGAAGGCCACATACTGAACATAAAACAACTCACGGCTTAAGGCCTGGATAACAAGGATTTGCAATAGAGCAAAATCCCCCTTTTCTTCTTTAAAAAAATTAGTTCAAACAAGAAACTTCAAAGTTTTAACTTAAGACGGCTGGAGGCCTTATTTTAAAATTAAAACAAACTAAATTAATAGGTGGCTGAAGGCCTCGCACCGTACTTGAGACAAAAACCACAATCTAAAAACATCATAACAATGGTGCTCAGAAGTGTTCGAAGGGTCGGCCTGAGGAGATAACTCTAACGTAAGGTTAGGTGACATAGCCAGCCAAGAATAAGATTAAATAATCAAGTGGCAACCCGACCCAGGGACGGCTGAAGGACCGACCAACAACCTAATCAATTCCTCTGCGCCGACCAACAGCACGACAACGGAAAATATCAGCCGAGGACGAAGATACCAGCAGCACTACATCTTCAAAATTGGCGTCTAAAAACAGCCAAGGCACAATAACCACTCAAAAATATGAACAACACCAAAGGCTCTCAAACTACGCGCTGTACGGACAGCATCAACACGGCGAGGAAAAACACACTGCGGAACACTACGCTAATGCCCTCGCCGCGGAGACTTCCTCGCTGCGCTGTCCGAACCGACCGACTGCCTACTCCTACGCAGACAGCCTTAGCACAACTGCTCAGTCGAAATTACACAAGCTAGGCACAGTTCCACGAAAACATTTCCACAAGAACTCGAACAATCGTAAAAGCAATAACTGTGCAACAAACAGGACGAATGACAAGTCGACACACACAGAGAACCTGAATCGGTCGGCGACCAAATAAACGTCGTCCGATGAAACGACCGACCGAACGATCAATCGACGGTCGTTGAGTTCAGACTCAGTCGATGTGTTTAGGTGAACGAAGGCCACTAGGAAGAGGGATAAGGAACTAAATGTAGAGTAAAATTGACCTTAATTTCCTTTCATATACAATATAGTTTTGAAAAGCAAGTCACCAACGTGACTGAAAAAGAAAGTTTAAAATCAGTGGTTATTAGCAGAAACGATTTATGATTGGCATTTTTACTCGAGAAGTAATGGAGAGAGGCATGTTGGGACTTAGTCAGACAAACTAAACACAAAGATATAGATCAGGAAGCAGACAGTATTGGGAGATGTAATTATGACTATAATGAAAATGAAGTGGAAGTGGGAGGAATATGTTAACCAGCCTTATGGATTACGAAGCTAGCTAGCTTCTGTATTTGGGTATTGTAGTACCTACACACATTTTGAACCACCATGCTGTGTTAATATTGCAGCTTCTTGATAGTCATGGTTTATCTTTCCTTTTTTTCTAGTTGTGAAGACGTTTTAGTTAGATTTGAGAGTCCAATGCGCGTGCCGCTAAACTCAGAAACGAGTCCCGGTACGATCAAAGGAGTTGTATGATGGAGTAGCCCTCTATCCCCTATCCGTGAAGGATGTTCCCATTTTTACCTGAATGACGTGCTCTTGAAGATATGTTTAGTCCTCTAGAAATTTCTAGAAATTTCAGAACATTCGAGATTATTCGAGAACATTCCAGAACATTCGAGAGCATTCCCCAACATTATAGAATCTTCCGGAATGTTCCACAATGATCCGGGATGTTCTTGAATATTCCAGAATAGTCTGGAACATTCGGAAAGATTCCACAACGTTCGGGAACATCCCGGACCATTGTGGAATACTCCAGAACACTCTCGAATGTTGTGGAATGTTCTGGAACATTGTGGACTATTCGAAGCCCTGTTGGTATGTTCTGGGATTTGTCGCTTGTGGGGCTACCATTGGTAGAGTATAGAGAGGAAGACGCGTCGTGGGTTCGAATGTCAGTTTTGTATGAGTGACGAGGAGAGGAAGCGAAAAAGTAGTGAAGTGGGTGAATAAAAACAAACGGTGAAGTGTGAGTACTCAAAGTGATACAGTGACTGAATATAAATCGAAAATAAAGTGTGTAAAGTGGATTTAGTGTATCTGATAATTAAAAATTGATATGATTTATGTTCTAAGCAATGCCCAAACGTAAGAGAGAAGGAGATCTTGCCAGTTCTGAAGCAAAAAGGCAAAAACAAAAAGGACAACGAAAAAACGGAAGAGACGAAGAGCTCGAAGCACGTTTAAGTTCCCAGCGAACAATAATGAGCACCGTGAGAAGCAGGAAACCGAAGAACAGCGGAATTTCCGCAGGAATTTTTTACATTGCATGACCGGGGAAACTCCAGAATCAAAACACTTTCTTCAAAATATTAAAGAGTACTAAGTCTGTATCCAATTGACCTCTTTCGCTGTTACTTCGATCGTCATTAACTGAGAAGAAACTGGTTATGTTTTCTCCATCCAAGGAAAAATCCATCACAACATGGGAACATTACTACCGTTACCCAACGAAGACCATAAATTTCTGCAAGTATATTTCATCGGAAATGGAGAAACAGAAATTGATCAACGATGCACAAATATCAGTGGGTTGATACGAGAAGTAGTCCAAGGTGTACAGAGGATCTTACACAAATACAGTCAACTGATTCACAGATTCAAAACAGAACTATACCAAATTTCTGATGAGTATAAAGTTATAATTCGAGCAGGCAAAAGACCAACTGGAGAACACGAACGTTGATTTAATGCACATCAGATAGACGAAGTTGCCATCATAATTGTGGGCAATGAAAACACATTCCGTGACATAATCGTACAATGAACAAGAAGAAGATTACAACGCACTGCAGAGACACGCCATTCATATGATGCCCTCCGATATCATTAACATTTCTGGATGGAGAGTACAGATATCATTTTAATGTGAAACAAATCCAGACTGAAACAGGCGTAGAAGCAATCAAAAAAGTCACTTCCAAGGAGTTCTATGATTACCACTTAATGATCAGAAAGAATGAAACATACACTCAGCCGGCCGCTGTGGCCGAGCGGTTCTAGGCGCTTCACTCCGGAACCGCGTGACTGCTTCGGTTGCAGGTTCGAATCCTGCCTCGGGCATGTATGTGTGTGATATCCTTAGGTTAGTTAGGTTTAAGTAGTTCTAAGTTCTAGGGGACTGATGACCTCAGAGGTTAAGTCCGATAGTGCTCGGAGCCATTTGAACCATACACTCACATTCTCTACACTCGCCTTTTATACCAGCAATTCCTGGTAGGTATGTAAGTATGCAAAAATAGAAGCACGGATGTTTTACATTAGAGTATATCAGAAGAAACTACGCGCTTAAGAATACATCCACCTTCGAGACGCAATCATACACACATTGACAGAGACATTGACGACATTGGAACAATGGTAATCTTACCCTCATCATACACAGGAAGTCCAAGACACAAAAACGATCACATTCAAGAGGCTGTAAGAGGTCCATCATTAAGAAATTTGTTGCTAGAGCACTCGAGCAGGTGTAATTTCGATGTATTGCTCACTCGCTCCCTGCGATATGTAAGCTATAAGAGAATCTCAAACCATAGAGCAGTGTTGACTGCAGTAGGAACTGTGTAGCAGTAGCAGTAAGTAGCTGCTAGCGAACAGTCGTTTGTGTGGAGTTGGCTGGGCCGGTCGTGGGAGCGATGGCGATGCCTGAGCGGTATAATGTAAGGTAAAAGCAGCCTCGCGCATATCTAGTAATGTTATGTGAACTCCCATGTAAATGTTTAAAAAAATCTCTTAATAATAATCTTTCTTATAAAAAAATTAACTTTTGATAATCATTCATTGCAATTTAAAGAATTTACTAATTTCTCCAATCCATGGTCTTCCCGATTATTGTAAAGAAAAATCAGTTGTTTCCTTTTATACATGACAAATGTATCGGCCAGCATCACACTGAGCTGTGCCAGAAAAGTTTAATTTCATATAGGAGCAGAAATGTATGCGTTATCCGGCGACTTCATTGAGGTAAGAATTTTCTCTTTTTTTATTCAGAATGATCTTTCAGGGCCATGACGCAGCACTGCTGACGTCCAAAATTAACCAGCTTAAATTCACAGTCAGTTATTGAAAGGTTATAAGTGAGCCACAATTTTTTATTGAGAGATTAGTCACATTGTATTATTAGTAGGTTAAGGAATTTATTTGTTGGGCAGTTACACTAAATGTGAATATTATTCATATTATTTATTTTCTTTTGTGGGGAGGTTACAAGGCCATGACCTACGTAGGAAAATATGGACGACCTGATCTCTTCATAGCATTCACATCCAACACGTCGTGGTCAGAAATCAAAGAACAACTAAGATGCGGACAAGCCCCATGCATCGACACGACATAATATCCCGAGTTGCGACAAAAAAATGGTTTAAATGGCTGTGAGCACTATGGCACTTAACATCTGAGGTCATCAGTCCCCTAGAACTTAGAACTACTTAAACCTAACTAACCTGAGGACATCACACACATCCATGCCAAAGGTAGGATTCGAACCTGCGACCGTAACGGTCGCGCTGTTCCAGACTGAAGCGCCTAGAACCGCTCGGCCACACCGGCCGGCCTTGTGACAAAACAAATGAGATTTATTGAAGGCATTATAAAAAAACCACATCTATGGAACCGTTAGAGACTTTATGTGCACAATCGAATGGCAAAAACGGACGGGGACTGCCTCACTCACACAATCTCATTTGATTATACGACATGATTCATCCCACGGATATCGACACAAACATCCAAGTTGAATTTACCGATCCAAAAGAAGATCCGAAACTGTACGACGTAGTAGCGAAAAACATGATTCACGGGCCACGAGGAGCAGTAAAGCCCAATTTTCCATGTATGGGTGACGGAAAATGTAGAAAAAAATACCAAAAAGCATACTTGTACGACACCCAAACCGGAGTTGATGGCTATCCCAAGTACAGAAGACTATCACCCAAGATCGATAGCTGCGCAGCAAAAATATGAATATGAGGAAACAGACAATCAAGGGGTAATACCATATAACAAACTGCTCTCCAAAATGATCCAAGTGCAAACAAACGTACAATACTGCAATTCATTGACATCCATCAAGTATGTCTATAAGTCTGTGAACAAAAGGCTGTGACAAGGCAGAATTTCAAACAGCGAAAGACAGCGAACAACAAAACAGGAACGACGAGATCATCATGTGCCAAATGGTAAGATACATCAAAAGTAAAGAAACAGCGTGGTGGGTTTTCGGTTTTCCCATACACGAACGCGGACCAGTTATCCAACATCAAGCAGTACATTGTGAGAATGGACAGAGGGCTTACTTCATAAAAGACATCGCCAGAAAAACTGCAAGCGGAGCATCCCAGAACACAACATTAACAAGTTTTTATCAACTATGAAAATTGGATCCATTCGCGAAAACATTACTATATGTCGACGTCCCAAAAAATTTTCAATGACAAAAACAAGGAATTCCAGTAGAAGATCATCCAGGAACCAAGAAAACTAGCGCACTAGACCGAGTATAGCCCGTACATCCGAACAGCACCGAATGTTTCTATCTCCGGGTGCTGTTACACAAAATACGAGGACCAACAAGTTTCACAGATCTCAAGACTGTTGATGCTCACCTACGCCAGACGTACAGAGAAGCATGCCAACGCTTACCGTTACTTGGAATTAACCCTTCAAGAAGCCTCACTGACAGCCTCAGCTGAACAAGAAATTTAATCGCCATAATTCTAACAACATGTAACCCATCGTATCCAAAACAGCTATGGGACTCCTTCAAAGAGAATATGAATGATGACATACCGTACCAAATGCGACAAGCTCATCTTGTACTGACCATCGAATACAAGGTTGACGTATTCAAGGAAACACTCATTCTCCTTGATGATAAATGTTCAGCAATAAACAACCAGACATTAGTACAACTTGGGATGCAAGCACCATGAAAAGACAGTGTGCTGAAGTTTGAAATTACAAAGGAAAAAACCTACAGCATCAACGAAGTACTTCAACACTTTGTTCACAACAAACCAATCCTCAGTAACAATCGGAAGAAAATGTATTACTTTATCATGGGCCACATCGACAACAACACTGGCGGAATTATTTACTTGGACGCATCAGGCAGCACTAGGAAAACGTTCTTAATGAATCTGTTGCTGGCGTGAATGAGTACCAAACAACACTATGCACTTGCACTGATATCATCCGGCATTGAAACCACACTTATGGAAGGAGGACGAACTGCTCATTCCGCCCTAAACTACCGTTTAATATAGCCGAAGAACAATTCCCGGTGTGTAAAACCTCAAGAGCATCTGGAGGAGCTGAACTTCTAAGGAAAGTTAAAATTTTCTTCTGGGACGAATGCACGTCGGCACATTAAAAACACTCGAAGACGTGGACAGAACATTACAAGATTTGCGAAGAAACTCTGAAGTGATGCAAGGATCTTTACTGATACTCTCAGGAGATTTTCGACAAACACTTACAGTTATCTCCAAGTAAACACCAGCAGACGAGATTAAAGCAAGCTTAAAAAAATCACATCTCTGGCCACAGATACAAATTCTGCGACTAACAAAAAATATGAGAGCTGAACTGTCTAAAGACGAAACAACAGCACATTTTGCTCAACAACTTTTACAAATAGGCAAAGGCACATATCCTACTGACCAAATGACTCATTAAACTCAACAGTGGTTTCTGCAATAGTCACTTGTAACCTCCCCACATAAAAATTAAAATAAATAAATATTATTTAGTTAATAACCTCCCTACAGAAATTCATTCACATTTAACCTCCACACAAAATTTGTTTCCCATTTAATGTACCCACAAAATTCTTTGCTGATTTAATGTAAGCTCGAAACAGAAAAATTCCTAAACCGCGTAATAAAAAAAAAATTCAGTAACCTGGTAAATTCTGGACGACAGCAGTGCTGCGTCATGACCCTGTAAGATCATTCTGAATAAAAAGCAAAAATTCTTACCTTAATAAAGTCGCCAACTATCTGCTCTTACAATAGCTTTTTCCGGCACAGCTCTGTGCAATGCTGGCCTATAGATTTGTCATTTATGAAAGGAAGCAACTGATTTTTCTTTTGCAACAATCGGAATGGTCATGGATTGGAGAAATTAATAAATTCTTTAAACTGAAATGAATGCTTGTTAGAAATTACTTTATATGACAAAGATTATTATTAGGACATTTTTAAAGAACTTACATGGGAGTTCACATAACATTACTAGATATGCGCGAGGCTGCTTTTACCTTATACTATAACGCCCAGGCTCCGCCATCGCTGCACCACGACTGGCCCAGCCAACACGATACACCAGACTGCTCGCTAGCAACAACTTACTGCTACAACCACACAGTTCCTACATCATACAACACTGCTCTCTGGTCTGAGATCGCAGGCAGGGCATACCTCTTACATAACCCTCCACTGGGGGGGGGGGGGGGGGGAACAAAAATTTGGCACCAATGGTGAGTCAATTGGACTTGCCATGAGCAACAAATTTTTCTAAAATCTACTTAATTAACTAAGTTGACAGTCACAGAATATATATATATATATATATATATATATATAAGTGCAGAACATGAAATGAAATACAGTGCACATGCACTGAGTACAGAACGTATCAAGAAATGACAAAATGTAGACGCAATGAGTACAAAACATATTAACAAATGACATAAAGTGCACACGCATTGTATATATCTCTACCTTTTTTACAACTAATAAACATATCAAGGAGTGAAATAAAGCGCACACGCACTGTAGAAGTCTTTAGCATTTCAACATAACATATCATGGAGTGAAATAGAGTGCACACGCACTGTAGAAGTCTTTAGCATTTTTACATAACATATCATGGAGTGAAACAAAGTGCACATGCACTGTAGAAGTCTTTAGCATTTTTACATAACATATCATGGAATGAAATAAAGTGCACACGCACTGTAGAAGTCTTTAGCATTTTTACATAACATATCATGGAGTGAAATAAAGTGCACACGCACTGTAGAAGTATTTAGCAATATTTAGGACAACTGATCTTGCTAACAAATGAAATGAAGTGCACACACACTGTATATGTCTTTATCATTTTACAAGAATTTAAACGCACTGTATAAGTCTACCATTTTACAAGAACTAGTAAAGGAATGGGAAGGATTGCATCATGGTTGTAGCACAGTAGGTTGCACATAGCTGCACTGAAAGTCCATATCTTTCTACAGAAGCACAACACCAAGTGAGACAATCTGAAGTTCTCTTCCTGAAGTATTTATCAGTGTAGCCAAGACACTGAAATGTTGTATTAATATTGTATGTTATCATTTTGGTAGTACTCGTATATTAGGTACACCAAATAGTATAACCAGAGTAACATTTCCATTGTTCAAGGTGGTGGACAGCATGATGTGTCAACACCACACTCTTTCACCAACGCAGAATTAGTGCAAAAACCAAATATGGTGCTCCATGATCATAAGGATGGACAGGACAAACGGATATTGCAGTAATTTCTGGTAATTAGGTCAGAAGGTGAAGGACATTAAGTCTTATGCTAGTCATCATTGAGAATTACACTAGTCTATCAACCGATTTGAGTAATTGGTGGCACTCATCACCTAGTTACTAAACATTTCTGTACTATGTATGAAGTATTACAGAATAATATTCATAAGGCATGTGATTACAGTGAACATTGGCACTCATTGGCCAGTTACAAACCATTTTTATGCATTATTCAAAAGTGATCATTCAAAACAAGAGTTAATTAATGGCATACCATTTACATAATTCATCTAGTTATAGTAATCATTGGCACTCTTTGGCCAGTTACAAACCATCAGAAGTCATAATTCAAAACTGGAGCTAATGAGTGTAGCATCAAGCTACTGGTATTCATATATAATAGCATGTAAGTGACATAATACAAATTTAAAATATAAGAAACAGTGGCATTCATTGGCCAGTTACTATACATATAGCAAGTATTGAATATTACGACATATATAAAATAATTATTGCCACTCATTGGCCAGTTACAAAGTATTCTTATATTTTTATAAAACATTATTCAGTATTATTCAGAAGTCATCATTCAAAATGAGAGTTAATTATTGGCATAGCATTTATAGAGTATAACAAAAATGTTATTTACAGAAATTATTGGCATAGTATTTATGCATTATTACAAAACATCATTCAGTATTACTCAGAACTCATCATTCAAGTGACATAGGACATATTTAAAATGCAACACACTGTAACTATTACTCAAGGTCTGTGGTTAGAAAACATCATTCAGTATTACTCAGGACTCATCATTCCAGTGACATAAGACATATTTAAAATATAACACACTGTAACTATTACTCAAGGTCTGTGGTTAGAAAACATCATTCAGTATTAGAACTCTCTTAAACTGGTAGCATTATTTGGGACTGGTAATACATTTTTTTTGTGCTAGCAATGCATTGCGTTGGGATCGATAATTAATTGCTGGGGCATGAAAATATTTGCTTTTGACTTATTGCTGCAAATAACGATCAGTAACGTCATTCGTCATGAGTCAGCTGTAACAAGGTTGTGAAACAAGTGGAGTATATGTGATCACATTCATGAATGACACACACAAATGGGTAAAAAAATGCAAGTACTAGAACAGGTTTAATGACTAACTGCTTATAGTACATTAATTTCATGAATAGCTTCACCTAGAAAAAAACACAAAATGGATTATTAAGCGGAAAGAAGAAATGCATAACATGCTGAAAAGTAGTGAACATCGAATTAACAGGTAATGAAACGTGTACTCAATATGTATGTACTCTAGCTGTCCTTTCCAAAACATTCAGTCATTATACCATGTGACATAAGACATACTGTCAAAACGAACTGCAACAAATACTTAAATAACTACATAGCATTTCTTAACTAACAGTAAATATATAAACTTCTCTCATCTGCAAAGAAAAACGTCATTATTCATATTACCATAACTTTATTACTATCATCATCTGCAAAGAAAAACTTCATTATTCATATTAGTATATTCTTCATATAACTATTCATCACCATTCATTATCATCTGCAAGAAAGACACTTCATTATTCATATCACCATTTACTTCATACAACTATTCATAGTATAGATTTCTTATTTCTAGCATATTTCATCACTAAAACTAAGATATATAATTCTGTCTGACAGCCTGCATCAATCGCCTCGTATTCTGAAAGAAAAATAATTAGTTAAGACTGCTATCATACGATGTGTATAGTATATTCTTGTTAACACTTGTTAATTCAGATCCATTTACTCTTCATGACGAGGTATTGCATCTTCTTTTGTTCATTCCGAAGGTGAAATTCCCATTTCATAGTAATCCACTGTGGTTTGTTTAATTTATTTCTTTTACACGTTATTGCTTTCTGAAAATGATGAATAAGGATTAATATCTTGCATTTAAATCATATACCCATTAAATAAAATCTGGTTTCTAGTGATATAATTAAGCATACAGCATAGCATGACAGAAAACGGATTATGTCAAAAACATAGACAGTGTTCAGGTGCAAAAATGTACACAGAGTATCATAATGTAGTAGCAAAAAAAAAAAAAAATGTAAAATAGTCACGATGTTGAGATATCATAAGGCAAAATGTCAAAGTCAACTGGTGTTTGTTATATCTTAAAGATTTTGTAGTCCATACAAACAAAACAGGAAAACAATCATACATACATGAAAAATGGAAAATGTGCACTGTCTGATATATAACGACAAGAAATGACTTTCTTTGTGTTCAGCTTGTATGTTGTGTTGTTGATAGAGGCGAGAGTTGAAGACTTTAATGGAGAAAGAATTTGATAAAATTAATATGTCACAAGACAGAATTGCATAATTGGCCATAAAATATGTAAGTTTATCGGGAAAAATGTGCACGGTCTGATGTGTAACGACAAGAAAAGCGACCTGCTAACCTTACCTTGCCGCGCACTTGCCAAGAAAAAAATATGATAATCATCAGTAAGTAGTCACATAAATATAATTGCAACACTGGTCATATAAAAATCAGGAAATGGCATTGCAGTGTGATAAATCATAAAGTATGTTCATTCAATAAAGGGTTTAATATTGGAGACATGGTGATTGCCTTTGCTTTTTCTGGTTCTCAAAGTTTCGACGTGTGCTACATTGGGGTGAGGAATGCTGCGAATTCGATATGGACGTGCATATAGAAACTCAAATTTACTGCATCTATTCTTTCCTCTGTTGGATAGATAGTGTGTATATACTAATATCTTCTGTCCAATGTGAAAGTCACGGCGTGTACAATCCTGTTTTTGCTGTCTTCTCCGGCGCTCTGCGGCACGTTTGATGTTGTTCAGCGCAATGTCAATTATTTCATGGTGTCGTAGTCGACGAGATGTAGGAAAGGATACTAATTCTTTAATTTTGTTAGGTGGTTCAACATTTTGCATTATAACAGTCGGAGACAGCATAGTAGATTCATTTGGTATGGAATTAATTACATCCTGGAATGAGAGTATGTGTATGTCCCAATCAATATGTTTTTTATGGCAGTATATTCTACACAGTTTACCAATTTTTTTCATTAGACGTTCACAAGGGTTCGAAGAAGCGTGGTACCTGGATATATAGATCGGAGAAGTGTTTCTTGCTCGTAACAGAGGTGTCCATATAGCAGATCGAAACTGTGGTCCATTATCTGAAATTACTTTCAATACATGACCTACATGAAATAGAAAATGTTTTACAAATGCTTTCGAAACAGTTTTAGCAGTAGCTTTGCGTAACAGAGTGAAAGTAACAAATTTTGAAGTGAGTTCAACAGCGACAAAGATGTAGCAAAAACCTCTATTAGTTCTGGGAATCGGACCAAAAATGTCTACAGCGGCCATGTGTCTCAATTTAACAGGTACAATGGGATGTAATGAAGGAATATGTGAAGTCGTATCTGACTTAGCTTTCTGGCAGATTTTACATGACGCCAAAACTCGTCGAATACGTTTCTCCATGTTGGCAAAATAACAGTTCTGTCTCAGTATAAGAAAACATTTTCTGGCTCCGTAATGTGCGTAACTTAAATGAGTATACCAAATTAATTTGTTAACAAGCTCGTCAGGAATACATAATAACCAATTGTTGCTGTCAGGGTGAGAGCGGCGAAACAGAATATTATTCCGTACAGTGTAATGGTTTCAAATGGTAACATTATTCCTATCTTGCCAAAAGTTTTTAATTTCTTTCCATACGTTGTCTTTACTCTGCTCTTGTGCTATGTCTCGTAATGACGACGAAATGAAATTTTCAAATGCAACTTGTTGAATGTACATGACGCTGAAATTTGCTTTGCAGAAGTTGGTTGCGATGTCTTGCTGATTGTTGCTGAGAGAACGGGATAGTGCGTCTGCTACAATATTTTGTGTACCGGGAATGTGAACAATTGTAAAATTAAATTCCTGTAAATAAAGTTTCCATCTGCTTAACCTGTCGTGTGTAAATTTTGCTGAAAGTAAAAACTGTATCGCTCTATGATCTGTGTAAACGGTAGTGTGTCTTCCATAAAGAAAATGCCTAAATCTCGTAAATGCCCATACAACACATAATGTAACAGAATAATTGCGTTCAGCAGGTGACAGAATGCGACTCGCAAAGGCGATGTTTTTAATTACTGTACAACCATCTTCTTCAATTTCCTGAAAAATGTGTACGCCTAAAGCGGTGTTAGAACTGTCGGTGGCAATGGAAAAATTCTAGTAAGATCTGGATGTTATAAAAGTGGTGCATTCAGCAAATCTTGTTTTAGATTGACAAATTCAGAATGTGCTTGGCTATCCCAGGACCAAATAGTGTTTTTACCCGTCAACTGGCATAATCTAGGGGTATCTAAAGCAGAGTAACGAATAAATTTACGAAAAAAGTTAATTAAACCCAAAAAGCTGCGTAGTTGTTTCTTCGTCGTAGGAACAGTAATGTCACGTAAAGCTTGAAGTTTTTCTGGGTCAGGCGCAATGCCTTCTGCTGAAATTAGGTGTCCAAGAAATTTTATAGAAGTTTTGCCAAAGTGCGATTTACTGAGATAACTGTGAGTCCTTGTGCACGAAAATTTCGTAACAGTTGCTCAAGAATCAGATTGCGTTCAGACCAGTTAGCTTCTGCAATAAGAATGTCGTCTACATACGTTGTGATTCCGTCTTTAAGTTCTGTCGGAAGCATACTATTCAAACCACGAATAAATGCTGCTGAAGAAATAGTTAAACCGAACGGTAATTTACAAAATTGATAACAGTCACCAAAACAGAGAAAAGCCGTGTACTTTTTGCAGTCCAGATGGAGCTGAATTTGCCAAAATCCCGGTTTCAAATCTAATGTGGAATAAATAGTAGTACCATGAAATTTCTGTAGAAGTTCTACTAGTGTTTGAGGGCGATCTGTTTCATTAATAATAATGTCGTTGATGTGACGCGAATCAAATACGAGACGGAGTGAACCATCCTTTTTCTTAACAGTACGGAGAGGGTTTATGTACGGACTAACTGCCTGTTCTATAACACCTTGGTCAAGCATAGCTTGCAATTCTTTCTTAACTTGTTCTCTGTGAATATACGGAATGGGATAATGTTTGGCTTTAAATGTGTCGTGCTGTTTAACTTGAAATTCATACATAAAATCGCACATAGTACCAGGGACGTTGTCAAAAACTAGAGCTTGCTGTAAAAGAATTTTGCGTAGTTGCATGCGTTGGTCGTCTGTATTTGCACTGCTCTGTTTAACTTTATCAGAAATCATTTGCATAACGTCATAGTCAGCTTCGTCTGGAGCATTATAGTTGTGTACGTACGTATCTGTGAACAATGTGGAATGACAGTCTATGTTACGTGATGCGGAAATGACTTCTGTACGATTAATTGTTTGTTCTTCTGCAGATAAAGAGTACTGAAATTCTAAAGCCAGTTGTACACTTTCATCCTTTAACATTAAATAGGAGTTTTGAAAGTCAATAATTGCGTCGTGTTGTACCAGAAAATGTGTACCTAAAATAACGTCTGTTGTCAATAAGGGAACAATCCAAAAATTAGAGTGAAATGTATGACCTGCAATACAAAATGATAAATGTGTCTGTAATTTTACATCTACTCCTTTACCAGATACTGCTCCTTTTACTTTAGTTTTGCCTAATGGTAACGTAGGATAAGTGTTCTCTTTGTTACATTCGTTGAAAGTTTCCTCATTTATAACTGACATGGGTGGTCCAGAATCGATTACTGCTGAAAATTTGGATGATCCAATCTTTACCTCAATGACAGGGTGGGAAATGGTTTTTTGAATAACTGGCCTTTCCTGCAAAAGAGTGTCTCGAATGTCATCAAAAGTAATAACATTTTAGTGAACAAGGTTCTGTGTGTCAAAAGTATTGCTTGCGTTGCTGGAAGATGCAACCTGTACTGTATCTAGTCAAATTCTATCTGACGTGCTATCATTTGCGGGAGGATGCTGTGGCATTCCGACTATTTGAACTGTTCTGTTATTTCGTCCTGACGTATTACGTTCGGGATGATATCGATTGTCTGGTTCATTCATGATAATCTGTTGTTGCGGATAATTCTGCTGCTGGTAAGACCGACTGTTATTAAACGTACGCTGAAAACTGTGCTCATTACTTTTACGTCTATCGTGATAGTCATTTCTATATGGTGCATTGCGATATGAGTTGAAATGGTGTGTTTTCTGTACGTAGTTATTTCTTTGTTGCTGTGCGTTACTGTTTGGTGTGGCCGACGCTATACGTGTAGGCGGCGAAACATTAAAGCTTGGTTGACCTTGCAGACTGCATTGTTGGTTAGGTATGCTAACCGGCTGGCTTTGATGCTGTCGCAGAGAGGAGCCTCTATTGTTACCAAAATGCGTTTGCGACTGCTGAAAATTTTGTACATGCTGATGATTAAAATTTTGTCTGTTATTAAAATTACGCTGGTAGATCTTGTCATTTCGGGAGTGTCTAATGAAACTGTCACTTTCGGTAAAACTTGTCGTATCAGGTTTTCTTTACTCATCCTTAATCCTAGATAGATCTATAGTTGAAGAGCTGTTTTGATAGATATAAAGGATAGTAGAAGAGAAGGCAGCACTGCAGAAAACTAAAGATGAAATAGCACTACTACAGCTCGGGGCCCTGTGCACGCTACGGCACATATTCATCGAAGTGTAATGAATCCCCTGAGGTCCCTTACGCGCTGCAAATAAATTTTAATTTCTGCGTTACAGGCAATGCCGGTGAAAATTCAAAAGTAAATTGTTGTATCCAGGCCAATTCTAGTTTCTCCATTACAGGCAATGCTGATGAAAATACAAAAGCAAATTGTCGTATCCAGTCCAAAGCGTGTACCTGTGCTCTGTCATTTTTAAATACCTTAAATTTTCTCACGGATAGAAAGTGTTTGTAATAAAAATTATCGTCTTTGTATGTCTTAGCAGGTTCAGGATTGTATGATAAACTGTTTGTCTGTGACTGTTCAGAATCTAACTCACGTATTCTCTGTAAATTACCTAAATTATACTGGCTGTGTGAGTCTGACAAATGTTCGCAAAGTGGCGTATGCTGTGATGTGTTAAAGGCTGAAACATTTTTCATCTCTGTCACTTCTTGCTGTAAAGTTGACAATTTTCTACGTAATGTATTATTGGACGAACCTATCTCACTGATTGTCTGCTGTAAATTTTGGAATTCGGGTGTTTGATTAAACGAAACTGGTGATGTATCGTCTGATTTGGTGTCATTATTACTTTCGCTAACGTCAATACGACTGGCCAGTTCATCATATTTTTCAGCCAGTACCTTTACCTGATCATCGCTTTTAGCATCACAAGCATTAATTTGTTTTTGTATTTTACGTGTGGTTTTGTTCAACTTTTTAACGTCTGCTTTGATGGCATCCGGATCCTGTATTAGTTTCAACTTTTCAAGTCTGTTGGTCATTGTCTGAAACTCTAATGTGTGTGTCTATTTTTGTTTTAAGATCGGAGATTTCATCATTTAATTCGGTGTTCAACTGTTTGATTTCATCCGATGCTGTAGCAATATTGTTGTCTACGTATGTTTTTGCTTTCGTAAATAATTTACGCTTATCTTCCTGTCTTTGTGCAGAAATTGTTTCCATGACATGTTGCTTTACTTTATTCTGTTCCTGTATAAATTTACTGTAACGCGTTTCACTGTTTTGTAGGTGGTGATTAAAACGTTCGTCAATTTGGCTGGTCTGTTGGTCAAATTTCGCGTCTACTTTTGCATCCAGTGTGCGTGAAAGTTCTGCTGACATTAATTTAAACTCGTCGCGTAACTGTGTTGCGTTTTCAGAGCATTGTTTTGCGACTGCACTAATTTCGTCTCTAAGTAATTTAGTTGTGGCTGCATGTGTATTACTTAATTCTTGAACCACAGATCTAATTTCTTCACTACTGCTCCTAGCACAAGCCTCACGTAGTTGATCTTTAGTATCATGACATTGCGTGGCAACGGCTGTAATCTGTTCACTAAGTTGTTTGTTCTGTTCATTAAGTTGTTTGAAATTGTTATCTTGCTTATCATTCGACTGTTTGGAATTGTTGTCTAGTTTTTCATTAAGTTGTTGTTTGAGATTTTCATTATTATCATTAAGTTGTTGTTTGAGACTTTTATTAAGTTGTAGCAATAATGCCATATCTTGATCCATGCCAATATTACCTACTCTATTCTCTGTGCTGTTTGATGGTGTACCTGCAATTGTCACGTTTTGTGTAACCATTTGGTCATTCTGTGATTCTCGAAAAGGTTTGCCAATCGGGTGTGCACTGTGGGTCACTACCTCGGAATCAAATAAATCTGACTTATTTTGACTACATTGTTCATCTTCGTGAGAAAAATTTATCTGTTCACAATTCAAATTTTGCAAACCAGGCAGCGTTCATTGTATCGGAACGTGCCTCGTCATCAACTGTTACATTTACTCTGGACATAATTGCATTTGTTCGCTCATCATTAGGATCAAAATCAATACTAGTGATCGGTAGGCACTGATTGTCTGTAAATGGAGGATTATGGTTCAAATGGCTCTGAGCACTATGGGACTCAACAGCTGAGGTCATTAGTCCCCTAGAACTTAGAACTAGTTAAACCTAACTAACCTAAGGACATCACAAACATCCATGCCCGAGGCAGGATTCGAACCTGCGACCGTAGCGGTCTTGCGGTTCCAGACTGCAGCGCCTTTAACCGCACGGCCACTTCGGCCGGCGGAGGATTATGATTATTACACTGAGTGTCGCAAGTTATTATCGGTCAAATTATTTGAGTCGGCTATTTCACTCATTGCACATCGCGTTGTACTGTTAATAGTTTTTCGCGGCATTTTTCACAAATCAAAATTAAGCACAAAAATGAAACAAAGGGAAAGCAAAAATGGAACAAACGCTATTACAACAAAGAGCAATAAATTGCCGATGATCTGTGAAAGAAAGAGTGACAAATTAGTAAATGCGTTGCGCCAGATGCAAACTACATTAAAGTAAATAGGAGCAGATATATGACTACTTCTCAGAGATTCACAAAGAAATACGATCCTGGCCGGTTGTCGCCAAGTGTAACCTCCCCACAGAAAAATTAAAATAAATAAATATTATTTAGTTAATGTTTCTAATTTTCGTGTAACCTCAGAACAAAATTGGTTCCCATTTATAACCTCCCTACAGAAATTCATTCACATTTAACCTCCACACAAAATTTGTTTCCCATTTAACGTACCCACAAAATTCTTTTCTGATTTAATGTAAGCTCGAAACAGAAAAATTCCTAAACCTCGTAATAAAAAAAATTAATTCAGTAAACTGGTAAATTCTGGACGACAGCAGTGCTGCGTCATGGCCCTGTAAGATCATTCTGAATAAAAAGCAAAAATTCTTACCTCAATAAAGTCGCCAACTATCTGCTCTTACAATAGCTTTTTCCGGCACAGCTCTGTGCAATGCTGGCCTATAGATTTGTCATTTATGAAAGGAAGCAACTGATTTTTCTTTTGCAACAATCGGAATGATCATGAATTGGAGAAATTAATAAATTCTTTAAATTGAAATGAATGCTTGTTAGAAATTACTTTATATGACAAAGATTATTATTAGGACATTTTTAAAGGATTTACATGGGAGTTCACATAACATTACTAGATATGCGCGAGGCTGCTTTTACCTTATACTATAACGCTCAGGCTCCGCCATCGCTGCACCACGACCGGCCCAGCCAACACGATACACCAGACTGCTCGCTAGCAACAACTTACTGCTACAACCACACAGTTCCTACTGCATACAACACTGCTCTCTGGTCTGAGATTCTCTTATACCTTACATATCGCAGGCAGCGCATACCTCTTACACACTGCTGAAAACGAACTCATCGAAGAAATTTATCCATACATTGTTCACAATTTCGCCAGCCCGGAATGACTATTTGAAAGGGCAATTTTGGCAACTATAAAGGCTATTGTGGACGATATCAACTTTAATGCTTAAAAGAAAATTCCCGGTGAAGAGAGGATACGTAAATTGATCGACACGCTAGCAAACATTGATGAAGGTGTGAACGTCCGAACAGGAGTTCTAAACTCTTTGCCAATATCAGGAATGCCATTACCATGCCTTCGAGTCAAAATTGGATCTCCGATCATACTACTCAGAAATTTGAACTCATCCAAACTATATATTACACTGAAGTGCCAAAGAGACTGGCATAGGCATGCTTATTCAAATACAGAGGTATGTAAACAGGCAGAATATGGAAATGCGGTCGGCAACGCTTATATAAGGGTGTGGCGAGGTTGTTAGATCGGTTACTGCTGCTACAATGGCAGGTTATCGAGATCTGAGTGAGGCTGAACGTGGTGTTATAGTCGGCGCACGAGCGATGGAACACAGTATCTCCGAGGTAATGCTGAAATGGGCATTTTCCCCTACGACAATTTCACGAGCGTAGCGTGAACATCAGGAATCGGTAAAACATCAAATCTCCGACATCGCTGCGGCTGGGAAAAGATCCTCCATGAACGAGGCCAACGACGACCGAAGAGAATCATTCAACGTGACAGAAGTGCAACCCTTCCTCAAATTGCTGCGGATTTCAATGCTGGGTCATCAACAAGTGTCAGCGTGCGAACCATTCAACGAAACATCACCGATATGGGCTTTCTGAGCTGAAGGTCTACTCATGTACCCTTGATGACTGCTCGACACAGAGCTTTAATCCTCGCCTGGGCCCGTCAACACCGGCATTGCACTGTTGATGCGTGGAAACATGTTGCCAGGTCGAACCAGTCTCCTTTCAAATTTTATCGATCGGATAGAGGTGTACGTGCATGGAGACAACCTCATGAATCCATGGACCCTGACTGTCAGCAGGGGACTCTTCAAGCTGGTTGAGTCTCTGTAATGGTGTGGGGCGTGTGCAGTTGGAGTGACATGGGATCCCTGATACGTCTAGATATGACTCTGACAGGTGACACATAGGTAAGCATCCTGTCTTATCACCTGCATCCATTCATGTCCATTGTGCATTCCGACGGACTTGGGCAATTCCAGCAGGACTATGTGACACCCCACACGTCCAGAATTGCTACAGAGTGGTTCCAGGAACACTCTTCTGAGTTTAAACACTTCCACTGGACGGGCATGAACATTATTGAGCATATCTGGGGTCCCTTGCAATGTGCTGTTCAGGATATGCAAACCCTCGTACCCTTATAGATTTCTGGACAGCCTTGAAGGATTCATGGTGTCAATCCCTGAAGCACTACTTCAGACATTAGTCAAGTCCATACCACATCGTGTTGCGGCACTTCTGGGCGCTCACGGGGGCCGTACACAATATTTGGCAGGTGTACTAGTTTCTTTGGCTCTACAGTGTAAAACAAGAATGATGGTCAAACAGCTATCGAATAACATGATCGAAGGCGAAATAAAGAATGGAAAGTACAAAGGACACACACTGTTTATCCACAGGACACCACTGATTTCTACTGAACTGTCGTACCAATTAAAAATACTGCAATTTCCACTAAAATTAGCCTACAGGTTTACCGTGAACTAAGTCCAAGGACAAACTATAAAATATTGCGGCATCAACCTCAAAAACTCCTGTTTCTCTCACGGTCAACTAAACGTAGCTTGAACTCGAGTAGAAAATTCGAAAATTTTCTACACGTATATACCCCATATAACAGAATGAAAAATGTTGTTTATAAACAAGTATTGCAAATAGTTTGAATACGTTTTTACCTATTATGCTTTAACAGTCATTGTAAGTTGTTAGAATATGTTTTCGTTAAAGTTTTGTTATGCCTTATACTTTAAAGTTCATGCTCATATTCCATCTGCCACACAATCTCATATCAGGTTCCTGAGTGATGCCGGGTGCCTCAGCTAACAGTTTAGATAATAAAGTACTGTAGCAGTTTCGTAACGATTAAGACAGCTTTCCGAACTTGTACTTACGTTTCTAAGCATTGAATTGCTTTCTTTATTGTTTCTGCACCCCGTTACAGCACGGAGAACGGAATAAGTGTCTCCGTTATCATCAGAAGGGTTCTGGCAACCTCAGGCTGTAGTACTGAAGCACACGCAAAGTTTTCGTGCACGTAAAATCCGGTCAGAGGTGTAAAATTAGTTTTGCGTTATTTCAGTTTCACGAAAGATATCCTATCAAAATTTAATGCCCCATAATTTACCTTTCGTATGAGTGACATGTCTTGCTGTAGCAGGAAGAAAAGGGAACGAGCAGAAAAATGCTCCTACGGGAACAAAAAAAAGTGAATATGGACCTTTTGAAGAGACTGGCTGAAAAGTGTGGTACCAGCTGTCGCATTCTAACACCCTGAAAAATTTTCCAAAAAATTTTGTGATGTGAACAGATTCGCTCTTGATTATGATGAGGGAGACAGTGCCAGTGGGATGGAGAGGGAAAAGTTATAAATTCTGGAGTATAGTAGGCAGTGGTTGTGGTATACAAAGAGCGAAGAATACAGTGACATTGTGAGAGAAAGAGAGGCACACATTGGGAATGGAAAATAGTTGACAGTGACAGAACAGTGCTAGGAAAGGGGTGAAGGGGACAGTGGCAGTAAGACGGGAATAAACAGAAGGAGAAAGTGGAACTGGTTGGGAGCAAGTGATAATGAGAGATAGAGTATACGACACTTACGAGGAGCTAGTGACAACGAGAAGAGATAGTAGCAGTGGGAAGGAGTGAATGAGACAGTAGCGGTAAGAGAAGGCAATAGGGAGACACTGGCAATGAGAGGAGACAGTACTAGTAGTACAGAAAGAAGGCTACTATGACTGTGAGACAGGAGACAGCGACAGTTAGAGAGGTACAAAGAGCTGTTGACAAAGAGTTGGGACGAATGAATGAGCGAGAATCGATAAATGGGAGTGGATGGGTATGAGCGATTTGCAGCGATGGACTAGTGGATGTGAGTGGGGGGAGCTCGTGGGAGTGAGAGGCGAGTTGCATGTTAAAAAGAGCGCAAACATGGTCGCATATCAAAATTATTGGGAAAAGTTTAAAGGTGCTGAGGAAGGTAGAATGCGGCAGCTGGTACCCCACTTTTCAGTGAGAGTCTTCTAAACAGGAGCATATTCGACTTTTTTCTGTTGCTATAGGAGCATTTTTCAACTCGGCAGCTGGTACCCCACTTTTCAGTGAGAGTCTTCTAAACAGGAGCATATTCGACTTTTTTCTGCTGCTATAGGAGCATTTTTCAGCTGGTTTGCGATGTGACGACATAATACAAATATTTCAAATGGAAATTTAGCCCAATAAGAAAGGCCATCTGAGATTAATTTAATTTATCAGTAATTTTATGGCTACCATAAATTCAAATTCGTGTAACAGTAGCGTAGTCAATACAAAAATTCAATTTCCAACGCGCGCGACTTTCGCGTTTCTAATTATAGGTACGTTTATTTCCGTAGCAGAGTTGTCTGCACGTCTGATTCTCATCCGGAAGTCCCGGCGTCAGTTCCCAGTACTGCCCAGGATTGTTGCTTGGTGGGGAGATTGAATCATGGTGCTCTCAGAACAATTGAGGGGATACCTAACTGAGAGGTAGCGGCTTCAAGGTCTAAACGTTAACAACGGACGGGAGGACGGTGTACTGACCCAATGTTCCTGCGTACCATATCAAAAAAATGTTTCAAATGGCTCTGAGCACTATGGGACTTAACATCTGAGGTGATCAGTCCCCTAGAACTTAGAACTACTTAAACCTAAGTAACCTAAGGACAACACACACATCCATGCCAGAGGCAGGATTCGAACCTGCGACTGTAGCGGTGGCGCTGTTCCAGACTGAAGTGCCTAGAACCGCTCGGCCACACCGGCCGGTGGACCATACCCGCATGACGCTTTATGGTAAAGGGTGTCACGGCGGCCAGCCGACGTCGCGTAGTCTTCAGGGCCTCATCGAGAACTTTAGTTTTTTAGTGTAACTCTATTTATTCGTAATATTCACCCAAGACTGCCTACTATAATGGGGAACAGTTTCTGTCTTATCTTTTAGCTTTCACAGGAGCGTTTCAGATTAGCAGTCTTACAGAACAGGTTTTAATTTCACCCAGATAACGTCTCTTGTAATTTAACTGAACAAGGTAGCCTTTATCTGAACTAACATTGGTAGAAAATCCCACATTTTCACGTGATGAGATTCTTACCGTAATTTTCCTTCTGAATGGTGTGACAGTGAACGGAATGTACAGCATTCTCCCGGCGTTCATGTGACAGCCGAATGCGAAATTTTTTAAAGATCATTTGGTGATATGAACAGGAACATCGTTGAAATCAGTTGCTAAGGTCGAAAATGCTAAGATACCCATCATAACGTAATGATTTTCTAGTATTACGTAAGATTTGAGATTTTTTAAAGATAACTTGGTGATATGAACAGGAAGATCGTTGAAATCAATTGCTAAGATCGAAAATGTTGAGATGTCTGTTATAACGTTGGAAAGGAACTTGTTGTACCGTTCCAATCTTTTATTAAATTGCTATCACGCAGAAATTATTAGCAAGAGTTTCTTCTCTTGCAGGTAATAAATGGTTCAAATGGCTCTGAGCACTATGGTACTCAACAGCTGTGGTCATAAGTCCCCTAGAACTTAGAACTACTTAAACCTAACTAACCTAAGGGCATCACACACATCCATGCCCGAGGCAGGATTCGAACCTGCGACCGTAGCAGTCACGCGGTTCCGGACTGAGCGCCTAGAACCGCACGGCCACCACGGCCGGCTTGCAGGTAATACCTCAGCTGGTGTCCAAAAGGAGAGAATGGACTGAACAGGACTATTTATTGATTTTTTTATGTTGTGTACCACGATTCCCATTTTCCTTTTCTTTGAGCGGCCTGGACGGTATAAATGAGTGAGTGTGTGAACTAGCAGAAAGCTTTAGGCACAGTTTGTAACACTGCATGAATGGTCGTTCTGGGGTAGGTTAGTACCAACCCCCCTAGCGTGAACAAGTTTAGCAGAGACCAACTTTGCTGGTGAGGGCAAATATGACACGTAGGCGAGCGTATTAGCTCTGTCAGGTTGGCGCGCCACCCCACCACGTTTGTAAGCGGAGCGGTTAGGCGAATTCGGTTGGAAGAGCACTTGTTCCTGAGTCGTGGTGCTGGACAGACATGGAGACGCAGCTCTCGTTTTGGTAATGTTAACATAGGTATTAGATTGTCTGAAATCTGCTCTGTAATGAAGTCCAGATGTTGAAATCAGGTGCGAAATTACCACTGAACCCCATAAGGGAATTGATTTTCTTAATTTACCCGAATTTCAGTAGACCTTGCGTTAGTGCCTTGTTCAGGCAACGCACCATGTGCCTTAAGCTCACGGTCACGTTATTGCTCTGTGCTTAACGGAAATTCACTCATTCAGTGTATTTTAATCTGCTCTTCCATTTACAGTAATATTTTGGGGATTTTTATTTATTTTCCATATGTTTTCTTTGTGAACTTGCTTTCGTGCCACGTGGTCGCTTGTAGCAACCGCCGCATTGATAAATTGTAGTTTCGGTCTGAAAATATATTGTACACGATGAATAATCATACGATAGTGAGCGAGTGTAAAATAGGGAAGGAATAATCGTGTGTGTCCATATTTTTCTGGGTTTCTGTTGGCTACTGAAACTTGTCCATGTGGGTTGAACAGCATTGAAGTGATGTTTCTTGTGCACCCACATAACGATTTGATTTGTTGGCGATGTTGTGCGTTAAGTAAAATACTCGTGCCACTAGGAAAAGTATCGGATTTTAATGCCCGCTGATTTGATAAAGATTTGCGAAATACTCTTCCCCCCCCCCCCCCTGACCTAGTTCTGCTTGTATTGTCTTTGCGGAACTTGTTCTGAGCAATCTATAGCAACTGAATGTAATAGCCGAGGGTTTAGGTATAATTGTGCGGTTGTATAAAATTACATTGAAGCCAGGTCTGCGCTCCTCTGTCCCATTCCATAAATACGTGGCGAAACTGAACCATGTTAACTAGAGACCGGTTTTGATGATGTACATTGCAAGAGAAACACGACTAGTTGTTGAAATACCATCGGTACTGAATAAATATCAATTAATCTCTACCCTCGACTGGTTACTTACTCCTTCCATCATTCCTTCATAAAGAATAGGTGGCAGTCAGTACCACAGCCGAATTCTGGGTCATGAAAGCAAATAAAAGCTATTACTGCCCATTAAGCCCTGTATATGTGCCTTCTGTAGTGGTTAAAAGAAGTGCGTTATCCGTTGCGTTCAAATTTCTACCGTTTCGTTAAAGGCCGGCCGAAGTGGCCGTGCGGTTAAAGGCGCTGCAGTCTGGAACCGCAAGACCGCTACGGTCGCAGGTTCGAATCCTGCCTCGGGCATGGATGTTTGTGATGTCCTTAGGTTAGTTAGGTTTAACTAGTTCTAAGTTCTAGGGGACTAATGACCTCAGCAGTTGAGTCCCATAGTGCTCAGAGCCATACCATACCGTTTCGTTAAAACCTTCCGCTAGAAATTATTGATACCCAGCAATACCTCGCAGGGGCCAGTAATTTCGTGGACCACACGAATTTAAGAAACCATTTACTACAGACGGTAGCTTGCAGGAGCGGTAGGACATGTCAAAGCGACGGTAATTTTCCTACTTAGGTAGACGTTTACCACCACCAGTGCTGGAAGGTTACGTTGCAACGTAATGCATTTCTAATATTACGTGAGATTTAACTTGTACATGATTCTTCCTGCCAATAAAACAAGAAATTCTCACCTGTTGACACGAATGAAATGGAAATTGTTTGAACAATAATTAAATATTCTATAGTTGGCTTTGGTGCCGTGTATACTGTTCCAAGATTTTCCTCACTATTTTAATAACCTGGCACAATTTTTGTCATCTTACATTCCTTACAGTGATAAAACATCGTTTAGATATCATCTCACTTATCTAATTTCACTCTTGTTGTTGCTGTGGTCTTCAATCCGAAGATTGGTTTGGTGCAGCTCCATGCTACTCTGTTCTGTGTAAACCTCTTCATCGGCGAATCACTACTGCAACCCACATCATTGAACCTGCTTACTATATGGTTTTTCCATCTCCTTCTTCATTTTTCACCCCCCCCCCCCCCCCCACACACACACACACTTCGTTCCAATACGAAATTGATGATTCCTTAATGTCTCAGAATGTGCCCAGTCAACCGATCGTTTCCTTTAGTTAAGTTATCCCACAATTTGCTCCCCAGTTCAGTACTTCCTCATGAGTTGTGCGATCGACCTATCTAATCTTCAGCACTCTTCCCTAGCACCAAATTTCAAATAGCTTCTGTTCTCTTCTGCTTATCGTCCACGTTTCACTTCCATACAAGGCTACGCTCCGGAAAGAAAAAATCAGAAAGACTTGCTAACACCTAAATTTGTATTCGATATTAACAAATTTCTCTTCTTCAGAAACTCTTTTCTTGCCATTGTCAGTCTATATTCTGTATCATCTCTATCTGTGTCATCACCGTATATTTTATTGTACAAACAGTAAAATTCGTCTACTACTTTTAGTGTCTCCTTTACTAATCCCCATCAGCATTGCCTCATTTAATTCGATTACATTTCATTACCCTCTTTTTGCTTTTTTCTGATTGTTCATCTTACAGCCTCCTTTCAAGACACTGTCCATTCTGCCCAACCTGCTGTCCATTACGTCCAGCTGCTTTTCCCAGTTCTCTGTTGTATCTGTCAGAATTACACTGTCGTCGGCAAAACTCGTAGTTGTTAATTCCTCCCCTTGAACTTCAATTCATATTCTAATGTTTTTCGTGGTCGTGCTGTAGCGTTCTCGCTTCCCGCATACGGGGTCCCAGATTCGATTCCCGGCGGGGTCAGGGATTTTCCCTGCCTCGAGATGACTGGGTGTTGTGTCGTCTTCATCATTCTTACCCCTTACGGTCGGAGGAAGGCAATGGCAAACCACCTCCGCTAGGACATTGGTTAGTCGGCGGTGTGGGTCTCACGCTTCATCCCCTACGCTTCTCGGAGTAAAGGACCTCATCATCATCAATGTTTTTGCTTTCCTTTGCTGCCTTCTCTATGTAGCCTACAGACTGAACAACATCGTTGATAGCGTACAATCCTCCACCCCTTTCTCAACCACTGCTTCCCTTTCACGCCGCTCGACACTTGTAACTGCCGCCCACTTTCTGTGCAGGCTGTATGTAACTCCCTGTATTTTGCCGTGATACCTTCATAATTCCAAAGAGTGTATTCCAGTCAGCACATAACCCTCCTACCTCTCCGGCTAAATTTGCTTTTCTATATGACCGTGTACCTAAAGTCCCCAATCTGTGGGGAAAATGCATCTACTCCGAAGAATAATGGAAAATCGAGAGAAGTGGATGAATTTATAACCGAATCGTCATTGCTCACTACTTCAGCAATGACGATTAGAAACAAAATTCGGTTAACTTTATATATATTTAATACGGAAACTAGTTTTTAATTAACAGTAGTTAGTGGAAAACTTGGAAAAATGTTTTCAAAGTGTGTCATTAATGAAGACAACCAACGGTCGCCAGTTCTTCACCGGACGAGAATAATTAAATTGAAACTGACCTTTATACTCGTAAGCAATCTTACATAAGAGTAGTTATTGACGTCATAACGTAGGAACAGTATCCAACGAACACTTTCAGGTACTTCATACCACATATGTCACAGTAGTCAAATAATAATCCAATAGCAAACACATATAACATATTATATTAATTTTCAAAGTTCAGTTAAAGTAAGACTGTGGACAGAAACTTTTTGTTACGTTACTCACCGTAATACTGACTGTCGTAATTGTAGCAAGCAGCAAGATTGTTTGAATTTACTCACTGGTAAGGACTGCCTAACAGTTACACAGATATTTCTTTGTAATAAAACTTATAAATTATGCCACAAGCTATAAATTAGAACTGTGGTTTGACAAAGAAATTCAGTGTCTAAGTTACGTAAAGTTTTATTACCAATTTGTTATCATGAGAGTTACTCTATTTTGCAAAAGAGTGAATACTGGCTTTTGCATCATTCTATTTCTGACATTATTCATAGTACAGCCAATGACTTAATTATTACGTAATTGTCCAAAAGTTGGAAAAATTATGTTTTGATAATCCGCTAAGTTAATATTATGTTTTGATAATCCGCTAAGTTAATATCACTTCATTTTCAGTTCATTTTCTGATTATCTCGATTCATACAAAGGGGTAGGATGGACACTACTTGGAATGATGACTTGGGAAAATAATTTATGTGACAATATGCACGACAACAATGTTATTTAAGCAATAAGATTTCAACTAAGCTGGTCAGCCTATTTCACTTCAAGTTATAAAAGTCTAGATCTTACTTCACTTTATGATGCCGTTGGCTTGTCGAGTGGCTTCATTTAGCGGTAAAATAGGGCACAGGTTGAGTTTCTTGCCTTACCATAGCCATTAACAAGGGCCCACAACACTCTTGATGTTATGTGAATTACTCTTGCTGCATTATTACTGTACCCAATAAATGCCATAGCTTGCCCGTATTAAACATCCGCCAAACCAACCATTTCAGTTTTCACGCTCCGCACTTCTTTTTACCTCCGCACTTTTGCATAGCCACACCTGCGAATACACATAGCCTAGGACAACAATCGTCTCCTCGCGACTCCGAACTGCTACTTTTTTGGCGCGCTCGCACGCCCAGCGATAACGCATTTGCAGTTTATTACACTCTTTGACAAAACGTTTCCCTGACTAGGCCAGCGTGTCTACTTACAAAATGTTAACATTTCATACGTATTCTCTTTCATAAATAACAAATAACATTTGTAACTTGACAACATATTTACAAGAATAATATTCAGCACAACTAATAAAACGAACTTCGCAAAACCCGTAGAAAATGTACGATCATTCACAGAGTTATGGTGTTATAAACACTGTCAAAAGATTTCTCCAAGTCTAAAAATGCTACAAAAGTAGTTTTCCTTTTCCCTAAATTAACTTCTAAGACAAGTCGTAGTGTCAGTACTGCCTAGAATGTTCCATGTATCTCCAGAATTCAAACTGACCTTATACGAGATTGGCTTCTACCAGTTGTTCCATTCTCTAAATAATGCGTGTCATTGTTTTTCAGGATTGTCTTAATAAACTGATAGTTAGGTAATTTTACACCTGTCAGCATTTCTTTCTTTGAAATTGGAGTTGTTACATTCTTCTTCTAATCTGCGGATATTTTCCCTGTCTCGCATATCTTGCACTCCAGGTGGAATAGTTTTGCCATGGCCGCTCTTTCAAGGATAGCAGTAGTTCTGAGAGAAAACCGGTTACTTCAGATGCCTTGTTTCGACTTTGGCTTTAAGTACTGTCAAATTCTTCTCGTAGTATCATATCCACTATTTGCTACCTCTTCTAAATATTGCATTCACGTTCATTTCCCCTGTATAGCGGCTTCATATATCCCTTGCACTTATCAGCTTTCCTTTCTTTGCGTAGTACTGGTTTTCCTTCTGAGATATTGATGTTTATACAGCTGCTTCCATATTCTTGAAAGGTCTCTTTCATTTTCCTGTAGACGGTATCTATCTTCCCCTCGTTAAAAATTCTTCTACAGATTTCAGTTTCTAGCAATTTTGCACTTCCGTCAGTCTCATTTTCAGACGTCATTTTTTCCTTTCGCCTGCTCCATTTGCTACACTTTTGAATTTTCTTCTTTCGTCAATTAAATTCAGTATCTCCTGTGATATCAAAGGATTACTGCTAGGCCTTGTCTTTTATCTTGTTTGATCCTCTGCTACCTTCACCGTTTCATCTCTCAAGTCCACCTTTCGCCTTCTTGTGTATTCCATGTCCCAGTTTCAGTCAATCTTTGCCTAATGCTCCCTTTGAAAGCCTCAGCAACCTCTGGTTCCTTCAAATAGCTCACAACCAATAAATCTACATTTCATAACCAATAAATTATGGTCAGAGTCCACATCTGCCCCTGGAATGTATTACAGTTTAAAATCTAATTCCGAAATCCCTCTCTTGCCGTTATCCAATCAAGTTGAAGCATTCTTCGATGTATACACTCTTCTTTCATGATTCATAAACCAAGTGACAGTGGTGATTAAAATATACTACGAGTAAAATTCCGAGTCAATATTCCCCTATTATTTTTCCTTCTCTTCCTTTTCTTACTGTTGAAATCTTCTACATCTACATCTACATTTACACTCCGCAAGTCACCCAACGGTGTGTGGCGGAGGGCACTTTACGTGCCACTATCATTACCTGCCTTTCCTGTTCCAGTCGCGTATGGTTCGCGGGAAGAACGACTGCCGGAAAGCCTCCGTGCGCGCTCGAGTCTCTCTAATTTTACATTCGTGATCTCCTCGGGAGGTATAAGTAGGGGGAAGCAATATATTCGATACCTCATCCAGAAACGCACCCTCTCGAAACCTGGCGAGCAAGCTACACCGCGATGCAGAGCGCCTCTCTTTCACAGTCTGCCACTTGAGTTTGCTCAACATCTCCGTAACGCTATCACACTTACCAAATAACCCTGTGACGAAACGCGCCGCTCTTCTTTGGATCTTCTCTATCTGTCATCCCACACTGACGAGCAGTACTCAAGTATAGGTCGAACTAGTGTTTTGTAAGCCACCTCCTTTGTTGATGGACTACATTTTCTAAGGACTCTCCCAGTGAATCTCAACCTGGCACCCACCTTACCAACAATTAATTTTATATGATCATTCCACTTCAAATCATTCCGTACGCATACTCCCAGATATTTTACAGAAGTAGCAGCTACCAGTGTTTGTTCTGCTATCTTGCCCCTCATCACAGTTAAATTTTTGCCTCCATTAACTCTCTGAATAATTTCTTTTATTTAATCTCGTTTTCTTTCAATCTCTTCATCATCTGCGGAGTTAAATGGCGTATAAGCTTGTACGACTAGCATGGTGCTGGACGAATGTTTTGTTGATGTCAAGATAGACGTGATAATGCATTCACTATGCTCCTCATAGTAGCTTAC
The DNA here is from genome assembly GCF_021461385.2 of Schistocerca piceifrons. Lineage (NCBI taxonomy): Eukaryota > Metazoa > Arthropoda > Insecta > Orthoptera > Acrididae > Schistocerca > Schistocerca piceifrons. Next base: position 198,163,970 of record NC_060138.1, on the reverse strand, counting down.
CTGCATCCCTGTTTTCTTATCAATTATAAGACATATACCTGTATTAGCTCTACTTGATTTTGTATTTGTAACCCTATACTCATCCGACCTGAACTTCAACTTACCCATTCCTCTTCATAAATTTTCTTAACTACCGACCCAGCTAATGGCTCTAACATTCGACGCTACGACCCACAGAATACAAATTTTGTTTCTGCTGATGACGACGTCATCCTGAGTAGCCCCTCCCGGAGATCTGCATGGGTGGCTATCTTGGGAATATTTTACTCAAGAGGACGTCATCAGTAGAGTTGTATGCGCTCGGGAAAGATGATGGCTGTAGTTTTTCCTAGCTTTCAGCCATTCTCAGTACCAGCACAGGAAGACCATGTTGGCTGATATTAGAAGCCCTGATCAGTGAGTCATCCGAACTGTTCCCGTTGCAACTACTGAAAAGCCTGCTGCCCTTCCTTACGAACCACACGTTTGTGTCGCCTCTCCGCATATACTACACCGCTGGGATTTCACTCTTACACAAAAAGTACATAATGCTAATCACATGTTCTTGAATTGTACACAACCAAATACTGTTCAAGAGGTATAAAAGTGTGGGCAACTTATAACATTTTTAATATAGGAAATCTGTATTTCACTGTTACTAAACGAAAAGGAAGAACTAATTCTGCCTGTTGAAACATACAGTAATGATTCAGTTATAATTCAACACGAGAAAATGAAGTATTTTTTTGCTTTAGATTGAAGTTCAAATGGCTCTGAGCACTGTGGGACTTAACATCTATGGTCATCAGTCCCCTAGAACTTAGAACTACTTAAACCTAACTAACCTAAGGACATCACACAACACCCTGTCATCACGAGGCAGAGAAAATCCCTGACCCCGCCGGGAATCGAACCCGGGAACCCGGGCGCGGGAAGCGAGAACGCTACCGTTAGACTGAAGTCAGTTCGAAGAAGTGCACATGACATTGTGTAGTGTTGTAATGCCGAATGGTCTCCTCCGATACTACAGAGCTTCTGGAAGATACGACACATTACGCTATTGATGATTCTTTATGTCACTCTCGAGGTGCCGGCCGGAGTGGCAGTGCGGTTCTAGGCGCTACAGTCTGGAGCCGAGCGACCGCTACGGTCGCAGGTTCGAATCCTGCCTCGGGCATGGATGTGTGTGATGTCCTTAGGTTAGTTAGGTTTAATTAGTTCTAAGTTATAGGCGACTGATGACCTCAGAAGTTAAGTCGCATAGTGCTCAGAGCCATTTGAACCCTTTGAACCACTCTCGAGGCAAAAGTAGACGAAAATCAGAGAAGAGAATGAGTGAGCCTTTGTAAATTCAGTCAGCTTGACCGTAAAGCACGAGACGGTTCACGATTTATCATTGTAGTATGTTCTTTTCATCGACCACAACGTGATTCTCTTCACATACGAATTGATAACGGTCTGTGTGAAGGATGTCTGCATACGGAAAACAGCGTGGAGTTTTATAAATGCTTTTCTCATAATTCACAGATTGATTCTACACTCTACATCTACATCTATACCACGCAAGCCACCTTGCAGTTTGTGGCGGAGAGCGTGTCGTTGTCACTTCCCCTGTGCCTGTGCGGACGGGAGAGTTTAGAGAGTGTTGCCTACAGTGTAAAAAGTGAGAAATGCTGTCTCGTGTGTTAAAATATTTGGGCGAAACGAAATTGCAAAACAGTATTTTTGGTGATTCAGTCAGTGGAATGAATGGGGATGAAATTTATTTACGCCGATAATTTGAAAGTACCCATAAAGTATATTAATGCGAAAAACTTGTGACATGACAGTCACGTATCGCTGAACGATATTTGATTATTTTTCTGCTCATTTCTTGGATATTTTTGAGGACAGTACAAGCTTGCTGACGCTGCAAGCAGGCTTCAGACTACCTTGTGAAGAAATTTCTGGGTCAAGGTGTTCATCCCCTGGTCTGTTTTGACGCAGGAGGTCAGTCACAGAGGCTCTAGAGAAAGGAAATGGGTCCCCAGGGCACTGCAGTTTGCAGAAACCGTTGCAGTAATCTGCTGTTCCACCTCCGACGGCAAATGTGATGTGAAGGCAGCTCAGCTAAGCCATTGCAACTCCCTAGAGTATAACTGTGCATGATAAATTGGCCTACCTGTAGGCATCTCTAAGAATGGGCCGCCATGGCGCCGTTGGGCCACCATGAGAAAATTCGTTGCCATTCTCTCCAGATTGTTATCCAATCAAATGAGTCTTGCCCACCACTATGCTTAGGCGCGAAGGGTTCGACCAATGTGTGGAACATGGCCAGCAACCGCTACAGATCTGTTGCATGTTAAGATGCGTTCTGTACGTCAACGAGGGAAAATTCCTGCAGGGTTCTCCTGTTTTAATGTAAATAAAGTGAAGTTCTCACTGGTCACTGTGGCAATGGCCGTTGTCATCCTCTCCACATGGACGTTTTTCTAAATGTGGGTAGTTAATCTTATAAGAGGATAATTTTGGGCAAGTGCCATCCTACGGTGGAGACTGAGAAAGAGAAATGGACTCGTTTACTTCGCATTTGCGAGCTGCACAGATTAGGAAATCTTGTAGCGCTTCCCAAGCTGTCTTTCAACTAGATGAAGTACCCTGTCACAGTGTTAGCGGGGCATTCATGATTAAATTGAATTTCTCGAGAACTTTGTGTTCAGTAGTTTACGAGGATTTGAGTTAGTTGTGTTGCAGCAGTTACTCTGTCAATATTATAGGCTTTATGTTGATTTTGCTGGAAATTTATTCTCTATCATTTTAATGTCATATGTGTCGGATCTTGCAGTAAATAAATGACATATTAAACATGGACTTGGTTTGAATCTTTGAATTAAACTACTGTCCTACAACTGATCCTGGTTATCCACTGAAAACAAATATACTCCTGTTGAGGGTTGAATAACACTTAGATGGTTTTTTGTTCTACTGATTTTTATTTGTATGAACTAGTTTTCGGCTTATTAGGCCATCTTCAGATAACTACTGACTATTATTTACAAGGAGGTTGTGTTCTTACGAACCAAACATTCTGTACTAAGATACAACGCACTTACATACGATCTTTAGTTGTGGTATTGTCTTTGGAATTGTCAAACGGGTCTTTTGACTTTTTGTTCTGTACAACTGTGTATGTATATATGGACAGGTACCAAGAGACAACTGAACACATTCCTAGAACATCTAAATTCACACCACAAAAACATAGAATTCACCATGGAGCTAGGTGAAAAATCCATTAACTTTTTAGACCTTAACGTAGATATCACCGCAAATACACACACTTTCAAAATTTACAGAAAACGCACAACAACAGATACAGTAATACCCTCATATTCACAACACCCTGTAACACAGAAACATGCAGCCTTCCATTTCATGGTGCATCGCCTCACATCCATACCAATGTCAAACCAAAATTTCCAAACAGAAGTACTCACCATTAAACATATTGCATATACCAATGGCTAAAATCCTGAATTAGTTGACAAATTCTTGCACAAGAAACAAAGAAGGAAAATCTTGCCCTACATTTAAGCCCCCTCCGCAATAACAACCACACCAAAAACTAACTGGTGTATTATACCATATCTAGCCAAAATACTGAAATCCCAGAACTCTAAAACATCATTTTATGTAAGAGGCACTACAGCTAATCTCCTATTCAACAGGAAGGACAAAACAGATAAACTAAGCAACAGTGGGGTGTACAAAGTAACCTGCACTGACTGCAATAAACTGTACATTGGTTAAACAGGCCGGGCCATATCAACAAGGTTGACTGAACATGAACGCACCTGGAGATTAAATAAATCAGACTCCACCTTTGCTGATCATGTGCTCAAAGAAGGACACAAATATCTAAGACACACAGAAGTGCTACATATAGCCAACAAAGGTAGAAAACTCAGCCTACTAGAAGCTGAGCCCTAAATCCCTAGCTGGTTCTAAATGACCAATTGCAACTGAGCCCATCATCACTCTTAAACTTTGCGCAACACAGTAAACCTGCTACTAACCACAAAGTGTCCGATAGTAAACAAATTCACACCCCAATATAATATAATATCCTACATGTGTTTACATTCCTAACTGTAACTCAACTGTAACAACGTAATATTTGGTATTTATTAATGGACAATTACTCTAATAGCAAAATGTAACCCCCAAAGAAAACATCGGTGTTGTACAACCAACAATTAGCGTCCAGTGTAACTGTTCACGACAAATACAAAAAATTGTAATTTTGTAATGATGTGTATTCTAAATAATTCTAACTGTTGTACTGACAAACCGGAAGATAGGAGGGCAGGTCCCATCCAAACTTTAAATTTCAAATGTACCTCATAGGGCGAACACCAGTGATCCACAGAGCTTCGCTGAGCGCCAAATTGAACACCATCGTTGTTTGTCTGAGCGACGAACAAAATCAACAACTATATTACGTCGGTTTCTTGTGGAGACTACAGAGAAAAATAATTTTTCTTTTATTACCTTATTCTTCTTCGAACGAGGCGAACCTGCAAACCGTTACAGAATTAATCAGAAAGAACTTAAAATTAGAAGAAGTTGTGGTGGAGTTGGAACAGTACACGGTCAGTTCAGAATCTACTCACAAGAAGGACCTGTTTCACCGCTCTACAGGTAAGTTCTCGATTAAAACCAACGAGTTAAAATTTCATAGAGTGGCTGAGATACTAGTTACAGCGCTCCTAGCGGCAACCAATGCTAACTCGGCCGCCATGTTCTCCTTAGTCAAAACATTAGGAAAGCGTTACTGTTGTTTGTGTTGGAAGTGTGTCAGCTGTTGTGATATTACTGCAATATTTAACTTTTCTAGTTGACTTTTTTGTTACAAAATATAAAGTCAACATGCCTGCAGTGTGTTCAGCGTTCAACTGCACAAATCGCAGCGATAAAACAACAAATATTTCATATTATAAGTAAGTATATTAGTACCGAAATACGGCACACGTTTTTTAATGTTTATTGAAGAGTCATTTGCATTGGAACTGTAATTATGCTTAAGACAAATGCAGGAAGTAATTTATTTATCGTTGATTACAGATTTCCTTTAAAAGATAAGGAAATTACAAAAAGATGGGTTATAAATATGAAGCGAGAAAACTGGTTTCCTACTACAGCCAGTTACCTCTGTTCAGCTCATTTTGAAGAGAAATATATGTACCACACAAATGTCCAGAGGCGCCTTTTGTCAAAACCAGTACCTACTATCTTTAACTTTCCACCACATTTACAAAAGCAAGATAAAGTATTACGACCACAACCCAGAAAAGCGATCTTTCGACAATTTGCAAGATAGTGCTATTACAGTGACATCATTAGCACAAAGTAAGTCAATAATTTAATTTTACTCCGTGTTCTTATTACTTTGAATAACATACTTTCTATTATAATCTTATGGTGTAACTCTGTTATAAACGTATGATGTAACTACATTCTTTTAGTGCCTTTCGGACCCACATCTGTTTCTGCTGACCACAATTACTGTCTACCAAGCCCTAAGAAGTTGAAAACACAATATAACAGAGTACAAGCAGAGAATGTGCGACTAAAGAAGCGGATAAAGCAAATGAAGCAACTTAGTGTACGACACAAAAGAAGAATAGTGCAGTTACAGACTTTAGTTGCTGGTTTGAGAAAAAGGCTATGTAGTTCAGTTTCTGATATGTTATACAGTGAACATGTAGTTGGTTTGTTGAAGGAGCTATTTGAACTTCAGTGCAGTGCTAAAGTATGCCATTATTCTCAGCAAATAAGGAAATTTTCGCTGACCCTACACTTTTATTCTGCCAAGGCATACAGCTACTTACGAAAATTTGTGAAACTACCCCACCCAAGAACGCTTCGACTTTGTTATTGAATTACTATGCTTGTGTTAACTACTTGTAACACATATTTCAAATAAATTCTCGTTCACAGTGTACTGGTTTTTGAGGCTTTGATTACTTTGAAATAGTGACAAAAATATCGCATTTCTGCGCCCGTTACTGTTTCTAATAGTTAACCACAGCATGTTTAGAAGTTTCACCGTAATATTCTGGTGGTACCTGCTCTAATCGCATTAATTTATGGGCAACAAGTAACGTTATAGTGGATGGACAGACTTATTCGAGTTGTCTTGTAGTGTTATCTACATCGAAAAGTTGAGCCATATTTCGACAAAAACATCCCTTTTTGCTGTCAGTGTACACTGAAATCACTGCTGTCTATTGCTTGTTTTAGAAAAAATAAAGCTAGTATGGGCTGTTTCAAGTAAGTCAAACGCAGTTACAAGGGGGCGGGACACAGCAGACGAATGCCTTGACTAAAGAAAATATGGCGGCCAGAACTTCAATTTGCTTCAAACATGGCGGACCTATAGCCACTCTATGAAATTTTAACTCGTTGATTAAAACTGAGTAAACAGATACCTGTCTGCAGCTGTGCAGCAAGTGGGCCCGAAAGACGTTACTTCACAGTAACGTGCTACGTTGTACTTCTATGTTCCTAGTAAGAACTTGCATCATCATTTTGACCGATAAGATTGATGGATGTAATGTGACGAAAACGTTACTAAAGGAAAACTGATCTTCCATACGATAGAGTGAATAATCTTGTTAACAACTGTTTTTGTCACAGTTTTATTGAATAGCGCAGAAAAATACCGAAGCAGGTGTTTTGCATCTGTCTAAGTTTTGTCTGTGGGCATTTATTTTGTGCGTAAGTTTAAACAGTAGTGTTGACCGTAGTGAATATCATCGTGAACACCCCTGCCACCACCAATACCATCACCAAAAACAAAACTAACACCATCACTACCAACAACAACAACAACAACAACAACACCACCATCATCATCTCTCTCCTTGTTCACCTCCGAATGTCGTGATTCAGACGAACCTGTTTCTATTTTATACCAACTTGTCGCAGACGAAATACCTCAGACTTCAAGAAGAATGTCATAATTTCAGTTTGAAAGGAGGCATTACCGTACTATCAATTTAGTTTAACCATGATTGAAAACTACTGACACAAATTATTTACAGAAAAATGGTAGAAGCCGACCTTGGGATAGAGTTGTTTGAGTTTCAGAGAAATAAAGGAACATACGAGGCAGTACTGACAACAACTTGTCTTAGAAGACAGGGTAAAGAAAGGTAAACCTATGTTTACAGTTTTAGTTGACTTAGGTATATTGATGCTACTGATTGAAATACAATTTTTAAAATTTTGTAGGTGGCAGGGATAAAAACAATGGGAGAAAGGTTATTTACAACTTGTACAGAAACTAGATCGGAGTTACAGGAGTCACAGGACATGAAAGAGAAGCAGGAACTGAGACAGTGTTATAACCTGTCCCTGACGTTATTCAGTGTGTACATGAGCAAGCAGTAAAGGAAACCAAGGAGAAATTTGGAATGGGGATTAGATTCCGAGGAGAAGAAAGAAAAATTTTGAGGTTTGCCGACGACGCTATATTTATGTAAGAGGCAACCAAGAATTACGAAGAGCAGTTCAAAGGGATAAATAGCACATTTTGAAAAGAGGTCATAAGATTAACATCAAAAGACGTAAAACAAAGCTGCTGGAATGTAATCGATTTAATTCATTTGTTGCCGTAGGAATTTAGTTAGGAAAGGAGACGCTAAAATTGGTATCTGAGTTTTGCTATTTGGACACTAAAATACGCGATGATGGTAGCAATAGAAAGAGTACAAAATGCAGACTGACTATGGCATGAAAAGCATTTATGAAAAAGTGGAATTCACTAACATCTTAAATAAATTTAAATCTATCGAAGTCTTTTCTGAAGGTGTTTGTCTTGAGTGTTGTCTAGGACGGAAATTAAATGTGGACAATAAACGGTTCAGACAAGAATAGTACAGAAGCTCTTAAAAGTGGTGCTACGGAAGAACGTTTGAGATTAAAATGAGTAGATCGATTAACTACTGTGGAGGTACTGAAAACAACAGACTACGGAAGGGATCTGGTTGTAGGACATATCCTGAGACAGTTTAGTGATGGTGAGAAGTATGAGGAAAGGGGAGGGGCAATTTTAGGGGGGAGACGGAGAGGCGAATACAGCAAGCAGGTTGAAACGGATGTAGGCTGCAGTAGTTATTTGGAGATGAAGAAACTTGCACAGGACACACTAGCATGGATGTCTGCATTAAACCAGTTTTCGGACTGAAGATCACAACAGCAACGACTACAAGAACAAGAACCTGTCCCAGGCTTCCAGCAGGCGTATACTTAAAATATCTGCCAGTTTATTTGCTCCTTGCTCGTCTTCTACTTACATCGCTGAAGAATTTGAGTCTACCACATAATCATGGAACTGTATCGTGAAGAGTGTCGTTCGTGAAGCAAAATGTCTTGCGTTTGTCAAGGATGTCTGACATGTCCAGTCCTTACATTAAAGGAGATAATGAATAAAACATCTGATAAGGACTTCAACGGAATATACGTCAGGGACAGAAACCATACTCACTTGCGGTATGTTGATGAGATAGTCAGAATGATCCGATTTGGAGAAGAACTAGACGAATGTGGGAAACTACATTCAAGAGGGTGGTACTTCTTCATCATAAATAAATCGAAAGCAACCTATGTTATTATTAGCAGTAATCAGTATTTCTCTCAAGCCACCAATATTTAGAAACCAATCCTACAAATATTACACAGAATTCAAGCACTTGATAGAAATGTTCAAGAAGAGGAAGAGAACGTTCTGTTAGACACACGTCAATGCAAGGGCTCAAGTCGGGAACTTCTCTCACTGCATTTTCAGTCAACGAGTGACCCAGTCTGTCGGGAAAGTTCAAAATACTTTCATACACGACTAGTGGCGCTGTACGGATGTTAGACATGGTATCATCATCTGCAGTAGCCGTTATACAACCACTGCTGTATAAGGCCCTGTCTGGACTTTCTCGTACAACGCAATCTTCACTGTCAATGTTGCTCTTGCATTATTTCGATAAGTCGGCGCCTCGATTATTCCTTGTCACTTGGAAACTACCAAAGTATTTCCGTTATTCACATACTGCCTGTTCGCTTAGTTACGTGCCCTTCCGACACCCAGACGCCCATTTCGTTTCTATTTGAGTCGTCATCATGGTGGAGATGCTAGAGTTTAGTGTAGATGTGTGGGGAAGAAAACCAGAGGGTCCATAAGATCATTAACAGGCTTCCCCAGAGACATTCATGCCGCGGCAGTTAGCGACTAGTACCCATTTTGAGTGTGTCGGTGTGTTGCAACATTTATCAGTAACACGTCTACTGGCTGTGTCCTTGGTATTTTTGACAACAGACTTCTCAAGACACTGATCCAGCATTGTTATTTCTTCTTTGATACTTGCTAGTAATGTACAAACGCAGTGTGTGTCTGGTCAGTCTGGGCTAAGGAGTAGGCATGCTACGGAAATATCAAAGGTGAATGTTCTTTTTGAGAGTAATGACTTACTCTTGTACTGGAAAATCGTAACTAGATATATAGGTGTAATCATAGATGAGCGACTGGCTTTCCTACGCGAAAGAGATCTGATAGATCCTGGCTGAATAAATTCGGTAAAATGCAACTGCCTCTAGCCACTGTGAGAATATATCAGTTCTCACTTTTTGAGTCCATTGTTTACTTCGCGGTAATCATAGGGGCTCATCAACTAAGCCCCTCAGTGAACATGACTGGAGTCAGGAGAGTGGAATTCTTGTCAGCGTCTTTCAGCGCCACGACGGTGGAAACACTTCATGTGGTGCTTGGAATCTGCACCGTAGATATCAGTGTTAAATACGAAGCTGCCACCTACTGGTGAAGATGGAAAAAGTTGCAAATTGCCTATTGAAGCAAAGAGCATACATCATAAACGACGAGTGAGAACATGGCGCCTTACCTGGCGGAGGGAATGGGACAATAGCGCTAAGGGCCTTAGGTGATACGCATTCTTCCTCGACATCACGGAGATGGGATATAATGTGGTGTCACCGCCAGACACCACACTTGCTAGGTGGTAGTTTAAATCGGCCGCGGTCCATGTAGTACATGTCGGACCCGCGTGTCGCCACTGTGATCGCAGACCTAGCGCCACCACCAAGGCAGGTCTCGTGATACGAGAGTGGATTCGCCCCAGTTGTACGAGAACCAAGCTACCGCCCAGTTGTACGAGAACCAAGCTACCGCCCAGTTGTACGCGAACCTAGCTATCGCCCAGTTGTACGAAGCCTTTCTCTCTCATTAGCCGAGAGACAGAATAGCCATCAGTTAAGTTAATGGCTACGAACTAGCAAGGAGCCATTTGTATCAGTGCCTATAGCTTACGAGTATTCAAGAGAGATGTATTCCAAGGAATTATTAAAAGTTAAGTAAAAAGCATCTACATACTTTTCTTCTTATTCATTCATAAGTTTTTATGTTCCAGACTTCACGCCCGTATGCTTATTGCCGTGCGTGCACTATCGGCTACAGCTTTAGTTTAGCATTCCTTTTCAGCAATCAACATCACGGTGTCGGTCCAGCTACCGACACTACATATAAGTCAACCAGAAATGGCATGGTCCGTTTCTTCTCCGGACACGGTCCTTATCCAACGCATTTAAACTGTACACATCTCAACCAAAGGCATATTCATGCCGCGGCAGTTAGCGACTGGTACCCATTTTGAGTGTGTCGGTGTGTTGCAACATTTATCAGTAACACGTCTACTGGCTGTGTCCTTGGTATTTTTGATAACAGACTTCTCAAGTCACTGATCCAGCATTGTTATTTTCTCTTTGATACTTGCTAGTAATGTATAAACGCGAAAGAGATCTGATAGATCCAGTACTTGTTATCAAAAATACCAAGGACACAGCCAGTAGACGTGTTACTGATAAATGTTGCAACACACCGACCCACTCAAAATGGGTACTAGTCGCTAACTGCCGCGGCATGAATATCTCTGGGGAAGCCTGTTAATGATCTTATGGACCCACTGGTTTTCTTCCACACACATCTACAGTAAACTCTAGCATTTCCACCATGATGACGACTCAAATAGAAACGAAATGGGCGTCTGGGTGTCGGAAGGGCACGTAACTATGGATCCAGCAACTATGTAATGGAATTCGATCCTCTGAACACACAGTTCTTCGCTGCAGATTGTTTGGACACGTCATACATCCTGGACAAACGCAAGACAACTGAATATAACGCAACCAGGGGCACAGTACAGAGGAGTTTCTTGAATAATGTAGCCAAATCTGTTAGAAACACACTTTATAGGCAGTACAAGGGGGCTTGGCCCTGCAAACGAAACGGAAGGGCGTAAGTGATGACGCAGACGCTCAAACTTATGAAACTACAGGCACGCACACGAACACAGACACAGATGTGGATCACAATGAAAATCTAAACTTCTCTCAAATAGACGAGACCGTGATTGGCTTTTAGGCAGCTTTAGTTACACAAAAACTGTCATTAAAATAAAAATAGTTGTAAAACTGATACATTCGATTTCGAGTAATAGCATTACATTCTTAACATATGAAAAATAACAATACGTTATCAGCATTAGATACACAGCAGTACAATAAAAGTAGTTTCCGAGCAGGAGATTTAGATGTAGAGTGCAGAGCTCTCGCTTTATCCAAGGCCTCCGCCCGTGCTCAACTTCGGTGCCAGTAGCTGCTACTATTTTTCTGTCATCTCTCTGTTTCTTCTTGACGAATACGTTTTATCAGAACAACTAAAAGTAGACTTCTTTTTATTAAATAATGCTGACGTTGCAGAGCATAAACAGGACAAAGTTCACAGGAATGAATGAAGCAGCTGTTTACTTACTTATGTCATTAATTAAAACAAATGTGCAACTGTAAATAGAGATGAATTTCACCTGTCTCTGCCCCCACATGCAGGTCAAGTGTAAATCGCAACGAGCAAATAAATAATACGAGTTAATGACAGGACAGTTCCCAAGCGTTGTGAAAGAGCATCAGCCAGTCTTGGCGGGTACAGGAGATGACCACACTCGAAGATGGACTCAAAAGGCGACATTATAGGCACGAACATACGAAATGTTTTCTTGTCAAACTAAAAAGTTCAGTCTGTATCAATAAAAACGTAATGTATCTGGAATACTTAAGTTTTCATGCGATTAGTAAATAAAAATAAAAAGGTAGCTTTATTGTAAATGATGATTCAGCATTTGGCAACTAACATTTCTACTTGATAATAAATATACAGTTCAAAGAAAAGTGAAATACAGCTGCAACAAGTGACAATCGAATGAGCGACATCGCGATTGTAGCACTGATACGCAACAGACTCATCTGTGGGCGAACCCTGTAAAACAGCGGCAATATTTCATATTTAACCGCGTTCGGAAATCTCCTGATGTTCAAAGACAATTTTTTAGGTTATTTTTTAATTATTGCGTCGCAATGCTTTAGGATAATGATGTTCGGGCAGTGAACTGTAGATCGTGTAATCGTGTAAGTATGAAGCAAATCGAAGAGAACCAGTCGGCAAGATCCCCTTGTTAGATCACATGGTCCATGTAGAAGCAAGGGAGGAAGCATGTACTAATTAGCCGAGTACCGGTACAGGAGAGCGAGCGTGCTGGCTCCAAGAAACCGCTGTCGGCTATGCACATCTAGTGCGAAATGTACAGACTTTCGTTAGCGGTTTGGGAGAACATAACCTCTGTTGAGGAGACGATCCTACGTCTAAACATGGGCCGCAGTTAATTGTAAAATATTAAAAACTTTAGTGCACAGAGTTTATAGCGGTACAAAGATTGTTTTTCCGAAGATATATGACCTTTTATGACTATATATCTCTACAAAACACAAGCATAATGAAATTCATAAAGAAGCTATGAACAAATAAATCTTTTATTATCTTCTACTCACAGTTTAAAAGGATAGGAACGCACAGACCACTAACGGTACGGAAGTAAGTACTGGCACAGACTAGTGAACAAAATAAGTGGCGAACGTGATAAACAGACAAAAACGTAGGGGCAGAGGTGAGCTAGGAGTGAGTGGAATGTGTATGGGGAACGGTTGTACTGTTTACGAGAAGCATATTATGTTATCACGAAAAAATGTTAACTGGTTCCTGTAGCATTCGCAGGGGCATATAATGAAACCGTTTTCGATAATTAAGGATTAATTCAGGATTCTGTGGATGGTGTTTATTGATAGCCAGAATTTCAAGTAGTGTTAGTGTTTTGGCTTTAGTTCGTCTGTTGGCAACAGCACATTTAACATCATAAGAATGAAGTTCAAAGTATAATCAGTAAAGCTGGAACGTTTAGTTTTCAGTCTCCGATTCCTCTGAAGTTCAGTGACTCTAGCAGTTATAGTCCTATCTGACAGAATTTGCCAAACAAACTGTAGAAAATCCTATAAATTCCACTCTTTTGTGAACGTAGATCCTGTCTTTACTTTTGAACAGAATGTTGGTAACAGCATTCTTACGAGGAGAACACGGAAATGGTATCACCCGATTTCCGAGGAACTTCACTCCGTGTAAGAGGGGTTAAAACAAGCGAACAGTTGTCTCGGATTATACGTAGGTACTCTCCCGTTTCTGAAAAAACGGCGCTCAAAGTTTGCGACGTATTTTCCAGGTACTATATGTGCCTTTAACTGCGTGATATCCTCACATGAAATGATCGTGATCAGCGTCGCGTTCCCCCCCCCTCCCCCCCCCCCCCCGCATATTCTAAACTCAATTATTGTTTTCATTTACCTACCCATGTCCGTAGCAGACTACTACACGGATGTTTCTAATCAACTTAAGATATACAGTTAACTGTAAAATCACAACTGGATTTCACAGTAGGTGTCACATACACTCCTGGAAATTGAAATAAGAACACCGTGAATTCATTGTCCCAGGAAGGGGAAACTTTATTGACACATTCCTGGGGTCAGATACATCACATGATCACACTGACAGAACCACAGGCACATAGACACAGGCAACAGAGCATGCACAATGTCGGCACTAGTACAGTGTATATCCACCTTTCGCAGCAATGCAGGCTGCTATTCTCCCATGGAGACGATCGTAGAGATGCTGGATGTAGTCCTGTGGAACGGCTTGCCATGCCATTTCCACCTGGCACCTCAGTTGGACCAGCGTTCGTGCTGGACGTGCAGACCGCGTGAGACGAATCTTCATCCAGTCCCAAACATGCTCAATGGGGGACAGATCCGGAGATCTTGCTGGCCAGGGTAGTTGACTTACACCTTCTAGAGCACGTTGGGTGGCACGGGATACATGCGGACGTGCATTGTCCTGTTGGAACAGCAAGTTCCCTTGCCGGTCTCGGAATGGTAGAACGATGGGTTCGATGACGGTTTGGATGTACCGTGCACTATTCGGTGTCCCCTCGACGATCACCAGTGGTGTACGGCCAGTGTAGGAGATCGCTCCCCACACCATGATGCCGGGTGTTGGCCCTGTGTGCCTCGGTCGTATGCAGTCTTGATTGTGGCGCTCACCTGCACGGCGCCAAACACGCATACGACCATCATTGGTACCAAGGCAGAAGCGACTCTCATCGCTGAAGACGACACGTCTCCATTCGTCCCTCCATTCACGCCTGTCGCGACACCACTGGAGGCGGGCTGCACGATGTTGGGGCGTGAGCGGAAGACGGCCTAACGGTGTGCGGGACCGTAGCCCAGCTTCATGGAGACGGTTGCGAATGGTCCTCGCCGATACCCCAGGAGCAACAGTGTCCCTAATTTGCTGGGAAGTGGCGGTGCGGTCCCCTACGGCACTGCGTAGGATCCTACAGTCTTGGCGTGCATCCGTGCGTCGCTGCGGTCCGGTCCCAGGTCGACGGGCACGTGCACCTTCCGCCGACCACTGGCGACAACATCGATGTACTGTGGAGACCTCACACCCCACGTGTTGAGGAATTCGGCGGTACGTCCACCCGGCCTCCCGCATGCCCACTATACGCCCTCGCTCAAAGTCCGTCAACTGCACATACGGTTCACGTCCACGCTGTCGCGGCATGCTACCAGTGTTAAAGACTGCGATGGAGCTCCGTATGCCACGGCAAACTGGCTGACACTAACGGCGGCGGTGCACAAATGCTGCGCAGCTAGCGTCATTCGACGGCCAACACCGCGGTTCCTGGTGTGTCCGCTGTGCCGTGCGTGTGATCATTGCTTGTACAGCCCTCTCGCAGTGTCCAGAGCAAGTATGGTGGGTCTGACACACCGGTGTCAATGTGTTCTTTTTTCCATTTCCAGGAGTGTATTTATTGTACAAGATATGTGTACATGGTATGTTGAAGGGTCACAATATTTTTATATTCTCTTGTACTGATGTTTTTTTCTTATATCAACTCTTATATTAATTTTAATATTTTTTTTTCATACGTTTATTCTTCTGGAAAATTTGGTGCATTACCGTCGATGATACTGATAGTAGAAATATTCGAAACACAAGGTATCCCCAACATCACGAGCATCGCTCGAAGGCATGTTTGCCACAGTGATATTTCATCATATGAATTTCACTCGGGAAAGAAACGTCATTACCTTTGGTGAAGATTTCGAGTGTTAGCAATAAATTCGCGGCAAACTATACATAACGGATCACTTTCGCCGAAACCGGCGTTTGTAATAGGTTATAATCAAGATACACTACAGGACTTTCATCGAAAACAGCTTCAAAGAATTTTCTCATTTTTAAAGTCATTCATCTGACATGCAGTTAGTAGACAAATAAGGACAACGTTATATGAATATACACTGGGAAACATTCGTGTAGCAATCTTCTACAGAAATGGATACAGAAATTAAAAATAAAGGTAATAATTGCGTTTCGAACACAGGGCGCAAAAATCAAGACTTGCGACGCTAATGACGCTGCCACGATTTCAGCAGAAGAAAGCGCCCCCAAACAGGCACATAAAGTACCTCGAAATTACCACGCACACTGATCGTCCTTTTTCTCAGCAAGGGTCGGATATCTACGGATAAAATGGCTTCAGCTACGTTCAAAAAATTTACCTTGACTGTGGCTCAAGCCAAAATAAAAATTGTCAACCGATTAGCTAGTTAATATCTACCAGTTTAGAGCTCAGTTAAAATAGGCGAGACAGAAAACCTTTTTAATGTTGCGCAGTTCCTTATCTAATATCCCAACAATTATTGTTAATGTGATAAATAAAATATGGATTTCTTAATTAATTCAATTCGACTACGAGATGATATAAGTTTTGTCCCCTTTTGTTTACTGTTGCTTAGGTGACAT
The DNA here is from genome assembly GCF_021461385.2 of Schistocerca piceifrons. Taxonomy (NCBI): domain Eukaryota; kingdom Metazoa; phylum Arthropoda; class Insecta; order Orthoptera; family Acrididae; genus Schistocerca; species Schistocerca piceifrons. Next base: position 198,147,691 of record NC_060138.1, on the reverse strand, counting down.
CAGACTAATTACCAGTCTCTGCAAACTCTTACTGAATTTCTGGGTTGAATACTGGAAGTTATTTCATTTGGACAAACGTTATTATGTATTCGTCACCCTATGATTACAGTGACAACAAAGAATTAAGTACTTTTTCTTCAGCTTAGTTCATAATGTGAATTCATTTGCGTGAGATCAAACAGTAAAAACATATCGATTCCGCAAGTCAGTGGATAATAGTGCTGCTTTCTTGAATACTCTTTTTTGTTATAATAATGAGAGCTGATCCTTGACTCACGTCTATCTTCTCTCCTCCAAGTTAAGAAACTAATCAGTTACATTAACAAAAGAAAGGGTCAGTGTCGTATAAGATTCAGACAAAATCATTTGGCAGCAGTTCCTTTTCCATTTTTTTATTTATTTGGTTTTCAGCGTCAGTATTCTATTTAACCATTGACAGCTAAAAGAAAAAGGGGAATTTCTTAAACTTAGACATGACCGTGTGCATTGCAATAACTGAAAATTGCTTCTTCATTGTCGTGTAAGCCAAAACAAGCTTAATTTGTAAACAATCAAGTAAAAAAAGGATGAAAAAGCAGTGTAATGTTTGTAAAGTCACCACTCTATGAGATCTAAGCGATTTCTTAAGTAAAATGGTGATTGCACCTTGTATATAGTTCTGTGGTCAAATTTTAAAATTGCTCACCAAAATAAGTCTTGCCTGACGTCGCAGCACTGCTGTAACGTTCTAATAGTGCTTGTTGGGAATAGAACCCTAAGATTGCTTAGTTCTGAGAGCAGTTGTTTTCTCTATTGATCGTACTTTGCGCAAGCGAAGATTAAATGATTAATGTCACCCACATCTGGGTTGTTGCAGGCACAGCTGTCAGAGTTCCTTAGTTGTAGACGAAGTAACTGACAGGGAAAGCTGCCATGATTCAATCTCATCTTCGTGATTGTAGAAATTGGTTTGTGGTATACAGAAGTGTTGTGAAGGCACTTTAAACTAGGTAGGTGAGGTTGTCTATAACTATAATATGTTCCTTCATATACAGAAAACTTGAGTCTCATTTCAAATAAGTACCCCGCTCATACAAGTATAATCGGTGGTGACTTCAATCCACCATCGATATGCTGGAAAAACTATACGTTTAAAGAAGCGGCAGGCATAAAACGTCATCCGAAATTGTACTGAAAGCTTTCTCAGAAAATTATTTTGAACCATTAGTTCATGAGCTCACTCGAAGCGTAAATGGTTGCGAAAGCATACTTGACCTTTTAGCAACAAATAATCATGGACAAATAGTGAGTATTGTGACGAATACAGGAATTAACGACCACAAGGCAATTGCTGCTAGGCTGAATACCGTACCACCTACAACCATCAAAGAGAAACGCAAAGTACATCTATTTAAAAATGCTGATAAAAATGCTCTTAACGCCTTTTAAAGAGACAGTCTTCACTCCTTCCGATCTCATCATGTCAGTGTAGAAAAGTTGTCGAATGTTTTCAGAGAGATAGTATCGACAGCAATTGAGAGATATATACCACATAAATTAATAAGTGATGGTACTGATCCCACATGGTACACAAAACGGGTCAAATCTTTGTTGCAGAAGCAACGTAAAAAAGTATGCGAAATATAAAAGAACGCAAAATCCCCAAGATTGGCAAAGTTTTACAGAAGTTCGAAATATAGCGCATACTTCAATGCGAGATGCTTTTAATAATTTCCACAACGAAATTCCGTCTCGAAATCTGGCAAAAAACCTTAGGAGATTCTGGTCATGCATAAAGCAAACCAGTGGCAAGACGCAAACAATACCTTCACTGCGCAATAACTTCGGTGAAGTCACTGATGACAGTGCCACTAAAGCAGAGTTATTAAGCACGGTTTCCCGAAACTCCTTCACCAAAGAAGACGAATTAAATATCCCTGAACTCCAATCAAGAACAGCTGCCAAGATGAGAAACATAGAAGGAGATACCCTCGGTGTAACAAAGCAGCTTAAATCACATAATAAAGGCAAAGCCTCCGGTCCAGATTGTATACCAGTCAGGTTCCTCTCAGAGCATGCTGATAAAATAGCTCCATATTTAGGAATTATATACAACCACTCGCTCACAGAAAGATCCGTACCTAAAGACTGGAAAATTGCTCAAGTCACACCAATACCCAAAAAGGGAAGTAGGAGTAATCCGTTGAATTAAAGGCCTATATCACTAACGTCGATTTGCAGTAGGGTTTTGGAACATATACTGTATTCGAACATTATGAAGTACCTCGAAGAAAACTGTTTATTGACACAGAGTCGGCACGGTTTCGTCAAATATCGTTCTTGTGAAACACAACTAGCTCTTTATACTCATGAAGTAATGAGTGCTATCGACAGAGGATGTCAAATTGACTCAATATTTTTAGATTTTCAGAAGACACCGTTCATCACAAGCGTCTTCTAACCAAACTGCGCGCCTAAGGAGTATCGCCTCAGTTGTGCGACTGGATTCGTGATTTCCTGTCAGAAAGGTCACAGTTCGTATTAATGGACGGAAAGTCATCGAGTAAAACAGAAGTAATATACGGCGTTCCCCAAGGAAGTGTTATAGGCCTTCTATTGTTCCTGATCTATATTAACGACATACGAGACAATCTCAGTAGCCGTCTTAGATTGTTTGCAGATGATGCTGTCATTTACCGTCTTATAAAGTCATCAGAATGAACATTTCATTCTCACATAAATGGTTGTAAAAACCGATACGCATAAATAGTTCAACTTCTCTCCCCCTAAGATTTGAAGTTAACTTATTATGACTGAATAATATGTAGTTACTTGAGTGGAAACTTTTGGGCGAGAGAAGTCGCTTCTCCATAGTTTTGACACAACTATTTCGCACGCTTCCAGGTAGAAATTTTGTTACTATTTTGAACCCTTAAGTATATAAAACATAATGATTAGAAGTTACGGTTGGTGATTATAATCCGTCTAACGCTCGTCGTCGAAGTTAGAACATGGAATAAAATCTCTGTGGCTCTGCAGAATGCCGGCGATCGTCGACTTTGAAAATTCTTAAAACAGGTAGAGGCACCATGGGAACCCTTCTTAGGTGGTACGATGTACTCACTATGCTGCATGGGAATCATTGTCGAAGTTGTGTATGTTTCGATAAAGTCAGATTTTAATCTCTTAAAACAGAGCATAAATTACCGTGGTGCAGGGTCTCCTAATTTCCTAGGATACAAGGTTTCCGACGAGTTACGACATACCAAATAACGTTCCGAACCACATACAAGGACGGAGTTAAAATAATCAAAGAACTGAATGTTCTTTTTCCATTCACGAAATTATAATTTCCCATAAACGATTTTCCTAGATACGTTCCAGTATACACCATCCTCTAATATGAGATGAGATGCTATCACATTTAATCAAATTTCAATCCGGATATAAAATGGCGTCTTACAACAATTCCGCTAATTACAGATCCAATGCGTTGCTACTCTCCGCAATTCTCAATCAGGAGTAGTAAGTCCATTGTACACGTAATGTTCCAGTCATGAGTCTTTGAGATGAAAAAATCACTTGCGTGGTTGTACGCAATCATTTGTGCTACATGTCAAAAATAATAGAGGAAGGGTGATAGCACAATGGTACAGGTACCAGGAAAAGTTATTACGTGGACCTGGAATGCTGCATACCTTTCCTGCTATAATTATAAGTTTTATGTAAATTTTTCTTGGGATCTACTTAAAATATAACGATGAAATTTTTACAAGTTTTTAAACAGGTTTTATTTAATATTTCAAAATGTTTTGGGAGCTATGGACTGTAACATGAAAAATTAATATTTTTTTATCTGAATACTAATACTTTAACAGAAAGTATCAATTGGAACTTCTCATATCATTTTCTTCTGTAGCATGGAATTCAGCAGAAAGATTTTAAAACAGTAAACACACATATTACAACAGCCTGTAAAAATTTGAGCTCTGTATGTATTATAGTTTTAAAGAAAACCGCACGTACAATTTAAGAAATGTAAATGTGAGAAACGAAGCTTTAAAAACTATTACCTGTTTAGAACAATCCAGTTGCATAGGATGGACAGTCAGATTCTTCAGGCTTATCTAACAGTTTTCTTTTTACACTTTTTATCTGCTGAAGTTTGTCCTCATAAATAAACTTGTTCCCATAAACAAACTTCAGCAGAAGTTTGTACCCTTTCAGCATTTCTTATTCTTTCAGAGTCTATCGAAGCCATGGATTCGATTATGGAGAATCCTGGTTTCAGTCCTAGCCTCTTCAGAACTTCGCGCTTGATCACATTCCCTTTATTGTAAACAGCTACAGCATCATTGACTCTAAAATGTAGAGTACTAATTTCAACAAAAATCCTTTTGGTAATGTGACTCCAAATTACGTTAAGTGTATTTTCATTGCAATTTTGTGTTTTTCCAAGTAAACATTTCTCCAACAATGTTCCATTTGATAATTCTCTAAATATTAGCTTGACTTCTTCTGTAATTAATGCAAGTAAATTGTTTTTGTGGTCGTAGATTTCTTCTGCATTTTTCAATTTATTGTACCTACACTATGAAGATGGACCAGGTGAACATAAATTGCGTTTAGGTTTTGCATCTGTCGACATCGTATGAAAAAATAGTGAGCAAATTGTCTTTCTCATGTCACTTACCTATTATGTATTCCACCTTATACTCCATCATCTTTCGGACTTGCATCCAGGTTAGTATTTTTGCTTGTTCCGATATTTCGTCTAATCAACTTAGAGCTATGAGAGAGTTGCTAGCAGGATTTAAACCACTTATACAGTACTGTGGAACAAACGCGTGTGAGCCAGAGACAAGGATTTTTTTTAAAAAAAAGTATGGCATTTGGTGAAAATGTACGACATAACCAGACATATTACAAATACAATAAATTGAAAATAGTTATTACGAACGAACAGGTGATTATTAAAAGAGATCTAAGCCATTATTGGACAGTTTTGTGAAAACACACTGTTCTATCCTCTAGAATTTGTACCAAACAAGTAGAGTTCATTTAAGGAAATAATTAACTGCGAATGGATTGTAGAGCACATTGCTGGCTGCCCACTGAAATGCTTCTCAAGGAGAAAAAACTATTATGATTCGACGGCTTGTGTACCTTTTCTATTGCCGAAGAAAATATACTATAAGTTTCACAGCCGAAGAGACTCTACTGAACCAAAGAAAAACAGTTGAAGAACATAAGTCCTGGACAGTTATCTGAAAAAATCTGAATTTCCTGGAAATTAGATTGCATATATTTTCACACTCTGAGGAGAAGGCCGGCCGCCGTGACCGAGCGGTTTTAGGCGCTTCAGTCCGGAACCGCGCTGCTGCTGCGGTCGCAGGTTCAAATCCTGCCTCGGGCATGGATGTGTGTGATGTCCTTAGGTTAGTTAGGTTTAGGTGGTTCTAAGTCTTGGGGACTGATGACCTCAGATGTTAAGTCCCATAGTGCTTAGAGCCTTTTGAACCATTTTGTACATTATTGTTGATGTAGTTATCATCATTCGGTTCTTTCCGGGTTTCTCCACCATGATGTACCTAACAGACCAGTTTTCATGTTATACACACAGAATACTTATACGAGAAGTCTTTAATAAAAAGATTCCTGAACAGGAATTTCGGATTTTACGAGTTTGCATGCAATCTAAAACATGATCCAGGACCTCATTAGAATTTTTGTTCGCTGACGTGTAAAGCGTTTCCAAATTGTTTGGATTTCCTTTGGTGCCCCATTAATTCTGCAGAAATGACTTTTTTGCATTATCGTTTAACAACTTTTTTTCAGTTTTTTTTTTAATTTTCTTCACATTCACAGCACGAGTCCACCTGCGGCCAGCCAAACATAAGACCGAAATTTTTTTGAAATGCCATAAATAGAACGCAATATTTAATTCTTGAATCGGGATACCTCTTTTTAATAAGGCTGTACACTTCAGCAAAAAAAAGTTCTGCTACAAGGTAAGTATAACTGCATGAAGTATAATGAGCCTGTTTCACTGGGAAAGAGCTCGTATGTATGTGCCGCTGAACAAGACCATTCCTTTCAGTTTTCAAAGAAGGAGGATGATGACTTCACTTATCTTTGGGGAATTTTTCCTCTGACAAGAGTTTTCGCAAACGTCTTATTCTCTCATCAGAAACGTAGTAAAGCCTAAAATAGGTATCTCTACGAACCTCCACTTTTGTATCACGCACTAGCATGAGATATTTGAAAATTTTTCTTTAAATATGGCTTTTTCTTTTACTGACCGGTGCTTACGACTTCACATGTATTAATCACCCGTTGTGTATTAAAATCTTTTTTATTTTTGAACGCCAACGTACGCAGTGAATCAAAGATAACTACTCCATTGACGTCATCAAACCGGTCATAGCATTTTCTGTTGCACCTCTTATAAAAGGCACAGTGTCATGCTCTCGTTTGTCAAATCGTATAAATGAATAGTTAGGTCTCTTCAGAGACGTACAGTATATTGTTAATTAAATATACTTACAAGGCGAACGGGTCATTCTCACTTTCCTTGCAACATCACCTTGCTCAATATATTCGTCGCCTCTCAGACGACCAGTTTTAATAATATTCCTTTTATATTCTTCTGGTCGTCTTTTCTTTTTCTTGTCTTTTCTGCAGATGAAACACATTCTAGTCCATTCGCTCTGAGCATTGTATAATAATCACAAATTACCGGCCCAGTTGTTAATAAAAACACTACCAATGTTGCAACTTTGTACGAACGCGATCGTATTCATAATATTAAACACCACATGATGAAACGAAGAAAACAGATCCAGGGAAAGCATGGTACCAAATTTTACTTCCTGCCGGAGATTTCACCTACAGTATGCAGAATATTAATGTTACGTTTTAGTCAATTATACGTGGGACAATATTAACAAAAATGTAAAAATATAAACCCACCTCTGTATAGTGCTACTGAAAATGAGAAGAGAATAACTACAGTTCTATGAGAGACAATATTGTTTACTTACCTTGCTTATTGCCGGCCGAAGTGGCCGTGCGGTTAAAGGCGCTGCAGTCTGGAACCGCAAGACCGCTACGGTCGCAGGTTCGAATCCTGCCTCGGGCATGGATGTTTGTGATGTCCTTAGGTTAGTTAGATTTAACTAGTTCTAAGTTCTAGGGGACTAATGACCTCGGCAGTTGAGTCCCATAGTGCTCAGAGCCATTTGAACCATTTGAACCTTGCTTATTTGCAGCATATCTAGCGTCGTATGAAACTCGTCACGTTGCCAGGCAGCATACTATACTGTTAGATTTAGAGTTTGATTAACTTTCACACATTCTGAATAGCGAGTAATATTAGTAAAAGTCAACGGGAAATGCTATGAGATATGTGGAGACAAACACTTCGGCCAGGGAAAAGAATGAAGTGAAGACGCAATCAGGATGCTTTTAAAAAAAGTGTCCCACATTCTTGCAGAATACTGGTCAAAACTAGAAACTAAATTTCCTCGAAATGAATGGTCGTAAACAAATACTTCTCGAGATGTGCGCCATTACGTCCTACGTGAGCTAAGCGTTGACAGTACAGGGGATGTTTAAAGTGGTTGCCACTCATTCTTACTTATCCTTCAATACTTTTTCTCAGCGAATCACGAACGCATCCTGACAGCTCCCAGGTCGGGTCATATGCACGGGACGTAAATTACTGTAATGCCTCCACGTATCGATTGATGTGGAATATATCAGTGTCTTTAAACGGCCCCATAGCAAGTAAATCTAAGGATTTCGGATCAGTTGAATGGGAAGGTCATGTTACAGGATCTTCTTCGCCTCAACCCATGGCTCACTACACATTTGTGTTAGGTGCTGTGGTAAGAGGCGTAGAAAATGAGCTGGTGCCTGCCGGTTAACGCCATTGGCTAAGTCACTGCAGAATATCACGTCTATCATTTACCGAGTCCCGCAATACCAGATAATTTCTCTGATTATGTTGTTCACACTCACCTGAGTCAGTGACATTATTGTGATGCCAACGAAACCTCAAAACGACACGCACAGAATGACTGATTCAGGATGCCGTTGTTAAGTACTGCATCTGGCAACCGGTTCATAGAGCACGAAGTACTATCAGAACCAGCAGGCGCAGTGTCTAGAGAGCTTGCAGTATCTGACCTTAGGAAACACAAAGGATACTGGTATAAGATTTCTAACAGAACAGTCAGCACAAAGCAAAGTTATTGGAGTACTGATTTCAGCAGAAAGAAGTATACCGATCAGTTTAGCTACTTTACGACAGGCAGATCTGTCTGGTCTTTGCACTGAAGTAACAATATTTCCGCCCATGTTCCAAAATTCATGAGGTTGAATATTGTCTATCAGGAACTGTTGTCTAATTACTGAAAATAGATTTCACATTTTTTCGGTTGACACTAGAAGCTCTGTTAAGCTGGTCGTGCCAGTTTTACAAAATTAAAGAGTGGGTTGTCTTTTTAAAAAGCAGCGGAACAGGTATTCCGGCACGTCCATTATCTTGCCATGATTCAGGAAATTTAATAGAATTTGCCCACAAACATCATCAGTCAAATCATTTTTTTCCATTTTGCATTATAAGACAGTAAACATCGGCTACTTGAAGAACGTATTGCATAATTCCTTCTTGTTGTCATTAGAAAGAAATTTTCCATATCGAAAGTGATCAACTGTGGTAGGAGGCCGAGTTACCACTTCATCATTGGTATCATCTTGGGGAACATTCTACAGTATCTTGCGGAAGTTCGATATCTGTTTTGATAATCAGCCGCAGATTTAAAAACCGATAATCCTTTCTTGTTATCTTCATCACTGCTCCAAGTTTGATGCCTGCAGCAACTTCCCTTCGGTTTGCCTTTTATTTGTGATTTCTCACCAGATTCACCTGAAACAATCAAAAACATCAAAAAAATCCTTCCATGATATGTTCCCACATGTAACAACCATGCAGGAAATTTCTGTGACATCGAACGCTGAACAAACTTTATTGACAAAACCCAGCTGGGGAAACAGAACTTGACCTTAACCTTACCCCTGACTCAGAAAAATATTGTGCAAAGCTTATAACAGAAAATGGTTGGAATATAGACTTCACTGAATGCAGAGAGAATAATGAGAGTTAACTATATAAAAAATAAATATTTTCAGTTACAAATAATTTAAAGTGTAGACTACTATCACCAAGAACAGGAAACTTTGTAGTCAGAATGTTGTGGTTCTACTGTGGTTTGAGTTTAGACAGCTAGGAAGAAGCAGTGATTGACAACTGAACAATGAGACTTGTGACAATGAACCCTTGGGACAGGCTCGTTCGGTCTCCCCTATACGGCACACGAAAAAAAAAGAACGGATACTGTTTCAATTTATGACGGATGCCATCAAATTACCAACGCTCCGTTCTGGAGCGAAGTCGACGTTCTGATTCATCACAAAGGTGTTCCATTCCTTTCCGGTCAGGACTCGGGGCAGGCCAGCATATTTCATGAATGTTACTGTCCACAAAACATTGCGTCACAGATGCTGCTATATGACAGGATGCGTTTTCTGATGAGTCAGTCATCGTCTCCGAACTCTTCCTCCCTATATGCAAGTATACAGGGGGATCCATTGATAGTGACCGGGCCAAATACCTCACCAAATAAGCGTCAAACGAAAAAACTACAAAGAACGAAACTCGTCTAGCTTGAAGGGGCAAACCAGATGGCACTATGGTTGGCCCGCTGGATGGCGCTGCCATAGGTTAAACGGATATCAACTGCGTTTTTTTTAATAGGAACCCACATTTTTTATTACATATTTCTGTAGTACATAAAGAAATATGAATGTTTTAGTTGGGCCACTTTTTTCGCTTTGTGATAGATGACGCTGTAATAGTCACAAACATATAAGTACATGGCATCACGTAACATTCCGACAGGACGGACGGTATTTGCTTCCTGATACATTACCCGTGTTAAAATGGACCGTTTACCAATTGAGGATAAGGTCGATATCGTGTTGATGTATAACGATTGTGATCAAAATGCCCAACGTGCGTGTGCTGTGTATGCTGCTCGGTATACTGGACGACATCATCCAAGTGTCCGGACCGTTCGCAGCATAGTTACGTTATTTAAGGAAACAGGAAGAGTTCAGCCACACATGAAACGTCATCCACGACCTTCACAAATGAAGATGCCCAAGTAGGTGTTTCAGCTGCTGTCACGGCTAATCCGCACATCAGTAGCAGACAAATTGCGCGAGAATCGGGAATCTCAAAAACGTCGGTGTTGAGAATGCAACATCAACATCGATTGCACCCGTACCATATTTCTGTGCACCAGGAATTGCATGTCGACGACTTTGAACGTCGTGTACATTTCGCCACTGGGCGCAAGAGAAATTACGGGACGATGACAGATTTTTTGCACGCGACTGAGATTGTGTGGAGCAAGGAAAGCCGGAAGAGTAACTTGACGACACCTGAACCTGTGGGTTGATCAGTCAGGCGTGAAGGATGGCTCAATTGCACGGTCACTGACAGCGAAAGACACTGTACAGATTAATCTGTTGATCCAGAGACACGTTTTTTTACTGATAGATATTACAATTCAGATATCGATTTTCTGAGCGGAGAATGTCTTCCGATCAAATATTCATGTTTACATTTGAATATATTATGCTGCTTGGGTAGTACAACACCAACACTCTCGATCAGTTATCAGCAGCTACGATTCAAATTTCGTTTTGATAGATTTGCTTTTTTGTTGAGATAGGTGGGATATGACTAATGGAAAAAGTGAAGCGTTCAGAAGACTTGATAGGATGCCTGTGTTGCTCTGGACGCGTACACACCAACGGCAGGCACGTAAATGATAACAGCTTATAACGATACAGCCTTCCCCAAAACACCAAGCTATACCAAGAGGACAGCGAGAGCGGTGATAACGAAAAGGGAACACAAATAATAGAATCATTAAACCAAAAACGGAAACAAAGATGGAAAACATTAACATCAGAGCTGAACTTTACCCACTCCAGCAGAAAGGCATGGTCACTGCCTTTTTTTATAAGCATCCGGATAGTTATCGAACAATTCAGTGCTTCCTAAGGCCTTGTATGTGTGTCTTTATATGTATCAACCGGTCCTATATGATAAAAAACTTGATATTCATTGCGAAGGCGTGTGGAATGTTCTGGAAGGACGTGTGTTGTCATAATTATCGGTGGATTGTTGTCGATGACAAAATTATGTACATATACTAAATTAAGTAGCTAATAAAAATTGAAGTAGTAAGTCCTTAGCAATAAATAACTAGAGACTCCAGAGACGTTAGCAGCAAAAATCATTGCCTCTAATTAACAAAATGGTAATCTAAAAACCCAGTAACAGAAGACTTCACTATCTTGAGAAACAGCTTAAAAGTTATTACCAAGCGATGTATTTTCATTTGTTATTTATTTTTATGTCTCCCTCTGTAATTAATATTCTTTGTAATTACATTTATAATTAACTCTCCAACTCTTTACATCTCACAGTTTTCCAATTTCCAGAATTTGTGGTCGTATTTGTGCATTTTATATATGTAATCGGATAAAGCACAAGCTCTGTACTACCACTGAATATTAGTAACCAAATCCAAACTGTAATTAATTACGTAAATAAAGTAATACGAGAGAAATTATTGTAATTAAAGATCAAAATGATTTTCTTATGGAAAACTAAAGCTATTACTGTAAACGATTGTCATTGAATATTGTATTTTATACCTTATTCGGTTGTAACATCAGTTTCTTTACATTTTGTAAATTTTAATTGTAACATCAAAATTGTACAAAATTAATAATGCTTTATTTTGGAAGTTCTATATGAAGCGATGCAGCGATGCTGCGAGGAGTCAGTTTTGAAGATACTTTTGGAAGTAAAAGAGATCAGTGAAGTCTGTCCGCGTTTTGTTTACATGAGGAGTGTGCAGTTCGGATGTCAATTAATGTGAATAAATTTTGTGAACCATGAAAATTTCGCATGCATTCATCAATGGAACAGGCAGAAGAAACTTACGTTAAGTAACATTCAACATGAATCGTTACTTTTCTTTTTTTACTTTGTAGTGTGGGCTGAAGAGATCATCCTTGATGACTTATTCTTCTAGGATGGGATGTAAGGATAAAAGGAAAACACTTCATTTATTACACATTCAGTTAGGCTTGGGGTCTCAATGGGTCCTTTAGCCTGCTGTCTTTGGTGATGTCTATCTGCTGTGGAGTGTAGATGTTTCTAGGCTGTTATGTGTGACAGCTTACTCGTGTTATGACAGATCGCCTATGGGGGGTGAAATGTTATTGACTTCGGTACTCGATACTTGTGCCATCTTGCAGGGTTTACCGTTCCTACCGATTCTAATTGTCGAACTTCGTCCCTAAGGGCATAGATCTTGTCAAAAACTCGTAGAGCCTTGTCGTGGACCTTCTCTTGTACAGTGGTCTCGTGGAGTGCGGTGCGGATGTCGACGTTTCGTGTCCACCATGGAGCTCCTGTGATCCATCGGTAGCGAATGTTCTGCAGCGTTTGGAGTTTGTTGTAGTTGGAGACGCACGTAGTTCCCCACGAGGTGGAGCCATATAACATTGTGGGTTCCACCGTTGCCCTATACAGTAGGAGTTTAGTTCAGATGGTTCAAATGGCTCTGAGCACTATGGGACTTAACTTCTGAGGTCATCAGTCCCATAGAACAGAACTACTTAAACCTAACTAACCTAAGGACATTACACACATCCATGCCCGAGGCAGGATTCGAACCTGCGACCGGCGGAGTTTAGTCTCAGGGTTGAGATCCTTACTCTTCAGGAACGGAATCAATGACCTGGCCATCTTCTGGGCTGCCGTCTTCTTGTCGTCAATATGCTGCGTAAAGAGCAGTTTTTTGTCATGGTAGACACCGAGGTACCTCATGCCCGGCGACCATGGGATAAATTGATCAGCTATTTGGAGTCTGTCGTTCAGAACCGGTTTCCTTCGTGTGAACAGAACGGCTGCCGTCTTCGTCGGGTTGATCGTTATCTTATTTTGCAGCGCCCATCGTTCGATTACAGCAAGTTGCCGTAGCATCCCAGCGATTAGCTGGTCCAAGTGTCGTCATGTTGTCAGAAAGGCCGTATCCTCCGCATAAAAACTCGCCGTAACAAGGGGGACTGTTGGGATGTCATTTATACATAAGTTGAAAAGCAGAGGCCAAATGACAGAGCCCTGCGGAATTCTGGGGAGATCAGTTTCATTTCGCAGTTTTTATCGTCGACTCGGACATATAGTTTCCTGTCCTGCAGGAAGTTGCCTGTGACTCCAATGTAACAATCCGCAATAGGGGTAGTGCGATGTAGTTTGACGATAAGCTGGGGCCGCCACACCCTATCGTAAGCTTTTTGGATGGCAAGGAATACACCAATCGTGAAGTGCTGCTTGTTGTATCCTTCTTGTATCCGTTCGGTAATCCGTAGAAGTTCAAGTTCGGCAGATAACTTGTCCTTGAAACCGAATTATTCGGGTCGTATAACAGCATGCGCTGTAAGCGTGTCATGGAGCCTCTTCAACAGCACTCTCTCGAGCACCTTTCAAATCGGTGTTGCTTATGGAGTCGTTGCCTGGCGCGTTATTGCGAGTCTGCCGGATAATTTTACGGATCTCTGCTGGTGTGGTGAGTTGTGGGCGGCTCTGCACAGGCGTAGTATGTTTGTGTTTAGTGTAGTTACCAGGCGTGGTGCAGTATAGCCTACAAAGGTCGTGAGCAGCCCAGGATGCTGGGTGAATGCTGTGGAGGACACCGAGTTGCGGCATACTCGTGTGAGACGGCGTCTGAAAGGGACATTACTGTGGATCTTCATTCGGCCGGTTGGTCGAATCGTGCAATATGCACATTTGTGGGGCATATTGATGTGACTGAAGCCGGATATCAAACTTCAAGAGAAGGAGAGAATTAGCATACTCGTCGCCTAGGTTCCAGTCGGCCACCACAAGGGAGGGTCGCTGTGTTGTTGACTGAGAACATCGTAAGCACTTCACATGTGCACGTGCAATCCGATAATGCACTCCCAGCCCGTTCTGTGTCATTCCACGCCATTCGTCGGAGACTAGCAGCAGCTATACCAGTAAATTTCCTTCATATTCGTTGTCCACAACACAAGCGGCCGCATTTGTAGTGATGCCTTGACTGAGAAATATGGACTGCTGATGAATGGCATCGCACTGTATTGAATAATGAATCGCCGTTCTGCACAACCCAGATTACCATCATCGGTGTGTGTGGCGGCGATCTTGGGATAGGTCCCATTCTTCGAGTGTTTTGGAGAGGCACAGCGGTGTTACTGCTGACGTCATGGGATATGAATTCAGGTTAAGGCTGCTAGTGATTTAGGGAATTGTGGCGGCACAACGGTACGTCTCGGAAATCTTTCTGCATGCTCCTGTGTTACCTCTCACGCGACAGTATCGTGGTGCCATTTTTCATCAGTACGATACCCGTCCGCATAAAAGACGTGTCTCTATGAAATGGTTGCTTGATGCCAAGGTACTCCTATAGCCAGCGAAGTCCACAGATCAATTCATCATAAATGTGTGGGACCACCTTCGACGTCGACTTCGACCTAGCGTCAGTATCCAGGATATCAAAGACCCATTACAGATTTTGTGGACCAGCTTGCTTCAAGAGACGATACCACAGCTTCATACCACCTTTCCAAACCGAGTCAGTACACGCTTCAAAATAAGAGGGGGTGCAACGTCATATTGATAATGAGCTCATTATGCCAAATTCTTACTAAATTTGCCTCGATTTTGTCGTCACTGAAATTTCGTCACATACCTTCTCAAGTCGTGACGTGTCATTTCGTTTCCTCCTCCCCTTTGGGGTGATTCCCATTTTTACACTACTGGCCATTAAAATTGCTACACCAAGAAGAAATACAGATGATAAACGGGTATTCGTTGGACAAATATATTATACTAGAAATGACATGTGATTACATTTTCACGCAATTTGGGTGCATAGATTCTGAGAAATCAGTACCCAGGACAACCACCTCTGGCCGTAATAACGGCCTTGATACGCCTGGGCATTGAGTCAAACAGAGCTTGAATGGCGTGTACAGGTACAGCTGCCCATGCAGCTTCAACACGGTACCACAGTTCATCAAGAGTAGTGACTGGCGTATTGTGACGAGCCAGTTACTCGGCCACCATTGACCAGAGGTTTTCAATTGGTGAGGATGTAGAGAATGTGCTGGCCAGGGCAGCGCTCGAACAATTACTGTATCCAGAAAGGCCCGTACAGGACCTCCTGCAAGATACGGTCGTGCATTATCTTCCTGAAATGTAGGGTTTCGCAGGGATTGAACGAAGGGTAGAGCCACGGGTCGTAACACATCTGAAATGTAACGTCCACTGTTCAAAGTACCGTCCATGCAAACAAGAAGTTACCGAGACGTGTAACCAATGGCACCCCATTCCATCAGGCCGAGTGATACGCCAGTATGGCGATGCCGAATACACGCTTCCAATGTACGTTCACCGCGATGTCGCCAAACACGGATGCGGCCATCATGATGCTGGAAACAGAACCTGGATTCATCCGAAAAAATGACGATTTGGCATTCGTGCACCCAGGTTTGTCGTTGAGTACACCATCGCAGGCGCTCGTGTCTGTGATGCAGCGTCAAGGGTAACCGCAGCCATGGCCTCCGAGCTGATAGTTCATGCTGCTGCAAACGTCGTCGAACTGTTCGTGCAGATGGCTGTTGTCTTGCAAACATCCCCATCTGTTGACTCAGGGATCGACTGCACGATCCATTACAGCCATGCTGATAAGATGCCTGTCATCTCGACTGCTAGTGATACGAGGCCGTTGGGATCCAGTACGGCGTTCCGTATTACCCTCCTGATCCCACCGATTCCATATTCTGCTAACAGACATTGAATCTCAACCAACGCGAGCAGCAATGTCGCGATACGATAAACCGCAATCGCGATAGGCTACAATCCGACCTTTATCAAAGTCGGAAACGTGATGGTACGCATTTCTCCTCCTTACACGAGGCATCACAACAACGTTTCACCAGGCAACGCCGGTCAACTGCTGTCTGTATATGAGAAATCGGTTGGAAACTTTCCTCATGTCAGCACGTTGTAGGTGCTGTCACCGGCGCCAACGTTGTGTGAATGCTCTGAAAAGCTAATCATTTGCGTATCACAGCATCTTCTTCCTGTCGGTTAAATTTCATGTCTGTAGCACGCCATCGTCATGGCATAGCAATTTTAATGGCCAGTAGCGCTTTTTTGTAAGGCAGATTATGTAATACCTAACTTTGCCCAACATGGCTTTTGAAATGGTGTTAAGGTCCTCCTGTAGTGCAAACTACGTTGATTCAATTTGTCGAATTTCTGCGGAGAGAATCCAGAACGCTATACACACGTTATCCAGCTTCCCAGTACCTCTTTCTTCGTGCCGAGACTTAGCGCTGCAAATGTACAGTTTGCTCAATAGTTCACACTTGTCTTTCAACAAAGATGTCGCAGCGGCAATTGGCGTAACCTGTACCATATTGATTCTTCAAGATGTTACAAGGACATTATACAGATAAGCTCACATGTTCAGATTTCGCGATATCGTGCAGTAGACCGCAAGCTGGTTCATATTTCCAAGATACAGCAGTGACGTCGCAAGCTGCGACTGGGAAGTATAAATACTGCTGCTAGCGGGCAATTATTAGAGGTGAGCAGTTTTAAGAGTCAGTGACATGCTTAAGGTTCAGGCACTTCTGCTGTTTGCGGCAGTGGCCGCTATGGTGGGCGCCACAGCGGGACAGCTGGCGTGGTGGCAGTCCGGCGTCATCTACCAGATCTACCCACGGTCCTTCAAGGACAGCGATGGTGACGGCGTGGGCGACCTCAACGGTAAGACACGGAAGGACATTCTTGTACTGCGACTGCGTTAGACGTGAATCAAACTCTGTGATCAGGGGTAGACAAATATATGGAGGTGGAGGGAGAGAAATCAGGTCAGACGAGTAGAGATAAGAAACGGAAGAAAGACGGGAAATACTGAAGTAAAAACAGAGGAGGGAAGGCAGAAAAGAGGGTTAAAGGACACGAGGATGGTGAGAAAGAGCCAGACACATGCGTAGAAAGAGAGGGAGAGATGGGCGGGGGTTTGGCATGAAAAAGAGAAAGAAGTGACAGAGGGAAATATGAGGAATGAATAGCGCATAGTAGAAGAGAGTGACGGAAATTGGGTAAGGAAGTTGCCAGGAAGGACGAGAAGAAACTATAAAGACAACAAGTAGGATAATATAGGGAAAATTGGCCAGTGAAGAAATAGACTAGAGCAAAGGCAGGTGGTGGCTCTGATAGATGTGATATACAGCACTTTTTAGTAAAAAGATTAAGGACTAAAGAGGAAGCTGCCAACATAACAGACAACCTGAATAAACAGGCTATATATAACCTTCGTGCTTTTGTTCACATGGTATGCATTGGCGTGTGTGTGTGTGTGTGTGTGTGTGTGTGTGTGTGTGTGTGTGTGTGTGACAATGAGAGAGACGTAGGTGAATGATAGGTAGAATGTGGTATAGAATGGAAGGAGGGATAATAGAAGATGGCAGGAGAGTGAGGAAGTTTGATGGAACAAACAGGTAGAGACAGGGGTGGTGAGAGGAGACTAGGAAGGGCAAGAGAGAAATTATTGAGAAAAATGTAAAGTGAGACAAAAATAAAAATTTGGCGAACAATGGAGAAATGTAAGTAAAGATTAAGGGAAAGAGACAAGGCAGAAAATAAAACAGAGAGATATGAGACTAACAGGAAGGGAACAGGTATAATCATGGGTAATGTGCTAAATGTTTTGTTACAAGTGAGTATATCTGTGTCATTGGAGGGATACTGAGAGTGTGATATAAACATATTAGATCATTACTATCGATTCAAGATACACCTCTCAAAAACGTCCAGAGAGCAACAAAGTTTTTATAGATTTAATTTTAAGAATCTACAACTTTTTTGTGTAAGACAGGTATGCAAATAAAAGCAAATTACTAATGGCAATAAGTACTCACAAGCCAAAACACATGGACGACTGCAAAAACTACGAAGATCCAGAACCTACATTAAAGCTGTACTAGTGGGGAGAACGACAAGCATAATAATAAAAGAAATAATTTTTTGTATCATAGAGATTAGCTGTGAACTATGAGGAAATTCAGCAAATCATCTCTCGAAAACGTCATCACTCGTCCTACAAATACAGATTTAATCGGTGATTTTAGCTATTTGAACTTGTTGATGCTTATTTCTGTGTCTGAAAGAGAGGAGTATCATCTTCTGCTTTCTACCTTCACTGTGTCAGTCAGTAACAGTTATGTCGGCAACAGTAGCTAACACTTGACATTTGGATCCATCAGCCACTTAATTCAGACTGATTACTAGCTAATCTTTTCCAGCACTCCATATTATTCGGTTAGTGGCAGTTGGCAAGATACGATAAAACCGCACGTAATGGTTTAAGCTTTGGTACACACTTGAGCGCTCCATAAAATAAAGATATAACCTCAACTTCAAAGTCCTGAAGCGTAAGATATATTAGCACACAATAATGCGGGCAGTGTTGCATGAATATTGACGTCCCACCTTTACTGACCAGTTAAATTTGAACGCTGTCAACAGATCTACTTGCGGGATTTGGGTTCCCACTTCGGAAAAATTGTCAACAGAGACTTTGTGCTCCAGTATCTACTATTGCTGTGGACACTAAAAACAATGTCTCATGATGTCACTCTGAATGTGAGATCTGATGAGATGTTAAAAAATCCGATGGGTTTAGATACACGTACTATATTACCACTGCTGGGCTTTAAAACTGCAACAGTTTGAGGGTGGTTGTTGTTGTGGTCCTCAGTCCAGAGACAGGTTTGATGCAGCTCTCCATGCTACTCTATCCTGAGCAAGCTTCTTCATCTCCCAGTACCTACTGCAGCCTACATCCTTCTGAATCTGCTTAGTGCATTCATCTCTTGGTCTACCTCTACGATTTTTACCCACCATGCTGCCCCCCAATACTAAATTGGTGATACCTTGATGCCTCAAAACATATTCTACTAACCGATCCCTTCTTCTAGTCAAGTTGTGCCACAAATTTCTCTCTCCCTAATTCTATTCAATACCTCATCATTAGTTACATGCTCTACCCATCTTCAGCATTCTTCTGTAGCACCTCATTTCGAAAGCTTCTAATCTCTTCTTGCCCAACCTATTTATTGTCCACATTTCACTTCCATACATGGCCACAGTGCATACAAATGCTTTCAGAAACGACTTCCTGACACTTAAATCTATACTCGATGTTAACAAATTTCTCTTCTTCAGAAACGCTTTCCTTGCCATTGTCAGTCTACATATTATATCCTTTCTCCTTCGACCATCATCAGTTATTTTGCTCTTCAAATAGCAAAACTCATTTACTACTTTAAGTGTCTCATTTTCTAATCTAATTTCATCAGCATCACCCTATTTAATTCGACTACACTCCATTATCCTCGTTTTGCTTTTGTTGATGTTCATCTTATATCCCCCTTTCAAGACACTGCCCATTCCCTTCAACTGCTCTTCCAGGTCCTTTGCTGTCTCTGACAGAATTACAATGTCATCGGCGAACCTCAAAGTTTTTATTTCTTCTCCATGGATTTTAATTCCTATTCCGAATTTTTCTTTTGTTTCCGTTACCTCTTGCTCAATATACAGATTGAATAACATCGGGGATAGCCTACAACCCTGTCTCACTCCCTTCCCAACCACTGCTTCCCTCTCATGTCCCTCGACTCCTATAACTGCCATCTGGTTTCTGTACAAATTGTACAATAGCTTTTCGCTCCCTGTATTTTACCCCTGCCACCTTTAGAATTTGAAAGAGAGTATTCCAGTCAACATTGTCAAAAGCTTTCTCTAAGTCTACAAATGCTAGAAACATAGGTTTGCCTTTCCGTAATCTTTCTTGTAAGATAAGTCGTAAGGTCAGTATTGCCTCACGTGTTCCAGCACTTCTACGAACTGAGCTTCCCCGAGGTCGGCTTCTACCAGTTTTTCCATTAGTCTGTAAAGAAGTCATGTTAGTATTTTGCAGCCGTGACTTGTTAAACTGATAGTTCGGTAACTTTCACATCTGTCAACACCTGCTTTGTTTGGCATTGGAATTATAATATTCTTCCTGAAGTCTGGCATTTCACCATCTCATACAACTTGCTCACCAGATGGTAGAGTTTTATCAGGGCTGGCTCTCCCTAGGCTATCAGTAGTTCTAATGGAATGTTGTATACCCCCTGGGCCTTGTTTCGACTTAGGTCTTCCAGTGCACTGTCAAACTCTTCACGCAGTATCGTATCTCCCATTTCATCTGCATCCTCTTCCATTTCCATAATATTGTCCTCAAGTACATCTCAGTTGTATAGACCCTCTATATACTCATTCGTCCTTTCTGCTTTCGCTTCTTTGCTTAGAACTTGTTTTCCATCTGAGCACTTGATATTCATACAAGTGGTTCTCTTTTCTCCAAATATGTCTTTAATTTTCGTGTAGGCAGTATCTATCTCACCCGTACTGATACACGCCTCTACATCCTTACATTTGTCCTCTAGTCATCCCTGCTTAGAAATTTTGCACTTCCTGTCGATCTCATTTCTGAGACGTTTGAGTTCCTTTTTGCCTGCTTCATTTACTGCATTATTATATTTTCTCCTTTCATCAATTAAATTCAATATCTCTTCTGTTACCCACGGATTTCTACTAGCCCCCGTGTTTTTACCTACTTGGTCCTTTGCTGCCTTTACTATTTCAGGTCTCCGAGCTACCCATTCTTCTTCTACTGTATTTCTTTCCCCCATTCTTGTCAATCCTTCCCTAATGCTCTACCTGAAACTCTCTACAACATCTGGTTCTGTCAGAGGGTAGCATGTAAAAAATGTGAAATGTGGTAGTTGCCTGGGTACGTAAATGGTTAACACTACAGCTTAATCGCACGACACACTGTCCGTACATATCAACGTGACCACCTGTCAACATCCTGAATAACCATCTCTTGCAGCGCGGACCGCTGTGACACGTACAGGAAGACAATCAGTGAGGTTCTGAGAGGTACCAACAGCCATGTGTAGCCATGCTGACTCCAGTGACGTGGCCAACTGCGCTAGATTTCTCGGTTAAGCATCCGTGGCGATAACAGCCCGGTTGAGGTGGTCCCACAGGCACTCGATTGATTCTAAATCCGGGAAGTTTGGTGGCCAGGGGCGTATGATAAACTAATCCTGGTGCTCTTTGCATCTCGTACGTACACTGCGAGCTGCGTGATACATTACACTGTCCTGCTGGTAGATACCATTCTGCCGAAGGACACCAAACCGTGTTTGGGGGTAGACACGGTCTCCAAGGACAGATGCATACTTACGTTCATCCAGTATGCCTTGCAGAATGATGAGATGACTCAGGGAATGCCTTCAGGCCTGGGCCCTTCCGACGATTGTTGCAAGTCATTTGCTTTCAGACTTCTCAAGCCGTATGGGACAGTGCGCACCTGTCCAATAGAGCATAAAAAGTGATTCTTCTGAAAAGGCCACTTGTCGCCTTTCAGTTACGGTATTGAGGAGCAAGTTACAGCCTTCGTTGCCTGTGAACAGTAGTCAGCATGAATGCACGAACCAGGCGCCTGCTGGGGAAGGCCATACTCAGCAACGTTAGCTGAACGCTCGTTGAGGAGACACTGCTGGCAACCCTCGGTCCATCTGGGTGGTCAGTTGGTAAACAGTTGCAAGTCTACTAGTCCGCATACATCTCTGCAGCCTTCGTTCACCCCTGTTATCTATAGCCCATAGTCCATCACAGTTGCCTTGGCGTCGATTTAGATAGCGTCATTTTGACATCCATGGTATATTTTAACCACAGGGCACGCGAACATTTCACAGACTTAGTCATTACGAAAATGTTTCCCCCTTGGTCCGAAAGCCAATGGAAATGCCCTTTTGGACTGCAGATGAATCACTACATTCGCGCATTACGACAACGATGGCACTGTTTCCGGCGTTCCTCGACAACCTCCACATACCTCCCACTGCTTGTGGTGCCACCTGCTATCTGTGAGTGGTTACCGAACGTTGTCGTCTATCATAAGTGGTGTTGACATTAATGTGATCGTCTGCATAAGGAAAATTACCCAGTGAGTATGTCATTCAGAAATTGCAGTTAAATGTTATTTGTTTGTGACAAGATTGCATTGTGTATGTGCATCACTAAGCGCTGATAAATAACCAGACTGTCGCTGGATGTCAGATCTCTCCACAAACTTACCACATATACACTCCTGGAAATTGAAATAAGAACACCGTGAATTCATTGTCCCAGGAAGGGGAAACTTTATTGACACATTCCTGGGGTCAGATACATCACATGATCACACTGACAGAACCACAGGCACATAGACACAGGCAACAGAGCATGCACAATGTCGGCACTAGTACAGTGTATATCCACCTTTCGCAGCAATGCAGGCTGCTATTCTCCCATGGAGACGATCGTAGAGATGCTGGATGTAGTCCTGTGGAACGGCTTGCCATGCCATTTCCACCTGGCGCCTCAGTTGGACCAGCGTTCGTGCTGGACGTGCAGACCGCGTGAGACGACGCTTCATCCAGTCCCAAACATGCTCAATGGGGGACAGATCCGGAGATCTTGCTGGCCAGGGTAGTTGAGTTACACCTTCTAGAGCACGTTGGGTGGCACGGGATACATGCGGACGTGCATTGTCCTGTTGGAACAGCAAGTTCCCTTGCCGGTCTATGAATGGTAGAACGATGGGTTCGATGACGGTTTGGATGTACCGTGCACTATTCAGTGTCCCCTCGACGATCACCAGTGGTGTACGGCCAGTGTAGGAGATCGCTCCCCACACCATGATGCCGGGTGTTGGCCCTGTGTGCCTCGGTCGTATGCAGTCCTGATTGTGGCGCTCACCTGCACGGCGCCAAACACGCCTACGACCATCATTGGCACCAAGGCAGAAGCGACTCTCATCGCTGAAGACGACACGTCTCCATTCGTCCCTCCATTCACGCCTGTCGCGACACCACTGGAGGCGGGCTGCACGATGTTGGGGCGTGAGCGGAAGACGGCCTAACGGTGTGCGGGACCGTAGCCCAGCTTCATGGAGACGGTTGCGAATGGTCCTCGCCGATACCCCAGGAGCAACAGTGTCCCTAATTTGCTGGGAAGTGGCGGTGCAGTCCCCTACGGCACTGCGTAGGATCCTACGGTCTTGGCGTGCATCCGTGCGTCGCTGCGGTCCGGTCCCAGGTCGACGGGCACGTGCACCTTCCACCGACCACTGGCGACAACATCGATGTACTGTGGAGACCTCACGCCCCACGTGTTGAGCAATTCGGCGGTACGTCCACCCGGCCTCCCGCATGCCCACTATACGCCCTCGCTCAAAGTCCGTCAACTGCACATACGGTTCACGTCCACGCTGTCGCGGCATGCTACCAGTGTTAAAGACTGCGATGGAGCTCCGTATGCCACGGCAAACTGGCTGACACTGACGGCGGCGGTGCACAAATGCTGCGCAGCTAGCGCCATTCGACGGCCAACACCGCGGTTCCTGGTGTGTCCGCTGTGCCGTGCGTGTGATCATTGCTTGTACAGCCCTCTCGCAGTGTCCGGAGCAAGTATGGTGGGTCTGACACACCGGTGTCAATGTGTTCTTTTTTCCATTTCCAGGAGTGTATGTCATTTTGGAGTCCAACGTTCAATGATGTCGCTTTTCAAGATACTGAGATCGTATCTACGAAGTGGTGGGCGAAAAGACCAAAGTCTTACATCTTTTGTAAAGGGAAGTCTAGAGCGAACCGTTTTTCACTTCATGGGTGGTGGGTTATTTGTATACTTAAAACCAGTTACATAGTACAGGTGACATAGTGTGTGAGGAAGGAAAGAACGCGTATTGTCTTACAGTATTAAGGAAGTGCTGGAGCAAGGCAGGAGCATGTAGAATCTGCAACCTTAATGTGATGCTGAGCGAATTTGCACGACAGGAGCAGACAGACAGCAAGGTACAGTGCTGGTTTAGTTTCAATTATTTAGTGGTGGTTGAGTTAGGAGAGAGAGATCAAAGATGATTTCATTGCTAGATATAGCTTTAGTGATCCGATGCTATTAAATAGAAAATCAATAGGATGAAATTTTACTTTTTCATCCACTTATAACTGCTGTAAAATTTCAGCAGTACCATGGGCTATATAATCATTATTAAAGAATACGTCGACAATTTTATCGATACACACTGAACACTATGGCAAAGCTGTTTTGGATGAAAATGTACTCGTATGATGCAAACCGATTAGTGGCCTATAGATAAGATAGTCGACCTTCAAGATTATTCTAAGGGTTAATAATTATGACCGTGTATCAGTTTCTGCCATGGTTAAGCGCCTGGGAAGGAGACGCTGCCATCCTAGTCCAGAGCAGCAGATACCGACAGAGTGGAATGGATTGTGTGGATCCATTAGTAGAGAGACCCCGTTGTGTTGACTCAGCAGTCAACTGGAGTCTAGAACAGCAGGTACTGGCAGGCCAGAACGGAATGTGTAGGACCATTGGTGCAGAGATCCCTTTGGGTTTTCTCAGCACCTGAATAAAGAAATTTTCGGTCCAGAGCCTCCTTTATACTGTAGGGCCCGCTATGATAGGCCAACTACTGAGAAATGTTATTCTCACACAGCTGGAACTATGGTACCGAGTAACTGTTCTTCCGAGGAAATGAATGGTTATTCCATCGAAGTACGCTGCTGATCTATAAATGTGCAGAACGGGGACAGCGAATCAGAAAATTTTACTTCTTGTGTTTATACATTTAGTGGCAAGAATATTTGATTAGGTGATTTGTGAGCACACAGTGCAAACAGCTGCCACGTCTAGAAGTAACGAAGGCAGTCACCAGTCTGGGCACCGAATCGAATGCAGCATGGATGACGGAATGGGTACGTCATTCTATGATACTTCAGCTCAGTGCCAGAGTTCATCAATCGTTGTGACAGGTAAGTGGTGGAGTGCCTGTCTTTCACTAACCCGTGACCGGATGGATTCAATGGGTGACAGATCTGGAGAAAGTACTGGACGGGGGCAATACTCGAATATACTTTGTTTCGAGGGGAGTCAAGGAAGAACGGGCGTTATCTTGTAGAAAGATGATGTTAGACACAGGAAACGGCAGCAAAACGTCAAAAATGCAACGATTGCTCTCCAAATTATCGGCTATGCGAATCAGATATAATCGTGTTGTGTCCCCAAGTGGACCTCACAACATCAAGCCGAATGCTGTGGCCATATGACTATGGCGATTACAGTCTGCCAGCGTAATGCTATATACAGAACCCAAACTCTTTTGGAGAGAGGGCGTGGAGACCCCACATTTGTCCAGTGTTATCGCTGAGGGCATCATTGCTACTGAGACTCTCTCTGCTCTGGGTTCAAACGAAGCTGCACCAACAGTCGTTGTGGTAACAGCCCACGGTGCTGCAGATCAAGGGCGCCCATATGGTAGTTTGTATGGGGCGCCTAGACCGGGGTGTATCTAGTATTTTTAATAGCTTGAAATACGAATCGCGACTTTTAAGTAGTCATTAAAAAGGACCAGGTCCGATCCTGTAGTAAACAGACTTTTAAATTACTTTTTGAAAGAAAATCACGTGACTACACCTGATTGTTTCTTTCCCTGAGAGCTACATAGGGCACCCTCCTTTCCTTCCCCCCTCCCCCCTCTTTTCTGCGGGTATGGGCGCTCTGACCGTAGACTTCATCGCGCTGTCCGTGTACATATCTATCTTGGCTCTACAGTCCTGCACGACCGAATAAAAAATGTCTGACCTCTCTGACGATAGCCACGTGGGAGCGTTGGGATCCTGCATGGCGTCCTCCTGAACTGTCATCACTTGATAGTCGTTGGATCGAGACAAGCACAACATCCAATATCATGGAAGGATAACCTTCAGACCAGATGGGCTATGGTGCTGCCACTGTTGAATACCGACACTAACTACTAGACATTTCTCCATCTTACACGGGACGGAGTACGATCTTCTTAAAAACAACTAAAATTAAAATGCATTATGTGCATGAAAAACTATTGTGTAATCTCTTCTTTATAGAGTATATGCGACATTACATCTACCTATATCGTGGAGTTGCTTCTACATGATAATCATTCTTCCGCGCGGGATTAGCCGAGCGGTCTCAGGCGTTGCAGTCATGGACTGTGACGCCTGATCCCGGCGGAGGTTCGAGTCCTCCCTCGGGCATGGCTGTGTGTGTTTGTCCTTAGGATAATTTAGGTTAAGTAGTGTGTAAGCTTAGGGACTGATGACCTTAGCAGTTAAGTCTCATAAGATTTCACACACATTTGAACATTTTTTGATAATCATTCCCAAATCATGACATGTAGTACACCCCATTCCAATTTTACGTTTGTTATGTGCCGAATACCCTGTTCAAGAATCACAAGAGGGGGAGGTATAATTGGGAAAGGCCAGGAGATAAGGCAAGATTCCCGTTAGATTACGTCATGGTCAGGCAAAGATTCCGAAATCAGATGTTGGACTTTAAGGCGTACACAGGAGCAGATATAGACTCGTATCACAATTTAGTAAGGATGTAGAGTAGGATGAAGTTTAAGGCATAGCCAGGAAGAATCAATACGCAAATAAGTGGAGTACGGAAGTTCTAAGGAATGAAGAGATACGCTTTAAGTTTTCTGTGGCTATGGATACTGCAGTTTAGTTGAAGAGGAATGGAGACCCTAAGGAGGCAATGGCATAAGTTGGAGAGTAAAATGTAGGTACAAAGAAGAACTACGAAGCAACATGTGTAACAAAAGAAATATTTCAATTGATCGCCGAAAGAAGGAAGTATAAAAATATTCAGAGAAATTCAGAAATACATGCCACTTAAGAACGAAATAAGCAGAAAGTGGAGGCAGGCTATGGCGAAATGGCTGCATGAAAAACGTGAAGAAATCGAAATTGAAATGACTGTCGGAAGGACTGAATCAGAAAAAACAAAACAGCCTTTAGTGAAATGAAAAGCAAGGATGGAAAAGCAAAAGGTGTAACTGGATTTCCAGTGTTAAAAGCAGAAGAGAGAGCGGATGCGTGGAAGAGTACATTGAAGGCATGTATGTGGCGGAGGATTTGTCTGATGACTTGATGGAAGAAGAAACACGAATCAACAGAGAAGAGGTAGGGGATCCGATATTAGAACCAGAATTTAAAAGATATTACGATGACTTAAGATCAAATAAGGCAGAAGGGATAGATAACATTCCACTGAAGTTTCTAAAATCACTGGCGGACGTGCCAACGAAACCACTGTTCACGTAGGTATCTAGATTGTATGAGACTGGCGGCGTACCATCGAACCTTCCGAAAAACATCATTCATACAATTCCAAAGATTGCAAGAACCGAAAAGTGCGACAACTATCTCACAATGAGCTTAACAGCTCATGGATCCAAGTTCCTAGAACAATAATTTACAGCATGTGTTAGACGACGATCAATTTGGCTTTGGGAAAGGTAACAGCACCACAGAAACAGTTCTTACCCAGCTGCTGATACTGAAAGCCAAAAAAAACCAAGACACGTTAATAGGATTTGTCGGCCTTGGAAATGCGTTCGACAATGTCAGATGGTGCAAAACGTTCGAAATTCCAAGAAAAACAGGGGCAAGCTACACGAAAATGTGGGTAATATGTAAATGTACAAGAACAAGACGAGACAATAAGACTGGAAAATCAAGAACGAAGTGCTCGAATTAAAAAGGCTCTAAGACAGAGATGTCAACGATAAAGTTCGCTGATGACATTGTTATCCTCAGTGAAAGTGGAAAATAATTATTGTATATGTTGGGTGGAATGAACAGTCAAATGGGTGCAGAATATGGACTGAGTGTCAATCGAAGAAAGACGAAAGTAATGAGGAGTAGTATAAATGAAAACAGCGAGAAACTTTACATCAGAGTTGGGGATCACAATGTAGATGAAGTAAAGGACTTCTGCTGCCAAAGGGCATATCTGGCCAAGACAGGTCTACTGGTATTAAAAATAGGACCCAGTTCGATGAAGAAACTTCTGAGAATGTACGTTTGGAGCACAAAAAATATGGTTGTCAACCGCTGGCTTTAGGAAAACCAGAACCGAAGAGAATCGTAGCATTTGAGATGTGGTGCTATGGAAGAATGTTGAAAATTAAGTGGACTGATAAGGTAGAGAATGAACATGTTCTCCGCAGAATCGGCGAGGATATGAAAAACACTGACAAGAGGAAGGGACAGGTGGCAGGACATATATTAACACATCGGGGAGTAGCTTCCATTTTACTAGAGGGAGCTGTAAAGGGTAAAAACTGTAGAGAAAGGCAGAGATTGGGATTTACCCAGCAAATAGTTGAGGACGTAGCTCACAACTGGTCCTTTGACATGAAAAGGTTGTTATAGGAAACGGTTCGTATCAAACGACTCAGAAGACCGTACAGGCACCGTTTGTACGGTCATTGGTAAACTCGTGGTGTACAGTATTAGCAGTTACAAAAATATAAATAACCTCTCATTTGCACGGTGAACGAATACCAAGTTTCCTGAAGTGTGAGCTTCGGTAAACGGACGGCGTACCTGTTATTAAAATACACACCTAAAGACCAGTTCTTACAGTAACCACAAATACTCATGATCCGTCTATTAATTCGAGTGAAGTTTCTTGCTACTGCTGCATTATTGGCTGGCGGTTATAATAGTGTTCATACACATCAGAAGAAAGGACTGTATGAAATCGCTTGTTGAGAAATTTTTTATGGCAAAGTGGGTAACTGTCCGAGTTGATACCTAAAAGTTATCTATTCAGTCCTAAATCTGATATGTGGTTATCCTCTGTCTTTTATAAACTCTTTCCCATACAGCAATGATTTAAAAACGTTTAAACGTCAAGCTACACGGTGATCAGGAGTTCCTGTTAAACTGTAGGTTCCCATGTAATTGGCTGGGGAAGTACAATGGACAGAGGAAGGTAAGGACGCAATAGCTCTAATAACACCATGGCTTTAAAACCACATCGGTGTTCAGATAAAAATTTGGGTTGAGGAATGCTTCACTTTTTTTCTAATATTTCTCCTTTGCAGAATGAGTATAACGTGACTCATGTGGAATGCTTAGGAGTGATTCAGACGGGGCTATGTGAATTAAAGTGTTGCGTTTCCACTAAAGAAAATAAGAAAAAATATTTGTGGGTTGGGTTCGTGGACAAAGCATCATTACATACCGACTAAAAGCCCTCACTCGATGAGGATGAAGTATGAATCGGCTCTTTTGAAGGAACCATCCCAGAATCCACCCAAAGTGGTTGGGGGAAACAAACGAAAACCCTTATCAGTACAGTCAGCTGGTAATTTCAATTCCACATTTTTTTTCGAATAAGTGTGTACTGTTATAGCCCTACCGTCGCTTTACGTTCTATGTGCTTCTATTGTCGACGAAGGAGGCCACATTGGGTAAAGTTAATGACGTGCGACATGGTGAAGTGGAATGGAGCAAATAAATAAGGAGCTAGCCATTTTCATGTCATGTACTGTGAGACATATAGGCAAAGAGGATATGGCCCCCACCAAGTAACTTAAGTAACTTGGAGAGATTAGATATTTTTAAATAGCCGTAGTGTAGAATTATATTAAAAGCTGAAGTAGCATAATTCGAAGTAGGGGCACATGACGGGATGGCATAAACATTCCTTGTGCTAGTCAGTCTGGTGACGACACCGCTCGAAAAACTTGACATGTTCGTGGGTTACCGCGAGCGATGGATGCCGAAGACTTCATCATCGAGACTAGATTTCTGTATAGTGGTGGAGAATATTCGTGAAATGCATGTAATATTTAACTTGCTCTATAGATGTTTGTCCTCCCTATCCAGAATCAATTAGTGGCTTAGCCGTATTAATGTAAATTGTGCTTTCCAAAAGTAGTTCAACACTGTACTGTAAATGAGACGTGATTATTGTAAGCAAGTACAGTCTTATCCCGACTTAGAATTGTCTATTGCGGTTGAGACCCAGTGATATTTTCGTTTTAAGAGTTCCTGATGATGTTGCTTCCACTCGCGACGAGGGGCAGAGGTGGAAGTTGAGGTCGGAGACAGTTTTGCTAGTGAATTACAAAGACGATTTAGAGGTCCGTTGGATTTCCCAGGTTATGGAATGTTCACGCACTAGCACAACATAGTAACGACGTTGCATAATTCCCAAATGCTATGCATAACTTGTACTATCGCAGCGCTGATCCTCCATTGATTCTGTCATCCGGACTTCTCATGGTGGGCATGTTCTGGCGATGGAAATTTATATCTATGATCTGAATCAGCTGTCTCTACATTTGTTAACTGCTCAATTTAGATCAGATGAGCAGCTTGTACTCGTATTCTCATTCTTTACTGAGCACGACCCACTTCGCTTTCACAGGTGTGATTGAGAAGCTCGACTACCTTCAGAGTCTAGGAGTAGCAGCGATATGGCTGTCACCCATCTACAAATCTCCGATGGCGGACTATGGGTACGACATATCAGACTACAGGGAAATCGACCCTCTGTTTGGCACCATGGAGGACTTCGAGGCCCTTCTGGAAGGTGCCCATCAAAGAGGTATGTATCTAACGGATCTAACATGTGTATTATATCGGCACAGGAAAACTTACTGGACGATGTACTATTCCTGGATTTACATGGCAGGAAGACTGCAACATGATGTCCTGTCAGTGGAAATTTCTCTTTCTTCCTCACTATGTTATTCTTGTTGTTTTTCATTTTCTAGTACTATATTTGTTATCGTTCCCTCACAATCAACATATTCTTTGAGATACATGAGTTTTTTATTAAGTGCAGTAGTCTTCTTCGATTTGAAGAGTGGTGACATACTCTTCATTTATACAATTTATCTTGTCAGAAGTCTCAACTGACTACATTACAGGGTATGCCGTCTTTCACACATCCAGAAGCTTCAGACGTTGCCAATAACTGTAGTATGGGTAGTAGCTATTACTTACGAATTATAGTCATAGGAAATAATTGCAAAAGAAATCCGTTGATCTGAAGGCAGAAGCCGTTTAGCAGCTGCGGTAACTAATCACAATTTCTTTTTTCTTTTTGAGGGTGCGGCCGTCTAACTTTCATAACGTATAATGGTAAAATTTCTCAAGATGAAAAGGTGAATTTAGCTTCTAAAGAGAGTTGTATCAGTGGATATAAGTGTTGAACTGAACAACGCCCTGTCTCACTTTAAAGTTGGATTGCGCATATAAAATTTCTGATGGAGTTAACTGAACAAAACGTAAAAGTTTTCTGTTGGATGGGTATCACATCTGTGAGAATCCATGGATGCTCATGTCAGATGCATTTCACCCATTTTTTGTTGTTGTGAAAGTGAAAAATTATCAAGCATATTTATTTATTTTTAATGAAAGAAGTATTCGTGTTGTAGATTGTGTAGTACAAGGTAGGAAAATCCACAAGTTTTTTGTATTACACGTCTGATCAAAGGTATACGGACACACCTACGTGATGAGAAATTGACCACTACACGTCACGAAAGGCTCCCCAGCCGGTGGTCGATAGCAAAGCCATAACAGCAGAGTCGGTCGGGAAAGCTCATTGACTTAGGTGGACTATTCATTGGATGCCACCTACGTATATCTGGGACATTTCAACCCTTGAAATCAGCGGAAGCAATCTCTCGTCAGTTCCAAAGTGCTACCAGTAGTTCGGACAGCACAGTCGTCGTGCGTAGAGAGCTAAAATAATGGGTTTCAGTGGTCGAGCAGCTTCTCATAAGCCACACATTTCTGTAGTTAATGCTGAGTGCTGATGACGTAAAGAGTGACGCCACTGAGCAGTGGATGACTGGGAACGAGTGATTTGGACTGATGAATCACGTTATACACTGTGGCTATCCGATGGAAGAGTTTTGGTTTGGCGAAATTCTGGAAAAGGTCTGCCTTCGTGTGACGTGCCAATAGTAAAATACAGGCGGTGTTATGGTATGGGATGTTTTTCATGGTCCCCTTAATGTGCTTTAAAAAACGCTAAATGGGGAAGGATATGACCACATTTAACAGCAGTGTGTACTGAGTGCAGAGAGGAACAGTTCGGAGACGATTGTTTGTATCAGCATGAAAATGCACCCTCTCATAAAGCAACGCTCAGAGGCAATGGTTTGTGGACAGCAATATTCCTGAAATGGAATAGCCTACCCAGAGTCCGACCTGACCCAATGGAACATCTTTGGGCTGAGTTAGAAGGTCGACTTCGCTCTTTACCGCAGGGTTCAACATCACTATTTTTTCTGGGTTCAGTTCTTGAGGAAGAATGAGCTATCATTCTACCACAAACATTCAGAAACCGCATTGAAAGTGTCCCCAGCAATGTTCGAAGAGTTATAAAGGCGAAGGGTACACCCAACCCATATTAACAGTATGTCAAATGAAACACCTTTCAGACATCTGAATTTCCAAATCATTATTTTATTGGGCTATCAGTTTTGGCAATACGGTTCGGAGCCATCTTCAGGCCCCGTGACCGATATGTAGGAAGATGCAGTCGAAATAGGGACCAGCCTTCAAAGACTGCTATCCGTAGATTTTTGAGACTGAGTCAGCAGATACTGTTTGAAGTAATCGCTGTCTCAAAAATCTACGGATATTAGTCTTTCAATGCTGACCCTTATTTCGACTGGACCAAAAGGGGACTCTTCCTACACGTCATTCAGGGGCCTGAAGATGGCGTAATATATCGCCGAATCCGGTAGCCCAATAAAATAACAGGTTGGAAATTTAGATGGCCGAAAGGTGTTTTATTTGACATTCTGTACTGAACACCCGAGTTCCCGCAATCATACGCGAAAGGATGAACGTACAGCAGGCCATATAATGCCCTCTAATAGGTGGCAGATTCTTTTTATTCGATAGTGTATATTCAGCAAACATATAAGAGCTCTTGTAAAAAAAAGGCTACAAAACTCATGGTGTAGCAAAATGTTTTTATTTCATATTGCTGAATTCCGAAGTGATCAGTCAACATTCGATGTGGTACTATGTGCAGATATAAAGGTGATCCTGGACTTCGTTCCCAACCACTCCAGCGACGAGCACGAGTGGTTCATAGCTTCCAGCGACCCAACACACGAGAACTACGAGAAGTACAAGGACTACTACGTCTGGGTTGACGCCAAAGAAGACGGATCAGTGCCCAACAACTGGGTAAGCTGTATCGCACATCCCATGTGTCACTACGTAAATGGGGCGATTTGTTGACTTCTAGCTAATCGTTGAAAATTTTGTGAAAGAATGATAACATGATTCAATTTCAGTGCTAACTGTCTGCATCACTTAAGAAATGAATGTGACTGAAAATATTTGAACTGCCCAGAATTCTTAAACTGTGTGTAAAACAGCATAGCCGGCTGAAGTGGCCGTGCGGTTAAACGCGCTTCAGTCTGGAACCGCAAGACCGCTACGGTCGCAGTTTCGAATCCTGCCTCGGGCATGGATGTTTGTGATGTCCTTCGGTTAGTTAGGTTTAACTAGTTCTAAGTTCTAGGGGACTCTACGCAGTAACCCACGTCTTCCCACTACTGTACAACGTTGTTAGGAACATCAAGAGCTAAGACTGAATGCTGACCACTATATTTTGGACTTGACAGAAGAACTGTAGTGAACTAAATCTACTTACCACTTATGGTAAAGAAAGCCTCACTGTTCAGCTTAACGCGTAACTTCAGTTTAATCATTAGAGTTCTTGATTGATGGGTGCATTTTGAAACGTTGCTAAGTAAGTAATACGCGCGTTCCCAAAACGATTAGTTGTTATTTACATATTTATTTATTTACGGTTTTCTTTTAGTTTCTAAATACAAGAACAAACCATATGTTAGACGTGAATTGGAGTGAATATAGCACATAATATTTTACCATAATTTCAAATGTTTTAGTATAACCAAGCATTATGGAGTTTCAGGGGGAAAAGTCTACATACAATATCTGTATACAAAGAAAAAAAAAGAAAAAATGGGTACACATTTCATTTGGCCATCTGGACCTCAGACATATGTTCGTCTGGAAACCAGAGGCCACATGATACTAGTCTGCTACACTATGCTGCATTACTGGATCACAAATTTTGTAACTTACAAATCTGAACTGCGCTGCTATACAACACTATATTACACAGCACTACACTACATTACACTAATGTGCTTGGTATCAGAACCAAGACAGATCTTTCATTTGTCTGGATAGTTAGTTCCTGGTGCGCTGAAGTACAACTCAAGATTCAAAGGGGTTGCTGTGCCACCAAAGATGTAAAAAATTGGGAAATGATTTGTGAGTCCAAGGAAATCCATCCTGGACCTCCCCGAGGCTCATCTCGTCACCACTGTCGTGGTGTGTTATCGTGATGAATGGCCTCTGCTTTGTTGTCTCTCTGCCATGCACGCTTGCAGTTCATAAGCTGATATCTTAGCTGTCAGCTTAGGCAACAATTTCTCGTTCCTTATTGTATTATAGACTGTTGTATTGCCAAAGACATTCATGTCGTTGTAAGCAACATCTCGTCTAATGGCACATTCCCAGACGATGTGGTCTGGGGTGCTGATTGCTCCACATTGACAAGTATCTGTGGTGCGTTGACGTATTTTCACTAACTAGCTGGTATATGAACCATGTCCGTCCCGACAGGTAGCTTGTAACTCCCTCGGTCGGAAGATTTATGACATTTTTGATCTTTATTTCATTTCAGGAAGTAACTGATAAGTTCTCCTTCCTGTTTGTGCCCTGTCCCCCATTTCTTGCTCTTCTCTATCAATACAAGCCTTTATTTCTTTATCCTAAGTTGATTTTGGGCCCAGTATCTTCTTTACCATATCACAATCTCCATTTTTAAGCCAATATTGTGCACCTCTTTCTTATTGCCAGGTCCAGAGTTTGAAAGGCTAATATCACCAGCAGTGCTTCAGTCTGTGTTGCCCTACACGCACCTGTCAGGCGCAAGAGTACACTTCTCTGTGCTCGTCGGAGAGCCTGTACTGTCCTTACCTTCTTGGCTCTGTGAGCTCAAACGCTCCAACTGTAGCCCCAATTACAATTATGACTGCGTTGTGGTACGTTCTTACCGTACTTAGTGGCAGCTGAAAACTTCTTTGGCCAATTGTTGCTATTTTGCTCAGGATTTTAATAACTCTCCGGCAGACGGTATCTACAAGAGTATGAAAGTTTTGCTTTCCATCAATGTTTGTGCAAAGGTATCTACGTACTTCTTTTCTTTTCGCAAACTGGTCGTTTATTCTGATTATATGGTTTCTCGGTCTTGATAATGCTCCTTTTCGTAACATATGAACCACTTTGTGTGCTGTTATGGTTAGTTATTTTCTACATTCTAGTTACTTAGTCTTTTCATCTATTGGATCTACAACTTTGCTTCCGACGGTTTGCAGTAGATGGAAATGGCGGCAAGTGGGGTTCGGGTAGTTGGTCATACGTGTAATCCAATAAGCTTAGGCATCTGTCTACATAATGCCATAAAAATATTAGTCGATTTGTGATTGCATCATCAGTATATCCTCGATTAAGTACGTCAAATTACGTACCCATTTCTCGCCATTTGCGGGAAGTTTTAATTTTCTGCTTTAACATGAAGAAATCTGCGGCTGTGGCTCTTAAAATGCTGCGTACGACCGATGGTGAGGGAAATATTGGTGGAAGAACGTGCAGAGAATGTTTTCAACGCTTTAAGAAAGGTGATTTTGAGGTCGAAGACTAGCATGGCAGTGGAAGACAGAACGTTTTCGTAGCTACTGAAACAGACGAAGACAGTCACAGGAAATCATTATCGAAAGCAATTGATGCGTTCGAGCCCAGCAGTGAAACACAAACGGCCGCAATACAGCGATAGGAACGTAAAGGTAATTTTGCAGCAGGTCAGTGCTCGACCCCATGTCGCAAAACCCGTCGAAATATACATGGATACGTTGAAATGAGAAGTCCTATCCCTTCTGCCGTATTCTCCATACGTTGCTCTCTCTGACTACCATTTTTTTCGATCTGTGGCATACAGTCTGGCTGACCAGCACTTCCGATCATATAAACAAGTGCAAAATTGAATCGATTCATGGATCCCCAAAAAAGGCGCCAAGTTCTTCCACCATGGGATTCTTATGCTATCCGAAAGATGGGAGAATGTAGTGGCCAGCGATAGGAAATACTATGAATCATAATTTTTTTGTAAGTTTTTGCCGGCCGCTGTGACCGAGCGGTTCTAGGGGCTTCAGTTCGGAGCTACGCTGCTGCTACGATCGCAAGTTCGAATCCTGCCTCGGGCATGGATGCGTGTGATGTCCTTAGGTTAGTTAGGTTGAAGTAGTTCTATGTCTAGGGAGGCCTTGAAAAACTGAACACAGATCAATCGAGAAAACAGGAAGAAGTTGTGTGGAACTATGAAAAAATAAGCAAAATATACAAACTGAGTAGTCCATGTGCAAGAAGGCAACATTAAGGACGGTGTAAGCCCAGCAGCGCCGTGGTCTCGTCGTTAGCGTGAGCAGCTAGGGAACGAGAGGTCCTTGGTTCAAGTCTTCCCTCGAGTGAAAAAGTTTTTTTTTTCTTTTTTTAAAGTTATGATCTGTCCGTTCGTTCATTTCAATTTTTTCACAATAAAGTCCCGAACTTCGAGAAAAAACGGCTTAAGCAAAGTTGTAGACCTAGTAATTAAACCCCTGGGTTGGCAGGTAGTATAATTAGCAGATCGTCTGCGTAGGCGATGCATCTTATAATGTTTGTTATGCTTCGAAGCTAGTTTAGCAATGGGTCTAAGACAACATCCCAGACCTTTGGACGACAAACAGAACCCTGTGGGCAGCCTTTGGTGATATTTTTTCACAATTTTCTTTTTGGGACACACTAATTGCACCTGCCTGTCTGTGCAGTAATCTAGTAGGCTGTTATAGAGACGCCTGGGACAGTCCATCTGTTTCAGTCTTATGAATGGGGCAGACACCATTAATTATCAACGCCCTAACTAAATTAATCATTATGCCTATGCCACAGTTGTCGTCTGTTTTGTGTACAGTATTCATTGCTTGATTTATCGCATCCTCGATGGATATCTTTTTCCTAAAGTCGTACTGCAGGGAGTTCATGCGTACTAACTATCTGTGGTCTTTCAGCCGGCGGCACAGTAGCTTTTCCTATAGCTTGGCTAGAGCATTTACGAAACAAATCGGCCTGTAGGGTTTCTTTGTTCTTGTGTCTCGTCTTGCACTTTTTTTAGTATGATAATATTCGAAGTTATCCAGATTCTGGACACCTGCCTACAAAAGTCATTCGTTTAATAACACTGTTACATATCCCAAAGCGATGTTGAGTGAGCGGTTGTTAAGTTGGTGGCCTCGCAATGTTTGTCTTACACCGAATGCAAGTGACTGTTAGAACTATTCAGCCCGTTTCCGTGTCTAATGACCTCGACGTCGACAGGTCGTTACTCTCAAATTCATTTTGTTCATCCCGTTTTCCAAAATTTAACCAGCGTTATATCAGTAACAGCACCAGAGGTAGTAGTGTCATGTTATTGGCCGATTTTGTAACTAATCATCATAAGTACTTAAATGATTGAACGGTACAATTCGTGGCACGAGGCCTATGTGGGATGACTTCCGCCGAGACAAAAGCACTGCACAGGAAATGTGAGGGAACATCCTACCTGAAAGAATGGTCTCTCGACCCGAAAATTTTGTTTCTGGCTAGGCAAGGACATAAAACATACCTTACAAAATTATTTAAATGCATGTTTATGTAAGAAACGTCACCATAAAAGCTCTGTTGCTTCAGTTATCAGCAGAGCTAGATGTTGAATTAACAGGCAACTAAGAAAATACCACGTAAGATAAGTTGTATTACCCAATCAAGGACCAGACTAACCTATGATGAAAGGTGCTAGCTGAGCCTCGGGGCGTGGTGTGTTGGTGTGTCAACATATTATGCCTCGATTACGTTCCCTCGCTGAGCCTCACTGGGCCCGCGCAGGGCTGCAGCATTCCAGAACCTATCAGGTGTTGTAAGCGTCTCTCGATCGCTCTACAGTCGTACTTGGTTTCCGCACCGTAACTTCTATCGTATACTGCTGGCCATTATAAATGGAAAGCCATTAAGACAGCGTGAAAGAAACGTAAAACTGGCATGCTGGAGTAAGTATTTCAGCCCAACCTCACAAAGTAACGGAGTAACGCCATCGCCGGCCGGTGTGGCCGTGCGGTTCTAGGCGCGTCAGTCTGGAACCGCGTGACCGCTACGGTCGCAGGTTCGAATCCTGCCTCGGGCATGGGTGTGTGTGAAGTCCTTAGGTTAGTTAGGTTTAAGTAGTTCTAAGCTCTAGGGGACTGATGACCACAGATGTTGAGTCCCACAGTGCTCAGAGCCATTTCAACCATTTCAGTAACGCCATCAACATTCCATACGTAAGCAATGGTTATGTAACTTATTTGTCATTCATAAATCGCATTTAAATGATGGTTGTTTGCGTGAAAATCGCTTCACGTCTCGGATAAGAACGAGAAACTTCTACTAGCACGAGCCAGGATTCGACAGCTGCAAGGTCTTGGCCAATCAAGACTACGCAGGCTGGTGGGAGCATTATGGGAAACATTCTCCTGCACTTGCATGGGACCTAAGACACGATTACAGCTGCATCCCTTTATGTTTGATGTCTACACCGATGGCGATGTCATCTTTCAACAGGATAACTGTCCGTGTCTCGGAGCCAGAACTGTGCTGAAGTAGGCAGGGGCATTTTACTGAACTTACGTTGACGGCGACCAAATTCGCGTGATGTAAATCCTATAGAACCCATCTGGGTCGCAATCTGGCGCCATCACCATGTAAGCGGAAAAAAAATTTAAAAAATGCTCAATGTGTGTGAATTCCTAATGGACCAAACTGCTGAGGTCATCGGTCCCTAGACTTACACTTACACACTACGTAAATTAAACTAGCTTATGCTAAGAACAACACACATACACATCCATGCCCGAGGGAGGACTCGAACCTCCGGTCGGAGGGGCCGCGCAATCGGTGACATGGTGCCTCTAACCGCGTCTCCACTCCGCGCGGCCATGTACGCAAATCAGCGGCCTATTATTTACGCGAATTACATAACCTATATGTAGACATCTTATACCTCAGTATGCCAGTGCCTGTGTTATTCTGATGACAACGCACTGCGGAGAACACAGCCGTTACGAAACATGTCAGATGAATTCACATTGCGAATAATGACCTCCATCAGCTGCAGAATGGAATGACGACAATGAAACTTTGTGCCGGACTGGTACTCGAACCCGATTTCCCGCTTATCGCGAGCTTACCATTTGGCTATCCAGGCACGACTCACGGCCAGACCTCAAACTTCCATATGTCGTCAACCATACGTCTGAGATCTGTACTCGCACATACATTATGTGTATTACCGTACAGGTCAGACGATGCGTTCATCAGACGTTGCACTGGTTCGAGTCCTGGTTCAAATGGTTAAAATGGCTCTGAGCACTATGGGAATTAACATCTGAGGTCATCAGTCCCCCAGAACTCAGAACCACTTAAACCTAACTAATCTAAGGACATCACACACGCCCATGCCCGAGGCAGGATTCGAACCTGCGACCGTAGCGGTCGCGCGGTTCCAGACTGAAGCGCCTAGAACCGCTCGGCCACGTCGGCCGGATCGAGTCCTGGCCCGGCACAAATTTGCATTGTCGTCATTCCATTCTACAGCTGATGGTAGTCATTGTTCCTAATTGCGAATTCATCTGACGTCTAATGCCTCATTCCTCCACAAACCTACCAACAAACTGACGGATCCCTGGTGCGCCGAATCAGTGATGTATTTCATTCCAGGCCGGCCGCGGTGGCCAAGCGGTTCTAGGCGCTTCAGTCCGGAACCGCGCCACTGCTACGGTCGCAGGTTCGAATCCTGCCTCCGGCATGGATGTGTATGGTATCCATAGGTTAGTTAGGTTTACGTCGTTCTAAGTTCTAGGGGACTGATGACCTCAGATGTTAAGCCCCATAGTGCTCAGCGCCATTTCATTCCAAACACCGACAAACAAGCTATTTACAAGGTGGTTGTAATGTCTTAGCTCATCAGTGTATGTCGATGCGTAAGAAACAGCGTGCTGTAGGCTAGATTCTAGACGCAGAAAAAGTACCTCCAATTGAAATCCAAAGAAGGATGAAAGCTGTGTGTGGTGATGACTGTATCGACTTCAGTAATGTGCGACGTTGGCTTGTTCGAACTGTAATGAAGGAAACAGTGGTGCTAGCCTCAAAATGTGTGACAGAACTCGTAGTGGTCGAACGCTTACGGCAACCATTTCACGAACTAAACAGAGAAAATCGTCATATAACACACACACAGATCTAAGTTTTGCATATCGCAAGAGCGTATACAGGCCATCAATGCAGAACTTCGGTACGGAAAACTGTGTGCATGGTAATTGCCTCGAATACTCACTATTCGCGTGAGACAGACGAGACGAGACATTTATCAATA
The DNA here is from genome assembly GCF_021461385.2 of Schistocerca piceifrons. Lineage (NCBI taxonomy): Eukaryota > Metazoa > Arthropoda > Insecta > Orthoptera > Acrididae > Schistocerca > Schistocerca piceifrons. Next base: position 198,106,989 of record NC_060138.1, on the reverse strand, counting down.
ATTTCTTTTACGAGAGTGTTCATTGTCATTGGTCATCCTCCATACAGTGCTGACTTCGCTCCATCCGATTTTCATCCGTTTCCAAAATTTAGAGAACGTCTTCGAGGACTTCACTTTGATAATGATGAAGCGGTGCAGTCAGAGGTGAGGTTGTGGCACTGTCAACAAAGGCAGACGTTCCACAGTGTCTGTATGAACAAACTCTCTCTCGTCGGGAGAAACGTGTTCGTCGCCAGGTTGACTATGTTGGGAAACAGACGTATAACGTGAAGAATGAAGGTATAGAATTTAAATGGAGTCTGGTTTATTTTAAAATCCTTAAGAGTTTTCATATAAATAATTCGGAGGCGTTAATTTTCAGCACGTCCTCCTATGAACTGCACAGAAAAAGAGGTCTAGCTGCTAAACATCATAATTATAACTTGGCTAGTGCTTAATGAAGTGTCACGTGTGCTTTTCAGCCTACTCAGTTCGACCAGCAGACGGCGTGGGAGTGGAACGAGGCCCGCCAGCAGTACTACCTGCACCAGTTCCACATCAAGCAGCCCGACCTCAACTACAGGAACCCTGAGGTCCTCGCCGAAATGCAGGTACCTACAATGTCTCGATCCTCACTGATCTTTCCTCTGCAAAATGTACATGCTCTTGCAACAGAGGAAACGTCTAAGTAATATTATGTGAAATATTGATCAATAGGAAACTATCGCTAGTTGTCGAAAATGAGACATGAAAGGTTGTCCAGTCGGATTCTTTTCTACTTTTCAGTTAAAACACGTAAAAGATTTTTGGTTCACAATAGTGGGAAACGATTTGTAACAGTTACGGATCTTACATAATGACGACCTTCTAAAGAAGCGACTTGATGGGTAGCAGAGTTTCCAACCAAAATTTAAGATCTTCTACAGTAAACTCCAACCAGTCAAGATTGTGGTGAGAAAGGAAGCTGGCTACCATACTGAGACACTTACAATTGAAACTTCCTGGCAGATTAAAACTGTGTGCCGGTCTGAGACTCAAACTCGGGACCTTTGTCTTTTGCGGTCAAGTGCTCTACCATCTGTGCTTCCAGAGCACAACTGACGACCCATTCTCACAGCTTCAATTCTGCCAGTACCTCGACTCCTACCATACAAACTGCACAGAGGCTCTTCTGCGAACCTTGCAGAATTAGAACTGCTGGAAGAAAGGAGTCCCGAGTTCGTACCTCGGTCCGCCACACAGTTTTAATCTGCCAGGAAGTTTCATATCAGCGCACACTCCGCTGCAGAGTGAAAATCTCATCCTGGCACAATTGGTTACACAGAGTGGTACTTCCGTTTTTTCTTAATGTACTTCAAGTTCCTTGTCTGTTTCCTGCCTCTCATCTAGCAGCATTTGGAACACCTCAAATGCACAATGTGTTCTGAGGAAGTATTCCGATGGTAACTTCCCCGGAAATGTGGTGATCAGTTCGATTCAATATTTTGTCCACCGAACCGTTCGCCATCTTCAGGAGAACGCTGTTGCTGCTGCTGCTGATCAGTTCTCAGCGGAACTCAGCACAGCAACCTTGTCCTGAAGATGGCGGACAGTTGAATCGCCGAAATATTGAATCGAGTTGATTTTAGGATCCGGCAGCAAACCCGAGGAGACTTTCAAGACGTATTACAACCGGAAAGCCTACTACGTCACAACGTTGAGACTTGCTTTTCAGCAAAGACTTGTCAATCCTTTAGTGCCGAATCCACAAGGGTGTTGCAGTGCAGAAGGAAAAAATGGTTAATAAAAAAATTCGTAGTGGTTTACATCTGGACTGATCGAAAGTGGAAAGACCACCTAAAACTAATTGTAAGAAAAGAAGAAAAATCTTAAGAAAATGTAATTCATCCACGACAGAAGGTGCCTACTAAAAGTGCGTTCCATCTATTCTTAAGTATTCTATATCAGTCTGCAATCCTCACCAAGACTAATAGGAGTAGAGAAGACCAAACGAAGAGCGGTATGGCTTAGTAGGTGCGAGAGCACTGCGGAGATGCTCCGCAAATTTCAGTGGCAGAACTCTACAAGAAAGGCGTCGTCTATCATGAGGAGCTTTACTATTAAAATTCTGAGGGTGTTAGTTGGAAGAAGAGTCGGGAAACGTATTACTTCCTCCATCATACGTCTCGCGAAAAGACCACTACAGCAAAATCAGAAGTGTTAGAGCTCATGTGGAGTATGTGTAGTCTTTTACATGCAAAATTCGCATATTGAAGAGAGAAGGGGGTATGGGGACTTAAATAGTAAAATCAGAAGTACCCACCGCCACAACGTATGGTGGCTGGAGAACATATAGTGTCCAGTCATGAAACTTCATGGCAGATTAAAATCGTGTGCCGGACCGAGACTCGAACTCGGGACCTTTGCCTGTCGCGGGCACGTGCTCTACCATCTGAGCTACCCCAGCACGACTAACGCCCCGTCCTCACAGCTTTAATTCCCCCAGTACCTCGTCTCCTACTTTCCAAAGTTCACAGAGGCTCTCCAGCGAGTTATCAGCGCACACTCCGCTGCAGAGTGAAAATCTCATTCCAGTGTCCAGGCACATTAATCTGACCGCCTGTCAAAAGTTTGAACAACGATATTTTTGCAGTGCACACCGCTGCGAGATGTGCCGCAAGAGAGTCAGTGAGGGACTGGGAGGCGGCGACAGAGATGTGGAGCCATACCGACTACAGTGCTCTGACTAGCTGCGCAATTTTTCTCGTTGAGGATCCAAGGCGCGAACAGGCAGGTCGAGGTGGGCCACACGGATTGTCGATTGGCTTTAAATCCGAGGAGTTTGGTTAAAAAAAATGGCTCTGAGCACTATGCGACTTAACTTCTGAGGTCATCAGTCGCCTAGAACTTAGAACTAATTAAACCTAACTAACCTAAGGGCATCACACACATCCATGCCCGAGACAGGATTCGAACCTGCGACCGTAGCGGTCACTTGGTTCCAGACTGTAGCGCCTAGAACCGCACGGTCACTCCGGCCGGCGGAGTTTGGTGGCCAATGGATTATGATAAACTCATCCTGGTGCTCTCTCGAACCACGCATTTAGATTGTGAGCTGTGTCTCACATTGCATTGTCCTGCTGGTAGACACCGAGGTAAACATACTGCATGTGGGGGAGGACATGATCCCCAAGCATAGATGCACGCTTTTGTTAACACGTTGTGCCTTACAGAATGACGAGATCATCCCGGGAATGCCACGAAAATATTCCCCAGACCACAACACTCCCTCCTCCGGCGTGGATCCTTCCGACGTTTCTTGTAGGGTGTCTTCTTTAAGACGTTTCACGCCGTGCACGCAAATGGCCATCTGTCCGTGGAGCATAAAGCGTGATTCGTCTGGAAAGACCACGAGTCGCCACTCAGTGGATATCCATTTGAGTTCGTCTCATCATCTGAGCATGAACTAGTCGCCTGCTGCAGAGGCCCATCCGCAGCAACTGCCGCTAAACCGTCATGGTTGGTACACTTTTGGTTCATCTGGGAGCTCAGCCGCTCAGCAGCTGCACGTCAATTCTCCGGTACACATCTCTGCAGCCGTCGTACGCTCCTGTCTTCTACGGTGCGTGGTGCACCACAGTTGCTTCGGTGCCGGATTCAGATAGCACCATTTTGCTATGTACGTTGTACTTACAATCAGGCGGTTCGCAAAGAGCGGCAAACTTAGCCGTTTCACAAACGCTTCTACCCTAAGCCCAAAAGCCAATGATCACGGCGTTTTGAACGTCAGATGAATCGCTCCGTTTCCGCATTACGACAACGATTACGATGTTGTCCACGTCCCCTGGACACCCTTTGTATACTCTCCACGGCTAGTTCTGCTACCTACCTATATGAGTGGTCACTGTGCGTTGGCGCTGGACATAGGCGGTGGTGATATTAATGCGACTCGTCTGTGTATTTAGAACTAGGTTACGTTGATATAAGGTGTGAACAGCACGACGAGGTGTGTAATGCTGTTACAGAGGTGTGGTATTGCGTGCAAATTCCGTCGCCCTCCGAATCCAGTCAACCGAGGTGAGCCTTGCAGGCTGCAGCTTAGCTGTTCCCAACTTTGACCTCTGTGCTCTGTTGCACAATGGTACATTCAGCACTGCACAAAGCAGATGTCCAACATCAGCAGGGATTATTAAACCATAAAGTCGTCACCGGATCCCAGTACAAAATATATAAAGATAAGACTAAATATGATTACTGTAATCATTCCCCATTTAAAATGCAGTATTGATTTGCTTTCATGAGGTTCAAATTAAACACTAATTTGGCGCAGTGGCTAGCACACTGGACTCGTATTCGGGAGGACGACGGTTCAGTCCCGCTTCCGGCCATACTCATTTTGGTTTTCAGTGATTTCCCTACATCACTCCAGGCAAATGCCGGGATGGTTCCTTTGAAAGGGCACGGCCGACGTCCTTCCCCGATCCGATGGGACCGATGACCTAGCTGTCTGGTCTCCTCCCCCAGACAACCCCAACCCCCACTAGACTAATTATCTATGTTAGAGCAGCTAACTGATCCTTGATAGGGAAACACAACCGCTGACCACATACGAGCGGATTCGTACGATGGTCCACACCTGCGCGACACTTCCTAGGACATTTTTAAGCCAACTGCCCAGCCAGTCGCAAGCCCAGCGTTATCCACTAACGTGCAGCTCTCCCCACCTTCCCCCCATTCGGAACTGGTTCCAGAAATCTGCTCGGAGGCAGGGCATCTTCGTGTGTGGGGTAAATCAGTCGATTTTCACCATTTATCCGCGCTGCCGGGACTGCGGCGCATACTCGACAGGTCACAGGCTACAGACAACGGAGTTCAGTAGCTGCAGCTCTGTCTCAAAAATGGTTCAAATGGCTCTGAGCACTATGGGACTCAACATCTGTGGTCATAAGTCCCCTAGAACTTAGAACTACTTAAACGTAACTAACCTAAGGACATCACACACATCCATGCCCGAGGCAGGATTCGAACCTGCGACCGTAGCAGTCGCTCGGTTCCTGACTGAGCGCCTAGAACCGCTAGACCACCGCGGCCGGCCGAGCTCTGTCTCACTCAAAATACGTTGTACAGTGCAGAGTTTTTAAAACATTGTTTTCGGTTCTGGAACCCGTTAAATTGTCGAGCAGAAGTTACTATGGAAGATAAGGCGAATAAAATTGCGGCTGTAGCCGACAATTTATACGCTATGTACTTATATATTTTTCTCGAAAGACAAATCGCACAAAATAGGTGAAAAAATGGATTACCGAAAGGAAACATTGCAGCCATGTGGCTGTGATTCAGAATCTCCAAGGCTACAAGAACTACCGAAGAATGAGTCCGTATAATTGCAACGAGATTTAAGGCGAGTACATTTCATTTTTGTTAGCACCGGATAGTTGATATCGAGCATCTGGTGCAGTAAACTGTATTTTAGTGATGAATGGTGTGTTTCTAGGTGTTCTGTCAATTTGTTGTTTCCATTTTATGCGCAAGATTCTTAAGGTACTGTGAGTTGTGCTGTAATTTTAATTCGCTGCCTGGTGGGCATTACGCTACAGAAACATGACATAGTAATGCCTGAAGGCATTTCACCGCGACGAAGATATGCTCTCTGAACAATAGGCACTCATCTAAGAAGCTTGAAGGGTTGACATGCTAGGAAAAGTGTGTCCTTGATCCTTTGTAAAGGACATTAACTCGTAACACCTGTAAAATAATGGTCGTAAGAGGGTAATACGTAATACAATAAGGAAAATCATCCAAGCAATTTTTTATGGGTTTATACGACTCATCCTTTCGTTTTCCGCTTGCTTCAGAAGCCTCCACTTTTCTGAACTCTTTTTGTATAATTTTACACTTTGGTCCATAGTTGAAATATGGTCTAGAAATATTGCAACTATCTCTTCGTATGCCCTATTTTTTTAAATATTTTCTTGTTCCTGTAATGTTCATGTGTCAGCTTCTAGTAATAAGGTTTTTGCGGTGCAATTGTTTTTTCTGTGCGGTCAGTGATCCACTCCTTCGCCACACTTACAGCAATTGGTATACAGAAGATCTGATAATACTCTAGGTCACAGAGTGTACAGAAAGCCGACTAACACAAAAAGGTATTTAGATGCCACTTCGCACCACCACCCAACCCAGAAGCATGCAGTACTCAACACTCGGTCTTCACGTGCCTTCCGTATCAGCGATGACGACAACTTGGAATCGGAGCTGAATTTTTTAAAGAGGACATTGAAGGCAAATGGGTATGATAGTTATTCAATCGACAGAGCATTTAGGTGGAATATTTATACTGCTAATAAGAATGACGAGGAACCGCCTTCTCACTCCGTCAGGTTACCGTTCGTTTCTGGGGACACTGACCGCATAAGCAGAATTTCAAAGAAAGATGGTATTCAGACATCTTTCTTTAGTCAATACAAAATAAAAGATTCTTTCCGACGGAAAACGGATGCACCTGATTGCCTCCACAATGCAGGCGTCTGTCAAGTGACATGTATATATAGGTGAAACGGGAAGAACAGTTAAAGAACGCATTAAGGAACACGAACGGCACATGCGGCTAAAACAAACTGCAAAATCGGCGGTAGCGGAATATCATGTGAACTGTGGCTCCCATATAGATTTTAATAACGAACTGGCTAGGGAAACAAACATTTATAGAAGAAAGGTCCGAGACACAGTTGAAATTTCTAAGAATGCATCTAATTTAAATAGAGAGGACGGCTATAGGCTTTCGGCATCGTGGCTCCCCGCCATCAAGGAAGTAAATACGGGGCCGCGGAATGTGAGTGGCATAAACAACGCACTGCAAGTCATCTCGGCGGACAATAATATTTTGGGTAAACATTCTCCCTCTCTCGCTCTATCCGTTTCGAATCTAGCCAGTGATGACGACCAAACAATAGCGGTAGCAAGAATTCCAACCAATAACCCTACTCCAGCGTAATTGTGGAATAGTGCCTTTCTATCCAATGACGATGAGCCGCCAGCGGCATCCACAGGAGATTAGCCAACAACGCCCCTTCTTCTGCATCAGAGTGGGAATATTAGCCTATGACTGGAGCCCACCAATGGTAGCCATACGAATTTTAACCAATACTGTCACTTCTCCAGCACGAACGCGTGAAAATTCCCCCTTTATAAGACGACGCGACACTCCTCTCTGGCAGTGTTCTAGCAGTAGTGGACACCAGAAGATCCCGAGGAAGATCCCAGCAGAATGGTCGAAACGTCGATCATTTTAGAAGAAACATGATGCGGCCTAATAACCTAGAACATTTTAACTTCAATTTTAACTTATTGTTACCTGGAAACCGCCGGACAACTCACGGACTTCCTGAACGTGACCCGTCGCTGAAATCCGCACGTCTCTGCCCATCTGAAGAGGCCGGATCTCCGGTCCCGAGGACTGCAGGCAAAGGCTGGTAGGCCGTGTCTCCATCACACACAGGGGGGCCCTACAGGTGGTATACAATACGTCGTAAATATCCGTGGTTCGCTAAAAACCGCTCGTGTGCGGCCAGCTAATCACAGTCGAGTAAGCTAAAGGATATACAACACCTCATCTATATTGAGCATCACTATACTAAATCCTGTCTGGTACGTCCGCCACTCGTGACAGTCCAGCAACAAGTGTTTTCCGATCTCTTTTGTCTCTGAACAGGCCCACACATCCTGTGTTTGGGTCAGCCAGTCAGGAGTCGCTACATCCCTCCGAGCTACTTAAGCGTTTGAAATATTTTTTATACTAACTGCTATTTTGTAAGCGTAGTAATACCCTCAGACGACACGATGGATTACAGATACTCTTTACCTATGGGTATTGATGTAAAAATTATTATTTATCGTAGATAGGACACCCAAGTCAAATGACGGGCTGTGAACTGTCAGTTTCGTATTCCAGCCGTTTCCTCGTTTTTGTGCAGACAAGCGGGACCGAGTGAAGTGGCTCAGTGGTCAGTGCATTGGACTCCCATTCGGGAGGATGACGGTCCACATCCACGTCCGGCTATCCAGGTTTCAATTTTCCATGATTTCCCTAAGTTCCGGGCAAATGCCGAGATGGTTCCTTTGAAAAGGTCATGGCCGATTTACTTCTCTATCCTTGAAACATTACAAGTTTGTGCTCTGGGTCCAACGACCACGCTGTAGACGGGACGTCAAACTCTAATCTTCCTTCCCACAAGATAGGGCATTTCTTTTCCCGCTGTTGTGGAGGGCACTGGGGGATATCGTCGGCCTCCACGGTGCCGTTCGGGTGTTGAATTTCTCCTAGCTGCCTGCAATCAGCAGATTTTGTAAGGGCTACTGTCACCGCAGTCACACCCAGGTTGCGGGCCGTTTTCTACTGACCTCCTCACTCTCTTCGATTTGAACATTCACACAGCACCCGGCATTACACTGGCTATCTCCGATTTCGTTGCTCCGATCCATTGCAAGATGTAGAAATCGAAAGTGGCAGAACTACTCCCTTGTTCAGAAAAAAAAACACAACACCTTGAACGACTAGAAATAGGACGTTCATATTTGCATATACGTATATTAGAATGTTCTGCAGAAATTATTAGTATTTTAGTCACCTCAGTTCGGCATGTAACCTTTTGCCCAGTAGACACAGGGTCCACCATGGGCCCTGATAATTTGTTACGCGCATGACGGCATCGACTCTTAAGAGACGAGAATGTGTCCTGTGTTATAGACATAGATGTCGCATTCACCTCGTTCCAAAATTCATCTGTGGTGGTTGGCATTGGGTCACAGCGCTGCACCCGTCGTTTCGCCATATCCCACACATTTTAGACTGGCGACATGTCTGTGACCTGCAGAACCAGAGCAAAAGGCTGATATTCCGTGACACCAAAAAGGCAGACGTTCGTGCAGCAGCATGTGTTCCTACGTTGTGTTGCTGAAAAATGGCATTTGGGGTATTGTGCAGAAGGGTTATGGCTACGGGTTGCAGGACGTCACTGACGTAGGTCACAGTGCCCTGCACACGCACCGGCTGTGATTTGTGGCTGCACCCAATAGCACCCCACACTTTAAGGCCATGAGATGGCACTGTATGTCTTATGCGGATGCAGTCACTGTGTTGTCGCTTTCCCTGTCTGCAGCGACCAAAATGTGGCCATTATTTTCAAACAAGAAGAATCTGGATTCATCCGAAAACACTATATGACGCCATTCCTGCCCCAGTGACGTCGTTCCACTCAGCACTGCCGTCTAGCATGTTTCCGTACATTCGTCAGAGGTAGGTGGAGAAGTGGAGGGACTGTCACCCCTGATGGTGTACGATGTGTTAACTCTGTTCCCATACGGATTAGGTGTCGAGCTCGGTGACGGGGGGAGGAGCGAAGTGGGTGGTATGACATGACGCGTCTCGTCGTATTCTACTGCCTTTCGTGAAGCATTCTGCACACACTCATTGCATTGCGTTTGTGAGCAGCAATTTTCCGGATGGATGAATCACATTTTGTGAAGCCAATAATGCACCCTCTTTCAAACTGAATGATTTGACGGTACGGTTCTCGGATACGTCTGCGAGGCAACCTGTACGTCTGTTAAAGTCACATTGATCCATTTCCTTCGGTTTATAGCGACAACGAGAGCCGCAGGCACATTTTATTGGTAGGTGGTGTTGCGCCGCCATATCGATGTTGAACCCTGAACCCGCGGGCCGACATGGTTCAAATGCTAATCATTTCTGCAGAACATACTAATGTTCGTGTCCTGTCAATATGAACGTCCTGTCTCTAATCATTCAAGGTGTTCTATTTCTTCTGAACATGAGTGTAGTTGGATTCGAGGTACCAAACGTTTAAACAGTTCCAGATACATTTGTGTATTTACTTTTCTATGTAGAGGCACGAAGTATTTTTGTATGAAGGCACCACTACGGAAAGCAGACATAAATTTGTATTTACGCTTGAGATTTTGAAGATTTTTCATCGACCCATATGGAATGAAGACTGTTTCAGAACAGTAAGTTGAGCAGAAAATTATACGCTAGTAATAAGCTTCAATAGAACTCTTTTATCAGTGTCAGTAGTGCCTTGACAAGTATCAATCGATCGTCGATTTTCTCTTGAGTGAAAACCAACTTTCAATTCTTCAAATTTTCCTCTGTGCCGAAGTATTGTGCATAAAAACGGAAGCAACAATTCGGCTGAGCACCGAAAAGAAGAAATTTGACTTTTTTTGGGGAGGTCTAGTATTTCTTCTATCATCCTAGACGTCATTTGCTAACAGTTGGCCGCATCTCGTGGTCGTGCGGTAGCGTTCTTGCTTCCCACGCCCGGGTTCCCGGGTTCGATTCCCGGCGGGGTCAGGGATTTTCTCTGCCTCGTGATGGCTGGGTGTTGTGTGATGTCCTTAGGTTAGTTAGGTTTAAGTAGTTCTAAGTTCTAGGGGACTGATGACCACAGATGTTAAGTCCCATAGTGCTCAGAGCCAACCATTTGAACCATTTGCTAACAGTTTTATAGTAAACACAGCAATAGCTGCGTTAGTCTTGTTGATCCAAGTTTTGTGCCAAACGCTGCATTCATCGCCCGCTACTGCACCTTACGATCACGAAAGGTTTGCACCACGCGAAAACTATTCACCAGTTCAATTCTGTTTCACCATACGGCTTATAAATCGGCTAACTTTCCTCTGTCGCTGAAAAATCAGCTTTCGTGCAACATTTACTTATCCACAATTTAGTTCCTTCCATTTCACCTATCTCCTGTCTCTAAAACACCTCCAAGCCCCCCCCCCCCCCCCGTCCTTGGCACACGCACACACACACACACACACACACACACACACACACACACACACACACACACGCACACGCACTTACAACGTCTGGTCCTAATGAACGTTCGAATACTTCAACAGCTAAGATGATGTGGGCGCAACATAGCTGTTGGCTAGAATACAAAATTTGTATCCGATAGCTGGAGCGAAAAATTTGATGAAAAAAAGCTGTGAAATGATTCCTTAAAGGGCTTCCTTGAATAAATGAAGACCTCGGCTTTCAGGACAACCTACGGTTCTGGCTGGACAAGGGCGTGGACGGCTACCGCATGGACGCGGTGACGTTCTTGGTCGAGGCGGAGGGCTTTCCAGATGGGGTCCCGGGCGACATAGAGCAGCCGTACATGCACCAGCCTGAGTCCTACGTCATCGTACAAGAGTTTCGTGCCGTCGTCGATGAGTATGACAACAGGTAAGCAATCACTGGATTCCACTGAAGATACATGTTTCAGCGTTTCATTGTCCTCGTAAAATTGAACCCTGGTTCTCAACACGTGGCAAACACTTTATACTGTTTGATCAAAAGTATCCTGACACCTCTATGTAATGCGAGATTCACTACTAGGTATCGTTAGAGGTGGACCGCCAGTGTGAAAAGGAGATAGGGACTGTTTTGCTGTCAGTAGAGAAGCAGTAATAGACTGCGTCTGTAAGGATAGATCAGTGACTTAGAATGTGAACCAGTTATTGGATGTCATCTGGCTAGGAAATCCACCAGAAACATCCATCAACAATCCCTTGTAAAGCTAACCATTCGACTTTTGGAGATGTGGTTGCCAACTGGAAAGGAAGAACCACTGCTACGTCAAGAACGCGCAAGATCTCATGTACTGACGGACCAGGGATTATCGTGCATTGCAGGGTGTGAAAGTAAAAAGTCGGATGCAGTGAGCGAGAGGGAATCACCAAAGTGCTACCAACAGTTCCATCTTGCTCATTGTTCGTGCGTAGGGGGTGAATGGAGTTCAGTGGTAGAGCAGCTTCTGATAAGGCACACATTTCTACAGTCAGTGCTAAACGACGCCTGGGGTAGTGTACACACCGATTCCAGTGTACAGCTGATGACTGGAAAAGAGTGACTGGGGTAATGAAACGAACAGCACCCAGTGGTAATACGGCTGAGGAATGTGTGGAGAATGTTCCATGGCCCTCTGTGTCTCGCCAAACATGAAGTATGGAGGAGATGTTTTACGCTATGAGGGTGTTATTTGCGGCTAGAGTCTGGTCACCTTTGTGTGCTTAAGAAAACGTCAATTGCATAAGAATACGACCACGTTTTACATAAATGTGTTATGCATACAGTAGAGGAAAAGAGACTGCTAGTATCAGCATGACAATGCACAATCATAAAGTGATATCTGTGAGGCGACTGTTTGTGGTCTGTAACTTTCATGAAATGTACTGGAATGACCAGAGTCCTAACATGAACCAAATGGTATACCTGGAAGTGTCCCCAGCAAATTTCGAGTCATCATAAAGGTAGACAGCCCATGACGTTCACCAACAGATGTCGAGATATTTTCTGTGAGATCAAGTCCAAACGCCCAAGAATGTTGAAAGACGGCATCAGTCTGATTAAGTGTAACCAGATGTTGCCAAGGTTATTTTCCCTACGCTGCAGAAATTACGCTGGGAAGTCCTTACATATCCTCCATACAGCCCATATCTCTCCCCATATGATTTCGATGAGCTTCGAGTGCTAAAGAAATACATTGGTTACCATCGATTTTGTTTGGACGAAGAAGAGCACGCCTGGGTAAATGTATTCGCAGTTATGTTGTCTCGTCATACTGTCGTGAGAATCTATGGAGAGCAGCTAAAGGACTATGAAACCACGAGTAGGCGACAAGTTGTCTGACGTGCATGCTTCGTTACAGAACGCTGAAGTCGGAGGCTTGACAGCTATGTAGAGCAGGATATGTGACTATCTGTGGCCGATCTGACGACAAAGTACGATGCTGCTGCAGGCACAGGTGTTTCGAAATGCACTGTTCAACACACATTGCCAGGGTACCGAGACAGACAACTCCACTGTGTTCCCATGTTGACACAAAGAATTACAATAGCAGTGGGCACGGAATCACTGAAACTGAACCGTGTATCAATGTAAACATGTTATTTGGATGAATCACTTTTATTGTTAAACCAGGCCGAAACTCATGTCCGGATATGCCATCATTTGGGTGAACTGCTGATGGAAACGTGCACTGCACCACGATCACAGGCCAATGAGGCAGTATTATATTATGGGGGACATACACTTGGTTTCCATGCGACCTGTGATAGTAATCAAACGTACGGTGACTGCTGTGGACTACGTGAACATTATTGCGGACCACCTGCATCCCTACACGCTGGATGTCTTGCCTGGCGGTGATGGCATCTTGTAAAAAGACAATTGCTCAGAGACTGAAGTCGTGCTTCTGTAGTTGGACAAGCATAATAGTGCACACACGTTAAAATCTTGGCTTCCAAATTCTGGTTTCTCCGACGCAAAGTTCCCTATCTCAAATTGTTCAGTGGAGCATCCTTTTTTCGGGCTGTCACGGAAACACTCTCTATAGCATCCCTGTGGTAGACACCAGTAGCAGTATAATATAGTGTGGCCCTTCCCTCTGGTTTCCTTGTCTGCGATTTGAGACAGCTTGGAGCCTCAGGCAGTCATACCTAAAACTATGTGATCATTTGCATATTACCTCAATCTGGCACAAAACAGGGCTAAATTAAATGAGACTGTAGAGATGGAACGATCTCGCCCTACTTCTATTATAATAGCTATGATATCCACTTCTTTGACATATTGATTGTGTCTAATGCCTAACCAGCTGGAGAACAGACAGAGGAAGGGAGTGAAATGGTGGTTCCGTTCCATGGTTTTATTCCTTTGCAAATACAGGGTGTTTATAAATGAATATCGGGGTTTTAACGCTTTATAATATTTATTACATTAAACTTAGAGTTATAAATGATATGTCAAAAGAAAGAGCAACTCGAACAATTTTGTTTGGCACCAGTGCACATGCGCAGCACGCAATGTTTCCGCCGCAATCCGCTAGACAGCGGTAGTAGCGAAGATGGCGACTAGTGAACAGGAACTGTTTTGTGTTTTGCAGTTTGCAAAGACCGAATCTGTAGTTACTGTGCAACGTGTGTTCCGGCTGAGGTTCGGTTGTGATTCTCCAAGTGATAATAACATTCGTAGATAGTAGCATCAATTTGAAGATACCGGCTACCTTTGTAAAGGGAAGAGCACAGGACGACCAAGAGTTAGTTAAGAGACTGTTGTGCGAGTGAGAGGGTCGTTCACTCGTAGCCCAAAGAGATCAGTCCAGAAGGCTAGTCGTAAATTGCAAGTTCCCGTGTCGACTGTTTGGTAAGTTTTAAGAAAACGCGTACAGCTACGTCCTTACCGTTTACAGTTAATACAGGCTCTAAAGCCGGCAGACCATGGATTACGTGCCAATTTCGCAAACGAAATGATGTTTTCATGACGATGAAGATTTTCTGGATCATGTTGAGTTCAGTGATGAATCGACCTTTCACCGTATTGGACATGTTAACACTCACAATGTGCGCATCTGGGGCTCAGAAAATCCTCACGAGGTGGTACAAATACAACGAGATTCCCCTAAAGTAACTGTTTTTTGTGCCGTATCCCGACGGATAGTTTATGGATCTTTCTTTTTTCGTGAACCTACTGTAACTGGCACTTCTTACCTTGATACACTAGAGCAATGGTTCTTCCGTCAGTTGGAAGAAGATGAGCCAGAGAACTTAATTTTCAAGCAAGATGGTGCACCACCTCACTGACATAGAGAAATACGCGATTAGTTCAACTTCACTGTACCCAAGCGCTGGATAGGCCGCAAGGGACCCAATGACAGGGCTTGCTTTGCATGGCCTCCACGTTCACCCGACCTAACTCCATGCGATTTTTTCCTTTGGGGCTTCATCAAGAATCGTGTGTACGTGCCTCCGCTACCAGCAGACCTCCCTGAATTAAGAAACTGGATTGAAGCAGCTGTTGCTACAATCACTGAAGACACACTTATCAACGTTTGGGAAGAACTCGGCTATAGACTTGATGTGTGCCATGTGACAAATGATGGTCACATTGAAATTTATAAGGTTCTTGGTAAAACTGTTGCTCTTTCATTTGACATATCATTTATAATTGTAAGTTTAGCATAATAAATATTATAAAGTGTTAAATCCCCGATATTCATTTATGAACACCCTGTATTATAATACCTTGTACTATGTTTAGTCCGCTTAAGATCCTGTCTAAAGGAAACCTGTGTGGTAAATATTATTACTGATGTTGGCGAGTAACATAGCACTAGTGAGAACAGTTAAACAGCTTTCAAAAATCATTTGACTTTGCAAGGTGGACTAACATGTAAAGAAAACAGCAACGATGAAGTCATGGTAATAATCCTTTGCAGCTATTTTGGAAAGAACTGCCAAGAGAATACCGTACACCTTGCAGACACCATGTCAGGTAGAAAGGTGGAGATAACTGGTCATCAGCCAGTAACAACATACGACTAGCATCCTACTGCACTGCAATACGTAGTTCGTAATTTCGTGGTACTAGCTCAGTAGTAACATAATATCGGGGGTTTAAGAACGCTAATGTCGGACGAGTGACTGCAAGTAGAAGACTAGGGTGGGCAGATCAAGTTTTCCGAGCAGAGGGTACATCCTTTATTAGAACATCAGATAGTTGGTAGAAGTCCAAGAGGGCGTCCGCGAACGAGAGGGAAAGACAGAACTTTAATGAAGAAGCAGATCCAACAGCCAGAATTTAGTATGCCAGAGACAAAATCAAAGCTGGCAGCTGGTGGCCGAGCGGTTCTAGGCGCTTCAGTCTGGAAACGAGCGACCGCTACGGTCGCAGGTTCGAATCCTGCCTCGGGCATGGATGTGTGTGATGTCCTTAGATTAGTTAGGTTGCAACGTCCCCTTTGAACAATTTATACATGACTGTGCTTAAACTGACACACAATATTTTGTTAGCGCAACGCAATGTGACTTTCAAAATTCCCTACAAAAGAATGGCCCTGACTAACATTAAACTATACCTTTCACAAATCACTTACCTCACAAAAATCTTCGCTGCTCAAGCTACTGCAATACAGCGAGCGCCACTACTGCCAGCTAAATAAAAGATTCAAACTATGGAAGGCACTAACTACTGATAGGGATAGTTAGCAAATGAAAGATATTAATAGAGAACAAACAATGTATTTACCATGATATCATCATATATAAATATAGCAGTTCATGACAAATTTCAAAACTCCGCCATCTCTCTCCCCACATCCACCACTGCTGGCGGCTCACCTCCAACTGCGCAACGCTACGCGCTGTTCACATCCAGCTGCAGCTGCCCAACACTACAATGGCAGACAACAATGTAAACTAGCCACAGACTGCACACAGCACAGCCAGTGATTTTCATATTGAGCGCTACGTAACGTTGCCAATAAGAAAACATAAACAGCCTACTTACATAGCCCCCATGCTCCCCACAAAAAATTTTACAAATTGGTTTGGGCAGTGCCCAATACAGATTTGAAAAAATTTTTCATAATTACAATAACAAAGATATCAAATGCACACACTTATTGATACAACGTTGGTCAAAAGCTCAAATTTTCTCACAGTCCATAAAGACAGTCCTAATCGTACATAACAGTAGAATAGCAGTGTTTTTCTCAAAGTCTGAGCAGTAAAAGAAAATGCACACGGAAGTAGTGGATTTCCATGCAGTCTTGAAGAAGTAGCGTTGTCCTTCCAACGGAAAGACAGTGCTGACTCTTGACATGCTGACAGATAATGGGCCACAACAGAGCAAACCCACAGCAGAGTCAGTCGTAGTTTGGAAGAATATTGGTAGGTAGGTCATCACAGAGCAGACCCACTGTAGTCCTGGTAGAGAGTATGGTATTGGTGGGCCACCAGAGGTGCAGACCCACTGTAGTCCTTGTAGAGATAATGGTATTGGTGGGTCATCAAAGATGCAGACCCACTGTAGTCCTTGTAGAAATAATGGCGTTGGTGGGTCATCATAGATGCAGACCCACTGTAGTCCTTGTAGAGATAGCCAGCAGCCATCTGTTGTGACTGTGCAGGTGCACAATCACCATTGCAGAGTCTTGCGGATAATATAGCAAGTCCATAAACCAGCACTTGTGCACTCACAAAGTTTTCGGAACTGTCCTTAGAACCAGCAATGCTGTTATCCAGTCCCTTGCTGAATTAGTAACACACGTGCAAACACTAACAGTCCCAACTTCTCACATATTGTCCATATACTATGACCAACAGAAACGTGTGCAGTGAAATGGAACTTACAAGTCAATAATATGATGAACTGGTGTCAATTACAATCTTGTAACATAAGAATACAATTACAAAGGTACAAAATACATCATTAAAGAACATAACAATTCAGATAACATTTGTAGTAACAAACTTTACAAAAGAATCGAAATAACATATACATCAGTGTTACAGGAATTATGACATAAGTGAATATATAAAATAATGAGAATAGTTTTCGAAACATTAATTTCACACATGAGCATTAAATCAGAACAGAATAAATAATGTCTAAACATCTTTACAAAGAAAATAACATAGTATTTGAAAAATTCTACAACATAAATCTTATTAGCTAAACACATAAAGACAGGAAAAAGACAAATACACAAGGGTACATATACACATACCAGAATAACACAGGAGAAAAGGACAGGGTTTGTTTTCAGTGTAACATTTGGTACTGCAGTATTTTGCGAACAAAACCTTTTTTGTTCTTGGAGATCTCCCTTCGTTCATCATTATTCCCAAAAAGTCCTATCTGTACCTCTTTTCTGTATTCTAACCATATTTCTTTCAAAATAAATATGGCTCATTGTACAATACTCATTTAGGCCCAAATCGTTTTCATATAACTTTCAAAGCATTATTTCCCTATTCTCCATAGTTAGGTTCTTATATAGTCTACCCCCTCATAAGCTAACTTAAATCTACTGAGCTCAGATATTAAACTAAGGGACGAGGCAATGCAGCAGCACAAAACAATTAACACAAACAGCAATGACAAAAAAATGGAAAGTTGCAAAGCAAGCTACAGTAAATCTAAATTACCAAGCAATTCAACATTACAACTAATATGAGGCAATGCGCAAAAAAAAAAAAATCTGGCTTAGCAGAGTAACACAAATTAAAATTCAGCAACACTATGCCTGGCAAACAGCAGCAGAAAATGATATACCTAAACATGACAAAGCTCAAGCAGAAAAAATATTACACTAAAAATGGCCTATGTCACATCTTAACACTAAGGTGATGCATCACGATAACTTACTCTATGAAATAAATTACCAAATATTGTAAAGAAAACTATGTATGCAGTTCCTGTGAAGGGAAATATCTTTTTGTGCTCCCTCATTTTTTTGAAATATATCACAAAACTATTATTTACTGGATCTGTAGACAGAAAATATTTATATTAGTACATCTATAAAATTTTATTTGAACCAATGCAGCAGTGCAGCTAGAAACTAGATATCAAATGAAATAAGCAACTATGTACACAGCAAAGCATAAGAACATCGTTCAATAGCCATGTGGCATTTCATAAGTTAGTAGAAAAATCTCTCAACTAGAGAGACAGTAGTCATAATCAGGTGTATAGACATAAAAATATTTCTCGTCATTTCATTAGGCATCCAGTGTAATCATATGTTTTCAAGTTCGACCGTGTCGTTTTTGCGATGCTTTCTACAAAGGAATGTCAGAAGCGAGGTTAATGGCGTCTTTTTTTTATTTTATTTTTTTCTACCTGTGCCGCTGAAAAGGGCTCGCAATAATGGCTTTTCCTCCAGGCAACTGGCACACCTGGCCGCTCGCAACGCATTACGTCACGGTCACTTACCTTTCTTACCGACATATTTATGACAGCAGTTTCCGCTACAGTGACAGTCTCATATAAACATTTCACAGGTCGAAAATTTGCGTAACAAATGTGTAGAAAAAAAATCCTGTAAATATAACAGTGTTCAAAAAATTTTCGCCAGCATTGTGATACATTCACGCATATACACACATTTCATAACTCTTAAAGTACGATTCTTGGTTTCCAACATCCTGTTTCACAAGTCAAGAGTCCCTACCCACTACTCATTACTCCTTACCTTATTACACATATATATATTCGTCGACACGTCAATCTTGCGACGACACTTCAATATTTCATCATAATAAATACATAGCATAACCAAATTCCTCATATAGCATCAACTTATTGATCATAAACATATCTCAACAGCATAATACACATTGTCGTCGTAATAATAACATCATAACACCTCAGTCAACTCTCAAAATCGTCGTAGCTTCCTCCAATAATTTCAAAACCTAAAAAAATTCTCTGCTCATTTCAATAGTGTCATCTACCTCAAACGTACTTTAAAAATCATGATCTCACGCCAAATACATCATTCAAAGCTCTCATAGCATCACAATGTGTCCGAAAAAATATGATCAGTTTACAAAGTACAGACAAAATACAGTTTCATAAGTGTGAAGTTACCCAACTGTGTAATTGCGTAAACATGTGTCACTGATGTAATAAAAAAAGTTTATCTCTCAGTTAAATGATCAGATAGCTGTGTAATTTGTGTGTTAGAGAAATATGGTACCGATGTGTAAAGTTGTATAAGCAAATACCATATTAGCTAGGGTTCCTTGTGGTTGCCACACACATGGTACACAAAGTAAGCGTGTACTCCCCTGAGGATTAATGCAATTATACCCTCAGGTGTTACAGATTACACCAATGGAATGAAATATATCACGGAAAACTTTCTTTGTAATTCAAAAATCTTTAAAAATAAATGTTTTAAGTATAAAATTGATCACTCAAATACGTGTACTATAGCGCTAAATGTGCGTCTTGCTGTAAGATAATTCTGTGGAAGTGTCGTAGTTATCGTCCTCCGAAAGCTAAGTTCTGCTGAAGTCAATGTACTTACCTCATGATAAACAAAAGTGAAATGCTTTGCGTATAGATATCGTAGTTATTATGCTTATTGGCGTGATGAAGAAAGTACTGTACAGTAACGTATTGTTGTGCCACGAAAAAGGCTGTCTCATTGTTGCTATACCACAAAAGTTACTACTAAAACATGTTTTTCTTTCCAGAATAAAACAGAAAACTGTGCAGATATAAAACAGATACACCGCAAAAGCCACATTGTAAATTGTCACTCATTAGTAGCATCGTGATAAAACCGTGTAGTTGTCACATAAACTAACCACTGTGTCGTCTGGTATCTCACAGAAAGTACTTTAAACCCAGAATGTATTTTCAAGTAAACCAAAATGTTGCATTAAAATCTCATTAGCAGTACCAGATATAATGTTATTTTTCTTGGAGCCAGCCGGCGCACGTGTATGCCTGCGGTGCGAGTCATTGTCTGTCTCTTTGTTGCCGCGCGTCGTTACTGGGATTAGGTGGCCTAACTTCCACAAATTCGCCTTGCCGAGAGGGCCCAGCTCTGTTTAAAGCTCGCCAGTTCTGATGGAATTCAGGTCTGTCGTTTTGTTGGTAGTTTACACAGTTTCTTTCGTGTCGGTCATGTGGTGGAGAATTTCTCCCTGAATCGAAACTGCGCGCTGCACCGTTGCGTCTAAAGTTATTCTGTCTCCCCTGATAATATTTATTTTGGTTCCCATATTGTCTGTTTCTCTGATTGTCTCTGTGATAGTCATTACCACGGAGAGGTGATCTTTCCCTGTAGTTATTACTACTCTGCCAACGGTTGTCATACGGGTGGTGTCTGTTTTGGTCACGATTTGTGTTGTGAGAATAGCTTTGTCGTGTCCAGTTATTATTTCTTTCATCGCGGAATTGCGACGGATGTGATCTGTAATTGTTGTGCTCCTGCGTTCCGCGATTGTAAGTGTCAATTTCCAGTTCTTGTAACAGTCCCTGAAATGCTTCAATGTCGTCTTTGCAACGTCCTGCCAAAATAATATGTCGTAAATGTTCAGGCAGTTTGATTAAGCAAATGCGGATGAGTTCTGAGGGGCTGTATGGGTTTGAAAGATACTGATTCTTATGTAACATGTCTTCAAAATATTTGACAAGACTGGAAAATTCACATTGTTCGAAATGTTTCATCATTATGATGCTATGTTTTACTCGGTCTTGTGTGGCTTGAGACCAATATGCTGAGAGGAAGGCATGATAAAATTCTCCTTCACTGCGACAATCGTGAATGACCGATCGCATTCTTACAGCTGGTTCATTCTCTAAGTAGCCACACATGAATTCTAATCTGTGCTCTAATGACCAGTTGGGAGGAAAACAATGAGAGAATTGATGGAGCCATGCTTGTGGATGAATGTCGTTGCCAGAATTCTTAAATGTTTTGAATTTACGTGTAGTAATGAACAGCTTATAGTCAAAGTCATCATGTCGGCGAGTCGCATATCGGTCATTGTTACGTCGTTTCGGCGGTTCCATTTCAAAATTCGGTGCACCTTGCCAATTTCTTTCATAACTTCCGAAATGCCCTGTGTTATTATTTTGTGGCTGTTCCGTATTTCTGTGTCCCTCTTCCCGTATTGGGGCGCGAGTATCCTCTGAAATACGTAATTCTTGTATTACCTGTGTCAGCTGATCTTGTACTTCCCGGACTTCTCTTTGGTGTTGCGTATTAATTTGATTCTGATTTTGTTTGAATTTCCTAATTTGTTCATACTCTTCTGTGTCTGTGAAGGCTACAGGTGTTGTGTCATTCAGATCATCATCTACCTTTGTAGATAAGTTAGTGAACTGATCTGAAAGTTCGGCTACTTTATCCGATAGTGTACTTATTTCCTCAGTGTGTTTTTCTGAACCAAGTTTTAGAGTATCTACTGTGTCCTTTAAGTTTTCTTGAGTTTTTGCAAGTTGCGTAACCGAATCGGTAGATGCAACTGAGTCAAATTTAGCTTGCAAGGTCTCATGATTTTCATGAACAATAGTTTGCAGTTCTTTTATGGCTGCTTCGTGATTCTGTAATGCATTTTCATGCCGCGAAAAAATAGGTTGAAAATGCTCACAAATTTGAGTTTTTACGTCATTACAGACTTTTTGACATTTCGACTCAATGCTATGCAACTCAGCAGTTAAATCTTCACGTGTTTGTTCAAGAGTTTGTTCCAATGAGTCTAACTTTTTAAGATTTTGTTCCACTGTGTCTAACTGTTGCTGTGTTTGTCTCTGGTGTTGTTCCATTGTGTCTAACTTTTCAAGCTTTTGTCCCATTTGTTGCATTATTTGTAATAACAATGCACTTGTGTCTGAAACATGTTCCTCAGTGCTTTTCGGCAGTGAAGTTGCACCGGCAACATTCACATTTTGACAAGCGGAAAATGTGTCTTGACTCATTTGAGAAAACGGTGAGAACCCAAAACCTGAGTCTGCAGTATTTGCAATATTGTGTTCTGTCATTCCCGATTCCTGAGGCGAGCTGTTGCCGACCAATCGATCGATAACGCTTCCCTGTTCACTACCTGTTTCACTGTCTACACCATTGTTTGCCGCCCGCTCCATTTCCCTATGCGCAATTACCAAATTACTACTTTGAACATTAGTTAATTCATTACTCTGCGGCGCTAACACACTGCCTTCGTCTTCACTGTCATTTCTCAGTTTACTTTGGAGCCTAGTATTACGTTTTTCACACGCCATAATTGTCACAATATTTCACACGACAACACAGAAAAACACAATTTGAAGATCAAAAATAAGAGAACACATTAACATAGCACTGAAAATAATATCTAGTTAATCGCAAGCGCAGCTGCGAAATACTTGGTGCAAATCTACATGCATGCCACAACTGTTTTACTGTACAACAATGAAAGACTGCAACTACAAAGGAAATTCTCTCTATAATTACGCGCTAGCAATGAACAGAATCTACACTAATTACACAAACTACAAGAAAAAAATCAGAAGATTCCAGTGAGGTATCATCGGCTACGGGTCTACATATGAAACGTCCCCTTTGAACAATTTATACATGACTGTGCTTAAACTGACACACAATATTTTGTTAGCGCAACGCAATCTGACTTTCAAAATTCCCTACAAAAGAATGGCCCTGACTAACATTAAACTATACCTTTCACAAATCACTTACCTCACAAAAATCTTCGCTGCTCAAGCTACTGCAATACAGCGAGCGCCACTACTGCCAGCTAAATAAAAGATTCAAACTATGGAAGGCACTAACTACTGATAGGGATAGTTAGCAAATGAAAGATATTAATAGAGAACAAACAATGTATTTACCTTGATATCATCATATATAAATATAGCAGTTCATGACAAATTTCAAAACTCCGCCATCTCTCTCCCCACATCCACCACTGCTGGCGGCTCACCTCCAACTGCGCAACGCTACGCGCTGTTCACATCCAGCTGCAGCTGCCCAACACTACAATGGCAGACAACAATGTAAACTAGCCACAGACTGCACACAGCACAGCCAGTGATTTTCATATTGAGCGCTACGTAACGTTGCCAATAAGAAAACATAAACAGCCTACTTACAAGGTTTAAGAAGTTCTATGTTCTAGGGGACTGATGACCACAGATGTTAAGTCCCATAGTGCTCAGAGCCATTTGAACCATTTGAACAAAAGCAAATGGGCAAACACTTGAAATCAATTTCTGTGATGTTACCATTCTATTTATTCATGATTCGTGGAATGTACGTGTTGACTATTTCGTAATGTTTTATGTTTATGTATTGGTATAATTTTTGTCTTCTGCCATGAGCCTAACTGGGCTGGTTATGTGCAATAAGTGACGATGATGAGGAACATGTTTACAATAATCTCCTCTTTCATATGTCTTAATTTAGGGAGAAGAACAGAAAAAATATTGTTTAAACTTCACGAACTCAAGTAAAATATGTTATTACGATCAGAGATATATAGGGATTACGGATGGAAAGCACTGACAAACTGAAATTGTCGTACTGGGGAGTGGATATGAGTAGATAGAGCGGACCCTACGGATCTTGAAGTCACTGTCCAGCACACGTTGTTAATGTATCTCGTGGGTCCGTGTGAGCAAAGACTTGGCAAAAATTTGGGGTTTGCTTCCAGAGTTGTTAAGTGGTTTTATGGTTTTCCAGGACCATGATAACCGAGTCCTACGGCACAGTGGACCAGATTCTGGGCTACTACGGCAACGAGACCAATCCTGGGGCTGACTTCTCCTTCAACTTCCTGCTGATCACCGATGTCAACGCCAGCTCCACTGCTGCGGACTTCGCTGAAGTCATCAGCAACTGGATCGACATTGTCGACGAGCGGGGAGTATGGTCCAACTGGGTGGTATGTTTATTCTTGGCGTTGATAATAAGTTTCTCTGATACAGTTTTTTAAAATTTTATTTTGACCATGCACAACACAAAAAAGAATCTTAAGATGAGAAGAGTTCAGCAACACGCATTTCATAGTTAGTTTTAGGAAAAGTGATGTCACTGGCATCCGTTATACGCAAGGTAATAAGCCCCAATGGGGGTTTATGAACGTGAGCCTTCCGTCTGCTAGTGGGATCTGCATCAGTTGGGCTACTGAGAGGCAGATTCCTCCCCAAATAACTCAGATACTGAATTAATAACTGTGTATATCGAATTTGACGATAGCTAGGGAGCTGGCCCTGGTAAATGAGTCCTGGGTGTTGAGCTAGGAAAAAAATCGCTAAAGGTACGCAGTCGGGAAAAATGGATTCACTAACTCCTGAATTTAAATCTTGGCCCAAGTGAACCTAAGTTTATTGCAACCATTCTCAGTGTGCACATGTCAACCGTAACATTCACATGAATCTTAATTAGGCACATGACAGAAGCAACAGCGATTTAAGGAAAAGAAATGAGACAGAGCAAGCAAAACTTGGCAAAGTTCTCGGAAAAGGAATGAAGGGTTTCAAAAATAATAGTCCAATAATTTAACTGGAGGAAGCATGGTCTCTGCTGGTTGCACAGTGATTGTAAGATCATACCAAACAGAGAATGGAAAGCAAATAAGCAGCTACTCCTGCTCACTTGGTTATGGATGAGCCTAGATGAATGTAATTGAGTGAAAAAAAGCCTGTCTTTGCTCCTACCTAACCTGCTGACGCCACCAGATAATCTCACCAAGATGATGTGCATAGAGGAAAACTGTATACGGTCCTAATGGCTACTTTCGCCACTCGTCTGACAATGCACAAGCTGACATTCAGAAGTTTCATTCTCTGCCGAATTTCCTCGCTGAAGCCTCTAATTCTAGCACCAGGATCTTCTCCTCGCAGTCCTACCCCTGAAAAAGTCTCCACCATGTCTCCTGTCCCTGCTCTAAGCAGAGTCTGCTTCACAATTCTCCAGTGAAAAAAGATGTACCAAATTCTGGCCAGTGAGGTTATTGATAACGCTCTGTCTGCTCTCTCGCCAAAGAAGCGATGTAAAAAGTTCTCCAATCAGTTGGCTTCTTGTCTACGCAGTTTTTAGAACATTCTACCTATCTATCCTCCTCCATCGATTTCTTTTTCAGTCCACGAATCCCTGGATTTGTCTACGCACACAATTCCCAGAAAGTCAGTGAACCGTGGTACCACTCAGTTCTTTAGGAAACCAAAATTACAATCTCATCACTGTTATTTAAAGAAAATGGGAAGCCCGGGATCACTGGTGAAGGACAAGCTTCTGATTGTCTTACGATTTTAATTTGACTCGAAACAGACTTTACTATAAACTTCAATTTGGACATTTGCCCTCTTACTGATGCAGTCTACACATTTTTACATTAATTGAATTACATAAACACGAATAAGGATTATATTTTGCATCCGAAATCAAAAAAATAGATAGTAGGCACGTAAATAATCAATCATAAACAATCTTTCTTGTTTAACGATATCTCAAAAGGCTACTAACACTATACACTTGCAAAACTTACGCAGCCACATAATACCACAAATTCATTAAAAAAACAAAGATCTTAAAGCTTAATAAAACTGAACTGCCCACATAAAGGTACACAGTGAACCATGCTTATACTAAAAACGCGAAGTGGGCTAACCAAGGTCGCAAAACTGGCACACAGGAAAAATAACAAGTTGCACATTCATTAAAGATACACAAACGATTAACGTAAGTGTTGGATAAGAATGGCTAGTATTAAGCAGTAAAATAACTTACAGAAACGCTAATATTAACAAAGTGGCCTCACTTAACTTTAGAGAAGAGCATTAAGGCCCACAGCAGTATTTGGAAGCAATGACGCTACGGCCGGCAGGCAATACGAGCGTTCACTCCCCACGGCTTGTGCGCAGGCTCACAAGCCGGCGATATATGTTTGTATATAGTCCGACCAGCCTCACAATGCGCTGTCCTGACAAGAATCCATAATCGCACCAACGCCAGGAAACGAGTAGACTTAGCAAATGGCCTACAGCACAAATAGATTTCAATGAAAACAAGGTCAAATCACAACCACAGTGGAAAATATATTAAGCCTGACCCCAAATTCTTATGGAGCAATACTCTAACAGTACCCGTCCCCCAGTAAATTAGCAAGAAACTTAGAGATCACTTTCAGTTGCCTTAAGGCACTTTCAACATTAAATGAAACGTACCAAATCCTGCCATAAAAAATGATTAAACTATTAACTCTACAGCTGCCTGGCGCGTGAACAACAACCAGTCTCCAAGCGGCCAATATGTCCTAAATCAAGTTAAAACTTGCATGGAAACCACTTAAGATACACACCTCACATATGATGGGGAACGAAATGAGGAACATCAGCCTCCTTAAAATAGCCACTGTGGAGCCAATTTCAGAACCATCTCTGGCAGCTACAAATGCCAGAATAAGTTTCAACAATCTTCTTAGTTAAACACAGAATAACTTGTAGCTTGCAAATTACGAACTGGGAAGAGGTTCAGCGTGAGTCGACGAGCCCACCACAGTTTTGCACGTCAAGGCTCCCAATGACCGGCCCCTTACATCCGACGCGACAAAAGACAAGGACGGCGAGCACGGCGAGGCGCATGCACCATGGTTAGGGTCGCCGGCTTGTTTTCAACACAAGTTGGTCCTATGAACGCCGACCGGAGACTCTTACGTCACACGTTCACCCGGAAAACCCGCCGGGGGGGAGCAGTCAAAGATAGCAAGACAGCCGAATATCGATATCAGCGATGCAAGTAGAACACCCTAGCGCCAGCCGCCACGGCTCAGTCAGATCCTAGTCTCAAACTCTTGAGAATGTTTTAAGACTGACCAATAAGAACATGTCCCACCTTTGGTGGATGTTGTTCTGGCGTAACCACAAGCGCCGGAACGAAGACTAAGAAATCAAGACCAGAGAAGGCGGTGAAACGACTTCGGCCAATGGTGCGCTGGCTACGGCCACGCCACGACAGGGGCGACACCTGCAAGAATTGAATATAAGCTCCGCCGGAGTGGACGCTCTGTTTGAGGAGCCGTATCACGGTCTGCGCGGCCCCTGCTGCTGTAGGTTCGAGTCCTCCCTCGAGCATGGGTGTGTGTGTTGTTCTTAGCATAAGCTAGTTAAAGTAGTGTGTAAGTCTAGGAGCCGATGCACTTAGCAGTTGGGTCCCTTAGGAATTCACACACATTTGAACATTTTTTGAACGCCGCTCCTGCCAGCCTCGACCAGAACATTAGTGGAAAGCGTTCGCTGAGTATTAGCACGGCCTAGGAGAGAGTGCTACGATATCAGATAGTAGTGATCCATATCTATTGCTTGTTTGGAGTTTGTAAAGAGCGAAGAAGATTACTATTTGCATGTCGCCCATCGCTTGCAACATTTGTTGTGCATATAAAGTTAAATATTGTCAGCCTGCTTTATTGAAACAAAACTACTAATGTTATGTGCTTGAATTGTTGTATAGCATTCTGAGAAGGCTGCATCGTTTAGGCACCCTATCTGCAATGAAATGATAATTAAATCAAGACCCCAAGCTACCGACAGGCGTTGATATACATCAATGGCGACAGTTGAAAACGTGTGCCCCGACCGGGACTAGAGCCCGGGTTCAAGTCCCGGTCGGGGCACACAACTGTCCCTGATGATGTATATCAACGCCTGTCGGCAGCTTAGCGTCTTGATTTAATTATCATTTTATTCTAGAGAGCTGCACGGTTCTTCTGTTCTTTCGGATATGTCCGAAAGAACAGATACCATCTGCAATGAGTGGGCAGGACCCAACAGAAGTAATACCCACACGACTGCCGTTGACATCAGGCTGACACAACATGCTTTCTCCAGCAGGCCGAAAACATAGTTCACAAAACTGAATGCAGTTGGTTGCCTCAGAGCAGCAGGAGATAGGAATGTGGTCAAACTGTTTACAGTTCCACCTGCCTTCAAGAAGTCACAGATCCGAGTAAAATGCCCACTGAAAAGCGTTCTTTGACCTAGATGGGATTGTTGGCAAAACGGCCGTTTATTTGCTATGGGCGACCCTCTACACTATTCATTAGCCTCACCTTTCTTAGCCAGATACCTTGCAGTGTTCCTACAGCATGTTGCAAAAACTGTAGCTCCACTGGAATGGCTGACCAGACACATTACCTCTCCTACTCTTGTTACGAGTCTCAGAAGTCAGCCCCTGCCCTTTTGAACGTATGTCTGCAGGGTCTCAGCGCGCATCATATGCTGTGGCGTACTGCTGAGTCACCAGACGAAGGCTCGCAAATGACATTTACTATTCTGCATGCAAAAGTTATGAATCCTAACACAGAAGGTTAATAAATAGAAAAAAATGGCTTGATCTTTACAGTCACTGAGATTCTTTCTGTACTTAGCAGCCCCTACAAACCGTGCAGTAAAATATGACTGTAATTTTCATTAAAGGAATCTAAAGAAGAAAAATAAGATGTTTCACGGTGGGAACAGACTCATGCCTCTCATCACTCTCACCTCTCAATAAAATTTTGGGTGCATGGAGTTACAGGAATGGATTACGACGTCACACCATCAATGAAATTCTCTCCTTTTCTCTCATTCATATCTTCTTTTAGTTACACAGTAAGTAGGAACTCCATACTACAAGTGGAAGTAGGAATGTCAAGGACGTGGGAAACGGTGCTGCTCCGCCAATACGAAAACATAAAATTCAGTCCCTGTATTTACACATATCACCAAACTCATTCATCCTCATATCTGGTGTGGATGATGAAGGATTTTATTTAATGTTTTGGTTCAAATGGCTCTGAGCACTATGGGACTCAACTGCTGAGGTCATTAGTCCCCTAGAACTTAGAACTAGTTAAACCTAACTAACCTAAGGACATCACAAACATCCATGCCCGAGGCAGGATTCGAACCTGCGACCGTAGCGGTCTTGCGGTTCCAGACTGCAGCGCCTTCAACCGCACGGCCACTTCGGCCGGCTTTAATGTTTTGTTTTACAGTAGATGTAGGTAAATTTTCTTTTTAAGAATACATCCAGCCTGCAAATCCCATTTATTACAAAATGAAAAAGTTTAAAAATATTGCTAGTTTTAATCCTGACTTATTCTCTGACTTATTTACAATTCTTTTATATACATTACCCCTTCACTCACTCATTCGTTCCACTGATGGTTCCCTTGATTTACACTCACTCCACACACTAATAGTTAACCGTGGAACACATTCATTGTTAGCTTATATAATCTATGAGCACTTGCTGATCGTAGACAAGTATTGTATTAGCCACTGAACACATTCCTTCTTTCCTTGCGTAGAACAAAAACAGAAATTTATTTAAGTAATACTCTAATGATAAGCACATCAACATATATTTTACGAAAATAATTAATAACAAAAAACAGTGATAATACACGGCTACCAAGTACGCTGAGGCAACTCATGAGCTGTATTACTTAACTTGGGTTGTCATAGCAACAGATAGACAGCACGTTCAGCAACAAAAAGGTCAGAAAGTCTTTCCCATAAAATGTATAGATAAATATAATTTTACACACATGTCACGATCATTGCATTTAAATGTACATAAACACATCATACACAACATTGTGCAGCGTAAAATAAAAGAAACACCGTGTTTCTGAAAGAGAGCAACTTAAGCGTGTATATTAGAAAAGGTTCAGTAGAAAATATAAATAGAAAAATTCCAAGTTTATGCTCAGTTTCAAACTCGATAGGTCCTTCGTGCACAAATTGAAGAAAACATTAAACAAGGTCATTGCTGTGTGCACGGGTCGTGAGTCGTGCTTGGTAGCTCAGATGGTAGAGCACTTGCCCGCGAAAGACTAAGGTCCAGATTTAGAGTGTCCGTCCGGCACACAGTTTTAATCTGCCAGGAAGTTTGATATCAGCACACACTCCGCTGCAGAGTGAAAATTTCATTCTGGAAACATCCCCGAGGCAATGGCTAAGCCATTTCTCCACAATATCCTTTCTTCCAGCAGTGCTGCAAGGTTCGAAGGAGAGCTTCTGTGAAGTGTGGAAGATGGGAGACGAGGTACTGGCGGAATTGAAGCTATGAGGACGGGTTGTGAGTCGTGCTTGGGTAGCTCAGATGGCAGAGCACTTGCCCGAGAAAGGCAAAAGTCCCGAGTTCGAATCTCGGTCCAGCACACAGTTTTAATCTGCCAGGAAGTTTCAAGGTCATCATGTTCACGATTTTTATCTAGCCTTGCGCAGCCAAAGCACAACAACAAAAATCGACTAAGGTTGGCACTTAAGAAATGAAAATAGACACTAGCCGCACAAAACCTAAGAGGATGACGCAGATCTGTACAAAGGGGGTCGGGAGGGGGAAGCTATACCCGATGTCACTGACTGCCGGCAACTGCGTGCATAGTGGCAGGTAATGTCCAATGGTAGGTCCGTGTGCTGAGCAGGCCTCCTTCTCCCATAGGATGCCGCTGTCCAGATAAGCTCGACACTGCATTTGTAGGATGAGACAAGAGACAAGCTCCTGTTATCAACATTGTATGGATCATCTGGATTTTGTCATTACTCAGTAAAAGGAGAAAAGACTCGTAAGTACCGGCTCTACCGGGTGCTGTAAATCGAATACAGAACCGATACGAAAGCAGATGCTTCTCACCTGCGTTGATATCAGTGATATGCCTATGTTACACGCAGAAAGCATGAAAAGGCACGTAAACAGAGTAGCGCTACCAGACAAAGTACGGCTGTTCATTGATTTGTCAAATCTGGATTGCTTCTCATTCCCTCTTGTTCACTGTTGATGGGTTAAGGATTTCTCTGAAAGAGAAAGAATAGGACACTAGTTTCTGCAAGTCTGGTAACATTTAACTACATTCAGCATCTCTAAAAGTAGTTTTCAGTATTATCCACATCCTTAGAAAGAGTTAGTTTATATTGAAATAATGAATTATTCTTCACCCTGAACTTTGGAAAATATTAAGTTAAGTATGTAACGAGATTTTTCGTAGTGGAAGTTTCTCAGATTGGTTTGAAGATGCTGTTGTGAAGACACTCCACAAAATAGTAGATAATACACTGGTGAAACACATTATTGTCACTATTTTAAAAATGAATAACAACATGTCCACTACACTTTGTGAACAACTTCTACGGTAAATCATGCCCAGCAGTAAACAGCTTTTACTTCAAAGAAGACAATAAACTGGACAGCCTACACTTAGCTTAACAGATGATATACTATAAGGGGCAGTCATATGAAAACGATAGAGATGGAAAAAAGTAAGTAAACTATTCATTATTTCAAAAGTAATCGCCATATGTGTTAAGATATTTCTCCCACTGTGAGACAAGATGGTCAGTGTATTCTTCGAAAAATGTTTCAGTCGTCGATGTGCACCTCTTCGTCCAAAGCAAATCGATGACCACTGCAAGGCTTGAAAAATATGGAAATCGTATTGGAATTGATCGGGACTGTATGGAAGTTGTATAAGCGCTACCCAGGGAAGTTTTGCAAGGTAATCGAAACAACCTTGTCAACAAGTCGGCGAGCATTATCCTGCAACAGAATGACGAAGTCCATCACATTCGTGTGTATTTGAACGTGATGGCGATTTGCAGTTTTTGTAAAGTGTTCACGTACGGCTGGCTGTGCGTTAACTGAAGTGTACCATCAAGTCCAGACGCCTAGGCATGTTGAAAGACGGCATCAGTCTGGTTAAGTGTAACCAGATGTTGCCAAGGTTATTTTCCCTACGCTGCAGAAATTACGCTGGGAAGTCCTTACATATCCTCCATATAGTCCAAATCTCTCCCCATATGATTTGGATGCGCTTGGAGTGCTAAAGAAAGACATTCGTGGCCAACGACTTTGTTTGGATAAAGAATAACACGCATGGGTAAATGTATTCGCTGTTATGGCTGTTACTTTTGAAATAATAAACAGATTAACCACTTTTCTTCCATCTATCTCGTTTTCATTTGACTTCCTCTTATGGAATCAGTAAATCAGAAATTATTATCATAGTAAGGCAAATATTTTGATTGTGTGAGCAATTACATCTTGATGCAAGTTTTTAAATGTTATGCAGGATGAGTCACTAACTGTTGGCACCTACAATAACTCCGAAAGTATGCTCCTATCATAACTTTCGGAGTCATTCTTGGTGGCAAGCACATATATGGTTTACATCTTGATGACAGAAATTAAACTTAACTAGTTGTACATCAATCACGTAGCAGCTCCATTAAGATTTTGAAGGAATCAGAAATGAGGTATTGGAGGGTTCTGGTTTGGGACCCCAGTTGTTTCTGATACTATTAAATTGTCTCTATTTTACAGAATCAGAAGATCTGATGGTACCCTTTTCGATGATGTAACAAAGGAATAATACCTGGTGGCAGTCTACATAAGAAGGAACTAACGTAAAGTTCAAAAAGTCAGAAGATGGTTAAAATCAAACTGATTACCATTAAACTTTGACAAGACTCACCACACACAGTGAACTGCTTCTTGTAAGACTCCACGAGTTGTAAAAATTGTCTACGGGAAATCGACTGTGTTAAGTTTTCTAAGTTACACACAAATCACAACCTTTATTGAACAACTTATTGGTATAGTTTAATTAAAAACTAAGGAACTAAAGTATTCTGAAGATTTCCATTTACCACTGAGTTACCGACTCATTCCTTGAGGTAACTCAGCATAGAATGCTAGCACAAACACTTTCAGAACACATATAAGAACGATATCCCACATATACCTCTTAAGAAAACTAAGTACTCTGACAACTCTTTGACAGTAGGTATATTGATTAACGTCTTTTCGTTAAAATTATTTTCGCTTCTCAAAGAATAGTGAATCTCATGAACGGAACACCATCATCAAAACAACCCCTACAAACGCTTCAGAGTGGTGCAGAAAGGAGTGACACATGTATTTAGAAATCTGCCGGAGTATATTTGATATATTGTAGATAATACGGTGCAGTTTAAGAGTAAATTACAGAACTTTCTGAAGAACAACTCCTTCTACTCTTGAAAAGTGTCTTTGCAGAAACTGATAGGTTCATGTTTTGTGATATTTTATAAGTAACGTTAGCACTGCAACGCAAAAGGAGTTCGTAATGCCCAGACCATTTTAACGCATCTGAATGCTTCATTTCTTTTTACATCCCAGACTGAGCGAATTGGCGCAGTGTTCAGCGCATTGAACACCCAGTCTGGAGTAGGACGGTTCATAGCGCATCCGACCATCCTGATTTATATCTTCTGTGATTTCCCAACATCGCTCCACCCAAATCCCGGAATGGTTCCTTAGAAAGGGAATGGTAGATTTAATCCCAATCCGAGTTTCTGCTTTCAAATGAATCACCTATGAATAAATGATAGCTCCGCCAACGCACTGCCGTTTTATACGTTTCGTACGCGGTACTACAGCCATCTGTGTATTTGCATATCGCTACCCCATGACTTTTATCATCCAAGTGTATTTACGGTAGTTGTATTACCGCTTTCCTCTGCAGATCGGCAACCACGACCAGCACCGCGTGGCCAGCCGCTTCAGCCCAGACCTGGTGGACGGCATGAACATGCTGGTGACGCTGCTACCTGGAACCGCCGTCACCTACAACGGAGAGGAAATCGGCATGGAGGACAACTACAACATGACATGTGAAATTGCTACAGACCCTGCAGGGTGCTGGGACGGTGTCACACTCGGCAATTCCAGAGACCCTGAGAGGACGCCCTTCCAATGGGACAACAGCACGAATGCGGGCTTTAGCACAGCTAACGAGACCTGGCTACCAGTGAACGAGAACTACGTTACCCTCAACGCTGAAGCTCAGGAGGAAGCTGGTAGGAGCCACCTCAAGACCTACCGCCAGCTGGTGGCGCTCAGAGACGAACCAGCTGTGCAGACTGGAGTGACGGCCGTCAACAGTTCCGCCCAAGTCATCGCTTTCTCCAGGTACCCAGACAGCTCTATGAGTTCAGTCTCCAATCATGGCTAGCACAGACCGCCATAGTGAACATCATCATCACAAGACTCAGGAGAACCATCATCACTGTCATATATTCCTCACCATCACCAATACAGTCATTACCCTCAGCATTCGTACCACCACCACCCCCACCACCACCAAGTCCACCACCACTACCAGCATCACCATCGTGACCCGAATCTCCATTTAAAGCGATTGGCTCCAGCGCAATCTAAAGGTCATCCGTTCAGTAACTATCAACATCATTTTCATTGCCGGCCGGTGTGGCCGAGCGGTTCTAGGCGCTTCAGTCTGAAACCGCGCGACCGCTACGGTCGCAAGTTCGAATCCTGCCTCGGGCATGGATGTGTGTGATGTTCTTAGGTTAGTTAGGTTTAAGTAGTTGTAAGTTCTAGGGGACTGAAGACCTCAGAAGTTAAGTCCCATAGTACTCAGAGCCATTTGAACCATTTTGTCATTATCATCAATCATTTCACACCAACTATTCGATGAAGGCAGCCTCACGACTTTTCCAAACATTGTGGTCTTCAGCTATTCGTATCAATGTTGTTACTTCATGTCTTCTAACGCCTCTAAAGGCCTATCCATTAGGTCACCCTAACGGACACTTAGATTTCGAACTGTTTAATTTCTAACTGTGATTTTCCGTTTGTTTTACTTTGTTTTTATGTGTCCAGCTAGGTGTGTTCAACTGCATTAAATAAAAAAAATTCGTCACCTTCACCTACGAATACTTCTTAATTTATACAAAATGGTTCAGATGGCTCTGAGCACTATGGGACTCAACATCTGAGGTCATCAGTCTCTTAGAACCTAACTAAGCTAAGGGTACCACACACATCCATGTCGGAGGCAGGATTCGAACCTGCGACCGTAGCGGTCACTTAATCTGTACAATTTTCTTTTTCATATTGCTATTATATATTATTTTAGTTAAATTGCATTGTTTGTCATGTCTCATTTTCAACTAGATCTATTAAGTTCTTGCCTTGTATGGTGCAAAATACCTTCAGCAATACAAAACGTATCCACCTACGAGAGTTGGAACTTTAATAGTGACAACTATTTATTTACAGCTCGTACAAAGTAGATACGTGTTTCAAAGTTTAACTGACATTCAAAGTAGTCACCAGCAATGTGTATAACACGTTGCCAGTGAT
Source organism: Schistocerca piceifrons (assembly GCF_021461385.2). Lineage (NCBI taxonomy): Eukaryota > Metazoa > Arthropoda > Insecta > Orthoptera > Acrididae > Schistocerca > Schistocerca piceifrons. The sequence goes on along the minus strand of NC_060138.1, from coordinate 198,071,530 downwards.
GTGGAAGTCGTAGGATACTCTTAGCAGTTGCAGTTGTGTTGACAGTTCGAGCGGCGCGGTCTATTGCCCGACGAATTTGTAGCAGTTCTGAAGCGAATGCCGTGAAGTGTTTCCTTCAGTTTAGAAATCGAGTTGAACTCACGAGGGCTTAAGTCATGGGAGTGCAATAAGTGGTATAGCACTTAGCAGCCCCATCAATCAGGTGCTATACCACCTACTGCAGTCCCCTGACTTAAGCCCTCGTGATTTCAACTCGATTTCTAAACTGAAGGAAACACTTCACTGCATTCGCTTCAGAACTGCTACAAATTCGTCGGGCAATAGACCGCGCCGCTCTAACAGTAAATACAACTGGCACTGCTAAGAGTATCCTACGACTTGCACATCGCTGGCGACGGCTTATACACAGTGCTGGTGACTACTTTGCAGGTCAGTAAAACTTTGAAACACGTATCTATTTTGTACCAGCTGTAAACAAGTAGTTGCCACTATTAAAGTTCCACACTTTGTATACTGAATTAAAACATATTCCTTCTTTAGTTTCCAAGTTTAAGGGTGTAAAAAATACTCTGTAGCTACTGAGAATAGTTTTGGAACTATAGTATCTCCTTGCTTGACTCCTTTCTGAGATCTAAATGTCTCACAATCCTGATGAAATGTTATGAATGATATGGCAGTATACATTCTTCAGTATTCTAAGATAGTTTGAGACACATATCTTTCTCAAGAAGTGTTTTTACACGTAATATTTAAAATTATCCTAAAACTTGTTATGAATCTACGAGGCTCAAACAACATAGAAATTTACACCCATTGTTCCCTTCTAAAATTTCTTCTCTATTGTCCATAGTCCAGTCTGCTATATGCAATTCTGAGGCCTTCTTTTGTGTTTGTCTAAATAAAATCAGTTGTCTTGTTATAACAGATGGTAGTTTTATTAGGTATCTACAAGTACGTCTACGTTCATGATGTACAAACAATGTCACACAGCTTACTTTCGTTCTCACACATTACGGTTTCTTCCCGTTCCATTTTTGTGTGGAGCGCGGGGAGAATGATTGTTTAAACGATGTTATGAGCGCTTAATTATTCTAACGTTGTCTGTGCTGTATCTATGGGAACGACACATAGTAGGCTACAGTATATCTGTAGATTCCTCATTAATGCCTGATTCGTGAAACTGTGGAAGCTTTTTACTTTATGGAGACTAAGGTGATAGTTTTGAAGTATTCTTAGGCCTTTTGTGTCTCATTTATTGTGAAGCTGAAAAACTGCAGCAATGTTCCGATCTTTGGGAATATCCAATTTTTCAGACATTCTGTAAATATCTTGCAAGTTTCATTTGCACAGTTTTCTTCCAGCTTAAATCTTTCCTATTAAAATCTGCTGTGGTCGTATCTCTGTCCATACCTCGAATTGTTGTGTACGACCCATCTAGCATATTTCCGTCCTGTCTTTATTTCTAGCGTGCACTATTTGTTCCGATTCACATTTCGAACTGAAAAAACATTTAAAGAACCTTAGAACGTTTTCTTTTCTTGCAGTTTCTTTCGACTCTACTGGTATCAATGGTTTCTCTTATCGAGTTGTCATTGTAGCTTCTCACATCCTTTTGAAAACGTTCTCGAACGATTTTGTATAGTTCACTGTATATTACGAAATTTCCTATTACCGTTTGAGTGAAACAGTAGTCTTCAGCTTAGCTGTCGCTTTGTTTCACATGAAAGTTTTTCTAAAATTACTCATTGTGTTCAAAATAGTTCAAATGGCTCTGAGCACTATGGGACTTAACATCTGCGGTCATCAGTCCCCTAGAACTTACAACTACTTAAACCTAACCTACCTAAGGACATCACACACATCCATGCCCGAGGCAGGATTCGAACCTGCGACCGTAGCAGTCGCGCGGTTCCGGACTGCGCGCCTAGAACCGCTAGACCACCGCGGCCGGCTACTCATTGTGTGATGAAATACAACACGCATTAGTTATTCTCATTATTCTCAATTCCAGTTTCCTTATGTCTTCCTCTGGATGAATGTGCTATGGACGAACATGTTCACCTCGGGAAATGCTCCTACTATATGCAAAACTTCCCATTACTAATAACTTTGTACGTTTTCCCCTACTTTGTTATCAAAATCTCCTATCATCATCATCTTCTATTCCTTCATCAATTAGTGCTTTTAATATTGTTTTTAGAATTATTCTAAAATGGTTCAAATGGCTCTAAGCACTATGGGACTTAACGTCTGAGGTCATCAGTCCCCTAGACGTAGAACTACCTAAACCTAACTAACCTAAGGACATCACACACATACAAGCCCAAGGCATGGATTCGAACCTGCGAATGTACCAGCAGCGCGGTTCCGGACTGAAGCGCCTAAAACCGTTCGGCCACAGCGGCCGGCAGAGTTGATCTGCATCCTCATTAGGAAGTGAATTCATTGATGCGTGGACTCTAATGGTTGAATGGTAACATTTTATCATAAAAATAAACAGTCGAGACTCAGTTTATTTTTACGTATATGTTGGCGCACGAATAATTGACAGACTTCAACGCTGAATAATAAACGTACCACTACTATATTTGATTTCAGTTTCGCTCCTACGTGTTTTATTTCATGTAAAATTCGGTAGAGGTCGTCTTGCTGCAACATCGCCAGTCCCTTTTTTCGAAGTTAGAGTTTCGTCATTGCCTAGCATAGTGCGGAGGCAGTTCTCCTTTACGCTGTATTGAAAAGTGTCACAGAAAAGCAAAGAAGATTTATGATACTACTCCACAGTTGTTGAGGGTCCATCAAGAAACACAGTTCTCCGGTTACCGAGAAAATTAGACGAATAAAGCAATTTGTTCTAAGTAGAACGACACCGGGCAGCGACTGTTCGTTCTCCGGAAAACGTTGCAGTGCTACGGGTTACCATTCAACGAAGTCCAAACAAGTCATCCCGGCGGGCAGCAAGAGTACTAGAGATATCTCGTGGTTCTGTACAAAGAATTTTACAGACTGATCTCAGGCTATTTCCTTACAAAATTACTGTGACATAGAGCCTGACTGGAGTAATTCATTATGGGCAGAAGGATAAGATGAAATAATTCTCAACACATGGTTCTGAGACGAAGATTATTTCCAAGTTTATGCTATCGTAAACAAACAACATATTCGATTCTGTGGTAGATAAAAACCGCAAAACAGTCATTTTCATGAAATTCTATGCATGAGAAGGAGAGACACTGTCTGTAGGTCTATCCAGTCATGCAGTTGTGCAACGAGATAAATGAAGACTTGTGCCACAAAGTTCTAAGGAATATGTGTAGCCGCCTAGACGAAGTTGTCCGTTGGAATGGAGCGCATGTTGTACACGTGATGAAGTGAAATACATTTTCATGGATACCACTACATGTGTGAAAAATTTGAAAATTTTCATTTCATAAGTAAAAGTGTTATGACTATATTGAATATGTCAATGATTCGTCTGCAACCCTCTATTTATTAACTCAATTGTCGGATAAATTCACAATGAGTCGTTCCTTTACAAAAAAAAGCCTTTATTTTCTGCTATAAGTATTCAGTACAATGCGTTTATTGTCAACACTCTATTTCTTAGAAAATAGCACCTACTTGATGGTGGCGTGATCGTGTACTGTTGGCAGGACTGCAGATGACGGCAGCGAGGTGGTGGTCGCCGTGAACGTGGGCGACCGGCCGGACGTGGTGGACCTCTACGAAATGCTCGGCCTGTCTCAGAGGTCCTTTGTCATCAGCGCTGCCAGCGTATCCAGCATTCGACAGCCGGGGTGAGTCCAACACCTCACTGCTCGCATGCTGGGAAGAGCTTAAACTAAAAATATTACCAGTTACGTTAGAGACAAGGTACACTAATGATTACGATAACTGCCACACAACAGGGATACATGTGACTGTCATGGACGGAATATGGCGCATTACGTATGCGAGAGCAGGCAATGATTAGGAAAACAGAATTGTACATGTTCTTTGCTTCTGAAATTTCATTACGCTGTGAATCTCCTCTGTGATGTAAGCTTAATATACCCATCCGACGGACTGATCTCAAAAATATCAATGCTTTGGGCCGTTGCTGTCTATCACGTAACAGAAATGAAAAAAAAAAATCTAATGGGGGGATACCCTGAGGAGTAGGTTCATGTACCTTTGGACCTTTCTTTCTCTCTGCCTACAATGGCATCTTTCCTCGAGTTGCGTGAGAGTTCTCTTGAGTGTCTCTCTTGAGTTTAGATCACTGCAGTGGGAGTGTGTCATATTTGCGTTGTATGATGATGAGACAAGGGCCCGATGAACCGGGCGAGGTACAGCTCCAACGCCTCTATAACAGCAACAAGGGCGCCGCTAAGCTTAACGTCCCCATTTGACGGACGGTTCACACATGACCTTACTGCATGAAGCTCCGCAGAGAGATTTGGTGTACAACCCAAGGCACTGATACAAAGTCGGAACCCGAGATGGGCGAGACATATGATTCTGAAGCTAGTCCTTCCTTGTGTTTTTTAAGGTGGCTTTTAAAATATCAAAATCGTGTGTTTGCTAGCCATCCGGAAAATATTAATACAGTGGCGGCGGTCAGATTTATGGAATAAATTACAATATTGCACACATACAACATAGGAAGCCAAATTATGTGCACTTGCTGATCATACACCTGTTTAGCGCTGCAAAAAATTATTTTTAACTACAGTGAATTTGAGAAATGAATGTGAAATGCCTGGGCTTGCAGGACAGAGCGGATAAGGTTGTGGAAAGGGGCCAAAATGAATTCCTGTCAGTTGCACTCAACGTACAAACTTTATTTATCAACACACAATATCACAAAACTTTAAGCGATCTCCTTTGATTACGTTTAGATTAGCTGAAGGCCACATTCAAAATCCAAGACACAAGGCCTAAACAAAACTGAAATACAAGATTCTTCTGGAGGTTTCACCCAAGAATATTTTCTAAATCTTCAATCCAATCGGCTGAAGGCCTTAGCAATTTAATTTTAATGGACCTAGGCTGGAGGTCGCATATTAAGGAGTAAGAGGAGTTTCAATCAAAAGGCAGAAGGCCTTATCTTAAAACATTTCATATAAATAAAGAATAACAATCTCATGCCTTAAGGGCAAGACAAGGACATTAATTTAAGAGATATTAATACTCGGCTTAAGGCCACACATCAACACAATAATTGAAAGGTTTGAGGCCTTAAAAGATCTGATGTAAAATTCGGCTGAAAGCCCCATATAAAGAATAACAAGCTTATGTCTAAAGGGCAAGAGAGGAAAATAAACTCAGGATATATAAAAACTCGGCTGCAGGCCACACATCAACCAAATAACTAAAACTCAAACAGGGAAGTTACTACGTAACAGACAAGGAACGGCGCTCAGAAGTTTCGAAGGGTAGGCCTGGAATTGTAACACTAACGCCCGTTTAGGCGAGACAGACAGCCTGACCAACGATCTCTAAATCGGAAGGCAACCCAACCGATAGACAGCCGACGAACCAACCAACTACATGACTTCGGTCACCCGACCAAAAACACAACAACCTAAATGCCAGCGAGGCGAAGAGACCAGTAACACTCGTCTTCAAATATTGGTTTGTTAATAAGTCACGGCACAATAACTACTGACATACATGAACATCGCAACGGCTGTGGAACTACACGCCGTGGCGGACAGCATCAACACGGTAAGGAAACACCCACTCACTGTTCTGTCGCAACTGACCAACTGGCTACTGCAGTACGCATACAGCATTACAGCATTGCTTAGTCGAACTGACACAGGATACACAGTGTTGCACGAAACACTGCCACTAGAAACTCGAACAAGAACGAATCACTGATTATCAACTGGAACAAATCACTGGGGAACACACACACACAAACCCGAAGGACGGTCGGTGGTGAAACACACGTCGTCTGACCAGACGACCGACCAACAACCAATCAAGGTTGTTGGCACTCAAACCATGTGCTTCCGCAGTACGTCGGGAACTGGGAGACCCGGCGATCCGGGCACACTGGCTCGGACCCAATCATGCAGAGGTAACTCTTGCCCATTGGCCACGACGTCTCAGCACAAGAAGGAACCGAGCCACGTCCAGCAAGATGAGCCAGTGACGAGGCCCAGAAACGGTCAAAAGACCAAGCACACGTCGCCCAAAGAGGCGACCAACTGAGCGACCGACCAACGGCCGATCCCACTGCCATCTCCGTCCGTCGGACAGTTCATCCTGTGTCGCGAGCGGTCGGCGAGTACTGGCTGCCCGCGCCTCCCTAGCGCTCCGTCCCCGACTGCTGCTACGTCCCGACTGAACTTCTGCCGCGTTCCAACCCCAACCGCGCCAGGTCCGATCCCTCCCCACCACACATCACGACCGGGAAGTAACAGCCGTCCACCAAAGATAATACAGCAGGGCAAATATCGATACACGCTGCTGCTGCCACTCACGGGCAGGCAAGGCAGTAATTCAGTGGCACCAGTAATTGAAATATAAAATTACGTGGTGGCCGTACGGTAAAACAAGATGTTACATAATATATGACACGAACATGAGCGACGCACGGCTCAGAATGAGTAAAATGCTAAATGGTTGTTTACGTTCTCTAATGACAATGTACACTGATAAAGAATAAAGCACATTTTGCGCCTCCATTGGCGTGAGACATGAACCCATGTAGTGAAATGTAACGTTTGCTCATGCCTTGCATCATCTTAAATTGCCGACTTTGAAAACCATAGACATTTGTGTCTTTAACGATAAGTTGAACGATGGCGGAGGGGAGTAGCGCGGTGAATGCGATCATCGATTGTCAACGGAACGGCTTCTCATTGTTCTGAGGAAGGACGGAAAATACGTGTAAAGAAGACTCGAAAATCAAAAATGGTTCAAATGGCTTTGAGCACTATGGGACTTAACATCTGTGGTCATTAGTCCCTTAGAACTTAGAACTACTTAAACCTAACCAACTTAAGGACATCACACACATCCATGCCCGAGGCAGGATTCGAACCTGCGACCGTAGCGGTCACGCGGTTCCAGACTGAAGCGCCTAGAACCACACGGCCACACCGGCCGGCTAAAGAAAACTGTCTAAGCGGGCTTGCCATTGGTTTTCTAGTACAAAACGAAGGAAACTATCTAAGCGCCATTTTTCATTTAGTGAATTTTAACTAAGATTTATTAAAATCTATTATGTCCAATCAATCGAACATCTCCAGACACAAAAAAGTCCGGGATTCCCCGTACAGGTGTATAAAACCCTCAGGGCCGTCCCGGGACACCTTCAAAACTAGGACGGATCCGGGGATACTGATGCATCGCAGCCCTACGTTTCGATACAAAATAAGGTTGGGGGTCGGATCACTTCCAGATCTTCACGGAACGGACACGCTGGAGACAATGAGCTCCCACCTGCGTGCTCTACAAGAGCCCTCGGCAAGGGCAGTGTTCCAGTACTCTTGGTCGGGTTCTCTTCTACGCGACGACAGACTGCCTCTTCAGAGTCGAGACTGCAGCGCGTCCGCGGAGAACCTCAGTCGAACCTCCCAGTTGCGGCCGTACCAGTTCCTCTCTACACTTTTTTTCTTTTCATTTGTTTTTCTTTTTTCTATTGCAGTTTTCCGACTGGTTTGACGCAGCCCACTACCTTTCCTGTGACAACCCGTTGATCTCAGAATGGTACTTACACCCTGCATCCTCGGCTACTTCTTCGATTTTGTTATCCAATCTCTGTCTCCACCTACTCACTGCAACTCACTCTAGTACTATAGAAGTTATTGCTTGATGTCCTACCATTCTGCCCCTTCTCCTTGTCTTGTTCTTTTCTTCTCCGATTTTGCCCGCATCTCGTGGTCGTGCGGTAGCGTTCTCGCTTCCCACGCCCGGGTTCCCGGGTTCGATTCCCGGCGGGGTCAGGGATTTTCTCTGCCTCGTGATGGTTGGGTGTTGTGTGCTGTCCTTAGGTTAGTTAGGTTTAAGTAGTTCTAAGTTCTAGGGGACTGATGACCATAGATGTTAAGTCCCATAGTGCTCAGAGCCATTTGAACCATTTCTCCGATTCTTATTACGCTACGTAATTTTCAGCATACTGCTGTAGCACCACGGGTCATTTCAGGAAAGGTGAAAGTTTGGTTACGCCTTTAATACTTCCTGTTTCTTTGTTTGATGGCAAAACAACACAGCTTTCATCATCAAACCTTCAGTGTAAAATAGCTCTACATTCAGTCTATTTGTTCCCTTATTTTTTTTATTATTATTATATTGATGTTAAGACTCCAATGTAAATTGCACAAATGTTACGTACCTAACCATGAAATCATCACACGTCTCAAACAAGTCAATTCTCCTCTTTTTCCGGCTTTCCGACAGTCCATGCATGGTTCTTTACCGTACAATATTGGGCTCCAAAAGGGAGTTCTCAGGAATTTCTTCCTCAAATTAAAGCTAATGTTTGATACTGAAACCTGGAAGTCAAGGACCGCAGGATTCGGCTATGAATGTGGACGGGGCTGTAATCAGTTACTGTTGGTTCCCTTTTGCAGTTACACACATTTATTTTAAAACGTTAATTCCAGACTCAGTAATAAATAAAGATATTACACGTTATTAATGAAGGAATAAACAATTGCGTGATTAATAGTGCCTTCAGTGTCTTACAATTCACCAAATGAGCATAAAATACGGACACAGTAAATGATGTTTCAGAAACAAGCCAATGTGATCCCAATTAGAATTTTGAGGCAAGTAACCATAGTCACGGCTGAAGGCCTTTAACGCCAAGAACGATAATTACAACAACAAAAAAAGTTTAACATACTGTAAACAGCAATGCAATAGCTAGGTTAATTTAAAAAGACAGGCAACTGATCATGAAACGGGTTAGACAAAATGATGGTAACTTGGTAGCACAACGATTTAAACCTGCTGTAACGCCAAGAGTAGGAATTACATAAAAAAATTGAAAAACATACAGTAAAAAAGCAAATACAACAGCAAAGGTCAATTTAAAAGACAAGCAACTGATCACCAAACGTGAGACAAAATGATGGCAAACTTGGTAGCACAATCATTTAAACCTGCTGTAACGCCAAGAATAGCAATTATATAAAAAAAATTAGTAACACACAATAAAACTGCAAATACAATAATGAAACACAAGGGCCAGTCACAGACGGTGCACCAGGAATCGACCTCTGAGTAGGTCAGGCAAAAAACAGTTTCGCGAGCGGTGAGATAGGCAGCCAAGACTTACATTCACTTCACAAGATGCTAACTCAGACTAGTGGCAGTCTAACGAATGACTAATGATAATCTTGCTGAGGCTACCTGACGTCCAATAAACCAAATGCGAAGATGTAAAAATATGCCAAAGCCGGAACCGGCGGTCTGGAATCAGCCCACAGAATATTGTGCTTAGATCGTCCGGAACGAGAAAGGAATCACTACCGCTAGAGTAGAAGAATCGCCAACCAACCTACAATCAAGAAAGCTGTCAAAACTACACGCCTCGCCGGACAGCAGCTGCAAGGCAAGGAAACGTACACTGCTGTTACATACACTAACCCCCAGGGCAGGTAACTGGGGCGTTAGCGGTCACGAAGCAGGAAAAATACCGCTGGTTGAACTTAACAAATAGTAACAAACTGAATGCAATAAATAGTAATTAGAAGTCCAGGAAAGCTAATCAGATCCGCCTTCCCCAAGCACTCCACTCTCTGCTCTTACCCTTGGTAACACTACGAGTCTAGCGGTTCTAGGCGCTCAGTCCAGAACCGCGCGGCTGCTACGGTCGCAGGTTCGAATCCTGCCTCGGGCATGGATGTGTGTGACGTCCTTAGGTTAGTTAGGTTTAAGTAGTTCTAAGTTCTAGGGGACTCATGACCACAGGTGTTAAGTCCCATAGTGCTCAGAGCCAACACTACAAGCAGCAACACGAACCCTAGTCATTGGAGAATTGCAAGATCTCACAATAGTCGACGTTTCTCTACTTGAATCCAAATGCACTCAAAACTTGTAGGATCCGGTTTACGACGAGGTCGTGCACCCTCGTGACCACAGGCCTTCGATCTGGCAGTCCATGTGCGCCTCCAGTGGTCCCGGCGTGTTCCCGCGCTGCGCGGACCTGGCTCCTCCTGAGTCCCCAACCGAACTGCACACTGACACGACCCGGAAGAACCACCGTCGTCACCCCAAAGATAGGGCCACAGTTACTACATATCGATAATCGCCGCTGCTGCCACTAGCGGACAGGCAACGCTTGTGAAACTATGTGGCGCCAGTCAACACGAGAGGAAGACAAACAACCGCAACCATGTCAACTAAACGATAAGGTTGGCCTCCAACAGAAGACAGAAACCCACAAACAGCACCAACGCGAACCGCAGCGCGGTTCAGATACTAGTAGAGTTTTATGCACAAGGAGTGCTCTGTATCTTTCTTGCTTCGACTCCCGTGCCTTAACTTGCTTCCAAGTAAGCACAATTTTTTCAGTTCAACTAGTTAGTGACCAACAATTAAAATGTTGAGGTTATCGCTTGTCGCCGCGTGGGATTAGCCGAGCGGTCTAAGGCGCTACAGTGATGGACTGTGCGGTTGGTCCCGGGGGAGGTTCGAGTCCTCCCTCGGGCATGAGTGTGTGTGTGTGTTTGTCCTTAGGATAATTTAGGTTAAATAGTGTGTAAGCTTAGGGACTGATGAGTTTAGCAGTTAAGTCCCATAAGATTTGAACATTTTTTGTCGCTAGTCTCATGTTGTTTCTTCTGATTACTTTCGTCTGTCTACAGTTTACTGTCACTCTATATTCTGTACACATTAGACTTTTAACTCCATTTAACAAGTCCTTTAATTTTTCTTCACTTTCACTGAGAATATCAATGTTATCAGCGATTCTTATCACTGTTATCCTGTCACCCTGACTTTAATCTCATTCTAATACAGAAAGAAATACAAAAAATGTTATATAATTTGACAGTTACAATAGGATCTGATGACCGAGCTCTCTTACGATTTTCTGTGCTTACCATGAAGCAAAAGATTTTAAAGTGATCTAATCTTCATACTTATGGGAATGGCGGTTTGTGTAGACCTGCAGGTAGCAAGGGCCAGTTGGTGTTTTTCGAATTTGCCCCGAATTAGCGGACACATGCAGTGTTTGCTATAAAGGGCAGACATCACCAAGCCATTAGCTAGAGTTCGAACGATGTAGCTGTTGCGTTTGCGTTACAGGAAAATTTTACTCGTATTTAGTCTTGAGCGTCGAAGCTTGTAAACGGTGTAGTTTTCAGCACCGGTTTATACTTTCAAAGTAAGAAGTAAAATTACTACGTTAGTACAAACATTCAAGTAGTTTAATGTAGACTGTACGTTATATTAAAGTGCTCACTCACGGTGATTTCTGTTTCAGCCGTGATTCAATATGCACTGCCAGTAGGGTTGTATGGGCCATACACTGTCGGGTGGTGAGGGCCACATAAATAATTTTGTTTTTAGAATGAGATTTTCACTCTGCAGCGGAGTGTATGCTGATATGAAACTTCCTGGCAGATTAAAACTGTGTGCCGGACCGAGACTCGAACTCAGGATCTTTGTCTTTCGCGGGCAAGTGCTCTACCAACTGGTAGACTTGCCCGCGGAAGGCAAAGGTCCTGAGTTCAAGTCTCGGTACGGCACACGGTTTTAATCTGCCAGGAAGTTTCAATTTTGTTTCTGTTTTTCGGGCACTTTTCCAAGGTTGAAGACGATACCAGCCGGTGAGGTGTCGATAGGAGTTGCCGAGATGACTATGAAGCGAGCAGTTTTAAGTATTTTGGAAGGCGGAGTGTCAAGTACTACTGTTGCAGATAGTTATAATGTTTCTAGAACTGCATTGAAATCTGTCACATAAGGCGCAGAAGCCTCTCGCTGCTGAAGTACTTGGAAATTTCTTATGTCACCTGGGTTCCTCCAAAATTCATCCTGGGCGAGTCTTTACTTTCGATTGGCCAGATGGGATTGTAATTCATGCCAACAAGACCGTGTTAGTAGTTTTCGTTGCTTATGAGCAATGGCCTCTTTTTCACGCTAAAAAAAAGTCACTTGCCGATAATGTAACAGTTTATTGATATTTTTCTCAGCATCTGCCCACTCCTTGTTGAGTCGTAATATTTACGCCATATTGGGCAGAGCAGGGGTTCGTAGATTATGCACTACTTTAGCTGATCTGAGCTGACCAAAGATGCGAAAGAGGTCCTTCCTGAAAATGCAGTTGCATCTGGGACGGCTTTCCTAGTGAGTCGTTGTCTGGGGTCGTTATTATCAGACAATGTGCCATATCAACATGTTTGATTAGTTAAAGGATTGCAGACAATAAAAAAACGTTTTGATCAATATAATTTAAGGAAGACATCCACTTTAACAGAATACATCATATGTTACAGTGTCTCAGTCACAACTAGAGAAAAAATGCAGTTTGGTTTAGACATACCTGAATATATTTTAATTGCAGGAAAAAGCTCGAAATGTGAATTTGGAATTACGGTACGTCTGTGAGCAATAAATTGAAAACAACTGGTCAATGTGTGCATATATGATGGCACTTAATACGATTTTGTGATCACAATGTGTAAATCTCGCAAAAATTCCACTTCTGAAACGTTCTATGTTTTCGGTACCTACTCAGCGTTAAGTCCAAGCTTTTCGAATTCAGGTTTTGTCTGTAACGGAGTCGTAGGCTGCTTCTGTAATAGCGAAATGTGTTTTAGCAACTATAACTATACAAAACTGACGGCTGTTAGCGACAGACCACGGATTTTCAACTCTTTAAGTTTTTTCCCTTACCTGAAGAAATATTATGGATTCACTTAACCGTCTTGCAGGAATGTACTTCGATGAAATAGTAGGCAATGTTATTCATATATTAGTGTTTTAGATGAGCTTTTATAGTGAATCCCCAAAATGCATTGAAAACTGGAAATAGTAATTGTGTAAAGATGTTGCCTGTTTATTTACACGATCCCACCACCTCGATTAAGGTTATTATTTATCTTGATTAAGGTTATTATTTATTCAAAATACTCCAGGAAAATGTTGAGGTGCGTCCTACTAGTAAGGAAAGGCCTTCCCTTGCCCATTAGTAAGATTTGTCATCATCATCACTACCACTATTCATGTGACACCCATTGTGACATTCATTGGTTACATGCTTGCACTTCACTTCCATTACAGTTATATGTAAGCTGGTGAATGAGGTAAATTCGTAAGCTCTGCATTTACAGTTGTTATTAACGTTCTAATTGTATTTTTATTCTACAATTTCTAATTAAATGTTGTTTTATTTTGTCATTTTTTTCATTTATTTGCTTCCGATTAGGTTATGATGTATTGTACAATGTTGCGTCAGAGACAATTTGAATAACAGTTAAGTAAATGAAGAATCTTTTACCGTGTTATATAACATGCGCAAGTACGCGATTGAATTGTTTCATTGCTACTAAAATCCTAGGTTTATGCAAATCATAGAGAGAAGAGACATCATTTTCTTCAGGTATTGTCGGCTGGAACAGCGACCATGCACTTTAGGAGTAGTATGTTTTAGTCTACAATCGGAAGTGTCAAGCATTTGAGACACCTACATGGGTAGCGAGCGTGACGAATGCCTAGCATGTTATTGCCTGATGATGATACTGTGCACGGAAACTGGTCGCCAGTGGGCAAAATAAAACATTACGACTATAGACTAAAAACCATTATTTCTAAGAGATACATCTGTCTCATAACCCTGAGCTACATGTTCATCCTAGGTACCTCTAGTCCCATGTACCTCAGGAGCTTGAGAGACTGTGAAAGAAAAATTTGCCTAAACTGTACTTCTGCTTCTCTTGCAGTGGGCCAGCGGATCCCGGTCTGTTGGTGTTCTCTCCTCACGAATCCGTCACACTCATTTCGATGCCAGTGGAGCTCGAAGAGCACTAAGCGAGCTGTAGCGACGTGTCACTGTCTCGACGTAATGCCGACTACTCACTAGCTACCGCCTACCTGATACAAATACAGTTCTCGAGAATTTATTTTGTGATGTGCATGTGTGTCATGACGTTAACAGCTATCGTTTGACAAATAAATAAGTACGCTTTTTCCGTCTATTAATTTAAGAAAGTGTGTGTCTGTCCTCAAGTGAAGTACAGTTGATCTTAGATTTCGATCTTCACTGCTTGCGGTAAGTTAAGGTCCCACATATAGCACATTTTTCGGATTTAAAGTTGCTTCCATGCATCATCAGTATACATTTATAGATCAAAAATCCCATGGTTAAACTTATATTTTTGAAATCGTTGCTTCGAGCAAAGGTGCAAGCCCACGGGTTCCTTCGTAGTCTGCACGTACTTTAAAGATTCTTTACCAGTTTAAAGAAGAGAGAAAATTTATATATAGTTTGTTTATTTTTCACTTGAGGCTGGAATATAGGTTACACACACACACACACACACACACACACACACACACACACACACACACACACACAAATCGACTAAAGATTCTAGGGTATCTAATATCACTGTGGTCACTATAAAACGGTTTATAGTGAAAATGCTCATTCAAGACTTGTGAAGTACATCGTGTTTTATCTACGTCTCGAGATTACTCACTTTCCCATTCCTCCAGTTTGAATGGCAATCTCCATAGATCGTTCGCTGTAAATCTATAAAATAGTTTTTCCATTTCTTAAGCATAATGAGGGATTCCTTGTTCTTGTTCTTTGTTGAACATACTCCATCAGCTCCCTATAATTCTTTTTACCGCCTTCTCCATATGAATTTTTTTCTTAGAACACCTTTTTTTCAGTTTTATTAAGTTCAAAATCATTACGAAGAGATACAATGACGAATGATAGCTTTTTGTATGAAGGGATTTAGAAGTAAATTTCTAATATTATTTGTAAAATATGAAAGAAAAAATCTTGCTGAGTTTTTCTGACGACTAGTGTGGCCCATCAAACCGGAAGAAACAACAAAGAACTACCGTACATTTATAACGATAGGTGTTGTACAGACATTACTAGCGTAAAAAAAGTATTGTTCACCGTTTAAGTGAGGTAACAAGAATAACATAAATGATTTGCCTTTTATCAGACACCTCGTAGCCGGCCGAGTGGCCGTGCGGTTCTAGGCGCTACAGTCTATAGCCGAGCGACCGCTCCGGTCGCAGGTTCGAATCCGGCCTCGGGCATGGATGTGTGTGGTGTCCTTAGGTTAGTTAGGCGACTGATGACCTCAGAAGTTAAGTCGCATAGTGCTCAGAGCCATTTTTGAACCAGACACCTCGTAATCAGAGAAGTTTGTGAAAGGGGCTGTAGTCACTTACTATTGGTTGCCATTTACAGTTACACACATTTATTTTAAACAAGTAATTCCAGACTCAACAATAAATAAAAACACACGTTATTAATGAGGTAATGAGAAACTGTGTAAAATAATAGTGTTTTCAATGCGTAACAATTTAGCAAATCAACATAAAATACAGATACAACAGATAATGTTTTAAAAACAAGCCACTGTGATCACGGCTGAAGGCCTTACACGCCAACAATGGCAATAAATTAAGAATGTTTAAGAACTTGCTGCAATTTACAACTTACAAACATTAAAATATTGCGGGTAAGTAGCCACAAACACAGCAGAAGGCATCAGACGCCAGACATGGCAGTAAATAGGGTTTTAAGGCTTACTGCTAAAAATACCAATGGTATCGAATGAAGGGTAGAGCCACGGGTCGTAACACATCTGAAATGTAGCGTCCACTGTTCAAAGTGCCGTCAGTGTGAACAAGAGGTGACCGAGACGTGTAACCAATGGCACCCCATACCATCACGCTGGGTGATACGCCAGTATGGCGATGACAAATACACGCTTCCAATGTGTGTTCACCGCGATGTCGCCAAACACGGATGCGACCGTCATGATGCTGTAAACAGAACCTGGATTCATCCGAAAAAATGACGTTTTGCCATTCGTGCACCCAGGTTCGTCGTTGAGTACACCATTGCAGGCGCTCCTGTCTGTGATGCAGCGTCAAGGGTAACCGCAGCCATGGTCTCCGAGCTGATAGTCCATGCTGCTGCAAACGTCGTCGAACTGTTCGTGCAGAGGGTTGTTGTCTCTTGCAAACGTCCCCATCTGTTGACTCAGGGATCGGGACGTGGCTGCACGATCCGTTACAGCCTTGCGGATAAGATGCCTGTCATCTCGACTGCTAGTGATACGAGACCGTTCGGATCCAGCACGGCGTTCCGTATTACCCTCCTGAACCCACCTATTCAATATTCTGCTATCAGTCATTGTATCTCGGCCAACGCGAGCACCAATGTCATGATAAGGTAAACCGGAATCGCAATAGGCTAAAACCCGACCTTTATCAAAGTCGGAAACGTGATGATACGCATTTCTCCTCCTTACACGAGGCATCACAACAACGTTTCAGCAGGCAACGCCGGTCAACTGCTGTTTGTGTATGATAAATCGGTTGGAAACTTTCCTTATATCAGCACATTGTAGGTGTCGCCACCGGCGCCAACCTTGTGTGAATGCTCTGAAAAGCTAATCATTTGCATATCACAGCATCTTCTTCCTGTCGGTTAAATTTCGCGTCTGTAGCACGTCACCTTCGTGGTGTAGCACATTTAATGGCTAGTAGTGTAAATTCACAGATACATCACACCAACTAAATGAATGGGGAAAAACATGAGAAAACATGAGCATAGCTCCCTAGAGCCGATAAATATCGTTTTTCAGGGAGTAATAGATGCCATATTCAGTGTAACCTGTTGTTTTCTTATCAGTATAATGTCGACCTACACTACTGACATTTTCTCTGGGATGGACGTTAAACATACACTCCTGGAAATGGAAAAAAGAACACATTGACACCGGTGTGTCAGACCCACCATACTTGCTCCGGACACTGCGAGAGGGCTGTACAAGCAATGATCTCACGCGCGGCACAGCGGACACACCAGGAACCGCGGTGTTGGGCGTCGAATGGCGCTAGCTGCGCAGCATTTGTGCACCGTCGCCGTCAGTGTCAGCCAGTTTGCCGTGGCATACGGAGCTCCATCGCAGTCTTTAACACTGGTAGCATGCCGCGACAGCGTGGACGTGAACCGTATGTGCAGTTGACGGACTTTGAGCGAGGGCGTATAGTGGGCATGCGGGAGGCCGGGTGGATGTACCGCCGAATTGCTCAACACGTGGGGCGTGAGGTCTCCACAGTACATCGATGTTGTCGCCAGTGGTCGGCGGAAGGTGCACGTGCCCGTCGACCTGGGACCGGACCGCAGCGACGCACGGATGCACGCCAAGACCGTAGGATCCTACGCAGTGCCGTAGGGGACCGCACCGCCACTTCCCAGCAAATTAGGGATACTGTTGCTCCTGGGGTATCGGCGAGGACCATTCGCAACCGTCTCCATGAAGCTGGGCTACGGTCCCGCACACCGTTAGGCCGTCTTCCGCTCACGCCCCAACATCGTGCAGCCCGCCTCCAGTGGTGTCGCGACAGGCGTGAATGGAGGGACGAATGGAGACTTGTCGTCTTCAGCGATGAGAGTCGCTTCTGCCTTGGTGCCAATGATGGTCGTATGCGTGTTTGGCGCCGTGCAGTTGAGCGCCACAATCAGGACTGCATACGACCGAGGCACACAGGGCCAACACCCGGCATCATGGTGTGGGGAGCGATCTCCTACACTGGCCGTACACCACTGGTGATCGTCGAGGGGACACTGAATAGTGCACGGTACATTCAAACCGTCATTGAACCCATCGTTCTACCATTCCTAGACCGGCAAGGGAACTTGCTGTTCCAACAGGACAATGCACGTCCGCATGTATCCCGCGCCACCCAACGTGCTCTAGAAGGTGTAAGTCAACTACCCTGGCCAGCAAGATCTCCGGATCTGTCCCCCATTGAGCATGTTTGGGACTGGATGAAGCGTCGTCTCACGCGGTCTGCACGTCCAGCACGAACGCTGGTCCAACTGAGGCGCCAGGTGGAAATAGCATGGCAAGCCGTTCCACAGGACTACATCCAGCATCTCTACGATCGTCTCCATGGGAGAATAGCAGCCTGCATTGCTGCGAAAGGTGGATATACACTGTACTAGTGCCGACATTGTGCATGCTCTGTTGCCTGTGTCTATGTGCCTGTGGTTCTGTCAGTGTGATCATGTGATGTATCTGACCCCAGGAATGTGTCAATAAAGTTTCCCCTTCCTGGGACAATGAATTCACGGTGTTCTTGTTTCAATTTCCAGGAGTGTATTTGAACGTTCCTTGGCAAATATGCTAGTGGGTTATACAACTGGATTTCTGACCCGTGTAAGGTAACGACTCCACGTGAGTGCAAGACCAGCAAATAGCCAACTACATGGCTTTAAGGAGGGCAGGTGAGGGCCTGCATCCACCCTGTCGGCGTGCTAGCCGCACTGGACCTACACCTGGAGTCATGGTCTGAGCTGCGATTTCATATGACTGCAGGAGCGCTCTCGCAGTTATCCCACGCACCGTGACTGCAAATTTCTACCGTACATCAAACTGGTGATTCGACATGTTGTGGTGCCATTCATGAATAGCATTCCATGTAATGTTTTCCAACAGGATAACGCTCATCCAAATACTGCTGTTATATCCCAACTTGACTGCAGAGTGTCAGCATCTTGCCTTCGCTTGCTCGATCGCCAGATGCGTCTCCAACCGAGCACGTATGGGACGTCATTGGAGGACAACTCCAGCGTCATTCACAACCAACATTAACCGTCCCTGTACAGTCCGGCCAAGTGCCACAGGCATAGAACTCCATCCCACAAACCTAAATCAGGCACGTGTACAACACAGTGCACGCACTTTTGCATGCTTGCATTCAACATTCGGACGCCTACACAGATTATTAATGCACTATTTCACGTTTGCAATGGCTTATCTTGAGCTTACATTAACTTGTGATTTCGCAATGATAACCACTTAAATAAGTCAGCTAGACAAATGCATTCCCGAAATCTAATTGATGTACATTATTAATTTTTTTGGTGGTTGCGATTTTTTGCGTCAGTGTATAGAATGATGCACAAAAATTAGTTTCTCGGCGATTGATATCATGGTTCACTAAGTGTTCGTATTCGTCCTACGAAGAGAGACGGAATGTGTCATAGATGATAACGAGGAAATTGTTTTACTATGGTTATAATAAACTTTTTTCGAGTATGGTTTTTCTTGTATTTGGTTCTTTCATCAAACGATTACACTGATGACACATATACAGGGTGATCCATTGATAGTGACCGGGCCAAATATCTCACGAAATAAGCATCAAACGAAAAAACTACAAAGAATGAAACTCGTCTAGCTTGAAGGGGAAACCAGATGGCGCTATGGTTGGCCCGCTAGATGGCGCTACCATAGGTCAAACGGATATGAGCTGCGTTTTTTAAATAGGAGTCCCCATATTCGTGTAGTATGTAAAGAAATATGAATGTTTTAGTTGGACCACATTTTTCGCTTTGTGATAGATTGCGCTGTAATAGTCACAAACGTATAAGTACATGGTATCACGTAACATTCCGCTAGTGCGGACGGTATTTGCTCCGTGATACATTACCCGTGTTAAAATGGACCGTTTACCAATTGCGAAAAAGGTCGATATCGTGTTGATGTATGGATATTGTGAACAAAATGCCCAATGGGCGTGTGCTACGTATGCTGCTCGGTATCCTGGACGACCTCATCCAAGTGTCCGGACCGTTCGCCGGATAGTTATGTTATTTGAGGAAACAGGAAGTGTTCATCCACATGTGAAACGTCAACCACGACCTGCAACAAATAATGATGCCCAGGTAGGTGTTTTAGCTGCTGTCGCGGCTAATCCGCACAGTAGCAGACAAATTGCGCGAGAATCGGGAATCTCAAAAACGTCGCTGTTGAGAATGCTACATCAACATCGATTGCACCCGTATCATATTTCTATGCACCAGGAATTGCATGGCGACGACTTTGAACGTCGTGTACAGCTCTGCCACTGGGCACAAGAGAAATTGCGGGACGATGACAGATTTTTTGCACGCGTTCTATTTAGCGACGAAGCGTCATTCACCAACAGCGGTAACGTAAACCGGCATAATATGCACTGTTGGGCAAAGGAAAATCCACGATGGCTGTGACAAGTGCACCATCAGCGACCTTGACGGGTTAATGTATGGTGCGGCATTATGGGAGGAAGGATAATTGGCCCCCATTTTATCGATGGCAATCTAAATGGTGCAATGTATGCTGATTTCCTACGTAATGTTCTACCGATGTTACTAAAAGGTGTTTCACTGCACGACAGAATGGCGATGTAATTCCAACGTGATGGATGTCCGGCACATAGCTCGCGTGCGGTTGTAGCGCTGTTGAATAGCATATTTCATGACAGGTGGATTGGTCGTCGAAGCACCATACCATGGCCCGCTTGTTCACCGGATCTGACGTCCCCAGATCTCTTTCTGTGGGGAAAGTTGAAGGATATTTGCTATCGTGATCCTCCGACAACGCCTGACAACATGTGCGAACATTACGGAAGGTGAACTACTCGTTGTTGGGAGGAATGTCGTTACACGTATTGCCAAATGCATTGAGGTTGACGGACATCATTTTCAGCTTTTATTGCATTAATGTGGTATTTACAGGTAATCACCCTGTAACAGCATGATTCTCAGAAATGATAAGTTCACAAAGGTACGTGTATCACATTGGAACAACCGAAATAAAATGTTCAACGTACCTACGTCCTGTATTTTAATTTAAAAAAAACTACCTGTTACCAACTGTTCGTCTAAAATTGTGAGCCATATGTTTGTGACTATTACAGCGCCATCTATCACAAAGCGAAAAAAGTGGTCCAACTAAAACATTCATATTTCTTTACGTACTACACGAATATGTAATAAAAAATGGGGGTTCCTATTTAAAAAAACGCAGTTGATATCCGTTTGACCTATGGCAGCGCCATCTAGCGGGCCAACCATAGTGCCATCTGGTTTCCCCCTTCAAGCTAGACAAGTTCCGTTCTTTGTAGTTTTTTCGTTTGACGCTTGTCTCGTGAGATATTTGGCCCGGTCTCGATCAATGGACCATCCTGTATACAACAACAAATAGTAGGAAAAGTGAATGTAGGATGGAGTGAGGGTATAGTTAGATGCTTCCTAATTTAACTGTGGTCAAACATAGCTATGGAGTGTTTCTTGGCATTCGTTGCTAGTATTTCTGCACTTGGTGTTTGTTTAACTTAAACGTGACTTTTTTATTGTGAGATTCGCGAAAATACGAAGAATATTCGTGTAATGAATAATTATCATACAGTGATTAAAGTGGGGGAGACGCAGAACTGATCATATGTATCGGTTTAGCACTTGATCGGTCGTCTCATGGGAATCTGAGACGATAAGTAGAGAGAGCAATCACGAAATTAAACGAAGATAAAGATAGTCGCTAAGTGTTTTTTCCAGTGTTTGAAGAGTGTTATCGTTCTTTACTAATATCGCGCTGGGGAACATGTGGATATAGGATAAATTTCACATTTATAACTCATAACAAAGCTTAGAAATTTTGTAGGTTACTTACTTGTACCAAAGTGTCGCGGAGGTCATGTGTTAGGCGCAAGTTTTGACGTCCTTTTTGAGGTATGATTGGTGTTGTTTATGTTTACTCTGGGTTATACAGAAAGTTGAAATATAATATTTCACGTTATCTGCTCGGATTTATCTTGATTGTCGGCGAGGCTGTGCTTCGCGTATGAACGCCTGCGACATCTGCCTTTCGCTGTCAGATAAATAAAATTTTCCGTCAATAGATAGTATCCGAATACTGACAGCTGGACAGTGAGTTACGGGAATATCAAGCAGATTTCAGAGAATCTAGAGTCGGTGTTGAATAAATACAAAACATTAAGACCACAGTCCAATACAGCAAGAAACGACCCAGAGAGCGGATACATACTTTCGAATACTACGAGAGCTAGAAGTCGACGAAAAACTCAACAAGATGGTGCGGTTCACCCTACACAATACCAAACCCACATTAAAGTCTTAGAGGACTGCTTTCGGAGAGTTTATCGATCAGTAAATGGATGAAACAAGGCGACGTTTTAACCACATGTTATTTAAGGGGACCTGAATGTCATGGTCTGTATTCTTTTTTACTAGTATTCTGAAATATAACAACACAAAAACTTTAATAGACGTCGAAATAAAACTTGAACCTAATAATTAGTATATTGTGGCCTCTATGTGATAAAAATTTCAATACTTTGTAATTTGTAATGGAGTGAAAATAATTTTTATCTTACATATTGAGTTACGTTAGTTTTTATTTTATACAGGGTGACAATTGTTGAACTGTAAGAAAAAAAAGGTAAATTAGTTACAAACTACGGCGTGCACACACTTTATTCTACATGTAAACGTCACTACAGACATACGGATTTAGGTTATGACGTGTGCGATATGCCTGCCACTATTTGGCGATGACGTAGCGCAGACGAATAGCGAAATTCGGCAATGTTCACTGAAGTGAAGATGCTGTTGATGACCTCCTGAATGGCTGTTTTGAACTCAGCAGTGGTTTTGGAGTTATTGCTGTACACCTTAATATAGCCCCACAAAAAGGAGTCGCATGTGTTCAGATCCGGAGAATATGGTGGGCAATCGATGATGATGATGATGATGTTTCGTTTGTGGGGCGCTCAACAGCGCGGTTATAAGCGCCCGTACAATTTACGAACCTTTGCTCAGTTCAGGTTCGCCACTTTCCTGGATTGTGATGAAATGATGAGGACAACACAAACACCCAGTCATCGTGGGCGGCCGGCCGGAGTGGCCGAGCGGTTCTAGGCGCTTCAGCCTGGAACCGCGCGACTGCTGCGGTCGCAGGTTCGAATCCTGCCTCGGGCATGGATGTGTATGATGTCCTTAGGTTAGTTAGGTTTAAGTAGTTCTAAGTTCTAGGCGACTGATGACTTCAGCAGTTAAGTCCCATAGTGCTCAGAACCATTTTTCATCGTGGGCTATCGAGGCCCATGCCAGTGGCCTCTAGGTAACGCAGAACCAGAATGCGGTCCTCAAAGTGCTCCTCCAGGACACCAAACACTCACCTGCTACGATGGCGTCGAGCTCCGTCTTGCATGAGCCACATCTTGTCGAAATCAGGGTCACTCTGGCTAATGGGGATGAAATCACCTTCCAGAACCTTCGCGTACCGTTCGGTAGTCACCGTGTCCTCAAGGAATATCGCTCTGATTATTTCGTGACTGGATATTGCACACCACAGTCAACCGTTGATGGTGGAGAGAGTTCTCGATCGCGAAATGCGGATTCCTAGTCCCCCAAACGTGCTGTACCGTGATATTTTCACCTGCAAATGGCCGACAACAACAAGGCACATGGGCATGCGCATACTAATTCCCATCATGCCCCGCGGCCAAACGTGTAGTTCGAAAGTCCTAACGCAAACCGTTCAGAAGTCATAGCGATTTTATTTCATATAGTTCAGTAACTGTCACCATGTAGACACACTGTACTTCTACAATATACAAAATGAAAGGTTAAACCAAATTTTATACTTTTAATTGTTAAAGTGTTAAAAGAATAAAGCAGGAATATTTATCAATTTGCACCTGCATCAGGCACGAGACGGCCAGACACATAAAATCATCTGCTTCACTGCATCTTCACAAGATGAAAAATGCCGAGTTCCGTGCTTAAGGCTGTCCCCATCAGACAATACATCGCTCTTACATTCTACAAACAGGATTATACTCATCATGATAACTTCCCAAACTAAATTAATATATTACAACAATATTTAAATAAAGAAATATTCGGTCACACTCAGATCACATACAGTAATTGCAAATAGGGGTTTCTTCATAAATAGAAAAGCTAGTATTCATCCACAGGTGCGCTCACGTTAGATGACAACGAATTGTCATTATATTTTGCTTAAACAATTATTTATGGCTCCTTGACAGAAGTCTCTTTTCGTTCTCTTTTCAACTGTGGCGTCCGCTATTGCGATTGACCACTTTTAAATTACCACAGGCCTTTAATAGCAAGCAACATTTGAATAAAGTTGCTGAGAAAATGGGAAACTTCATTAAATAAATGCCAAAGTACGATAAAATATGACGTATTGATGCAGTGTTCATTTGCTCTGTAAATGTGGAGAATATGATGTTATGCCAAACGTTTGTTAAATAAAAAACATGTAATTAATCCACACTAATGTTATAAATGCAAAAATAACTCTGTCTGCTATGCTTTCATAACTAAACTGCTGAATTGAGTTGATAAAATTTGGTATGGAGATAGCTTGAACGGTGAGGTAAAAGATAGGCTGCTTTAGAAACTGTGTAGTACAACATTGATTTGAAGAACACAACGTGAAATATCGAACATTAATCACTCTTTGAAACAGTTATTTACTCTTTGACTTTGAACTTTATCATATTTGTGAAAATGATTTTATTGGTTGATATGTTCTATGTAATATGATTCAATCTAATCACTACAACGCTTATTCAGTTCTCAGTGTGTTTAATCCATACTGCATACTAATACCAGTGTTACATTTTTACGACTCTACCGCTGAATCGATTTCGGTGAAATTTGGTATAGAGATATTTTGAGCCCCGAGAAGAGCATAGGCTACTTTAGAAAGCTTTACCTTTTTGGACATTATTAACAGTTTTAAATATAGTATAACTTACATGAGTAGTATGTAGACGACGCTGGCGCTATGTTCGGCAACTTTTAGTGTTTACAGATTATTTAGTGACAGTGAAAATTTAAGGCCTTGAGTGCATGGTTTACGGTATGGAGTAGCTACATTACTTGGCATTGCAGAGAGTTCTGGTGGAGATACAACAATAAAATCATACAGTAAGCCCGAGACCCATATTTAAAACGATTACTACGAGTATAAGCCTCGCAAACTGAAATCAATCTTTAGCGCATAGTTGGAAGAAAGCTCAAACTGCAATAGTTATTCCAATCGAATAAATCTTTGAGTAATCTCACGTCAGTCGGAACTTGGGTGCACAACTGCATGTGACCGTTAAGGACTACAGAGACAGCAGAACAGTTACAAACCCATCACATTTCAGACGTCGAGTGTCACGCCTCTCTTTCAGCTTCTGAGACTGTTGAAGACTCTCAACGATAGCGTCATTTAGGGGCTACACAGCAAGCAGAGAGTCATATCTTTACATGGGGAATGTGGGTGGCTTTTGAAGAGTCTGCATTTGATTATGATCTATTAATTGACTATGTTTTCTATTAATTGACTATGTTAATCATAAATTAGTCATCACATAGGGAGGGATCACAAATGTTGGCGCCTTACTGCATTGAACTGAAATGTGGAAACGGTTGGTATGTGTTGCCCCAATGGGAAAATCCCACGGTCAGAACTAGGTGAGCCATACGAAACCCTAGAAATTCAACTTCTGCACAAATGCAATGAATTGAGGGATTTTTTTTAAATACAAATAAAAGTATAGTGACTGCTTTCAGAATCGACATACTGAAAAATAATAGAAACACAAGCATTATGTACCTACATATCGGCACTACATACTTTATTTACACATACGTCTTTGCACCATGAGATACACAGACATCTCGTAAAATTGCTAGCTTACTTACTCACCATCACTTGTTCAAACAAAACTGCTTACATGTGAGTGAAACAGTGGGTAACAGCTATTCAAGAAATAAAATACGATAGATGAAGATACGTAGCTTTCAAAGATGATGGCTATAGTGCAATGGTATCATCTGACATATCGTTTGTTGAAATTGCATGAAGCAATTAAATGTTGTTAATTTCACTGTGAAATATTAATTTCTGTAGTTTTAAAGATATTGAAATACTGTTGTCCCCTTAGATGTGTCTGATTTTTCTGAGTCGTAGATGTATTCTGAGTTGCATTAATGTATGACTGTGAGCTATTGTCGAATCTCAAAGAGTTGTAGCTTAGCCATCTTTGATTGTCCGACCCTCCCTGGAGCATCTCTACCCTATACAGCTCCCTCAAATACACGGAAATTATTCCCTGATGTCTTCACAAATGTCCTAACATTTTCTCCCTTTTTCTTGTCAGTGTTTTCCATATATTCCTTTCCTCTCCGATTCTGCAGAGAACCTCCTCATTCCTTACCAGTTCACCTAGTTTTCAACATTCTTCTCTAGGACAACATCTCAAATGCCTTCGCTCTCTTGTGTTCCGGTTCCCACAATCCATGTCCCACTGGCGTATAATGCTGTGCTCCAAACGTACAGTCCCAGGAATTTCTTCCTTAAATTAAGGCCTATGTTTAATACTAGTAGACGTCTCTTGGCCAGGAATGCGCTTTTTGTCAATTCTAGTCCGCTTTTTATGTCCTTCTTGCTCCGTCTGTCATGAATTATTTTGCTGCCTATTTAGCAGAATTCCTTAACTTCATCTACTTCGTGATCACCAATTGAGATTGTACACTGAAGAGCCAAAGAAATTGCTACACAAAACTAATATCGTGTAGTGGCCACGCGAGCACGCAGAAGTGCCCCAACACGACGTGTCATGGACTCGACTAATGTCTGCATTAGTGCCGGAGAGAATCAACATCTTGAATCCTGTGGGGCTGTCCATAAATCCGTAAGAGTACACGAGGGTGCAGTTCTCCCCTGAACAGCACGTTGCAAGGCATCCCAGATATGCTCAATAATGTTCACGTCTGGCGAGTTTGGTGGCCAGCGGGAGGGTGTTTAAACTCAGAACAGTGTTCCTGGAACCACTCTGTAGCAGTTGTGGACGTGTGGCGTGTCGCATTGTCCTGTTCGAATTGTCCAAGTCCGACGGAATGCACAATGGCCACGAATGGATGCAGGAGATCAGGCAGGAAGTTCACGTACGTGTTACCTGTCAGAGTCGTATATAGACGTATCAGGGGTTTCACATCACTCCAAATGCACACACCCCACACCACTACAGAGCCTCCACCAGCTTGAGCAGTCCCCTGCTGACATGCAGGGTCCATGGATTCATGAGGTTGTCTCCATACCTGTACACGTCTATCCGCTCGATAAAATTCGAAACGAGACTCGTCCATTCAGGCAACATGTTTCGAGTCATCAACAGTCCAATGCCGTCGTTGATGGGCCTAAACCTTTGTGCTGTGCAGTCGTCAAGAGTACACGAGTGGGCCTTCGCCTCCGAAAGCCCATATCGATGAATTTTCGTTGAATGGTTCGCACGCTGACACTCAGCATTGAACTCTTTTTAGCAGTCTGGCGAAGGGCTGCACTTCTGTCAACGATTCTCATCACTCGTCGGTCCGGTTTTTGCAGGATCTTTTTCCGGCCGCAGCGATGTCGGAGATTTGATGATCTACCGGATTCTTGATATTCATGGTACACCCCAGTTGATCTCTATCTCAGAGATGCTGTCTCTCATCGCTCGTCCGCCGATTATAACACCACGTTCAAACTCACTTCAGTGTTGATAACCAGCCATTGCAGCAGCAGTAACCGATCAAACAACTGCGCCAGACACTTGTTGTCTTATATAGGCTTTACCGACCGCAGCGCCGTATTCTGCCTGTTTACATATCTCTGTATTTGAACACACATGCCTATACCAGTTTCTTTGGCGCTTTAGTGTAAGAAATGTTCAAATGTGTGTGAAATCTTATGGGACTTAGCAGTTAAGGTCATCAGTCCTTAAGCTAACACACTACTTAACCTAAATTATCCTAAGGACAAACACACACACCCAAGCCCGAAGGAGGACTCGAACCTCCGCCGGGACCAGCCGCACAGTCCATGACTGCAGCGCCTGAGACCGCTCTGCTAATCCCGCGCGGTTTCAGTGTAGGTATGTGTGGGGTTTGTTCTTTGGCCATGTCTGAAATACCGGACACCACATATTCATGTAACTGATTCGTCTCGATGGGAAATGAATCCACCACCTTCAGTGAGGATGCACAGTTACCTTCGACCTCCTGCGAGACTCTCAAAGTAGCGAGCATAGACGACACGGACGGGGGCTGCGGACAGGTGGCGCTAGGTGCGAATGTTAGTCGGCAGGCGAGCGTGCCACAATAATCCGATCACTTGCGTAAATCACTGTGTCCTGATGACGCAGTAGTTAACGCAACAACGCAACTGCCTAAGAAGAACGAGATCTCGGATTGGAGTTCCGCTCTGGCAAACGTTTTCACTCGTCGCCGCTTATGCCCATAAGGTTCCGATGCAATTGATATCAGTTCCTTCCTTTTCACTTCCTGTCTCTCCCCTCCATCTTCAACTTATACCAATTACGATGTTAAGTTTCTCAGTGTACGCATTTCTCCTGCTTCTCATTACTTCAGTCTTTCTTCGATTTACTCTCGATCCACATTCTTTACTCAATTGCCTGTTCATTTAGTTCAAGAGATCCCGTAATTTTTCTTCGCATTCACTCAGGATACCGTTGTCATCAGTAAATCTTAACATTGATATCCCACTCTTGAACTTTTATTTCTGTCATAGCGTCTTTGGTGTACAGATTGAACAGTATGTGCGAAAGACTACATCCCTGTCTTACACCCTTTTTAATCCGTGCACATCATACTTGGTCTTTCAGTGTCATTGTTCCCTCTTGGTTCTTGCAAATACTGCATATTACCCGTCTTTCTCTATAGATTACCCCTGTTTCTCTCTGGATTTAGAACATCTGTCCTACGAATGTGTCTTGATTTTTCTTCAGTCTTGATTCCATTATCAACCACAACGTCAGAACTTCTTCTCTGGTACCTTCACCTTTTATGAAGCCAAACTCCTTAGTTTTCTTAACCATTCTTCTGTGCATTGTTCTTGTTAGCAACTTGGATTCATAAGCTGTTAAGCTGTGTGGTATTCTCACACTTGTCAACTCTTGCAACCTTAGAAATTGTGTGGAAGACGTTTCTCCGAAATTTTGATGGTATATCGGCATTCTGTATCGCCAATCTCGTACATTCCACACACCAACCTAGATAATCGTTTTGGTGCCACTTCCTCCACAGATTTAAGAAATTTCGATGGACTGTTATGTATCCCTTCTGTTCCAGAGTTCCTTTAAATTCTAAGTCTATTAATGAATCCCCTCTCTTTTCCACATCGACTCCTGTTGCTTTTATTATCAGGTCATCAGATAAGTCCTCCCTTTCATCGAGGTGCTCAGTGTGTTCTTTCCTCCTATCCGCTTTCTCCTCTGCATTTAACAGTGCAATTCCCACTGCATTCTTAATGTTTTCGTGCTTGCTTTTAATTTCACGAAGGTTGGTTTGACTTTCCTATATGCTGAGTCAATCATTCCGATGATAATTTGTGTTTCGATTTCTTCACATTTGTCACACAGCCATCTCGCTTTAGCTCCCCTGCATTTCCTATTTATTTGATTTCTAAGTGATCTGTATTTCTGTATTCCTGAATTTCCCTAAACATTTTTGTACTTCCTTCTTTCGTCGAACAGCTGAAGTATTTCGTCTGTTACCCACTGGTTCTTCGCAGTTACCTCCCTTGTACCCACGTTTTCCTTTTCAACTTCTGTAATTGAGCTTTTTAAAGATGTCCATTCCTCTCCTACCGAACTGCTTACTGAGCTATTCACTATCGTTGCATCTATAGCCTTAGAGGACTTCAAGCGTGTCTCTTTATTTCTTAGCTCTTCTGTATCCCACTTCTTTGTGTACTGATTCTTCCTTACTAGTCTCTTAAACTTCAAAGTACTCTTCATCATTACCAAATTGTGATTAAGTCTACAGTTATATCAGTCCTTGTGTACGCCTTACAATAGAATATCTGATTTCAGAAGCCCTCCCTGACCATGATGGAACCTAACTGAAATCTTGTTATATCTCCCGGCATTTTCCAACTATACTCCCTCCTCTTGTGAAAATGGCTGTAGCGACAGGAAAGTACGGAGGCGGTCAGCTTCAGGTTGGTTGGAGACAAGATCGTCAGGGGTCGAATCCCGAGCCCTGGCCATGATGATTCCCGCCCCCCCTCCCCTCACCACCCCCTGTCCCATTTTGAATAGCATGAATAGTGCCTACCCTACCTTAGCAAAGTTTCTTCACGATATATTAAAAAAATCCTTTGTTTTTCAAAATAATTATTCAGTATACAATAGCCAGAACTTAGTCCATAAAATCAAATATTTGGAATGTGACGAAGATAACAAGATGATTTAGTTTGATATTAAGAATTTATATACGAATGTACCTGTACGTACGACCTTAGATATTGTGTAAAAAAAATTAACGATTTTTCTAAAAAGACATTACTGACGAGAAAATTATAGATGTCATCAATTTACTACATATCGTGTTGAAATATAATTATTTCGAATTTAATGGACAGTTATACATGGTGGACTCGCTATGGGCAATCCGTGAGCAAGTCTCCTAGCCGGTATCTTCATAAATTCCTTAGAAGAAAATTTCATTAAAAATTTTTCAGCTTCAACATCAGGTATTTTATCTTATTTCCGATACGTTGATGACATTTTGATTATTTACAAATGCCCTAAGGTCCGGTACTGACCATCGGTTTAAAATATTTAATGAACTGCACGAAAAAATCACGTTCACCTGTGAGCGCGAAAATGAACTACTTGGATTTAACATTAACGATAACTGACGATAGAATAGCCTTTAACAGTTTTCGCAAAGAGACGTACACTGTCCAGATTATACCAGCCTCTTCAACGCATCCTGAATCCCACAGAAAAGCCTTGTTTCACTCAGCCATCCATAGAGCTGTTTCCACACCAATGTATGCCGAAAATCTTGCAACGGAGATAAATCTGTTAAAAACTATTGCAGTTAATAACGAATATAAGCCGACTATAGTAGATAAAATTTTCAGAAATAAGACGGAAGCCGGAATTACTAGTCTCAGCACTTCTCTTAATGAAGTTGACGAAAAGAAAAAAATATTTTTCCAATCCGTATATAGGGCCAGTATCTTATAGGATCCAGCGATTATTCAGGAACAAATATAATTGCAATGTAGCCTTTTCTACTAACAACACCTTACATAGCAACCTTATACGTAATTTAAAATCAGAACGGTCTTCCCTCCAGAACTAGAGGAACCTATGAAATCAGTTGTGACACATGCAAAGCCTATTACATAGGCCAAACAGGTCGTGCTTTCTCTACCAGATGCAAAGATCATCTTTTAGGGAATAATGGTTCTAACATTCATAACTCAACATTTTCCAGCCACCTGTTGATTACTAACCACAAGCCTATGGAAATTCATCGGAATTTTGTACTGAGAAAGAAAAGTTTTTAGACTAAATATTTTGGAAGAGTTACAGATCTTCAAACATTTTTCTCTGAAGGAGGGGCTCATATTAGATGAACAACTGCAGTAGCGTAATATAAATTTTTTAAATGGCTTAAAGCCGCTACTAAAAGATGTTTGACAGCTAAAGTTGCTTATCCGTTTCCTTGTAAGCCCTTAAATACTGTTTTCCTCTCCCTTCCTTGTATAATTCACATCTTATTAATCTGTTAATCACTATTATATTAATTGTTGTAGATAATGTTAAGCTTTTATAAATTCTACTAACAGACGGCGCGATCTGATCATGTTCATGTTGCTCGCACAGTTGCTGTTACTTACTCGTTGCCTACACCACTATAGTGCCATTAGAGGCATGTTTATACGTTTTTTTAAAATTTTGACTATATCTGTTATGAATCCAGATGGAAAATGTTTTAGCTGTGGTTTTAACCTCTTGACTAGAGCGATGTCGCTCATCTTTTTCTTTTAACCACATGTGAGTATTTTTATGCAATTTAACTTGTAAAAAATTAAGTAGTTGTTCTATGCCTACCTGCTATTAATGTACCTTCCTGTGATATCGTTAGGTAAGGTAACAGTTTCTTCTGAAGAAGGCGCCCCTAGTTGGCGTTGAAAACTAGTTAAAGAATTTTAAATTCCCTTTGCAAAAGGTTGGCTGAAAGTCTGTTACATTGTAATTAATTACGGTTGCTGAGCACAGCCATGTTCAAAACATTAAAAGATACACTACTAGCCATTAAAATTGCTACACCACGAAGATGACGTGCTACAGACGCGAAATTTAACCGACAGGAAGAAGATGCTGTGATATGCAAATGATTCGCTTTTCAGAGCACTCACTCAAAGTTGGTGCCGGTGGCGACACCTACAACGTGCTGACATGAGGGAAGTTTCCAACCGATTCCTCATAAACGAACAGCAGTTGACCGGCGTTGCCTGCTGAAACGTTGTTGTGATGCCTCGTGTACGCAGGAGAAATGCGTACCATCACGTTTCCGACTTTGATAAAGGTCGGAGTGTAGCCTATCGCGATTGCGGTTTATCGTATCGCGACATTGCTGCTCGCCTTGTTCGAGATCCAATGACTGTTAACAGAATATGGAATAGGTGGGTTAAGGAGCGTAATACGGATCGCCGTGCTGGATCCCAACGGCTTCGTATCACTAGCAGTCGAGGTGACAGGCATCTTATCCGCATGGCTGTAACGGATCGTGCAGCCACGTCTCGATCCCTGAGTCAACAGATGGGGACGTTTGCAAGACAACAACCATCTGCACGAACAGTTCGACGACGTTTCCAGCAGCGTGGACTATCAGCTCGGAGACAATGACTGCGGTTACCCTTGACGCTGCATCACAGACAGGAGCGCCTGCGATGGTGTACTCAACGACGAACCTGGGTGCACGAATGGCAAATCCTAATTTTTTCGGATGAATCCTGGTTCTGTTTAAAGCATCATGATGGTCGCGTCCGTGTTTGGTGACATCGCGGTGAACACACATTGGAAGCGTGTATTCGTCGTCGCCATACTGACGTATCACGCGGCGTGATGGTATGGGGTGCCATTGGTTACACGTCTCGGTCACCTCTTGTTCTCATTGACGGCACTTTGAACAGTGGACGTTACATTTCAGATGTGTTACGACTTGTGGCTCTACCCTTCATTCGACCCTTGTGAAATCTTACATTACAGCGAGATAATGCACGACCGCATGTTGCACGTCCTGTACGGGCCTTTCTGGGTGGTATCGCGTTGAAGCTGCACGGGCAGCTGTACCTGTACACGCCATCCAAGCTCTGTTTGACTCAATGCCCAAACGTATCAAGGCCGTTATTACGGCCAGAGGTGGTTGTTCTGGGTACTGATTTCTCGGGATCTATGCACACAAATTGCGTGAAAATATAATCGCGTGTCAGTTCTAGTATAACATATTTGTCCAATGAATACCCGTTTATCATCTGCATTTCTTCTTGGTGTAGCAATTTTAATGACCAGTAGTGTATAATCATTTAAGCTGTCAACAGATGTCCGTACGTATCGTTTTCTGCATGGAAGATGGCATTTCGGTCAACGGATAACCACGTCAACGATGATGTCAGGTCACCTTTCGAACGAAGTAGTGTTTGCCGGGTAGTTCCACATCTACAATCGCTGTGTGCACGGTCACAGGTGGTGCAGTATGACACAGAGAAGATACCTACCAGACTCTTTGCGGTGGAGGCTATAGGAAGAACGGAGGCAGGACAGTTGCAAACCGATTTGCGCCGATGGCTTCATGTCTAGCGTTCTGTTGTTTATCGGATAGGTCCACTGTTTATAGAGTTGAAACTGTATCCCGAAGACCAGGACAGGGCCGACCACTTGAGACATCGGAAAGACAGATCCGTTATTTGGCTGTAAGGGCACCACGGTACCTTTGCAAAGGTCCCGAGTTCGAGTCTCTGGAAACATCCCCCAGGCTGTGGCTAAGCCATGTCTCCGCAATATCCTTTCTTTCAGGAGTGCTAGTTCTGGGAGGTTCGCAGGAGAGCTTCTGTAAAGTTCGGAAGGTAGGAGACGAGGTACTGGCAGAAGTAAAGCTGTGAGGAGGGGGCGTGAGTCTTGCTTGGGTGGTTCGGTTGGTAGAACGCTTGCCCGCGAAATGCAAAGGGCCCGAGTTAGAGTCTCGGCCCGGTACACAGTTTTAATCTGCCAATAAGTTTCATATCAGCGCACAATCCGCTGAAGAGTGAAAATCTCATTCTGATAAAACCAGATATTTGAACAAAAATGTATTTTACCATAAACTTTCAAATGTTGACTTAACTTCGCGCGATTTTCTAGTGTGCTCCTGTAGCACCAGTGCTATTTTTCGCATCATGTAAATTGTTCGGAGGTAAGGCCGCGATTGCTACTAATGGTATTGGAAAAATATTTCTAATATTTCATCTCATCATGAGAATTCACTTGAACACAAAAATTCTATCACTCATAACAAGAAAAAAGTTACATGGAGCATATCGAGTCATATGTACTGGCGCAGTGTGTTGAAAAGGGTGTTTGCAGTAGTGAAGAAGCTAAAGAGTTGTGGACTTCCTCTACGTGGACACGTTGAAAGATTCCATTCATCACACAATGGTCAGTTTATGAAGTCTCTTGAACTTATAGCCGAGATTGATCTTTTTCTCTTAGAGCACACTGAACGAAATGGAAATCCGGGGTAGGGACGTACAAGTTATCTTTCTTCAACAATCTGTGATGAAATAATAGAGCTTCTTTCTGAACGAATAACAAGAATTATCATAAGCGAAATAAAACAGACCAAATATTTCTTTATAATAGTAGATTCCACTGCGGATATTTCACATATTGATCGCCGGCCGCTGTGGCCGAGCGGTTCTAGGCGCTTCAGTCCGGAACCACGCTGCCGCGACGTCTGAGGTTCGAATCCTGCCTCGGGCATGGATGTGTGTGATGTTCTTAGGTTTGTTACGTTTAAGTATTTCTAGGTCTAGGGGACTGAAGACCTCAGATGTTAAGTCCCATAGTGCTTAGAGCCATTTCACCTATTGATCAATTATCTTTCATATTAAGATATGTGAACGAGAATGGTGAACCTGTTGAACGTTTCATTCTGTTTTTAACAAACCCGGGACCAAGCCCGAGAACATAGCTGAGGCCGTACTAAATGTCCTGTTGAGGCCAGTCATAAGATAACGCAAGCAATATGCCAGGAACCCACACTGGTTTGCAGGCACGCATTAAAGATGAAAATCCGAAATCGCATTATGTGCCTTGTGCAGCACATTCTTTGAATTTAGTCGGCAATAGTGCTGCAAGCTGTTGTCGGCAAACATGCTCATTTTTCAATGTAATGCAAAATCTTTATAATATTTTCTCTGCTTCTGCACTGTGCTGGGATAAACTTCACGCTTTCGTGAAACCAGGAAGCAAAACGGTAAAAAGTTTATCAAAAACACGTTGGTCAGCAAGAGAGGAAGCGTGTGTAAGTCTATATGAGAACTGAGAGGGCGTTATCAATGCCAATGATGAATTTGAAAAACCACTTGTGCGAAATGAGACATCAGCTTTATTGAATCAACTCAGCAGACTAGAAACAGTATTCATGATGACAGTTTGGAAGGACATACTCCAGAGATGTAAAAGTGTAAATCTGAAATTGCAAAGTATATATATTGATACTAAAATAGTGCATGAATTATATGAATCACTTGTCGGGTTTATTGCATCTATTCGTGGCATGTTCGACTATTATGAAAATAAATCCATGGAGATAGTGGCTGATATAGACAATGAATGCACCTATAAATGATTACGAAAACGCAAACTTCATGGTGACGAAGAAGCGGACTCTGAAGAAGTTTTTCTGACTGGAAGTGAAAAATTTGGAGTAGAAACATTTCTTCCCGTACTCGACAACTTGTACCCCGAATTAGTGAGGAGGAAGGAAAGCTATAGAACATTGTTGGACTCCTTCACAGTTTTCAGTAGCCTTAAGAACAGTTCGCTTGACTACATTGATGAACGTGCAGCAAAACTCCAAGCATCATAGGACACAGATTTAGAGCCTTCCTTCCCTAGTGAATGTGTACGTTTCTTGGAACTTTTGAAATCTTCTGAGATTAGTGATATACCTGTCGAAATGAGTAATTTTTTTACGGAAAGAGAGGTTACAGTCCGTGTTTCCGAATTTGACGTTGCTCTTAGAATATTTCTAGGTATGGCACTTACAAATTGTTCGGCAGAACGCTGGTTTCCGACTCGTAAAAGACTGAAATCGTAGCTGTGTTGTATGTTGTCTGAGGAGCAATTGAACGCTTTGTCCATTCTGCACATCGAAGCCGACCTCCTAACTGATAACAGTCGAAACTATGAAGATATGATCAACGAGTTTTTTGCCGCCAAAGCCAGACGCAAACTTTGCTGACTGGTTTGTTTATTTATTCATATTAGTTGTAAAAATTTAAGGTTATAACGTGATTTTTGTTATAATTTAGAGCACATTCATTGGATTTGCAAACTACGTATTACTTGTTTATTTTACAATTGCCGATGGCAGAACGCGGAACTAAACCTCGTTTACGTGCGAACGTGACCGAAGGCGCCAGACAATACTAAATAATGCCCGAATGACCCAGGCCGCTCGGCGCTGTACAGTCAAGTCGTACTGATACCAGTAGAAAAAAAAAATAAATAAAAAATCAAACAATTAATTCATCTTAAACAAACCATTTCAAGAAACGGTATATTACAACTGATGCATATTCTTGGTGTCTGCTGAAATGCATAGTTATCGCGGAAATATAGGTTATCGGAGAGTACGCTCAGATGAAAAAGTGTTAATAAATAACGTAGTTCAGTTCTGTCGAGTTCAGTTCAGTTCTGTTCAGTTCAGCAGCTGTATTACAAAACTATTCAGCCTTTACATGGATTAAAGGTATTGTGTACACTAACTATGCAGCATAGAACTACACAGAAAAAAATGGTTCAAATGGCTCTGAGCACTATGGGACGTAACACGTATGGTGATCAGTCCCCTAGAACTTAGAACTATTTAAACATAGCTAATCTAAGGACATAACACAACACGCAGTCATCACGAGGGAGAGAAAATCCCTGACCCCGCCGGGAATCGAACCCGGGCGCGGGAAGCGAGAACGCTACCGCACGACCACGAGCGAACTACACGCACCTTAATGCTTAACACGTTAACAATTAGACTGTAAAACAAATTTGATTTTTTCGCACTAGACTGTAAAATTATGTAATATGAAATCCAGTTCTGTGTTTGTTCCTCCGTATTTAGTTATTAGTTTTTGCACCGAACTCTCTATTTCATTTTCATTTCTTACGTTTTCCTATAGATTCACGTATTAATGCCGAACGTGTTTTTTTACCTGCTACGCATTCAAATTATTCTCTGTAAAAGTACGTGTAAATTTCTAATGTATGACACGTTCGCTTCAACTTTCAGGTCGTAACACTTTTTTATTTTCATTTTCAACGTTTTCGTGTAAAAGAACACATTAAAAGTGAATGTATAACAAAAATCCATTGCCTCCTACACGCTATGCTGAATTTTTAGGCCATACAAGAAAAGTTATTTTCCTTGTATTCGTTTCTGTTCTCTTTCGACAGAAGAATGTGTTAACACAATGCAGTTTTAAGTTTTATCCGCTGCCGTATACCAAGTACAGTTCAGGAACCATATTACGAGTACATTTTGTTTGAGCGCGACTAGACCGTTGATGCGTCCTTCAGAACAACGAATAACAGAGTACGAAAACAGCCCACAGCGCTCCCACCCAAAACGGGAATTGTGAAGTGATCGGGTAATAGTTATTATTTAAAATATGTTTTGTTTGGGGGGGGGGCATATAATATGGTGCGCCTAGCGGAACAAAATGTTTTCGCCACTGGCCTCAAGTAGCTGTTTGCGTCGCATGGGCCTTAAAGTGTGCAGTAACATCGACACAATAATATTCATAACTTAGTTTGGGAAACTGTTGAACACATATATATTCAACTTCTCTATCTTGCAGTCACTACCTTACTTACATTTAATGGTCTGGAAACACCAAATTTACATTTAGTATTACATCGCAAGATGAGTAACTCTTTGCTCTCTCGCAGGCGAAAGAAGCATTTCAGGAATTTAGTTAGGTTTGTATATCTTACGTGCTGTAATATGTCGCCAAATTTAGCAATCGTAAATGCTACGTATATGTAAATTATTGTGTGTCGTTAACGTAAAGTATCTTTGTTTTGGAGTAAGCATATGATCTGCACTGCAGAAATATTGATAAGGTGGATCAGTTTTAACTCCTGTCAAATGTGCTCTCTCTCTCTCTCTCTCTCTCTCTCTCTCTCTCTCTCTCTCTCTTTGTCAAGCATGCAACACCCGCTCGTAAACTGAAAAAGAAAAAAAAAATATCTGTAGCGCTTGATTTAACGAACGACCAAGTTATTTTGACTTAAATATAGGAATAAGCTTTAACATCTCTTGTCCATGTTTCGAGTGCAAAAACTAAGTTTTCCAGTAATAAGTCGGCTTTAGAATAGAATTTTCGATCCTCTTGACTGAACTGAAACTGATAGAAAAGAGGGAAAAAAATTTTCCTCAAAAAGCTCTCGATTCGGTTCCACAAAGCTTAGTCTGTATTACGCACTCCCTCTGTTTTCCTGTCATCTGTACCAAGGGTTGCTAAGCTTTTTTATCTCGTAAACAGCCTGCGAACTTTTATTGTTTGAAGCTGACTCCTTGCCTTTCCTGTAATGAATTTTTATGAATTGGTCAACTTCAAATGTGTTTTTGACATCTGATACAGTGCTACTCACTTTTGTACATATTATCTTGAACTGAACTAAATGTCCACATTACTGTATGAAGGCAACAAACACCGCTTTGGCTACAGAAAGTTTATTAAAATTACAATCGGTTTCACGCCAGTTTAGGTGCATCCTCATCTGATCTAAACAGGTATTGCAAAAGAAATACTACAATTTTTCTTTTTACACAGGAATAGTGAATAATTTTGCATGAAGTAGACTACATCCGCAAGTTGAAACTTACATAATTGTGTGTACATCATGTAACGCTTTTCTTGAAGCCTCTCCCCGTCCTTCACGTAATTATTTAAAGCTTTCTTGAAGCCTCTCCCCGTTCGGGGGTATAGTACGAAGGTTGAATAGGAATCGCAATGCGGCACAACTTCACCCCAATCAAAGACCTTCAGCTCTCTTATTACAACAGATAATACAGCTTCCACTAGAAAAAAACTTCCACAGGATTCCTTTCTTTGGAGATAGTCCTGATAAAATAGTCAAGTGGCTCGTTTCAAAAAACATAATCCCTGGCTAATTAAGTTCCTAAGAACAGCAGCCAAAAATTGAGGCACAAAGAAAGTATGCTTCGTGATAGGTTTCAGTTATCGGCTCTCTACTGCACCTCCTGTTAATAATGTGACGACCTATACAGTGTGTCCCATTTATCTTGACCACCCTAAATAACTGTTTGACCAGATGCAAATTACAAAATGTTTCAAGCAAATGTTCTATAGCCGTCATGGGGACATCAATCAGCATGATTGCCTTCTACATCTGCATGATTACTCTGCAATTCACATTTAAGTGCTTGGCAGAGAGTTCATCGAACTACAATCATACTATCTCCCTACCATTCCACTCCCGAACAGCGCGCGGGAAAAACGAACACCTAAACCTTTCTGTTCTAGCTCTGATTTCTCTTATTTTATTTTGATTATCATTCCTACCCATGTAGGTTGGGCTCAACAAAATATTTTCGCATTCGGAAGAGAAAGTTGGTGACTGAAATTTCGTAAATAGATCCCGCCGCGACGAAAAACGTCTTTGCTTTAATGACTTCCATCCCAACTCGCGTATCATATCTGCCACACTCTCTCCCCTATTACGTGATAATACAAAACGAGCTGCCCTTTTTTGCACCCTTTCGATGTCCTCCGTCAATCCCACCTGGTAAGGATCCCACACCGCGCAGCAATATTCTAACAAAGGACGAACGAGTGTAGTGTAAGCTGTCTCTTTAGTGGACTTCTTGCATCTTCTAAGTGTCCTGCCAATGAAACGCAACCTTCGATGTAGCTTTGTTCTTTACAAAAATATGAACAGTGGTATGACTTTTTTAAATGGCACCCTGTATTTTTTATGCGGTAATTCATTTCCTCTTCTAAAGACCTATTCAAAAATGTATTCACTGAAACACACCGTTATTAATTGGATAAAACAACATTGACGTTGACGCTCCCAGCGCTTGTGCAAGTACTCGGGGTAATGGAACCCATCCACGTGCTGACGTTGAAAGAGGACAAATGTAGACATAAGTAGAATGTACACCCGCCATTCCGTCGACCATTGTCAGTTGAAGAGTTGTGTGAGTAGAATGTACACCAACGAAGAAAGGGTAGATATGCTACTCGTCTCTGGGGAATGTAAGTTAACGGTACAGTAATTGCAACACTGTTTTCTTCTGTACAGGTACATTTAGTACAGTAGTTTAGTCCTTTTAAGTACTGTTGTGCAGAGTAGGAATACAGTAAAGGCTGTCCTTCCTACAAACTGCATCGACATAACGTTTCTTTTATTGTTGTTGTTGTTGAAGGTAGGCGAAATGCTACGCAGGCAGCGGAACTGTACAGAGAGCGATATCATGATAAAAACCAACCTTCCCGACGGATGTTTTCTCGTCTTGTTGCGACGCTTCAGGAAACGGGGAGTTTCAACCCACGACAACGTAATCGTCTTAGCACTCGCACAGACGAAGCTGCCGAAGTTACTACTCTCGCTTCCGTTACTATGATTCAACATGTGAGCACACGACAGCTTGAACACGAGACTGGCATTCCTAAAACCAGTGTAAATCATATTTTTGCACGTCACCGGTTCCATCTTTACCATGTACACCTACATCAAGAATTGCATGGGAATGATTACCAGAATCGTGTACAGTTCTGTCAGTGGGCATAGCAGCAAATCCTCGGCAACCCGAACTTCTTCTCCAATGTTCTATTAACCGATGAATGTTCCTTTTCAAACAAAGGATAGGTAAATACAAGGAACATGCATTATTGGTCCGGCGATAACCCACGATGCCTTAGACAAAATGGTTCAAACGGTTCTGAGCACTATGGGACTTAACTGCTGTGGTCATCAGTCCCTTAGAACTTAGAACTACTTAAACCTAACTAACCTAAGGACATCACAAACATCCATACCCGAGGCAGGATTCGAACCTGCTACCGTAGCGGTCACGCGGTTCCAGACTGTAGCGCCTAGAACCGCACGGCCACTCCGGCCGGCTGCCTTAGACAGGTGGAACATCAACGTCAGTGGAGAGTTAACGTCTGGTGTGGGATGCTTGGTACTACAATTATTGGCCCATATTTCATCAATGGTAGGCTAAACGGCACAGCCTATACCAACTCCCTCAGACGAATTCTTCCTCTTCTTGATGAAGTGTCGCTAAGAACCAGAATACTTATGTGGTATCAACAGAATGGATGTCCAGTACGTAATGCCATGCGTGCACGTCGTGTTCTAAGCCGAAGGTATCCTGCCAGATGAATTGGTCAAGGGGGAACAGTTACCTGGCCTGCAAGGTCTCCTGATTTAAATCCTCTGGACTTTTTTCCTTGGGGATGCATTAAAGACGTTGTCTATCGCGATATTCCAACAACTACAGAGGACATGCAGGAACCAATTGTGCTTACTTGTAATTCTCTTCAGCAATCAACACTGGAAGCAATAAATAATTCTTTCATTCAACGAGTACACCAGTGTATCCGTGTCCAGGGTCACCACTTTGAGCACCTCCGGATGTTCTACTCCTGGGCAGTGGTACAGGACTGTCAAAGTCAATTTTTTGTTATGTTTTTACTTGTTTTTCATTTGTTTTCTCACAACTCCAGCAAGTGGACGAGTTTGTGATCCCGGGCTCAAAGTCAATGTTGTGTTAATAACGTTGTGTTTCAGTGAATGGTACACTGTGAAAATGTTTTAATAGGTCTTTAGGAGAGGAAATTAACTACTGAATAAAACATATAGGGTGCCATTTAAAAAAATCATACTGCTGTTCGTATCTTTGTAAAAAACAAAGCTACAACGAAGGCAGTCATGCTGGTTGATGTCCTCCTGACGGCTAAAGAACTTTTCCTTGGAACATTTAGTTATTTGCCACTGGACAGTTATTTAGGGTGGTCAAGATAAATGGGACACCCTGTATATCTGCTAAAGTAGTAATCGCTTTTCATGTCGGATTAAAGAGCAAACCAGCTGCGCGAATCCAGGAGCAGCACTAAACGCCCATTCACGCAATATTGGGCATCGGATTACGGACATACACGAGAATATGCAGTCTGGAGAATAAGGGTAAGAAACTCAGTATCTTACAAGAGATAGCGATTTACCGAGCCTTACGAATATTTCCCGAGCTAAACTTGAACACCCAGACAGATCTGAGACATAGGAATATTTCAGAAAATTTTGACTGCCTATCCAGATAGCCCATTGTTCTAATTTTCGACAGCGTATTGTGATGCGAGCAGAAACTTTTCTGTTTATAAATTCTCCATTGGTTCTCACACGGCGTGGAATATCCATTGAAAACATTAGTAGTCTGTATCATATGGGATTAATTATATATATTAGTTTTCTGTCCTCGCATCGTCCATGTTTTGTATAAATTGCTGATTTAAATTGCACTTTATTTATGTGCAGCGGTTGCCCCTTGTTCACGCTTGGCGGTTCGGTGAACTAGCCCCCCTTTCTCCAGCGCCATCTGGCTCCACGGCCAATGCAGTTCGTCTCGTGCCCGCTTGCACAGGCCTCCAGCCGGTTCAGTGTTCCTTACGGCCGAGCCCGCGTTGCCTGCAGCTGACGTTATGGCATGTTTTTATTGGTTTATTGGTGTTTATGCACAATTTCGAACGCCTTGAAGGGCTTATTTTACTCTTTCCACACTAAATACTCCTTTTACTTTGTTTTAGGTATTTAACCTTTTATCTATTTGACATTTGCTTCTAGAAGCTTTTAATTTTATCAGTGACGTTAAGGACGGAAATAAGCTTCAAGAAAGCATTAAATAAATACTTGAAGAACGGGGAGAGGCTTCAATAAAAGATTTAAGTAATGTTGTAGACACAATTAGGTAAGTAACTACTGTGCAGGTCTATTCCACTCCACGTAACAATATTCACTAAGCCTGTGTGAAAAGAAAAATTGTGAAATGGTTCCTTTGTAATGCGCCTTTGGATGCGCCTAAACTGTGTGAAACCAACATTCTACCACCAAAGCGCTATTTTTTGCATTCATATAAAAAACCTACGCGCTTTGATAGGTTGAACTATGTATGTGTAGAGTAAACAAAAAACCATAGTAAGATTTGTGCATATTTTATTAATTGGTGTAACACAAATCTAGTAAAATAATCACACAAATGCTTTTAACTTTAAGTTTCTTTTTGAATGTTTGGTATGCGCTGAACCCCTTTTCACGAGGTACGAACATAGAAAAACTATCAAAAACCTTCTTGCGATAGTCCGTAATACAGTATAAGTAAGAGAAATGTCTCTCTGGAGCCAGAATCCCTGATATCTCTTTCCAAACGGTACCTTAAGTTCTTTGTTAGTGCTTATTCTGATAAGTTCTTGGTTTAATACGACATCCGCTTCTTCGTATTACTTCATGGACTGCGAATGTTCTGTGCTGTTTGCATAATCAAAATGTTCTCAGATCGAGTTCCAAAGTCTCTATGAAGGACAGTTAAATGTTGAACGTAAGTTGAAATGACATCATCTAGTAGTTTGTCTGTGACAAATTAGGAAACGGAAAATTCGCGCCGTCCAATGTTTTGCTTCATTAGTTCATTTCTGCAGAAAAGTTGAAATAA
The DNA here is from genome assembly GCF_021461385.2 of Schistocerca piceifrons. Classification (NCBI taxonomy): domain Eukaryota; kingdom Metazoa; phylum Arthropoda; class Insecta; order Orthoptera; family Acrididae; genus Schistocerca; species Schistocerca piceifrons. Next base: position 198,027,708 of record NC_060138.1, on the reverse strand, counting down.
CGGACTTTGTTTTTATTAGTTTTTTGCTGTCACCTGCTGACTGCGGGGTAACTTCAGTAAATTTAGTACACAACTCTGATAAATAAGCAATACTGATTTTCAATTGATCAAATTTTTCTTTTAAAACTGGATCTTTAACATTCAAAATCTCTAAAACAGTCTCAGAAGTGAGAAAAATCTTGTCAAACATAAACCTTTTAACAGCAAACGTACTTCATTGTGAAAGAGTTATAAATCAAAGTTCTCATAATTTTCTTCACACAACTACGCAAATAACCTGTAATTAAACGTGCTACTTCAAACTTCGTCTGTTATGTTGAAGTTGAAGAAATTGAGCAATCCGAGCAATATTTTGTTTCAAAGGACTTATAGATCGTCGACAGCGCCCGAACATCGCAAGTGGTCCATCGTTTGTCGCTAATAATATAATTCATTATGGGATCGATTTTTCCAACAAATAATATTTCGAAACATTAAATATTGATTCATATTTAGGGTCTGTTGGCACAATTCTGCAAGTTGCTTTCAATTTCGTAACTCATTTCATCAACACGTCTTCTGAGTATATTATTAGCAGATTTAAATGTTCAGATGTGTGTGAAATCTTATGGGACTTAACTGCTATGGTCATCAGTTCCTTAACTTACACACTACTTAACCTAAATTATCCTAAGGACAAACACACACACACATGCCCGAGGGGGGACTCGAACCTTCGCCGGGACCAGCCGCACAGTCCATGAATGTAGCGCCTTAGATCGCTCGACTAATCCCAGCAGATTTATGCAGAGCAGTTTTTAAAATTTCAATCATTGGAAAAATTAACTGTTCCCAGTAGTAGCCTACGTGGTTTTCCAGGTGCGATATAGGCAGTGAGGTATTGTGAAACGCTCGCAAGCCATCTTCAGCTCTTTGTGAAGTCGAAGAAAACGTACTATCCGCCATGGGGCTTATTTGAAACTTTTCTTTATGTATTTCAAAGTACTGCAAATCTTTTCAGCTCCTTATCAAGGTGATTGTCCCTCAGATGACAATCCAGCTTGGATAGTGTCGTGGCATCTTTGCTTCACGCTGCTTAAAACGAGCAAAGGTAGTCGTTTGTCCGACAAAGATGGAATGAAACCAAACGTCAAATAATCAACATTACATGTCTACATTTATTTCTAGATTCGGCCATGTTTAGTATTAGTTAAATGGTTCAAATGGCTCTGAGCACTATGGGACTTAACATCTATGGTCATCAGTCCCCTATAACTTAGAACTACTTAAACCTAACTAACCTAAGGACAGCACACAACACCCAGCCATCACGAGGCAGAGAAAATCCCTGACCCCGCCGGGAATCGAACCCGGGAACCCGGGCGTGGGAAGCGAGCACGCTACCGCACGACCACGAGATGCGGGCAGTATTAGTTATCTCTTGGCAAGAATTAAGCTATTTGCGCAAAGAAAATGAAACATATCAATCAAAATCAACCCCATCAACTTCAAGTCTTGATCGGCGCATTAGTACGCAATCGATTGAAGTACGAAGGCGTACAATGAGTAATGCAACGAATCTTTTGTAGAAAAAAAAGCAGACTTTATTGTGGGACATCGTGGAAAATTCCCGCTTCAGCTCCTGTAGTTCCGATAGGTGGCACCGTTATGCGTATACTTCAAAATAGCGGCTGTAAATAACAGATGTGCGTTCCAAGCAGGGAGGTGTCGTTGAGTTTCTTTTAGCGGAAAACCAGAGCACCGCAGATATCATAGGCGCTTGAAGAATATCTACTAAGACATGGCAGCGAACAAAAGCAGAGCGAGTCTTTGGGCGTGGCGTCTGTCGTCATCTCAACAAGGTCGCGCAAACTATGAGATGTGTCGCGTGCCGGCCGGCCGTACACAACTGCAACTCTTGCTATGTTGTAACTTGCGGACGCTCTCATTCGAGGTGATCGACGAATCACAATCGAACACCTCACTGCACAAAATGGACGTCTCTTTTGGTAGTGCTGACATACTCGTTCACCAGCTGAGGTACTCAAAGGTGTTTGCCGCCCCTGGGTTCCTTCCCGCCTAACAGAAGACCGTAAAGAGCAACGAAGGGCCATCTGTGTGCGTGTTACGAAGTTGACCGAGACAATTTTTTATCAAACATCGTCACAGGCGATGAAACATGTGTCCATCACTTAGAAGCGGAAACAAAACGCCAATCCAGGAAGTGGCGCCATACTACCTCTCTTCCGAAGAAAAAGTTCAAAGCCGCACCATCAACCGGTAACGACATGGTGACGGTCTTCTGTGACCCTGAAGGGATTATTCTGTTCGATGCTCTAACTCATGGTCCAACTATCAACTCTGAATTGTATTGTGCTACCCTCAGGACGTTAAAGAAATGAATTCAGGGTGTTCGTAGCCAGAAAAATGCAAACAAACTTCTCCTTTTCCACCACAACTGACGGCTTCGCTAAAGTCTACGAATCTGAGAGCTCACAAAACTTTACTGAACTTTTTTTACTCGTCCACCCTACAGCCGGATGTCGCACTTTCCGACTTCCATTTGCTTCTAGCAATGAAGGAAGGTTGGGAAGCAGTGCGTGGGTTATTGGGAGGTTTCTGATCCGGCATGCCCTTAGTTCAAATGGCTCTAAGAACAATGGGACTTAACATCTGAGGTCATCAGTCCCCTAGACTTAATACTACATAAACCTAACTAATCTAAGGACATCACAAACATCCAAGCCCGAGGCAGGATTCGAACCTGTGACCGTAGCAGCAGCGCGGTTCCGAGCTGAAGCGCCTAGAACCGCTCGGCCACAGCTGCCGGCGGCATGTCCTTGCCTCCGACGTCGACCAGTAGAGTGGTAACATGCGGCCATTAGGGCTTTCCCAGTAAGGTGGCGTAAGATCCTCGCATTGAACGGAGATTATGTTGAAAAATAGGTCTCTATAGCCCAAAGAGCGGAAAATAAGATGACGTATTGGAAACTTGGACAAAATCAACCTTATTTCAGCAAAACAATGTGTTGCATTACGTATTGAGCTCCCCTCGTCTAAGAAAAAGAACTTTTCTCAGGCCCTAGCAAATAAGTCCACAGCTCGTGGTCTCGCGGTCACGTTCTTGCTTCCCGAGCACAGAGTTCCGGGTTCGATTCCCGGCGGGGTCAGGGATTTTCACCTGCCTCGAGATGACTGTGTGTTGTCCTCATCATTTCATCATCATTCATGAAAGTGGCGAGGTTGGGCTGAGCAAAGTTTGTGAATTTGTATGGGCGCTGATAACCGCGCAGTTGAGCGCCATCATCATCACTACCAAAGAGCATGAGATTATTTCACTTTAACTTTATACCTAAGAGATGAACGAGTGCCTCCTACTTCCCGATCGACATAAGTCGGAAGAAGTAATGGACTATGGTCCGCTCTTGTTCCGCGTGCGACTGCTCATAGCCTCAGCGCGTAACACATAATCCTGAATATGTAACAATCACGCTGAGCCGTGTAGAATTGTGTCGCAAATCGAATCATCTCCTGATGAGAGCCGAAGCGAAGAAGGGAAAGTGGTACCACTTTACAGGGCTCGAGCTAGAATGATAATAATGTCGCTGAATGTTTCGAGCAGGAGAGCGAAAATAGACAGTTGCTTCACCCCCTCTCTTAACCGATGAGACGAGCAGTGACGTACACAGGAGCAAGCTTCAGCCCTGATAGAAGAATCAGGAATTTTAGTTGCGACCTGCCCAACTGGAATCCAATCTCATGTATCACGATTTACGTTTAATGCACACCCAATTTCTTATTTTTTTCCGTTGTTATGGAGCCGTTGCATATTGGAGTCCTGACTGTTACTACCTGTGGCTTGACATGCATGAGCAGCCCATGGAGGCTTGCCTTCCATGTATTCTTTTTTTAAATTTTTGTCACTAAAGCTTTATCGCTTGATATTTGTTTCATACGTAACATGCCAGTTTGAATTGTTTACTTCTGATGAAGGCACTCATAGTGGTGCCGAAACCAGGTCAAAAACTTAATTTTTGCGAGCGAGGGCTGTAATTGCCTTAATTTTAATCTGTGAACGGTCGCTGACCACACAACCATGTTTAAAACTGTAAACACTGTACTCTTATATTACAGAATATTTTCTCTTGCTGTTCCTTTCTTTATGTCTGTTTACTTTTTATTACTTCATCTTTCCTTGTTCCGAAAACATTGCTTTAACTATCATTTGACTGCAATAATCATTATAGCTCTTCCTCGGCATTCATGATTAAAAATGTGAAATACACTTATCTCAAGCTGACGGAATGGTGGAGGGAGGCCTTAATGATGACGGAATGCTTGAAAAATGAGAAAATGTAGTCCAAGAATCAATACGTATAGTGCAAAAAGATCTGCGTTGATTGCTTCCTTAGTTTTGCGAAAAAAAATCGTTTATTTTTTTTAGACTGACTGAGGAGAATGGACCCTTAAACGAACTGCTTCCGTTTGACTCACCCTTCAGTTGTTAGTGGCTTCCCTCCGATCAGCTTCGATACTTTACTTCAAAAAACATTTTCAGTTCAGGACCAGTAATCCTCGTTAGTGCAACTAAGTCCTTGCAGCAAAATTTGCTACAGAACCATACTAGATATCTTTCGCAAATTTGACTGAGTTACCCCCTGGGCTAGTCCCCAAGGAGTAATGAGCTAATTATTTTATATCAGTTTCATCATTAGTTATTGCAAAAACCTAACAAAAAACAGACGACAAAATAACTTTCTCTCACACGTCTTCTATTTATCATTTTCTCAACTAAAAGAAAAACTGTGCTTTAACTCCATGTGCAACATCCTATAGATTATGAAAATTCCGCCATTGACACATCATACTTTGGACAGGGCTACCTTAATTCCTTAGATGGGGAGGGGGGGGGGGGGAGAGAAGGTGGACGGAGGCCTTAATGATGACGGAATACTTGAAAAATCAGAAAATATAGTCCAAGAATCAAAACTTAAATTGCAAAAAGATCTGCGTTAATTGCTTCCTTAGTTTTACCAAAAAAATCGTTTATTTTTAGGCTGACTGAGGAGAATGGATCCTTAAACGAACTGCTTTCGTTTGACTCACCCTTCAGTTGTTGGTGGCTGCCCTCCGATCCTGTACCGAGCGGTTCTAGGCGCTTCAGTCCGGAACCCGCGCTGCTGCTACGGTCGCAGGTTCGAATCCTGCCTCGGGCATGGATGTGTGTCATATCCTTAGGTTATTTAGGTTCACGTAGTTCTAAGTCTAGCGGCCTGATGACCTCAGATGTTAAGTCCCATAGTGCTTAGAGCCATTTGAACCATCCCTCAGATCAGATTCGATACTTTACTTCAAAAAACATTTTCAGTTCAGGAGCAATGATCCGCATCACTGCAACTAAGTCCTTACAGCAAAATTTGCTACAGAACCATTTTCAGACCACAGAAGAACGAAGCTTTTAGCTCTTTTAACAGCAGTTCTATTTTTGCGGATGTCTGTTGTTGCCCTATGAGGAGACCAGCTTCTCGGTTGCAGACGGTGTCTGTCAGACAATGATTTTCTGCTCTGCTTTAGCTCTCCCACGTCTGGACTGAGGCCGCGCCTCCTTCCTCTTTACTTGTCTACAATGCCAAAAACATACAAACAGAAACATGCTAACGTATGAGCATAAAATTAACCATTTATGGTTGATCTGTATTTGAGGTCGTGCGACAACTCTTTTGCGAGACTATGATCCTCCTACTTAGGCCCAGCACAAGAGCCATCGGGTACGACTTCGAGTCATAGCCGGTAATCACTTACGAATCTCTGTCTGTACAATGTTCTGCCAAGGACGGACTGTGTCCTCAAGTTCTACCCCTCGTGCGACAGTGTCGATGTGCCAATTTTCAAAATTACAATGCTAATCTGCACATGGCACGTGTCTCTATAAACTATGAACTGTCTGCATAATGTTGGAGTACTGCTGTGGCCAGAAAGGTCCCGAGATCAGTCTTGGACCAGCTTGTTTTACGAGAGCACACGAGGTGTGTGGGAAAAGTAATGAGACTGATTTCTTACGTACCAAAGTTTTTTCCTTCAAACAACAATATTGTCCCCTTCAAGTACTTCCTTTGGCAACTATACACAACCGGAGCCGTTGTTCTCACTCTTGGTAGCAGCGCTGAAAGGCTTCAACGGGTAAGGTCTTTAATATGTCGGTCACATTCCTTCTAATATTTTCCGGAGTCCCAAAATGATGTTCTTTCAAGACTTTTTCAATTTCTGGAAAAGAAACAAGTCACAAGGACTCCGATCAGGTGAATAGGGGGGACTGTGCAACAACAAGAACGCCGAAACTTCCTGGAAGATTGAAACTGTGTGCCGGATCTTTTGCTGGCAAGTGCCCTACTTTCTGAGCTACCCAAACTCGCCTCACGCTCCGTCCTCACAGCTTCACTTCTGCCAGTATCTCGTCTCCTACCTTCCAAATTTCACAGAAGCTCTCCTCTCATTCTGGGAACAGGCACGCCTTTTGAAGTCAAAAATTCCGTGATGGAACTGGCCGTGTGCTATTGGGCGTTGTCATGATCCAAAATACACTTTCTGCAACGTCCGGTCTCACTTGACTCAACCTTTTTTTCCTGAGCCGTTAACCATGTTTGTGAAACACTTGGTTTAACAGTTTGTCCTGCAGGAACAAATTCTTTAAGCGCAGTGCCCCTGCCGTCAAAAAAGCAAATCTGCATTGTTTTGATCTCTGATTTGCTCATTCGAGATTTTTTTCTGTTGAGGAGATGTCTCAGTGGGCCTATCCTCACTTTTCCGCTTTGTCTCAGGATCGTCCTCAAAAATCCTGCGAATGGACCATTCGTGATCATTAGCGAACTTCCAAAAAAAAAAAAAATCAACGAACATATGTCTTCGATTGACCTGTTCAGCTAATAGTTTCGGCACTAATTTCGCACAAACCTTCAGCATGTTCAAAACTTCGGTCAAAAATTGATGTATGGTGAAAGTGTTTAACAGATAACGAATCTGACAAGAGCACACATGCGTTCGACATTTTCGTCGGTTTTTGAAGTTAGAGGTCACAATAAACGAGGTTCATCTTCAACGTGTTTCGTCCTTTCAAAATGATGTGTGCCAGCGAAAAACTTGTCCTCTTGATAAGGAAATTTACCTCGTAGGCCTGCTTAAACTTTTCAAAGGTCACACTCGCGGATTCCCCATGTTTAACGTAAGACTTGACGACATAATGTTGCTGTAAATTCCGCTGCCCCATTTTCGTTAACACACAATAGAAACACAACTTCACTGATGGCGGCCTCAAAAATCACATAACGGCTCTACGGAGGTGAAATTCGTACTGAACTTTTGGAATCCATGAGCACACCGGTCTATGCCAGTAGAAAAACACAGTGTCGTCAGATGGCTCGCTGTGTTGTCAGTTCCATTAATTTCTCACACACCTCGTACCACGGCCTAATGACACCCTTCCCAAACGCATCCGCGTATGCATCCAGGACAGAGGGCGGTGCAAAGTCGTACTACAACGTTGGCTAGTACTGCGAAGTTCTTTGTAAATCAGATTTGATTTTTTAGTCTCTCCAACCGTTTCAAACATGAAGTTACGTTTAATATACTCCTCGCCTCCTGGGTACTACACTATTGTTTAGGCAGAGTCATATTCATTATTTTATTTATCGAACTGTTGAACACTGCTTTCAGCTTCCCTGTCTTTTGCAGCAGTCACTGTCTCGCTTTCATTTAAAGGTCTGAGACGATGATGTTTGTACTCAGCTATACGCCGTAAGAGGAATGGGTATTCGGCCTCTCGCAGGCAAAGAAACCATTTCAAAACTTTTAAAGGACTACCTCGACAATGTCAATTGCTGGATAATAAGAGTTTGGTGTAAACGTGTTCACTGAGTTCCTGTTTATTAGCGCTGCGAAGTTGTGTGTGAAATCGATTTGATGTTGAAACTGTTCCGAAATTAACACATACAACTTCAACCCTTGAAGCTTTATTTATTACATGTTCGCTCTTACACGCGTTTGGATTCGGTTGAACAGGGCTTCATTATCAAATAAAATCAATGGGATTTAAATCATTTAATGTAGAATTTAAATGTAAATATTTACAAGTGCAAGATACTCTCATATCTTCCATCGGCTAAAATAAATGGTGCTTCATTTCTAAGTACTATGCCAATTAAGAACTTACGTAAAAATATTTTAGTTATATAGAAGAAGGCTGTCCAGTGGCAACGCCATAGATTTCGTATCCGTATGATTGCCGAACTATCAGTTTAATAAGTCACAGCTGCAAAATGCTAACGCGAATTCTTTACAGACGAATGGAGAAACTGGTAAAAGCCGGCCTCAGGGAAGATCAGTTTGGATTCCGTAGAAATGCTGGAACACGTGAGGCAATACTGACCTTACGACTTATCTTAGAAGAAAGAATAAGGAAAGGCAAACCTACGTTTCTAGCATTTGTAGACTTAGGGAAAGCTTTTGACAATGTTGATTGGAATACTCTCCTTCAAATTCTAAGGGTGGCAGCGGTAAAAAGGCTATTTACAATTTGTACAGAAACCAGATGACAGTTATAAGAGTCGAGGGACATGAAAGGGAAGCAGTGGTTGGGAAGGGAGTGAGACAGGGTTGTAGCCTCTCCCCGACGCTATTCAATCTGTATATTGAGCAAGCAATAAAGGAAACAAAAGAAAAATTCGGAGTAGGTATTAAAATCCATGGAGAAGAAATAAAAGCTTTGAGGTTCGCCGATGACATTGTAATTACGTCAGAGACAGCAACGGAATGGCCAGTGTCTTGAAAGGAGGATATAAGATGAACATCAACAAAAGCAAAACGAGGATAATGGAATGTAGTCGAATTAAGTCGGGTGATGCTGAGGAAATTAGATTAGGAAATGAGACACTTAAAGTAGTAAAGGAGTTTTGCTATTTGGGGAGCAAAATAACTGATGATGGTCGAAGTAGAGAGGATATAAAATGTAGACTAGCAATGGCAAGGAAAGCGTTTCTGAAGAAGAGAAATTTGTTAACATCGAGTATAGATTTAAGTGTCAGGAAGTCGTTATTGAAAGTATTTGTATGGAGTGTAGCCATGTATGGAAGTGAAACATGGACGATAAATAGTTTGGACAAGAAGAGAATAGAAGCTTTCGAAATGTGGTGCCACAGAAGAATGCCGAAAATTAGATGGGTAGATCACATAACTAACGATGAGGTATTGAACAGAATTGGAGAGAAGAGAAATTTGTGGCACAACTTGACTAGAAGAAGGGATCGGTTGGTAGGACATATTCTGAGGCATGAAGGGATCACCAGTTTAGTATTGGAGGGGAGCGTGTAGGGTAAAAATCGTAGAGGGAGACCAAACGATGAATACACTAAGCAGATCCAGAAGGATGTAGGTTGGTGTGGGTACTGGGAGATGAAGAAGCTTGCACAGGATAGAGTAGCATGGAGAGCTGTATCAAACCAGTCTCAGGACTGAAGAGCACAACATCAACAATAACAACATGATTCACCGTTGGCGCATTTCAATATAAGTATGCACCGTATTGGTTTCGGTTACAGAGATCGTATCGATAGACGCTAGTCCTGAAATATATTCATGAATAACGATTCGATACTTCGATTCAGCCGAAGTACTCGTTGCTCAGTAGTGAATATACACTCCTGGAAATTGAAATAAGAACACCGTGAATTCATTGTCCCAGGAAGGGGAAACTTTATTGACACATTCCTGGGGTCAGATACATCACATGATCACACTGACAGAACCACAGGCACATAGACACAGGCAACAGAGCATGCACAATGTCGGCACTAGTACAGTGTATATCCACCTTTCGCAGCAATGCAGGCTGCTATTCTCCCATGAAGACGATCGTAGAGATGCTGGATGTAGTACTGTGGAACGGCTTGCCATGCCATTTCCACCTGGCGCCTCAGTTGGACCAGCGTTCGTGCTGGACGTGCAGACCGCGTGAGACGACGCTTCATCCAGTCCCAAACATGCTCAATGGGGGACAGATCCGGAGATCTTGCTGGCCAGGGTAGTTGACTTACACCTTCTAGAGCACGTTGGGTGGCACGGGATACATGCGGACGTGCATTGTCCTGTTGGAACAGCAAGTTCCCTTGCCGGTCTAGGAATGGTAGAACGATGGGTTCGATGACGGTTTGGATGTACCGTGCACTATTCAGTGTCCCCTCGACGATCACCAGTGGTGTACGGCCAGTGTAGGAGATCGCTCCCCACACCATGATGCCGGGTGTTGGCCCTGTGTGCCTCGGTCGTATGCAGTCCTGATTGTGGCGCTCACCTGCACGGCGCCAAACACGCATACGACCATCATTGGCACCAAGGCAGAAGCAACTCTCATCGCTTAAGACGACACGTCTCCATTCGTCCCTCCATTCACGCCTGTCGCGACACCACTGGAGGCGGGCTGCACGATGTTGGGGCGTGAGCGGAAGACGGCCTAACGGTGTGCGGGACCGTAGCCCAGCTTCATGGAGACGGTTGCGAATGGTCCTCGCCGATACCCCAGGAGCAACAGTGTCCCTAATTTGCTGGGAAGTGGCGGTGCGGTCCCCTACGGCACTGCGTAGGATCCTACGGTCTTGGCGTGCATCCGTGCGTCGCTGCGGTCCTGTCCCAGGTCGACGGGCACGTGCACCTGCCGCCGAGCACTGGCGACAACATCGATGTACTGTGGAGACCTCACGCACCACGTGTTGAGCAATTCGGCGGTACGTCCACCCGGCCTCCCGCATGCCCACTATACGCCCTCGCTCAAAGTCCGTCAACTGCACATACGGTTCATGTCCACGCTGTCGCGGCATGCTACCAGTGTTAAAGACTGCGATGGAGCTCCGTATGCCACGGCAAACTGGCTGACACTAACGGCGGCGGTGCACAAATGCTGCGCAGCTAGCGCCATTCGACGGCCAACACCGCGGTTCCTGGTGTGTCCGCTGTGCCGTGCGTGTGATCATTGCTTGTACAGCCCTCTCGCAGTGTCCGGAGCAAGTATGGTGGGTCTGACACACCGGTGTCAATGTGTTCTTTTTTCCATTTCCAGGAGTGTATACGGTTTGCCACAGCTCTGCAGTACATATGCAGTTGCAAACGCTACCATGATGTCAATCAGCAGCCTCCTAAATCCTGTCATTGAAACAAACCGGAGAGGGAACGGGAAAGTACCACCTCTCCAACAGATCCCGGCTGGTCTTGCACAGCGCTCGTTGTGTCAGCCCTCACTCGTACGTGGTAGGCACGTTTACAAACACCCTGCATAAGTCTGACCAGGCATAATTACTGCGTGCGCGAAGGATAGGGAAAACATTTCCAATTAGGTGGCTGAACACACACTTCGGGGTCTCCCAGCCATTAATGCCACACGACTTTACTTTTACTGTATTTGAAAGTACCTACTAATCTCTCTCCGAATCCTTATCTCTCTCTACCGAACAGTATTTAAAGTACTTCGGATTAAACAACTTTTTAGGAAATTAATCAGCTTCCTGCAAATATAGTTCACTTATTGTAAAAGTGTGGCTAATATTAATCACTCTGTACATATTGGTATCCGTGATAATTATCGAAAGGATGATTTTTTTTATCACTGTGGTCAGTGCCGGTTCGAGAACATACACTATGTGATCAAAAGTATCCGGACACCCCGAAAAACATTCGTTTTTCATATTAGGTGAACGTCATCTGACAGCTTGTGTAGAGCCAATAGTAAAATTCCGAGGCGGTGGTGTTATGGTGTGGTCGTGTTTTTCGTGGAGGGGGCTTGCACCCTTTGGTGTTTTGCATGGAACTATCACAGCACAGACCTACGTTGATGTTTTAAGCACCTTCTTACTTCCCACTGTTGAAGAGCAATTCGGGGATGGCGATTGCATCTATCGGCACGATCGAGCACCTGCTCATAATGCACGGCCTGTGGCGCAGTGATTACACGACAATAACATCCCTGTAATGGAATGGCCTGCACGGCGTCCTGACCTGAATCCTATATAACACCTTTGGAATATTTTGGAAAGCCGACTTGGTGTCAGGCCTCGCCAACCGACATCGATAGCTGTCCTAGTGCAGCACTCCGTGGATAATGGGCTGCTATTCCCTAAGAAACCTTCCATCACCTGACTGAACGTATGCCTGCGAGAGTGGAAGCTGACAACAAGGCTAAGGGTGGGCCAACACCATACTGAATTCCAGAACTACCAATGGAGGGCGCCACATAGTTGTAAGTCATTTCAGCCAGGTGTGCGGATACTTTTGATCACATAGTGTATGTACACCCCCCCTTCAGACAGTAGTTGCATTTTGTTGGGCTTTTACCCATTTAACTCAAGTCATTAATTTGTAGAGTAATGCCCCTCCGTAGCTGAAAGGTATACGCTTCTAGGCGGTGCATCGTGATAGTACAAGATTCAGCTGACGCGACTGTCACTGATTCTCCAGTAGACACCACCTTCCTGGCTCTCTATCCTACCCTTTAACAGTCCCAACGCACCCTCCAAACCGACCTTGACCAGTTCACCACTTGGTGTAACCAGTGGTTCCTCTGTCTCAACCCCTCCAAAACCCAGACAATCATCATAGGCCGCACCACCCGCTCCTTCCGTCTCCATGACTTCTACCTCACCCTTTATGGTCGTCCCATCCAGTTCACCCCCACCCTGAGATACCCTGGCCTCACCCTCGACCGTCACCTCACCCGGGCCCTTCACCTCCTGACCATGCAGCAGAAAGCCCATTCCCACCACTGCCTCCTGAAACTCTTGTCTGGCTGGGCATGGGGATTGCATCCTTCCATCATCCACCACACCTACAAATTCCTCATCTCTCGTATCCTCTGTTATGCAGACGAAGTAGTATCGATGTTGCACTATTATATCTTCACCATGTTACAGTCCAATGTCAAAAACTTGTGCATATTTTGCGATTCTTGTAGCGGACAGAGCAAGAACTACACCATGTTTCGCTTCTGTCATTATGTGGTGCAAATCCTAAAGAAACTAGACTGCTAACAATCGTATTCCCTATTCGCGGTCACTCTTACCTAGAATGCGATAGAGATATGGCCCTGATAAACGGCAGATTTCCCGCAGAGATACCAGAACATTGGGTAAATGAAATAAAGAATGCCAGAGTAAAGCCTTCGCCTTTCACTGTGATTGAAGCTGACCAAAACCGATTTAGAAAATGGACTGCTTTTTTGGAAAATCACTGTCACAAGAAATGCCCATTTGTGCACGACCAATTCGTGAAATAAAATTTTCAAAAGACCATTGTAGATTAGTTGAACACAGATCATCTTACACTGGGTACTTTCTTATGTCACCGATCCTAACACAACACCAACTTACCAAGCTATCAAGAGAGACAGAAGACCCTGACGATAATACGTCCTTCTCTTTACCACCAATTCTGCGTGAAGGTAAGAGAAAATGACTCAACACTTTACCTTTGCTTTCACATATCAATAATCTATAAACCTATAATGAGTTACAGAATAATACCTCATAACAATAGTGTAACCTTGAAAGTAATGAAAACTTATCAGTACAGGAAATATTTTTGCCGTTATGGCTACAGATATTTAGTTAGGTTGTTAGTTAAATTCATAATACGCTATGTAAGTAGGTAGGTTACTATTTTTTGACAAAAACCACCAGCAGGTTCCCATGTTTTAGCCCAAAGTTTGATTATTTCCAGATCTGATTAAACTAAAACCTGAAAAGTACCAAGACATGCAGCACCTGAAGCAGTTTTGCAATCCATCTGCTCAAAAGTATGAAACTTCCTGGCAGATTAAAACTGTGTGCCGGACCGAGACTCGAACTCGTCCCGAGTTCGAGTCTTGGTCCGGCACACAGTTTTAATCTGCCAGGAAGTTTCATATCAGCGCACACTCCGGTGTAGAATGAAAATTTCATTCTAGAAACATCACCCAGGCTGTGGCCAAGCCATGTCTCCGCAATATCCTTTCTTTCAGGAGTGCTAGTTCTGCAAGGTTCCCAGGAGAGCTTCTGTAAAGTTTGGAAGGTAGGAGACGAGGTACTGGCAGAAGTAAAGCTGTGAGGACGGGGCGTGAGTCGTGCTTGGGTAGCTCAGTGGTAGAGCACCTGCCCGCGAAAGGCAAAGGTCCCGAGCTCGAGTCTCGGTCCGGCACTCACTTTTAATCTGCGAGGAAGTTTCATATCAACGCACACTCCACTGCAGAGTGAAAATTTCATTCTTGCTCAAAAGTACTTTGAAGAACTTCCTGATTGACAAAACATAAGTTGCAAGTAACAGTATTAAAATAAAATCTATATGGGCCTAATGTGTTAAAATCTAGAATATTATAAATCTTATAAAATAAACAGTAAACAGAATCTGTTTACAGGTTACAAGATCCACTGAAGAAGCACGGAAATATAGTGGACTATCATCGTTTTTACCAAGTTTTTTATGACTACCATCACTTTTACCATGTTTTTTGTGTACCTATTTAAGTTCTTAATTAATAAAGTACCTTAAAATAGAAAATGTGTTTGTTGTATGACATTTATTACCTAAACAAATCGATATAGAACAATAAAAATGTTGTTGTGATAATTATACACTGAATGTTTATGATATACGAGAGACTAGAGCAGAAAATTCGTCGTCCTGAAAAGGGACAAAAAAGTGACTATCATCATTTTTGCCTTGTGCTCTTCATTTAATACTCCACAGTACAGAGTAGTGACAAAATTAACTGTGAAGCCTTTATATGTGCACGTTAGAGATATTTGTTAATGGTGTTAATAACTTTTATTACTCCACAGTATAGAGTAGTGACAAAATTAACTGTGAAATGGTGTCAGAAACATTATTTAAAGTGCAGACTCTCCGTTGCTGTCATCAAAAAGATGCGCCTTAGCGCTCTCTACACTCGTGCGGTCGCGTCAGAGTTTGTAACGGTCGCATCAGTATCTGTGACATCAGTGCTCGCGTAGTTGACTCTGTCAACCAGCCATCGCGTTCTTTGGAGGCACGAAAAATATGACTGGTATTGAAAAAAAACTTTATTTTTATTTTTACATCCATAAACTTTGGTTTTAATGATTGGACCTTATTTATTCTTCATAAGTAGTTACAAAACCTAATCAGAGTGATACTCTTTTATGTAACAATAAATTTCTAAGAGATGTAATAACCTCACATCGAAATGGGCTCCATTTATTTCACAATGCATGTTATTTCTACAGCACTTATTGTATCATATTCAGGGTATTTATTAAATGTATTACTACTACGTATAAACAAATTTTAGTCATCTTGTTCCTCTAGCTCACTACAGTGTTACATGCACACTTTTCACAGACAATGGAAGAATGCTTTTTGCACACAACATTTTACACTGACAACAACGAAGTGTGGTAACAATATTCTTTTTTCTGCCACACATTATGCAGTGACTCTTCTATTTGTTTGGAGACACCTCCAGTTTTTGAGGCTCTTCCAGTTTACAAGCTGCCAAAAATATGTTGAGGCCATTTGGAAGCGTAGGGATGTGGGATCTTGTAACTAAATGAGTTTTCATAATCTGTCGAGACAGGTGTTTCAAACACATCCTTATTGGTTTTCTGCATTGGACTGGAACAATATTTGGACAGTGAAGTCAGCGACATTCAGTAAAGCAAATCATGCAGCCATTGTCCATCATCGAGTTGCGCGAGCCACAGAGTATTTACTGTACGGCTGGTCGACATTCTCAACTCCTCCGTTCTATGATAATACGTGGTTTACTGGGTTCTCTCAGTTGTGCCTTCATTGTACATGGTGCTAAGTCAAACAACTTTTATTTGTTTTTTGCCACGTGAGACACCATTGTGATATCTTCCTTGTGTCCAACCAGTAAAGATACATTGATCCTGGATTTCAGTGGTAGAATTTGCGGAGGGATTTCTGTTTTATTTATTTATGTATTTATTTTTCAGAGTTCCAATGCAAGTGATGTGTTTCGGCAAAAATGAGATTCCTAGTAGACAACTAGTGTACCAGTTACCAAAACTGATATTCTGGTTGGATCCAGATAGAGTTTCTGCAAGTCAGTGCACGATATCATATGGTTTATTTGACACCTAACAGTCATCTGGTTGTGTTCCACAACAGAACTCAGCTGATGCTGTGTAGAATGTTTTGATGTCGCAAATAGCAAAAAATTTCAAGCCATACTTGGGTAGTTTCTTCAGTAGATGCTGAATAAACAAGTATCTTATATACAAGATTTCAGAATCTTGTCTACAGTCGCAATCTGTCCCTTACAGTTTGTAGCCGATTCATCCAAATATGATCTGATCGCTGCTAATTTATCTTTCTCACGCCTTTCTGTTCTCGTCACTTTATTATCAAATCTCACACTTTTGAGGAGAAATAAGAACCATCTACATGACATACAAGCTCTGAGAATCATCATGCCAGTGCCGTCATTACTCCTCACTCAACATTCGTTTTACTTCATGCTTTAAGTCAATCAAAATGTTTCCAATAAGAGCACAGATGTCTCCTCGTGAAGTCTTCTTTACATTCCTGTCTCTAGACTAGTTGTTTTGTTAAATCAGGTTTGTAACATGCAAGATAGGGTATTTCACATGTGAATCAATAGTGTTCTCGTTAATAATCTTGTCGAATGTTTTCACTTCCTATGTTATATCCTTAGCAGATGTCTTTGACCAGGGAGGATTTTTATTAAATTTTTAGGGAGTGTTTGCTGTTTTGGCTATAACACTTCCCTTGGACCACTTAGTTTTACGATCTTTACCAACAAAAGACCCACAAATAGAATCAAAATCGTCGTCACCAACGTTACGGCGTAAAGTCAAACGCCAGAACGCCAGTCGGAAACGAGAGAGCAGAGAGGACTGTGAGGAAGACGTCAGCCAATTGCACGCTGACCGACCTCTCTCCAGGACGACAACGCGACAGCAGCGGCCTCTACATCAAGAGAGCCAACTGCACGCTGGCCGACCTCTCTCCAGGACGACAACGCGACAGCAGCGGCCTCTACGTCAAGAGAGCCAACTGCACTCTGGCCGACCTCTCTCCAGGACGACAACGCGACAGCAGCGGCCTCTACGTCAAGAGAGCGAACTGCACGCTGGTCGACCTCTCTCCAGGACGACAACGCGACAGCAGCGGCCTCTACGTCAAGAGAGCCAACTGCACGCTGACCGACCTCTCTCCAGGACGACAACGCGACAGCAGCGGCCGCTACGTCAAGAGAGCAAAGCGCCGCTCCCGACTGTTGCGGCCACTTTAACAGCAGCATTAAGATTGGGTACTTCAAGACCAGCGACTTAGGAGTTGTATATCCTGCAGGGATTTATTATTTGCATGTCGCCCTTTGCTTGTGAAACTTCAGTGTTATTGTCAAAGTTACATACTGTCACTGTTCATTTCATAATAAAACTCATTATTACAATTTGCTTGAATTGTTGTCTAGCGATCCGAGAATTCGACGACTATGCAGGATTCAACAACCAACATCTTCTCCTTCATGACACTGCATATCCTCTTCTTCAAGGGGTGTTTGTTCAATTCCCACCAAAGGACCTGCTTCTATTTCGGACGCGCTGTTGACATCTCTAACTTGTATTTGTTTCTTCTCCTTGTCAGACCAGTCAAATTCAAAATACTCACTGTCGTTGGAATCGTAATTTTAAAAGCTTTTCAGTTTCCTCCTCTGACAACCCTCTTTCGAAACGTGCCCTAGAAGTGCATACAAGAATGAGTCTTATTTGATAATAAATTATTTTAACGCATAAAAATGATGGTATTAATAATTAATATAAAAAATTTACTTACATTACCAGTCGCTTGGTTGACTATGTAGTCCAAACATAGCGTGGGCAAAAATAAGCTGCAGTAATTGCCAACACCTTCTCCCTACAGCTGCAGCAACAATAAAGCCGACTAACAGGTCCAACTTGAAGAGAGGTAGAAGCGCCAGCCGTCCCAAGAATGGGTAATTAGAATTCAGAGTAAAACAATAATCTCTGGTTGACTGAGTCGAACAACGCGACCGCTCGAGGGTTAACGCACTATTGAGTTTAATAATTAAAATACATGTGAAAAAGCGGCTGAAATATGCTTTAGAGTGAAACAACGGCGTTAATAAACAATAAAAGATTTCTGTCACAATTCTTGAAATGTCTTTTATGGTAGAGGTCATGTGCCACAATGGCAGTAAATAAATAAATAAAAGATTTCTTTCACGATTCCTGGACACAACTCGAACTGTTCGAACAGCCTGAAATCTCGGGTTCTTTTCGATCGGCCTGCAATCTTGTGACCTGTGTAGGTACTATCAGAACGACCTGCCTTAGCGTGTTTAATGCACTGTTGAGTTTAATAATAAAAATTACTGTGAAACTGGGGCTGAAATATTCCTTAGTGTGCGGGTAAAGTGCAACAACAGCAATTAATAAATAAATAAAAGATCTCTATCAAGATTCTGTCCAATACTGGAGCTTTCGCTCGTCCTACTATCTAGTGACGTCTGACTGTACTGTTTTAAGATGGATCTTATCGCTGTAATTCATTCACCTGAATACTGCTCTCTTCTTTTGTGGCAATTAAAATCTGGTGACGTTTTTAACTGTTTTGTCTGGGTTCAGTCAGTTGTTGTTATTATGACCATTTTTCGTCTTTGTCTCTTATCTTTAAATGAAAATCATGTTTATATATTCGTACATGATGACACTGTGAGATAACTTGTACTGCAAGTTTGTTCAAACGCATTAGTTTTTGCAGTGGTTGGAATTAATACTCTTTCCTCCAGTGTTGCATGAAATTATCGAATTTGAAATTTCAAACAAAGCCATAAATTACTGTTGTGGCTAGTTCGTAGTTTCTTGCATATCCCCTACACACCCACCGTGCGAATGAAATGTCACTTGACTGTCCGAACAAACACTCGACACTGTATCGGACGCCAGGGGTGCCGACTTCTAAAAAAATATTGGGGGGTGGGGGGGGGGGGGGGAGGCATACTCGTGGTCTTGTCCCGGGAAATTTTATAAATTTTAGGTGAAAAATAGTGAGTTTTAAAGTTTTTAATCATTTTAGAGACATACGATCAACATTAGAGCCCCAAAAACTGGACTCTCTATAACCCGACACTTCTGGAAACTCGACGAGCCTGACACATTTTTTGGCTTTGGAAAAAGAAACAAAACATAAACACACTCGGTATTTTCATAAAAAGCTAATTTAATTTACAGTAATAATCTTGGTTATAGACTATTACAGAGCAGTGCATATATAACACTGGAAAGACTGAACGTATATTTAAATAAATCCTAAACTATCTTTAAAGGGATGAAACATAAACTATTGCTGTCGCATAGTAACAGTAATTTGATTAATAAGTGAAATAGTTAATTTAAGTGTACTTTGAATACGGCTCAGGGTTCATTAAATAAAAACAATATCTAAAAGTTAATGCTTTAATCCAATTAATAAAGTTAATACAGTATGCCAAATACTTTCAGTCGAAAAGTAAGTAAAT
This sequence comes from Schistocerca piceifrons, assembly GCF_021461385.2. Lineage (NCBI taxonomy): Eukaryota > Metazoa > Arthropoda > Insecta > Orthoptera > Acrididae > Schistocerca > Schistocerca piceifrons. The sequence continues at coordinate 198,008,153 of NC_060138.1, read as the reverse complement.
AGCGGGTTTTGATTGGGTCTTAAGTATTTGAAAATAACTAATACACTACTATAGTAATATAGTAATACAGTACTGAACTAAGACTAATATTTCGAAACTGAAAATTTAACATTATGTATGTATTTAATTCACTATATTGTAAAGATTTTTAATATTGCTCTAAATTCCATTATTAGGGCTAGAGTGTCTTTAGATAAGTGCAAATGTCGACCGTCTGACTGGATTACTGAATATGAAGTCGTTGATGATTGGTCGGATATCCAATTCATCAAAACATCTAGGTGGGCATGAATAACCGCCAAGTTGTTCAATCGATCCGTCTCATTGTTGATCGGAGATATGACTTCGGACGTCTAAGGGCGCTAAATGACCTTTCTGCTGTTGATGCCGTGATTGGAACTACTTTGGGAAGCTTAATGCAATTCACTACTTCACATAACATTTTTCCAACGGCAGGCTCTTGTGTAATGTAATTTTTACATCACGCATGATTTTTACGAGTATTTGTTTTTTGTTAGCGATATCGCCTAACATATGCAAGTGTAAGCGCAGTATCTCAATGTATAGGTCATTTTTGAAAAACTCAGTTGATTTTTCCAAATTTGTTTCACCTCTGTTAACTAAAAGCAAGCACTCTCGTTCAACTGCAATGACATGTGTGGGTCCAGTTGAAGCAACTGCTCAGTAATGCAAGATTGCACCGTTTCACAAACATAGTGTAAATAGCTTTGTAGTATTCCTTTGGGGTTTTGAAAGTGTGCGGTGAGCTGGCTTCGTTGTTTTCATACTTCTTTAGTTTACTTCGTTTCCGAGGAAGTGAAGGATCATCAGCTTGTGAAGGTTTTTCTTTAAAACGAAATTCCCAAAAATATTCAAAACTATCACGCTTTTCATTCAATATACAAATCAAGCCCCCATATATATTTTCCAGATCAGCAGCACTTAGATGAGGGCATTGAAGTTTTTCATTTAGATCCTCTACTAGGTTCATTGCGTGGCAACAAAGACGTAAAAAGAAATAAGTCTTGAATAGTAACATTGACTCAAGGTAGCCTGCACATTTGTAACCTGCCTCTGTTTTATCCTCTGCAAAAAATGTTTCAAAAAACTCTAGTTCTTCAAAGTTTTTCAAAATTCTCAAGATACTAGATGCTCGCATAGTCTATCAACTCGGGCAAAGGGGTCTTAGACCAGCTTGGTTGCTGGCGCTCTCACAGCGTATGCTTCTGAAGTGTCCCATCCTTTTGTTGGATTCCCTTACGGTGTTTATAAAGTCTTGGTTAAAGCCATAATATCCCTCATAGACGTAAGATGGTGAAGACTGTCTACAACTGCCAAGTCTAAACTGTGAGCAGTGCAGTGCACATAACGTGCTTTTGGTTGTATATCCAAAACTAACTTTTTTAGTCCTTTGAACTTACCTCTCATATTCGAGGCACCATTATAGCTCTGTCCTCTTAAGTTATCCATTGACAAAACAAGACGAGCAAAAATATCTTTTTGAAATACTAAACAGAGTGGGGGGTCTTGTATAAGCCAATAAAGTCTTTGTTGATGATTAAGGAATCATCGACAGTACAAATACAAAATGACACTTGTTCGTGAATCGAAGAATCACTTGTTTCATCAACCATGATAGAAAAATGTTCAGTCTTCTTGATTGAAGCCAATACCTTTTTCAACACAGACTTTCCTAGTAGATCAATGATCTAGTTTTGAATATTGTGGGACGTCCACTTATACCCTGAACGCCCTAACCGATCTTTAAACTCAGGTATGTCATTCTTTCGGAGTTGCAACAATTGAAAAACATTTGAGTTCACATCTTTGTGCCTTCTAATTGCTAGTCCTTGTCGGCATGGAAATTGCACAGTAGTAAAAATTGTCTCAAGAACTGAACGGCCTTTCTTCATATCACTAGCTAACTGTTCATTCAATTGGAAGGCCACACTTCGGCTTGTGATAGAATTTAGTTTCAGAACACCTTCTTTCTGCGTAGACGTATTTTCATGAAGACGGAATTTTTCCAAAGCCTTTTCCCATTTAGAAAACCCTACGGAAGTAAATGCATCTTTTTTTAAAGAATTGTAACAGATTTTTAGCATTTGCCTCTTTGCAGGTTTTGCAAAAAGTTTTTTCGGTAGATGTTTCATATTCTAGCCATGTGTATTTGATCAACCAAGACTTCTGAAATGATCGACCCTTACCGGATTGTCCAGGTTTCGGCTGTGAACAGTTCTCGCCTGAAGACGACGAAGCAATTGACGGCACAATAGTTGTTGGAGGTTGACTTGCAGTATCATCAACTTCCAAGCGCGCAATTTTGGCAACAAATTTATCCATTGCAAACTTTATTCACAATACGCTAAGAGACTAAAGTAAACGAATAAAATATATAAACTAGTCCACTAGACACTAAAGTCGGAGCTCCCTGCCGCCGTTGGATAAGCAGCTGCAGCAGCAAGTCGTATACTCCTAGCTCACTCATTTGTTACATAGTTTAATTCTTAATTCTTTGCGTGTTTTTGGTACTTGCATTGTTTAATTCATAAATTTCGGGCGTATTACAGTATTTGAGAGTTGTAGCATCGCGTTTTAGTACCTGAATAGTGTAAATTCGCGTAGTCGTCTGTCTTCTGTTTTTGTTTTGAGCGGCCAGTGTCGGTTGGTCACAGTCAGTGTGCTCCCTGCCGCCGTTGGAGAAGCAGCTGCAGCAGCAAGTCATATACTCCTAGCTCACTCATTTGTTACATAATTTAATTTTTAATTCTATGCGTGTTTTTGGTACTTGCATTGTTTAATTCACAAATTTCGGGCGTACTATAGTATTTGAGAGTTGTAGCATCGCGTTTTAGTACCTGAATAGTGTAAATCCGCGTAGTCGTCTGTCTTCTGTTTTTGTTTTGAGCGGCCAGTGTCGGTTGGTCACAGTCAGTGTGCTCCATGCCGCCGTTGGAGAAGCAGCTGCAGCAGCAAGTCGTATACTCCTAGCTCACTCATTTGTTACATAGTTTAATTCTTAATTCTTTGCGTGTTTTTGGTACTTGCATTGTTTAATTCATAAATTTCGGGCGTATTATAGTATTTGAGAGTTGTAGCATCGCGTTTTAGTACCTGAATAGTGTAAATCCGCGTAGTCGTCTGTCTTCTGTTTTTGTTTTGAGCGGCCAGTGTCGGTTGGTTACAGTCAGTGTGCTCCCTGCCGCTTTTGGAGAAGCAGCTGCAGCAGCAAGTCGTATACTCCTAGCTCACTCATTTGTTACATAATTTAATTCTTAATTCTATGCGTGTTTTTGGTACTTGCATTGTTTAATTCATAAATTTCGAGCGTATTATAGTATTCGAGAGTTGTAGCATCGCGTTTTAGTATCAGAATAGTGTAAAATCGCGTAGTCTCCTTCCGCCGCCGAGCAGTGTGTCAGCAGTGCGCAAGTAGCAGCATTACTGCATTTACTAGGCAATCTTGGATTTTAATAACCGTGTAAATTTTGTGTCCATTTGTTTGCGCTCTCTGTAGATTAGTTCAGACGTTCTTTGCACAACAGTTTTTAGCATGGATAGGGACTGCAACCGCTGTGTCGGATGCAGGCTGAGTTGGCATCCCTTCACTCTCAGCTTCAGGCAGTGTTGGCTTCGGTCACACAGCTTGAGGCTGTTGCCAATGGGCATCACTGTGGGGGTCCGGATGGCGGTTTGTCGGGGACGGCCAGCTCCTCCCACGCATCCCCCGATCAGACTACGACTGTGGTTGCCCGGGATACTGCCAGCATTGAGGCTGATCCCTCACCTGTGGTAGAGTGGGAGGTCGTCTCAAGGTGTGGCAGGGGGCGAAAGACATTCCGGAGGGCTGAACGGAAGTCCTCTCCAGTTTTTCTGACGAACCGGTTTCAGGCTCTGTCTCAGGCTGATACTGATCTTCGGCCTGACATGGCTGCTTGTCCTGTTCCAGAGGTTGCCACTCAGTCTGCAAGATCCGGGCGGTCGCAGAGGGTGGGCTTACTGGTAGTAGGGAGCTCCAACGTCAGGCGCGTAATGGGGCCCCTTAGGGATATGGCAGCAAGAGAGGGGAAGAAAGCCAATGTGCACTCCGTGTGCATACCAGGGGGAGTCATTCCAGATGTGGAAAGGATCCTTCCGGATGCCATGAAGGGTACAGGGTGCACCCATCTGCAGGTGGTCGCTCATGTCGGCACCAATGATGCGCGTCGCTATGGATCGGAGGAAATCCTCTCTGGCTTCCGGCGGCTATCTGATTTGGTGAAGACTGCCAGTCTCGCTAGCGGGATGAAAGCAGAGCTCACCATCTGCAGCATCGTCGACAGGACTGACTGCGGACCTTTGCTACAGAGCCGAGTGGAGGGTCTGAATCAGAGGCTGAGACGGTTCTGCGACCGTGTGGGGTGCAGATTCCTCGACTTGCGCCATAGGGTGGTGGGGTTTCGGGTTCCGCTGGATGGGTCAGGAGTCCACTACACGTAACAAGCGGCTACACGGGTAGCAGGGGTTGTGTGGCGTGGGCTGGGCGGTTTTTTAGGTTAGATGGCATTGGGCAAGTACAGAAAGGGCAACAGCCTCAACGGGTGCTGGGTAAAGTCAGGACATGCGGGGACCAAGCAGCAATCGGTATTGTAATTATAAACTGTCGAAGATGCGTTGGTAAAGTACCGGAACTTCAAGCGGTGATAGAAAGCACCGAAGCTGAAATCGTTATAGGTACAGAAAGCTGGCTGAAGCCAGAGATAAATTCTGCCGAAATTTTTACAAAGGTACAGACAGTGTTTAGAAAGGATAGATTGCATGCAACCGGTGGTGGAGTGTTCGTCGCTGTTAGTAGTAGTTTATCCTGTAGTGAAGTAGAAGTGGATAATTCCTGTGAATTATTATGGGTGGAGGTTACACTCAACAACCGGGCTAGGTTAATAATTGGCTCCTTTTACTGACCTCCCGACTCAGCAGCGTTAGTGGCAGAACAACTGAGAGAAAATTTGGAATACATTTCACATAAATTTTCGCAGCATGTTATAGTCTTAGGTGGAGATTCCAATTTACCAGATATAGACTGGGACACTCAAATGTTTAGGACGGCAGAGCATCGAGTGACATTATACTGAGTGCACCATCCGAAAATTACCTCGAGCAATTAAACAGAAAACCGACTCGTGGAGATAACATCTTGGACCTACTGATAACAAACAGACCCGAACTTTTCGACTCTGTATGTGCAGAACAGGGAATCAGTGATCATAAGGCCGTTGCAGCATCCCTGAATATGGAAGTTAATAGGAATATAAAAAAAGGGAGGAAGGTTTATCTGTTTAGCAAGAGTAATAGAAGGCAGATTTCAGACTACCTAACAGATCAAAACGAAAATTTCTGTTCCGAGACTGACAATGTTGAGTGTTTATGGAAAAAGTTCAATGCAATCGTAAAATGCGTTTTAGACAGGTACGTGCCGAGTAAAACTGTGAGGGACGGGAAAAACCCACCGTGGTACAACAACAAAGTTAGGAAACTACTTCGAAAGCAAAGAGAGCTTCACTCCAAGTTTAAACGCAGCCAAAACCTCTCAGACAAACATAAGCTAAACGATGTCAAAGTTAGCGTAAGGAGGGCTATGCGTGAAGCGTTCAGTGATTTCGAAAGTAAAATTCTATGTACCGACTTGACAGAAAATCCTAGGAAGTTCTGGTCTTACGTTAAATCAGTAAGTGGCTCGAAACAGCATATCCAGACACTCCGGGATGATGATGGTATTGAAACAGAGGATGACACGCGTAAAGCTAAAATACTAAACACCTTTTTCCAAAGCTGTTTCACAGAGGAAGACCGCACGGCAGTTCCTTCTCTAAATCCTCGCACAAACGAAAGAATGGCTGACATGGAAATAAGTGTCCAAGGAATAGAAAAGCAACTGGAATCACTCAACAGAGGAAAGTCCACTGGACCTGACGGGATACCAATTCGATTCTACACAGAGTACGCGAAATAACTTGCCCCCCTCCTAACAGCCGTGTACCGCAAGTCTCTAGAGGAACGGAAGGTTCCAAATGATTGGAAAAGAGCACAGGTAGTCCCAGTCTTGAAGAAGGGTCGTCGAGCAGATGCGCAAAACTATAGACCTATATCTCTGACGTCGGTATGTTGGAGAATTTTAGAACATGTTTTTTGCTCGAGTATCATGTCGTTTTTGGATACCCAGAATCTACTATGTAGGAATCAACATGGATTCCGGAAACAGCGGTCGCGTGAGACCCAACTCGCTTTATTTGTTCATGAGACCCAGGAAATATTAGATACAGGCTCCCAGGTAGATGCTATTTTCCTTGACTTCCAGAAGGCGTTCGATACATTTCCGCACTGTCGCCTGATAAACAAAGTAAGAGCCTACGGAATATCAGACGAGCTGTGTGGCTGGATTGAAGAGTTTTTAGCAAACAGAACACAGCATGTTGTTATCAATGGAGAGACGTCTACAGACGTTAAAGTAACCTCTGGCGTGCCACAGGGGAGTGTTATGGGACCATTGCTTTTCACAATATATATAAATGACCTAGTAGATAGTGTCGGAAGTTCCATGCGGCTTTTCGCGGATGATGCTGTAGTATACAGAGAAGTTGCAGCATTAGAAAATTGTAGCGAAATGCAGGAAGATCTGCAGCGGATAGGCACTTGGTGCAGGGAGTGGCAACTGACCCTTAACATAGACAAATGTAATGTATTGCGAATACATAGAAAGAAGGATCCTTTATTGTATGATTATATGATAGCGGAAAAAACACTGGTAGCAGTTACTTCTGTAAAATATCTGGGAGTATGCGTGCGGAACGATTTGAAGTGGAATGATCATATAAAATTAATTGTTGGTAAGGCGGGTACCAGGTTGAGATTCATTGGGAGAGTCCTTAGAAAATGTAGTCCATCAACAAAGGAGGTGGCTTACAAAACACTCGTTCGACCTATACTTGAGTATTGCTCATCAGTGTGGGATCCGTACCAGATCGGTTTGACGGAGGAGATAGAGAAGATCCAAAGAAGAACGGCGCGTTTCGTCACAGGGTTATTTGGTAAGTGTGATAGCGTTACGGAGATGTTGAGCAAACTCAAGTGGCAGACTCTGCAAGAGAGGCGCTCTGCATCGCGGTGTAGCTTGCTCGCCAGGTTTCGAGAGGGTGCGTTTCTGGATGAGGTATCGAATATATTGCTTCCCCCTACTTATACCTCCCGAGGAGATCACGAATGTAAAATTAGAGAGATTAGAGCGCGCACGGAGGCTTTCAGACAGTGGTTCTTCCCGCGAACCATACGCGACTGGAGCAGGAAAGGGAGGTAATGACAGTGGCACGTAAAGTGCCCTCCGCCATACACCGTTGGGTGGCTTGCGGAGTATGAATGTAGATGTAGATGTAGAAACGCGTCTGCAGCATGCATTGAACGAAACTATCCACACTGAATGACTGCTACTGCAGGATGGGCGTTATATAGCCCCTGCGCCGTAATGTCTCAAAGGGTCAAGGGGACGCAAGGCGGAGGGTTCCAGGCACTTCTGCTCCGGTCCTTCTGATGTCGTCGTGGTCACAGCGCTGGCCTGCCGGCGCCAGACTTTACCCGAAGGTTCGCGCACCGGCACAAATTCTAACTGTTCCTGCAGCACCGTAACACTGCCATGATTCACACCACGCGTTTTCAGTTAACCTGCCTACTATCGTAATTTAACTCATTACTGAATGTATTTTAAAAGGAAACTGTCGTGAAAGAAGGAAAATAGAAAATTCCAACATATTTTTTTCATTTTACAAAGCATAACTGTAACTAATAATTCTCTTAAATTATTGAGGGGACTCTGCCACCCCCCTCCCCCCCCTCCCCCCCCCCCCCCCCCCCCCCCCCCCCCCCCCCTCCCCCGCCCCAAACGAATATTTGAGGGGCTAGTGCCGCCTCAGGACCCATGGAGTCGGCGGCTTTGTACAGATTAATCTTTGGGAGAAGTTTCCAACTACCACATTTTACATGTCTTTCTACTTGCATTGTTTCTAGAAATTTTCCTACACCAGTAACACTATAAAATTTCTTTATTCTGGAAACAGAGTAATATTATGAGGCATTGACCCTAGCACTGCCAACAAATTTCCGTAATTCATATTACCAAGAGTGGTGGACGCTTTGCGCCCATCCAAAAACGTTATAAAAACATAATTTGTTAATTGTTGTTGACTTTTATTAACAGCATATACTATTTTTTAACAGGTACTGATGTATAAGTAGAGGCCAGAACCTGACAATTTTAGCACACTATTAGTAATATCAATCTGTTGTTAATAATGTGTGCTGTTAAGCTGGGTGTATTGAATGACCACCATGAGAAAAATTAAAAAAAAAAGGAAATTACACTATTAGCAATATAAAAATGTATTTAATAATGTGTACTTAATGTTCAACACAAAAAATTACAAAATGCAAATTTAGGTAACTGTGGTTGACTTTTACTTCCCACATGCTTTTTAAAGAGAGTTGGAATAGAACTAAGGTCCTCAACCCAAACCTGTAATTATTCGATATTTCATTGATTGTGGTAAGTGACTTAAATTTTAAATTAAGTTTAACTGAAAAAATTATAACATTTATGGAATCTGGGAGAAGAATTAATTTAGAACAATAAATATTTTTTCAGAATTTTAAAATATTAAGTAAATGGCTAGAATACAATATTTCCATAAGGTGGGCATTAAGTCCTCCATCCCCATCCCTTTGAATTGTGAGGGTTAGGTTGACGCTGTTTTGTATCTTTAGACAGTCACACACATACAAAACCACACCAGCTTGTTCCTGGCCATTGATACTAGTGTGTGTAGGGTGTATTAATAAAATACTCAAAGTTTTGGAGACATCTTTCGTTGTCCATTGTCCATGCCACGGCTATGTTGATAGTTACTGAGACGAACCTAAATTATGTAAGTATCATTCATTCATGGACGAGTCCAGGATATAATCCTCCTTATACTTATTCCATAATGTAGGTACCACATCAGCCTTTCTGGTAAGTGCTTCCTCCACTGGTGGTGGATAAATGCCATTCTGCTTGTCTATGTCAGTGATGCCTTTGTATCTCCAACTGGAAAGGTAGCACATGTCTTGTGCACCATTATGTTAATCTCTGTCATTTCTTCCACTCCTTGTATGGCACATGAAATGTGACAATAATTGGTTCTAAATCTAGTGCATTGTATCCAAATACACATACATAGTTGATACTACATTATCTAATGAATTAACGAAATCTTCATTTGATGGCAAATTTAAACGACGTTATAGCGTCTATTACACAACAGATTCTTGACAATTTCAAATTATTAAGAATAAAACAAAGCATACACAATAAATGTTCATTCATAAACTACACAAATGCACCAATGTCATATACAGGGTGTTACAAAAAGGTATGGCCAAACTTTCAGGAAACATTCCTCACACACGAAGAAAGAAAATATGTTATGTGGACATGTGTCCGGAAACACTTAATTTCCATGTTAGAGCTCATTTTATTACTTCTCTTCAAATCACATTAATCACGGAATGGAAACACACAGCAACAGAACGAACCAGCGTGACTTCAAACACTTTGTTACAGGAAATGTTCAAAATGTCCTCCATTAGCGAGGATACATGCATCCACCCTCCGTCGCATGGAATCCCTGATGCGCTGATGCAGCCCTGGAGAATGGCGTATTGTACCACAGCCGTCCACAATACGAGCACGAAGAGTCTCAACATTTGGTACCTGGGGTTGCGTAAACAAGAGCTTTCAAATGCCCCCATAAATGAAAGTCAAGAGGGTTGAGGTCAGGAGAGCGTGGAGGCCATGCAATTGGTCCGCCTCTACCAATCCATCGGTCACCGAATCTGTTGCTGAGAAGCGTACGAACACTTCGACTGAAATGTGCAGGAGCTCCATCGTGCATGAACTACATGTTGTGTCGTACTTGTAAAGGCACATATTCTAGCAGCACAGGTAGAGTATCCCGTATGAAATCATGATAACTTTCTCCATTGAGCGTAGGTGGAAGAACGAAACTAAAATGAGCTCTGACATGGAAATTAAGCGCTTCCGGACACATGTACACATAACATCTTTCCTTTATTTGTGTGTGAGGAATGTTTCCTGAAAGTTTGGCCGTACCATTTTGTAACACCCTGTATAGTTATACTGAATAAATTCTCTGTGAGAAACAGGTAGTGCGTGATTCCACTTTTTTGATGGCCACAAAGCTATATGGTACATTCAAACTCATTTCACCTGTACAACTTCTGGCAAAACATTGTTAATCCTTTCAAAACTACGTTTCCACTGTACAGAACACCATTCATCTATACCTTCTTGTGACAGTAGTAGCCGTAATCATGCTCACAACCACTTGAAAACCTTGCTGCCGTAACGACGGGGTTTTTGGAGGTGAGTGGGTCAGATCGGCTCTGAGGCGTCTGAAGAGTGGCCTAGGTACGCCAGCTTGGGTCGCTTGGTGCGCAGCAGCGAAGGAGTAAACGTCGCCGGCAAAGCTGCAGGTACAATAGGCAGCTCAGCAAGCAGCGTGAATGTGTTGTTATCATCAGCTGTGCTGACGGCCGCCGAGAATTTTTCTCTTAGGGTCGGTATCAATTTGGGTACAGAAGCATAATAGACCAATGGATATATGAATCATGTGGCCTAAACAATTTTGAGCGTTGTTTCAGTGGTGTGTGTGGCCACTGACGTCTCCCGTTCTTTGGCAGTGGTTAATCACTGACGTTTCCACCAACTGTGTAGTTTTGGTCTGCTCGTAACCTGTGGGCTAAGTGTTTTGCAACTAATAACAATTCGGAGAAAGTGTTAGGGTCGTGGCCGGATACACACATAGCTCTGAAGGCAAGCAGCCACTACCAGGCTTAGGTCTATGTGTGGAGCTGCTGTTGTTAGGACTATAGTGACTGTGTGAGCTGTGAATAGTTGCTGTTATATTTAAAAGCTGAGTTCATCTGGTTTGTATGCTGCACTCCTTGGCCCTTCACCCTCGTTTCTAATAGTGATAGAACAAATTTGTAATTTTTGTTTGCTGGTTGTATTTGTACATCTAATCTTGTCAGCATGCTCTCCAAGCGCATATGACCATGTACCACGTATACTTGAAATGAGCGTCAGTGGAATGGAGTGCCGATTGCTGTGAAACTGGAGTGCTGTTCAGACAATAACAGAAGCTAGGGCTTCACTAGCGTTTGTGCTCTTGAATTATATCGGGGAACTGGTTATAGTTTTGGCATTCGAACAGCATTTGTGCTGTTCTGTTGGGTTCAGTTTAGTACTGAATTCCAGTCAAGTCAATATTTACTTGAGAGCCATTCATTAATAATTGAGGCTGGAACTTGGCCACCATTTGCGTCTAAATTAAATCTTGTACTGACTTCTAGTGACTGAAGTTTTCTAGAGTTTTTGGTATACACTGTATGTGCCATTCAAGAAATAATTGAAGCTGCAGCTTGACTAGCATTTGACCTAGGGGATAACTGTTGCATTGATTTGTGAGTATTGTAGATGTTGAAAGTGGGCCTTGTGTAATCTTATAAGTGACTGTTGAGTTTTGAAATTTTTTATGAATAGTGTTACTACCAAATTTTAGATTAGGAGGGTACTTATATTGTTTACATCCTCTTGGATGTGTATTTCTATGCCTAATTGTAAAATAAAGATGATCTTAAAATGTGTACACAATCCTCCTCCTTCACTCTCCATAGATCAGTACCCCTACATCAACGCTACTGTGAATGCTACATATGACTCATCGGCTTTATTTCAGGTGGATGCCTCTTCTTCTTCCATAGAGGAAAGTGATCATGATACTTCCAGTAAGTAGCTTATGAAAAATGAGATATATTCATATGAATCTAGACATTTTCTAATGTGTGATGGAACATCTTGTCATTTAGAAACTCCATCTGTTATTGAAACAACTTGGTTAGTATATAAAAGTACAGTATTTAAACTATCCCATTGTTCGAGTGTCATTTTCTCTTATTTTCCTCTTAATGTTTAATCATCTTTAAAGACCTCATTAATTTCTTCTGTTGCCATAACCATTTCAGTACTATCTGTAAGCCATCACACCTGCTTACTGCCTTTCACAGCCCTTTTACTGATCACACAGAATAACACAATATTTACAAAAATGTCATTAATCTGCAGGCAAAAATCACCTTAGAAAATATATTCATAAACAGCGTCAATGTAATCACAAATGTGCTCCACTTAACCTAGGAGTCGGACAGCAGTAGCCTACCCCGACAGACGCAGCAACAGATAAGTAAACGGCTTTTGTCACATTTACGAGTTCCTAACCAGGAGCCAATTTTATTATATCATCTGTGTGTTTTAATAGTTTATTTTCCTGAGTTTCTGCATGTAAATTTAAAATCTGATGGCTACAGTTCTCGCGTTTTCGTTTGCGTCAGAAATTAAACCGATTTTGTGATGTATTACCAGTTCCTTATCAGGGGAAAATTATTTAGTTTCATCTGAGTGCTTCGGTAGTTAGGTGCTTGAATATCTGCGTATTACTAGATACAGGTCGTGCGTTTTCGTCAGGGTCTACATTAGAGTTGCGCAACATGTGCCGATAGTCCGTTTATCTGCATAGTTTAGTTTTCTACGGTCTTTGGTATGGACAGGGACTGCGATGGTTGTGTGCGGATGCGAGCCAAGTTGGTGAAACTTCGCTCTCAGCTTCAGGCTGTGATGGCTTCGGTTACACAACTGCAGTGGATGGGCACCACTGTTGTGGGCCAGCCGTGGGGATCCAACGGACGTCCAGCACGTCAGAGTCCTCCGATCGCTCCTCACTGGTGGCCAACCCAGTTACTGCTCGCACTGAGGCTGACCCCTCACCTGTGGTCGAGTGGGAGGTCGCTCTGGGACGAAGCAGGCAGCGAAAGACCTCCCAGGTGGTCGCGTGTAAGGCCTCCCCGGTTTGTCTGACAAACAGGTTCCAGGTGCTATCTGTGGCTGACACTGTCGCTGAGCCAGATGCTGTCGCCTGTCCTGCTTCAGAGGAAACCACTCAGCCTGCAAGATGTGGGTAATCGAAGAGGATGGGATTATTGGTACTTGGGGGCTCCAACGTTAAGAAAACCAATGTGCACTCCGTGTGCATACCGGGTGGAGTCATTACAGATGTGGAAAGGATGCTTCTGGATGCTGTGAAGAGCACAGGGTGCAGCCAACTGCAGGTGGTTGCTCACGTCAGTACCAATGATGTGTGTCACTTTGGATCAGAAGAGATTCTCTCTGGTTTCGAGCGGCCAACAGAAGTGGTAAAGGTTGCCAGTCTTGCTTGCAAGATGAAAGCAGAGCTGACGATTTGCAGCATAGTCGACAGGACCGATTGCGGACCTCTGGTACAGAGCCGAATGGAGGGTCTGAATTAGAGACTCAGATGGTTCTGCGACCATGTAGGCTGCAGATTCCTCGACTTGCGCCAAAGGGTGGTTGGGTTTCGGGTTCCGCTGAATAGGTCACGTGTCCAATATACAAACGAAGCGACTACAAGGGTAGCAGGGGCAGTGGGGCGTGGACTGGGCAGTTTTTTTAGGTTAGAGGGTCTCGGGAAAACACAAGAAGGGCTTCTTGGTATAACAGTCGTAAAATGTCGTAGCTGTGTTGGGAAAGTACCAGAGCTCCAAGCGCTAATAAAAAGCACGGATGCTCAAATAGTTATAGGCACTGAAAGCTGGCTAAAGCCGGATATAAGCTCAGCCGAAATTTTTGCGAAGAAGCTAACGGTGTTCAGAAAAGATAGGCTAATCACTGTTGGCGGTGGCGTGTTTGTTGCTGTTAGAAGTAGTTTAACTTCTCGCGAAATTGAAGTAGGTACTTCCTGTGAGTTAGTATGGGCAGAGGTCATAGTTGGCAACCGGAATAAAATAATAATTGGATCCTTTTACCGACCTCCCAATTCAGATGATACAGTTACTGAAAGGTTCAAAGACAACTTGAGTTTGATTTCAAACACATGCCCGACTCATACGATAATAGTTGGTGGTGACTTTAATTTACTCTCGATATGCTGACGAAAATACATGTTTAATTCCGGAGGTACGCATTAAATATCATCCGAAATTGTGCTAAACGCATTCTCTGAAAATTATTTCGAGCAGTTAATTCATGAGCCTACGCGAATAGTTAACGGTTGTGAAACCAAACTTGACCTCTTAGCAACAAATAATCCTTAGTTAATAACCAGCATCAAAACCGATATATGGAATAGTGAACACAGGGTTGTCGTAGCGAGATTGAATATTGTAATCCCCAAATCCTCGAAAAATAAGCGAAAAATATACCTATTCAAAAAAAGCAGATAAAAGTTCACTTGACGCCTTCCTTACAGACAATCTCCACTCAATTCAAATTAATAATATAAGTCTAGACCAGATGTGGCTTAAATTCAAAGAAATAGTATCGGCAGCAATCGAGAGGTTTATACCAAATAAACTAACAAACGACGAGCTGATGCTCCTTGGTACACAAAACGGGTAGGAACACTGTTGCAGAAACAACGAAACAAACATGCCAAATTCAAACAGACGCAAAATCCCCAAGATTGGCGATCCTTTACGTAAGCTCGAAACTTAGCGCGGAGTTCAGTGCGTGACGCCTGTAACAGTTTCCACAACGAAACTTTGTCTCTAAACCTGGCAGGAAATCCAAAGAGATTCTCGTCGTATGTGAAGTATGTTACGGCAAGAAACAATTAATGGCTTCTCTGCGCTATAACAATGGAGATACTATCGAAGACAGTGGTGCCAAAACAGATTTACTAAACACAGCCTTCCGAAATGCCTTCTCAAAAGAAGACGAAGTAAATATTCCAGAATTCGAATCGAGAACAGCTACCAACATGAGTAACGTGGAAGTAAATATCCTCGGAGTAGTGAAGCAACTCAAATCACTTAATAAAAGCAAGTCTTCTGGTCCAGACTGTATACCAATTAGGTTCCTTTCGGAGTATGCTGATGCATTAGCTCCATACTTAACAATCATATACAACCGTTCGCTCGACGAAAGATCCTTACCCAAAGACTGGAAAGTTGCACAGGTCACACCAATATTCAAGAAAGGTAGTAGGAGTAATCCACTAAATTACAGGCCCATATCGTTAACGTCGATATGCAGCAGGATTTTAGAACATACATTGTGTTCGAACATTATGAATTACCTCGAAGGAAACAGTCTATTGACACACAGTCAACATGAGTTTAGAAAACATCGTTCCTGCGAAACACAACTAGCTCTTTATTCACTTGAAGTGTTGAGCGCTATTGACAAGGGATTTCAGATCGATTCCGTATTCCTGCATTTCCGGAAGGCTTTTGACACTTTACCATACAAGCGGCTCGTAGTAAAATTGTGTGCTTATGGAATATCGTCTCAGTTATGTGACTGGATTTGCGATTTCCTGTCAGAGACGTCATACTTCGTAGTAATTGACGGAAAGTCATCAAGTAAAACAGATGTGATTTCAGGCGTTCCCCAAGATAGTGTTATGGGCCCTTTACTGTTCCTTATCTACACTCCTGGAAATTGAAATAAGAACACCGTGAATTCATTGTCCCAGGAAGGGGAAACTTTATTGACACATTCCTGGGGTCAGATACATCACATGATCACACTGACAGAACCACAGGCACATAGACACAGGCAACAGAGCATGCACAATGTCGGCATTAGTACAGTGTATATCCACCTTTCGCAGCAATGCAGGCTGCTATTCTCCCATGGAGACGATCGTACAGATGCTGGATGTAGTCCTGTGGAACGGCTTGCCATGCCATTTCCACCTGGCGCCTCAGTTGGACCAGCGTTCGTGCTGGACGTGCAGACCGCGTGAGACGACGCTTCATCCAGTCCCAAACATGCTCAATGGGGGACAGATCCGGAGATCTTGCTGGCCAGGGTAGTTGACTTACACCTTCTAGAGCACGTTGGGTGGCACGGGATACATGCGGACGTGCATTGTCCTGTTGGAACAGCAAGTTCCCTTGCCGGTCTAGGAATGGTAGAACGATGGGTTCGATGACGGTTTGGATGTACCGTGCACTATTCAGTGTCCCCTCGACGATCACCAGTGGTGTACGGCCAGTGTAGGAGATCGCTCCCCACACCATGATGCCGGGTGTTGGCCCTGTGTGCCTCGGTCGTGTGCAGTCCTGATTGTGGCGCTCACCTGCACGGCGCCAAACACGCATAGGACCATCATTGGCACCAAGGCAGAAGCGACTCTCATCGCTGAAGACGACACGTCTCCATTCGTCCCTCCATTCACGCCTGTCGCGACACCACTGGAGGCGGGCTGCACGATGTTGGGGCGTGAGCGGAAGACGGCCTAACGGTGTGCGGGACCGTAGCCCAGCTTCATGGAGACGGTTGCGAATGGTCCTCGCCGATACCCCAGGAGCAACAGTGTCCCTAATTTGCTGGGAAGTGGCGGTGCGGTCCCCTACGGCACTGCGTAGGATCCTACGGTCTTGGCGTGCATCCGTGCGTCGCTGCGGTCCGGTCCCAGGTCGACGGGCACGTGCACCTTCCGCCGACCACTGGCGACAACATCGATGTACTGTGGAGACCTCACGCTCCACGTGTTGAGCAATTCGGCGGTACGTCCACCCGGCCTCCCGCATGCCCACTATACGCCCTCGCTCAAAGTCCGTCAACTGCACATACGGTTCACGTCCACGCTGTCGCGGCATGCTACCAGTGTTAAAGACTGCGATGGAGCTCCGTATGCCACGGCAAACTGGCTGACACTGACGGCGGCGGTGCACAGATGCTGCGCAGCTAGCGCCATTCGACGGCCAACACCGCGGTTCCTGGTGTGTCCGCTGTGCCGTGCGTGTGATCATTGCTTGTACAGCCCTCTCGCAGTGTCCGGAGCAAGTATGGTGGGTCTGACACACCGGTGTCAATGTGTTCTTTTTTCCATTTCCAGGAGTGTATATAAACGATTTGGGAGACAATCTGAGCAGCCATCTTCGGTTGTTTGCAGATGACGCTGTCGTTTATCGACTAATAAAGTCATCAGAAGACGAAAAGAAACTGCAAAACGATTTAGAAAAGATATCTGAATGGTGCGAAAAGTGGCAGTTGACCCTAAATGCCGAAAATTGTGACGTCATCCACATGAGTACTAAAAGGAACTCGCTCAACTTTCGTTACACAATAAATCAGTCTAATCTAAAAGCCGTAAATTCAACTAAATACCTAGGTATTACAATTACGAACAACTTAAATAGGAAAGAACACACAGAAAATGTTGTGGGGAAGGCTAACCAAAGGCTGCGTTTTATTGGCAGGACACTTAGAAAATGTAAAAGATCTACTAAGGAGACTGCCAACACTACGCTTGTCCGTCCTCTTTTAGAATACTGCTGCGCGGTGTGGGCTCCTTACCAGGTAGGTATCTCATTGATCAGTTTCGTGTACGTAAGTAGAAATAGGCTCTCAAATGGCTCTGATTACTGTGGGACTTAAATTCTGAGGTCATCAGTCCCCTAGAACGTAGAACTACTTAAACCTAGCTAACCTAAAGACATCCATGCCCGAGGCAGGATTCGAACCTGCGACGGCAGCGGTCGCGCTGTTCCAGACTGAAGCGCATAGAACCGCTCGGTCACTCCGTAGAATTAGGAAGTATCTGTAAGGACTAAGGAGATTCGCCAATATCAGAATGAGTTTTGCAAATTATTTTTGTAACTGTAGACATATTTTAAATAATGCGTCTATTTATTTTGATTAATTACGTTTTAAAAAGTCTGGGAAGGGGATCTGCACTTACGACCCAAGTTCTCAGAAAGTTTTATTAATTGGAAACAAAAATTGGAACCAATTAGTTGTTACTGTCCCTCTTATTCCCCCGGAAGCCACAGAAGTATATGTTGATTAGAACGTCTGAATGTGTCTAATGCATAAGGAAATACACGCTACCGATTCCCCTCGTCATAAAGTTATACAGTATATTCAGTGTGTAGCTATCATGAGGTCGAGGCGAGTCTTAGAGGTATTTACCATCTTTGTGATTCATGCGACATAGTCAAGACTCCCCAGCGCCTGTAACAATAACCCACAACAGGGTTCAACGATGACTGTTTCAATGACTGTAAGAAATGCTATGTAGGCGAATAAAAACTTTTCCACAATTCTTTCCCTATATCTCTACACCCAAGTATCTAACGATAAATTTAATTTTCATGAGTACCATGGATTTTTATTTCATGAGTGGCTATTTCTATAATTCATGTCTTCTTTTACAGCAAAATTTGAACGTAACTTCAAACAGGAAGGCACGAAGTACTATTCGACATTTGGAGGCGAAACTAAGCTAGTTTTGTACGTTGACTTACGAATTATGAAATGTTTTAAGTCAACAACTTTTCGTAAGACATTCATTGTTATATAATCAACAACTGCTTGTAAACAAAGTACGAGAAAATAATGTGAGAAGTAACTGTGGACAATTTTTAAAATAACTATTAAAATAATGCTGCTACTAAGGCGTACTTATTAAAAAAATGTCTTCCATGCTGGACTCCGCAAATTTTTAATAACGTAGGATTCGTAGACAGAAAAGTGAGTGTCCATCATTCACTTCATGTTTTGGTTAGTTATGAGAAAAACATTCCATTTTCTTCTTGCTGCTGAAATTAGTAATATAGATGAAACGAATACCATTTACGTCACTGTAGCAGGCAGCCTCGGCGTTTCGTCTCGCAACCTATTTCGTTCACAGAGCTTCCGTGCGATCAGTGCGTTATTCGCGACAAACGATGTATTCGTTACTTCGGTTAACAGCTAATAAGGACTTTCTGAGACATTCTACTACGCAATGCCATAGTTTTCTCATGGCAACAGTGACGCGTTGACAGTTACAATTATCATGTGTGCCCTTCTTAGCTGTACTACACTCAAGTGTTTTGCCAGTGAGGTACAGGAACTCCATAATATGTTGTTTGTGTACAAAAGATTTTTTAAAATATGACCTATTTATTTGTTGCAGGTAGAATAAATACTTCTTTCAGAATCGTAAGCAAACCTGGTCAAAAATCAAAATGAGTTACTTTACCACGTAAACACTTAGGTAACATTCCTACAGTAATGTGAACTATTTCGTTAGTTTTAGCGTTTTAGTGTAACATGATACACAGTTAACATGTATCTGGAACCTATCGCTTGGTCGCAACTGGAACGTTCTAGCCGATTAAGCGCAATTAATATTTTATCACTTTCCTGTCAAGCATAGTCACCGAGAGAAAGATTAACGATTGCAAAACCGTTGGGGTGGGGGGGTGGGGGGGATTTTATCTCCACCTTTTGAAAACACTGTAATCTAGTCATTTACCATATATTTTAAAATTCTGAAAAAAGCATGTATTCTGTTTTATGATTTCTTCTACCGGAATCCGTAACTGTCTTAAATTTTTGAGTAAAACTTAACCCACAAATTTAAGTCGTAATAGTGAATGTGATGTTTCACAACAAATATCACATTCATTTTTTCAGGTTCAGGACCATTCGTGCATACCTTTGGAAAGTATGTTGAGAATAAAAGTCAACAAAAATTGTGTTTTTCAAAATATTTGTGTGGTGGTCATAAAGAATCCCCTGCTTGGTAGTAAACGTTGCCGAAAATAGTTTGGAAGTATTAAGATTGTGCTAAAAAATATTTTATAGTTCTGGACTCTGCTTGTGGGTAGTACATATCAGTACCAATTGAAAAAGCATGTTATTAACAAAAAATTAACAACAGTTAACGAAATTTGTTTTTTTTTTTATTTTTGTGGTGGGCCCAAAGTACCCTCCCTCCCCGATCCTTGATAGTACAGTTTGGAAAATACGTCGGTATTGCTAGGGTTAATTGAAATTTCAGTTTCCTGCATGAAGCATTTGACGCTGTCATCTGTTACAGAACCATAACTTTGTTGCCCTACACTTCGGACCAAGTATACTGGATTATCCACGTAATATCTTTCAAATTATCGAAAACTGTGAATGAGCTCGAATCCTCAACAGTTTAAATAACGAAAATTTGACGAATGTCACACAAAATTAACATTAAATGAAAATAATTACATTTTCGTCGATTAAATATATGAAAGAGGAATTTTAGTAATTTTTGCAACTTATCTTTAACAGTATTTCTGAGACAATTTCAAAGGTGTAACGGAGTAAATAATCCTATAACCTGTAATTTTTAAATATTCTAAAAAACCCAATCGAATCTAAGTAAATTTAACAATAAAGGCAACAAATGCGCACGGATTGCAGGCTAAAGGGCTGCAGATGTGACGCTACACGATTAACAGACATTTTCTCGCTACTAGACCTTCACAGATAACTTAAAACGCACATCATTTGTTTTTCTTCGCAAAGCTCACGAGTATCTTTGGGAACGTGCGGAATTTTACCCTCCGCGTCGGCTCTTCGGATGTCGTGAAAAATTGTGGTTGTAGAAGAAACAGCGTGGCGAGTCATCACATAATCATTTGTTGCGTAATGTCCAGGTAAGCGAAGTACCATTTACAATGCATCCACGAGGTGTTTAGATTATCCCGTACACTGGCTGCGACACTGTCAGTAGATGACACGTAGGCTACAAAGTTACTGGATAATAACGCATTCTTTGTGGCGTGAGATGTCAGTAATTTTCCATTATTTCCCACGTCCTTTTCATCTGAAATGTCAGTAAACTTCCAATCTTGAAATCCGGGAAACAGTTGCGCAACATCATTATCATAAGGTATGACAGCCTCTGCTCTCGTCATGGAAAAAAACAGACAGTGAAAATCGCGAGTAAGTGACAGGACATAAGGAATCCTGAGACGTAGTTTTTATTTTCCTAACACTAGTCAGATTTTCAAGAATTCTGGAATCAAGTGTAGATTAAGATACTACCCGTGTTTTTGTCAGTGACGTAGTGAACATGCGGTTTTTTACATTTATTGTGAATTTTGGCATGAAGACCATACAGTCATCTCTCATTGTTTTGGAGTTTTACAGAGTGAATGTACTTTTATTAGAGAATTTCATAATTAGTGTTAAAAGTAAGACATTATTTTGCTGGAAGAGAGCGGGTATAGTAGTTGGTAATGGTTTATGCCATTGCTTTAGTAGTTGTTAGAAATCGATTTGCTGGTTTGCACACAGTTTACATTCAAACAATAAGTGACTGATGTCCCCTACTGTTATTCTCTCGATTTCGCAATAAGGGTTATCTCGAATGTGTATTCGGTGTTGATGGCTATGGAATGACCCATTATTAAATCTCCCACGAAATATGGAACTTATAAATTTTTTACTCACATTAACTGTGTGGAACCACGGCTTCAAGGGAACGTCTCCCTTTGATGCATAATGATAACTGGTATTTTATTTTCACTGACGTCTTATTCTTGTAAGTAGTGTAATCTTCTGGTCTGAGGACGGTAATAAGATGTTTTTAGAAGTGCCGTTTTGAGCGGTGGTTTTCGCTAAATCATTGACCATTTCATTATATTCAATATTAGTATGTCCTTTGATCCGCGTATCTTTTATCTTCTCTCCGAGATATTGGTTCTCCTTTGTAGCTTTCACGACTTGCATTACAAGTGGATTAGTTTTCATGAGAATGACAGGTCTCAATATGTCTTGGAGTAAGCTTCTGCAATCCGTTCAAATCAAAATATTTCTAATGGAGAGGTTCTGCGATTAATTTAAAGCTGCAAGTATACTGTAACTTCTTCCGTGAAACTAGAAGTTTCAGTGACAGGCAGATTCAGTTCTTTGTAACCTGTGCTTCGGCATAGGAACGCGAAATCTCAACTTCCATTGGTAGGAAGTTTTAGAGACATCAGTATAGATATGGAAATATTCAGGGAAATTATCAGCAGGATTTGTGTGAAATCTTGTGGGACTTAAATGCTAAGGTCATCAGTCCCTAAGCTTACACACTACTTAACCTAAATTATCCTAAGGACAAACACACACACCCATGTCCGAGGGAGGACTCGAACCTCCGCCGGGACAGTCCGCGACTGCAGCGCATTAGACCGCTCGGCTAATCCTGCGCGGCTGGATTTTACTGACTGTCCGTTTTGTTGGGAATTAGAAGACGTCAGCTACTGAAATTATTTCGTCATAATGGTGTTCTGAATTAGGATATGACGACGTTCGTCGGAGTTCAGGTAAAAATGTCCTTTTAATCTGTGAATCTTGTACTTAACTCTGTTTTTAGGACACTTCTCATTATTTGTCCGTTTACATATTCTTGATACTACACTGAAGAGCCAAAGAAACTGGTACACCTGCCTAATATCGTGTGGGGCCCCCGCGAGCACGCAGAAGTGCCGCAACACGACGTGGTATGGACTCGACTAACGTCTGAAGTAGTGCTGGAGGGAATTGACACCATGAATCCTGTTGGGCTGTCCATAAATCAGTAAGAGTACGAGAGGGTATAGATCTCTTCTGAACAGCTTGCTGCAAGGCATCCCAGCTAGATATGCTCATTAATGTTCGTGTCTGGAGAGTTTGGTGGCCAGCGGAATTGTTTAAACTCAGAAGAGTGCTCCTGGAGCCACTCCGTAGCAATTCTGGACCTGTGGGGTGTCGCATTGCCCCACTGGAATTGCCCAAGTAAGTCGGAATGCACAATGGACATGAGTGGAGGCAAACGATCAGACAGGATAATTGCATACGACTATGTGTCAGTACCCTGCTGACATGCAGGGTCCATGGATTCATGAGGTTATTTTCATACCCGTCCATCCGACCAGGCAACATGTTTCCAGTCATCAAAAGTCCGATGTCGGTGTTGACGGGTCCAGACGAGTCGTAAAGCTTTTTGACGTGCATTCATCGAGGGTACAAGACTAGGCCTTCGGCTCCGAAACCTCATATCGATGGCGTTTCGTTGAATGGTTCGCAGGCTGACATTTGTTGACGGCCCAGCATTAAACTCTGCAGCGATATGAGTCACGTTGAGCGATTATCTTCAGTCATTGTTGGTCTCATTCTTGCAGGATCTTTCTCCCGCCGGAGGTCTGATATTTTACGGGATGCCTGACATTCACGGTACACTTGCGAATTGGGAAAACCCCACTTCATCGCTACCTCGGAGATGCTGTGTCCCGTCACTCGTGCGCCGACTGTAACATCACGTTCAAACTCACTTAAATCTTGATTACTTGCTATTGTAGCAGCAGAAGCAGATCTAACAACTGCGCCAGACTCTTGTTTCCTTATATATTCTGCTTGTTTACACATCTCTGTATTTGAATACGCATGTCTGTACCAGTTTCTTTGGCGCTTTAGAACCGTCCTTAATTTCCTTCGTAAGGCATTGGGCATTTCTGCGGCTTCGGCAAACAATGCATTCGCTGGGGTGGAACGCATAGCTCCTAGGCAAGTCCTGATGCAGCTAAACGGGAAATTTTCGTTTCGAAATTGATTTTTCGTTGCCCCTACAGAACAACGTGATTCCATAGTCGATTATGGATCTTATTACACCACTGTATATTAATTAACAGAATATTTTCATCGGCCTCCATCATACTGTTGTAACCGAGCGCAATACGTTGAGACAAGGCTGGATCTTATCTAGGAGATATGAAATATTTCTCGCTCATGACGGGCATGAATCTTTTCTGGGAATTTATTTTGACTCTTCACTGGGAAATGGCGGTTATTTGATCTTATATGTGTTAGTCCTTGTGGTATTCTTCGCCTGCCAAAGATAATCATAGTTCTCGTAAGTCTGAGAGCTGCAAGCCTTTATTTTCCAACCTGTTTTCTATTCGGGACGTTGCCGAACTCTTTATTTTATTCGTTTCATAAAGGCTGGTATCAGAAGATCGTCTACATATATCATCAGCATATTATACTACTTGGCAGCTTGTTTCCAATGTTTGAACATTAAAAGGACGAGAGCTGAATACCGATCCCTGTGGAAGTCCAACAGTCTCATACCTTGAGCCTACAGTTTTATATTTTAGATCTAAAAGGACAGTCCATAAACACAGTCGTAGTGTAGTCCTATCTGTATCTTTCCTTGTCATTATAATGAAATTATAACATTATCGTATGCCTTCCAAATATCAACATATATAGATGTAACATACAGCTTTTTCTCAAATACACTTTGTATGTCTGTAGTGAGTTGTATCAAATTATCTAATGTAGAGCAATGTTTCCCAAAACCAATTTGATAATCTGGTAGTTTATTATCAGTTTTGAGCCACCATTCAAGACGATTTATAATTATTTGTTCCAAGGTTTTCGCAATGTACGACGATAATGCTATGGGACTGCAGGAGTCGGAAGACGCTGGATCCTTTCCAGGTTTCAGAACTGGTGTAATGATGAGTGTAGTCCAATCTTCAGGAAATGATTCGTATAATCATATTCGATTTTAAATATCCAACAGCCTCCCTTTTGCGCATTTAGATACATTCCGAACGGTTGCGTTACAAATATGTCCACTCCTCGTGATGAGTTCGGCGAGGCTGTTAAGGCAATTGACAGTTTTCCTTCTGTAAACGGCGAGCATTGCAAATGATGTGATGTTGCTCATGGAGCACTTATTTAAGTTTCTGCCGGTACTGAGGGATATCTATTTTGTCTAGAAATATGTTTGCGAGTCATTCGTCTATCCTCTCTAAATTGACATTTACTTGTTTCCTGTATCGAAGAACCTTAAAATCTCCATTAACTTTGACATTAGTATATTTAGGTAATTTGTTACAAAATGCTGTCCAGCTGTCTTTCTTCTTTTTTTAAAAAAAGCGCTTCACTTGGGAATCTATTTCCTTGTATTGCAAGTATTTATCTAGTAACTGGTTTGAACGATAATCTCTCAATGCGTTTTTTCGTGCTGCAGTTGCTTTTGAATATCCTGCTTCCTACCAAATAGTTAGATTTTTCATTGGTTTCTTTGACACGTTCTTCATTGGTATTGTTTCGGCGGCTACTTTGCTTGTGAGTTTAGGAAATCCTTTATAATCATTCTCTACGTTGTGATATATTCTCAGTTCTGAAATTATGAGCTGATTCCATGTCTGGTATTCTTCCCAATGCACTTCTTTTATTCTCAGTTTTCCACTTATCTCTAGTCCCTTGCCTAATGTAGATGTTATTTCCGGGTTAATTTCAATTGGGGGATGACCTAAGCCCAGCTTATCGCTTTGAACTGTCCAGTAAGCTAAAGTAGCTAATTCTGGCGAACATTTGGTTAGAGCTACCGCAGTCTCTCGCCTGTCCGGACTAGGTACTATGGTAGGATTACTGTGTTTAAGTAGTGCTAAGCCGGCCGGTGTGGCCGTGCGGTTCTAGGCGCTTCAGTCTGAAACCGCTTGACCGCTACGGTCGCAGGTTCGAATGCTGCCTCGGGCATGGATGTGTGTGGTGTCCTTAGGTTAGTTAGGTTTAAGTAGTTCTAAGTTCTAGGGGACTGATGACCTCAGCTGTTAAGTCCCATAGTGCTCAGAGCCATTTGAACCATTTTTTTCTTAAACCAGCAGACCGATTTCAGCCAAACTTCGTACACAAATCTCTTGCAGTACGAAAAGAATATCTGTCGGCGTAAGAACCACCTAACTATAAAAGGGGTGGGGATGGGGTGAAAAAGAACTGAAGCACACAATGCTTGAATACTCATACATTATCCACCCAGTATTTGAAAATGAGGGAGCTTAGTGACTCACAACAAATTTCTCGCTGAAAATCCCGACTAAATGAGGAAGGTAAAAAAGTTTATCGCTTTATACGTTTTCGCCCTTATTACAGTAAAACTGCCGCATGAAGTATGACGTTTTAATTTACTACCTCTTTGCCGCTAACTGTATTCGCGACATTTTCAGGCAGTGTAAACGTACACCACTGAATGTACCAGCAAAATTACGTCATTGTTAGGAACATAGTTCAGGAGATACGACGTCAAATATTGAGATGCGTGGGAGTTGCAGCATCAAGCAAGATATTTAAATGTATTTCTTCTTTGCTACTAGCTCCATTTCCAACACTCCTAGTAGATGCTTATATGGATGTCGGACATGTCCGAAAGAACAGACACCACTGATAACGTGCAGCCGTCTAGAACGAAATTAGAATTATATTAATACCTGCAGCTGCTAATGGGCGTTGATATGTATCAACGGGGACAGGTGAAAATGTGTGCCCCGATCGGGACTCGAATCCAGGATCTCCGGCTTACATGGCAGACGCTCTATCCATCTGAGCCACCGAGAGCACGGAGGATAGTGCCACTGCAGGGACTTATCCCTTGCACGCTTCCCGTGAGACCCACATTCCCAACTGTCCACAATTTACATACGTAATGTACCTAATAGATATTTGCCTATCCACTCATTACTCGCGCCCACGACGGTTCCCGCAAGAGTTTGGGCAACCTGTGCGCATTCGCACAGAGGAAGGTGAATGGCTGGATAGCCTTTGACTATATATATGAAGATAGTAACTGTTTTCGAAAGAACAGATACCATTGATGACCGTGCAGCTTCTGTAGAATAAATTATAATTAACTGAAACCCTCAGCTGCCGACAGGTGTTGTTTTGATATACCTCGATGAGGAGAGCTGAAAATGTTTGCCCCGACCAGGGCAGCTGCACGGTCATCAATGGTATCTGTTTTTTCGAAAACAGTTACTATCTTCATATATAGTTAAAGGCTATCCGGCCATTGACCTTCGTCTGTGCGAATGTGCACAGGTTGCCTGAACTCTTACGGGAATCGTCACCTTAGTGTGCGCGAGTAATGAGTGGATGGGCAAATATCTGTTAGGTACATTACGTATGCAAATTGTGGACAGTTGGGAATATGGGTCTCGCGGGAGGCGTGCGCGAGACAGTCCCTGCAGCCAGGCTATCCTCTGTGTCCTCGGTGGCTCAGGTGGATAAAGCGTCTACTATGTAAGCAGGAGATCCCGGGTTCGAGTACCGGTCGCTTCACACATTTTCACCTGCCCCTTTGATATGTATCAACGCCTGTTAGCAGCTGTAGGTATTTATATAATTCTAATTTCACCTAGTAGATGGTCTCCACATATACCGCGCATTGTGCGACACATAGTTCAGGAAATACGACATAACATACATTGAGCTTCGCGAAAATGAAACTGCATGGGCCAAATACATTAGAGATACATGTGAAATACGTGTACAGGTACTTGTGAAATATCTTAAATATATGTGACATATATTTGACATATGCACACGGGCAAATCCATGGATAAAAACCTTATCTTAGCTACGATCTGGAGAGAAATACTGTGGAAGGGAAGACGAGGAAAGAAATAGAGGCAATGGAGAAGAAGGGATGGACAGAAAAAGCAAAGGGCAGGAGATGGACATTGAGAGGAAGAGGAGGAGATGGATAGGGAGAAGGGGGAGGTAAAGAGACGGACAATGAGAGCTGGAGGAGGAGATGGCAGAGTGAGGAGGAAGATACGGGCAGAAAGAAAAAGGAGAAAGGAGGTGTTGGACTAACACAGGACCGGAATAAATACATACGGGGGCAACGCCAAGTTCTCAGCTAGTAGTAAATAATACACTGAACATATCGTCCACTAACCTTGATCGACGGGAGTTTTCAGTTTAGCGTTGTTTACGTTGTGAGGTGAAGGTGGGTATGGATTTGAAATTATTACCTGTGTTGGTCACTAAGAAGGTACGTGAACGAAACGATATGCATTCCAATAGGTGGTGTTATCTCGTTGCAGGAAGCCCATATTTATTTTCATGTTGCGTCGAGTAGTGAAATGGGTTGCTCTCGGCATTAATTGTTGGCTTACATTCATCTCCTGTTTCTCCTTAGTGGAGGAAATTCTTCAGTGTCATTTATCCGGCACTGCATACGAGGCGTATTGTTTGCAAGACACTGTCCTGTTGAAATGTGTACTGCAGTGGCATACCTATATGAATTTAAGATGTTGGTTGCTTGTTCTGGTGTATTGACAGCAACTTCTGTCTGTGGCTGGATGATTTTCTTGGCAGTATATACATACGTGGACAGAGATGGGCATGTTTGTGATGTTTGTTGTCCAACGCATCTTCAGCATCTCATCTGTTTGTGCATTGATTGCTAATATGATCGTGGTGTAGGCGTTTGCAGCATTGTATCACAGGAGGTACACATGATCCTACAGCACACCTCGATCTATTTGTGCATCAGATGTTACCACACAAGTCTGATGTTCCCAGAGCTTTTGAAAATCTTCGAAGTTTTATTACTTTAAATTCGCTAACAATAAAATCCAATATTTACTCTTCATTTATTGAGAGGTTAGCGTCCCTGATTACTGTTTATTTCTTCATCATGTGTTAGACCACGTAAACAACATGGCAACTATCACGTCATATGCACAGTCATATTTTGGAATGCAAATAAGGAATAAAATCATGAATAAAAATGTCATTTCTTATTACGAGAATTCCACTGCACCAGAAAAAGAAATATTTAGATTTAGAATTACCATGCTAATTCGCTGATTAATGGAAGAAACTTTCATCGGAAGGAAAACAAATCCTTTATCGCAAAAACAGCTGTTCACTGGTGGTGCACCCCAAGACTCACAGTATGAATAGTAATAATAGTACTACGTCTATTTGAGGTATTTATGCAGACTAAAGCAAGGAATGAAAATTTGCACCACGTCAAGGATTCAAACCTGTTCTTCTACTCACTAGGCAGATGTGCTAACCACTACGCCATCTTGGCACAGTGTGTAAACAATTGTACCGACTATCCTATCACGTCTTCCTCCTCAGTCAAAAGTCCCTTTCATGCCTCAGTCCACTTGGTGTTCCTACTAAAGTTGAACAGCACTGCAGGGGCTCTCCAACTGTATTGGAATAGCATCTCAGCATCGAACGAGATGGGGGACCCTGCCTGGAATCCAAGCACAGGCTTTAATCAAAATTTGTGTGAATTAATGGGAATGTGGACTGAGAACGGAGGCGTGCTAGCATAGTCCGTCCAATGCTGCGAAGCCCCTGTGGCAGGTTTGTGTAGTGCTTAGCGCATCAGGGTAGAGTGCAGGAGAACTAGGTTAAAATCGTGGCCTGGGTACAAATTTTCATTGGTCGCTTCGGTCTCATGTACATATATCGTAGATGTCTGACACTTGGAAAGGTCTCTAGGGCCAAACTGTTTCATTTGAATAATATGTTTATCGTAAATAAATAACGAAGTACCACTATTAGAATTCCCTCCAGAACTGAAGAGACAGTATTTTGTTTCTCATGGAAAGTAGAGAGTTTTGAAAAAATCTCATCGAAGCAACAGAAATATGACAACCAAATAGGCTACACTGAAATTAGATTCAAAATATACACCAAGAAGTACGTGGAAAATTTAGCCACTCTCGATAACGGTTATCTGCCTCAAAAATAAATCAAGTATGATAATTTTTGCGCTGAAAGTGGCTGGCGAAGTCCTGAATTTTGGCATCATCTGTTTGTTTATAAATTTTAGCGCTGAGTCATTGATTAAAGATAAACGAGAGGTAACTAATTTCTCACGTTATATCAGCAATTTTCTTTCCAATCTGATAAAGATTGTATTCAGTCAATCATTTCTAACACGCCAGCAATTACACCATGTAATTCTGCAAAAACACTAAGATTTCGTACAGGATTGCTAACATGTATACAATTCAGGATAACACTTAAGAGGGAGAGGAGTTCCGACGTTTTCACTCGTAACTGGACAGCAGTTAAAAATAACTTGAGATTAGTATTCGTTTACTGACGAAATGCCACTCATATTAAACCAGATTTTTCAGTTGAGGAGAGGGAACTTAGTAAACTTGTGACTGAAGTTTAAAAAAAGTGGTTCAGATGGCTCTAAGAACTATGATACTGAACATCTGAGGTCATCAGTCTCATAGACTCAAAACTACTTAGACCTAACTAACCTAAGGACATCACACACATGCATGTCCGAGGCAGGATTCGAACCTGCGACCGTAGTAGCAGCCCGTTTCCGGACTGAAGCGCCTAGAACAGCTCGGCCACTGCGGACGGTGACTGAAGATTATCAAAGCGGCGTGATAGTGATTTAAAACTCAGGCCATTGGTCCCAATAACAATTATTGTTAAAGTTTTGAGAAATGTGTTCCACTGAGGGAAACATTTTCTAGCGGACAATTAAATCACAGGTCGAATTTGTACTTTTTTGGTCAGGGTGGGCTAAAAATGCGATTGTTAGTGATTCTGAATTTTTATCTACACACAGTCATCAGAATCAGAGTGAAAAGCTTGCCAGTGTGTTGCAGCATAGGTTGTGCTGAGAAATTATTGTTAAGAAAAAAATTCGATACATTGTCTCGTGTACGAGATTATTGGCACTGAAGTTAGTCGATCAGTCGGTTGTGCGAGCAGGGTGAAGCGGCCTGCCACAGACGTTGTCGGCAAATGTTTACTTCGTTAAGTTTCCTAAAGCCGAACGAGAGCGCAATAGAGAAACTGGGCGTGGGACGATAATAAGTATCAAAAGGGAGCCGAAGGCTCAGCACTCTCTTACGCTATCGTCTACGCTATGAGAACAATTGATACTAATTTTATCTGGTGGGCTGTTTGAATTTACGCGTGCAATAGTCAGTCTGGCCAACCTCAACGTTAATTAACTCCAAATCGGGGAAACCAATCGATTTTTTCTTGTCGTTTATTACTCAGCACAACGTGCACTGCAACAGCCTTACAAGCTTTTCAGATTGCTTCTGACCACACCGTATGTACTCGCAAGCTGTGGTAAAGAGTGTGCCTGTGGCTATTTCGTATCAAAATCACAGATATTCTACGCTAATCGGGTCGCGTATGCAGCGAGGGATAAAGGGCTTTCTGTAAGTCGTGCCCTAATATCTGTTATCTTATACTCGCGGTCCTTATGCCCTATGTGCAATGGACACATCAGAACTGATGCATAATCTAAGTCGAATACCGGGTTTCTAATTTAATTAACAGGTTTTCGCGAGAGCAATGTAGCCTTTCTTCAGGGATCTCCGCTAAGATCTGTGAACATCTCCGTTACACTTTAATGAGGGCTTTTTTGACCATCTACGATCCTAGTAGCACGCTTAGAATTCGTTCAAGGCCACTTGTCATGCATTGTCTCTATAATTGATTGCAGCGACGTCATACATGCCGTTTCTTCAATAGATGCACCGTATTGTCCCTTAGAACTCGACAATCTAAGTCCGTGGCCGTCTGCGGGCTCTGATGGTGAGATATCGGTCTTCTTGTGGTGTTTTACACTGTGGACGTCCCGTACTGTAGCGCCTGCACACGTTTCCTGTCTGCTGGAATCGTTGCCATAATCTTGGGATCACACTTTGTTGCACACAGAGGGCCTGTGCTACGACCTGCTGTGTTTGACCAGCCTCCAGTTATCGTAGTATTCTACTCCTCATAACGTCATCAATATGTGTTCTTTGAGCCATTTTCAACACACAGTCACCATTAGCACGTCTGATAACGTCTGCACACTTACTCGCTGCACCGTACTCGGACATGCACCAACACACCTCTGCGTATGTGGACCGCTGCCAGCGCCACCGTACTACGACCGCAGGTCAAATGTACCGCATGGTCGTACCCCGAGGTGATTTAAACCTGAAAACCGCCCACCAGAGCGTTGTTTCACCATGTATCAGCATTATCATTAATTTATGAGCATGGGTGTAGAATAACGTCAGCGTGACTAGTCACCTGAAACGACCTGTGATTCACTGAAACGGATTATAAACTGTGCACATATCGCAGCGGTAAGTCTGAAGGTTAAAGATTACCTGGAAAACTTCAACGACTACACTGTGTGACCATAAGTATCCGCACATTCTTGTGCAATGCGGAAATGACCACTAGATATAACAAGACATCAACCCGCAGGTATCAAAAGATGTGGGGAGTATCGTGCTGTCAATAATAAAGCAGAACAGCAGAATGGGTCGATCAGGACAGCTCAGTGACTTTGGATGTGGACGTGCCACTGGAAGTCACCTGAGTAATAGATCCGTCAGGGACATTTCAGCCTTTCTAAAGCTTCCCAAGTCGACTGTTGACGATATGATTGTAACGTGGAAATACCAAGGATCAAATATGGTTCAAATGGCTCTAAGCACTATGGGACTTAACATCTGAGATCATCAGTCCCCTAGACTTAGAACTACTTAAACCTAACTAACCTAAGGACATCACACACATCCATGCCCGAGGCAGGATTCGAACCTGCGACCGCAGCAGCAGCACGGTTCCGGAAATGCCAAGGAACAACCGCAGCTAAACCCAGACCTGTACTTCATGTGCTGAGAGCACTCACCAACAAACGTTGCGGAGGATGGTTGAAAAAAAAAAACCATGAAATCAGCGAAAAGAATCACTCGTGATTTCCAAAGTGCTGCCAGCACTCCAGCTGCATCAGTGGCTGTGCGTAAGGAGATAAAAAGAATTGCATACAATGGTAGTGCAGTTCTTCATAGGCCACACATTTTTGGAATCAGTGCTACGTGACGCTTGAGGTGGTGTAAAGAGCGATGGTAATGAACTGTGGATGAATGGAAACGAGTGATTTGGAGTCACAGATCACGCTATATGGTAATCAGATGGAAGGGTTTGGGTTAAGAGAATGCGTTAAATACCTTATCTGCTATCACACATAGTGCCGACAGTGATGTACAGGTGATATGATGTTATGGTATGGGAGCGTTTTCTGTGCCACGAGAGGCCGCGGGCAGCTCTGGCCGCACTGACCTGTTTTCTTATGCAAAGCAATTGACTGAAAATAGGTCTGGTTGTATTCCAGCTCAGAATGGTGTTTTGGGTCAGACCAGTTCAGTTCACTCCAAGTTTGTTTTCCTGGGCCAGGCGCCGATTCCACAAGGATTCCATCAATCAGGATTCTCACTCGAGGAACAACCTCCATGACATCGCTTCAATTCAGGTTTTACTCTGTGATCATGGCTCACAGAACCTCAGGTGTATAGTACTTTAAACCTCTCACCTATTACAACAAGTAAATACCGAAGTGGAGCCCAGTGTCCTTCTGTATGACAAACTGAATATCAGTTTGCTTGAATACTTTGACTCTAAAGTGCACACTGAGAACCACTGCCACAAATATTTCATATGTGATAAAATCCATTGACAATTATATAGAATGGATTGCCAGGTTACAGGTTTATCTTGTCACTGCTGTTTTCAGTGCCATAAACCCGAGCGCCATCAATCTTATGCTGCTTTCTTAGTTAGAGACATGGTGTTAGTGCATGCCTAGATGATCTCTTGAAACTCAGAGACTCATCTCTAGACATTTGGCTTCCCATCGTCAGGGAATTCAAACAGTCTCTTTGGCGCTACCCTACAGGATCGCTCACAAGTATTGCAGCTCAGACTACACATCATCCTCAAACACAATTATGGACATAATCAGACTTACACAGTTTAGGTAAACACGCAACACCTCAGCGCCTTCTTCAACAGCTTCTTTCCTCCTGTCACTCTTTTAACATTCATCAGTGATATCACTGCCATTACCAGCAAGCAAAGTGCACTTCTTTGGACTGCACCTACATGTATCCCTCAGACATGGGGACAGGCAACCCGGATGAACTGTACTCAAACATAGCATATATTCAATCAGTGTTAACACGCTCTACAGAAATTATTTCATTAACTGCCAACATGTAACCATTTCTTTGCAAATAGTTACCGTGTCCAACACTGTCTATTGGAAATCATATTATAGTGTTGGATCCCCTTCCCTGCAACCCTTTGATACCCCAACCAAAAGTTATAGTAATGACCTTATAAAAAGTAATGAACATTGCATGGCCCAAGTTCAGTCTTTATTGCAGAATATCACGGCCAGGGTTTTGGTGGGTGATGCCCTAAGATCCGTTAGTGTCTTTTTAATGCACTTGAATTATAAAGTGACGATTCTATCCCGTAGTCAGCTCCCTGGAGACAAATCTGTACCTCAAAAATTTTGCAACCCTCATTGGGTCTTAGAGATTTTGAAGCCGACACATCCCTCCTTCCACCAGCAATGCAGAAGATTTTTAATGCTAGAAATGTTCCTTAGGCGTTCATAGACAAGCCTTGAGGAGGGGGGCAGAAGAAGGAAATTTCATCTTCACTCCAGTCCCCAACAGACAATGAGCCCTGTCCATTGTCATTGTTGAGAAACCAAATGGCGCCTTGCACATTTATGGAGATGCCAAAGTGACCATTAATGCTCAATTAGTCATTCATGTGAACTCGCTGCATAAGATAGTGGACATGGTCCGTCTATCGGGAAAAGTGTTTGCAGAAATTTTCCTGAGGGACACACACCTCTGACTGCCATTGGATGAAGAATCCCAATGCACCTAAATCATCAAGACTCCCTTGAGGCTGTTCCAGTGCAACAGACTTACCAGCGCATTGGCGGTATTTCAACGATATCTGGAGTATCTTACTCGTGATGTACTGGGGACAGCAAATTATTTAGACGGCAGTCTCGTCACAGACAAAGATTTTCGGGACCTGACCAACAATTTGGACGCTCTGTCCATGATCCTCCAACAGGCCAATATAAAATTTAACAAGGACAAGTGTCGTTTCTTTGTTAGTCAAGCTGTATATCTTAGATAAGTTTTCCTTGTTTCTGGCATTCACGCCGTAGTACATTAAGGAAATACAAAAAGTGTGGTTCCTAAAAATACCAACCAGCTGAAATCAGTGTTGGGGCAATTAAATTACTACCGAAAGTTTATTCCCCTTGTGGCCACCATTTCAAAACCAATACACCACCTACTGTGGAAAACATTCGTAGGCAATGGACATCAGTATGTTTCAAAACTTTCACAGACTTAAAAAAGGTCCTTCTCCACTTTTGTGCCTCACAGCATATGACCCCACCAGACCTCTTATCCTGGAAGCAGATGTGTCATACATGTCCCATATGGAGAACAAGGTAGAACACTCAGTCGCTTTTGCATCCAAAACCCTCACTTCTGCTCATCGAAATTATAGCCAGATTGAGAAAGAAGCGTTAGCCAACTTGTTTTACCTAAAAAAACTTCCATGATTACGCGTGTGGTAGGTATTCGCGCCAAAACAGCTCACCGCCTTCAGCAGTGGGCCCCCATTTGTGTTGAGCTATAATTATGATGTTCAGTATCGATCTACGACACAATATGCAAAAGCTTGCTCCTGGGGCAGAGCCTGGTGTTTGATAAGATCTCGTAGTATGATTGCACCTGGATATCACTGCAGAAGAAGCTGTGACCAACCTCCCTCAGCACGCCAAACTCATCACACCATGGAGGACCCAACCCTCAAAGAGATTCTCCTCCTGGCACTCCACAGTGGCTCCCATACAACAAACACGTATGGCAGCCGGAGGTCCAGGTCTACTAACACTGAACGACGTGCTGTTGCTCGAAACAGAAAACAGCTGCACCCAGGTGGTCATACTTGCACCTTTCCAGCAGCACGTTTTGCCACCTTCTCATGTCTTGCACTGGCGTATGATGCTCACTAAACGTCTGGTCCACCATCGTATCTATTGAAGCTGCATGGACACAGCTATTACTCAAATGGTAACCCCTTGCACCACCAATCAGATCAAACAGACCATTTCTCCACAACGATACTTCCCTCGACAAGACTTTACCAGGCCCTGATCTAGGCATCATTTTGATTTTGGGCAACGTTTTATAGGCCACGCTCGGCCCACTGCAATAGACACAGGCAGTAAATTTCTATACGTTTCGTGCATGTCTGCCACATTGTCTAATCAAACTATTCAAACCTTATATCATGTGTTTCGCCTTTGGAGGACTTCCTAACACCATTGTCACAGACGATGGTCCCCAGTTTGCATCTGAAGAATTCTCCACTTTCTGTGACTATGGCATCGCCCTAGTTCACACAGCATCCTTCCACTCTGCCTCAATTGGACTAGTGGAACGTTTCATCCTGACTTTTAAACCCAAAATGTCTAAACTTCACCGTTACCATTCTCTGGTGAAGGCTTGCACTCTTTTTTCCTAGCATCTCAGGCATCTCATAGATCAGCCGGGCAGGACGGCTCGTATCTAGCTAAAAAATATTACATTTGATCTCATTGGTCCCAAATTTCTACCCTTCACTACACAGTTCACAGTCCACCTACTAGCTGGCCTACCTACCACCATGTTCCACTTAAAGACCTAATGTGGGCTCTAGGTTTTGCTAATGGACAGAACGTTGGTTTCCAGCAATAATTTCCAAATTATTAGGCAGGGCTGTGGCCAAGGTGACACTTACTGAAAATATCTTAACCAATTACGACCTTGCTGTGGTCCTTCTCCTGGCACTGAGAAACTACTACATTCTTTTGTTCCAGAAATGGAGCCACCTGCCATCTAGGCTCAAACACTGCTGGGCCGTCTTCACCGCTGCTGCCAGCCAGTTCACTCGAGGCGCCTTCAGCAGCTCCACACACGTTGCCAGTACCAAAATCAATGGATGTGGACATCATCCCCCAACTGTCGTAGCCACCAGCATGGAACCTGCCTACTCCGGGAAGTCGAGACGAACTGTGCCATCTCCTAGCCGGGTAGGCGGGAGCGGGCGATGCTGTACCGAAGTTTATTGTCAGTGCTGTCAGCAACCAACATTACAACAATGCTTCGAGGATGCCTAGCAAATGGGGGCCTTTTTCCAGAACGCAGACAGATCTTCTGCAAAACACATGATAAAAAGTAGGCCTGGCTGTGTCCTAGTGCCGAGTGGTATTTAGATCAGCGGTCAGGTATAAATGGAAATGTCGTGTGGCTAGGGCCTCCCGTCGGGTAGACCGTTCGCCTGGTGCAGGTCTTTCAATTTGACGCCACTTCAGCGACCTGCGCGTCGATGGGGATGAAATGATGATGATTAGGACAACACAACACCCAGTCCCTGAGCGGAGAAAATTTCCGACCCAGCCGTGAATCGAACCCGGGCCCTTAGGATTGACAGTCTGTCACGCTGACCACTCAGCTACTGGGGCGGACAGCGGTCAGGTTAGTCCAGACCAGTTCACTATGAGTGAGTTTTCCTGGGCCAGGCGCCCATTTCCCAAGGTTCCAATCGGTTAGGATTTTTACTCTAGAGCCGTCTCGATGACGTCGCTGCAATTCACGTCTGACTTTGACCCTGAGAGTTGCCAACCGAGGACATAGACTGTTTGTGGCCTTCTCACTGAATGAGACAGGGACTCTGCCATCGTGGCAGATGTGTGAACTTGTAAGTGGATTCCTGGTTAACTTTCAAATGGCTACACACCGAATGTAAACAAGTTTGCTCCCTATGGGAGCGTGCTATAATACTTTGATTTTTATGGTGTACCAGAAGTGCTATTGTTCTATTTTCAGAAGTGACTTATTTTACGTGCTATTAGTCTTTGATAAATAAACTTGTTCAGTCATTGCTACCTGGACATTTTTTGTATCGCCACCAGGGGACGCGTCAGTACT
Source organism: Schistocerca piceifrons (assembly GCF_021461385.2). Taxonomy (NCBI): domain Eukaryota; kingdom Metazoa; phylum Arthropoda; class Insecta; order Orthoptera; family Acrididae; genus Schistocerca; species Schistocerca piceifrons. The sequence continues at coordinate 197,970,614 of NC_060138.1, read as the reverse complement.
TCACTGACCTTAAAAATCTCTACATGCTAAAGGATAAGAACACAGTTTACAGCCGGTCGGAGTGGCCGTGCGGTTCTAGGGGCTACAGTCTGGAGTCGAGCGACCGCTACGGTCGCAGGTTCGAATCCTGCCTCGGGCATGGATGTGTGTGATATCCTTAGGTTAGTTAGGTTTAATTAGTTCTAAGTTCTAGGCGACTGATGACCTCAGAAGTTAAGTCGCATAGTGCTCAGAGCCATTTGGACCACAGTTTACACATTGCGTGCGGCATACAGTGGAATAACAGTTCGGAGAAGATGATTGTTTCTGCATGACAATGCACCCTGTCAGAAAGCAACATCTGTGTTGCAATGGTTTGTGCACAGTCACATTCCTAAAATAGACTGGCCTGCCCAAAATACCAGCCTGAACCCAAGGAAGCAGCTTTGTGATGTATTAGAACGTCGACCTCGTTGCAAAGTCGAACATCACTACCGTCTTTAGTTTCAGCTCTTGCGGAGCACTGGGCGGCCATTCCTTCACAGGCATTCAGATACTTCACTATAATTGTTCCCAGGAGAGCTCAACCGGTCATAAAGGCGAAGAGTGGACGCACCTCATATTAATGGTTTGGTTTGGTTGTTTGGGGAAGGAGACCAGACAGCGTGGTCATCGGTCTCATCGGATTAGGGAAGGATGGGGAAGGAAGTCGGCCGTGCCCTTTCAGAGGAACCATCCCGGCATTTGCCTGGAGTGATTTAGGAAAATCACGGAAAATCTAAATCAGGATGGCCGGACGCGGGACCATATTAATGTCCACTAATAGATGTTCGGATGTTTTTCATCAGATGGTGTACATATAACCACTTCATTATGTTCGTATTTGATGTTGATTAAAATTTTAACTACAAGCTAATACAGCATTTTAAATCCACATGTCCTTGATATAATTTAAATACAAATCGTAATCGACTGGTTTATTAATAGCGTAGTTTTCGTTCTCTCAAACGTTGGTTAAGTGTCTTTCATGAACACGACGTGAAAACCTTATTTATCGCCGGCTACATTTATATATTAAACGGCACATTTTCTGATTTTTCTACATAGGTTATGCATTTTCCTCTTTTCTTCACTAGTTGAACGGTAATGAAGAAAGAAAGGTCAGGTTTCAGCGTCCTATCGATGATGTGATCATTATAGTTGGAGGACAAGCCTGATTTATGGAGGGAAATTTACTTTGTCCTTTTCTAAGGACTGAGAACGTAAGTCTGGAACCGCGTGACCGCTACGGTCGCAGGTTCGAATCCTGCCTCGGGCATGGATGTGTGTGATGTCCTTAGGTTAGTTAGGTTTAAGTAGTTCTAAGTTCTAGGGGACTGATGACCACAGATGTTAAGTCCCATAGTGCTCAGAGCCATTTTAACCATTTTTTTGAGAACGGAAGTCTGGACAGCTGAAGCTGAATGGCAATTTCAACTGCCGTCGCCCGAATCCAAGTCCAGTGCCCCACAACAGCGCCACCTAGCTCGGCAACCAGGAGATATGTTTTAGAAGAGTTCAGCTACAAATCGTATAAAAGACGGGCAAGATAAGAAGCTGATGAACCTGATTTTAGTTTCGATACTTGTAAGAAGTGGCGGTGATAACAAAGTATCAGGGTTTAGTAACGTATCACAAGACAAGAAATAACGCAAGAGATTGATTGTCTTGGAACCTCAGCCCAGTATCGCTAAGAACGTGTTAAACGATTCCACACCGCCTACGCCTGATATTTTTTTTCTTTCCTCTGCTATCGTTCAGTTTCGATCTTACGATATTTTGAAATATCTTATTACATTAAGCGATTGTAGGATCATCAAAAAAATGTGGTGGCAAAATTTTCCATACTCGTGTAGTGCACTCAGAAATATAAGGCTACAGCAGACGGTATAAACAACAAGTGCAACAGATCAATATACTAAAATTAAGTATTGCAGATTTTTGGTGTTCCTACAGTCAATAAAGGTAAATAGGCAACTGAAAATGTCCCAAGGCCGACATTGTATGATACTATAGAAAATAAACATAAAATTGACAGTAACAGGCAATATGGAATCATTAAAAAAGATACGCTATTATTGTTCAAAATTTTAGGAGCGGAAAATACGACGGGTTATGCGTTAAGATTTAATTTGCAGTAACTGTTTCCCAGAAGTTACTTGAACATTAGAATGCGCCAAAGGATGTTATACTAACGCTGTTCTATCGACAAATATGTATCAGAGGTTCGGAACTTCGAGGCACTACCTCGAAGGGGTCAAGGGGAGTGCTAAACGTATTAGTACAAATTCTTTGTGGTAACTAGAGCACACAGCGCTTCACGTATGAACATTTGTAAACTCTAATACTCGTCTCGATCCCTAGAAGGACAGAAAATTAATACTAGCAGACGTAGCAGGCATCAGAGGACGAAGACTATTTTTTTAATGTATGCTGTGATAGGTAGAGTAGAGAGAACATTACTGAAAAATGTTATTAATTTCCCTCTTGGTTGCCTTGTTTAGTTTTTTATGTAAAAAATCTTCCAACCAAAACTAAACATCATATTGAACTCAGTTGGCCCTCCCCCAAACCGCCCCTCTCCCCCCCCCCCCCCCACTTCATCTAGGACCAATCTTTTGCTGCCTACTTCCAATTTTCTTTAATACAGTCTATTATATTCTTCCCATACGCTGAACTGGTGAAGTTTTTCTTGCAAGGATGGCGCACTGTCGTACTGATTGCAAAGACGACATTTAATCGTAGAACCATGGGCTTCTGTTCCATGGTGCTTGTTGAGATCATTAGTAATTTGTCGTGCGGACTCTGCAGGATCTCCTAGAGAATAAGTTAGTCAGCTTTGACAGTAGTTTTTCGTTGTGTGCCTTGTCCTGGTTTATTGCTCCTAGGAGCACGGATTCTACAAATTTTATTTCTGGCAGACACCAGTTGTCTAGTTCTAGTTACTTGAACCTCAGCTTGTAAGACGTATGCGTTGGCAGCGATGGGCGAGGCATGGCAGAATCTCTGACCAGAGAGTAGTATGTAGTTAGTTGTTGCTTGTCGCTAGTTGGCGCGAGTCGGCGTCAGTATGCAGTAGTAGTCAGTCGGCTTTAGTGTTCAGTCCGTAGTAGTCTTCAGTCTGTGCTAGTAAGCAGTAGTATGCAGTAGTCGACAGTAGTCGGCGCGTGCCTGCGCGTGTCGGCAGTCTGCTCTGGTCGGGACTCTGGAGGATGAGTATTATTATAGAAGGTAAAGAAGCAGGCTTGCGCATATCTAGTAATGTATATTAACTGTCATTAATTTCTTTTAAAAAAATGCCCCCAATAATAATTTCTATAATATAAAGTAATTTTTTTAAAGAAAAGCATTCATTTCAATTTAAAGAATATTTCCAATGCATGATCATTCCTTCCAAGAATCAGAAAAAAATATACGACAGCATTGCACGAAGCTGTGCCAAAAATTTCTACATAAGAGCAGATATATATTCGCAGTCTTTATTGAGGTAAGAATTTTTCCTTTTTTATCCAGAATACAGGGCCGAGGCGCAGCGCTGCTGTCGTCACAAAATTTACCAGATTACTGAATTTTTTTTATTATTTCCGGGTTTAGGAATTGAATTTTGTGGTTACATTAAATGTGACTGCATTTCTGCACGGAGATTATAAATGGGAGCCAATATTGTTCAGAGGTTACATTAAAATTAATTTTGTTCAGAGGTTACTACGTAATTAAAATTCATTTAATAATTATTATTTTTGTGGGAGGTTATGCTTGGCTCATTTTAATTATTTAAATTTTTTGTGGGGAGATTACAAGCTTGCGTTTCACTTTCTTCCAAAGCACATATTACCGCCTCCACAAATCTATGGTCTAGTCTTTACGTTTCAGTACTGGTATAATTTTTAATTTTTGCCTTTGGGTTTGTTTGTTAAAGATAACCATTCATGGTTAAGAAAAGGAGACTTTTAAATGTTATACATTACATGTATTCAAAAAATTGCGAATATGGACAACCATGAGTTGTAGAATGAAATGACGGCAATGAAAAACTGTGCCCAGCCCAGACTCGATCCCAGATTTCGCGACTGCTATCCGTGCATGACTCATGGCCATATCCAAGCTTCCATATGTCGTCACCCATGTGTCGACAACCTGTTCTCGTACAACCAATATTTACACCACTGGCCATTAAAATTGCTACACCAAGAAGAAATGCAGATGATAGATGGGTATTCATTGGACAAATATATTATACTAGAACTGACATGTGATTACATTTTCATGCAAAAAAAAAAAAGGTTCAAATGGCTCTGACAACTATGGGACTTAACTTATGAGGTCATCAGTACCCTAGAATTTAGAACTACTTAAACCTAACTAGCCTAAGGACATCACACACATCCATGCCCGACGCAGGATTCGAACCTGCGACCGTAGCAGTCGCGCGGTTCGAGACTGTAGCGCCTAGAAGCGCTCGGCCACTCCGGCCGGCCATTTTCATGCAATTTGGGTGCGTAGATCCTGAGAAATCACTACTCACAACAACCACCTCTGGCCGTAATAACGGCCTTGATACTCCTGGGCATTTAGTCAAACAGAGCTTGGATGGCGTGTACAGGTACAGCTGCCCATGCAGCTTCAACACGATACCACAGTTTATCAAGAGTAGTGACTGGCGTATTGTGACGAGCCAGTTGCTCGGCCACTATCGACCAGACGTTTTCAATTGGTGAGAGATCTGGAGAATATGCTGGCCAGGGCAGCAGTTGAACATTTTCTGTATCCAGGAAAGCCCGTACAGGATCTGCAACATGCGGTCCTGCTGAAACGTAGGGTTTCGCAGGGGTCGAATAAAGGGTAGAGCCACGGGTCGTAACACATCTGAAATGTAACGTCCACTGTTCAAAGTGCCATCATTGCGAGCAAGAGATGCCCGAGACGTGTAACCAATGGCACCCCATACCATCACGCCGGGTGATACGCCAGTACGGCGATGACGAATACACGCTTCCAATGTGCGTTCACCGCGATGTCGCCAAACACGAATGCGGCCATCATGATGCTGTAAACAGAACCTGGATTCATCCGAAAAAATGACGTTTTGCCATTTGTGCACCCAGGTTCGTCCTTGAGTACACCATTGCAGGCGCTCCTGTCTGTGATACAGCGTCAAGGGTAACCGCAACCGTGGTCTCCAAGCTGTTAGTCCATGCTGCAGCAAACTTCGTCGAACTGTCGGTGCAGATGGTTGTTGTCTTGCAAACGTCCCCATCTGCTGGCTCAGGGATCGAGACGTGGCTGCACGATACGTTACAGCCATGCGGATAAGATTCCTGTCATCTCGGCAATTGGTGATACAAGGCCGTTGGGATCCAGCACGGCGTTCCGTATTACCCTATTGAACTCACCGATTCCGTATTCTGCTAACAGTCATTGGATCTCAACCAACGCGAGCAGTAATGTCGCGATACGATAAACCGCAATCGCGATAGGCTACAATCCCCACCGGCGCCAACCTTGGGTGAATGCTCTGAAAAGGTAATCATTCACGTATCACAGCATCTTCTTCCTGTCGGTTAAATTAAGAGTCTGTAGCACGTCATCTTCGTGGTGTAGCAATTTTAATGGCCAGTAGTGTATATTCGCGTACAGGCGAGACATTTTACGTGTGTCGCTTGCCCGTTGTCAGCGCATAGATGTCACATTGTAGTGCCTGCGTCATTCCAAATTAGGATGCCTTCTCGTCCTCCAGGCATGTCTAGAGGAACGATGCATCTTATTCCGAAAAAAAAAACCAGGCTCTGTAGTGTCGTATTTATCCGCCGAGACCAGACAAGTAACTTTCAAGTGAAATGTCTCGTGTGTATGAGAATATACATAATGGATGTACGAGTATAGGTTATCGACACATGTTTGACGACATTTGAAAGTTTGGGTCTGGCCGTGGGTCATGCATACATGCGTGCATGTCAGAAGAAACATTGCATTGTAAGTCGGAACAACTAAGGTACTGCAGTATCATATTTTCAACGTTATGTCAAAACACAAATGACCTGTAGTTGTCATGCTTTAGTCATGTACTGTACGTACTTATCTACTCTCATTGACTCTGTTGTGCCATGGGACACAGACTGAACTCTATGCACCCTTGTCTCCTTGACCTGAGCTCTCGCTTTTGAGCGCTGCTACACAACAGAAACATGACACCACATCATACACATGTACCCATTAGAGTTACCTACACTCTACGGATACACGTACGTCACAAGTCTTATACAATCTGCAGAAAGTCGACATTGTGCATAGAAGGAAAAAGAAATCGCAGATTAGGCGGCTCGGCCTATCTCTCGGGGTCTTTCTTTTATTGCTGATTGACAGCGCCTATGGTATTCGAAATTAAATATTTTAATCACTAGTAAGTTTGAATTTAATGTTTTGCATGCAGCTGCTTTTGCTTTATGTCGTACAGTGGTATGTCATTTTCTGTGGACGATGCATGGCTCATCACACCAGATCATGATGACAACTCCTCTAGGTCACTACCTTCTGGTATGATTGTGTTATCGAGACAGGACTGAGCTCCCCCAATTTTCATGTCTGAGATTTTTGTTTCTGTACTTTACTATTCGCCCAGTCAAGTTAAATACCATGTCATCAACAAAATATTGTAAAAACTATTGCCGAAATATTTTGAAATACAAAGATAACTTTACTCAAGAAGCAACGCACTTTGTACACATCCAAATGATTTTAGCTGGAATAGATGATGATCTACAACGTAGGTATACCTCCTCGTGAAAGTAGCAAATGAGTATAAAGTAACAATCTCCACATCAAAAACAAAAGTAATGGCATTTAGAATGCGTGAGCTAGTTATGGCCAAAATAGTCATTAATATTAATAACCAAGCAATGCAGCAAGTTAATAAATTCCTTTATCGTGGTTGCAGTTATTCAACATTACATCTGATGCAAACTACACAGGGGCCGTGGAGTCGTTATTGTCCCTCAGACAGACACGAAATGAATTTAGATTTAAATGGTTTTAGATACTCCTACATTCTTTTTTCTGACAAATCACGTATGACACAAACCTTTGATTGTAGGAAAGATTACATTGTCAGCGGTAATTAGTTTGAATGTAGATTTGTTGCTACCACTACAGTCGTACCATTTCGATGTGTAATGTCCTTAGGTTAGTTAGGTTTGAGTAGTTCTAAGTTCTGAGGGACTGATGCCCTCAGAAGTTAAGTCCCATAGTGCTCAGAGCCATTTGAACCATTTCGATGTTCATGCAATCGGATTACGTTTTCATAGCAAAACAAATAAATTCTGTATTTTTTTTGTTCACGGCCTAGGTTTAAAGCAACTTTCATTTCACTTATAGCCTACATTTTGAGGTCGTTTTACTCGCAACGTTTGCCATTTATTAAGCTGCTTCTGTCTTCCCATACCATACATGTCCACTAACCCTCTCGCCATCTTCATTGAATGTCTTGACAGATACCTATATTCCTCGTCACATAAATCTCTAAGATTATGTTTACGGAAAATACCAGAGAGGTGTTTACAGTGCGGACTAGAACTGTGTTGGAAAATTGTTTTGTAAGTTGTTCGGAGAGATTTGATGATTAGCTTCGTATAACATGAACGTCAGCTCTATTAGCTAGTCAGCTGCTAATTCCGTTTCACGAAAGCTTACAAAAACATGGGCTTGTGCTGATGGGTATTAGTACCCCTCCAATCAATGAAGGAAATATATTTTAAAACCGAAATACTAACTTATTACTGTAACCCCTCTGATGACAAATCCACTTACCTGAACCACACCAAATAAATTCTTGTCTGGATGTAAAGTTAAAAATGTGGCAAATAGTTGTTGTTCAGCTGCCACGGAGGCGAAAAGTAGTATGAATGCCTTTCTTGCTCCTATTCTTTATTCGGTAACCCACTTTGTCTCCTCAAGATTTGCGAAGCACATATTACAGCGTACCATTTACAGGGTGTTTCAAAAATGACCGGTATATTTGAAACGGCAATAAAAACTAAACGAGCAGCGATAGAAATACACCGTTTGTTGCAATATGCTTGGGACAACAGTACATTTTCAGGCGGACAAACTTTCAAAATTACAGTAGTTATAATTTTCAACAACAGATGGCGCTGCAAGTGATGTGAAAGATATAGAAGACAACGCAGTCTGTGGGTGCGCCATTCTGTACGTCGTCTTTCTGCTGTAAGCGTGTGCTGTTCACAACGTGCAAGTGTGCTATAGACAACATGGTTTATTCCTTAGAACAGAGGATTTTTCTGGTGTTGGAATTCCACCGCCTAGAACACAGTGTTGTTGCAACAAGACGAAGTTTTCAACGGAGGTTTAATGTAACCAAAGGACCGAAAAGCGATACAATAAAGGATCTGTTTGAAAAATTTCAACGGACTGGGAACGTGACGGATGAACGTGCTGGAAAGGTAGGGCGACCGCGTACGGCAACCACAGAGGGCAACGCGCAGCTAGTGCAGCGGGTGATCCAACAGCGGCCTCGGGTTTCCGTTCGCCGTGTTGCAGCTGCGGTCCAAATGACGCCAACGTCCACGTATCGTCTCATGCGCCAGAGTTTACACCTCTATCCATACAAAATTCAAACGCGGCAACCCCTCAGCGCCGCTACCATTGCTGCACGAGAGACATTCGCTAACGATATAGTGCACAGGATTGATGACGGCGATATGCATGTGGGCAGCATTTGGTTTACTGACGAAGCTTATTTTTACCTGGACGGCTTCGTCAATAAACAGAACTGGCGCATATGGGGAGCCGAAAAGCCCCATGTTGCAGTCCCATCGTCCCTGCATCCTCAAAAAGTACTGGTCTGGGCCGCCATTTCTTCCAAAGGAATCATTGGCCCATTTTTCAGATCCGAAACGATTACTGCATCACGCTATCTGGACATTCTTCGTGAATTTGTGGCGGTACAAACTGCCTTAGACGACACTGCGAACACCTCGTGGTTTATGCAAGATGGTGCCCGGCCACATCGCACGGCCGACGTCTTTAATTTCCTGAATGAATATTTCGATGATCGTGTGGTTGCTTTGGGCTATCTGAAACATACAGGAGGCGGCATGGATTGGCCTCCCTATTCGCCAGACATGAACCCCTGTGACTTCTTTCTGTGGGGACACTTGAAAGACCAGGTGTACCGCCAGAATCCAGAAACAATCGAACAGCTGAAGCAGTACATCTCATCTGCATGTGAAGCCATTCCGCCAGACACGTTGTCAAAGGTTTCGGGTAATTTCATTTAGAGACTACGCCATATTATTGCTACGCATGGTGGATATGTGGAAAATATCGTACTATAGAGTTTCCCAGACCGCAGCGCCATCTGTTGTTGAAAATTGTAACTACTGTAATTTCGAAAGTTTGTCTGTCTGAAAATGTACTGTTGTCACAAGCATATTGCAACAAACGGTGTATTTCTATCGCTGCTCGTTTAGTTTTTATTGCCGTTTCAAATATACCGGTCATTTTTGAAACACCCTGTATATATGTTATTAAAAACTGACTTTGATTCTCCTGTAGTAGTACACAGTGCAGGTACGCGGGATAACCTTACCTATCCACTTGCTGGAGCTGACAGTAAACAAATTTAAATACTCTGATTGAAAAAAAAATCACAACACCAAAAAGTCATTGTGCGGGATAAGCGGAAGTTGGTATTCTTATTTCTACATCTGAATGACTGTGTCTCTTAAGATTTCGCGCCAGTTGCAAAAGATTGGCGCTGGTAGCGCCACTATAAGGATGCAAATGTGGTTTGTTTTAAATACACGCTGTAACGGTGGTGAGCGTCCGTTACCTTTGAGACAGGACGTGGTGAGTTGGTATTGGTCAAATACGCCTTTAAGGGGACAAAGACGCCGTCGTCAACAACACACTGAGAGTAAATGACGTCATGTAATAGGGCTATGAGAAGCTGGATGTTCCTTCTGCGGTACTGAAGAAAGACTTCAGAAGGCACTGTCTTTGACTGCTAGCAGTGGTGGTCACGAGAATGTATCGTCGCAAGACTACTGGTCTCTGAAACGGCCACGTGGCACTACCGAGAGGGAAGACCATACATAACTGTATCATAACTGTATCTGCAGCAGCGGTTCGTACCACAGTGACACAACTAATTGTTAGAAAACGGTTACTTCAAGTACAGCTCCGAACCAGACGCCCTGTAGCGTGCATTCCACTGAGCCCCAAACCACCACCATTTGCACCTTCAGTTGTATCAAGCGAGAGATCATTGGGGAGCAGGATGGAGGTCTGTTGGGTTTTTTGATGAAAACTGGTTCTGTCTCGGTGCCAGTGACAGTCGTGTGCTGGTTGGCCAGGTGAAGACCTGCAACCAATTTGTCTGCGTGTTAGATTCACTGGACCTACTCCTGGAGCTATGGTCTGGGGAGCGATTTCGTTTAACAGCAGGTACACGCACGTGGTTATCCCACGCACCCTGGATGCAGATTTGTACTTCAGTCCGGTGTTGTGCTGCCATTCATGAACAGCACTCTGGGAAGTGTTTTCCAACAGGATAACGCTCGCCTAATACCGCTGTTGTAAGCAAACATATTCTTCAGAGTGTCAATATATTGCCTTGGCCTGTGCGATCACCAGATCACCTGATCCTCGGACGAGAACTCTAGCGCCATCCACAAACAGCACTAACCGGCCCTGTTTTTGACCGACCATGTGCAACAGGCATCGGACACCATCCCACAAACTGATATCCGGCACCTGTATAGCGCAATGCATGCACGTTTGCATGCGTGCATTCAACATTCTGGATGTTACACCGGTTATTAATGTACCAGCATTTCACATATGCAATGGCTTAGCTCGCGCTTATATTAACATGTGATCTTGCAGTGTTAATCACTTACAAAGATTACTCAAACAAATGCATGCTCCATATTTCATTACTCTAAATTACTTACGTTTCAGTGTTGCGATTTTTTTCCGTTAGCGTAGAAGGTAAATGCTCATCTGTCATTCAGTTAACATTTGCTTGATAATACGTATTTTTCATTTTGCTTCTGAACAGAAAGTCATATGATATGATCAATACATAGGGGACACCTTCTGCGCAGTATAGTATTGTAGATTCAGAAAATTGCCCGATGGAAAAAAATCATACGCTTTTAGTTCTTCTTCCCGAAACTAACCTCTGCATTTAGGCAAACGAGGAATCATGATTTTGCCAATAAACTGCTTGCCAGTTTATGACTAACGAGATAACTGCAAAGTCATCTTACTTAACTAAGTTCCAGCTAACAGTCTCAACAATGACCTGACCCTCTTGACCACAAGAATGGACAAGTATTCTCCTTACTCATCAAGTGGCCATCGGAATACCCTCACCTCTGTGTTCCTGTTTTCTTTGGGAGACTAGTACTCGTTCTTCAGGAAAAGACAGTTTTTGCTTTCCCTGTATGAATAATAGTAATGGTACTGTACTTGTTATGTTTTTCAGTTGTTAGTAGAGAGTACATCCATAATTGCGCTTGTATGTCCTGTTGAAGCCAGTTATTTTATTGTGAAAACAACGTTACTGTGTCTAGAGATGGAAACATATTAGATGACAGACATCCCAGTAATTTCGTTCGTAAAACTTTGTTTGCCATCGCTGGACAGTCTACGACGCACAAACTCACGTATCTTATTATCGACATATATCAATGAATATAATCCAGAACGAGCAGCTGAGGATGAATCACACTTACCTCACGCCACGTCCATTGTATTCTTGTTGAAGAAACAGAGGTAGCAACTGATAAGTCTGTTTTGTAGCTACAGCTCTTGTGAAATCTACATACCAAATCTGGGATCCGTACTTGCGTCATTGAAATACGCAGTAATCGATAACCAATGTTCAATAGCTGTTCTAGCTGGCCGGTGTGGCCGTGCGGTTCTAGGCGCTTGAGTCTCGAACCGCGTGAACGCTGCGGTCGCAGGTTCGAATCCTTCCTCGGGCATGGATGTGTGTGATGTCCTTAGGTTAGTTAGGTGTGAGTAGTTCTAAGTTCTAGGGGACTGATGACCACAGATGTTAAGTCCCATAGTGTACAGAGCCATTTGAACCATTTACTTAATCGCTGTTCACCGAATGTGTGCTGCTTAAAGATAACTCATTCGTTAGAAATTTTCTCTCGAAGTAGAAATCAGTGAATGATAAGCACACTACGATTGTCATAGGTAGAACCTGTTCAAGTAAACTTAGCTCAGACAAAAAAGGTGGCTAGAGTTTGACGTCTGTACTCCACAAACCATCTTATCGAATGGCAGAGGGTACTTCTGGTACCACTGTGGTTCTCTTCTCATTTCCTGTTAGATTCGCCGATCTACATCCACATCTACACCCATACTCCGCAAGCCACCTGACGGTGTGTGGTGGAGGGTACCTTGAGTACCTCTATCGGTTCTCCCTTCTAATCCAGTCTCGTATTGTTCGTGGAAAGAAAGATCCCACACCGGTGAGCAGTATTCTAGCAGTGGGCGAACAAGTGTACTGTAACATACTTCCTTTGTTTTCGGACTGCATTTCCTTAGGATTCTTCCAATGCATCTCAGTCTGGCATCTGCCTTACAGACGATTGATTTTATATGGTCATTCCATTTTAAATCACTTCTAATATCCCTACTCCTAGATAATTTATGGAATTAACTGCTTCCAGTTGCTGACCTACTGTACTGTAGCTAAATGATAAAGGATCTTTCTTTGTATGTATTCGCAGCACATTACTAGTCTACATTGAGATTCAATTGCCATTCCTTGCACCATGCGTCAATTCGTTGCAGAACCTCCTGCATTTCAGTACAATTTTTCATTGTTACAACCTCTCGATATACTACAGCATCATCCGCAAAAAGCCTCAGTGAACTTCCGACGTTAATCACAAGGTCATTTATATATATTGTGAATAGCAGCGGTCCAACGACACTTCCCTGCGGCACACCGGAAATCACTCTTACTTCTGAAGACTTTTCTCCATTGAGAATGACATGCTGCGTTCTGTTATGTAGTAACTCTTCAATCCAATCACACAATTGGTCTGATAGTCCATATGCTCTTACTTTGTTCATTAAACGACTGTGGGGAACGGTATAAAACGCCTTGCGGAAGTCAAGAAACACGGCATGTACCTGGGAACCCGTGTCTATGACCCTCTGAGACTCGTGGACGAATAGCGCGAGCTGGGTTTCACACGATCGACTTTTTCGAAACCCATGCTGATTCCTACAGAGTAGACTTCTAGTCTCCAGAAAAGTCATTATTCTCGAACATAATACGTGTTCTAAAATTCTACTACTGATCGACGTTAGAGATATAGGTCTATAGTTCTGTACATCTGTTCGACGTCCCTTCTTGGAAACGGGGATGACCTGTGCCCTTTTCCAATCTCTTGGAACGCTACGCTCTTCTAGTGACCTACGGTACACCGCTGCAAGATGGGGGCTTCGTAGGGTGATGAACTGTTGATGAATCTCCGTATGCCCTCCTTTTTTTTTTTGGAGTCATCAGCCTTCTGACTGCTTTATGCTGCCCGCCACAAATTCCTCTTTTGTGCCAACCACTTCATCTCAGAGTGCCACTTGCAACATACGTCCTCAATTATGTGCTGGATGTATTCCAATCTCTGCCTTTCTGTACAGTTTTTGCGCTCTGCCGTTCCGTCTAGTACTATGGAAGTTATACCCTGATGTCTTAACAGATGTCCTATGATCCCGTCTGTTCTCCTTGTCACTGTTTTCTCGTACATAGTCCTTTTCTCTCCGATTTTGCGCAGAACTCTCTCATTCCTTATCTTACCGACCCACTTAATTTTCAACATTCGACGTCTCAAACGCTTCGATTCTCTACTGTTCCGGTTTCCTCACAGTCCATGTTTCACTACCATACAATGCTCTTACTTCTTCGATTTTCTGGACGTGGTCACTTCTGGAGACATATGTGAGAGGAAGGGCTATGTTGCCCAAATGTTCTAATACTTAATCTCGAAATTTTATTAGCAAACCTCTCCGTGATAAACAACGGCGTTTTTTTAACGTCTGTCACGGAATTTTCTTGAGTATCTTCGTAAGTTCCCGCACCTACTAATAAACTAGTCGTTGGATCTTCTTTACTTGACAATTTAACCTAACCTCGTAGTGGTCGCAGGCTGATAAGCAATACCCAAGAATTGGTCTAATGAGTATTTTGTAAATCACTTCGTTCGTGGAAAATTACATTTCCTTAAGATTCTTTCACTAAACGTGAGCCTGGCATCTGCTCCTCCCGCAATTAATTTTATGCGGTAATTCCACTTCAGGTCACCCTGCAAGGGATTTTACTGTTGTTCTTGGTTCCAATGATTTTTTGCCGATAGCGTAGCCAACATTAATAGATCCCTTTTTTCTTTTTTTTCTTTATTTAGTTACTGACATGTTTGGATGAACAGAAACTAATGACGATTCACACCCGTCCGAAATTAATTCGAAATAAATTCCTAGCTGTGATAGGTGTAGGTGTACAACCTAATGGTTGTACAGTTATACCTGTCACAGCTGAAGCCAAGAGATTCGCATTTAACAAATTCATTTCGAATTAATTTCGGACGGCTGTCATCCGGACATGCAAGGAAATAGTATATGCCGAGGCTGGCACAAGACGATAACATCTTGGGTTTCGATGCCTTATACTGTCGTTCTCACTGGTGCTCGAATGCAGAATAAAGCTGCGAGCATTAAGTGACAAAGGTAGGGCACATGAAGTTTGGGTTCGTCCGGGAGGCGTGCACGGATAGCCGAAGCGGTTGTGCCGCGGTGGATGGCCTTCCTCCGGTCTTTATTTACATTGTCGTGCGTCTACTCCGAGGGGCTACGTCATGAGTGATGATCAATGAACGCGCGGAAAGCCCGATTACCATATCCCGTACGATATGACAGGAATGCCCGCAGTCGTTGATTCTGTACGCCATCGCCCTCGAACCACTGTTTCATGGACTGTGATGCCCGCTGATGGGAATTGCGTTGTGGTTCAAATGGCTCTGAGCACTATGGGACTTAACATCTCAGGTCATCAGTCCCCTATTGCGGGTGATTACCTGTACCACATTTTTCCTTTTTTTTTTACAAGTCATGAAGGATACGCGTCAATATAATTTTGCACAACTGGTTCCTTGTGGCAAGGAAACAATAACAGCACATTGTACAATAATGAAAAATAGAAAAGAATAGACCACCCTCCCTGCGTAACAAACAAAACGGCAGCACACCCGTGGTTGTATGGGAGTGGCTACAAGTTGATCCCCTTGTACTGCAGACCAGATCTGGACACACAGTCTCGAAGAAAAATGCCGTATGTCAAAGTTACTGTTCCTGTATTGAGAATTAGACTCGCTATGGCTTACCTTCTCATGCCCAGCACACCGCAGCTGCCGGTAGGCTTCAAGGAAAAGCCCAAAAACTGGGTGGCATAGTATTGTCGACGGGGGGGGGGGGGGGGGGGGGGAATCTGAAGACGAGTAAAACGTTGATCTATGGCGGGGTATTAGTCTTAAACGTCTCACCCGGGAATAAAAGAGACTGTGGGGCCACTGCGTGTGGGCTGTGCGAAGAAGAAGGGCAAGCATTTTGATTATGAAGTGCTGCTTTCCGCAGAAGATGCGCATTCCAGACCATGTGCATTTCGTATCAAGCAGACGTCATTGTCGTTTAATAGGAGAGGCAGCCATATTAGTGACATGGAGCCGATGCTACGTCATGTTTTTCGTTGATCACCAGATACGAGTTTGGGCGTTCGCGTCGAGAATGGGGTGGTGTACTCTACGCCAGACCACAGACCTAGGTTGACATCGTTCCATCGCATTTCGAGTATACCCTCTCATCATCAGGCTGTAAACAATAAACGCAGTAGGGGTCCTGGTGCACGGGAGATCGCCGTGGACGCAGTCAACGAAAAAAGTCTTGATGTAGGAAAGCAATGAGGATACTTGCGCCACTGCAATAAGTGTAGTCGGGAGGAGGTCCCCAGCTCTTCGGTCGGGGTACCCGATAAACTCTGCCGACATCGGCTCCACGACTTTATCATCGTACTGACGTACACTGCCACCCTCGTACTTTGTATGTAGAGTGTTTGTATCCTGTTGAACTTACAGCATCAGACCAGTGCTCAAGAAGTAGTCATAGACCTTCGTCAACTTGTGCGCCGTCGTCTTCGACATCGGTGAATCATTTCAGTTTCAGAAGTAGACTGCCTCGGACGCTCGTGCATATCCCTTGAAGAAGTGTGAGAACAATTACCAAACATTTAACAGTATCTTGTAATCGAAACGGGGCCACAGTACCTTCCAGGACACCTCTGCCTATTACCGTTTCTCCAGGCTTCCTTAAATTCATACGGCTGCCCGCAGCAGTTTACGCCACGCTTGTCCGCCATACTCTTTAGTATTGCTGTGCGTTGTCGGATCCGCATCAGGTGGGACTGACGGATGACATTGAAAAAGTTCAAAGAAGGGCAGCTCGCTTTGTATCATCGCGAAATAGGGGAGATAGTGCCACAGACATGATACATAAATTGGAGTGGAAATCATTACAACAAAGGCGTTTTTCGACAGGATCTTCTCATGAAATTTCAATCACCAGTTTTCTCCTACGATTGCGAAAGCATTCCGTCGGCACCCACCTAAATAGGGAGAAGTGATCCTCACGATAAAATAAGAGAAATCAGCGCCCACAAAATTTAAGTGCTCGTTTTTCCCGCGTGGCGTTCGAGACAGCTTGAAGGTGATTCATTGAAACCTCTGCCAGGCAATTTATTGTGAATTGAAGAGCAATCATGTAGATGTAGATGTCATGGCAGAAGGAACATGTAAAACAAAACACTGGCGGTGCACAATGTAACCAGAGTGCATTCTCCCCATGATTCTGTCGTTCTGTTCTTAAGTGTTTCCCACTAAAATGAGTTGGAAAAAATGAGTTGTAACTTGGAAACAAAGCGTTTCCAGTCCCATGTTCATATAACATAATTTCTTCGTCAACGTGTGAGGAATGTGTCCTGGAATTTATACAACACAGTTTTGTTACAATGTGTATGTGTTTATATTATCTTGCTTTAAGCGGAGTGAGTTGCAATTATGCGCATATTCGAAAATGTTTCTTCAGCAAGATTCGGCTGTTTTACGTTTCTTTCACGACCATTCGTGGCTGTTAACAATTTACTAATATTTGGAATGCAAAACATAGTAATTATTTCGTTAATTAAGTTGTTAAATAATTAAAAACAAATATTAATCTGACGCTTGGCTTTCTCGCCGCTGGGGGCACTAGCATCGTTCCCACTGTTAGAAGATAACTACTGTGACACGACCGTAAGAGAAAGCCTAAACACTCGATGTCTAACGTATACGGCCTATGTCTAAAATTTAATAAAACGCTAGCCTGTCACAAAATCTCAAACACCGGATAATTTTACAATCCAAGACATTACTCCCGACAGCATTAAAACACTAGGTTTGACCTAACTAACCTAAGGACACCACACACATCCATGCCCGAGGCAGGATTCGAACCTGCGACCGTAGCTGTCACGCGGTTCCAGACTGAAGCGCCTAGAACCGCACTGCCACACCGGCCGGCTAGGTTTGTCCGGGCTACTCGTGAACATATGGTAAACCTAACAAGTATCCACTTAGACACTGAGCACAACAACCAGCGGTTTAATCCTCCAGTTGCAACTTATATTGTAGGTTAATTAATATAAATCATACAGGTTGATTTTGCACTAGCTGTACTCTGTCATGGACAAACTAATCGAAAAGGTAGAGAATGTACGAGATGATTGAAAAGATTGCCAACAAATTGAAGGAACTGGTAGATGAGTCGAAATGCGACAACTTTTTATTAAAGACTCACAGCAAATAATCACGAGCCAGCGAAGGCTCTGCAATATCAGGGACATTAAGGACACTCAAAGCACAATCGGACTAAGTTCAGCGAAGTTAATGCATTGTTCGCTCAACAGTTTTTTGCATTATAGAAGATGTTCAAAATGGCGACCATCACTTTCAGTCTTCGGAGAAGATTGTACCATACCGTACCAAGTACACCACATATCGGACGAAACTCATCAAGACGCTGCAAGTATCCTGGAGTGAACTAGCCTTATGTACACGAGATTTTTGATGTGCCCCATCGAAAAATATCAAAACGGTCAGGTCAGGGGAGCGAGGTGGCCATGCAAGTGGACCTCAGCTTCCGATCCAAGGCCTGCGATATGTGGCATTAGGACGTCGCGTATTTGCATAGAAAAGTGTGCCATCCACTTCTAATTGAACAAGATGACGTGCACAGTAACAGTACATAATATTTGATGAACATGTGGCGTGTGTGCATTGATTGTCCTCGTTGTTAGTGACATTCCATAGCTTTCCCTGGCTCAGGGCTACTTCCGAGACCATAGAGTTTTTGTTCCAAAGTTGTTGTATTTCGACACATCCTTCAGCTCCTTCAGTCTATGCGCAAACTTTTGAATCACCCTGTATACTCGCGAGCAACTACCTAGAGTAAGAGCTGAAAGAAACGAAAATTACCACACATTGAGCGTAGTATGGTATAAATCAAAAATATTCCAAAGAGAAGTCCCTTTGACTGTTCAAAGATGCCACTAAACCCGTCCAAGGATGCAAAGATCCGTGCATGAGCAGCGGCTATTAGACGGAGTGGGCCCGAGAGCCGATCAGTTCCAGTCATTCCACCAGGAAGGAGGTACACGGCTCGTGATGTTAGTTGTTCAACCACGCCCAGTCGGTCAATACCGCGGTTCGATCGCGTCCGCATTGTGACTTTGTGCCAGGAAGGGCTCTCAACAAGGGAAGTGTCCAGGCGTCTCTGAGTGAACCAAAGCGATTTTGTTCGGACATGGAGAAGATACAGAGAGACGGGAACTGTCGATGACATGCTCAGGCCGCCCGAGGGCTACTACTGCAATGGATGACCGCTACCTACGGATTACGGCTCGGCGGAACCCTGACAACAACGCCACCATGTTGAATAATGCTTTTCGTGCAGCCACAGGACGTCGTATTACGACTCAAACTGTGCGCAATAGGCAGCTTCACTCCAGACGTCCATGGCGAGGCCCGTCTTTGCAGCGCGGTACAGATGGGCCCAACATGCCTAATGGACCGCTCAAGATTGCCATCACATTCTCTTCACCGAGGAGGGTCGCCTATGCCTTCAAACAGAAAATCGTCGGAGACGTGTTTGAAGGCATCCCGGTCAGGCTGAACGCCTTAGACACACTGTTCAGCGAGTGCAGCAAGGAGGATGTTCCCTGCTGTTTTGGTGTGGCATTATGTGTGGCCGACGTAAGCCGCTGGTGGTCATGGAAGGCGCCGTAACGGCTGTACCATACGTGAATGCCATCTTCCGACGAGTGGTGCAACCATATCGGCAGCATATTGGCGAGGCATTTGTCTTCATGGACGACGATCCGCGCCCCCATCGTGCACATCTTGTGAATGACTTTCTTCAGGATAACGACATCGTTCGAATAGACTGACCAGCATGTACTCGAGACATGAACCCTATCGAACATGCCTGGGATAGATTGAAAAGCGCTGTTTATGGACGGCGTTATGAACAAAACACTCTGAGAGATCTACGCCGAATCGCTGTGGAGGAGTGGGACAATCTGGACCAACAGTGCCTTGATGAACTTGTGGATAGTATGCCACGACGAATACAGGCTTCCATCAATGCAAGAAGGCGTGCTACTGGGTGTCAGAGGTAGCGGCGTGTACAGCAATCTGGACCACCACCTTTGAAAGTCTTGCTATATGGTGGTTCAACATGCAATGTGTGGTTTTCATGACCAATGAAAAGGGCGGAATGTTGATTCCTATTCCAATTTTCTGTACAAGTTCTGGAACTCACGGAACCGAGGTGACGCAAAACACTTTTTGATGCGTGTACATAAGGTTTCGTTGACATCGAGGTCATTAGAGACGGGGCACCTGGAGTGGTGCAAGGATGGGGAAGGAAACTGGCCGTGTCCTATTCAAAGGAACCATCCCGGCTTTTGCAATAAGCGAGTCATGGAAATAACGGATAACCAAAGATTGGATGGCTGGATTCGGATCCGAACCGTCATCCACCCGAATGGTAAGCACTGCGCCACCCATTCGGTGATGATGTACTGGATGGCTGCATACTGAACGAGGGCAAGAGATCTCTGAAGAGCTGAACGAATTTGCTGTTGCGAAAGTAGAGTACATGCAGAAGGAAGATGCAAGAAATACGTAGTAGGAGGTACAGCAGCAGGCAGAAATGTTTTTTTATATTAAAAAATCAGTTTTCTTAGTGGCTAGTTTACTGGTTGAGACCCACTACGAATTATGTTCTGGTGGAGACTCTTCATCTCATAGCAACACTTAAAACTTACGTCCTCACTTATTTGCTGCATGTATTGCCCCGAAGTTTTTAGCCTCTGCGGCTCCATCTAGTACCAGTTCTGAGAATTTTACTCACCAGTTTTTAAACGCGTGAAATATTTATCAAGACATGTTTCGAGACTACGTTATCTCATTATCAAGTGCTTAAAATTTCTATGTCATTAGGCGCCGTCTTGGGATTACGTTACCTCGTTCACCATCACAAGTCGTGATAAATATTCGACACATCTGACAGCTGGTGCGTGAAATTCTCAGTACTGATTCATGACACAGCAGCACAATGGCTGCACAGGAGATACCCCTTCAGTAACGTGGAAGTTATTCTCTGAAGTCCTAACACATGTGTTATCATCCTGATCTTTCTTCTTGTCAGTGTTTTCCATATGTTCGTTTCCTCATTCCTTACCTCACCAGTCCACATAATTTTCAACAGGCTTCTATAGCTCCACATTTCAATCGCCTCAATTCTCTTCATTTCCTGTTTTCCAATTGTGCCATACAATGATGTGCTCCAAAACAGAAAAATAGGTAAATGTCTTCTACGGATTAAGGCAGATATTTGAAACTAATAGATTCCTCTTGGCCAGTGATGCCCTCTTGGTCTATCCAATATGCTTCTTTATATCCTCCTCACTTCCTCACTATCACATGATATTTTGTTTCCAAGGAAGGAGAATTCATTAAGTTCGTCTCCTTCGTGGTCACCAGTCCCGATGTTAACTTTATCGCTAATCTCATTTCTGCTACTTGTTATTGCTATCATCTTTCTTCGATTAACTGTCAATCCATATTCTGTTCTCATTAGACTGTTCACCCCATTCAACAGATCCTGTAATTCTTCTTCTCTTTCACTTACTAAAACAATTTTACCATCGAATTTTATCACTGAGATCCTTTCAACCTCAATTTAAATCCCACTCTTGAACCTTTCCTTTATTTCCGACATTATGTGTCCGTCGTACAGACTGAATAGTAGGGCGAAAGATTGCATCCCTGACTTACTCTCTTTGTTAATGCGAACACTTTCTTCTTGGCCATCCATTTTTATTGCTGCCTCTTGGTTCTTGAAGATATTGTAAAATGCCCGTCTTTCCCTATTGCTTACTCCTATTTTCCTCAGAATTTCGGCCGCTTTTTCTCTTTGTATCACGATCTGACTGCATATTTGTGCAAATTTTTTAGAATAATGGCGAAACAGCAACACGAGATGGTATTTAAGAGTTTGCCTCCAAGAACCTTCAATTGCGAGTTTTCCAAACACAGATATCCACAGTATAAAAGAAGCCTCAGCTTGTTGTCGGATTTTCCTAAACTCTGTAGCCCCGTCGTAGCTTCTTCTGATTTATTCCATTCTTGGTATGCGGAAAATGAAGTCATGGTCATCTGAATCACCAATAGCTGATATTTCTGAATATAACGGTTACCTGAGCCTTCAACGCGTGATTTGAGCGGATATAGGGAGAGTATATCAGCAAATATATGAGTTTCGAAGTAGGGTAGCTACGATAATGATAGTCAAAACTTTTATTGTTCCTCGTATCATTTGTAAGGTTTAAAAACTGTTTTGCTTCACACAAACAACAAAGCGAAGCACCCTACTGGTCTACCCTCTGTGCCCTCCATTTTGTTGATCTGAAGTTAATCTAAACCGCTCATTAAAAGAAAAAAATATACTTGATGTAAACTGTGTTTGCTTCAGGTAACATGATCACTAAAACCACAATTATCGCGACCCAATTCCGTCTTACTGTATGTTTAGATTTAACAAGATATTTCGTTTAAAAGGATGTTTATTAAGCTTGGTTTTTATCATACATAAATAATTCTCCATTTTCTTAAACATCTGGAACTAACAAAAAATATATCTAATGATAGATAACATTCCAACATGCGAGCTGCTGGTTTGAAAATCTAGGTCATAAAAACTATAACAACTACACAAGGCAGTTTGGTATGGGATGAATTCAGAATGTGTAGTAGAATTCAGCACGAAGGAATACTTATTTTTGGTGGATCGAGCACTCAAATGTAACGAAACGATTCGTGTCTCTCCGATACTGGACAGCAGATGGGAGATATCTTATCTCCCCATCACCCGATAAAAAGCATCTGGCGATGTATTCGAGTTGGATGATTGTTCCTATTTGTCAACCTGTGCTGACAATCTGGCAGATACGATGAAACCGAATACGCGATAAAGACTACAATCGCGATAAAGACTACACTGTTTAACGCCAGTGTGAGAACAAATTTATCGATCAGTTTAGGTGGAATTCACATATTGCTGCGATCATGAAACTCCCGATTAGGGTCTCGTCTCCCAATGTAAACGCTCTTGGAAGGGCAGCTTCCTTCATACAGCCCTCGTTTTCTGTAAAACTGAGAGATAATGACAGGAAACATCTATTACTAACTTAAGTCTCGTCAGAGTATCACTCAAGAACGATGGACCTTGCCAATGTTGCGTGGCTTGTGTACGTCAACGATGCAGCCATACCGTAGGTGCAACCATAACAATGGGATATGTATGGAGAGGCCCAGCTAATCAGTGATTCCTGAAGAGGGCAAGCAGCCTTATCTTCAGTAACAAGGGCAACAACTGCTGCAACAATGGTAGATTATCAAAACACAAATGAGTTTGACCGTGGTGTTATAGTCCGCGCACAAGCGATGGGACACAGCATCTCCGACGTAGCCATGAAGTGAGTATTTTCCCGTGCGACCATTTCACTAGTGTACCGTGAATATCAGGAATCTGGTAAAACATCAAACCTCCGTGATCACTGTGGCCGGGAAAAGATCCTGCAAGAACGGGATCAACGATGATTCAAGTGCATCGTTCAACGTGACAGAAGAGCAAACCTTCCGCAAATTGCTGCAGGTGTCAACGCTGGGCCATCAACAAGTGTTACCGTACGAAACATTCGACGAAACATCATCGATATCAGCTTTTGGAGACGAAGGGTACACTCGTGTACCCTTGATGAATGCGCTAGACAGAGCTTTACGTCTCGCCTGGGCTCGTCTACACGGACATTGGGCTGTGGATGACTGGTCGTACGAGTCTCCCTCAAATTGTAACGAACGGGTGGACGTGTAAGGGTATGGAGACAGCATCATGAATCCATAGACCCTGCATGTCAGCAGGGGACTGTTCAAGCCGGTGGAAGCTCTGTAATAGTGTGGAGCGTGTGCAGTTGGAGTGATATGGAACCCCCGATACGTCTAGATACGACTCTTACAGGTGACTCGTACGTAAGCATCCTAACTGACCGTCTGCATCCATTCAAGTCCATTGTGCTTTCTAACGGAAATGGAAAATTCCAGCAGGGCAACCCCACACGTCCAGAATTGCTACAGAGTGGCTCCAGGAAAACTCTTCTGAGTTTAAACATTTCCACAGGTCACCAAATTCCCTAGATATGATCATTATTGAGCATATCTGGGATGCCTTGCGACGTGCTGTTCAGAAGTGATGTACAGTCATACTCAAAAGTATCTGAACGACCTGAATTGCATTTCGCCTGATTCGCATGCAACCGGCATAACGCAGCTGTCTAGCAGGTCCTCTAATCGCTCCTTGGTACAGTCGTTTGACTATTGAAAATGGTTCCAACAAGTCACCACTAGAAAACACTGCTCTGTATCGCAGTAACTCATGATGTAAAGTAATACCACGATGCTACAAATATCAGGGAACACCTTATCACAGATAAGACTGTCCTTAATGCTTGTAAGCTCACATTTATTACAATAAATGACATACCTGAAATGTTACCACTCTCATTATTATGACAGATAGGCAATGCACGTAGTAAGCCGGCCGGTGTGGCCGTGCGGTTCTAAGCGCGTCAGTTTAGAACCGCGTGACCGCTACGGTCGCAGGTTCGAATCCTGCCTCGGGCATGGTTGTGTGTGATGTCCTTAGGTTAGTTAGGTTTAAGTAGTTCTAAGTTCTAGGGAACTGATGACCTCAGTAGTTAAGTCCCATAGGGCTCAGAGCCATTTGAACCACGTAGTAAGTTCGTCGTATTCATGATTTCCTGCTCAAAGTAACATACAGTACTTATTATTTAACACAAAATGATATTAAAAATTTAAGTTATCCACGAGCAGCTAGTTGAGAATATGTATGAACTTCAAATGACACGACGAACCGTCTCGTTCTGCATATGGATTCAAACCCAGGTCAGGCAGACTAAGCAAAGATTTCGTGACTGACGCAAGCTAACAGTCATTCCTGAATAGGCATACAGAGAGTGATATACCTCGATTTTAGACAGTATCAGTTAGCAAATATCAACTTTAAATTACATAACACAAACATTTTAACGGACGCGAATTCCTCCCCAGCATCTCTTGTCCCTATTAACGAACTACGAGAGATGTTAAATATTGCTTCTTCACAAGTAACTTACTTGAAATGCCGTGAGGTAAAGCTTTGTGTTGGACAGGGATTCGAGCCCAGAACCTAATCGGATGATATCGAAACACAACCAACTGTGACATATCGGATTTCCTTGCCAGTAGCTAGATGTTTTAACTGAAATGACGAGAAGAAACACTAATTTTTTCCTTCCCAGGACTCCAACCCGGTACCTATCGCTGTTATATTCTAGAGAAAACCAACGTTAAATATGGGTTTGTTGCCCCAGCAGCGACATGTGAGTATGTTTGAACTAGAAATAATATGACGAAGAGTTCAGTGCTCACTGGGAATAGAGCCCCACACATATCGTTGTTGACTACACACAAAGAGACGCCAGCTACCGAAATTTTCTCCACCAGCAGCTCGGAATAACATCTTGAACTTACAGTGATCTCGCAAATAGTTCTGTGTCCCACTGGGAGTCAAAACCGTCAGATATCGTTAGTGTTGACAACGAATGAAAAAACATTAAAAATCAAAATTATTATCCACCAGCAGATAGGTGTTCTCATGCTAGAGCTTGATAATACATAATGAAATCTTTAGTGCCGGGCCAGGATTCGAACCCATTTACACGTTATATGTGGAGATGTTGAGGAATCTGCAGTTTTGAACAAACAACAAATTGTAGCCGAGCTGTATTGCCACGAAGGGATCAAATTCCGCGTTAAGAGCGGTCTGAGTTGCATTCTCAGTTCTGAACCAATTTTATCGACATACAGAAGCTCAGATAAAAGATAGAATAAGTGTCCTGTGACTCTACATAGCGTTTGTTTCGTCACTAGAAATAAATAACTAGTATAAGAAAGGTTACTGGTGATAGAGTTTCTACATGTCGCCACTCCAAACTTTATTGTGGTTCAACGGCTCTGAGCACTATGGGACTTAACAGCTGTGGTCATCAGTCCCCTAGAACTTAGAACTACTTAAACCTAACTAACCTAAGGACATCACACACATCCATGCCCGAGGCAGGATTCGAACCTGCGACCGTAGCAGTCGCGCGGTTCCGGACTGCGCGCCTAGAACCGCAAGACCACCGCGGCCGGCGTGTGGTTCAACCTAACGTCTACTTGGCAGAGAAGGACTATCATTTTCAATGTAAATTTCAGACCACACTGCCATTATATCTTCTTCACTTCGTGTAGTCAGAAGAGAATGGAATCTTTCTCTCTCTATCTAAAAACGTTGACAGAAGTGGAAATCGAACCCAGACCATAGGTATAAGAACCTACCATCAGTCCAACAGACCACCAAATCCTCTTTTCTGTGACTCATTTTTCTATTGTAACGCCGTTGCGCCAACTGGATGAGAATTCTGACACACAGGCTCCCTGTAGTAAATTGCAGCATGTTCAGTAAATTCATTTACTTGGTTGACCAAATCACCATGAACTAGCTGTCTCGGCTACCCAGTGCATACATTCGACTCTATTTTGTAATCACCGAAATAAAATCACGTAACTGCCACCTATACAGAACTGCCAACAGTGTAGGATGCAGAAATTTAACTAGGAAGTGTTCCTTTCCACATGAGCTATTCTATCGCGCTATCTGTTTGTAAAAAACGTCGTGCAGCGCAAAAGAAAAGCTGTAACTGTTTCTTTCATTGTCAGAAGTCTAGACCCGGCCATTTGCATTATCTCGCAGCACTGTGGTATGCAGAAGTTCTGGAGGAATTGTTGTTCAGCTCTGGAGCTATTGGAGCTATGTGTCAGCTAGTAGCGTAATGGTATGTGCTGTGTACAATAGATAAGATTTCCCAAATTCGAATACATATACTACTAAATTTTTTAAAAACGCAATTCTGCTGTCTGCTGAAGTTACCAGTCTAATGGAACTTTGAACATAATTCCCTTTACTTCTTAACCCAAAATAGTCGCATGTGGAAAAAGGGCTAACTTCTGTGACATTTTTTTTCCTTTCGGGTTTAATAGACAGCCAGGCAGCAGATGCATCTCGAAGCTTTTGTATTATGTATGCGGAGAGCGCCTCGTGCCCAAATACGTCAGAAAAGTATTTTCTACATTAGCTGTCGTGTGGTAGTGGCATTTTATTCTTCTTCAAACATTGTTTGACAGCTTTAACTCAGAATAAGTTTTCTACATGCATGTAATCAATAAACTGCATGTGCATCGTCAGACTGTTATAGATAACATCAGAGAATTCACATATATCGTTGATGATTAATTTCGCTCTCATGTTTACTATTGTTTCAACAACACTAAAGGAAACCTTACGAGAACTGTGCACTGTATTATAAGAAATGAAATAAAACTACCCACGATAACCTTACGACGAAAGTCTGTTTTAATAAAACTGTGTATCTGTACACAAGCATGCCTCTATCGACACGAATTAGTAAAATACTACTCACTTAAATTTTGATTGGGTCTGTGTTTAATTGGTATGCTGTGTCATACTCAAGAGGTATGCGAATGTGGCATTTCATAAATATAGTTATGTATTTCTAGAATCCCAAAATTTGCTTGTCAGCAGCGGAAAGAGGCGTTACCTGTTGTGCAGCATTGTAAGTTTTCCACCATTGCACTATGAGTCGAAAGTATTTTCTTGCGAATTCGTTATTGATGTTTGATATGACGGCTTGTAGCTCTTTCACAGAAGGGGTAAAAACACTGAA
Organism: Schistocerca piceifrons; assembly: GCF_021461385.2. NCBI lineage: Eukaryota > Metazoa > Arthropoda > Insecta > Orthoptera > Acrididae > Schistocerca > Schistocerca piceifrons. The sequence continues at coordinate 197,943,061 of NC_060138.1, read as the reverse complement.
GTCAGTGAGACTGGAACTGCGAACCATAACAGGCTGGGAAATGTGGCCACAATGGTCTGGTGGACAGGTTTAATCACCAGACTGACTTACAAATTGGCAGTCAGGGTGCGTGGGATAACCGCCAGAGTGCTCTTGCTGTTATACGAAATCGCACCCCACACAGGCGTGTAAGTCCAGTGTGTCTAGCATGCAGACAGATTGCTTCCAGGCCCTCAACAGACTTATTTCTAACCAACACACGGGCATCACTGGCACCGAGGCAGAACACAACAGACCTCCAGTACGATGGGCCAGAGCCATACGCCGAACGCGATGCCGCCCGCTGTGACCGAGCGGTTCTAGGCGCTACAGTCTGGAACCGTGCGACCGCTACGGTCGCAGGTTCGAATACTGCCTCGGGCATGGATGTGTGTGATGTCCTTAAGTAGGCTAGTTCTAAGCTCTATGGGACTGATGACCTCAGAAGTTAAGTCCCATAGTGCTCAGAGCCATTTGAACCGAACGCGATGGTGTTCCCTCTTAGTAGTGCCACGTGGCCATCCGAAGCTGTTTCTTGCTACCGTACATTCTCGTGACCACCGCTGCCAGCAATCATGTACAGTGGCTTGGTTCCTGCCAGGTCTTTCTGCAGTAACTCAGAACGAACATCCGACTTCCCCGTAGCTCTATTACACGACCTAGTTCAAACTCAGTGAGGTGTTGATAATGGCATCTTAGTCACCTTAGAGGCATTCTTGACTAACATAAACTCACCATGTCCAATCTCAATGGTAACAAACGCTCACGACCGTGACTGTGCATGTTTGAAGCAAACGTGATTTGCATTCTCCTAGTGGCGCCACTACTGCCAAATTGGATGTGTAGGGTGTCAATTATTGAACTATACGAAATAAAACCGACATAACTTCTGAACGGTTTGCGTTAGGACGTTCAAACTGCACAGTTGGCTGCTGGCCACGATGGGAATTAATTTGCTTTGTTTTAGCAACGAAGCACACTTCCATTTGGATGCGTTTGTCAATAAGCAAAACTGACTCAATTAGGTCTACTGAGAATCCTCATTTCGCGATCGGGAAGTCTCTTCACCCTCAACAGGTGACTGTGTTGTGTGCAGTGTCACGAAATAATCGGTGCGATATTCCTTGATGGCACGGTGACTACCGAACGGTACGTGAATGTTTCGGAGGATGATTTCGTCCCTATTATCCAAAGTTAGCCTGATTTTGACAAGATGTGGTTCATGCAAGATGTAGCTCGACCATATCGAAGAAGGAAAGTGTTTTATGTCCTGGGGGAGCAGTTTGGGGACCGCGTTCTGGCTCTGGGGTACCCAGAGGTTACTAGCACGGGGTATTTTCCGGATCCGAACACATGGACTCCTTTTTGTGGAACTATATTAAAGACGAAGTTTACAGCAATAACTCCAAAATCATTGCTGAGCTGAAAACAACAGTTCAGGAGATCAGCAACAGCATCGATGCTCCGACACTTCAGCGGGTCACGTAGAATTTCACTATTCGTCTGCGCCACATCATCGCCAAGGGTGACAGGCATATAGAACATGTCATAAGCTAAATCCGAATATCTGTAGTGACATTTACATGTTGAATAATGTGTGTGCACGCCGCAGTTTATAAGTAATTTACGTTTTTTTATACACACTACTGCTCATTAACTTCAGTACACTCTATTATTTCAGATTTACAACACAAATCAAATGTTATTTCTCACAAAAGGCAATTCTATTAACCTCTATATATATAATATAATCACAATAATTATATTTTACTTTGATCAATGTATCCTCCTTTGGACTTAATGACTGCGTCACAACCTCGAGGCATGCGGTCAATCAGTTTTTGTAGGTATCGTGAATCTATGAGATTCCACACATCCTTAACAATATTCAAGAGATGTTCCTTGCTGGATATATTAACTTTCCTGATACCTCTGTCCACTTCATCCCAGACCATTTCAACGGGGCTACAATCGGGGCTTTGGGACAGCCATATAATATCATTCAGTACTTTGTGTCTTTCCTTTGATGCAATGTAGTTCATACAGTATGCCGACCGATGTTTTGGGTCATTATCCTGTTGTAAGGTGTACCCTTTCCCGAGCGCAATCCACTTCGTATTGCATGATACAGAAGTATAGGGTGGTACTGGTTCTGATCCATATATCCTTCTATTTTCATAATGGCGGCAGCTCTATCTCCGGCAAAACATCCACAAACCATAACAGAACCTCCACCGTGTTTAACTATAGGTAGAACACACTGCTGGGCTACCCTTTCCCATACAAATCGGCGAACAAATATTCTCCTTCCGCTTCCAAAAATCTCCTTTTTACTGTTGAAACAGATATTTTGTCGCATTAATTTCTACCAATTCTGCACGAATTTGGGGCACTGTTTTGAATCTATTTCTCTTACTGGTAATTCTGATATATGTATCATCTGATATATGTATCATCACTTTTAGTTGCTTTACAGGGTCGTCCTGGTCGTGGTATGTCCTTATTGCTACTTGTTGTCTTCTGGTGGTGAAGGGTGTATTGCATTTCCCCTGTAGACACACTACCGTGTTTCACAATTTGGCAAATAGATAAACCTGCTTGGCTAAGTGCTACAATCGCAGCATGTTTTCCTATGGATATCTATACTCGTGGAGCCATACTAGTGACGTGCACACTTCAGTGTCACGAAGGAACTGACGTGCAGCAACAACCTGTTAGGTATCGTAGCAATGCTTGCCGTTCGCTGCGAACTTCACGTCATTACAGGGAACAACACATGTGCTACAAATGCGACGTCCGCAGGCAAATACGTAAACAGGTAAAGAGTTACATAACGTTTATGTACACAACATTGTTTGTTGGATACTATTGTATCCGGAGGACCACAAACAAAAATCATGACATGTGTACAACTATTGTGCTATTCCTTTTCTTCCTCAACCGTACCCACGGTATTAGACCTGATCTACAGAGAACTAGATGTCATTTATTGGGTTATTGGAATTAAGGAGCGGTAGTGTCGTTCAATGATTATGGCCCTGCAGAAACACACCTATCAATTTTGGTTTATCTCGCACTACCCCTACTGGATTTTTTTTTTGTCCTCACTGTATATCGCTTATGTGGATGTACGTTCTCGAAGCCATGCGGCATTAGCCGAGCGGTCTGAGGCGCTACAGTCATGGACTGTGCGGCTGGTCCCGGCGAAAGTTCGAGTCCTCCCTCGGGCATGGGTGTTTGTGTTTGTCCTTAGGATAATTTAGGTTAAGTAGTGTGTAAACGTAGGGACTGATGACCTTAGCAGTTAAGTCCCATACGATTTCACACACATTTGAACATTTTTGAACGTTCTCGAACCGTCAGTCTGTTTAGCAAGTTCACGGTGACAGTGAATATTTGTTTAAATACGCGGAATATACATTGAACCACCAAAGAAACTGGTATAGGTCTGCGCATTCAACTACAGAGATATGTAAACAGGCAGAATGCTGCGCTGCGGTCGACAATGCCTGTATAAGACAGAGAGGGTCTGGTGCAGTTGAGAGATCGGTTAGTGCTGCTACAATGGCAGGTTATTAAGATTTATGTGAGTTTGAAGGTGGTGTTACAGTCGCCGCATGAACGATGGGACACACCATCCCAGAAGTGGGGATTTTCCCCAACGACCATTTCACGAAAGTACCGTGAATATCAGGAATCCGGTAAAACATCAAATCTCCTACATCGCTGCGGCCGGGACAAATTCTGCAAGAACGGAACCAACGATGACTGAAGAGAATCGTTCAACGTGGCAAAAGTGGAAACCTTCCGCAAATTGCTGCAGATTTCAATGCTGGGTCATCAACCAGTGTGAGCGTGCGAACAATTCAACGAAACGCCATCGATATGGCTTTAGAAGCCGAAGGCCCACTCGTGTACTCTTGATGACTGCACGATACAAAGCTTTACGTCTTGCCTGGGCCCGTCAACACCGAAATTGGACTGTTGACGACTGGAGACATGTTCCCTGGTCGGACGAGTCTCGTTCCATATTGTATCACGGATGGACGTGTGCGGGTATAAGGTCAACCTCATGAATTCATGGACACTGCGTGTCAGCGGGAGACTGTTCAAGCTGATGGAGGCTGTGGCGTATGCAGTTGGAGTGATATGGGACTCCTGATACGTATAGATACGACTATGAAGGTGACACGTACGTAAGCTTCCTGTCTGATCACCTGCATCCCTTCATGTCCATTGCGCATTCCGACGGACTTGGGCATTTTCAGCAGGACAATGCGACACTCCATACGTCCAGAATTGCTACAGAGTGAATCCAGGAACACTTTTCTGAGATTAAACACTTCCAGTGGCCACCAAACTCCCCTCACACGAACGGTATTGAGCAAAAGATTGTTCAAATGGCTCTAAGCACAATGGGAATTAACATCTGTGGTCATCAGTCCCCTAGAACTACTTAAACCTAACTAACCTAAGGGCATCACACACATCCATGCCCGAGGCAGGATTCGAACCTGTGACCGTAGCAGTTTGCGGTTCCGGACGGAGCGCCTAGAACCGCTCGGCCGCCGCGGCCGGCATTATTGAGCATATCTGGGAAGCCTTTCAACGTGCTTTTCACAAGAGATCTCCACCTCCTAGTACTCTTACGGATATACGGGCAGCACTCCAGTATTCTTGGTGTCAGTTCCCTCCAGCACTACTTCAGACATTAGTCGATTCCATGGCACGTCGTGTTGCGTCACTTCTGTGTGCTCGCAGGGCCCTACATGATATTAGGCAGGTGTACCAGTTTCTTTGGCTCTTCAGTGTAGTATATATATGTTAGCTGTTTGAAGATAGCTGCTGGGTTGTCAAGACACCAAGGTGTACGCCTCGCCTGGTGGCCCTGTCAACAGCGTCATTAGATTGTTGATGACCGGAGACATGTTGCCTGGTCGACGTCTCGTTTCAAACTGTATAGAGCGGATGGACGTGTACGGGTATGGAGACAGCCTCATGAATCCATGTCAGCAGAGGCCTGGTGGACGCTCTTTAATGATGTGGGAGTGTGCAGTTGGAGTGATATGGAATCTCCGATACATTTAGATACGAGAGGTGACACGTACGTAAGCATCCTATCTGGTCACCTGCATCCATTAATGTCCACTGTGCGTTCCGACAGACTTGGGCAATCCGAGCAAGACTATGCGACACCACACACTTCCAGAAATGCTACAGAGTGGGTCCAGGAACACAGTTCTGAGTTTAAACACTTCGCTGGCCACCAAACTCCCCAGACATGAAAATTGTTGCGCATATCTTGGGTTGCATTGCAACGTGCGGTTCAGGAAAGATCTCCACCCCATCGTAATCTTACGGGTTTACGGACAGCCTTACAGGATTGGCGGTGTCAGTTCCAGCATTACCTCAAACACTAGTCATCAGCTGCTTGCTCGCGTGGATCCTACACGGTTTTAGAAAGATGTAACAGTTCTTTGGCTCTTCAGTGTACCTCTTTAGACGTGAAATGATTGAATTTTGTGGACACATTTTTATTTGAATTTTTTCGTTGTGTCAACGAAGATATCGATGCCCGAAGGTTTGCTGACGCCTAATGTACACTACTGGCCATTAAAATTGCTACACCACGAAGATGGCGTGCTACAGACGCCAAATTTAACCCACAAGAAGAAGATGCTGTGGTATACAAATGATTAGCTTTTCAAGAGCATTCACACAAGGTTGGCGCCGGCGGCGACACCTACAACGTGCTGACACGAGCAAAGTTTCCAACCGATTTCTCATACACAAACAGCAGTTTGCCGGTGTTGCCTGGTGTAACATTGTTGTGATGTTTCGTGTAAGGAGGAGAAATGCGTTCCATCACGTTTCCGACTTCGATAAACGTCGGATTGTAGCCTATCGCGATTGCGGTTTATCGTATCGCGACATTGCTGCTCGCGTTGGTCGAGATCCAATGACTGGTAGCAGAATATGGAATCGGTGGGCTCAGGAGGGTAATACGGAACGCCGTGCTGGATCCCAACGGCCTCGTATGACTAGCAGTCGAGATGACAGGCATCTCATCCGTATGGCTGTAACGGATCGTGCGGCCACGTCACGATCCCTTAGTCAACAAGACAACAACGATCTGCCCGAACAGTTCGACGACGTTTGTAGCAGCATGGACTATCAGCTCGGAGACGATGGCTGCGGTTACCCTTGACGCTGCATCACACACAGGAGCGCCTGCGATGGTGTACTCAACGACGAACTTGGGTGCACGAATGGCAAAACGTCATTTTTTCGAACGAATCCAGGTTCTGTTTACAGGATCATCATGGTCGCATCCGTATTAGGCGACATCGCGGTGAACGCACATTGCAAGCGTGCATATGTCATCGCCATACTGGCGTATCACCCGTCGTGATGGTAGGGGGTGCCATTGGTTACACGTTTCGGTCACCTGTTGTTCGCATTGACGGCGCTTTGAACAGTGGACGTTACATTTCAGATGTGTTTCGACGCGTGGCTCTACCCTTCATTCGATCCCTGCGAAACCCTACATTTCAGCAGGATAACGCACGACCGCATGTTGCAGGTCCTGTACGGGCCTTTCTGGATACAGAAAATGTTCGACTGCTGCCGTGGCCAGCACATTCTCCAGATGTCTCACCAATTAAAACGTCTGGTCAATGGTGGCCGAGCAACTGGCTCGTCACAATGCGCCACTCAGTACTCTTGATGAACTGTGGTATCGTGTTGAAGCTGCATCGGAGCTGTACCTGTACACGCCATCAAAGCTCTGTCTGACTCAATGCCCAGGCGTATCAAGGCCGTTATTACGGCCACAGGTGGTTGTTCTGGGTACTGATTTCTCAGGATCTATGCACCCAAATTGCGTGAAAATGTAATCACATGTCAGTTCTAGTATAGTATATTTGTCCAACGAATACCCGTTTATCATCTGCATTTCTTCTTGGTGTAGCAGTTTCATCGCCAGTAGTGTATTACCGGCTCGATCACATTACGTAGTGTTGAGAGCAGTAATGGGGATCGGTCGGCCAGCAGGCGAGATAACGGCGGTGGGACGCGGCGGAGGTGACGGCGGCGGCGGCCCGCGAGGCGGGGCCGGCCGCGACATAAAGCCGGTGCCCGCGGGCCCTGTGGCCAGTGCAGCCAGCGCGCCCGCCATGGCCGCCCCCAGCACCGCGCTCCTCTTCCTCCTGCTGGCGGCCGCTGCCGCGTCGGCGGCGGCGCAGCAGCTGGCGTGGTGGCAGTCCGGCGTCGTCTACCAGATCTATCCCAAGTCCTTCAAGGACAGCGACGGCGACGGAGTCGGCGACCTCAACGGTAAGGCACCGGGCCACGCTCTTTCGACGTTTCACAAGACGTTATAACGGTCGCCTAGTCGTAGATATTGCTATAATCGCACTATTTCACTCCCATTTACGGAGCTTGTTAGCACTTGATGTTAGGTTGGCGCCATTAAAATGCATTGTGGAAATCGCTGCTGCTTGCTGGATCGCTGCTGTGTCTCGAAGCTAATGCTGGCTCTAAATCTGGTTGTCTAGGGGTAAAAAGATGAGGTCCCTTGCTTTTGATGTGCTTTTGATGATAAATAATGAGTCTTCAGGTCCAGATTGTATACCGATTAGGTTCCTTTCAGATTACGCTGATACAATAGGTCCCTACTTAGCAATCATATACAACCGCTCGCTCACAGATTGATCTTTACCTACAGATTGGAAAATTGCGCAAGTCGCACCAGTGTTTAAGAAGGGTAGTAGGAGTAATCCATCGAACTACAGACCTATATCACTGGCGTCGGTTTGCAGTAGGGTTTTGGAGCATGTACTGTATTCAAACGTTATGAAACACCTCGAAGGTTCAAAAAATGGCTCTGAGCACTATGGGACTTAACTTCTGTGGTCATCAGTCCCCTATAACTTAGAACTACTTAAACCTAACTAACCTAAGGACATCACGCACATCCATGCCCGAGGCAGGATTCGAACCTGCGACCGTAGCAGTCGCGCGGTTCCGGACTGAGCGCCTTAACCGCGAGACCACCGCGGCCGGCACCTCGAAGGGAACGATCTATTGATACGTAATCAGCATGGTTTCAGAAAACATCGTTCTTGTGCAACGCATCTAGCTCTTTATTCGCGCGAAGTAATGGCCGCTATCGACAGGGGATCTCAGGTTGATTCCGTATTTCTCAATTTCCGGAAAGCTTTTGACACCGTTCCTCACTAGCGACTTCTAATCAAGCTGCGGGCCTATGGGATATCGTCTCAGTTGTGCGACTGGATTCGTGATTTCCTGTCAGGAAGGTCGCAGTTCGTAGTAATAGACGGCAAATCATCGAGTAAAATTGAAGTGATATCAGGTGTTCCCCAGGGAAGCGTCCTGGGACCTCTGCTTTTCCTAATCTATATAAGTGACCTGGGTGACAATCTGAGCAGTTCTCTTAGGTTGTTCGCAGATGATGCTGTAATTTACCGTCTAGTAAGGTCATCCAAAGACCAGTATCAGTTGCAAAGACATTTAGAAAAGATTGCTGTATGGTATGGCAGGTGGCAGTTGACGCTAAATAACGAAAAGTGTGAGGTGATCCACATGAGTTCCAAAAGAAATCCGTTGGAATTCGATTACTCGATAAATAGTACAATTCTCAAGGTTGTCAATTCAACTAAATACCTGGGTGCTAAAATTACGAACTTCAGTTGGAAAGACCAAATAGATAATATTGTGGGGGAGGCGAGCGAAAGGTTGCGTTTCATTGGCAGGACACTTAGAAGATGCAACAAGTCCACTAAAGAGACAGCTTACACTACACTCGTTCGTCCTCTGTTAGAATGTTGCTGCGCGGTGTGGGATCCTTACCAGGTGGGATTGACAGAGGACATCGAAAGTGTGCAAAAAAGGGCAGCTCGTTTTGTATTATCACGTAATAGGGGAGAGAGTGTGGCAGATATGATACGCGAGTTGGGATGGAAGTCATTAAAGCATAGACGTTTTTCGTCGCGGCGAGGGCTATTTACGGAACTTCAGTCACCAACTTTCTCTTCCGAATGCGAAAGTATTTTTTGAGCCCAGCCTACATAGGTAGGAATGATCATCAAAATAAAATAAGAGAAATCAGAGCTCGAACAGAAAGGTTTAGGTGTTCGTTTTTCCCGCGCGCTGTTCGGGAGCTGAATGATAGAGAGATAGTATGATTGTGGTTCGATGAACCCTCTGCCAAGCACTTAAATGTGAATTGCAGAGTAGTCATGTAGATGTAGATGTAGATGTTTATGTAGAAACCAACAAATATTTAAACTTCAAATATTTATTACTCTGGTGGCCATCTTAATTCCACTGTGCACCAAAGACAATGACACAACACAAAGTAGCATTTCTTTTACATGTTCTTTGCAATGATTATCCACCTCGAACAATAACACACATACACTATACAAAAGTGACATTTAGACTCCGTTCCCGACCCTTCTTGCTGCTTGTATTTATAATCTTGTCAAAGTACTACTAAAAAGAGATATAGTTTATAAGTCACATGTACATCTGTTATCGTAATTTGTGCAGAAAAGTTATTAATTTATATCGAGTGACATAATTTAACAGGTTATTAAAATGACAGACAGATTTGTTGACTTGACAGAATAATTCTTTGTTACAAAAAGGCCGTTTTTTATAAGTTGGTCAACTGACTTCTCTAATTTGCATAAATAAGTAAATAACATGAATTAATAATAACTACATTGGTTTTCGTCTAAAACAGGAGTGTTTACGTGAATACTGAGTGAAAACGGTCCTAGTGAACAAATAGGTTTCACAGGGTGATTTTTATTTAAGGAGATCCAAAATACGTAAGTTGGCCACTATTTTTCGTACTTCATATTAATTATTTAAGATGAACTTAGTGTTTTTACATGATGACATTTGCTGTATCAGTGTTCAAGTGATATTAACTTTTGTGTGGATCAGTTATTCAGTATAACTTAAAGCGTTGACTGTTTATGGAGACGTGTTATGCAGTCATTGTTAACATACACAATAACTTTTCTATAATCATAAATACTCGTTAAACTGGTTGAATTTGGAAGGTATTGCATTCTTCGGTAAAGTAAAGTCTTTAATAGGTTCCGTTACAACCTCACCGAAGACCAGGTGCGGTTTTCAACATACTCGACCCGCAGAGGACAGTCTACTTTCGAAAACACCATGCTTTTTAGTCGATAATTCAACCCAGCTAATGATTCTCGAATCACATAATGGAATAGGCACTATAGATCGCCAAAAGGAGTTTCTGCCGTTTCCTACCTTTCTTGTAGTTGGTAGACAGATGTTGTGAGCAGCATTTGTAAATATTTCGTGTTCTACATATTTAAGTGCTGTACAACGTATCATATCTTCGTTTAGATCCTCACTCTGCAAGCCATTCTGCCGGCCGGAGTGGCCGAGCGGTTTTAGGCGCTACAGTCTGGAACCCCGCGACCGCTACGGACGCAGGTTCGAATCCTGCCTCGGGCATGGATGTGTGTGATGTCCTTAGGTTAGTTAGGTTTAAGTAGTTCTTAGTTCTATGGGTCTGATGACCTCAGATGTTAAGTCCCATAGTGCTCAGAGCCATTTGAACCATTTGCAAGCCATTCTATATCCAAAATTACGTGATTACTTTGCAATTCACAATTAAGTGCCTGGTAGATGTTTCTTCCAACCACCTTCAAGCCATTTCTCTACATATTGATGATGTTTGGTTCGTGGGGCGCTCAACTGCGCAGTTATAAGCGCCCATACAAATTCCCAACTTTGTCTCAGGAATGTTGATGAAATGATGAGAACAGTACAAACACCCAGTCATCTCGAGGCAGGTGAATATCCCTGACCCCCCCCCCCCCCCCGGGAATCGAACCCGGGACCCGTGCTCGGGAAGCGAGAACGCGACCGTGAGACCACGAGCTGTGGACATTTCTCTACAGTTCCACTCTCGAACAGTGCGTGGGAAAACAAATACTGAAATCTTTCCGCGCGTGCTCTGATTTCTTTTATTTTATTACAATGATCGTATCTCCCTATGTAAGTAGGTGCCAACAAAATATTTTTTGCAATCGTGGGAGAAAATATGTGATCGAAATTTCATGAGAAGTTCCTGCCGCAGCGAAGAAGTCTTTGTTTTAATGACTGCCTTCCCTGTCCGTGTATCATATCCGCGGCATTTTCTCCCTTGTTTCCTGATGAACAAAACATGCTGCCCTTTTTTCAACTTCTCAAAGTCTTTCGTCAGTTCCGTCTCTAGCGGATCCTACACAGCAGAGCAACACTCCTGAAGAAGATGGACAAGCGTGGTGGAAGTCTCTTTAGTCTCTATACTAGACGTGCTGCACTTTCTAAGTGTTCTGTCAATAAGAGGCAGTCTTTGGCGTGCTATCCCAACAATATTATCTACGTGATCGTTCCACTATAATTTATTCATTTATCTAAACCCTATGCATTTAGTTGAGTTTACAGCTTTGACACTTGTTTAACTGAAATTTAGCGAATTATTTTAATTCTCATGTGGATGACTTCACAGTATCATGATTTAGCGTCAGTTGCCATTTTCCGCACCATACAGATATCTTGTCTAATTCAATTTGCAATTAGTTTGGATGACTTTATAAGACGGTAAATGACAGCATCTGCAAACAATGTATTGATGACTTTCCGTCAGTTATTACGAACTGTCACTTTTCTGACAGGGAATCACGACTCCAGTCACACAAGTAAGATGATACACCATACGCACCCACTTTAATTTGAAGCTGGTCGCTGTGGCCGAGCGTTTCTAGGCGCTTCAGTCCGGAACTGCGCTGCTGCTACGGTCGCAGTTTTGAATCCTGCCTCGGGCATGGATGTGTGTGATGCCCTTAGGTTAGTTAGGTTTAAGTAGTTCTAAGTTCTAGGGGACTGATGACCTCAGATGTTAAGTTCTATGGTGTTCAGAGCCATTTGGACCATTTGAACTAAACCCGTCACGCACAAAGCGTCTGTTGTAGCGTTTGTCGCAGAATTTTGAAGCACGTGCTCGCAAAACCCTCGCTCTTACTGCAAGAACCCGTCACGAAACGCGCCGCTCTTCTTTGGATCTTCTCCAAGAGCCATATTCAAGAATTGGTCGAACTAGTATTTTGTGGTTCAGTTCTGTCGTTGATAAAGTACATCCACTTTTCGTACTTCCAATCCCTCTTAGCCTTATATCCGCTTGTCGTACAACTAGCTTAATGTGCTGTTTCGCTTTAGGTCAGTCGGGACGTGTGGTCGTAGATTTTTACGCTTGTTTCTGTTTGCAGTGACCTATCGTCAATAGTGTAATCTAACAGTATTCGGTCTTTCCATCTATTTTAGCGCTATGTGTTACCTTATTTACGTTAATATTCAATGCCAGTAACTCACTCCTTGACGTGACTACATGCATATCACTGAAGCTTTCTGTCGTTGCATCTCTCCTAAATACAACAGCATTATCCACGAATAATCTCAAGTATGTCCTAGCTTAGTGTACGATATCATTTATACAGACCATGAACAGCAGTAGCCCTATGAGCCTCCATTGAGGTACGTCCGAGGTTGCTTTTACTTCTGATGATCTAGCAGACTTATCGTAGACGTGTAAGTAATTGTATCTCATATACCAGGTTCGTACCATTGAGTGCAAAACATGTTAATGTTTAACAGACGTGTTCAAGAAAAGTTGAACTGTGACATACAATAATGGGTCGGCCGACGTGAAATATTTACGATATGAACCCAACTCCTGTATTCCAAAATGAATGAAGGAACGAGAGCCTATACCTTGATAAAAGAATAAGTTTATAGGAATAATTAAAAGTGGAATTGCAGAAAAAAATTAATATATCTTTACCTGGCTGTTTCTCAGTTGTTCATTTAATAATACCGTATTACATATTGACAGCGAATCAGAATTAGAAATTTATTTTCGCTGTACTAAGTTAGCTATCCTACCGTCATCGACGCCTATGTAATACCGTGCAAATATAAATGGACTAGAAAAAAAAATTAAAGTACACGAAAAGTGTCTTTAACAAAAACTGATTGGCATCGAGCATACAGGTTTAGAAGATGTAGAATTATTATTTTTCCTCAGGTCACTCCAAATTTACAAGTGTATTATGTTATACTTTCTTAATGTGTTGACGCCGGCCGCGGTGGTCTCGCGGTTAAGGCGCTCAGTCCGGAATCGCGCCGGTCGTGGTGGTCTAGCGGTTCTGGCGCTGCAGTCCGGAACCGCGGGACTGCTACGGTCGCAGGTTCGAATCCTGCCTCGGGCATGGGTGTGTGTGATGTCCTTAGGTTAGTTAGGTTTAAGTAGTTCTAAGTTCTAGGGGACTTATGACCTAAGATGTTGAGTCCCATAGTGCTCAGAGCCATTTGAACTATTTTTAATGTGTTGACACTATGAAACTAATATCATAAACGATAGTCAGTTCTTTCGTTCAAGTAAAATTACATAGCAATCGTAGCTTCAAGGTGGTAATTATTCATCTTATTTTAAAAATTATCCAACCCCACGCTCGTTAGCTGTAAAAATACGAACAGATGGTGTCGTCAATCTGTTACCCATCTCCATTGACTACGTCCAGAATAAACGCAGTTGCGTCGCCATTCAACCATATGGTACCTGGTTCCAGAATATGATCCGTCGTCAGAGTTTTACCAACAAGAAAGTAGTTACTGACCACCAGAAATAACGCTTTTTCCTCTGCCTGAATCTGGTAACCACTCGCAGTGTCGCCAAGGCAAAGAGAAGACGTGACACTCGTGATGGTGATGTATCTGTGATGTGACCTGTGCAGTAACCACTACGCCACCTTGTTATCTGCCTGTAAATGCTTATATCTGGATAGAAATGGCAGATTGCTGTCGTTCTCTCTCTCTCTCTCTCTCTCTCTCTCTGTACGCATGTGTGTGTGTGTGTGTGTGTGTGTGTGTGTGTGTGTGTGTGTGTGTGTGTGAGGGACAGTCAGAGGAACAAAGAGAGAAAGACAATTTGAGAGGTACTGAGAGTTGGAGCAAGAGAGAGGGGGTGAAAGTGGAGGAGGGTGATGGAGAGGCAGGAGAGAGGGGTGAGAAAAAGTTCATGAGAGGGAGGGAAGGAAGGAGGGAAGAGTAGCGAAGAAAGGGAGAACGAGAGGGTTAGAGAGTGATGGAGGGAAGGAGAGAGGTGTGACGAAGTGCAAATGGAAGGTGTGTGTGTGTGTGAGAGAGAGAGAGAGAGAGAGAGAGAGAGAGAGAGAGAGAGAGAGAGAGATAGAGAAGGGGGAAGGATGGGGATGAGGAAGCGAAAGAGGGGGAGAATGGAAAGAGAAAATGGAGGGGAGAGAATAAAAAGGGGAGAGAGAGGGAGAAACGGAGAGAAAGAGGGCAGAAGAGAAGTAGAGAGGTATGTGGAAGAGGGAGAGAGAGGGGGAGGGAGAGGAAGAGAGAGAGAGAGAGAGAGAGAGAGAGAGAGAGAGAGAGAGAGAGAGAGACAGAGTGAGGAATGGAGGCAAGAGAAAGGAAAGCAAAATAAAAAGAGAAATAGATGAATAGGAAGAAAGAGAGAACAAATGTATGTGTGAAGGAATATATTTCTGAATTTGTCTATTAACACTGAGAAAGTGAACCAATTTGACAATTAAGACTGGGAAAGTGTACAATGGTAACCGGCGTCCAGTATTTTTCCCACTGCTGCTTGTTGTTAATACATGATGCTCTGAAAGTAGTTTTACCAGGTTGTCACATACTATGACATTATCTTGCTGCGATAGCAAAACCTAGTGATAAATGAACTTTCATTCCGAAGACGTTAGAAAATAACTACTAGTGTAGTTAGCTTGTGCTATCGTAAGGTCTGTGCAAGGCTAACTTTAAGTAGCAGCATTTACAGTATTTCTATCCAAGGTGTTTCGCTGAAATTCGGCAGAAATACTGCTTGTGGCTAGTGAAACGCAGCTACTTATTCCACCGGCAACAGTAGTGGCCTAGCACCTTTCAGTCAGGTCCTGTGCTAAGTCTTGTTGCGATCTCTTGCGAAACAGGAAGTCCTCTTTGCACCCACAATATCACAACAAAGCGGTCATTGTGCACGCAATTGAAGAACTATGTCACTTGCTCCGCGAGAGAACGTGTCGGGCCAAACTAGGGGTAGGTCACTCACGTCGATGTTACACCACTGCCAGAATCGCTTCTCTGAACGTCACAATGACACCACGTTACCGCAATGTCAACCCTTCGTGCTGAAACCGCTGTGCCTGCGCATGCTGGCAGTGAATCCAATAGTATCGAACACTGAAATACATACAAGCTTTAACGCTTGTACTTCATCACACGTAACACGAGCTTTTCTTTAACACGTGCAATAACGTTATCTTCTTACTGTCAGAATGGACGTGACCATGGGTGTTGCCTAACGTACCGTACAGGGCTTGCTTGGAGCCATTTGCAGACGAGTTTAAAGGTATTCGTAATGAATCATCCTGGCAGATTAAAATTCGATGCCCTTCGTGGCCAAGCGCCATTCAAGCACGCCTCGCGACCCGCCCTCACACCTTTACTTGCGCCAGTAACTGTTCTCGAACCTTCGGTAGAGCGCTTGTCCTGAAGATTCTAAATTTGACTCCCAGTTCTAGATACAGCTTTAATCAGGTAAGAAGTTTCAGGTCAGCACACACTCCGCTGCAGGATGAAGCTTCATACTGGGTATTTGTAATGTTTTAATACTGAATGAATTTGGATTAATTGAAAACAAACAGACGATCGACAGTTCACTAGGTAATAGGCTATTGTAAACCTACCATGTGCTATGCGGCAACTACAATATCATCTCACCTAACACCTTAAACACTATCACTTGTGAATGAAGAGAAATTATCAGTTGGTCTACTACCGTTATCTAGAATGTGTTTCCTCATAGTAATGCATACCTCTACCACTAATTATTGAAAACTAGACACACTTTTGCATTAACTTTGTCTACTAACTTTCCAATAATATCTACTTGAAGCAGACGTAGAAATGCTATTTTGCAACAGCTCACCGTCGGAAAAAAACAGTAGGTACAACGAACAGATAAAAATGAAATGTCGTGTGACGAGGGCCTCCTGTCGGGTACACCGCTCGCCTGGTGCGAGTCTTTCGATCTGACGCCACTTCGGCGACTTGCGTGTCGATGGGAATGAAATGATGATGATTAGGACAACACAACACCCAGTCCCTGAGCGGAGAAAATCTCCGACCCAGCCGGGAATCGAACCCGGGTCCTTCGGATTGACAGTCTGTCGCGCAGACAACTTTTTTTTTTTTTTTTTTTTTTGTTCGTTGCATCTGCTCGGGGCGGACGTCGGAAGACATCCATTTAAGTTCGTTGTTGATCTATTAACTCAGTTTTTTTATTGCAGAGGGCACATTACCCTCTGACCAAACACGCTGAGCTACCGTGCTGGTTACCACTCAGCTACCGGGGGCGGTAGACAGATATTGTTATTCGCAGAGTAGTTATAAAATTTTATTGTAATCAAATAGGAAACATACAAGAACATCATTTTTCGACATTGTCTCCTTGCGTTTCAACACACTTGGTCCATCGTTGTACAAGCTTCCTGATGCTCTCATAAAAGAAGATTCTCGTTTGAGCTGCTAACCAGGGATGCACCGCTTCTTTCACTGCTTCGTCCGAGAGAAATCGACGGCCCTTTAAGGCTTGTTTGAGTGGACCAAACAGGTGATAATCAGAAGGGGCAAGATCGGGACTATATGAAGGATGATCCATTACTTCAAATTTGAGTTTCTGGAGCGTTTCAACAAAGTGGGCAGCAACACAATACCTTTGGTCAGCAGTCATTGGCGTTTGCTTCGAATTGCAGGCTTTAGCCTAGCAGTAAGCATCTCACTGTAACGTACACTGGTTATTGCTCTGCCCCTTTCCGCATAATGTTCCAGTACTGGACCTTGTGCGTCTCAAAAAACCATAAGCATCAGTTTTCCCGCGGACGGTTGGGTCTTGAACGTTTTCTTGCACACCGAATTTGGATGTTTCCATTCCATACTCTGCTGTTTACTCTCCGGCTCGTAATGTTGGTCCATGTTTCGTCACCAGTAAAGATCCTGTCTAACAAAGTCGTCCCTTCGTTACCACAACGATCCAAAGGTTTTCTCCAGATGTCTAAGCGCGCTTGTTTATGAAAATGTGGTTTTGGGACCCATCTTGCACAAACTTTATGAAACCCAAGGCTGTTGTGGATGATTTCGTAAGCAGTACCGTGACTAATTTTCAGAAAATGTGCCACTTCGTCAATAGTTAATCGTCTGTCTAAGAGAATCATGTCATGTGACCGCCCAATGGTTTCTTCATTTGTGACGGTAAGCGGTCGTCCGGCTCCTTCATCGTGCGTAACACTTGTGCGACCATTTCGGAATTTTTCAATCCATTCGTAGACACTCCGTTGTGACAACACTGTTCCCGCACTGTACCGAAAGTCTTCCGACCACAAAAAAAGGATCACTGAACGTTGCTCTTCTTTGGTGCAAACAGACAGCGGAGCAGCCACGATCAACAGCACCGCAGAGATAACGAAACTAACCTAGCACAAATGATAATTAAATCGACACCCTAGCTGCAAACAGGCGGTGATACACATCATTGGGGACATGTTGGAAATGTGTGCCCCGACCGGGACTCGAATCTGGGATCTCCTGCTTACATGGCACACGTTCTATCCATCTGAGCCAACGAGGCTACAGAGGATAGTGTGCACCTGCACGCACCCTGTGAGACCCACATTCCCAACGTGTCCAAACCACTTCATTCGTAGGGCGCCTAATAGATGTTTGCCCATGACACTCATTACTCGTGGCAGATTAATCCACCAAGTCCTGTCTATTGGGCGCACTACGAATGTAGTGGTGTGGACATCTTGGCAATGTGGGTCTCACAGGGAGCGTGCAAGGGATAAGTCCCTGCAGGTGAACTATCCTCTGTTCCCTCGTTGGCTTAGACGGATAGAGCGTGTGCCATGTAAGCAGGAGATTCCAGGGTCGAGTCCCGGTCGTGGCACACATTTCCCACCTGTCCCCAATGATGTATATCAACACCTGTTTGCAGCTAGGGTGTCGATTTATTTATCATTTTATTCTAGGCTTCATATATAACAAACCTAGCAGCTTGAAAATTGAAAAGATATAACAACAAATAAACAAAGCATGCTCATCAACGTAAAACGACAGTACTACCAAAATAACCAAAAATTTAACTAAACTGCGGATAATAATTGACTTACCCTCGAACATTGGTGTGCGAAACTTGAGGATGAAAGTAACTTTCGCATGATGTGTCGCTGCTTAGTAACATAACTAGATGAAACTTGGACCATATTTAGAAATAATTACTTCAGTGTAGTACCGAAGGTAAATGAGGGAAATAAACTGTAAGGCGAAAAGAAATGACTCTTTTATTCAAAGACAAAAATTACACTGAAGTCACCACGATTTATGATGGGAGCCTGGAGATTACAAAAGGTGGGACATGGTACTTAATAGGGTATGTGGTCACAACGGACCGCACTGCATGGCCTGCAACGTGCTGTCACGTTAGCCAGAAGGTTGGCAAGCAGTTCTTGTGGTAGGTCATTTCCATTCCTCCGTCAGAGCGGTTAACAACTGATGCATGGTCGCTGGTCCATCTGGTCACCTCTCATCAACGCATCCCACACGTAGTCGATGGAATTTAACTCTGGGGGAACAGACAGGCCAGACCATGCGC
Organism: Schistocerca piceifrons; assembly: GCF_021461385.2. NCBI lineage: Eukaryota > Metazoa > Arthropoda > Insecta > Orthoptera > Acrididae > Schistocerca > Schistocerca piceifrons. The sequence continues at coordinate 197,924,256 of NC_060138.1, read as the reverse complement.
CGAATACACTCTCGTTGCGAGACTTCCTTCGCCTGTGCTGTTTGATACGGTCGTGCGTTGTCACCCACAACAATAGATACACAGCCGGGTAGAGCCCTGAAAAGATGGGCATTGCAAAGGTCTACAGTGTCACAATAACACTGAGCGGTCAGTGAACCAAGATGAAATATTTCGAGATCAGTACGTTCATGCAACATAACGCCTTCCCACAGCCGGCCGGTGTGGCCGAGCGGTTCTAGGCGCTTCAGTCCGGAACCGCGCGACCGCTATGGACGCAGGTTCGAATCCTGCCTCGGGTATGGGTGTGTGTGATGTCCTTAGGTTAGTTAGGTTTAAGTAGTTCTACGTTCTAGGGGACTGCTGACCTCAGACGTTAAGTCCCATAGTGCTCAGAGCCATTTGAACCATTTGAGCCTTCCCACACCATAGCACCTAGACCAACAAAACGATCATGTTCGACAATGTTCTTGAGAGTATTGCATGTTCCACCTCTCGCCATATAAGACACCAAGGAGCATTCTTGATTCACTTACACATCACAGAAACCCATCTCTGTGGTGTTCATAGAATACTACTGATGTAACAGCACCTAAGAAGGCGACCGCGGAAGTTGCGCAATGTGTCGTCACCCACACGTAACGCGAGAATTAAGGTCAGCGCCGTGGATCATGGCTGCCGCGAAAATTCTCACACTTGGATGCTAACAGCTGTCCTTTGTCACCTGCTGATGACCTTACTCTCCAGCAAAGGTTCTCGCCTACGTAGTCGGTGTCGGTAAAACATGCCTGAGGGTGGCGTTCTACCGGCCGCAGTCACCAAAACGAACCACAGAAAAGCTAGCACTACAACAGTCCTCAGATGAAATGTGTACGCTTTTATCACACTGTGTTAAATCTGTACAATACAGCACGTAACAAACGCAGTACTCTACCTTTAAATAACGTCTTGCGTAATGGTACCCAGTACACGATCGATAACGAGTGTTCCTAGAGACAAGAGATTGGTTGGTTGTTTTGGGGAAGGAGACCAGACAGCGTGGTCATCGGTCTCATCGGATTAGAGAAGGATGGGGAAGGAAGTCGGCCGTGTCCTTTCAGAGGAACCATTCCGGCATTTGCCTGGAGCGATTTAGGGAAATCACGGAAAACCTAAATCAGGATGGCCGGATGCGGGATTGAACCGTCGTCCTCCCGAATGCGAGTCCAGTGTCTAACCACTGCGCCACCTCGCTCGGTAGAGACAAGAGACTCTCAGGGCTGTACCAGGGAAGCGTGAGACGATTGCTGTCGTTCTCTATGTACATAAATGACATGACGGACAGGGTGAGGATCAATGTGGGGCGGTTTGCTGATGGCGTTGTAACGTGCGGGAAGGAGTCGCTGTCGAGCGACTGTAGAAGGGACGAACGTGACTTAGACAGAATTTCTAGTTGGTGTGATAGACGACAGCTAGATCTAAATGTAGTAAAATGTAAGTTAATGTAGATGAGTAGGAAAAAATCCCGTAATATTCGAATACAGTATTAGTAATGTGTTGCTTCACACAGCCACGTCGGTTAAATACACTACTGACCATTAAAATTGCTACACCAAGAAGAAATGCAGATGATAAACGGGTATTCATTGGACAAATATATTATACTTGAACTGACGTGATTACTACCCAGAACAACCACCTCTTGCCCTAATAACGGCCTTGATACACCTGGGCATTGAGTCAAACAGAGCTTGGATGGCGTGTACAAGTACAGCTGCCCACGCAGCTTCAACACGATACCACAGTTCATCAAGAGTAGTGACTGGCGTACTGTGATGAGCTAGTTACCCGGCCGCCATTGACCAGACGTTTTCAATTGGTGAGAGATCTGGAGAACGTGCTGGCCAGCGCAGCAGTCGAACATTTTCTGCATCCAGAAAGGCCCGTGCAGGACCTGCAACATGCGATCGTGCATTATGCTGCTGAAATGTAGGGTTTCGCAGGGATCGAATGAAGGGTAGAGCCACGGGTCGTAACAAATCTGAAATGTAATGTCCACTGTTCAAGGTGCCGTAAATGCGAACAAGAGGTGACCCGTACTAGCACGCCGGCTAATACACCAGTATGGCGATGACGAATACACGCTTCCAATGTGGGTTCACTGCGATGTCGCCAAACACGGATGCGACCATCATGATACTGTAAACAGAACCTAGATTCATCCGAAAACATGACGTTTTGCCATTCGTGCACCCAAGTTCGTCTTTGAGTACGCCATCGCACGCGCTCCTGTCTGTGATGCAGCATCAAGGGTAACCGCAGCCATGATCTCCGAGCTGATAGTCCATGCTGCTGCAAACATCGTCGAAATGTTCGTGCAAATGGTTGTTGTCTTGCAAACGTCCCCATCTGTTGACTCAAGGATCGAGACGTGGCTGCACGATCCGTTACAGCCATGCGGATAAGATGCCTGTCATCTCGACTGCTAGTGATACGAGGCCGTTGGGATCCAGCACGGCGCTCCGAATATCCCCTCCTGAACCCACCGATTCCATATTCTGCTAACAGTCATTGGATCTCGACCAATGTCGCGATACGATAAACCGCAATCGCGATAGGCTACAATCCGACCTTTATCAAATTCGGATACGTCATGGTACTCATTTCTCCTCCTTACACGAGGCATCACAACAACGTTTCACCAGGCAACGCCGGTCAACTGCTGTTTGCGTATGAGAAATCGGTTGGAAACTTTCTTCATGTCAGCACGTTATAGATGCCGCCACCGGCGGAAACCTTCTGCGAATGCTCTGAAAAGCTAATCATTTGCATATCACAGCATCTTCTTGCTGTCGGTTAAATTTCGCGTCTGTAGCACGTCATCTTCGTGGTGTAGCAATTTTAATGGCCAGTAGTGCTGTATCTAGGAGTAACGTTGCGAAGTGATATGAAATGATTGTAATAAGGAAGTTGAATGGCCGATTTTGGTTTATTGCAAGAGTTTTAGGAACGAATATGTCACCTGTGAAGGAGACCGCATATAGGAAGCTGGGGCGGTACATTCTCCAGTAGTGCTCGAAAGTCTGAGCCCCTATGAGGTCGAATTAAAGGAGGAAGTCGAAGCAATTTGTCATCGTTAGGTTCGATGAACACGCGAGTATTCTGAGGAGCTTCTTCAAATCAAGTGGAAACCCTGGATGGAAACCAACGTTCTTTCCGCGGAAAACTTAGAGAAATGGAATTGGAAGGTGGCTTGCCACCAACTTACATTTCGCATAAGGACCACAAACATAAGATAGGAGAAATTTGAATTCGTGTGGAGGCATATAGACAGTCGTTTTTCTCTCGCTTTGTTTGCGAGTGGAACAAGAAGGCATATGACTAGTAGCGGTATCAGGCACCCTCCGCCACGCACCGTACGATGGCTTGCGGAGTATGTACGAAGATGGAGCTGAAGGTTGTTCAAAAGTCGATCTCCATGATCACAGTAGTGTGTACAGCAACGCACCATCAACTGACACACTCAAAATGGAGTGTTGCGTACTATTTCCGCGGCTGTGACAATCCTAGAAACCCATGTCATCGCCCGGAGTCTCGTAAACTAGGCTTTTCATATGCCTCCAGACGAAGCAGCCCATTGATGTCATGTCTGGAGACTGAGCAGGCCACGAAACAGATGCCACTGCGACCGGCTCAAACGAAATGTAATTACTCCGACGAACCACCAGGCAGCACACGTCCCTTAAACTAAAATACTCGTACAGTAATTCGGAGTTAACTGCTTCTAGTCCTCATGAAGATGGAACATATTTTTACGGACAGTATTTGATCACCAAGAAGCGGAGCAGTGGTAACGAAAGATTCCTGACCATCAGACTTTGAGCCAATGCCCTGGATCAAATTCCAAAACTCTCTCGTTAACTGAAGGTATGTGACACTGTTGATGGTGATCCGACTGTGTGCTGCTTGAAAGGAACAGTCTATTTGCCAGCACTTGGTTTATCTTCCTTTTTACAGCCATTGTAATCGCGTACCCTCAACAATGACTCGCATTTGAGAAGCAATTGTCATACAGCGCTAGGAGAGAGGCCGTTATGTGCGGGGGAAGAAAACCTATTCCGATTCGCTGCTTGCATCTACCCATCTGGGTGTCCCAGTCAACAGTGCATTACAACTTTTCCATTTTTTCCTGTAATACGAGAGCTATCATAGAGCGAGATGTCATAGTTATGACGGGTCAGAAATCATTTCCAATTTTCAACTTGTCAGGGCTCTCCTGTCCAAACCATAGACCCCTTCAGAAATTTACCCACTGAAGATGGAGGACAAGATTCTAAAATTTCGTTTTCAAAATAACTGAACTGTCGAGTTTTCATATGCACTCGAAGACAAAAAACGACATAACATAAAGGAATTATCCGAATGAGACGGAAATCATTAAACATGATGTACATGTACACATAATTTGAGAAAAAGTGGGTGATTTATTCAAGAGGTTCAAATGGCTCTGAGCACTATGGGACTTAGCATCTGCAGTCGCCGGCCGGAGTGGGCGAGCGGTTCTGGACAATACAGTTTGGAACCGAGCTGCTGCTACGGTCGCAGGTTCGAATCCTGCCTCGGGCATGGATGTGTGTGACGTCCTTTAGTTAGTTAGGTTTAAGTAGTTCTAAGTTCTAGGGGACTGATGACCTCAGCAGTTACGTCCCATAGGGCTCAGAGCCATTTCAACCATTTGAGGTCATCAGTGTCCCAGAACTTAGAACTACTTAAACCTAACTAACCTAAGGACATCACCCACATCAATGCCCGAGGCAGGATTCGAACCTGCGACCGTAGCGGTCGTGCAGTTCCAGACTGAAGCGCCTAGAACCGCTCGGCCACACTTGCTGGATATTCAAGAGGAAGAGCTTTACAAATTGACGACGTCAGTAACTTAGTGGTCCACCTCTGGTCCTTATACAAGCAGTTATTCGGCTTGGCATTGATTGGTAGAGTTGTTGCGTGACCTCCTGAGGAATATTATACCAAATTCTGTCCAGTTCGCGTGTAGATCGTCAAAATCCCGACCTGGTTGGAGGTCCTTGCTCATAAGGATCGAAACGTTCTCAAATGGGGAGAGATCTGGCAACCTTACAGATTAGGGCAGAGTTTGGCAAGACCGAAGAAATGTAGTAGAAACTCTCGCTGTATGTGGGCGGGTATTATCTTGCTGAAATGTAAGTGCACGATGACTTGCCATGAAGGGCAACAAAACGGGCGCTGAATATCGTCCACGGACCACTGTCTTGCTAGGGTGCCGCGGATGACCACCAAAGCGGCCTTGCTATGAAAAAGAATGTATACGCTCCAGGCCCTGCAATTCCCGTACATTAGGGGCCGGCGGAGTTCGGACGCGAAGCTAGTGCGTGATAGCGTCCCAGATGTGGTCCATCGGATTCTGATAAGGTGAACTTGATAGCCAAGCTATCAACCTGAGTTCACCGTCATACTCATCAACACACTGTATCACCGTTCCGGCCTTGAGGCTCAAAAGCTGGAAGATGTTTCTAAAGAAAGAGAGACTACTGCACATTAGGTATGAAACAACACATAGGGTCACAGATAGAGGTAATCTGAGTGAAACACGTTTTACTGTCAGGAGAGCAATGCATGCCTTCAACCATTACCGTGGCAGTACATTGTCAAAAGATCTTTGGAAACCCCAAGGAAACTCTGAACTTATGTAAAGGCTGTTAGTGGACCAAACTTAGTGTCCAGTCCCTAGTGAATGAGACAGAAAATAAAAACGAGGGTACCAAAGCAAAAGCTGAAATCCTCAACTCCGTCTTCGAACGTTCCTTTACAAAGGAAAATCCAGAACAGTTGCCCCAGTTTAACACTCGTACTGCTGGAATGGTAAGTGAAATAGGTACTAGTGTCAGAAGTGTTGAAATCTTTAAAACCGAACAAAGCTTCAGGGGGCCTCGGAATCCCTATCACATTCACAAAACCACCATCCAGTATTCTTGAAATCGATTTGTTGTAGAATATTCTAAGCGCAAACACAATGAGGTATCGTGAACAGAATGACCTCCACCATGCCAAGCAGCATGTATTTCGAAAACAGCGGTTTTGTGAAACCCAGCCCGCACTTTTCTCACATGGCATTCTGAAGGTATCAGATCAAAGCTGACAGGTAGATGCAATGTTTCCTCGTTCCCAAGCAGCATTTGTCTCTGTATCACACCTACGGTTATTGTCAAATGTTCGATCATATGGGGTATCAAGTGAAATTTGTGACTGCTTTGAGAAATTTTTGGCAGGGAGGACGCAGAGTCTTATCTTGAATGTAGAGTCATCGTCTGATGTTGAAGTAACTTCGAGTGTGCCCTAGGGAAGTGTGTTGGGAACCTTGCTGTTCATGTAGTATATTAACGACCTTGCGAACAATATTAATAGTAACCTCAGACTTTTTGCATATGGTGCCTTTGTCTATAATGAAGTACTGCCTGAAAGGAGCTGCATAAATATTAAGATAGATCTGATAAGATTTGAAATTGGTGCAAAGACTGGTAACTTGTTTTAAATGTTCAGAACTGTAAAATTGTACACTTCACGAAACGAAAAAGCGGAGTATCCTATGAGTCACAGTTGGAATAGATCAAAACACACGAGTGCCTGAGTGTAACAGTTCGTATGGAGTGGAATTGTGGATAAAGCAGGTGGTAGACTTTGGTTTATTGGTAGAATACTGGGGAAGTGCAATCAGTCTACAAAGCAGAATGCTTACAAACCACTCTTGCGATCCATCCTGTAATGTTGCTCAAGTGTGTGGGACTCGTACCAGGTAGGACTACCATGGGATATTGAACAAATACCGAGAATGTCAGCACGAATGGTGACAGGTTTCTTTGATCCAGGGGGGAGTGTTACAGAGATGCTGAAGAAACTGAACTGGCTGACTCTTGATGATAGGCGTAAACTATGGCGACAAAGTTTCAGGTACCGGCTCTGCCATGCAATTCACGGTGGTTCGCAGGGTATAGACGTGGATGTAAATGTAGATACCATCACTGTTGGGGAAAACACTAAATAAAATGGGATACAGGTAGTCCGTAACAGTACTGACGTAATCCTCACCTTTCACGGTGCCTTCGATTACTAGCACAGGTCCCATAGAAGCCGAGTTGAATATCCCTCTTATCATACTGTTGTCCCCACAGACGTGCATCCGTAGGGTGGTGCATCTTCCGAGCAACCGTCCACCTGGATGACAGCGTCTCCGGAGGCAACCATCGACTTGGTGTATCAAGAAATGTGATTCATCCGACCAAACAACACATTTACATTGCTACTTGGTCGAATCTCGATGCTCCCCAGCCCACTGAAACCGTAACTGACGATGTTCGTCGATCAACGTGCGGAGACGTTTGGGTTGCGTGCTGTGAAGTCCCATCTTCAACTAAGTGCGCTGATCAGTGCATTCTGAAACACTTGTGACTACATGAGCACTGGACTCTGTAATGAGATCTCCAGGGACGTGTTCCATCGGATTCAGAACAGGTGAATTTGGTGCCGAAAACATCAACTTACTATAGCACGCGAGCAGCAATTCTGCTTCGCTTTTTTTTTATATGTTCGTTACCAGGCCCCAGTTCATAACAATCAGCGCTTTCTCAAAGTCGCTTATATCTGTGGATTTCACCACTTGTGCCCCGTATCGTCGCTGCAATGATTCCATATTGTCTCTCCTCTACTCATACACTTCACTTGCTTATACGTCCTCCTGCATCGAAGTGGCATTCAGTGAGGCGGTGTTATGAAGTTTGGACCCATCAGTGTATGTTCATATACAAATATAAGAAATTAAATGCAAAGAAAAACCAACAAATTGTGTCTTGATTCTAAAATACTGATCAGGGAAGAATCATCGTAAAATGGAAAGTGAGGCTGCCACATCAAGGAATATTGATTAGTTTCCCTTGTACTGCTCCTGAACATGTAACAGATTATCCCAATTTTTTACTACTTCGATCAATCGGTCCTTCTATTCGTGCTCTGTATTTGTGAAACAGTCTCTGTCAAGAACTTCACAGCGGTATTATGCTTATCATAGATCTGAAAGCAGTTATTTATTATATCTCTGGTTACGATCTGGTTTCCCAGCATCAAGAGAACTGTGATGAAGTAAACATGCTTAAGTTGTTGGAGTGACAAGATAATGAATGAAGCATTCTGCGCAGAATCGGCGAAGAAAGTAACGTAAGGGAAACACTGGCAAGAAGAAAGTACAGAATGACAGGACATGTGTTACGACATCAAGGAATAACTTACATGTTACTAGGGGGACAGGTAGAAGATAAAAATAGCTGGGGAAGACAGAGATTGGAGTGGATGTAGGATGCACGTGCCACTCTGACTTGAAGAATTTGACACAAGAGAGAAACACTTGGAGGGGGGCAGCTTCGAACCAGTCAAAGGACTGATGATTTAAAAAAAAAAAAAAAAAAAAAAAAAAAAAAAATTGTCTCCATTACTGTCCGGATATATCACTTACAAAAATGCATGCTTTTTTGTTGCTGTGTTGCTGATAAATGCAGTATTGTCAGTTCCGGCCACTTCAAGGTCTGTCGGTAAGCCTCTTTATGAGTCCCTATTTCGCTGATTTTCCCATCATGTAAGCAGGAGATCCTGCTTCGAGTTCCGGCCGGGGAACACATTTTCACCTGTCCCCGTTGATATATATACAACGCCAGTCAGCAGTTGAAGGAATTAATGCAATTCTAATTAACAATTTTTGGCCGTTGCACCTTTCCTAGTACTACCATTATCTTCCGCTAAGAGCCACTCGGAGTATTCTACTTTATCGATCAGATTACTTATATAGGTTGCAACAAAAATATTATAACGAACTTCAAGCGCTTGTGAAGAGTATCTCGAGGAACAAACTGCCGATTGGAACACTCTTGCCCGGACCCGTCATCCAACTGCGACGCAAAGGAGATCGCATGCTGCTGGACCAGGAAATTTGCGTTGTAACTCTGACGCCTCTTTCTCCGTTGCGATTAGCGGTCTAGGCAGTGCTATTGTGGCAGGAATTGCCGCATTATGCGCCACTTTACCTCCTGAACGCTGTAAGCACAAGTGCGAGGGACTGGGTCTGCGGTCCATCAGCGTCATGACTCCTGTTTGCTGTGGTAGGGGTGCCCTAGAGGCAAGTGTTTTCCCCCATAGTTTCTGTATCCTCGTTGAATGGTGTTCAGAAATGGTTCAAATGACTCTGAGCACTATAGGACTCAACTTCTCAGGTCATTAGTTCTCTAGAACTTAGAACTAGTTAAACCTAACTAACCTAAGGACATCACACACATCCATGCCCGAGGCAGGATTGGAAACTGCGACCGTAGCGGTATCGCGGTTCCAGACTGCAACGCCCAGAACCGCACGGCCACTTCGGCCGGCAATGGTGTTCCCAGACGTGGCATTCCGTCCTCAACTTGATCCTTAATTCTCCCTGCACAACCACTCGAAGATTTTCGATATATTATTGTTACATCCCTTGTACACCGTAAACATGAAGTGGCCCTATGACACGCCCTTAGTGTTACCCCGAAGTGACTTCTACGCCAGATGATTTCGTACTATTGAGAACGACGTGTTGTCTTATTTTTGCTCAACGCAATCGATGTTTTTCGAAAGCCTGTAACTGTGAAGTTAATGATTCAATAACTAAACATTGCACCATTTATCAACTGGTCACAAAGCCCGTCCGATAATCGATATGCTAGTATTTTACTCAGGAAGCGACAGTGCGGAAATGCATCGAGTGATTTCAGTCGAGAAATATAGCGTCAACATGGGCTCCAATATCTACTCCGTTTCTGATCTTGCGGACGAAATGAGCTAGTTGCATTTTACATTTTGGCGACTGCACGCTGGTTCCTATACAGAAGATTTGCTTTCTCAAAAAAAATGGTTCAAATGGCTCTGAGCACTATGGGACTTAACAGCTGTGGTCATCAGTCCCCTAGAACTTAGAACTACTTAAACCTAACTAACCTAAGGACATCACACACATCCATGCCCGAGGCAGGATTCGAACCTGCGACCGTAGCAGTCGCGCGGTTCCGGACTGCGCGCCTAGAACGGCGAGACCACCGCGGCCGGCTTTGCTTTTTCCAAGAACGTCGTAATATGTATTAGCTGGGGTAAGTCAGGTTAAGAGCACACACTTTTGCCCATTTGTTGTTGCTGTCTGCCTGTATATGGCCATAGCTTCATTACCGTGTATTTCCCAACTGTGGTCATCCGGAAAATTTTGCTCGGCTCGGCTACTCTGTTCTTTTTTTTCTGGGACCTGTTGTCTTGTGGAAGCAGTGCCTCAGTCTGTTTCTGAATTTCTGCCAAAGAGGGATCTTACAACCATCCACATCTCGAAAGAGTCCAAATCAGTTCCCGAGACCATGTCTGATTGTGTGTCTTGCCCGAACATTTAGTTTTTAATCACAGAATCGTTTACACTAGTAGCTGCATAGGAAACAAACTTCATACGCCGATGTGTTACAGATGTCACTTATCAGTAACTAATCATTTTAGTCAGTTTTTTATTTGAAGAACAATACTGCGAAAGCTACCTTCCTTTCAGATATGGCATACCTCATGCTAAATCTTGCAGTGAAATAAAACATTCCATTTTGTTTCCAATCCTGCCTCTGTCATGGATGTATGTGATGTCCTTAGGTTAGTTAGATTTAAGTAGTTCTAAGTTCTGAGGGACTGATGACCTCAGACGTTAAGTCCCATAGTGCTCAGATCCATTTGAACCAGCCCCCGTCGGACGTTCGAGTCCTTCCTCGGGTATGGTTGTGTGTGTTGTCTTTAGCATAAGTTAGCTTAAGTTAGATTAAGTAGTGTGTAAGCCTAGGGACCTATGACCTCAGCAGTTTGCTCCCATAGTCCTTACCACAAATTTCCAATTTGGATAGTTAGCACGTTAAATGGAGGTGCTCTACTAGTGTTTCTTTTGTTTTAAATTTCGTTTCGACATGTTAGGTTATCAAATGGTAACAAATACCTGAAACAACTTTCCATTGCACCGACCTATTAAATCGACAATTGCTTTACAACAAAATTGGTGCTAATGAAAAAAAAAGTTTGAATGTCTTTCATTTTTAAGAAGACACAAACGTTGATGTAAACGAGTCTTTTATTTCTATTTTATCCCCAGGTATCATCGAGAAGCTCGAATACCTCAAGGACCTCGGCGTGGCAGCGATATGGCTGTCCCCTATCTACAAATCGCCCATGGCGGACAACGGCTACGACATCGCAGATTTCAGAGAGATAGACCCAATGTTCGGCACTATGGAAGACTTTGACAGATTACTGGCTGAGGCTCACAGCAGAGGTAAGGAAAAATTTTCTGCCCACACTGTGAACCATAATATCACGACTACTCTTCAACGGCCGGAATGAATACTTCTTATTAATTATAGACAGTAGCATCTCTAACAAAAATGTGTGACAAACAGCTGGTCCATTTAATTAGGGACACTTCAGCGAAGAGCAAATTAATGGAATGTTCATGACCGAGTTTTGGAGTCATTTAGTCAAAGAAGTCATATACAATTGAGACAATAGTTGTTGAATTCCCCAGTTCTTTTTGCAATGACATGTATGTGCAAGACACACCTGATGTAAAATAATGTCATAGCTCAAGGCAAAGCGCAGCAAATGAGCAAACACTAACCATAGACTATCCTTATTTACAAAAGATGTTCTCGATTTTAGTACATCAGATAACACCTAAAATATTTTATTCATTTCGTTTTTGGGGTTTAGTACCTCAGTCGCTAAAAACTGAACCCTTATAGGATCACTCTCTTTCCGTCCGTCTGTCTGTCTGTCTCTCTGTCCGGTTGTTAAAAAGTATTTTTTCAGGAACGGGTGGACGTATCAAGTTGAAAGTTACATTACATACTATATTGTTCCTCGGCGGTGTAATAAACGTTAGCTTGTAAGTCAATGCAGTCAGACGGCACGGCAATTTATAGTACATGTTTTGATACTCGAAAACTCTCTCATCAAAGCCTGTAGGGTACTTCCCGTTGACGTTGAACATCGAAATTTGACAAGACGCAAGCTTTCATAGTACAGTGGCCGCCTGCTCCCTGTGTGACTTAACGTCATATTTACATCGCTGAAATTAAAAATTCACGAACATTTTGGAATCACTGCGACCGACACCCCGCCAGTATTAATGTCGATAACGGGCAAAAATTGTCGAGATTGTCGATTCCCGTAATGGATGAACTGTCTGTATACACAAGCAAGTTTGTACGTAACCATCACTGTGCGAAACCTACTCGCATCTGGCCAGACTTTTCTGTGTCCAACTGCCGCTAATTCAGCATAAAATTTGATGCAGTGCATCGTTTCATCATTTAATTTAATTCGTTTTTTTGTCTTGTTCACATTTGGATGTATATTTTAAACAGATGTTTTTCTGATTGGAGCCTGTTATTTTATCCGATCTGTGTTACCTGTCACGCCACGATTTTTTGTGGAATTCGTAAATTATCTTCTAACTTTCCAGTAAGAAACCAATTTTCTTCACAGACGTAAACACAACACCTACTTAATCCCATCGAAAGATTTTCTCAAATCAAGGAAACATGTAGCGTCCACTTGTTCGTTTCGAACCTTCTTTCCAGAATTATGAAGGTATTTTAAATCTGCCTTCGTAATTACTGAAAATTGTGTATTTATATCACCAAAGGCGTTTTATGCTCATTACGCAGCTGTTTATTGTGTGATAATGCGATAACTATTTTGTAGTTTTCTTAAACTGTCAGGATATATCAATTTTTAATTGTTTTCGTGACACGTATCTTTTACTGTTGTGATTCATATGTAACATTCCTGTTTAAGGAAGCCTGCAAATGTTGAGTGGTTCCTACTATATTTACTACTAAATGGCACTTTATACCAAGTGGCAAACGTCCCGCCAGTCTTTCTGATGTAGATTTTGTCACGGTCTCTGTCAGTCCGCTGGTAGATACCAAACTACTGGTGTCTTGTTTTGGTTTTAGTTTGGAATGTGTTTCTGTATTGAATTATTTGTTCTGTATACATTGTTTATAGGCTGGTTTTTGAATATATTCTCTATTTTGTGTGTGAGGTTATTGTGGTAGACCATTGTGCTGCCTATATTATTTTTAACCCTATTTATAACTGTTTTTCAGTGTGCGAACATGTATGTGTTGGTTTTTCTTTTTGTATCATGTTTCATGTCTATTTCTCCGTCAAGTTTATCTACAAGTGCTACTTTTTCCATTTTTAATGTTACTTGTTTTATAGCAGTTACCTCTTCTTGGAAATCAGAAGGTTTAGGGGAACTGTATTGAGCCTGTTTAACATGTATTTCACTGCAGTTTGTTTGTAGTTCTGGCGGTGGTTTGAGGATGCATTTATTATTGTGTATGTTGTGAGTTTTGTATGTATGTAAAAGGAGTCTTTGTGATTATCTTTTCTTGTGTGGTTTTACCCAGAAAGTAGATTTGCTTTCTTGTTCTTCTTCTATTATAAACCTGGCATCGTTAGGTATTGTATTTATAACTTTATGCAGTTGTTGAACCTTAGTCTATGGTTCATCTACAATGTACAATATGTCATCCAAGAAAACGACCCAGTAGCTTTTGTATTATATGTTCAAATATTAGTTCCTCTTAAAGATTGATGAAGATATTGGCTAGTATTCCTGGAATATCTGAACCTACAGTACAGTACTCGTGATTGAAGTAAAAATAGTTTGCTTTTTTTATTAACTATAGCAGTTTTATTTTTTATTTACGTGTTTCTGAGGTAGCTGGTTGCAACCTCTTAAGGTTTTTAAATCGATGGTTCTTTTTTAACAAGGATATATCTTTATATGCTTTCTACATAAAAAAAGGCACTATCGCTATTTGTGAGATTTTTAAATCTCTTACGTGTGCTATTAGCAGAATGGCATTTTTAATTGTCCTCTCATTTTCAAGTTTACAGTACTAAATGAACAGGGATTACGTTTGCTTTGCTGGTGGGTAGCTGAAGGCTGCTCTAAAATTTGCTATTGGTCCGATGGGATTATGTTTCTTGGGTATTTTTAGCTGGCATCTCTCGTTTGGTGCCTTAGTTTTTTTTAAGCCTTTGTGCCTCTCTTTCTGAAATTATGAGGGTTATGTTTTTGAGTGTGTTTGAAATGAGTTTGTTGGATTGTGTGATTATATAAATATATTTTATTTTACTTCCTTACTTACGAAACCCCACAATTAAATTTACTTTAGAGGAGGAACTGCCTTCGTATTGCATACATTATATTTATGCATATACATGTAATTGGACACCTGTATACTTCACACCATAAGATAGTTCCTGCACACTAAAACTGTAATTTTACATGTCATTAATTAGTTTATTACTGGTTTCAAAACTTTTTATATTTTTATGTACTAATAGCTACAAGGTATTATTCTGATTGTAGTTCTTAGGCACAAGTGCTCCAACACAACAAATGAATACATCAACTGTCCAGATAATTCCATCTCTGAGATTGATTCTAAATAAATAGTTTTGTTTTTGCTACAGGCAGAAGTCTTTCTCATTATGTACACATGATTTTTTACTTTTTTAACTTTCTCTGTCAATTTTTTCAAATATATGTGCAATGTATTATCTCCTGCTCAAGACTTTTGAGGATGGTGAGTCACACTGCAATTTTACCTTTTCTGATTTTGCTAATGTAGTGTGACGTCTTTCTTGATTTTACATGAATATAGCTACAGTAAAATAATTATTGACGCTCATGGGCCACAAATTACCTTGACTCAAACACCTTTTCTGAAAAGTATAAATAAATTTAGAGCAGCAAAAATATCCAGGCATGACTAACATTTTCAGTTTACATACAGTTGCTGTTTTTTAGTCTTACTTGCAATGCAAGATATATAAGCCTATGGGTGCAACGATTTGTTAAATAGAAAAGTGCATAAAACAATTAGATGTCCTCTGCATCCACAAAATTATATTAAGTAATGAATCATTCGTCACCATAATTCAGTAATAAGCCATACTCTTCCATCTTTCATACCTCACGCATCAGTTCCTCCGTTATAATAAATGCCTTGCATTATTTCAAGAACTTTAATCAGTTGGGATATGACCTTTTTTCACTGTTTTCACTAACCGTTTCTCTTTGAGTCGTTCAGGTCCTCACCTCCATTCATCCAATGTCCAGAAATCTCACACCATTAGTTTCTCTCTCTCACTACCCACTACTCAGATCTCCCTTCGACTGTCCATTCCTCTAATTTTACGCAGATATCAGTCTCTGAGAAAGCAGTCACACAACAGAAAATATGCATGTACAACACTTACATCCGTATAAATTTACATATTCGGAGTACTTGGTTTACTTTCTCGTGTCCGGAGCTGTAAATTTTTTGGCACAGTACTGGGCTAAGTGAAAAGCTTCCGGCGGGCTTAGCCAGAGGTCATGTAGGGAGCAATGTGCAGGATAATTTCGTTACGTTAGGAGGCGTTCCATATTTTGAATTTTTTCACAGTTGCTCTTATTGTCATCCGCTTCTAATAGGATCCATTTTATAAGATTGGTTTTGCTAGAGGTTACACAAGTTCTGATACGGTTTAGCGTTTTCCACGACCTGTAATGTAATTCAGCACCAGTTGGTGAATGTTCTGAAATAGGGTAGCCGACAGGGGATTCATCCAAAGTGTAACTGAGGAACCAATATCTTTATTTTAGTCTTCTTAATCCATAAAGGCTGCCGTGTAGTGGATGGCGCTCATCGAATATCTATTTGAAGTGCTGAATATGTTCATGAGCTACCCTATGAGATTTGGGACTGCTGAAACCTGAAGCTTGGTAGAGATTTTCCAGAGGAGCGGACTTCATGCTTCCTGTGACTAGCCTACAGGTTTCATTAAGGCTTATGTAGATCTTCTTTGCCTATCTAAAACAGAAAGGGCACGCATACTCAGCTGCGGGAAAGCAAAGTGTTAAAGCTGTGGTTCTAAGCGCAGTGGGTTTGGCTCCCCGCTTACTGCTAGTTAGTTTTCTAAAGATATTGTTCCTTGCAGCTACATTATTTCGGATTTTGTCACATTGATGTTTGTATGTTAGGGACCCGTCAAGCATGACTTCGAGGTATGTCGACAGGTCTGTGTGCTCAAGGGTAGACGCACTCCATTTAACGCACAGCTTTCTAAATGCTAGGCGTGTGTGCAGATGAAAAGCGCAAAATTTCGTTTCATTTGGATTTGGTTTGAGAGTTGTCAACGCAGTATGTTAACATTGCTTGTAGGGTATTCTCCAACTTTACCTCTACTTCCTCAAAGGTTCTTCCTTACGCTGTGATAGCCAGATCGTCAGCATAAGGAAAATGTCGATTATCTTTGGGTAATGGCTGATAGTTCGTATATATGTTGAACTTGATGGGGGCTAGAACACTTCCCTGAGCAAGGCCGTTTTTTCTGCTTCCTCCAGCTTAGTTGAACCAGAGGCAAGCCCGATATTAATTTATTTTTGTATCCCTTCTCTATAAACTCCGTGAGTGGCAAGATATGGCCAGTACAAGATGTACCTGGCAAGAAACCAGCTTGCTGTGGGATTAGCTTTGAATCAATGACGTTATTGATTCGATTAATTATCAGCCTTTCAGACAATTTTAAACGGTGACATAGAAGGGCTGATAGCTGCTTGGTGAGTCGGGTTCTTTTCCTTCTCTTATAAGTGCTCTTACCTTGGACTTCCTCCATAGTTTAGGGATTATGAACGTTTCTGGGCAGTAGTTAAATAGGCTTAACACACAATTTTTGGAATTCGGTTCCACACACACGTCATGAACACCAATACGGATTTTCATGGAGTTTATGCCCTCATTCAGTTCTTTCATTATGAAATGAGAGGAGAAGTTGTAGGTTTCTGTGGTAATATCACATTGTACCTTCCTTTTGTCATGTTTTTTGCTGGCCTTGCCATATAGTAGTAGTTGATGCGTAGTTCTATTAGGTGTCGCTCTGGTCATTTCTCTTCTTTCTTTTGGGTCCTCAGAACTTTCTGATCTGATCTCACGCAATGTTGCTCGTGCCTGACATTTCCGCTTTCTCCAAGGTTTCGACACGTTTCTTTTGCCTTCTTTCACTTCGTGCTCTTGTAAAATTTGTGCCACAAGCTATTGTGTCGCCACTGACAGGATCTTTTGAGTACCATTAATCATTTTTCGCTAAAATGTTATTGGTACCCTCCGAGAATCCCGATATGAAGTTCTGTCTACAGCCTCTTGGCATGTGGTTTTTTGACACTTTACAGAGACTTTGTACAGAAAGTGTGAAGTCGTCGGGTACGGGATTTATGTTGTTGATTTACTCGTTTAATTCCCTGGAAAAATCCGTCCTTCTGGCTTTTTTAAAACTGAACCTTCTTCGAAAGGGCCTGTTAACAGATTTGAGTTCCGAGAAGACCAGAATTGCAAAGGGTGTATTTTGAGTTTTTGGAAGAGTTTTGTATACACCACTGGCCATTAAAATTGCTACACCAAGAAGAAATGCAGATGATAAACGGTTATTCATTGGACAAATATATTATACTAGAATGGATATGTGATTACATTTTCGCAAAGTTTGGGTGCATTGATCCAGAGACATCAGTACCCAGAAAAACCAACTCTGGCCGTAAAACGGCCTTGATACGCCTGGGAATTGAGTCAAACAGAGCTTTGATGGCGTGTACGGGTACAGCTGCCCATGCAGCTTCAACACGACACCACAGTTCATCAAGAGTAGTGACTGGCGTATTGTGACGAGCCAGTTGCTCGGCCACCATTGACCAGACGTTTTCAATTCCTGAGAGATCTGAAGAATGTGCTGGCCAGGACAGCAGTCGAACATTTCCTGTATCCAGAAAGGCCCGTACAGGACCTGCAACATGCGGTCATGCATTATCCTGCTGGAATGTAGGGTTTCGCAGGGATCGAATGAAGGGTAGAGCTACGGGTCGTAACACATCTTAAATGTAACGTCCACTATTCAAAGTGCCGTCAGTGCGAACAAGAGGTGACCGAGACGTGTAACCAATGGCACCCCATACCATCACGAGGGGTGATACGCCAGTATGGCGATAACGAATACACGCTTCCAATGTACGTTCACCGCGATGTCGCCAAATACGGATGCGACCATCATGATGCAGTAAACAGAACCTGGATTCATCCGAAAACATGACGTTTTGCCATTCGTGTACCCAGGTTCGTCATTGAGTACACCATCGCAGGCGCTCCTGTCTTTGATGCAGCGTCAAGGTTAACCGCAGCCATGGTCTCCGAGCTGGTAGTCCATGCTGCTGAAAATGTCGTCGAACTGTTAATGCAGATGGTTGTTGTCTTGCAAATGTCCCCATCTGTTGACTCAGGGATCGAGACGTGGCTGCACCATCCGTTACAGCGATGCGGATAAGACGTCTGTCATCTGGACTGCTAGGCCGTTTGGATCCAGCACGGCGTTCCGTATTACCCTCCTGAACCCACCGATTCGATATTCTGCCAACAGTCATTGTATCTCGACCAATGCGAGCTGCAATGTCGCTATACAATGAACCGCAATCGCGATAGGCTACAATCCGACCTTTATCAAAGTCGGAAACGTGATGCTACGCATTTCTTCTCCTTACACGAGGCATCACAACAACATTACACCAGGCAACGCCGGTCAAGTGCTGTTTGTGTATGAGAAATCGGTTGGAAACTTTCCTCATGTCAGCACGTTGTAGGTGTCGCCACCGGCGTCAACCTTGTGGGAATGCTCTGAAAAGCTAATCATTTGCATATCACAGCATCTTCTTCCTGTCGGTTGAATTTCGTGTCTGTAGCACGTCCTCTTCGTGGTGTAGCAATTTTAATGGCCAGTAGTGTATAATTCCAGTTTCGTTAAAAATTATCTCCATACAGTCGAGATTTGAGTTTTATTGTTTATTGTAAAGAACAATTGAATAACGGGATAGAGGTCAATGAAATGAAATGTCGTTTGGCGAGAGCGTCCTGGCGGGTAAACCTGATCGCCTGCTGCAAGTCTTTTGTGGTAACGCCATTTCGGCGTCTTACGCCTCGATGATGATGAAATGATGATGATGAAGGCGACACAAACACCCAGTCTCTGAGTGAAGGAAATCTTTAACCCAACGGGGAATGTTCAAATGAAACCCGAGCCCCCGGCATCACAAGCCGGCGCACAGTTCACTCAGCTACAGTGGCGGACAGAGGTCAATCAGTTCATGTGTCATCGCGAATGACCTCCCCGCGGGGTGATTAACGCGCTCCCAGTCGGTCTTTGTCGGGGGGTCGCACAATATAGTTCTTAATTTGTCGTCAGCCATTTCTTAAGATGTGGCGAATAGTACTGTCGAATGGATGTCAGTGTATGTACAAAATCGCAACCCTGTGAATAAAGCAGATAGCTGTAGAGCTTCAGATGTCCAATTTGATTAGTGAAACATCTAGAACAGTTTCTACAATGTATGTTTATGTGCAAGAGTTTTACCTGTGCATAATATGGACGAACAGCCATCGCTATGACTGTTATAGGTGTACATTTGTCACCACACAGTTTGTGTAATAAGTTTTCATCTTTACCTGAATCAAGTGACAATACAAAAACCATGGCATCCCACACAAACTTTAGGAATATTTATTTAGTAGATGCGAGCCTTAGCTAAGTTTGTTAGTAGTTCCACGACAGCCTCACAGCAAGTAGAGAGTGTAAGGTGGTTTAACTTTTCATGTAGCGCCACTCTACCTATTTTATTCGTATTTTTAGGGTCTAATAGTACCCCTCAGCCCCATTAACATATGAATTCGTATCTGTATTTGTAAATGCGCATGTAATTCCATATGTTGGCCATGGTGAAGCTAGCTGTCCTCTTCGATTTCTGAGAAGCTGTATTTTTCAGTATATTCAGCACCGCAGCCGAAGCAGAGAGAGAGAGACAGCGGAGGGACCTTTGTCACAGCCATAAATGTGTAGCTTTAAGTGGTCAGGATTGATGTAGCCTTCAACAGTGCACTCGCCCCCATCCCACCCCCCAACCCACCATCACCCCAATCGGGGCTGGCCATGTTAACGCAACTGGAAGTGACACGCACACAGGCAGCTTGAAAGCCCTCGTGCAAAGGAGCGATGCCTACGTGGAATGCCTCCATTACTGAAAGAAAGCGGTGTTTGGAAGATTTCTATGGGAGCCACAAGACACAGCCTCTCAATGGTTGCTCTGAAACGTGGCTAGAAATATGGTAGTTCCTGCCATGCCCCTACCGACAAAATAAACAAAACGTCTCACTCTTGCTGACGTTCTATCGAAATCTTGAAATTTCATTGGGGCGGCGTTCGTAGTCTCGGAAAAACTTGGCTAGAGATTGGATGGCGCTCGGACCCATTATCGTCATTGGTGGATAACTTGGAACTGTTCCAAAACTTCAGTGAGAAGCTAGAATTTATTTTCAGACACTCTCTGCCTTTTGCCTTCTTGATTGACTGCCCTGCTGCCGTCCTCGGGGGCCGCAGATGAGAAGATGGGTCCACTATACAATTAACTGCAGCTCACAGCCGGCGCTCTGGCAACAGAACACGTGACGTTTATTTGGTGAGATTTGGCCAACAACGCTCTCCCGTGGAATAGTTCACGGATTGCGGTATTTTTTAACTTCGCTGAGTTAGTCGTTTCAGTAACTGATGACCATACTTACCTGCTTGATTTGCAGGACGCACTTTGCATCTGTTCTTTCGAGTCTATTTTCATTAGCGCTTCGTGATATGGTCTTCGCTTAACCGTTGGCAATATTTGTTACGCGATCCTAAAATTGATACTAAGATCACAATTACACATAACTGCTCTTTACCTTTGCATTCATTGCCATCGTTTTGACGGTTTCTCACATAAATGCACATTAAGGGAAATGAATAGCATATTTTATAAAAATGCATTTTCATTTATAGTTGGATGCCTTCTTTAACTGAAATATTCTCTGCATTTGAAAAAATGAGCTGTGTATTCCATGTATGACTATGAACTTTTAAAGATTGGCCGACCTCTGTTAAATTGAGATTTAATAAGACAATATT
The DNA here is from genome assembly GCF_021461385.2 of Schistocerca piceifrons. Lineage (NCBI taxonomy): Eukaryota > Metazoa > Arthropoda > Insecta > Orthoptera > Acrididae > Schistocerca > Schistocerca piceifrons. Next base: position 197,903,130 of record NC_060138.1, on the reverse strand, counting down.
CATTCCATCAGTGTTTCATTACGTTTTAAAAGTAAATTCGTCTGACTGTATAGGGAGTTTTACTCCGCCTTCCAATCACAAGGACTTCAAGTTCGTATCTCAGGGCTATGCACTACTACAGCCACAACCAATCCAACACACAAGACGGCTCAAGACTTACGTGCTACTCCTGTGCAGGAACGAGAACATCACTTGAAGACGTGAAAATGGTGGATATTTTCAGAATTTCTGTGTTGCTTTGATGTAACAACACATAAATAGAGCCCTCACACATGCAGCTACTTCAATACCAATGGAGACAGTTATGTGCAATATGTGTAACACAGAGAAGTGATGTGTCAAGTGCCGAGGCTTAGTTCACATTCAGTTGCGATAGTATATTAAACATACAGGAACAATTATAGTGGAGGATCGTTGTAACACCAAAAATTACAGACCTGAAAACACTCTATACAGAGCCTCAAAACAACAAACACGGATACACAAATACACACACACACACACACACACACACACACACACACACACACACATTATTTCTATTCAAGGATTATCACTCTTACAAGCATAACACCAAGCGACAATAAACAAAAAAACGGGTTTAAAAAATGATGTTGACTGTGAAGCAAATGAACAAACAACAGACAAAAGCTCTCACTATAGAGTTTAAGTATATTCTCACCACAAAATAAATACACGATCACAGGAACGTAAATACAGAGCTAACTAGAGAATTAACAGATGAAAAACTTAAAAACATGTCTACCAACATAGATTAGAAAAGAAAACAATGAACTCTGAAATAACGGTCATTAACCTAATTTTAAATATCTAAATAAAAAATTATAAGCACAGAATACTATACTACTGTAACAAAATCAGACAAAGACAGTACTGTAGTACTCGTGGGAAAAAAAGTGTACACAAACGACTTTATCATCAGAAACAACGTAAAAAGATTAAAATCCATCTGTACTAAGAGTATTCTTGGCATTCTTGTGGAGAGGGCGGAAGGAGCCTCCAAGTGTGCGTTTTCACTCGACGCCACCATGAGACTAGGAAATGCCGGGACTCCCTGGAAACGAAGTGCATGAGGGCACAGGCCAATCCTCCCATCACCAGAGAAAATCAAATAAAGAGCACTTCTCAGGGCCATCTCTGACTACTGCTAGTTTGAATGGCGAGGCAATAACCAAGAACGAACAAGTCACAACTTCGCAGCTATAGCAAATGCATAAATGGGATATACTGTGTCTACTGAGGTGAATCAGCACATGAGACCCATATTAATAGGATGCATATAGATACAAATGATGGTGCAGCTTTCATTAGAACTGACCTGGCCTTAACTACCACAGGGAAAATAATAGCGAATGGCACTGAGATCTTAACTAAACTATCGAACGCGGAACCTTGATAGTGACATCCGTATATAAGCCCCTAGTTGAAAAACGTAAGCTTATTATGCCAGGCAACTTCAGAAACCAAAAGACACGGTTTATCCTAAGTTACTTCAACTGCCACAGCATAAACTGGTGATACCACGAAACTGATGGCAATGGCCAAATGCTAGAAAAATGGATCCAATTCAATAACTTCTTTCTCCTACATGACTCAAAGCTGCCTTACTCCTTCACGAGCAAAATCTGGAAAAGAGGCTACAACCCTGACAAGTGCTTTGTTAGCAGCAACATCCAAGACAGATGTGTTATAAATGTACTCTACTGGCCATTAAAATTGCTACACCACGAAGATGTGCTACAGACGCGAAATTTAACCGACAGGAAGAAGATGCTGTGATATGCAAATGATAGCTTTTATCATCTGCAGTTCTTCTTGGTGTAGCAATTTTAATGGCCAGTAGTGTACTTTAGTAGTAATAATTAAACGAAAAGATACGTTTTGGCACGCTAGACCGAGGTAATCTCTCCGCCTTCAATCACAGCACCCAATAATTTACAAGATTATTCAGATGATGCAGCTCCTCAAGAAAGGTATGCTCGAGGAACCATCTGTTGTTCGTGTCACACTCCACTTTGTGATGTCATGCATGTAATACACTTCGCTCAACTGCGATATGAAGTGTGGGCAAAAATCTTACCGCTCCCAGAGCCAGAAATGTTGGTCTGTGCTTTGGTCAGTTTCGTCTACTGCCTTCTTTCCAGCATCACACATAACACTAGAATCCCTTCTCTTGATCCTGTACCTGTTCTGATAATTAATTCAGATTACATTTCAACTGGCCGAAATTCAAACCAAACGAATCAATAAGAACTGACAAATGTGACACATGCTACGAAGGCTGTCGTACCAAAACAGTATGTCTGTTTTTACCGACATGATCTTCGATAGTATGTCACAGCTAAATCTCATTCCATGAGAGTCTGAAATGTCAGGAGTCGACCAAGTGTTGACCAACTGAATTTGCGTCAAATGAAGTTTAACACAGCCAATGAGGAACGCCATCTATTTCTGGCGGTCTCGTTGGACGCGTCATTGCTGCTTATGTGCTTCATATCATGGCTTTTTGTGTTTTGCAGGTATCAAAGTGATTCTAGACTTCGTTCCGAACCACACCAGTGACGAGCACGAGTGGTTCGTAGCTTCGAGCAATCCAACATACGAGAACCACGAAATCTACAAAGACTATTACGTGTGGCTTGATGGCAAGGACAACGGATCGGTGCCAAATAACTGGGTGAGTTACATGTCAGCTGGCCTACAACACTCAGATTCATACTTTTCTTAAGACAAGCAATTAACGTGCAATTTGTGTCATCAATTTTACGTTTTTAGGAATGTGAAACTTTCATTAATTTTTACTTTCGTAGAATTACTCTAACAATAATTTGTTTTATAGTTAAGAAACATGGAATTGTGCTTGTGCAACTGGGTTAAGGCTGCTATTGTATAGAATGGTTCCCCTAAAGCCGCTGCATACTCGACAGTAATCAGCAGAAAGCCCTGCAGCTAGGTATAGGAGCCTTAGGTCTCAATGACGAATGAAATGTTACTCCGTGGAAGCCCATTTACCAATGTGAATAAAGTGCTTTGCAATTAATTACTTCACAGACGTTCAGACGCCTCCTTGAAAGTGTCTCCAGCCGAGTTCAAACCATCATAAAGGTGCAGGATGGACACACCACAAAGTAATGTCCACTAACGTGTCTGAATACTTTTGAGCAAACATTTTCTAAGTTCACTACATATATTAGTTATTTGAAAACAAACACTATAACGTGATTTTGTGCGACAACGCCTTTGTTTTTGTCTCAGAGGTTCTCTGATACGGTGACATTGTTCAAAGTTTTGTCTAGAGTCTGAGAGATAGTGCGAGATTGGTAGAAGGGAGAATCAATGGCTGAATCTGTGAAGCGTGCTGACTCAGTCATCGAAAAGGCGAGGAACCCAATTTGGGCCCAGACCCACTTACAATAGCAATCTGTGACATATTTTTTAACCGGCACTTGTCCCACTTGGGTGCAAGGAATTTCACCCTCAAAATTAATAGAATGTTTCACATTAATGGAGTTGCTTGTTTCGTTGCAGAAAAATATGTTCGACGAAGGAAGCGCTTGGAAATGGAGCCCGACGAGAAATATGTACTACTTGCACCAGTTCCACGAGAAGCAGCCAGACCTGGACTACAGGAACCCAAATGTCCTCAGCGCCATGCAGGTAAGCAACGGATGATAACGTCCAACGTCTTTGGCAAGTCCGTACTTAACAAATGTGCAGCACGCAACACGCCTTCCTTCTGCAAAGAACACTGCTCAGGGATATCATCGTTCTCGTTGCGATCCACGCTGTTTGCCTCTCTGACACAATTATCTCGCGGATGGTTAAGAAAACACTATACTGGTATACTCAAATTCATCTCTTCCACTACTACGTCCATTTAACTGTCTTAATACAAATCGTATGTGCCTTTTCATCAGCTGTATTGGGTTAATTGTTCTTCGCTCCGCTGGTACTGATTTGGACCCTATTGACAATATTATTGTACACAGAAAACCCCAAATCCAACCAGTGTCCCGTCTCCTCAACAACACTTGCCTCGTAGGAGCTTACATCTGCTCAAAACACGAACCCCGCAACTGTCACAAAGCTATCCTCTGTGATGACCCGGTACACTTTTGGTTTGCAGAAGGCTTCCGTTTTATATTACGATCCACGTGCGGTACTCATCTATACAGTCTTCAATAAAGCATGCACTTATGTCTCCCGTGGTTCTTCTCCCCCACAGTCTATATCTCTCCGCTTCTGGGTATTTATGAGAATAACTGATGTTGTGCGAAATCTTCTCAGATCTGGTTTCACCTTCTTTTTAGTGACACGTAGAAACGCTCTCCTGAAGTAGTAGTTTGACCATTCTAAATATCTTACGTTCACCGAATGCTATGAGTTTTCTGTTACCTTTGCTCCTATTAACTACCAATAGGTTCAATCATCATCTTCTTCTTCTTCCTTAGCGTTTGTCCCGCGTGCTGGTGGGGTCCGCTGCTTTGCCTCGTTGTCGCCACTTCTTGCGATCTTGTGCCTGGTGAGGGTGAAGGCCTGAGATCATGAGGTCTTTATGCTGGGCGTCAAGCCATCGCTGCCTTGCTCGTCCTCCTAGCGTTTGCCATTTACATTTAGCTTGAAACTGGTCTTTGCCACTGTTGTCTCGGCTGCTCCAAGTACATACCCGTACCAACGTAGGCGGATTTCTCTTATTTTGTCTACTATTGGTGCAACATGAATTGCTGTAATAATAATTATAAAAGGTGGAAATTTTATTAATGCGCTGTCTTTTAAATATATATGGTGGTATCTGATACTCAAGTACTAATGCAAAGAAACGTGATGATGCTAAAATGCTTTAAATTCTTGCTATGATTTAATCTTTAAAATTTAATAATTCTCTACCTTTTAATATTTAATTAATTAACTTACGTCGTTCTGATTTCGTAACGCTGACGGCGTTAAAATTTAAAGTTGTTCACTACCTGTTTCGTTTTCTTTCAATTGTTGCGAGCCAGCGATGGTGCAATGCTGTACGCTTTCAAGTCTACACATTTATAAAAATCAGGTCCAGGAAACACATTTGTGATCACGGTTGCGATTTAGACGGTATTCGCGTAATTGTACTGATTAAGAGTTATCGTTTCCGAAAGATGCAGGTTCTGTTAAAGCTGTGTGCACTTTTGCGCGTATAATGAAAATAGTCCTCACACGTCGCGTAACAAAAAGTAACATGCGAATCACAACCGTGGTCTAACCAAGAAAATATATGATGACATAAATGTTCTTCGCTGTTATTCAGGACAGGTTTAGATTAAACACCGCAATTTTCAGTCTTTAGAAATCACAAGACGATACACTTTAGAGATATTTGTTTTGAATAACTTGTATTTACCTTTTCTTATACAATATGGTGATTGTCCGCAAGGATTATCTCTCTCCCTCCTTTTTATAGCCTTTATACATTCACCTTACATACATCGATTAAGAAACTTTTCTTTCTCTACCGACCAGTATGAGAACAAAATCCGCCCCGACCAAATGTCTCTCTCACTTAACAATCATATACAGTTTCGTAGTACAAACAATGGTAGTTTATTCCGTGAACTAGAAAGTCTTTGATTCACTGAGCACAAAAATTAAAATAATAAAGTTATAATTACATTTTTAATATCGTCAATTCTTCTTTATATCATGAAAATAAGGTTTGACATCGTCGTAATATTATATTTCATCGTTGTAGCAGTATAAACACCATACAGCCTGCGAACATCATTATTTGTGAGGTGGTCATGCAATGTTAGTCCACCTAAGCATTTTCGTCTCCATAACAGCACGTCTTTCCTCTACTTCCTTTGTTGAAGGCCAGCATTGAGCCCCATACAGTGCAACTCGACGGATTACCGATCGGTATACTTTTTATTTGAGCCTGTTTGGAATTTTCTTGTCGCTTAGTACTCCCGTAATGGAAAGCCATTTGAGTCACGAGCTGCTAAGGCGGTTAGAGATTTCTGCACTGAGATTTCCATCGGCAGCAATAGTCGAGCCCACTTCCTTAAAAGTCGTTGCTTTTGGGAGGTCAACACCATTGATTCTGATGGTTACAGAGTCATTTAAATATGTCGAAAGGTAATATGTTTTCAACACATTGAGCCGTAGTCCTACATCGGCGAGGCGGTCATTTCAGGCTTGGACTTGAAGTTGTACATCATTCTTCTCTTCACTGGCCAGTAGCACATCATCAGCCTACAGTAACGTCCAGAGTGAGGTTTTCTGCAGGTTTCGTGTGACGGTATCCATGACAGTGATAAATAGGAGCGGTGAGATGGCAGATTCCTGATGAACTCCCACTTAAATAAGGAAGTCTTCAGATAGTCCGGCAGCTGACTGTACCCGGCTCTTCGGGTTTTGGTAGAGCACTCTGATCCACCTAACAAACTCTTCAGGTACACCATGCCTTCGCAGAGCAAGCCAAATTAACTGTGGCCGAGCGGTTCTAGGCGCTTCAGTCCTGAACCGCGCTGCTACTACGGTTAATGGTTCGAATCCTGCCTCGAGCATGGATGTGTGTGGTGTCCTTAGGTTAGTTAGGTATAACCCTTTGCACTCCGTAAAGCAGGCACAAGGCGGCATCGCACGCTCTTATTTAAATAGCCGCTCCCTAGGCGGCAGCGCGCCACAGCAAATTGCGCGGATCTCCTTGTGGAAACAATGAAGCCATTGACCAAGAATTAGGGTGTATATTAAAACAAAGAATGCGCTTTCGTTCAAATATATTTACAGAGACATGACAGTAAAAACTTTTCTTGGTGTGATATTTTTAAATAGGAACTTCGCTAGCGCAAAAGTGATGGCCTCTCTGAAACACTTCTCATCCGATTTTAAGGAAACTATTCACTAAAAAAGACTGAAACTTTAAACATCTCATAGTAAAATATGTTAGCATGATAATGAACTGACAATCTTTTCGTAATTCGTTATCTTTATGGTTCAACTTTGAAATAAAGTAAGCCATTGCATGTGCTTATGGGGAATTTTCATGTTAATACTAGTTTACGTTTGGTTTACGTTATATCATACATTATTGGCTTTGAAATGTAGCTAATGTATCGAAGTTCTATTTAGAGTTTGCCCTCAAGTGATATCTATTTTTATTCTCGAGTTATTAGTTTGTATGTTAGTGCGTGGTTCATCCAGTTCTGTACTGCACACTGTATAGGATTGAAATAATTCTTAAGCACATTGAACTGAACTACCCAAAAAAGAAGTACCTCCTTTCCTTTCTTTATACACATGGCAGCACTATGTAGCATTGATGCCGAGTACAGTCAGAATCGACATGAAGCATGTTAGAGCTACAAATAATCGTGTCGAATGAGGCTTGACATCGGAGCGGAAAAGAAAATTTGCAATGTTGAGCGCCACTCGATGGGGGAGTGGAAAGCGTTAAGTAGTTCTAAGTCAAGGGGCTTGATGACCTTAGATGTGAGGTCCCAAAATGCTTAGAGTCATTTGAACCAAATTAACTCGTGTGGCACTCGGGCAAAGGCCTTTTCGAAGTCGAGAAAGGCAAAGTGTAGATGTTTTCACTTCTCACGAAGTAGTAACTACCAATAGGTTCAATAATTCTTCAGAGTCCTAGTAGGGCCGTTAAACCGCGTAGGAGAGAAACGAATGCATCAGAAAATTAATGCAAATTGTTGTTGAAGCGCAAAATTGTGAGCATTACACTAAAAACAATGATGCGTTGCGTCAGCAATCGATAATACACAGGTTCTGTTTAACTGAATTGCTCCGTAATATTTCCGTATATTAATTCTGACAGATTCAACGCTAGAACTTCTTCTAAGTTCCACTGTAGAATCTGGTATTCGTTAGTCTTCTCAGTTCTTCCATGTTAACAGGCTTCATAACAGCTTTGGACATTAAATCAGTTATCAGTAGCCATCCATATATGTTATGATTTCTTGCAAACTTGATGTACGAGTAATATTCTAAGATCCAATGGTTTGCGTAAAGCTAGTTTTAATTCTAATTTGAATCATTACCCAACTTATTTTTACGGACATGATCTCACTTTTAAATACAGTAATTATCACTGTTTACAATATTACTATCACGACTAAATCGCTTCTTTTAAGGTAGTAATGTCAGTTTCCAACAATATTGCTTGAGGTCTGTAATACTTTGAAATTTAGTATTTTCTCACCAATGTTGATTGCCTGCTCAGAATAAATTCGATAAATGAAGAAATTCCTTTTGAGATGACTCACTAACAGACATCTGACATATTAATCACTTTTCTGTAAACTGAACAAGTATTTCTTTTCTTGTCGTTGTAGAAGTATTACTACACTCTAAAGAGGTACTCGACGCAAGTTAACGAAGACATGTGTTTTTTAATCAAGCACTGATAGCTGTTACATAGATTATTACACATGAAAAACTTTTTCAAGACTGATATTGTTATTAATAGACAGCGTACTATTTCTTGACAATGATCTCTAGTTGTTGTCTCCTCCCAAACTTCCAGCACCAATCGTACAGTGACCCACACTGATGATTGCTGCGTCCGTAGAGCACCACCAGATCACCTTGCTGTAACTTGCTCTTGCGACATGATATCGACAAAAAGAAAAAGACATTTTAGAATACACATTACATACAACAGACGTTAATGAACATTCAATGCTTTTTATTTACCTGGTGTCGCTCCAGCGGAATGTAGGGACATTGCTGTTCTTAAAATCAGCATCACTTCACGTTTCCGCCACTCTCTGAACTCTGAAAAAAGTTGCAGACTTGTCATTTTCTCTTGACCGATTTCCACAAGAAATCAGGAAATCGTGCTGTAGGAGTGTAGCAAAGTTAAGCTGAGGACTGTAACTACATTATTATTACAGAACATATAAAAAGGTAAATTATTATCTTAAATACCCTGTCAGAACGATGACGAGAAAATTTTTAGGGGAAAGAAAATGAATTATAGCGAGCTGCAATGGATAGTGTTTCTCTTCAGAACGAACGTATATTTAAGCTTACGTTTAGAAGTGGTCAGCACGTACATGAAGCTCGCGCATTACTGGGCAGCTGCTTGGCAAGGCAGCATGACGGCCGGTCGGCAGCGCGCGGTTCTCTGGGCCTGATGGAGGAGTTACTTTTTACCTTTCCTATTTTCACCTTTATATTTTCTTATCCTCTTGTTTATAAGCATCGTACGTTCCAGAAAACAGCCGTACTTTTATTCGCTAACCATGTACCTAAAATCAAAAGTTTATCTGTTAAATAATACTCAGTTTCCAAAGTTGTTTTATGACTATTCGATGAAAAAGTAATAGTCTTCAAGAAGTGACATATGGGTAATGCTTCGCTTCCTTCTCTTGGCACTCACCGTAACCAACAGTACCACCAGTATCCAAATGGTTCAAATGGCTCTGAGCACATGTGAGGTCATCAGTTCCCTAGAACTTAGATCTACTTAAACCTGACTAACCTAAGGACATCACACACATCCACGCCCGAGGCAGGATTCGAACCTGCGACCGTAGCGGTCGTGCGGTTCCAGACTGAAGCGCCTAGAACCACTCGGCCGGCACCACCAGTATCCCTTTCAGTCATTATTTGGAGTTAAAAATAGCATGAATAGCTATTAGCTATTTATTCTATCATATACTCTTCATATCTCTTATCTTTCCTCTAAGAAAATAACGATGAAGTTTTTCGACAGTAGAGGGTAAGAAAAAATCAAAGACGAAAATACGCTGATTATTGGCATAACGGTCCACAGCTAAAACTTCATGGGCAATTTGTTCGGTAAATAAGAAACAGTACTCAAATTTTCGATGAAAAGAAATGAAAGATTTTTTTTCTTAATCTGCTATCAAAACTAACTTCACATTTCAGTTTCAGTGTTAACTCTTCTACAACGCGACATCTAGCGATATTCGCAAACCTTCATCGGTAATTGAGCTTATTAGCTTGATACGGAGACGAGAATCTTAACTGAAGTAAGACAATCAGCGAAAGTAATAAATACGTTTTTTATAGTTTCAAGATGTCGCTGTGCAGAAACTGTTAGAGATGTGAAAATAAACTGAGGCACTCAGATCTCAAATTGTTCTAGGAGTGATCAAGGAAAACTTCAGGAGACTCTTCATCTGCATTAAATCTTGGGAATTTATAATGAAATTAAAGAACTAGGAATTTGAAAGACTTATAGAAGCCTTATGGTGCGTTTGCGCTGCCACCTCGCTGCTCACCGCTCGTTGGCATCGCCCAGAAATGATGAAACGAACCCACTAAATCTTACGGACGCATTGAAGCTGCCCCATCGTTGATCGCTCCACTGCTCAGTACGATTGTCGTCAGGAGGTGATATCCAGCCGGTTTGTGTTTCGTGCTGCGACCATCACCGCCAGTTCTGAGCTGTGATTGGCTGATTCAGGGTCACTCCAGCAGTGTCGTGTTTGACTGCTCATAGTTGTGCGGTTTGGCACTCAGCGTACATCCACTACCACTCCATCTACATCAATATTCTGCAAACTACTGTTAAGTGCATGGCATAGGGCACTTGCCATTGTACCATATATTAAGGTATGGTGCAAGGGAAAATGTCTTCTTACATGCCACTGAGTGAACTGCAATTAGATTAATTTTATCTTCACAGTCACTGCAAGAGCTACAGACAACTATAGTATATTCCTAGGTTTCTCACTTAACAATGGTACTTGAAGCCTTCTATGCAGTCCTTCGAGAAATATTTTGTCTCCGATTTCCCAATGTCCTACCAATAAAACACACCATACACAGGCAGTAATGTTGTGCTCACTACAACTGGCGATTTTAAACAGGCACTTACTTGAGCTTTTGTTGGTCACAAATCTGTCTGAGACCAGAGGCAAGCCGGCCGTAGTGGCCGAGCGGTTCTAGGCGCTACAGTGTGGAGCCGCGCGACCGCTACGGCCGCAGGTTTGAATCCTGCCTCGGGCGTGGATGTGTGTGATGTCCTTAGGTTTAAGAAGTTCTAAGTTCTAGGGGACTGATGACCTCAGAAGTTAAGTCCCATAGTGTTCAGAGCCATTTGAACCATTTTCAACAAGAGGCACTCTGAGCATCATAACCACTCTATGGAGGATGATATTAGATGTGATGAAGTTTGGAAATTTATTCCTCTGTTTTACGTAATGTATCGTTTTCTCTTTGTTTTATTAGAATATTAGCACAAAAATCTACAAGTGACAGGTGTAGTGCATGAAGTACATATGGCTAAAAACTAACGAAATCTTGTCTCAGAGTAAGTAGGTCTACAAATCCCTACTGAACAAAAATACGCTAGTAACTTTTGATCGAATCTTCACATCTTAAACTACATTGGTTTAGTAATGCCTAAACTGGAAAATTTGTTACGAGATTTGTAACTCTCTGAAAAAGTGATCTTGATATTATTTGAGCTGTTGTTAGAACTGTTGAAAATAAATACAGTATGGACGATCTACAATCATACATACCTCTTCTTCTTTCTCGCTGTCACTAACTATAGTTTGACATGAGCAAACCATTATTACTGTCGTTGTACGTTGTGTAGAACATAATTTTGGCTTTACACACTGCAAGTAATCCATTCAACTAGCGATGTGAACAGCTGAAGGGTGTAGATTCCCAGGGTGTAGATTCCCACCGGAAAGCGAGAAGCTGCGCAAGCAGCGAGCAACGATGTGCCAATAGCAGGGCTGAAAAGTAACGTAACAAGGCCCCCAACGAGCAGTGCAGGATGTGGTGTGCCAGTAAAGAGCAGCAAGCTGCCAGCAGCGAGGCTGCAGCGTAAACATAGCCTTCTACATCTACAACTACGTGATTACTCTGCTATTCGCAATGAAGTGCCTGGCAGAAGGTTCAATAAACCACCTCCATGATGTCTCTCTACCGTTCCTCTCTCGAACGGCACGCGGGAAAAACGAGCACTTAAATTTTTCCGTGCGAGCCCTGATTTCTCTTATTTTATCGTGATGATCATTTCTCCCTATGTGGGTGGGTACCAACAAAAAGTTTTCGCAATCGGAGGAGAAAACTGGTGATTGAAATTTCATGAGAAGATACCGTCGCAACGAAAAACGCATTTGTTTTAATGATTGCCACTCCAATTCACGTATCATGTCTGTGACACTATCTCCCCTCTTTCGCGGTAATACAAAACGAGCTGCCCTTCTTTGTACTTTTTCGATGTCATCCGTCAATCCCACCTGATGCGAATCCCACACCGCACAGCAGTACTGCAGAATATGACGGACAAGCGTAGTGTAAGCAGTCTCTTTGGTAGACCTGTTGCACCTTCTAAGGTTCTGCCAATGAATCGCTGCCTTTGGTTTGCTCTACTCACAATATTATCTATGTGATCGTTCCAATTTAGGTTATTTGTAATTGTAATCCCTAAGTATTTAGTTGAATTAACAGCCCTCAGATTTGTGTGACTTATCGCGTAATCTAAATGTAGCTGATTTCTTTTAGTACTCACGTGAATAACTTTGCACTTTTCTTTATCCTGGGTCAATTGCCACTTTTCGCACCATATAGACATCTTATCTAAATCATTTTGCAAGTCGTTTTGATCATCTGATGACTTTACAAGACGGTAAATGATAGCATAATCTGGAAACAATCTAAGACGCCTACTCAGATTGTCTCCCATGTCGTTAATATATATCAGGAACAACAGAGGGCCTATAACGCTTCCTTGGGGAACGCCTTACCGGCGCATTTAACCTACACCATCGCTGTCTTGCTTGCTGGTTGTTACTTTCCTCGCCAGGCGACGATATCAAGTTGGTTTGTGTTTGGAGCAGAGACCATCGCTGGCCATCCTGAGACGAGAGCTGTGATTGGCTGCTTCAGTGGCACTGTAGCAGTGCTGTTGCTTAGAGAACTACACCTCATACACACAGTTTCTCTCGCACCATACACCTACATTGGCATTCATACGTCATAAGCCATAGTGAGTGCACAGCACAGGGTGCTTTCCATTGCATCACATATTAAGATTTTTTCCTGTTTCATTAGAGTATGGAGCTCTGCCAAATGACTGCTTAAGTGTCTCTCTACAAAGTACAATAAGTTAATTATTGTCTTCATGATCCCAGCAAGAGTGATACATAGGGGACTACACTATATTCCTCACTTAATACTGGTATTTGAAACTCTGTAAGTAATCTTTGGCGACATGATTTCCATCTATCTTCAAACATGTGGAACGTCAGCTTTTTCTAAATGTTCAAATGCATGAGGGAGGACTTGAACCTCTGCTGGGACCAGCCGAGCTTTTTCTACATTTCCATGATCTCTTCCTGTGGGTCAAATAAGCATATGACTATTGGTGCTGCCCTTCGTTGTATAATACGTCCAATATCAGCTGATACTTATATTTGGTATGAATACCACAGAGTTGAGCAATATCCTAAAGTGGGTAACCTGAGCATTTTCCGAGTAATTCTTTTGTATTAACGAGAGAGAATTTCCAGTGATGATTTTACACAGGCGCTTATTGAAAACGTTTTTGGATGCTAAGCATTATGGAACCTGAGGCATGCACATAATCACAACTGCTTACTGATGGATAGCATTTAAATTCCTTTCAAGCTAATTCGGGTGAATTCTTCATATATTTAACTATTTCTGGCTCAGTAAAACTTACAGTGGAAAATTTGTCATGAAAAAAGTGAACTTCATATTTTTCAGCTGTTAGAAATGATGAAAGTATCTGCATTCTGGACAGTCTACATTCAAAGAAGGATACATACATACCTCTTCTTCTTTCTCTTTGTCAATAACTACATTTTTGGCGTGAACGATCACTATTACGGTCGTTACACGTTGTCTTTGCTTCGTTCTGCAAGTAATCCACTCAACTAGCTATGTCGACAACTGCAGGATAAAGGTTCGTGGCTAAAAGCGAGATGCCTGCATGATGAGTGAGCAGCGATGTGCCAGTAGCGAGGTTGCAAAGTAACGTGACAAGGCTCCAGGTGAGCAGAGTGAGCTGTGATGCACTAGCGGCGAGCAGCGAAGTGCAGTCAGCGAAGGTGCAGCATAAACGTACCCCAGGCTCTTTGCATCAGCTCCTGCCCCACTAGACAAAGGCTCAGATTATCGGATCTGCTAACGACAAAATTTAAGCTTTGAAAAAAAAGGTATAAAAATGTGCATTACGTCCATTTAACAACTATGCCACTGCAAAATTTTGTACCTGGTCATTACTTGCCTTTCTTTGGTTTTTTGACAGTTTATTATGCAGAATCAGAGCCTATATTATTTAGTCAACTGTAATTGCCTGTTTAAATTCTTCTCAAATTACTCACAAAAATGTTAATTTTAGAGTAAGACGAGTCAAACAAGGAGTGAAAACGAGAATTCAAGCTCTCACACACATTTGTTGTTTTCAAAAGAGCAGGGGACGCACCTGGGCAAATACGAGGAGAGAAAGATACGTTTTGCTGATCAACACGTTTTTCTATGAGATGGACAGCGAACTGTGTGAGTAATGGGACATTGTGGCATAATGCATCTGTTACTGCACTATTAAAGGAAGGAAACAGTAATGAAGCCACGTGGTGTGTTCCTTCTAAAGTCTGATGCAGTGTTATGTCTCACACTGCTGGTGAACACTCCCATTTCCATAGCTGAGTTCGCTAATGCACCCTTGTCTGATGGCATGGTGTGGAAGGTAAGCTGCTTCAAATCATCATAGTGAAAAATTCTCACTTCTGGCACTTGGCCAGCAAAGAGCTGATTGGTGGGGATGTAAACTTCTTGTGTCCTCTATTAAATATCACATCTCACTGCAGTGTCTCCTGAAGTGAGGATAGGTGATATTGTTGATGGTGATCCTTGCATCAGATTGGGACATTAACCTCCATGGCCCCTTGGTGCTATTTGAGAGGAGTGAGTGTATGTTGGCAGCAGGTTTCACCCTTCTTACTTCCGTTCATCAGAAACAAGATGAACACAATATCACATACCACACCCACTCATCATAGTCATGCATATGACACAGGTACACACTCGACACTTCACAACAAGTCAGAGAAAGGCAAAGCACCTCCACTAAGGTCTTGACAAGCGCAGTGATTCAGGATTCCTGCAGCTGGTCCCCTGTGTCTATTCCCTGAGTATGGGACCACTTTGACTTTTGATGTTGATTAAATTCAAAGACACGGGTATAAAGAAAAGTTTACTATGTCGTATGTCTGACCTTTGTATGTGCACAGTGAGTGTACTAATGTGTGCAAATTTAGCTTACCACTTAGTGCGCAAATGGACAAAACATCTGAACTGTCTTCCCAAGCCCAGGGTGTCAAACAGACATGCTAAATAAATGTGACCCTGGCCCTGTAAGTCAGCTAATACTAAGTGCAGATGGTAACAAAAATCAATAGAAACGCTGCTGTCACGTACCTTGAATGCATGAATCAATAAAAGTGAAAGTTTGGGGTCTATTCTAGAAAGACAGAACAGCTATTCCCTTTTCATTCTACATAGAATTTATCAACTGTTGCTTTCAGGGGTCAAGTGATAAACAACAATCACGTTAGATTGCTTTTGACACTCAGTAACAAAATAATCAAGTCATGGACATACTGAAATGATGATTATTAAAATCATTATCTCTACACATGAAAAATTTTTTTACAGAAAAGGATTATTATTAAAAATCCTCGTCATCTCACTTAAATCTATATTGTTGTAGCTGGTCAATGCATTGAGTTGATAGAGAATAAATATACTTTTTGAACCAATGAAAAAACTCTCGTGTACTCAGTGTGAGGGTAGGTTAGTTTCCTAGCTTTTGATATTCAATGGTCAAAGTGTACACAAGTTGGAGTGAGCAAAATCTAGACAGAACACCTAATGTGGCCTAATGCATGATGGTACTTTACCAAGTGGCATCTTGTCTCCATGCAGGATCTGAAATGCTAATTCCCTACTCTGGCTTTGACTGAATTCACTCAGTCGCAACTTTACTGCGTTCCGTAGAACGATAATCTTTCCTTAGCCAAAATAATGGCTATTGCACACTCGCTATGGGTTGGAGCGATGTGCACAATTTCTTTGCCCACAAAAATTGCCACAGGAATAATTAACTATCGCTCTTCTACCTGTCGCCACAGTACCTGAAGTGTATCATCTTCACTTCGCAGAATGCAAAGGTCTCAATGCCCTCACTTATTTCCACACACTTGCGCGATCCGCCACAAGACGAGACAGAGATAGGTCTCAAAATGCTTCTATACAATAGGGATCTGCTCACCGTGTCGCGTCTGCATCGATAAGTATTGCTTCAGCCAATCACTGTCTCGCTAGAGGTGAATACACATTTTTTTTCTTGCTGGGTCGCAGCCTAGCCGTGTTAATGACAAGCAGCCACTTCCCCTTTTTCCCGGCCTTATTAAAGGGAATAATGTATTGTTCTGGCCTTATCCCTTTCTGCGCTGAAGCTCGCATTCTCTTGATAAATGGGGTTTGTGTGATATCATTAACCACTTGCTCGGTTCGGCTCCAAAATGCGTTTCACTTTAACTTGTTTGTTCATGCCAGTCCATATATTGGTAGATTTTGTTTTGTTAGTTTTCGATACATGAGATGAAGTGCAATTGCCTTTTGTTGATATAATATGATTATTATTTTCTAAGGATCTCATACTGTATCAGCCTGTCATTGTGAATCAAGCTCATGCAAGGTCCGTAAAATCAGGATGCCTTACAACTTAGTAAATACTTCTCTCCAGTGGCACGAATGAAACTACTTTTTACTGCCGTTTTGTGCATTCTAAAACACAACATACAATGAAATCAAACTGATAGTTGCGAAATTGACAGTTATCATTTTCTTCCACCCTCTCCTTCAATTATGCTTTACAAGAGTTGTTTGCAGTAGTGTCTAACCTTGTACTATAATGTGGTATATGACTGTAAATCTCGTTAATGTAGCTTTGGAGTCTTGTTTTAGTAGTTTAAGACTTAATTTTCAATTTTCAAGTTTTCTTAATAGTTTTTGGAAAGTTACGGTCTTTTATGATGAAATATCTCTGACTGTCATATTCTCTCGAGACCTGGTGAAATTAATTAAAATTAAGAGAGCATGCACCATCGCTGCAAATCATAGGGCTAACAATGTAGCCTGTTAACTATGTTGTTATTGTGGTTGACATTTTACAATTTCGTTACATTTTCTTTTCTTTCTTTTCCCCTTTTACACTCATCTTATTTTCAGCATTTGTATAGTTACTTATTTCTGGGCAACGTAGTATGCCAAATGTCTTCCCTAGAACTTCCGACATCCGTCTGATGCGTGTTATCATTTCTAAATTAGGCTAGGATTTTGGCTATAGTGTATTTGATTCATTGTAGAACCAAGGGTTTGTAGCTGAAGGCTGCTAATAATTTTCGGTGCAAAGAAAGGATGTACGGGTGTACCAGACACGTTCTCTGTTCACAGGGGGAGATGAAGTTCTGGCTGGACAAGGGGGTGGACGGTTTCCGCATGGACGCTGTGATGTGTCTGGTGGAGGCTGAGGGTTTCCCTGACGCTGTGGAGGGCCAACCTACACCCATGCAGCACCAGGACGAGACGTACGTCGTCATACAAGAATTCAGGAAACTCATGGACAATTACACAAACACGTAAGTTGGATTTTTTGTGGCATTAGCAAATGAAGATGTAAGTGCAAGAAATGGATAATCACCATTTTTCCTGAAAATAAGTTGCTTTTCTCACAGATTTGTGTGCACAGGTACCCTCTATCCTCCGGTGTTTTAATTTCTAGAAAATGTTTAATATTTTGGTAACTAGGTGGTATTTCAGTTGAGAACACTTTTTAGAGCGCAAAAAGTAGATAGCTGGAAATATCTATTTCTTGCTCTTGGTCAAACTGGCCTCAGCTGCCGTTGCTAGAAAAAAACCGAATGAAATTGTAACAGTCCTAAAACATTATACAGGGTGAGTCACCGAACGTTACCGCTGGATATATTTCGTAAACCACATCAAATACTGACGAACCGATTCCACAGACCGAACGTGAGGAGAGGGGCTAGTGTAATTGTTTAATACAAACCGTACAAAAATGCACGGAAGTGTGTTTTTTTACACAAACCGACGTTTTTTTTAAATGGAACCCCGTTAGTTTTGTTAGCACATATGAACACATAAATAAATACGTAATCAGTGCCGTTTGTTGCATTGTAAAATGTTAATTACGTCCGGAGATATTGTAACCTAAAGTTGACGCTTGAGTAACACTCCTCCACTGTTCGATCGTGTGTATCGGAGAGCACCGAATTACGTAGGGATCCAAAGGGAACGGTGATGGACCTTAGGTACAGAAGAGACTGAAACAGCACATTACGTCCACATGCTAACACCTTTTTATTCGTCTCTTTTACTGACGCACGTCAATGCGAACAAGAAGTGACCGAGACGTGTAACCAATGACACCCCATACCATCACGCCGGATGATACGCCAGTACGGCGATGACGAATACACGCTTCCAATGTGCGTTTACCGCGATGTCACCAAACACGGATGCGACCATAATGATGCTGTAAACAGAACCTGGATTCATCCGAAAAAGTGACGTTTTTCCATTCGTGCACCCAGGTTCGTCGATGAGTACACCATGCAGCGTCAAGGGTAATCGCAGCCATGGTCTCCGAGCTGATAGTCCATGCTGCTGCAAACGTCGTCGAACTGTTCGTGCAGATGGTTGTTGTATTGCAAACGTCCCCATCTGTTGACTCAGGGATCGAGACATGGCTGCCCGATCCGTTAAAACCATGCGGTTAATATGCCTGTCATCTCGACTGCTAGTGATACGAGCCCGTTAGGATCCAGCACGGCGTTCCGTATTACCCTCCTGAACCCATCGATTCCATATTCTGCTAACAGTCATTGGATCTCGACCAACGCGAGCAGCAATGTCGCGATACGATAAACCGCAATCGCGATAGGCTACAATCCGACCTTTATCAAAGTCGGAAACGCGATGGTACGCATTTCTCCTCCTTACACGAGGCATCAAAACAACGTTTCACCAGGCAACGCCGGTCAATTGCTGTTTGTGTGTGAGAAATCGGTTGGAAGCTTTCCTCATGTCAGCACGTTGTAGGTGTCGCCACCGGCGCCAACCTTGTGTGAATGCTCTGAAAAGATAATCATTTGCGTATCACAGCATCTTATTGCTGTCGGTTAAATTTCGCGTCTGTAGCGCTTCATCTTCGTGGTGTGGCAATTTTAATGTCCAGTAGTGTATTTTTCAGCTTGGTGGTAATAAATGTGGAGGGCAGCGTGGAGGGTAAAAATAGTAGAGGGAGACCAAGAGATGAATACACTAAGCAGATTCAGAAGGATGTAGGTTGCAGTAAGTACTGGAAGACGAAGAATCTTGCACAGGATAGAGTAGCAAGGAGAGCTGCATCAAACCAGTGTCAGGACTGAAGACCACAACAACAACAACAACAACGGTAATGAATGGCAACGAATCTTTTACGATAAGTAAATACTACAAATTCATATAAGAAGGGAGGAAGATTTTAGTATCTGTTACTGAGAACGCTGATTTTGGATCCAAGTTCTGTGTCTTTAAGAGTAAGTAAACAGCAATGCTACAAGTACCTCCACTCTACATGACTCCACAGCCTTCTGTAGCAACATACATCCATATTTAATGAAACTTGCGGCAAAATATACCCTCGTATACACAACAAATGATACACAGATCTCAAATGGGTAGGTGGGAATGAAGAATCTGTCTGTCATTCGATGGGGTTTGAACAGTTACACGACACAGGATGTTTTGGCAGTTTTGACATAGACACATGATTTTCCTGCCTTTAAGACAACTCGTTATCAATTTCATTTTCGTTTGTGCTGGCGTACACTTTCATTATAATTTTGAAAATACAAAATGGAGAACGTTACAGACAAATTTCCGAAAATTTTCTCTTACGATTTATTAGTACTTTTATAAAGTGCGTACTGACCGATGACTTGACTTTCAACTTCCGAAATAGTCTGTATTCTTTCTTGATTTTTCACATTTCTTTAAATGGTTTGAAGTATATTTATTCTAATTTATTTATGTATTTATTTGTCTCTTAGTAAATTATTACTCACATACAGCATCAAATTCTGTGCGATGGGTCTTGATTCATAAAAGATTACAGCAGGAACTGGATAATTCTAACATTCGTATTGCTCCTCATATATATGTTCCTTATGGATCAGAGACGATGTGTAAAACTCACACTGGAGGCTGTTTGGAGTTAAATTTCCACATATAATCTAAATATTTAACAAAATGTTTGGAAAACACAGTGAAAAATGTTTTTCTAATTTTTCTCTGAACTTTGTTTCTGGTTATTATCCTATTATTGCATCCAAGTCTTCAAATATTCCGTTTGAGATGTCTGATCTGAACACGTTGTATAGTATTATGAAATGGGAGAACCTGAAAAATAGCTTCAGAAGGGTAATTGTAAATCATTTCTTTGTTCGTACATATGTACGATGTGTTCTTTTTACATTTTCTGCTGTGATTTGTTATGCTCTCTGGAAAAATAAAGTAGGCAGCAACAACGTATAATAGAGAATAAAAAAGTTTTTTGGTCTATTAGTTTCAATTCGGATGATTGTATAACCTTAATGTAACTGCTAATTTTGATAATTACCGCCCACAGATCTTGGCTCTCTGCACATCGTTCATATCGGAAACAATACTACGCACCCAAGGAACTAGCAATTATATCCACTGCAGATTCCCAAAGCGAACTGGTACTTCTCTTTCATACAATGTGCTCTTTGTGATCTACTCATTACAGTTTAGCGTAACATAACTGACCTGTGTTTTTTAGGTATATTTTTTGGATTTTTGGGGCCCTGTCGTTACTGTTAGTAAAAGAAAAATCGCCAAAACAGCAATGCATGGAAATATGTAGAGCAAGAAATTTCGAAAATTAGATAAGTTGTTATCAGGGTAGTATCATGTAAAAATTACCACAATCTATCCCCCTTGCGTCATCTATTCATAGAAGATACCACCTTGTGTGAATCTAGGACTCTACTTTCTATGGTGAAATGATAATTGTCGGTAGTAGGTCGAGAGCGGTCAAGGCTTCATTCAGCTGATGAGTTCGGGAAAGCAGAGTTACAGGTTGTTGACGTCTCTTTCTACATTCTTCCCCCTCTCCCCAACCCTTTCCAAATGCAACTTTCCGTCATCTCCAATTTTTACCTGTGATACCTAGGATACTAATTATAATACAAATAAAATCTTTTAATGTAGTAGTAAGTTGTAGTACAGATGTCCTTAGTATATCGCTTCATTACAGTTTACAAGAAATCGTAGTTTACAGAAATACATCATTTTACAAGAATTCATCCGAAAATCTGGAAGGTACATGTGTCATAGAACTGATTTAACGTCCTGCTTCGGGCATGGATGTGTGTGATGTCCTTAGGTTAGTTAGGTTTAAGTAGTTCTAAGTTCTAGGGGACTGATGACCTCAGAAGTTAAGTCCCATAGTGCTCAGAGCCATTTGAACCATTTATTCATCGTCATCAATTTCGTCCTCCCCCTCAGCGCTTTTTCCAGTGTTGGAAGTTTTTTGTAACTCACTTTTCGTTATGATGCTCAGCTCCTTCAGCAATTCTGTTTTTATCTCATCAAGGGTGTTAAAATGACATCTTTTCATGGTTATCCTCAGCCTCGGATGTAGAAAGAAGTCTCCAGGTGTCATTTGCGGCGAATTAGATGACTCACGCAACAGAACGGTTTTTTAATTTGCCAAAACATCACGAACAAGCATTGATGTGTGAGCGGGAGCATTATCGTGATGAAATTTTCACAAGTGATTTTGCCCCAATAATGGTATTTTTCTTCCGATTGCTTCACGCAAACGGCGCACAGCTTTAAGATAGTGTTCCTTACTGATCGTATGACCTCAAGGCACATACTCATTATGCACTGTCCCACTGTAATCGAAGAAAATAATGAGAAGATCCTTCATATGTGATCGAACCTTGTCGAATTTTTTTCGGTCTTGGCTCTGCATGGTCTTCCATAGGGACTATTTGGCCTTTGTTTCAGCATCGTACTCATGTCATGTCACCTTTTCTAAGCTTCTAGAGAAATTCTCGATCGTTGTCGACTTCATTCAGTAATTCCTGGACGATGTCTATGCGCCTTCGTTTTCAGTCGAAATTCAACAATTTTGGAATAAACTTTGCTGCTACACGTTCCATGCCCAAACCATCCGACAAAATTTCTTGGCACGAGCCAAATAATATGCCAACATCACCAGCAACCTCTGTGATTGTAAATAGCCTGTTTTCCGGAACCATTTTCTTCTATATTGCCGTCAGCAACTGATGCGCTACGGCGTCCAAGGCTATCGTTCTCTTCATCGTCTTCTCGACCTTCTTTAAAACATTTATACCAATCTGAAACTTTTGTCTCACTCATACTAGATTCGCCGAAAGCCACAGTCAATATTTCTCAAGCAAAATTTAATGCAAATTCTTTCCTACTTTTTTTTTAAAGTAAAAATTCGCCGAGACTCGAAAACACGTATAATCTTTTCGACTGTCAACAAAAAACAACTAAAGATGTAAACATACATCAATAAAAAGTGCACCAAAAAGATAAAAAAACTAAAAAACGGATGTAAAAATTCCGCAAAAATTAAAAAACATTCCCATTACTTTTTGATCATACCTCGCATCTGGAAACCACAGAGCATGTCGTGTGTACCTCGGATCCATTTACGATCACAGTTACTATAAACGTCAGTTCAATGGCAATGGCACAGGAAGGATCCCGAACACATTTGATATCTCATGGAGTCCACAACAAGGTACGTAGCTGCTTTCATCAGGGCGATACCTTGTAGGTACTGTTAATTCAACTGCTGTGTATGCAGGCCGGAGCTGTGGTCTACTAAAGCAAAGAAATATAATAAATACAGACTTTACCGTCATATACAGCTGGTGAAATCTTTCTGACGTTTGCAGCAGGGAGGCTACGTAGAAATCCCCCAAAGTTTCGATGAGTGCCACTCTCATCATCTACTGGCGCAGTGTCGAGATCAATTGGAAGTCATATATACATATACATAAGCGGCGGCCACCTCTCCCTGCAACCCCTCTGCTCTGGCGTGGCCATCGACGTGCCATGGTGGGAGGCGGACTGCCGTTCGACTCTCGGCACTTACTGTCTTACCCAGACTCGCGAAGGGTCAAGTGTTGCGCGCGGTCTCTACATACAGCTGCTTATGAAAGATTACACGCCGATCTCTAGTGATAGTCCTCGTACCTGTAGACGAGATTTTCATGGAGTCTCATCTCAACTCCTTCTTTAATCATCCTCTTCCAGAAGGCACAATTTGGCACAATATTCTCGTTTTCTCAAATTTACTAATGATGTGTTCTGCCACCACTGACTTTATCCTTCAAATATACTCACCTAATGTGCCGGGTAATTGCGGTTGCAATTGGTCCTTGGCTCGGAGCCCAGCATATATTTAGTTTTTTTAATAATTTTCCAAAGATAGCTTTGATGGTGGTTTCTATGAGGATTATCGCAATTTTGACGAAGAAGGTCCATTGTAGGAGATAAACGCGAGTTTGTCTTTCTCTAACTGTTGTTTGACGATGGGAGTATCACTCGATTTCTTCAGTGTGCATCTATCTGCACTTCACTATCCCCATTTTGCCGAAGGCACAAATCTATGAGTTTTTAACATTTTGCAGCCCTGTCAGCAACTGTGATAAATTAATATGTCAAAAATCCGCCTCAGTTGCTAAATGTTACTGGTACCACTAACATTTCGCAACTGAGGCGGATTTTTGACATATTTATTGAAGTCACAAATGGCACATGGCTCATGAAGTATTCATCACCGAAGTTGATCAAAAACAAATTTCGAACCTTGATGGCTGAAGACAAGCTTAGAGTTTTGGCTCCACTCAGTATTCAATGTGATATGTTAAGACCACTAAGTTATGAAGATATGAGGGTTTGCCCAGAAAGTAATGTACCACATTTTCTCTTCAACAATTCTTTATTGAACATAATTACGCACACGAAATAATGGTGTTTTATCTACAAACTCTATTTTTCCACGTTATCTCCATCCTCTTCTATTTCCTTCCTCCAGCGCGAAACAAGAACTTGTATGCCCTGTCGGTGCCAATCCTTGTCCTGGTAACAAAGCCAGTGCTTCACCATGTGAATCATCCCCTCCACTGAACCGCCTTCGGATGATCTCACCCTCTGTGCCCAGCGGCTAACTGTACTTCTGTCGACATCAGATGCTCCATAGACATTTGTGCATATGACGTTGCTTGTAACGATACCATCAAACTACAGACCGATTTCACTTTTGCCAGCATTCTCAAAAATTTTAGAAAAAGTATTGTACAGGCAGCTTCTCATCGATCTGACCATAAATAACATATTATCAAGAACACAGTTTGGGTTTCTGAAGGGTTCTGATATCGAGAAGGCAATTTACACCTACAGTGAAAATGTACATAATTCATTAAATAACAAATTACAAGCAGCAGGTATTTTCTGTGATTTGTCAAAGGCATTTGATTGTGTGAACCACAACATCCTTTTTAATAAATTAGAATTCTATGGTGTCGCAGGCAGTGCTGCAAAATGGTTGAAATCATGTCTCGCTAACAGGAAACAAAGGGTGTCAGTGCAAGGGACTAGTGAATTAAGTCATCAGTCAGCGTCAGAAAGGGAAAGAATTACATGTGGTGTCCCACAAGGATCCATCTTAGGGCCACTGCTATTTTCTTATGTACATTAATGATCTCTCATCAGTTACACTGCCAGAAGCAGAGTTCGTTTTGTTTGCAGATGACACAGGTATTGCAATAAATAGTATGTCGAATGTAGTTCTAGAAAGATCTGCTAATGATATTTTCATGGATAGTAATAAATGGTTTAAAGCTAACTCACTGACATTAAACTTCGAAAAGACTCACTATATACAGTTCAGAACCTGCAAGAGGTTTCCACCCAACATACGTAGAAGTATGAAGAAGATCAGATACAAGAGGTTGACAGTCTTAAATTCCTGGGATTACAACTTAATAATAAATTCAGTTGGGAGGAGCACACCACAGAACCGCAGAAACGCCTTAAAAAATCTGTATTTGCAATTCGAGTGTTAGCAGACATAGGCGACATAAAAATGAAAAAGCTTGCATACTTTGCCTACTTTCATTCCATAATGTCATATGGTATAATGTTTTGGGGTAACTCTTCAAGTCAAACAAAAGTTTTCAGAGTCCAGGCGACATAAAAATGAAAAAGCTTGCATACTTTGCCTACTTTCATTCCATAATGTCATATGGTATAATGTTTTGGGGTAACTCTTCAAGTCAAACAAAAGTTTTCAGAGTCCAAAAGCGGGTAATACGTATTATTGGTGGAGTAAATTCACGGACGTCCTGTAGAAACCTCTTCAAAGAACTAGGTATACTAACTACTGCCTCTCTATATACACTCCTGGAAATTGAAATAAGAACACCGTGAATTCATTGTCCCAGGAAGGGGAAACTTTATTGACACATTCCTGGGGTCAGATACATCACATGATCACACTGACAGAACCACAGGCACATAGACACAGGCAACAGAGCATGCACAATGTCGGCACTAGTACAGTGTATATCCACCTTTCGCAGCAATGCAGGCTGCTATTCTCCCATGGAGACGATCGTAGAGATGCTGGATGTAGTCCTGTGGAACGGCTTGCCATGCCATTTCACCTGGCGCCTCAGTTGGACCAGCGTTCGTGCTGGACGTGCAGACCGCGTGAGACGACGCTTCATCCAGTCCCAAACATGCTCAATGGGGGACAGATCCGGAGATCTTGCTGGCCAGGGTAGTTGACTTACACCTTCTAGAGCACGTTGGGTGGCACGGGATACATGCGGACGTGCATTGTCCTGTTGGAACAGCAAGTTCCCTTGCCGGTCTAGGAATGGTAGAACGATGGGTTCGATGACGGTTTGGATGTACCGTGCACTATTCAGTGTCCCCTCGACGATCACCAGTGGTGTACGGCCAGTGTAGGAGATCGCTCCCCACACCATGATGCCAGGTGTTGGCCCTGTGTGCCTCGGTCGTATGCAGTCCTGATTGTGGCGCTCACCTGCACGGCGCCAAACACGCATACGACCATCATTGGCACCAAGGCAGACGCGACTCTCATCGCTGAAGACGACACGTCTCCATTCGTCCCTCCATTCACGCCACTAGAGGCGGGCTGCACGATGTTGGGGCGTGAGCGGAAGACGGCCTAACGGTGTGCGGGACCGTAGCCCAGCTTCATGGAGACGGTTGCGAATGGTCCTCGCCGATACCCCAGGAGCAACAGTGTCCCTAATTTGCTGGGAAGTGGCGGTGCGGTCCCCTACGGCACTGCGTAGAATCCTACGGTCTTGGCGTGCATCCGTGCGTCGCTGCGGTCCGGTCCCAGGTCGACGGGCACGTGCACCTTCCGCCGACCACTGGCGACAACATCGATGTACTGTGGAGACCTCACGCCCCACGTGTTGAGCAATTCGGCGGTACGTCCACCCGGCCTCCCGCATGCCCACTATACGCCCTCGCTCAAAGTCCGTCAACTGCACATACGGTTCACGTCCACGCTGTCGCGGCATGCTACCAGTGTTAAAGACTGCGA
Source organism: Schistocerca piceifrons (assembly GCF_021461385.2). NCBI lineage: Eukaryota > Metazoa > Arthropoda > Insecta > Orthoptera > Acrididae > Schistocerca > Schistocerca piceifrons. Next base: position 197,876,378 of record NC_060138.1, on the reverse strand, counting down.
TGGAGCTCCGTATGCCACGGCAAACTGGCTGACACTGACGGCGGCGGTGCTGCGCAGCTAGCGCCATTCGACGGCCAACACCGCGGTTCCTGGTGTGTCCGCTGTGCCGTGCGTGTGATCATTGCTTGTACAGCCCTCTCGCAGAGTCTGGAGCAAGTATGGTGGGTCTGACACACCGGTGTCAATGTGTTCTTTTTTCCATTTACAGGAGTGTATTTACTCCTTAATGAAATTTGTCCTAAATAATATATCTCTTTTTCCAACAAACAGGACAAAAATGATCTGCACAAGGACTTAAAAGCAGTTACTTTAGTTCAAAAAGGGGTCCACTACTCAGGAACACTCATCTTCAATAATTTGCCAGCAAACATAAAACATTTAGTTACAAATAAAGATAAGTTTAAAAGGAGCCTGAAAAACTTACTAGTGGCCAACTCTTTCTACTCCATTGGCGAATTTTTTATAAGAAACACATGATGTATTGTATATAATCATACTATTGGTATTGTTATTTCAGCTTAAAAAAATTTGACATGTTCCACATCCACGAGGATCACCCCAGCACGGATCTATGGAACGAAAAACTTATCAAATCTAAACCACCTACAGACGCCATTTTGAAACTGTCCTGCAGCTACGCTATCTGTCGGAAGTGACGGAAACTAGGTGCGCTCACTCAGGAGATTTGAAATAACACGTACGAAACGTTTCGCATTCATAGCATTGTTTTCGGGTGAGAAAAAAAATGCGGTGCATTACTTCCTGGGCAACCGTGGTATTACAAGTAGATCCAATAGTATAAAGTGTAAGCGGAAACGAAGAAATCAATAACATTGTTTGAAAGATACATTTTAAGCCTAATTGTTTGGGCAAGTATTAAATTTGCTTGTTTGTTGCATTACTGTTGTTACCTTGCATTTGTTTAACAAATGTGTTTACTTATTGTTGCAATGTGCAATTTTAAAAGTAAAATACTGATTTCTGCGTGGAAGAGGATCTCCAATTTTGTTCTTTAAAAACAAAAATACTTAGCTGTTCATGACGAAGTTAAAAAATCGTGTCGAATATTTTTATGATATCAGTTCTTATCATTTTTGAATCTCGTCAATTCATTAACTGTATAAAACTGTATAAAACAGTTTTGCACAGTCAAACTATAAACCCTAAATGATGTGTTATAGGCATTTAATTCGACAATTGTCTGTAACACTGTTCTGGCAAGTTGGTCATTACATAATATCCCCCGGTAAGGCCGCACTACAGGTTCTCTCTAGTGGTCTATAGATAATAAATATGGTCTTGCTTCCTGTAAAGTGCTACTACGTCTGGCAGGGTGATGATGACTGAGGCGTACGGCACTGTGGAGCAGGTTGTGGGTTACTATGGCAACGCCACAAATCCTGGCGCGCACTTCTCCTTCAACTTCCTGCTCATCACCGACCTCAACAGCACATCCACTGCGGAAGACTTTGTCAACGTCATCGGAAACTGGATCGAGGTGATCAACACACGGGAACTCTGGTCCAACTGGGTGGTATGTATCCGAAAGGAACTTACTGTCTTTCTGCAGGCATTTTCAGCCCTTAGCTCTGTGCGCGTGAGTGTAGTTTTACCCGGCACGCAGATATCACTTCCTACCTAGCCTATTACAGCTCGTTGGTGTATTAACCGCCATTCACACTGTTCGTGAAAAATGTTGGTTTTATCATTTTTGTCCAGTACATCTGTCCTAATTTGACAAATGGATGAGTAGCACATGAAACAAAATCAAGCATAACGAAATAAAAATAAAGACAGAATTTTGAAAAGGAAATGTGTGAGTCGACTAAATTGTCAACCCCAGTTAGAGTTTACTACATGACAAACCTAGTCAAACAAGACAAATTATCGCCAATGCACTTTAAAAATTGGAACGCTACACTACTGACAACTAAAAGAGCAGAAAATTGATAGTTTATGAGTAATGACTCATCTCAGATTACTTAATCGCTTAGGCTACGAACGAAAATAAAATTTGTTGTTAAAATTTCACAACGTTTTTAAACACTATCTTACTGTCTAGTCTCTGAGATCTCCATTTACTCTGGCTACGTCATACAACTATTTCCCGATATTATATTCTGCTTGAGATATCATTAATTCTATTGAGATGACGTACAGCCCAGTACAAGAAATGCTTTATGTGGTACACTGCAACTATAGCGGAGAGATAAACATCATCACGAGATTCTTGGCGGTTGGAAAGAATAATGGGTGACATTCTTGCGTTTTTATGATAACAGAAAAGCTTTGGGCATGGCCTGGGATACCATCACGTAGCTTGATCGTGAAAGTAGACTCTGTTCCCTAAAAACTGCTATTTCGTTGCAGCATCTAAGAGATAAAAAGGAACACGCGAGTATTGCTCTTCCACATTCTGGTTACTCGTCTGATGCTGTTGGCGTTGTGGTACAGTGGCTCTGAACACGCAGTATGGACCTAGGTAACAGTCAGACCGCAGCCCGACGATGCTCGACTTTCACGTCCGCTTTGCTTCTTTTCGGAAAATTTTCTTCTTATCAGTCGTACGGGTTCGCAGACTCTGAGACGTAGCAGTGAAATTTCATTTCCCTGACCAAGGCCATCCCCGACTGATATCACGTAATATCGTTCAAATGGTTCAAATGGCTCTAAGCACTGTGGGACTTAATATCTGAGGTTATCAGTCCCCTAGAACTTAGAACTACTCAAACCTAACTAACCTAAGAACATCACACACATATATGCCCGAGGCAGGATTCGAACTTGCGACCGTAGTAGCAGCGTTGTTCCGGACTGAAGCGCCTAGAACCGCTCGACCACTGCGGCCGGCCGTAATATCGTAAGACAGTTAAATAATAAATTGTTGTCTATTGGGTTTCAAAATATGAAGCGGAAAATTTCCAGTCCACTGACGCAAAATACGTAGGAATCGAATTTAGGGTTCTCTTCAATGGAATTTTGAAGACACCGAAATAACAGAAGTCGACTAAGATAGCCATATTTGCTATTGTTCCGGAAGCCGCAAGGGAGGAACAGCCGAGAGAGCAGAAATGAGGCTGGCGTGAGCGTTAAGTTCTAGCATGTGTCTTTGGGTACGTTCTAAAAGGTTGGCACATACATACAATTCCGGTAAACAGAAAAGTAAGATGAATTTTGTGTAGTCATGGCGTTTACTGATTGTCTATTGTATCGTTTTTTTTCCCCACCAGTTTAACCTGACTGTTAAAACGAGTTCTGTAATAACCGATTTTTGATTTTTATTCCCATTATTTCTTGTAATAAACTTAGAAATCGAACAAAGCTTGAACAATTTTGACACTCTCAGTTTCAAGATACATAGAATCAAAATGTTAAATTAAATACTCAAGTAAAAGAAAGTACATCAGTCGTTCGCTGCTTTTCCCGAAAAGTGATAAGTGGCTGAATCCTGCAAAAAGTCACCAGTATTCTCCACTTGATCCTAATTCTTTGAAACCCTTCCCAAAAATCACTTTGCAAATCTGGGATCATGCCACTGTTGTGACATCGCGGATAGTCAGCGCTAGAGGATGAAAACTGAAGTCTAAGAACTCGTGTTTTTCGTGTTAATTTGTCCGTTTCCGAGAGCTACAAGCAGATAAAGGCATATTATGTAGACACAGGTAGCAGATCAGCTACTTTCTATTCTTATTGCACACTTTGAAGGAATTGTTAAGTTTTTATTATATTACTGTTACTATAATTTCTTCTTTGTTTTATTAGTTCACAGAAATGGCAGACGAATCTTTGACCTATTAAAACAAATGAAGCATTGTACGACAATGCTACGTCACTTCGTTAAAATATTTCCAGACAAGGGTTGATGCCATTCTGCAGTACAACGAATGTCTGAGAGGGACAGCGAGAAGCAGTTGTCTAGACTAGGTGGTGGCAGGTCTTGCCCACTGCACGCGCATGCGTATCTCAAGCCACGACACACGGCCACAGCGACATTATTGTCTGAGCAGCGCTGTGTATGTTGCTCGTTTGTGTCGCCATTCTACACTACTGGCCATTAAAATTGCTACACCACGAAGATGACGTACTACAGACGCGAAATTTAACGGACAGGGAGAAGATGCTGTGATATGCAAATGATTAGCTTTTCAGAGCATTCACACAAGGGTGGCGCCGGTGGCGACACCTACAACGTGCTGACAAACAGCAGTTGACCGGCGTTGCCTGGTGAAACGTTGTTGTGATGCCTCGTGTAAGGAGGAGAAATGCGTACCATCTAGTTTCCGACTTTGATAAAGGTCGGATTGTGGCCTATCGCGTTTGCGGTTTATCGTATCGCGACATTGCTGCTAACGTTGGTCGAGATCCAATGTCTGTTAGCAGAATATGGAATCGGTGAGTTCAGGAGGGTAATACGGAACGCCGTGCTGGATCCCAACGGCCTCGAATCACTAGCAATCGAGATGACAGGCATCTTATCCGCATGGCTGTAACGGATCGTGCTGCCACGTCACGATCCCTGAGTCAACAGATGGGGACGTTTGCAAGACAACAACCATCAGCACGAACAGTTTGACGACGTTTGCAGCAGCATGGACAATCAGCTCGGAGACTATGGCTGCGGTTACGCTTGACACTGCATCACAGACAGGAGCGCCTACCATGGTGTACTCAACGACGAACCTGGTTGCACCAATGGCAAAACGTCATTTTTTCGGATGAATCCAGGTTCTGTTTACAGCATCATGATCGTTGTATCCGTGTTTGGCGACATCGCGGTGAACGCGCATTGGAAGCGTGTATTCGTAATCGCAATACTGGCGTATCGCCCGGCGTGATGGTATGGGGTGCCATTGGTTACACGTCTTGGTCAGCTCTTGTTCGCATTGACGGCACTTTGAACAGTGGACGTTACATTTCAGATGTGTTACGACCCGTGGCTCTATCCTACATTCGATCACTGAGAAACCCTACATTTCAGCAGGGTAATGCACGACTGCATGTTGCAGGTCCTGTGCAGGCCTTTCTGGATACAGAAAATGTTCGACTGCTGCCCTGGCCAGCACATTCTACAGATATCTCAGCAATTGAAAACATCTGGTCAATGGTGCCCGAGCAACTGGCTCATCACAATACGCCAGTCACTACTCTTGAACTCAGGTATCGTGTTGAAGCTGCATGGGCAGCTGTACCTGTACACGCCATCCAAGCTCTGTTTGACCCAATGCCCGGGCGTATCAAGGCCGTCATTACGGCCAGAGGTGGTTGTTCTGGGTACTGATTCCTCAGGATCTATGCACCCAAATTGCATGAAAATGTAATAACATGTCAGTTCTAGTATAATATATTTGTCTGGTGAATACTCGTTTATCATCTGCATTTGTTCTTCCTGTCCGATCACTTGCACGCATTTATGTCCACTGTACATTCCGACGGACTTGGGCAATTCCAGCAGGACAATGCGACACCCCACACGTCCAGAACTGTCACCGGTCAACTGCTGTTTGTGTATGAGAAATCGGTCGGAAACTTTCCTCATGTCAGCACGTTGTAGGTGTCGCCACCGGCGCCAGCCTTGTGTGAATGCTCTGAAAAGCTAATCATGTGCATATCACAGCATTCTCTTCCTGCAGGTTAAAATTCACGTCTGTAGCACGTCATCTGCGTGGTGGAGCAATTTCAATGGTCAGTAGTGTACTTGAGGGAATCGTCGCAAAATATGGAAATTGGTTGAAAGTTGCAAGTCACTGCTTATTGGAGAGGATAGATGATTTCCGGTCCGATCGTTGCAGACTGCCTAGCATCTAGTCAAACTTTGCCAGCTAACTAACACTAGCGGCAAACGGAGTTTAGGAAGCGCGGATCGGTTGTTTATGTGGGCATCCTTTGCTATGTCCTTCCCAGAACCCGAAAGGAGAATTTTTAATGGCATTCTTCTTCAATTGTACTACTAAGTACATTGTGCCGTAAAATACTGTCTCCTTAAAGCATCGTGATGTGCTTCCTTTCTTTTTTTCCTTTTTGCGATCTTCGTTGATTTGATCTGGCAAAATGTTGGAATAACTGTTCTAATTATTTGAAGAAACATGAAAATTAGACATTTGACTGTCGCATAACATACATTCTAAGACAAAAAAAGACGCATGACGAAGGAGTTACCTGACTGGGACGGAAGTCGGTAGACGTGATGTCCATGTACAGACAAACAAATGATTACAGTTTCAGAAAAATTATATGGTTTATGGAAGAGAAAGAGCTTCACAAATTAAGCAAGTCAGTGACGCGGTGGAGCACCTCTGGTCCTTATTCAAGTAGCTATTCGACTTGGCATTGATTGATAGAGGTGTTGGATGTTCTGAGTGATATAGCCCTGAATTCTGTCCAATTGGCGCGGTAGATTGTCAAAAACCCGAGCTGATGGAGGGGCTCTGCCCATAATGCTCAAAACGTTCTCCCTGGGAAGAGATCCGGCGACTTCGCTGTCCACGGTACGATTTGGAAAGCACAAAAATAACCAGTAGCAACTCTCACCGTATGCAAGAGGGCATTATCTAGCTGAACGTAAGTCCAAGGTGGCATACCACGAAGGTCAGCAAAAAGGGGCATATCATATCGTCGACATATTGCTGTGCTGTAAGGGTGCTGCGGATGACAACTGTGAAATGAAATGTTGTAGGACCGTATGGCGGACGACAGGCACGTTGCTGTCTCCAGACATGTCTTCGGTCAGCAATCTCTTTGACTGAAGTAGAACTCTCTTAAATGAAATGATGAGTGCTGCTTCGAACATAGATCCTGTCTACAGACGTCCCAGATAGCGGCGAGATATCAACTTGAATTGAGTGATGGTCTAGGGCTCCATTTCATTTCACAACAGGACGCTTTTGGTTGTCATTCTTACACACAGCGGTACGTCTATGATATTCTGCGCCCCGCTTTGTGCCCTTCATGGCAAGAAAGCCGTTCTGGGCTCATATTTCAGCAAGATAACGCCGGCCCGCACACGGCGAGAGTTTCTACTGCTTGTCTTTGTGCTTGTGAAATCCCACCTTGGCCAGCAAGGTCGCCGGGTCTCTCCCCAATAGAGAATATCTGGAGCATTACGGGCAAGGTCATTCAGCTAGCTCTGGATTTTGATGATAAAACGCTCCAATCGGACAGAATTTCACTATATCCCTCAGCACGACATCCAACCACTCTATCGATCAATGCCAGGCCGAGCAACTGCTGCTTAAGTATCAGAGCTGGCCCAACGCGTTATTAACTTTCTCAAATCGTGAAACTCTTTTTCTACGGTCCCAGGTTCGAATCCTGCCTTGGACAGGGATGTGTGTGATGTCCTTAGGTTAGTTAGGTCTAAGTAGTTCTAAGTTCTAGGGGACTAATGACCTCAGAAGTTGAGTCCCATAATGCTCAGAGCCATTTGAACCATCTTTTTGAAACTCTTTCGCCGGCCGAAGTGGCCGTGCGGTTCTAGACGCTGCAGTCTGGAACCGCGAGACCGCTACGGTCGCAGGTTCGAATCCTGCCTCGGGCATGGATGTGTGTGATGTCCTTAGGTTAGTTAGGTTTAAGTAGTTCTAAGTTCTAGGGGACTAATGACCTCAGAAGTTGAGTCCCATAGTGCTCAGAGCCATTTGAACCAATAGTGTAGCCCCTCCATAGAGACACAACACTATTTCTTCATTTAAATAATACGACAATGAGAAAAACTGCATTGAAACGAAGGAGTTATTTGGATTGTCCCTATAATTCGCTCACGTGTGCTGTAGTAAGTGTGCACCTTACTGGACGTCGGTTTCTGTTTCACCTGTGGATTATCCCCTTGTATTACATCCTGATTAGTAGTTCAGTTATCGTTGTCCCAAATTCTCAGTCAGCTTCATCAAAACTATTTTCATTGTAGATGAATGTGATGTGTGTCTCTAAATTAAACTAGATTATTTTGTTATTGGCAGCACATAAAAGAGATAAGGGCACTGCACGTGGTATGCGTGTCTTTCCAGATCGGCAACCACGACCAGCACCGCGTGGCCAGCCGGTACAGCCCAGAGCTGGTGGACGGCATGAACATGCTGGTGACGCTGCTGCCGGGAACCGCCGTCACCTACAACGGAGAAGAGATCGGCATGGAGGACAACTACAACATGACGTGCGAGGTGGCCCACGACCCTCAAGGCTGCCACGATAACGTCACTCTCGGGAACTCCAGAGACCCAGAGAGGACGCCCTTCCAGTGGGATAACACTGCAAACGCTGGTACAGTGATATTTTGAGACTCGTAACATCGCATGCAGCTTCCATACGCATAGAAGCTGAAGTAACGAATTAAAATGTGTGCCAAGGCCAGGACTTTAACGTGGGTCTCCTTCTTACCGGTCAGATGCTGTATGATTAACATACCTGCACGGAATACCCTACTCCAGTGCCTATTACATACAAAGCTACGTTGCTATTCCGCTGTGGCCGAGCGGTTCTAGGCGCTTCAGTCCGGAACCGCGCTGCTGCTACGGTCGCAGGTTCGAATCCTGCCTTGGGCATGGATGTGTGTGATATCCTTAGGTTAGTTAGGTTTAAGTAGTTCCAAATCTAGGGGACTGAGGACCTCAGATGTTAAGTCCCATAGTGCTTAGAGCCAGCCAATATCACCTTCTGTCCTTATCGAAGATAAAGTTGAAACTCAGTATGTCTCCAGGACAATGTAATTCCATCGCATGCAACGTTTTTGTAGGCAACGGCCTTGCCACAGTGGATACACCGGTTCCCGTGAGATCACCGAAGTTAAGCATTGTCGGGCGTGGCCGGCATTTGGATGGGTGACCATCCAGCCGCCATGCGCTGTTGCAATTTTTCGGGGTGCACTCAGCCTCAAAATGCCATTTGAGGCTCCGGTCAAAGAAAACCATCATAACGACCGGGAGAGCGGTGTGCTGACCACACGCCCCTCCTACCCGCATCCTCACCTGAGGATGATACGGCGGTCGGATGGTCCCGATGGGCCGCTTGCGGCCTGAAGACGGAGTGCTTCAACGGTTTTGTGCTTCTTTTTAACTACTTTCCCTCCGGCAAGAGGGGGGGAGGGGTGAAAAGGTGAAGGGTAATATCGCTCCTCTTAGGTCGTACAACAGTACGTGAACCTTGTCACTCGAGAACTATGCAAGTGCCGCGAACCGAGAAACTAGGAAAGATTGAGAGCTTCTTTCCGCTACTCTCTGACGTTTATACATAGAATGGAAATACAGGGTGTATCAAACCGAATCACCCGATTTGGCACGTCTATATTTCTGTAACTAATAAACATGTACAATAAACTTTGTTTTTGGATGAACGGGAAACTCAAAAAGTTTTTTTTTTACATTTTGTTGGAGGTGTTGAATATGCCCCCCGCCTTTGAGATGCGCGGCATATGTCAATTTGGGATTCAAATTTTTCTCACACTGCAGCGAGCATGTCTTGAGTTACTGATGCCACAGCTGCTATTTTCGATGTCTCAGCTCATTCATTGTTGTTGGTAATGGAGGCATGGAAACGGAGTCTTTTATAAACCCCCACAAGAAATAATGGAGCTGCAGGGTGAACGAATTTCTGCGGACGCCTTGTGAAACTATGTCGGATGCGTTCGACGTCTGTGTCAGACATTCGGCGACTGCCCAGCGATTTGTCTTTACACACATTTTTCTCGAGATTGTTCATGCCATCCTCTAATGCTCTGTGCTGCAGAGGATCCACACCATATCTAGCACGAAAGTCACGCTGAACAGTTATTACAGACCCGCACTGCGCAAAATGCAGAACACAAAACGTATTCTGTTGTCCTGACACCATTTTTGCTAGAACTGAAGTGGGTGTACACTGCTGCTACCTAGCGGGAACCTTGTAAAACTCGTACCAACAGTACGTTGTTCACGCACAGATCTCAAATAACATAATAGTTACAACTTTTTTAAATCGCCATGATTCTTTTTGATACATCCCGTATCTCTGGAGTGAGCATTCAGATTCGCAGAGTTTATTTTCTGTTGTCAACATACAGTCCTACCATGGTCATGTGACCCCGCGACGGCGTGGGGTTGTACGTAATGCCTCCTACAGCTTTCGAATTTCGCCATATCGCTAATACAGACACATTTCCTTCATTCGTGCTGTGGATTTGGTGTAGGTGTTTTTAGACACCACAACAATTTGCATTTGCTGCTGGGAAAAAACTGGACTCTTATCAGAAGAGCGAAACGAACGGGCATTACGTCAAAGCACCGTCACGTCAGTTCACTTAGCCAAGCACCGAAAGGCGAAAGTGAGGTTGTGCGTCACCATCCGTGATACAAGAAGATAGTGTCGAAACTGAGGAACTAATAACGACAAAGTTCATTAATGTACAAAGTAAATTTCATAACGTATGTTCTTGGTCAGTTTTGTATGGTAAACCGCTGAGAAGTGAAACAATATTTTAGAACATGGACATTTATTTGCTATGGATAATATATAGATTCAAACATATCAAACAATACTTATAAAGGAAAAAATGGAGCCTCTTAAACTTATCCACCGCATTTTTTCCTTACTTAACTGATAACGTCATGAGCAACTGTAGTTTTCACCTTCATTAAAGCTGACCTTATCATTTAAAATGTAACGTAATGGCAATTGCTTCGTTAAATTAGGTTCTTATTTATATACATTGTGGCGTCAGATCTGTTGTGTTATTGTAAAACCTAAATAATTTTTCGCTTTCAGATATCTGTCCTCACCTGTGTACATTCAATGGAAGAAATACTCATGTCGTCATGGAACATTTCTAGTTTGCCACGAAAACGAAGCATTATAATTACGAAGATACAGAAGCAAGAACTCCACTCCCATTAAACGAGTGAGCGCGGCGAAAATAGGTTAACCTGCGGTTTTAGCAGGTGACGAATCCATATGGCCTTTCTTCCCGAGAAACCTTGAGGTGCTGTGACGGGCCGCGACGGTGCGTTGGCTGTTTATCTGAATGCCGCCATTGGAAATGCGTTGAGGAATGTTTTGACGTGATATGACGCGACGGCACGTGTTAACCGGCGTTAACCAAACAGTGTCGTTCCGAGATCGCGTAACAGTTCCAGCTTAATGTTGTCAACAAGCGCAGAACACAATGCTCACTCCAGGGATATTTCTACTATATACATTTATTTTCAAGGAACACGTTCTAGAAGTGATGCGCAGGTCACAGGTCGAATCAGGTCACTCCTGGCGATCATTTTAATTTCTCCTATAGGCACTGCAGTGACCCTTGGTTCGTGGGCAAGAGCGTCATCATTATGGTTGAGAGCGGTAACTAAACTGCGAGAAGCATTGTGTTACCTACAGTAATATCTTGAAGACTTGAATTCGTATTTGTGCTACCAGAGGTCATCGATTTCACTTTGAGTGACGTTCCAGCAAATTTTGAGGCAAAGTATCGCGCCGTAGCAGCGTGTCGAAATATTTTGTCTTACATGACATTTTGCCCAAAATTCACCCTGAGCATATCTGTACTGTTTATTGGTCAGTCCGGATTTGAGTTCCATCAATAAAATAATTTGCTAGCAGCTCTGTTACTCATAACTAAAACTCTATTTTCCCACGCTAAAGGCAATTTATAGAAAAGTGTCCCCTCCAAACCATTCCAGAGCAGTACTAATATGACGCCTTCAAAAAGTGCGGAATTTTTGATATGTCAAACTACGAACTTTATTTTTTCAAACACGTTAACAAAATATATAAACACGTTTGTCACGCTTTCCTATTTCGGGTATGGATAATGACGTCTGACGTATGGCAACTCTACTGCGCTGACATGCAAAAACTCTGTCCCTGAAATTCGCTATGATTACCTGATAAGACTAGAATTGCATTTCACCAAGAACACTTCGAATTTACTGCTTTAACTCGCTGATGTTTCGGGAGTTATTGACACACATCAATGATTTAAGATAACCTCGAAGGAAATATCCCAAGGGATTAAGTCACACAACCTTGGCGGCCATATGTTCAAATGTGTGTGAAATCTTATGGGACTTAACTGCTAAGGTAATCAGTCCCTAAGCTTACACACTACTTAACCTAAATTATCCTAAGGACAAACACACACGCCCATGCCCGAGGGAGGACTCGTACCTCTGCCGGGACCAGCCGCACAGCTTGGCGGTCATAGTTGGTCACCATCACACGAGATGAGGTGATCCGGAAACAACTAAAGGAGAAATTCAGTTGTTTTGCTGCTCAAATCACAACTTCTGAACGTCTATTCCACTGTAGTTAAACCTTAAAAAAATCTCTTACCATCGCACGTTATCGATTTCCATTAGCTGTCACAGCCTGTCCCGACTCGTCTTTGAAAAGATAAGGATCGATAATACAACCGAACAAGGATTATCTGACTCTCAGAGACGGCAATTAAATCCATTAATGTATAAGTGCGCCTCGTCGCCAAGATGATTTCCTCGCAAAACCGTCGTCTTCCGATCTTCTTTTCAGAAACAAGTCATCAAAATGTCCTCTTTTCTCGTGACCAGCTTCTTTCAGCTAATGCGCTAACTGAATCCTGTGAGTTTGGTAATGGAGGTCGTTCTAGTTGGTGCATTCGCCATATTGCAAAATATCCTGTGCTCAGTTTTTGGGAGCGGCGAGGAGCCAACTCTAACGGCCTAACAGTCACACAATCACGAAACTTCGCAATGTTTTGCACAGATTGAGAAAAACGAGGGCGTCCAGGAGACTAAATGTTCATTGAACTTTTCCATAAACATCCAAAGTGTTAATCCATTCGTTGCTTCAACGCCCCTAGAATCGCGCGATGCCCTATCAATTTTTCTTCTATTCTGCAGATTGTCAGCCGGCCGCTGTGGCCGAGCGGTTCTAGGCGCTTCAGTACGGAACCGCTTTGCTGCTACGGTCACAGGTTCGAATCCTGCTTCGGGCATGGCTATGTGTGATATCCTTAGGTTAGTTAGGTTTAAGTAGTCCTAAGTCTAGGGGACTGAAGACCTCCGATGTCAAGTCCCATAGTGCTTAGAGCCGTTTGAACCATTTTTTTGCCGATTATCACATGCTGTCCGGTAGAAAACTGCATTATCTTTAGGCCCATAACAAACAAATGGGATAATTGCAGACTGAATCAGTAAATGGGAGGTTTACGAAAACCGAAATGATACATAGCAGTGTGGTCAACCGAAAAACGACAACCTACTATGTGATTCAAAACCGGAACGCTTTTATAAAGAACCTTTATACAGATTCGTTGTGGTTCTTTTGTAGTAAATTAACATAGAAGAAATGGTAAAGTTGCCCATAGCGTATCTCTAAAAGTTTCCAATGTTGTACAGGTACAATTTAACACACTTGCTCGTATAGCGAGATTTAAAAATGCGTTTGGCATTGTAAGTGCAACATAACCTTAAGAAATGACGTGGTATTACAGTATGGGAACAGACGAGCGTTGTGGAAAAAGGAGCGCACACGAACGGCTTTTAGGTGTAACAGTATGTCTAAATAGGGATCATGAAGGACACTGAGGTGACGGAAGTCATGGGATAGCGATATGCACATATACAGATGGTTGTAGTATCGCGTACACAAAGTGTAAAAGGGCAGTATATTGGCGGAACTGTCATTTGTTTTCAGGTGATTCATGAGAAAAGGTTTCCGACGGGAATTAACAGACTCTGAACGCGGAATGGTAGTTGAGCTAGACGCATGGGACATTCTGTGGTGTCTCCGCCAGACACCACACCTGCTAGGTGGTAGCTTTTTAAATCGGCCGCGGTCCGGTAGTATACGTCGGACCCGCGTGTCGCCACTGTCAGTAATTGCAGACCGAGCGCCACCACACGGCAGGTCTAGACAGACGTCCCGGCACTCACCCAGTTGTACAGCCGACTTTGCTAGCGATGCTACACTGACGAAGACTCTCTCATTTGCCGAGAAGATAGTTAGTATAGCCTTCAGCTAAGTCTATTGCTACGACCTAGCAAGGCGCCATCACCAAGTTATATTGAGATGATAATACTGTATCAACAAGACCAATGTTCACCAATTGTGGTTTAAAGTTAAGTATTCCAGCAGCTACGTACTTTTCTTTATAGCATTCATTACGTATCCTGTTTCAGACCTCACGCCAGCCGGCGTGAGTTTAAGCGCGTGCCTTTCGGCTTCCTGTCATTGTGTCTAGGCTGTCTTGTCTAGACACAACACATTCCATTTCGGAAATCTGTAGCATACGCAACATTCGGAGATCCACAGTGTCAAGAGGATGCCGAGAACACCAATGTTAGGTGTTACCTCTCACAACGAACAACGCAGTGGCTGAAGGCCTTCACTTAACCACCGAGAGCAGCGGCGTTTGCGTAAAGTTGTCAGTGCTAAATACGTAACAATGCGTGAAGTAACCGTAGAAATTAATGTGGGACGTATAACGAACTATATCTAGTATGACAGTGACGCGAAATTTGGCGGCCGGCCGGTGTGGCCGAGCGGTTCTAGGTGCTTCAGTCTGGAACCTCGCGACCGCTACGGTCGCAGGTTTGAATCCTGCCTCGGGCAGGTTAGTTAGGTTTAAGTAATTCTAAGTTCTAGGGGACTGATGACCTTAGATGCTAAGTCCCATAGTGCTCAGAGCCATATTTTGAAATTTGGCGTTAATGGGTTATGGCAGCGGACGACCGACGCTAGTGCCTTGGCTAACAGTAGACATCGCCTCTCCTGGGCTCGAGACCGTATCGGTTTGGCCCTAGACGATTTCAAAACCGTGGCCTGGCCAGATGAGTACCGATTTCCGTTGGTAAGAGCTGATTGTAGGGTCCGAGTGTGGCGCACACCCCACGAAGCCATGGACCCAAGTTGTCAACAAGACACAGTGCAAGCTGTTTGTGGCTCCATAATGATATGAGCTGTGTTCATATGGAATGGTCTGAGTACTTTGGTCCAACTTAGTAGATCATTGACTGGAAATGGTTATGTTCAGCTACCTGTGGACCATTTTCAACCATCCATGGACTTAATGTGCCCAAAACCCGCTGGAATTTTTATGGACGACAATTCGCTATGTCATTTGGCCTCAATAGTTCGCGTTTGGTTTGAAGAACATTCTGCCCAGTTCGAGTGAAAGATTAGGCCACCCAGATGGCACTACGTGAATCACATCGAACGCTTATGGGACACAATCGAGAGGTCTGCTCGTGCACAAAATCCTGCACCGGCAACACTATCGCAATTATGGACGACTACAGAGGCAGTGTTTCTGCAGGAGACTTCCAACGACTTGTTGGCTCCCTATAACGTTGAGTTGCTGGAATACGCCCAGCAAAAGGAGGTCAGACAGGATATTAGGAGATATCGCATGACTTTGGTACTTGAGTGTAAATGAATGTGGATGAATGTACAATGTGCCTAAGCTAACAATTAAGAGACACGCTGAAAAAAAGCAGTTGGTGATATAAAAATGTTTGACCGCATTGCGGTGTTTTCCAACGAACTAGAAAAGCCATTGGAAGGTCATATTCTTAAATTTGGAGATATGATGTTCCGTTTAAGCATACAGAACGTAATAGGACTTACAAATCGACGTCCCAGAACTAAATGGATTACCCAATAATTTCAATGCTGTAGAAGTCATCTCAGGCAGAAAGTGAGTTGACGGTATCCACCCGAGAAAAATTGCCGAATTCGAAGTTAATGATGAATGTTCGAAGCAAAATGTCAGTGCCTAACGGAGGTGCCAATAGGCTGACGATCCACCCATGAAAAAAAAAGTCCAGTCGTAAAAAAAGAGAATAACTACAGAACTAGAGCTCCATGTGTTTTGGAGACTCTTCGGCGAAGCCACTACAGAACCTCATTCGTAAATGAGAGGAATGAGTTTGCGGGTTGCGGAAGGAATATAAAACGGACGAAATGAACACATGGATGAAATACAGGGTGGGGAAATGGGCGAAAAAGTTCTATTGCATTGTATATAAACAGTGATGATAGTGATGAACGAACTAACATATGAAGCATTTCCGTAAACTGAGACTGGCACATACATTTAAGCTCAGGGTTGTGATGTGCAAGCGTGGTGCAATGTATGCACCGAATAGTACAATTTACAAAAGCAGATTCCTAATTTTTACCACTTGCATATGTTTAGAAAATTAAGTGTATTGTGTTTATTTTCCTATTGGATTGGTGCATAAGTTGTTAGGGTTTTTTCATAAGTTTAATAAACTCAACTTATGCACATAACACAGACTTTAGTGCCAGCAGACGGCCACTGAGTACTGCAGGTAGACTTGCTCGGGATCTTACCGCAGCCACTGGAACAGTTGTCTCCAGACACACAGTCTACAGACGATTGTACAGACATGATTTATTCGCCCAGAGACCTGCAAGATGCATTCCACTGACCCCTGGTCACAAGAGAGCCCGTAAAGCCTGTTGTCAAGAACACAGTACATGGCCGTTGGAACAGTGGTCCCAGGTTATGTTCACGGACGAGTCCAGGTATAGTCTGAACAGTGATTCTCGCCAGGTTTTCATCTGGCGTGAACCAGGAACCTGATACTAACCCCTTAATGTCCTTGAAAGAGACCTGTATGGAGGTCGTGGTTTGATAGTGTGGGGTGGGATTATGATCGGTGTACGTACACCTCTGCATGTCTGACAGAGGAACTGTAACAGGTCAGGTGTATCGGGAAGTCATTTTGCACCAGTATGTCCGCCTTTTCAGGGGTACAGTTGGTCCCACCTTCCTCCTGTTGGGTGATGACGCACGGCCCCACAGAGCTGCCATTGTGGAGGAGTACCTTGAAACAGAAGATATCAGGCGAATGGAATGGCCTGCCTGTTCTCCAGACCTATATCCCATCGAGCACGTCTGGGATGCTCTCGGTCGACGTATCGCTGCATATCTTTAAACCACTACGACACTTCAGGAGCTCCGACAGGCACTGGTGCAAGCTGCTCGATCACCTGATCCAGAGTATGCCAACCCGTTGTGCGGCCTGTGTACGTGTGCATGGTGATCATATCCCATATTGATGTCGGGGTACATGCGCAGGAAACAGTGGCATTTTGTAGCACATGTGTTTCGGGACGGTTTTCTCAACATATCACCAATACCGTGGACTTACAGATCTGTATCGTGTGTGTTCCCTATGTGCCTATGCTATTAGCGCCAGTTTTGTGTAGTGCTACGTTGTGTGGCACCACATTCTGCAATTATCCTTAATTTATGAGCATGAGTGTATATATATTAAATGTCGCTCTGTTCGCAAGCAGCCCAGCTTACTGAACAGCGCTTTTACAAGCTACAGCAGTCTTAGTGAATCATATTTCCTCGTAACTCTTTCTATGGACATCAGTCTGGAATCTAATATTGCTGCAACTTGTTTAAGATGGTCGTTCCTCTTTAGGATACTCCAGATGCACACTCCTAGATGCTTATCGATTTTTCACTGCTGTTAGTAAATGGTATTCAAACTTGTAATCGAACAATAATACTTCATTCAGCCAATTTATGAGCAATACGCTATATTAATTGGTGTTCACGGCTAACTGCCAGTGTCTCCAAGAGTGTCAATCGTCTTCAGATCTTCGTGCATTTCGTCACACTTTTCTGTCATTGTGGCTTCCCCACACACAAGACCATCATATGTGACCAGTCTCACAACTTGCTGACGTTGTTCTCCAGATATGAGACGTCTTTTCGATGTGTACAGAATATTAAACCACACAGATAACGCTGAAAAGACTTAAAAAGTTATGCGACATTTCTTAATGAGCTGTCGATACTAATACGTAAAATGGTCACATCATAAAATTTCATGGAGCTGGTTCCTCTAAAAGAAGCACATTGTTCGCAAAATGCACGAAAGTTTTTGGTAGTGAACCAAGCGAAAGTGGTCCTTAATAATGAAAACGTCACACATCACTTCCTTAGGTTCAAATGGCTCTGAGCACTTAACATCCATGGTCATCATTCCCCTAGAACTTAGAACTACTTACTAATCTAAGGACAGCACACAACACCCAGTCATCACGGGGCAGAGAAAATCCCTGACACCGCCGGGAATCGAACCCGCGAGCCCGGGCGCAGGAAGCGAGAACGCTACCGCACGACCACGAGCTGCGGACTACTTCCTTTGGACTCGGCCAACGCATCTAGTTGGTAAATGTCGTCGAGAAGACGCTCCACATGTTTTCCTCTACGTGTCCGCTGCGTATTGTCAACGTAAGCCACAAGACCTCCAGCACAGCTACGTGATGTGATATCTGCTCGTAGCTGCCTGTTCTGATCACAGTCGTCTCCAGAAGGTAGTTCTTACAAACAAAAATCTCTGGCATTGATAACTGAGTAAACAAAAGCACAAACAAAGAAAGATATTTGCACTTTCTGCAGGCGTCGTTGCCATACCTACTGAAAATTTACCTTGAATAAAAATGGGCTCTAAAATTCATACCTTAACTGCTAAGAACACTTGTTCATTTTCGCTATTGTGAACCACATATCTTCTACGACAAGCTCTTTGCTGCTACGCATGACCTACAGCATGCAGTTAACAAATGAGTCAACAAATTAGAATTCATTATCTGTTACGACTAAACAGCAGAGTTTCTAATGCAGTTCTGCTTGCCGTTACAAACAACCTGCTCTTGGGAGCCATTGCTAATAGAGGTGCTCAATGGGGGTGTCCATTTCTGGTAAGACATACTTTAGTCTGACCTCTTAGGAAATCATGCAATCTCTGAGAAACTCCAGGTTGTTCACAGGTGCACTGGAATGCATTGCTGACAGTTTCCTGCAGCGTTTGTATATCATTAATGGAGTTTGCATAAACCAAATAGTTCAAGCGCCCGTGTGGAATAATAGGCTTCCACTATGCTCGTACATGCAAAAATAAAACTACAGTGCAAAAGCACTTCACTAATTTATCAAAAAACAAAGTGGTCCCACTAGAACTGTGCTGCACTTACCCAGAACTGTAATCACAGTTTACGATAACAACACTAACCAATGTTTACTGCACGCTGTATCCAAAGACAACAGAGAAATGTGTCCCCATTTGTTTGCTGCTTTCTGTAGGTTGTTCGTAATAGCAAAGAGCCTGCAGTACAACAGACGTGTTAACACAGTAGCGAATGAACAAGTACTCAAAGCTGTTAAGATATACACATTAGAGCGTATGTTTGATGGATATTTGTTTCTTGCTTTGGCCCATACCACACTCTCATAAAACAAGGAATACATTTCTTATCACCCAGTATACCGTGAACATTAAGAAATAAGCAATGTTCGGTTGGGGTATGCACTATGTTATCTTCAGATACGACGATACACATTGTTTCCCTGTTCCGTTAGCACTGCTTGTGTGAAATTCCAAACTGCAATGCAATCTCGTGGCGAGTTGTGGGGCTACGATCATCGAAGTTTCAACAACAGCCGTGTACAAGGTCAACGTGTTAGCTTCACAGCAGCAGCGTTCTGATCGTGAATGTAACAGTACGTGTCTAATAAATGTCGGAAAACGGCGGTGGAGCAGTGAGGCAACAGATTTTTTTGAGTTTTCCATCATTTCTGTGCGAGAATTCATCGACTTTGACTTGAATACCGAGAGGCAGGTGTTCCTGGCCGCTACTCCGCGAGAATGACCCATCCCACAAAGTAAAGATTGTTCGCGAGGTTTTAGCCTGTAGATGGATCAATGAAGTGGGTCACCCGCCGTATCTGCCAGATTTGGCTCGAACCAACTTCTGGTAGCTCAACCGGAATTGAAGTTGGCTATAAAGGACAAAGTTACGATACAGCTGAGGGCATCCAAGAAAATTGTACTGCACTATTAAATGCAGTTTCAAAAAAAGACTGTAGTGTCTGTTTTCGTAACACTTCTCAAACTGTTTTTGGCGTGTACTGGCTATGAATAAACAGAGTGATTTTATGAACCTAAACCATGAGTTATTTCTTATAGCAATAGTTCTCAAGGAACTGGGATACGCTGTACATTTCCACGGTGACGGCGACGGCTTTGTCTGCTTAGAAAGCCACAAATCTTATATGAAATTCTGTGAACTATTTTTTTTTTTTTTTTTTTTTTTTTTTTTTTGCAGCAGGTGACATTGCCGAATTGTACTCCACCCCTTTCTCGAAACCAAGGAACATGGTATGAAACAGGAAGAACTGTCTTCTGAATTTTATTGTCGAGCGGAGAGAGCTGAGCACCACAAAATCGCAGTTTGCTACAGACGAGATTTTTTGTCTAGCTAAATGTCTTCATACAAGGGTACTAAACGCGTTGTATATTCTGTAACAGACTGAAGTCAGCTCAAGTGCACAGTTACGCGCTTTAGTTGGACGATCCCTCCGAAGTCCAGTTTACACGGAGATACTACATTCAAAAATGTTCAAACGTGTGTGAAGTCTTACGGACTTAACTGCTAAGGACAAACACACACATCCATGCCCGAGGGGGGACTCGAACCCCCACCGGGAGCAGCCGCATAGTATACTACATTGAGGAACAAAGATTCGAAACTGTGCTGCTAGCCACTGTGGCGGAAGTCGTTGGTGAAACTAATCATTTTGGGTCGTTCAAGCTTTCACGACACGAATCTATCAGTTGCGTGTGCTTTTGGGTTACGTTAAGTTTCAATAAAAGCGACATGGAATCGGCAACTCCGAAAACGGTTGAGTTTTGTGCAGGTGCGCTATGCATAAGTGTTAGTGGTGCATTCACGAATATCGTTTCAAGAACGACTTGTGAGTGAGGCACTCGATAATCGAAGAACTGACGATTTCGCTATTACTGACAAAAATACACTCATGCTCATGAATTAAGGATAATCGCAGAATGTGGTGCTACACAACGTGGCACTACACAAAACTGGCGCTAATAGCGTAGGCAGATAGGAAACACACACGACACAGATCTGTAAGCACACGGTATTGCCGATAAGTTGAGAAAACCATCCGAGATCACATGTGCTACAAAACGCTATTGTTTCCTACGCATATAGGCCGACATCATCACGGGATATGATCACCATGCACACGTACACATGCTGCACAATGGATTGGCATACTCTGGATCAGGTGGTCGAGCAGCTGCTGCTGGGGTATAGCTTCCCATTCTTGTACCAGTGCCTGTCGGAGCTCCTGAAGTGTCATAGGGGTTTGAAGACGGGCAGCGATACGTCGCCAGAGACGTGCTCGAAGAGGCTTAGGTCTGGAGAACAGGCAGGCCACTCCATCCGCCTGATATCTTCTGTTTCAAGTTACTCCTCCACGATGGCAGCTCGGTGGGGCCGTGCGTTACCATCCATCAAGAGGGAGTTGGGTCCCACTGCACTCCTGTAAAGGCGGACATACTGGTGCAAAATGACGTCCCGATACACCTGACCTGATACAGTTTCTCTGTGAAAGACATGGAGGGGTATACGTGCACCAATCATAATCCCCACACCATCAGACCACGACCTCCATACAGGTCCCTTTCAAGGACGTTAAGGGATTGGTATCTGGTTCCCGGCTCACGTCAGATGAAAACCCGGCGAGAATCAACTGTACCTGGACTCGTCCGTGAACATAACCTAGGACCACTGTTCCAATGACCATGTACTGTGTTCTTGGCACCAGGCCTTACGGGCTCTCTTGTGACCAGGGGTCAGTGGAATGCACCTTGCAGGTCTCCCGAGCAAGGCTATCTCCAGTACTTCGTGGCCGTCTGCGGTGAGATATGGTGATACATCGGTCTTCTTGTGGTGTTGCATACTGTGGACGTCTCGTACTGTAGCACCTGGACACGTTTCCTCTCTGCTGGAATTGTTACCATAATCGTGAGATCACACTTTGTGGCACACGGAGAGCCCGTGCTACGACCTGCTGTGTTTGACCAGCCTCCAGTCGCCCTAGTATTCTACCCCTCATAACGTCATCAATATGTGTGCTCTTTGACCCATTTTCAACACACAGTCTCCATTAGCACGTCTGAAAACGTCTGCACACTTACTCGCTGCACCGTACTCTGACATACACCAACACACCTCTTGGTATGTGGACTGCTGCCAGCGCCACCGTGCGACGACCGCAGGTCAAATAGACCCCTTGGTCATACCCCGATGTGATTTAAACCCGCAAACCGCCTACCAGAGCGTTGTTTCACCATGTATCTACATTATACTTAATTTATGAGCATGAGTATAGATTCAGTTAGAAATAATAAGAACAAAATTCTGTAAGGAATAATAATAATGGAGATCTATTTCCGCATTTAGGAACTTCTGTAGATGCTCTTAGGTCAGTATGAAGCCCTTCTGCAGGTGCTCCTAGGTCAATATGTAGCCATCCTCAGACAATTACTACGTTGAAAGCACCTTTACGAAAATGCAAATGGGGAAGCTACCGAAAGAATACAAAGGGAAGGATTTGATGTACGAAAGTCGTTTTTACAGTCGGGACTTTGGAACGCGAATAGATGCTAGAAGAACGAGGAATAAAGATTTTCACTTAAGAAGTAACTGTGGCCTCTAGTTTCAATTTCGATGATAATGATTCACACAGTGATATATCGTCTATGCTTATAGCACACTTAACTCTTTTATGATCCGTGAATTGTTCTGACTTTATTATGTGGTTGAAGAAGATTCCGGAGTAATTTAAAAAAAATTCGTGCCAGGCCGTCTGAGCTGACATATCTTTATCAAATGATGAATTCAAACACGTTTATACTTTTTCTTTTGCTCTGATTTTAAGCGGACAAACCTGAAGTTCACGACTACCTGCGTAACTGCCACAACATCCATTTCAGAAACGAAAATGGGGCTTCACTTCTCATAGTATGTCGCAACTAAACGTTGCATTGATGTCACCTTATAGGCAGCCTTTTACGAAACTAGTTGGGCAACGCTGGTTTCAAGAAATGAGTTTCACAACTCACTGTGTCGGTGTAAACTAGACTTTAAAAATGGCTGTGACATGCGCCTTATTCCAGTCACTCGAAACACTTGCTTTTTCCAGCAACTTACGATAAACTACTACTACAAGGAGATAAATATCTGCAATGGAGGCAGTTTTTTTAACATACGATCCATGAAGAATCTTACAACTATCTCGTTAGACACATTCATGTGTTCTCCATTAACAAACAGTTTTTTTTTATTTTTCTTCCGTCACTTATCACATCAACTGCCAATTTGTCGTTGCTGCAACAGTGGAAAGGAGAAATTGTAATATGATTTTCCGCAGCGAAATCATTTCGAAAGACGAGATGAGTGCTTCGGCTTTTACTTGTCATCCTCGGCTTTGACACCATTGCGCGACTGGATAGTTTCATACGTTGGAGCCGCATTGCACTGCAGTTTAGACACATGTAAACTCGAGGTCTTCATTTTATTTCATATGTATTCGCCTTGGCCTCCCATGGCTACTCACAGAAATGAGCTTTATCCTTCTGTCTCGTTTCGACTTCTCCTGCGCTTTTTCATCCCATTTGTCTGTACTTGTACACCATTTTCAGCGATCTGTTGTTCTCCATTTTACTGACATAGTCTTTCCGTTTTCTTCCGTGTTCTTGTAATGTTTCAGTGAGAATCTTCAGGCCAAATTCTGTTCTAATTTCGATATTTTGCTTTCGATTTAGTCTTGAGTAATCTGCTCCGTGTTTGCCGACTTTATTTTCGCAATCTGAATTCTATGTGCATCCTGTCTGTTGTTACACAAGTTTCGTTTCCCTACATTGTAAATAAGAATGACTAAACGTTGTATGCAGTTGTAGTTGCTTTACTTTCCTTTGAAAGTATTTCTTTGTAGAGATGTCTCTATCTCATGATGAAATCAAATGTCATCTTTGTGTAATACAGTGATTATCTCTTTGTAGCATTTATTACTTTCAACTTAAAATTATAAACAATACATGAAATGTAAGAGTAACTCCAACAGTTTTGTTTTTATACCTGTTTACGTGCATTGCTTCCTGCGTCTTCCGTTAGAAAGCGCTAGCAGCACAGTGAACAAGTGAGAGAGTCTTTCATGCGTAGCCCCAGAAATCAGTTCGGAAGGCTGGCCGTGAATAGCAGCAATTCCCGTGACGTCTGTGTGGAGGCTTAAGGAGACGCTTACAACTACGTCCTTAGCATTTGCAGTTGCTGCGAGCCCTAAAGCCTACAGAGTACAGTTTACATGCCAACTCTGCGAGCGACATGTTGCTGCATGATGATGAAATTTTTGTGGATCGTTTCGTCTTCAGTAATGAAATGACATTCTACCTAAGTGGAAATATGAACATGCACAATTTGCTCATCTGGGAGGGTGAGGGTGGGAGGGGGGGAGGTCAGAAAATCCCAATGAGATGGTACAGTATCGGAGGAAGGAGAGATTAGTGTTTAACGTCCCGTCGACAACGAGGTCATTACAGACGGAGTGCAAGCTTGATTAGGGAAGGTTGGTGAAAGAAATCGGCCGTGCCCTTTCAAAGGAATCATCCCAGCATTTGCCTGAAGCGATTGAGAGAAATCACGGACAACCTAAATGAGCGTGGCGGGACGAGGATTTGAACCGTCGTCCTCCCGAAACCTAGTCCAGTGTGCTAACTATTGAGCCACCTTTCTCGGCGCATACAGTATCAACGAGAACATCGTAAACTAAACGTTTCTTGTGCCACATCCCGGAGGAAAGTTTATGGACCTTTCTTTTTCGGTGAAGCAACTGTAGCTGCTGTTTCTCCTCTTGAGGCGCTAGAACCATTGCTGTTTCCTCTACTGGAAGAAGCTGAATGAAAGAACTCTATTTGGCACCCAGATGGCGAGATAACTGACATTACTCAGTGCGCGACTGGCTAAAGGGCTTTTATCCAACCACTAGATTCGGCGCAAGGGGCCGCATGACTGAGCTTGTTTCGCACGGCCTCCACGTCCAACTGATCGATAGCCATGCGATTTTACCTTTGGGAGAGGGGGTGGGGGGGGGGGGGTGGTGGGGTTCATAAGGAATCATATGCATGTGCCTCCGCTACCAATTGATCTACCCGACTTAACAAACATGACTGAAACAGTTGTTGCATCAGTTATTCCAGACTCAGTCATCAAGGATTGGGTAGCACTTGCCTATCGACTCGATGTGTGGCATGTGACGGATGGTTCTCACATTGAACACCTGCAAGAAACTCTGTCAAAATTTTTCTTTCATTTGACGTGTTATTTATAACTGTAAGTTGAATGTAATAAATGTTACAAAGCATTTAAACCCAGATATCCATTTTGGTTGGGTTGTTTGGGGGAAGAGACCAAACAGCGAGGTCATCGGCCTCATCGGATTAGGGAAGGATGGGGAAGGAAGTCGGCCGTGCCCTTTCAAAGGAACCATTCCGTCATTTGCCTGGAGCGATTTAGGGAAATCACGGAAAACCTAAATCAGGATGGCCGGACGCGGGATTGAACCGTCGTCCTCCAGAATGCGAGTCCAGTGTGCTAACAACTGCGCCACCTCGCTCAGTGTTATATCCATTTTGAAGCTCCTGTGTAATGCACCGTAAGTATTTTAATCTTTTTATTTGTTCTAACATTTTTGTATTTACTGTAAATGTAGACATAAAGCCGCCATTTTGTTTCACTCTCTGAGGTCGTAGTGGAAAAGTTGAAGAAAAAATAATGAAAGGTAAAACCATTGCAATGGCTTGATACTTTCCAAAACGACAGTGTCCCACCGTTACATAACGGTGGAATTAATAAGTTTAACGTTTACGTCATGGAAGAGTAGAAGAAGCTCCTCTTAGGTAGACTGAGATGCCAGAGTTGCAAGGACGCTGGACTCGTTTGTCGGACGAGCACGTTTGAAAACCCACGTCCAGCTAACCAGAATAATGATTTCGGTGAAATGATTAGGGCGAATGCCGTCATGGTGCATTTTAAAATGACGCGGACAGTTTCCTTGTACAGCTTTGTCAAATGGTTCAAATGGCTCTAAGCACTATGGGACTTAACATCTGCCGCCCGTGGTGGCCGAGCGGTTCTTGGCGCTTCAGTCTGGAACCGCGCGACCGCTACGGTCTCAGGTTCGAATCCTGCCTCGGATATTGATGTATGTGATGTCCTTAGGTTAGTCAGGTTTAAGTAGTTCTGAGTTCTAGGGGACTGATGACCTCAGATGTTAAGTCCCATAGTGCTCACAACCGTTTGAACCACGACTACTTAAACCTAACTAACCTAAGGGGCTTTTCATCAATGGGCTTATAGCCCTAATCTCACTTCTTCCCCTGCTTTTACGTACAGATGCGACACTGACGCTTTTGACAGTGTCCAGCCATTTCATGAACAGCTGTTCGCCAACAAGATAGCAGCAGTGAGATCGTCAGATCGATTATTGAGGACATAACAGTGACCTCGCCCGGCCGTCAGGACCTTTCATCCACAGCTGAGTACTGTTTGCAGCGATATGAGCCGTCGGTGACGTTACTGCACATTTTTTCAGGCTTCAGCAACACCACTGACGCGACTTGGCTGCCCGTCAACGAGAACTACGAGACTCTGAACGCCGCGGCCCAGGAGGCGGACGACCGCAGCCACCTCAAGACGTACCGCCAGCTGGTGCAGCTGCGCGCCGACCCAGCCGTGCAGACCGGCGACACAAAGGTCAACAGCTCGGGCAACGTGCTTGCCTTCTCCAGGTCGGTCGCCTTCTAACATTGTACTCCTAACTGCAAGTCTCATAACGGAATGAGCTTCACCTCACCTTCCATATCCGCCTTCCCTTTTCCATTCGCATCCTGTAACCGATGAGTAAATTCCTCAAAATCCAGGAACATCTTCACGAATCCTGTAAAATATGTCAATTTGAAGACCAAAACTACGTTCTTTCCCAGAAGCCTCCCGTATTTCAGTCAGCTGCCACGCCTATATCAACTGTGTCGACCTTTCCATACAGCTCCACAATCTCCATACCTCCACATCCCATCTCAATGAAACTTCAGCAGTACCCCACCATTCAACCAAAACAGCGAGCAGACATTTATCCATCCTGAAGCTTCGGAAAGGTTAAAACTTTGTACCGGGCCGGGACTCTAACGTGTCTTTTATTTGAGGGAAGGAGAGCCCGAGCCGCGCGGGATTAGCCGAGCGGTCTCAGGCGCTGTAGTCATGGACTGTGCGGCTGGTCCCGGCGGTTCGAGTCCTCCCTCGGGCATGGCTGTGTGTGTTTGTTCTTAGGATAATTTAGGTTAAGTAGTGTGTAAGATTAGGGACTGATGACCTTAGCACTTAAGTCCCATAAGATTTCACACACATTTGAACATTTTTGGAGAGTCCGATGGGGTGCAGACTGGGCAGGGGTCAGACTCGAGACCTGGCCATTGTTTTTTTTTTTTTTATAAGTACCATGTCTAGAATACGTAGTCCTAGCACCGCATCGTGCACTAAGTGAAGAAACAAATAATCCTGGGACTCTTCTACGCTGAGGCAATTTATGGGTACTGTGCCACGCAGCATGACGCAGAGCGGTGCGCCGCTGCTCTCCTTACTCTCCATCATCCAGATATGTCTTCGAGCATGTAGTAGGTTATTCCACCAGCAGCCGATAGCGTTCCCGTCAGCTCAGTCAATGGGTATCTTCTCTTATCTGTTGTTGATCCAGCTGTGTGGAGGTTCGCGTAGGGCACTCTCTAAATACTTAGAAAAAAATTAGCTGTACCTCAGGTTCAGTACAATCTTACTATGACATTCTTGTAGGAGGTTCCAAAGGTCTAGTATATCTTTATGTCCATCGTGAAATAAATAGTTCACCACGTGCCCGTGCCATCATTTTGGTGCTAGGGAAATACAGTTCATCGGGAAAAGCCGAGATGCAATATGTTCCGGGGTTACTTGCAGACAGTACGCCAAAATTTGTCGCACCAAGCGCCATACGTCTTCCGCTGCACCACATCTGCGACGGTGCTCGTCCGTGTCTAGTACTCCGCATTCCACACATAAAGACGAGTTCGTCGAAGCGCCATCAGCTGACCTGTTTAGCCTTGACTCTGATGTGCCATGCTGATCGGACATCTGTACTTACTGTAAGCGCGTGTAACGTCCGTCACACCTCCTTACAACATGAGGGTTCTTTACATCCACGATGTTTGGTGGACGCCTCCTTTGCTGGTCGCGATGTTTCTTCCGTGCCGTCGCCTCTTTCGTCGTTGGTAGTGAGATGGACATTTTATCGGCAATTGCTCTATCGTTTGAGCTAGCCGGGCTCGACTGACGATTCGTCTTCAACGCTTCACCTCCGCCAGACCTCATCTCCTACACTATTGGCCATTAAAATTGCTACACCACGAAGATGACGTGCTACAGACGCGAAATTTAACCGACGGGAAGAAGATGCTGTGATATGCAAATGATTAACTTTTCAGAGCATTCACACAAGGTTGGCGGCGGTGGCGACACCTGCAAAGTGCTGACATGAGAAAAGTTTCCAACCGATTTCTCATACACAAAGAGCAGTTGACCGGCGTTGCCTGACCAGGCATCGGTCGTGTAAGGAGGCGACATGCGTACCATTACTTTTCCGACTTTGCCAAAGGTCGGATTGCAGCCTATCGCGATTGCGGTATATCGTATCGCGACATTGCTGCTCGCGTTGGCCGAGATCCAATGACTGTTAGCAGAATATGGAATCGATGGGTTCAGGAGGATAATACGGATCGCCCTGCTGGATCCTAACGGCCTCGTATCACTAGCAGTCGAGATGACAGGCATCTTAACCGCATGGCTTTAACGGATCGGGCAGCCATGTCTCGATCCCTGAGTCAACAGACGTTTGCAATACAACAACCATCTGCACGAACAGTTCGACGAGGTTTGCAGCAGCATGGTCTATCAGCTCGGAGACCATGGTTGCGGTTACCCTTGACGCTGCATGGTGTACTCAACGACGAACCTGGGTGCACGAATGGAAAAACGTCACTTTTTCGGATGAATCCAGGTTCTGTTTACAGCATTATGATGGTCGCAACCGTGTTTGGCGACATCCCAGTGAACGCACATTGGAAGCGTTATTCGTCATCTCCATACTGGCGTATCACCCTTCGTGATGGTATGGGGTGCCATTGGTTACACTTCTCGGTCACCTCCTGTTCGCACTGACGGCACTTTGAACAGTGGACGTTACATTTAAGATGTGTTACGATCCGTGGCAGCGATATGTAGCACAAAGAGTTTCATACGAAACTCCATATATAACAATTTACACGCGTCTAAAGATCAGTGTGCCGGCCGCGGGTGTCTAGCGGTTCTAGGCGCTCAGTCCGGAACCGCGGGACTGCTACGGTCGCGGGTTGGAATCCTGCCTCGGGCATGGATGTGTGTGATGTCCTTAGGTTAGTTAGGTTTAAGTAGTTCTACGTTCTAGGGGACTGATGACCTCAGATGTTAAGTCCCATAGTGCTCAGAGCCATTTGAACCATTTTTTTTTTTTTTTTTTTTTTTTTTTGGAAACTTCACCCGCATCTGAGCTGGGCTCCACTGACACCTGTGCTTTAGATCCAGACGCGGTATTTATATGCTCCGTATTTTGCCATCAAATTATCAAACATTTTCCAGTTCACAATCTCACATGTGCTCTTTTCTTTTCCAAGGTACATGGGTACCGGTATGAGCTGTAACACACCAAATCATCTTCAAGATAATACTTCGTTTACACCCGTCGGATAGTTTGTGCCTCAAATACTATTCCGTTTAATGACTCGTTACGAAATCGTAAACTCGATAATAGAGCGTTCATCTCAAGTGTGAGCAGTTCACTGTCTCTGGACGCTGTTAACTGTCGCACACAAATTTGCTTCCTTTCTTTCTAGAACGAGACCAAGATGGCGCCGCTATGTCTCTCTTTCAGCCGTTTTATGTACATTATAAGATATTTCGACTGAAACTGTTGTTTATTTCGGCATGGTTGCCCTCCAAACCTTAACGGCATTTTAAAGCTTTTATATGACTGCATATTCTGTTCTATGGATCGAACTGATGCCATTCCAATGTCAAATGCAGTAAGTAGTCACGACATGTGAAGGAAAGAAGACCATTTCAAATACAGCGTTTTGCAAATAATTGAAAATCTAAACCTGGAAGAAAATCGTAGCGACAGCTGTTTTTGAACTACTCTTTGCTGAAATTGGATCGGGCTGTGAAGGGTACGATGGTACAGAACAGACCGATCTCTTCACTGATGGCAAAAGACTAAAAATAAAAGTCAACACGTTTCCCGTCGACAACTTATTGTGTTCCATAGACGAATTGTCTATTGGACATTTGAAGCACAGAGACAACAAAAGTATTAAATACACCATTAATTTAATTTAATTCAGTTCAGTTCAGTTTTTTAATGTTCTGCGCATCACTCTAGCATACTATCTATTGACGAACTCGTCTATGGAGAAGAAGGAGTTGTCAAGCAGAAATGATCTCCATTTTTTAAAATTTTAATTTTCGTCATTGGCCAGCACGTTTCATTCACAAGGCAGGTGCTGAATTATTTTATGATTGCATACTTTACTCATTTTTGTGCACGAGTGAGGTTAAGCTGCATTTAATGGAAATTATTTTTGTTCCCGGTGTTATACTTAAATATGTTACTATTACTTTCATATTGTGTCTAATTTTTCACAACCAACTTCATAAGAGAATTAACGTAATGTGATGCTGTTGCTAGTGTGCCCACAGTGGCCTAGATGAGGTTCGATTATGGACACCAGATATGATCCTTATGGCATTTTTCAGTGTAATGAGTACTTTTTCATACGTATCGAATTTGCACAGAAAATTATTCCATTGGACATAAATGATTGGAAGTACGGAAAGTAAATTAATTTTCTAATGCTTTTATCACCAAAGTCAGTCATTTGGCGTACAGTAAACGTAGCTGAACTCAGATGTTCGAAATGCTTTATTTTATGTGATTTCCGGTTCAAGTTCTGATAAATATGCACACCCAGGAATTTTGAACACTGAATTTCATTTCTTTCTGCAGTACTGTATTGTTGTTGATGACGATATACTTCGCCTTGTATTAAATTGCATGACTGTGTGTTTTTTTTTAAAATTAAGTGGCAGTACAGTTACCCAGACCAAGTAATAATGCTTTTAAATAATTCCTCCTGTTGTTGCAGTTCTGTCAGGTTTGGTTATGATGCATTTATCATCAGTAATGAGCACTAACTGTGCTTTATCAGTGTACCATGAACAGTCATTTATATGGAGGAAGAACAGTAGTAGTCCCAGAATTGAACCCTGTGGAGCCCCACTAGTAATTTGTCCCAACTGAGAAGAAGATTCATCATGAGACCTTCATGAGTCATCTGACATAATCCTTTGTGACCTATCTGTTAAACAGTACTTGTTGTACTTATCTCCAAAAGAGTGAGCCATGCCCAGAGTGCAGAGTGCTTAACCAGTCGTTTGTGTTCGCAGGTCAGTGAACGAAATGGCGTCTGTAGTTGTGCTGGTGAACGTGGGAAGTGAGGAGGAGACCGTGGACTTGGTAGACACGCTGCCTATCGTTACCGAGGAAGACGTGCTGGAAGTGTACGCCAGAAGCCTTGAGTCCCTAAAGGAACAAGGGTAAGTGGGCTAGCGAGTGCTGCACTAAGCTCTCATAGTAGGTCACTTACGGCAAGCTTCGTACGCTTTAGGCATTTGTATCTATGTAATGACGCATCCCTCATAATAACGTAACTATACCTAAATACACAAAACCGCAACCAGTCACTTTTTTGAATAATTGTTTATTATTCCATGAACCGGCTTTTAAACCTTTTACGATTATCTTCAGATGGTTTCTGGAAGTTGCATCATTATTTCTAGCGTAACGCTGGGTACTGGCTTGCGACAGTATAAGCTGCTTTTTCCATTAGTGTCCATCTGTCGGTTTCCATTTTGATGGTTAGTTGGTTTATTACTTCACAAGTGATGATGAGGATGATGGCGATGACGAGGATAACGTGTTGGTCTGAGCGCTAGATACCAAGATTTTCACAGCCTGTGCTACACTTTTTATAAGTATGGATAAAATGGCACAATAGTAATACTTCAAAAAGAATGAAAATATAAAAATATTCTAAAATATGCACGGACGCGCGGGCGCGCGCGCGAGCACACACACACACACACACACACACACACACACACACACACACATTCACACACACACACACACACACACATAAGGGCGAAAATCACGCTTTTAGGAAGTTGTAAAACTAAAATGAGAAATTAAATGGAAAGATTTAAAATAGTGCAGCAGAGAGTTGTAACTGATTGTTGGAATAAAAAAGATGAGTCAACCATTCTGCAACGCAATAAAATCTCTGACTAAAAGCTCAGGCTAGAATCGAGACCAGACATAGCATGTTGTAAGCTCAAGCATATTTGTCTCGTTATTCACTAAAATAATGGACACATCCCCATTTAATTTTTTTTTTCGCCTCGTCACAATATGAAATGCACTGATGCCTGTGGAAGCCTTGATCCTATATCCCACCATTATGCGCTGGTTGTCGAGGAGACATAATTTTTAGTGTGGCTCGATGGCCGAGTGGAAGCCGTTCATTTTGCAACGTCATCTGCCTTATCCATTATTATTTAGAGCATAGATTTGGAGTTGCACTACTTTGAATTATCTCAAGCTGTATAATCATAATAATAACTTCCTAGATTTAGAATGGATAGGAGGAATACGCCAGACACAACTGGCAACATATGTTAGATCGATAAGTCTACAACTGTGAGTTACAAAGTGCCAGGGGTCGTGGTCGAGCGATAGCAGTTGATACACACTCTGGTTCTGTGTACTCATAGTCCTTCCACATGTTAAAACTTACGTGCCCTTATCTGATCTGCAGTCCTTCTTACTCCGTGCTCTAAATGGTGTGGCATAGTCACACTTTGCATTGATCTAACACACACAGAGAGAGTCCTATGCCACGAAATACGTAAATACGTAAATAACACACTACACTGGCACGAACACCATCATGCAAATAGCACACGGCACTGGTAAAAGCCCGCCGTACTGCTCAGACTAGGTGTCCTCCGAATAATCTGGTGTACAGTAATAACAAGACAAACGCAAAGCTCCAATTGCCTCACACCAGAATCTCCGGAACCCAGACAGTAGCTGTGACTTCCACTTGACAAGAAACTTTAAAATCTAACTCATGAGCGACTGCCGTATGAGATCACAATAATACTACCTGGCACGCATGACTTTCAAACACAACTCCGGGATACTTCTGCTTGACAACTACATACCATATTCTCGAAGACGATAAAAACTGGCACCCACAGTCGCGATCAAAATGGTCATCAGCGACTATTTAACAAGACACTGAGACATTTCACGACACGATAATAAGCATCTTCCAACTTAAGCTCAGCGAAGTGACAGATGACAGTAACGACCCGACATAAACATTTTTCATTTTCGCTACCAACTTCTAATGTTGTTGGTATTGTCACAGTCAAAAACATAACTTCAGTGCACCAATGAAAGTCACTTCCTACGCAACTGTTCATATTTCGACTTTGCCAACACGTGATGAGAGATCAAAAGGATTTTACGACACTGAGGTGGAACTGCCATCAACCACAGGTCCGTCCTCAGTCAATACCCATCTCATTCTGCCTCGAATAAGGGCCTGTAAAGCCTGTTTATCACGTTTTAGCTGCTTTAGCAGTCAGCTACTTCGCTTTCTCTAATATATACAATTTTGATACGATAATGCCGCAAACTGGTTCCAACATTACCAGCTATCTAGTAATACTGTTTGAAGTAATTTTACGGTCGTGCTATCTGCTCAAAACCGTGTTTTTCTGGAATGGCTACTTCTACTTCTCCCTCCCTTCATGGTCTGTGATGAGACCAACTGCCTGCTGTTAAATGATGTCTGCTCCGGCCAACCCCAATTGAGTTTTAATTTTTCGAGCTAGAATCCCTGCGCCAAGATTCCAGAACCCTCCCAACGATTCGATCCAGCCACACCATGGGTGACTTGCATTTTGACCAGACCTCTACTCTAGCCTCGAGGCGAACGCACACTCGAGCAGATGCTGATGCACATGTTGATCTAAAGGTAGGATTAGTATATGGTTACTACCAAGAAACATTAAATTGAAGGAAGCACAGATTGACAATATGATCCACTATCCTTTCTTCCCTTATTCTACTGACTCTATCACGTAATTTACTTTTAGTAAATGAGACTGGTCAGTAAGACAGCAGGTCACTGCCACGTCTCAAACTGGACCCCACTTCAGCGAGTTACATGTCCCTAACCTACCCCAGTTATCCAACAACTTGAAGGGGACATACAGTGTAATGTGGAATGTGAAACATGTGACACTCTTCGAAAAATCTCACATCGTTTAGAGGTGACAGCTAGAGGGACTGAAAATTTCCGTGGGCTGACCGGGATTCGATTCTGCTACCTTTCAGTCTCCAGACACTTGCTTTAGCGTTAGACCACCAGGCCCTACTGAGATTACGCACCACAATGCGTCGCTAGTTCTAAAAAATGTACAGACATATTTGTATATAGTTCCCACATGCAGTTGACACTGTCTTGGTGAGTCTTTCATTTGCAGACAGCATCTGAATACTATTAACATAGTATGAGAAACATAATGTTCCTCGTACTGATCCTTGTGATAACTTACATACTTATATCTCACAACAGTGCACTGGTTGTTGTGGAAATTACGTACTAGAACGCACTACTATTTCCTGCAGATTTATAGACTGGCTACTGTTTGGTTCGTGCAGGGAGATAGTGGGGACAAGGAAGGTGGCATGATCAGATACATGTTGTTGCGGAGATTCCATATGTACAACGCACTGCTATCTCCAACAGCTGTACAAACAGACTAGTGTAGGGTTCCTGCAAGGATGTAGTGGAGACAAGGGAGGTGTATCGTCTCAAAGTTGTTTCACTGGCGGACAACATTTGAATATTATTAAGGAGGGGACGTTCATGAAAAACAAAGTATTTAACAGATGCATCAAATCTACGATTTTGAATGCAGCAATGAATTTTTGTACCATGTTTTACACGAAATTAGCG
This sequence comes from Schistocerca piceifrons, assembly GCF_021461385.2. Classification (NCBI taxonomy): domain Eukaryota; kingdom Metazoa; phylum Arthropoda; class Insecta; order Orthoptera; family Acrididae; genus Schistocerca; species Schistocerca piceifrons. The sequence goes on along the minus strand of NC_060138.1, from coordinate 197,841,312 downwards.
AATTTCCTGTTAAGTTCCTTGCATTTAAAAAATAGTGTATGTCCCTTTTTCTCAGAAACTGTTCCACGAGATCTCTACAATTTTTTTACATTTGAACTCTTTGCATATATTAAGTTGCTGTTGAGTTTTTTGGATCTATCAAATAGGAGAATTTTAATAATTTTTAATTATAATTCTGTAATTACGAGGGTTATTCGGAAAGTAAGGAACGATCGGTCGCGAAATGGAAAATACAGTGAAAATCTGATGAAGCTTTGCACAGATGTGTTGGGAACTGTGTCTAGCACGCCCGTCGATCGCACCATGTCGCTCTTTTCAGTTCTGAGCTCACAGTGAGAACGTAAAGATGGCTAGAAATTAGCGTCTCCCGCCAAGCATGATGGTCTGGCGAAAGATTTCGCCTGAAGCTATGCAATCCACATAACATAACTGTCATGCGGTTCGTTCTACACGACAATTCTCTGCCGCACTCTGCATGGGCAATGAAGATGCTCCTGCAGCGTATTCGATGGGAAGTGTTTGATCACCCACAATACAGCCCGTAATTGGCATCCCCTCAGGGTCATCTCTGCTCAAACAAACTGCTGGCTATGAAGACAATATTTTGACACAGACAACGAGCTGCAGTCCAGAATAGAAAATTGTGGAAAAGCACTGGCGGCTGTCTCCTATAACGAGGGAATTGAAAAGTTGGTATAGCGCTACGACAGATGTCTAAGTCTGCGCAGCGACTGTGTAGAGAAGTAGCTGTGTAGAGGTGTAGCGAACCTTGCAAATAAAAAAGTTTTGATTTTCACTGTGGTTTCCATTTCACGACCTGTCGTTCCTTACTTTCCGAATAGCCCTCGTATAATACAAAATCCATGCAACATTCTAAGCAATTTGCCACATATTCAGCTTACACTCAGAATTTCAACATTTGCTCATGACAACACGTTGGGTTTATAGATAAATAAGTGTAGAAATTTTCATAATTCTAGCCTTCATATAATCTAAGAAAAGTTTATGCAAACCTTAAAACATAATTTTCAGGAAATGCAATGTAAAGTTCAATCTAACGTTTTTCACGCTACCTCCTCAGAAGACCAGAGATTTGTGCTCAGAGTCCTTTTTCTCTTCAAGGCTTCTCTTCTGGTTTCTTGTTTTCTACATTTTTTCCACAATTGATTTTTCAGCTACAGAAGGGCACCTGTAAAAAGAAACAATTCCGAAGCAGATGAAAATGTGGTTTTAGTGCATCGTTTCTGTATGAATGAATTTAGAGACACTTTTGGAGTCTGCATATTTTCACCAACACACTTTTTTGGAAGTTCGGCCTTCTAGATGTATCCCGTGCAAATTTGCTTGAAAGTAATCCACGGAATTCACTGAGCTAGTATTGAAGCGTTGGTTCAAAAAGCGGGCATGACCGGAAGGTCGCATTACACATTACACTATTTTTCAAGCACTTCGGATGCGATTTCATCATTGCAACTCCATGAGCTCTATTAATCTTTCTATTAATCTTTCTTTCTTCCTTATACTGGCCACACAAACCGCAGGCGATCCTCAGATTCACTCAGTCCCCCTCCCACATCTTCCAGTCAGCTGCATCTTTTTCTTCTAGACCCAGTATCTGCATGTCTCCCATGGTATTATCCTTCCTTCTCGTTCTCGGCCGTCCTAGACGTCTCGCTTCTTTCGTTTCTCTATCCTTTACTGCCTTCATTGCCGTGTTCTCCCTCCTCCGCCTACCACGTCCGTACCACCTGAGTCTTCTAGTTTTCACACTCGCTGCGATGTCGGGTAGTGTGTATAATTGTCTGACTACTCTCGTTTCCTCCACTGTTCAAAAAATGGCTCTGAGCACTATGGGACTTAACTTCCAAGGTCATCAGTCCCCTAGAACTTAGAACTACTTAAACCTAACTAGCCGAAGGACAGCACACACATCCATGCAGGATACCTCCCGTATGTTTATAGACTTCATCAAAGCATATGACAGCACACTGAGAGAGGAGATGTGGAGGATGATGGCAGAGTCTGGGATGCCAGACAAGCTGATAAAGCTACCTGATGTGTGTGTGATGGAATCAAATGTAGAGTGAAAGTACAGAGGAAGTTCTACAAGGTAGAAAAAACAGGAGTGAGACAGGGAGATACTATATCACCAACTCTGTTCAGTTTGGCACTCAACAACACCCTGAAGAGGATAACACACGAATGTGCAGGAGTCACCATAGGGAAAAGGTAAATGTTCTGGCTTTCGCACATGATATTGTGGTGATACGAAAGAGCATGAAAGATCTGGAGATAATGGGAACTGTACTGATGGAAGGAGCTAAGGAAGTAGGCGTAAGTATAAATGAAATTAAAACAAAGGTTGTGGTAATAGGAAAAAGAGCTCATTCAGGACCATATAGCAATCAGGAACCTAAGAATACAGAACACAGACACATTCATGTACCTCAGTGTCAACATCAACCTCATAGAACAAGGGATCGTAAGGAGCATTCAAGTGGAGAGAAGATGTCTAGGAGCTATACATAACAAGATCTAAACTACTATCCAAGTAGGAAAAAAATAAGAATATTTCAAGCCATCGTCAAACCAATAGTGTGCTACACAAGCGAGATGTAGGCCCTGAAAAAAAAAAAAAAGAGAGAGAGAGAGAGAGAGGGAGAGAAACAATTAATTACTTTCGAAAAGAAAGCACTGAGAAAAATATATGGATCAGTGAAATAAAATGAACAGTGGGGGCCGGCCGGAGTGACCAAGCGGTTAAAGGCGCTACAGTCTGGAACCGCGTGACTGCTACGGTCGCAGTTTCGAATCCTGCCTCGGGCATGGATATGTGTGATGTCCTTAGGTTAGTTAGGTTTAAGTAGTTCTACGTTCTAGGGGACTGATGACCTCAGAAGTTAAGTCCCATAGTGCTCAGAGCCATTTGAACCATTTTGAACACAAGCTTACAAACTACTTAGCCTAAATTATCCTAAGGACAAACACGCACACCCATGCCCGAGGGAGGACTCGAACCTCCACCCCGACCACCCACACGGTCCATGACTGCAGCGCCTTAGACCACTCGGCTAATCCTGCGCGACGTAGATATATCCTTCCCGCTTAACTTAGTTCAACCTGTTCCCGTGTCTTCAAGATGACTGCTACACTTAACGTTCGTCAGAAGCAACGTGCTGTCATAGGATTCCCATGCTGCGAAAACGAGACAGTAGGAAACAACCACAAGAGGTTGAAAAAGGTGTATGGAGATGCTGCTGTCGATCGCAGTACAATTAGTCGGTGGGCAAGCAGGTGACGTGATGAAAGCGGGCACAGCAATATTGAGGATTGTCCTTTCAGCGGCAGGCCTCGTACTGCACACACTCCAGACAATGCGCAGAGAGTTAACGAATTTGTGACTGCTGACAGACGCATCACAGTGAACGAATTGTCACGCTACGTTGGGATAGAGGAAGAAAGTGCTTGCAGGATACTGAAAGTGTTGGCGTTAAAAAAGGTTTGTGCCAGGTGGGTTCCAAGGATGCTGGCAGTGGCTCACAAAGAAACAAGAAAAACAGTATGCAACGAACTTTTGGAACAGTACGAGAATGGTGGAGATGAATTTCTTGGAAGAATTGTGAGAGGTGATGAAACAAGGCTCCATCATTTTTCAACAGAGACGAAGAGGCAATCAATGGAGTGTCATATGCAAATTCACCCAAGAAAAAAAATTAAAAACCACACCTTCTGCTGGAAAAGTTATGGCTACGGTGTTTTTCGATTCCGAAGGATTCTTGCTTGAGGACTTCATGCCAAGTGAAACCATCATAAATTCTGATGCGTATGTGACCACACTGAAGAAACTTCAAGCTCGACTGAGTCGTGTTCGACCACATCGGCAAAGCAGGATGTTTTGCTGTTGCACGACAATGCACGGCCACATGTCAGTCAAAAAACCATGGAAGCGATCACAGAACTTGGATGGAGGACACTGAAACACCCGCCTTACAGTCCTGACCTGGCTCCATGTGATTATCATCTCTTTGGGAAACTGAAGGACTCTCTTCGTGGAACAAGGTTTGAAGATCATGACTCCCTTGTGCACGCTGCCAAACAATGGCTCCAACAGGTTGGTCCAGAATTTTACCATGTGGATATACAGGCGCTGGTTCCAAGATGGCGTAAGGCAGTTGAGAGGGATTGAAATTATGTGGAGAAATGAAAATATTGTTCCTGAAGGATGTACTACACACTGTAAAACTTTCAAACATGTAGAATAAAAGATGGATTAAAAAAATAGCGTGCATTTATTTTGGAGTGACCCTCGTAGTATTTTTCTTAGTCTGAATATTTGGTCGGTTGTTGGCTTATCCTTTCTGAACCCACATGTGCTGTGTCTAATATATTTTCAGTGCATGGATTGAGCCGGTTCAGTATAATTCTTGATATTATTTTGTAGCATATGCGTAGTAGAAATATCCCTTTATAGCTCTGTGTCAACATTTTGTCTCCCTTCTTGTGTAAGGTAGCAGATTTCATAACTTCGGCATTAATTCTTTCCTCCACTCCTTTTATCAATGCGCCTAAACATTCATATGTCCTGTCTCCCCATTCTTTCATAAGCTCTGGTGTTATCATGTCTCATGTCTATGCCTAGGCCTTCCCATTTTTTAGTCTTTTTATTGCCACCTTCACTTCCATCAGAGCTGCTTCTTCAAGTAATGGCTGTATGTTCTGGTAGTTCTGCCATGTTTCCGTTGTCATGATGTGTATGCCAGGCAGTTAGGCAGCTCTTTGAAGTATCTCATCCAGCTCTCTAGATTCCCTTCATTTGTAGTAGAAAACTGATGTTTTCCATTCTTATCCTTCATTATCACAGACTTAGCTATGTAGTCCTTTCTTTAGCTTCTCATTGTATTTAAAACTCTGTACTATAGTTCTGGCTATAGTACTCCTCCGCCTTCTCTATCTGTTTATTTATGAATGATCTTACCTCTCGCTTGATTGTTCACCTCATTTCATGTCTTTTTATTTGGTTTTCATATTTGTTATTGCTCATCATTGCCTGTGTGTCTGTCTTCCTGCCTGAACTGGTTTTCTACATGTTTCATTTAACCATGATTTGCGCTTGATACTGCTATTATTTTTGTCCCCTAGTAGTTCCTGCGCTGTACCCTTTATAAAAAATAATTTGAAAATGATATTTTCGCTCAATTACACGAACGTCCCCCTTTAGCGTATTACGAGGAATGTAATGGTCCTAGTACTGAACCTTGTGGTAGTCTTGATATTATATCCCACCACTGAGCGGTGGTTGTTACGGAGATTAAACACTATAATTCGCCGCTTGTTCCAACAGATGTACCTACAGGCTACTTCCTGTTTTCCACAGGGAGGTGCTGGAGGCGAGGGAAGTGTCACTGTCGGGGCAGGAGGCGGTGGTGCTGCGCCGCAGGCAAGAGCAAACCGCCGCCGCCTCCAGACCGCTTTCTGCAGCGGCGGTGCTGCTCACAGTCGCAGCTCTGCTGTGGGCTGGTGGGGTCAACCGCTAGGCTGGCGCCTTCTGCTCTGCTCTGACACACAACTCGCAGTATTTCGTTCCTACTTCCACGCCAGTCATTACATTACTTCATGTGTATAAAGTTATACTTTCATATCTTGCGTAAATGAGTAAATTATTGTGTCAAAACTCGATCAATGTAAAGTACTTGTAATAAATTATTATAAAGCAAAAAACTAGTTAGTTCTTAAATTTACAATGGACTTAGTGAACTTGTTACTGCAGAGGTGGTGATGCTGAAAAAACATTAGGAAAAGTGGAGGCCAAGTATGAAGGGCTTTCAATAGGTAATGAAACGCATTTTTTTCTCGGACAACTACGGTTGAATGAATGCAGAATTTGTTGTGGGACATCATGGAATATTCTCGCTTCAGCCCCTATATTTTCATGGAGTTCCGATAGGTGGCGGCACTATAGATAGCCTTCAAAATGTCATCTGTAACGAATGTGGGTTCCAAGAAGGGGGCTGTCATTAAGTTTCTTTCGGCAGAATACCAGAGCATTATAAATATTCTTAAGCATTTGCAGAACTTCTGCGGAGACAAATAATTGTTGTGAAATAACTTTTAAAGTTAAAAGTACTGTATTTACGTAGTAGAAGTGTCGAAGCAAACTTTTGCTAAAGTACTGAAATAGATGTTTTCAGACAGATTTAACGATTTTAATATTCTTACTCTCTTACTGGCAATAAGTAAAGTGAAAATGAGTAAGTAAGCTTTATGCAAAGTAAAGATAAAATTCCTTTAGTTATAAATGAAATTCATAATAGTACAAACAAGCCCTTCTGGTTGGCCGTGCAGTCTAACGAACGGCTTTGCGGGTGGGAAGGAGCGCCTGGTCCCCCGCACGAATCCGCCCAGCGGATTTGTGTCGAGGTTCGGTGAACTCGCCAGTCTGTGGATGGTTTATAGGCTGTTTTCCATCTGCCTCGGCAAATGCGTTCTGGTTCCCCTTAGTCCGCCTCAGTTACACTATGTTGGCGATTGCTGCACAAACAAGTTCTCCACGTACGTGTACACCACCATTACTCTACCACGCAAACATAGGGGCTACACTTGTCTGGTGTGAGACATTCCCTGGGGGGGGGGGGGGGGGTCCACAGGGGGCCGAACCACACAATAACACTGGCTTCGGTGTGGGGGGGGGGGGCGGAGGGGTGAAGTGGACTGTGGTAGTCGTCGTGGAGGGACCACTGCAGCTGCGGTGGGGACGAAGCCTCTCTGTCGTTTCTAGGTCCCCGATTAGCATACAATACAAAGTACAAAGAGCTATGAATAGGAAATTGCTTATATGGCTCAGTAACACTGAAGCACGGTTGCATAAAAATACTGAATGACAATATTGAATGACCACAACCTACCTTTGGCTTTTGACAGATCTTCTGTTAAGAGAATGGTATAAGCAACATGTCTTAATAAATTTAAATTTTAATGCGTGTATTATACTATTAGAATATATAGTTCAGCTAATTCAATCTATACAAGATGTAGCCTCTTCAAGTTATTAAATACATTTTTAAGACGTTTTTCCATGCATCTCTGTCCACTGCTGTCTTCTGCCAGTTGAAGCCCGCAACTTTCTTGAATTCCTTATCCCAGCGATCAGATGGTCTCCCTGGTGGTCTTCGTTTTTCTCTGGGACTCCACTCTAAAACTGATTTTGTCCATATTCCATCCTTCGTTCTTGCAATATGTCCTGCCCACTGCCATTTTAGAGTCTTCACCCGTTCTATAATATCTTTTACTCCTGTTATTGCTCGAATGTCTTCACTTTTCTGTCGATCTTTCTTAGTGAGACCTAACATTGACCTTTCAATAGCTTACTGAGCAGTTCTAAGTTACCTTTTGAAAAATTCATTTAAAGTCCAAGTTTCACACCCATACGTTAAAACCAGAAGACAGATGAAAAACTGTCAACAAGAAGACAGTTTTTAATGAGATGATATACATATATATATACATATACTGATCAAAAACTGTCTTCTGCTTATATATATATATATATATATATATATATATATATATATATATATATATAATTTGATCTGCTTTTCTGAACCTTAACCATTTATTTTCCTAGATAGGCTGGCGTCCGTAAGTCCATTAGGCAAACCACTTAATGAACTTGATACAGAAAAGTCCTACATTCAGTATTATTCCATTTTACTCCATTTTTTTCAAACAGCTAGAAATCTCTTAGGAAAAGAAGTAATAGTCTGATTTCCGTATCTATTACTCATACATCAAGGTCAAATCCTGTAGAAAGGGTAACACTGTACCACAGTTGTATAATATATGCGCAATTCTGAGAGTGAACAAGTGGATGGTTAGTCGTCAGTCATCGGCACAACATGGTCGCACAAACGTCTCCTGTCTCCCGCATGGCGGCCAACCTCACACAGTTGTGACTTCTGCAATGTTGGAACCTGTGGACACTCTCATTCGAAGCGACCGACTGATACGAACGAACGTATCCTCCCGCATCACACAAGTTCCTTTAGGAACCTACGTATATAAGAATGAGAAGTCGTTGAGCGAAAATGAACACTGAAGGGAACAGTCCGTATACGGGCGGCAGTGGCTTCACTTTTACGACGTAAAGGCATCTCTCCTTCGTGAACCTCTTTGATATGTATTTATAGAATAGCAACTACCTTTACCTTACAGCTACAACGTTTCCACCAGATGGCACTCAAAATAAAGCTTCTAATTTTCAAGAAAAACATTTGTTAGTGGATGAATTGCATTGGTATTTCTACCTCTTACCGGTAATCCCTCGCATCGATAACTGAACTGAATTACGCATCGCTAACTGTCCTGAATTACATGAATAATAACAAAAATGAGTCCTCACAAATGTTACACAATATTGTGAAGCATCACATCATAATCACTCTACAGTGTTTTGCGAGAAAACATCCAGATGTTAAACAACTTTTCGTCGAGATGATTCGGAAATATTAACAAATTAGCTCATGATAAGAACGCAGTAGTGAGAATTAACATACTACCTATAGTGGTTACAGTCTGTCCAATAGCTCAAGTAAGCGTAGAACTTGGTTACTGCTGCATTTTTCGAAGTTGGAATGAAGTAAGTAAGATTAGGGTCGATTACATCGTCGTAAAGCTGGAGCCCAGGATCGGACTAGACAAGGATGAAGCAGAAAATGGGCCCTGCCCTATCCTAAGTAATCATTATGCATTTGCCAGGGTTGTTTCAGCAAAACCACAGAAAATCTTGGTTTGTATGATCGGACAGAGATTCGTACACTCCCCCTCCATAATGTGGCTCGGTGGTATAGTTTGAACACTTGTCGCAAAACGTAGTTTGTATATACATATGCCATAGCAATAGCGTTTGCCCCTTATAAGAAGTTGTAGACTGGCAAAAGAGACGCATTTTCCCACTCGTGAGTACATAAAGTTAAATGTCAAACTGCAGAAAATTGCACATATTCTTGGGTCGTTCCAGTATTTGTAAAAGAAACATGTAACGCACTGATGCATATAATTCTTCGTTTTTCTGTTGTTAGTTGACACTGTCAAATAGGAAGAGAAGTGACCAGTTATGTTTAAAAGTATCGATTAAAAATCCTAGGTCAAGACCTTAAAAATATTTTTAATGTTAACTAGTTTCAGCTCATTGACGAGCCATCTTCAGCTGAATATGAAATTATTATTTTGCTCATTGTGTCTTAGCCTCCAGGTATTACACATCCTGACCTGGTGAGCTGAATCGCTCTTATCAAGCTGCAGGATCCTTGGGCACGTACACACTAAAGTAAAAATTTGTAACTGATTACAAATAACATCTTGGGTTGTCGGGTGTTCTGTCGGATATCAGCGTCGTACTTGCACGATATTTCGGTCACGTGGCTCGTGACCTTCATCAGGTGCGACCTGAGACTGCTCCTCGAATGGACCTGGTCCAGTATTTATGCCTATGGCCTTTCCCCTCCACCAACGGCTGCAGGCGCTTCCTCTGTGGTCCGCGCCCATTCCCTGCGACCTGCTGGAGCGTTGCTGCTCCGTTTTCCGTTCGCTGCGGTTCTAGGTGTTCCCTCTGCGGTCCGCGCCCACCAAACCCGCTCCTGGGGGTTTGATCCACGGTCTGGGGTACCAAGCGTTCCCTCTGCGGTCCGCGCCCACCAGTCCCACTTCTGGGTGTTCCATCTTCGGTCTGGTGCGCCTGGCAGTCCGTCAGGGGCTCGTTTTCCATCTCCATGTGTCTGGTTCTTCTGTTTGTGTAGTGTTGCAGCTGGCCCCATTGCTCCTTTAACAATTCCAGAGCCGGATCCCAGGCTCTGCTTAGCTGGTACCCTGTGTCACGGTTCATAAGATCGTCAGCCATTTTAAGTTCTATCGATTCTCTTATAACACTGTCCCAAAATCTGGGTGTTTGTGCTAGAATCTTGGTATCCTCATACTTCATGGCATGATCTAGTTCTAGACAGTGTTCAGCAATGGCTGACTTAGTCACCTGTCTTAATCTAGTGTGCCTCTGTTGTTCTTTGCATCTGATCTCCACAGTTCTTGTCGTCTGGCCAATGTAGGACATGCCACATTGACAAGGTATATTGTAAATCCCTGGTTTTCGTAACCCCAGGTCGTCTTTGACACTCCCCAGCAGTCCCTCGATCTTGTTCGATGGACAGAAAACACACTTGATATTGTGTTTACGGAGGATCCTACTGATTCTGGCAGAAATAGAGCCAGCATAGGGCAGATATGCCACCTTCTTTGTTTCATCTTGGTCTTCTTCAGGAACCTGTGGTATGGTGGCTGGTTGGAGTGCCCTCTCAATTTGTCTGTTCCTGTATCCATTCTTAGAGAAAACTGTTTTGAGACGTTCTATCTCTATAGGCAGATTCTCTTGGTCTGACAGGGCACGTGCTCTGTGGACCAAAGTCTTCAGAACCCCATTCTTCTCTGCAGGGTGGTGACAGCTGCTGGCCTGCAGATATAAATCAGTGTGTGTTGGTTTTCGGTACACACTGTGGCCAATTGATCCATCTGCTTTCCTCTGGACTAGTACATCCAGAAATGATAGCTGGCCATTCTTCTCCAGTTCCATGGTGAACTTGATATTAGGGTGGCATGAGTTAAGATGTTCAAGAAACTCATTGAACTTGTCCATCCCATGTGGCCAGATCACAAAGGTGTCATCCACATACCTAAAGAAGCATGTGGGTTTAAATGTGGCTGTCTCCAATGCCCTCTCCTCAAAACTCTCCATAAACATGCAGGCAACCACAGGGGACAGTGGGCTGCCCATAGCTACACCTTCAGTTTGCTCGTAATATTGGTTTCTGTACAGGAAATACGTGGATGTTAGTGTATGACTGAACAGGTCCAACAGAGCACCGTCAAATTTCTCTGCAGTCAGTTCCAGTGAGTCCTTCAGTGGGACCCTGGTAAACAGCGATACCACATCAAAACTAACCATGATGTCCGAATCTGTGATGTGCAGTTGCTTGAGGCGTTGCAGGAAATCTTCTGAGTTGCGGATGTGGTGAATACATTTCCCCACATACGGAGACAGACCTTTCAAGTACTTGGCTGTTGTGTACGTAGGTGCCCCAATATTAGTGACAATAGGACGTAGGGGCACGCCCTCCTTGTGTATTTTAGGCAGACCATACAGTCTAGGTGGCACTGGCGCTTTTTCCCATAGTTGTCTGATGATCTTATCGGGCATCCCTTTTTCCTTCAAGAGAGCACTAGTCTTCTTGGCCACCTTGTCCGTGGGGTCAAACTCCAGAATTCTGTATGCAGGGTCCTCCAGAAGTTGGCGTACTTTCTCATCATAATCCACTCGCTGCAAGATGACAGTGGAGTTCCCTTTGTCTGCTGGCAGTACCACAATGCTGTTGTCTTCCCGTAGTTTCTTGAGTGCAAGCCTCTCCTCGGTTGTGATGTTCGATTTCGGCGGCCTGGCCTTGGTGAGGGCCCTGCAGGTCTCTCGGCGGACTTCCTCTGCCACATTAGGTAGAAGTGTGGCTGCAACTTGCTCTACTGCACTGACGAAACCTGAAATGGGTACGTTTCTAGGGGTCGTAGCAAAGTTGAGACCCTTGCTGAGTACCTTTAAGGTTGTATTATCAAACTGTATGCCACTCAGATTCGTCACAGTGCGTGTCTCTTCCATCTGCTGTGCTTTCTTACTCATGCAGTCAAACTTTGCAGATTGGCAAGATGAGGCGTTCCTTTTAGCACACTCAGCTAAAGACCAGGAGGCACGGTCTACCCAATCCCAATCTTCTCTAGTTAAGGAGGCTGCCATGTACAGATGAATGTGTAACAGCTCCCTGGCCACAACATCTAACCTGTGGCGCATATCTCGAACCCTCTCTCTCACCAGTGCCATGCTGGCTCTGCATTTTATCTTGTTCACGGCTCTGGAGTTGATGTGATGTTTAATTCTGGCAAATACTGGTACCACTTCTCCATCTCGACACCTCAGCAAAAAACTGAGAGAACTCAGCATCTTCCCTTTCTTCTGCCGTAGCTTGTCCAGCTTCTTGATATTCTGATACATCTCCTCCCTGAAGAGACTTTTGATGTAACTCTTCAGGCTTTCCCGGCGATCTAATGACATCTTGGGTTGGCGGGTGTTCTGCCGGATATCAGCGTCGTACTTGCACGATATTTCGGTCATGTAGCTCGTGACCTAGAATCTTGGTATCCTCATACTTCATGGCATGATTTAGTTCCAGACAGTGTTCAGCAATGGCTGACTTAGTCACCTGTCTTAATCTAGTGTGCCTCTGATGTTCTAGCACAAACACCCAGATTTTGGGACAGTGTTATAAGAGAATCGATAGAAACTAAAATGGCTGACGATCTTATGAACCGTGACACAGGGTACCAACAAAGCAGAGCCTGGGATCCGGCTCTGGAATTGTTAAAGGAGCAACGGGGCCAGTTGCAACACTACAAAAATAGAAGAACCAGAGACATGGAGATGGAAAACGAGCCCCTGACGGACTGCCAGGCGCACCAGACCGAAGATGGAACACCCAGAAGTGGGACTGGTGGGCGCGGACTGCAGAGGGAACATCCAGAGCCGCAGCGGACGAAAAACGGAGCGGCAACGCTCCAACAGGTCGTGGTGTGCGGGCGCGGACCGCAGGGGGAACGCTTGGTACCCCAGACCGTAGATGAAACCCCCAGGAGTGGGTCTGGTGGGCGGGGACCGCAGAGGGAACACCTAGAACCGCAGCGGACGGAAAACGGAGCAGTAACGCTCCGGCAGGTCGCAGGGAATGGGCTCGGACCACAGAGGAAGTGCCTGCCGCCGTTGGTGGAGGGGGAAGGCCATAGGCATAAATACTGGACCAGGTCCACTCGAGGAGCAGTCTTAGGTCGCACCTGATGAAGGTCACGAGCTACGTGACCGAAATATCGTGCAAGTACGACGCTGATATCCGGCAGAACACCTGACAACCCAAGATGTCATTAGATCGCCGGGAAAGCCTGAAGTGATTACAAATAATTTTTAAAACGTTGACCATTTACCATAAGTAGATGAAGTGTTCATATTGTCACATTTTTGTATTAACAGACAAGTATAAATTTTCCAGGATAAACCGATAACGAAGATAAGGCTTTTCCAACGAGCATGACGTGACGTTTTACTGAATGGAGTTGTTCTATATACGAAATTTTATTGTAGCCAGAGGTCTAAACTTTGGAAGTTTATAATATGATGCACTTCAATTTTTTGCTAGAGCTTCAATAATCGTTTTCGAGACAGCTTGTACAAGACAACGACAGTAGTGTCGACTAACTGTTAGGACTGTTTGCCATGAAATCTAACGATGGTCAGTGTGTGTCCGTTGCACTCCTGTCTCTGCAATGGCATATTTATAGGAAACGTTTCCCAAATGTACAACTATAATTGAATGTCCTGTAAATGACGCAGTTCAGTATTACGCAACAGTCGTCACACGGTCGTAACCCACTTTCAGGGTGACTCTTGCGTGCTTAAACTGCAAGCTGCAGTACAGAATATTGAAGTTTCCAGAAATACCCTGATTAATTTATCTCATTGGAGCCCATCCTCTTGTTATACACAGTCACTTTCGTTCTATCAGGCCAGTGATTGGGTTGACGGGTGTCATTACTCGGATACACAAACAAATCAGACTCGTCTAATTTTTGCTATTCAATATTTTGTACAACAGAACAATGATCGGCTTAAAAATCTCTGGGGGTTCTGGTCATTAATAGAAAAGCATTTAACGAAAGATTACCAACAGCGTCCGATCGTTCTTATCCGAATAATCCGCCACCAACCTCGCCTGCTTTTTTCCTGACATCTTTGTAAATCACAACGAACGTGGAACAAATGATTAGGAGGCAATCACAATGCACGTGGAACAAATGATTAGGAGATAATGTGGTGGCTTGAATCAATGGCGGAGCCGACGCAACAGATAAATTTAAATACAACTTATCAACCAAATATAGGAGAACTACCTAACATACATCTGCTTAGCTTCAGCTCCTAAGACCAAGAGGCGAATTAACAGGAAGAAGACAATTGAAGTTTTCGCTTTCAAACTTTTCAGTAGCCTTACGTTCAGCAAGCATATTTCTTGGAAGTATCGACGTTTTAAAAACAGGATAGCTTGTTTTTCTTAGAAATAAAAATATTTTCTCTTAATAAACATTACCATTTCTTTAATTACGAGAGTTTCCCAGAAAGTAGCGCACCGCATTTTTTTCTTCAACGATTCTTTATTGAACACAATGAGAATTACACACTCCAAAGAATGGTGTTTTATCCACACACTATTTTTTCATGTAATCTCCGTCCCGTTCTATGACCTTCCTCCAGTGTGAAACAAGGGCGTGTATGCCCTGTCGGTGCCAGTCACTGTTCTGGTGGCGGAGCCAGAGCTTCACTGTACGAATCACCTCCTCATCGTCCTCAAAATGTCTCCCAGAAATGGTATCCCTTAATGGCCCCAACAAGTGGAAGTCCGAGCAGGCTGGGTCAGGCTTGTCAGATGTGACAGCTGTGGATGTTCTCCTCGACCGCTACAAATCGTGGAGCTCTGCCAAACCGCCTTCTGATGGCCTCACCTTCCGTGCCTAACGACCAACTGTACTTCTGTCGACAGCAGATGCTCCATAGGCTTTGGACAAGCGTTTGTGAATATTCCCCACAGTTTCTTTCTCTGCAGTGAGAAACTCAATGACGGCACTTTGCTTCTAACGTACATCACCTACAGACACCAATTTGAAACTGTCCTGCAGCTACAAGAGCTCCTAAAAACAAGGCTGACGCATCCACCATTTTGTTTCCCAACGAATGCTAAACATAGCACGTAGATTATGTGAACGGTGTTGTTTTGTTCAAGTTTTCTGAAATATTTTAGACGTGTCCTGCCTAGAGCCTTTGATCGTAGTATTTTGAACTTTGATTCCGCTCAAGTTTACATCGATATGTGGATTAGACACAAAAATCTCGCTTTTTATTTGCTTATTGCTGCTTTTCTTTGCTGTCCGAATGAAGAATATAGGTGCAAGAAACATGTATATTTCTGTGATAGAATCGCGTACTATGTTTATGTTTTATTTTCTTCCCGGAATTCAAATTGAATATTCGATAATGACGTTAATGGCACAGCTGCATCTAAAGTGCATATTTGTGCAATAACCAAGTATAAATATGAAACTCACTAAACACTGCACTTATAATCGAATGAAGGCTTGCTTCGTTAAATTTTCAGGACACATAAGAACACACTTAACACTTAACACAATTCCTTATCCAAGGTAAAGTATAAGTTATGTGTAAATATGGAAAATGACTAAAGCTGACAAAGGATCGACTATCAGTACTGTTAATTTCAATCTCTTGCATTCTTCCAGTTAAATATGAAGTAAACCATTTGTGCACTATCCCACTCATACCACAATACTTAAGCTTACCTAGAAGAATGTCATGATTCACACAGTTAAAAGCCGTTGAGAGCTCACAAAAGATCCCAAAGGGTGATGTTCGGTTATTCAGAGCATTTAATATCTGCTCAGTGAAAGCATAACATATATTATATAACATTTTCTGTTGAAAGGCCTTTTTGAAAATCAATTTGACATTTTTTTAGTACTTCACTTTTACAAATATACACTCCTGGAAATGGAAAAAAGAACACATTGACACCGGTGTGTCAGACCCACCATACTTGCTCCGGACACTGCGAGAGGGCTGTACAAGCAATGATCACACGCACGGCACAGCGGACACACCAGGAACCGCGGTGTTGGCCGTCGAATGGCGCTAGCTGCGCAGCATTTGTGCACCGCCGCCGTCAGTGTCAGCCAGTTTGCCGTGGCATACGGAGCTCCATCGCAGTCTTTAACACTGGTAGCATGCCGCGACAGCGTGGACGTGAACCGTATGTGCAGTTGACGGACTTTGAGCGAGGGCGTATAGTGGGCATGCGGGAGGCCGAGTGGACGTACCGCCGAATTGCTCAACACGTGGGGCGTGAGGTCTCCACAGTACATCGATGTTGTCGCCAGTGGTCGGCGGAAGGTGCACGTGCCCGTCGACCTGGGACCGGACCGCAGCGACGCACGGATGCACGCCAAGACCGTAGGATCCTACGCAGTGCCGTAGGGGACCGCACCGCCACTTCCCAGCAAATTAGGGACACTGTTGCTCCTGGGGTATCGGCGAGGACCATTCGCAACCGTCTCCATGAAGCTGGGCTACGGTCCCGCACACCGTTAGGCCGTCTTCCGCTCACGCCCCAACATCGTGCAGCCCGCCTCCAGTGGTGTCGCGACAGGCGTGAATGGAGGGACGAATGGAGACGTGTCGTCTTCAGCGATGAGAGTCGCTTCTGCCTTGGTGCCAATGATGGTCGTATGCGTGTTTGGCGCCGTGCAGGTGAGCGCCACAATCAGGACTGCATACGACCGAGGCACACAGGGCCAACACCCGGCATCATGGTGTGGGGAGCGATCTCCTTCACTGGCCGTACACCACTGGTGATCGTCGAGGGGACACTGAATAGTGCACGGTACATCCAAACCGTCATCGAACCCATCGTTCTACCATTCCTAGACCGGCAAGGGAACTTGCTGTTCCAACAGGACAATGCACGTCCGCATGTATCCCGTGCCACCCAACGTGCTCTAGAAGGTGTAAGTCAACTACCCTGGCCAGCAAGATCTCCGGATCTGTTCCCCATTGAGCATGTTTGGGACTGGATGAAGCATCGTCTCACGCGGTCTGCACGTCCAGCACGAACGCTGGTCCAACTGAGGCGCCAGGTGGAAATGGCATGGCAAGCCGTTCCACAGGACTACATCCAGCATCTCTACGATCGTCTCCATGGGAGAATAGCAGCCTGCATTGCTGCGAAAGGTGGATATACACTGTATTAGTGCCGACATTGTGCATGCTCTGTTGCCTGTGTCTATGTGCCTGTGGTTCTGTCAGTGTGATTATGTGATGTATCTGACCCCAGGAATGTGTCAATAAAGTTTCCCCTTCCTGGGACAATGAATTCACGGTGTTCTTATTTCAATTTCCAGGAGTGTATGAAGCTGCTCTTGAAAACGTTACTTTTTCAAGAATTTTGGATAAAGTTGTCAGAAGCGAGATTGGGCAGTAATTGTTAGTATCAGACATATCCCCCTTTTTATGCAATGATTTAACAATAGCATATTCCAGTCTATCTGGAAAAATGCCCTGTTTGAGTTAGCTACTACATATGTGGCTGAGAATCTTACTTATCTCTTGGAAACAAGCTTTTACTACTCTGTTGGAAATGCCATCAATTCCATGTGAACTTTTACTTTTGAATTTATTATTTTCCTAATTTCAGTAGGAGAGATTGGTTGAATTTCAGTTTCATGAAATTGCATAGGTACTGCCTCCTCTAGATACAGCCTTGCATTTTGTAATGTACAGCTGGATCCTATTTTCTCTACAACAGTTAAAAATTATCATTAAAAATATTTTCTGCCTGTGACGTTTTGTTAACAACTTCTTATTGTTTGACAGAATACAGTCTTCCTGTGCTCTCGGTTGTTCTGCTTCCTTTTTAACAATATTACATATCGTTTTCATTTAACTTTTCTTAATATGGTGTAGTAGTTTTTACAGTGTTTGACTGTTTCTGGATCATTACTTCTTCCAGCGAAAACATACGTTTCCCTTTTCTGTTTGCGAGATACTATTATTCGTTTAGCAAGCCAAGCCTTTTTAGATGGTTTCTTATATTTATGTTTCACTGTTTTCTTAGGGAAACTGTTTTCATATATATCCACTAAGGTATCGTGAAACAGGTTAGGTTACGTTACTTAGCATTAGTTTCCCTGTACACCTCATCCCAGTCTAACTGTTGCAAGCTTTCACTAAAATTTACAACTGTTAAATCATTAATTGGAGGACTCTTTTGCTTTATTGTATGGAGCTATGTAATATACAGTAACTAGCAGTGCATCATGACCAGAAAGACCATTCTTAACAAGAAAAGTTTTTTATTTGATTGAATTTATCTTGGTCTATAAAAACTTTATCTTTCAGTGTAATGCTTTCCCGTACTACCTGACTAGGAAATCAGTAACTGATGTCAAACTGAAAGAACTACAAGGTCATTCTTTCTACCAGACTCTTTCAGAAAATCTACATTGAAATCCCCACAAACAATTTGCTTCCCTCTGTCTGACAAACAGCACAACAAAGAATCTAAATTTCTGAGAAATAGCTGAAAATTTCCCAGTGGGGGCCTTTACACAGCTACAATGATAAATTATTTAGTTTAAGCTCACAGGCACACGCTGCTATATGTTACTCTACACAGAATTTTTCAGTTTCTACATTTTATCACACTATGACAAATTGTAGCATATATGGCAACTCCTCCTCCCTCCACAGTGTCTCTACCTAAAAGTGCTGAGAGCTTATATCCGCCTACATCTACTTCTTGCATATCTGTCACTATATGATGTCCAGACAGGCATAGTACATCTATTCCACCATCAGTTTCTAAATCTTCTATACAAACAAGAAGCTCATCTACTTTGTTTTTTAATCCTCTGATATTGTGATGCAAGATACTGACACTATTGTTGAAATAGAAGCCAAGATCGCTTATAACTTTTATGTAGATGACTGGTTTCGGCAGAATTAAACTGAGTATAGCTTTTGATGTGACCTAGGCCCTATCAACCCAGGGGCTTAAAGTTTTGTATTATATGTTCCTATTGTGAAATGCCAAGAGTGGAACGGGCGAGATTTCTCAACTTTAAAAATAGCAGATAGCTCTGAAGTGTTATGATTACTATTGCAATACAGATTCGATGACGGCAGTTTAGGCCTAATTCTGCCAAAAAAGATCATCTGAATAAAAGTTTTAAGTGATCGTGGCTTGTATTACATTAATGACTGTCAGTATACTATATTACACACATATTGTACTCTAAATACTGTATGTTCTGGAATGTTTTGCTGTGTTATGATATTTTGGGGCTGCTAACTCCCTACAGGCAGAATCTCTGTTAAGAGGTAGTATTTTTAAAACAGCTAAGCAAAAACCTATTTTCAAATATCGGATACGATTTTTACTATTAAATATTGCTTGAGGTCATAATCAATATTATTTACTTACAATACATAAGTGTGCGCTCCGTCCGTGTTCCCAGTTTCCACGACGACAGTTAACGGTTCATTTTTTCTTCTCTCCGAATCTTCTGGGAAACGAACCATTCCAAATCCACTTCTAGAATGGTTAGAACAGTTTATGGAAGCAGAACCACCTATAATTTCGAGCTTAAGCGCCGTGACGCAGTCACGCAAATCCTATAGCACCGCAGAAAGTTTACACTTCAGGGCTCTGGGAAACACAATGGCGGATGCGCCAGCTCGTACTTACTTCTTGCAGATAGCTCTGCAGGTGTCTCTTATTCATAACCAGTGGATTTTTCTTGCTTTGTGAATCGAGCTTATGACAGTTAGCTGTGTGCCTTGAGTATAGCCCCCTCCCTCCACCCACGTCCATTTCCCCAACCTCTCAGAGTCCATCTCCTCCTGTCCCTCTTATCTCCTCCTCACTCCTTTTATCTCCTCCTCTCTCCTCTGTCCGTCCACATCTCCTCCTCCCCCCTATCTCCCCTATCTCTGTCCATCTCTTCCTCCTCCTCTCTGTGTCAGTCTCCTTCTCCCCTTTCTCTCTGTCCATCTCCATACCCTTCCTCCCTGTATCCACCTCTCCCTCTGCCCTTTATTTATCCATTTCTCGCTCCCCCTTACTGCATCCTCCTCTTCCCATGTCCTATCGGAAGCCATGTCCTCCTTCCGTCTGTCCATCTCTTTCTTCTCCCTCCTCTCTCCACTTGATCACTCCAACCCCAATAAGAGGTTGCTGGGTCTTACCCTCCACGGTATTTCTGTCCAGAAAGTAGTATGTGAACCATGTTTGGTTGAAA
This sequence comes from Schistocerca piceifrons, assembly GCF_021461385.2. Classification (NCBI taxonomy): domain Eukaryota; kingdom Metazoa; phylum Arthropoda; class Insecta; order Orthoptera; family Acrididae; genus Schistocerca; species Schistocerca piceifrons. The sequence continues at coordinate 197,821,317 of NC_060138.1, read as the reverse complement.
TTTATCCAGGGGTTTAGGAGGAGCTTTTTACTGGCTACTTTTCCAGAGTATGCACATGTCAATATATTTCACATATATTTAACATATTTCACACATATTGCTACACGTATCGTTAGCGAATTTCGTCCAGCAGTTTCGAATTCCTCTATGGCGTCATGTCCCTGAACAGCGTGTCGTACAGTAATATAATTTTGCGGGCGCAGTCAGTAGTATATTTTTACACAGTCTGCCAAGCATGTGCGAACAGTGTTAGTAGAGAAGACGTAATAAATTACAACGCCGTTCACGATGGGGCATTTTTTCACGTATCTCACTGTTTATCAATTCATATCTCATAAACATGTTAATCAATGACATCATTTTGCAGATACACTCAGAGGTATAGGTGAATACTGCCCGCAAAATTTTCCGTGAATACTGTTGGTGTTAAAGAAGTAATAAGTTAAAACGTAATTCGTGATATAGCAGTTTTCCATTCATATCAATGTTTATAGCACCATATCTCCTGAACTACACGTGGTACGACGATATAATACTGCAGATACATTCAGCAGCACATGTGGATACTGACTACGAAATTTTTATGAATAGAGTTAGTAACAGGTAAGTAATAAACTTATACGTCATGTATGCCGCGGCAGTTTTTTCGCGCATCCTAGTGTTTACGACTACATATCTCCTGAATTTTATGTCGAATAATGGTTTCATCAGTAGCATATGCGAATACTGACTGCAAAGCTTGTCGTGCATACAGTTAATGATAAAGAGGCAATAAATTAGAACGTCATGCCTGATGCAGCGGTTTTACTGCACGTCCAGCGAAAATTGATTAAGCCATAAACCTTTTTCCTTTCATGATTTTGTGGGGCTTATCAGCGAGAAAACTTTCGTAAAGGTTTCAAATGATGTGTAAAGTTTTTTGCAAGCCGCTAAGTGCTCAAAGTCTGCGAATTCGTGCGTCGTGCTCTAAACTACTTGTTCACCCCCGTCCCTACCCCTTTGATAGGCAGATCGGTCTTATCTCGACAGCGGTTCTCTACAGGCAGTAGCCGGCCGCGGTGGTCTAGCGGTTCTAGGCGCTCAGTCCGGAGCCGCGAGACTGCTACGGTCGCAGGTTCGAATCCTGCCTCGGGCATGGATGTGTGTGCTGTCCTTAGGTTAGTTAGGTTTAAGTAGTTCTAAGTTCTAGGGGACCGATGACCACAGATGTTGAGTCCCATAGTGCTCAGAGCCATTTGAACCATTTTTTTTCTACAGGCAGTAAATGCCACATGTACGAAGTTTGTTTGAAATCGGTCAAGGAGGAGATGTGATATACGTAAATTCATTTTTATATAATATGTATGGATTTGAAAACTAAAGCACAGCGGCTTCTAACAAACTTTAAACTTTATTTCAAACCTTTTCGAATTTTTCTCTCACTTTCACTCCCCCCCCGCCCCCTCCCACAACATAATGGAAATGAAAATGTTTATCGCTTACTGCATGTTCGCTGTTCATGCAGTAAAACTTCAGTATAAGGCATGATATTCTATTTATTACTTCTTTGCCAATAACTCTATTCATAACACTTTTTGGAGACAGTATCCACATATATGACTGTACCTGCAAAATATATCGCTGTTCGACACATAGCTCAGGAGATATGTCATGCACTCTGAAATAAATGAAAAACAAGCGTTTGCTTACAATGGGGCGCAGACTGTGAAAGGTGGCTACACTGAGTCACAGCGCCAGAGATTGCGCCAAAGAGTATTATTCAGCCGCCTCCACTGGCAGTGCTTGTTGAGATGTGGTAGTAGGGAGTGCTTGTTCAGAAGTGGTGGTAGTTTGTGCTTTTGCTGAGAGGATGTTGATAGCTGTACTTTTTAGAGCCATGTCGTGTGCAGTTGTTTTGATGGGCTAGACAGCAGATGTTGTTCGAATGGAGATGTTGTAATGATCAGAGTGGATTTTTAGTCAATATATGTGAAGGTAAAAAAAACATTTTTTTTATTTTTTCATTTCAAATGTCCTAACTAACAATGTCTCTTGTCACAGGTTCAGTCAACAAAGCATCTGGCTTATGTTCATGTATCAGAGTGTAATTCTGGTTTCTATGTGCAAGTATAGTATTTCAGTTTTATTTAATTAATTCAGTGTAAATGGTATTTAAAATATCTTGTCTTTTTGAGGAAGAACCGTGCCAGAAGTGTACGTTGAATCACACTTCCACACACAGAACAGCTACACTTGTGCCTTGTTGTTTCGCAGCTTTCATAGTTGCTGGGGACTTAGTTAATTAATTGTGTTAACGGAAATTTTCTTTCATTCTTTGTTGTTATTCTATGCAGTCAGATTGCGTACTAATACTAGTCAGGGCCAACCGGTTACGAGACTGCGTAATCGGACAGTCAGCTAGTAAAAATTATAAAATTATTTGCATTATACATAATTAAACCCCCATGCACGTGGCGACCGCTGCTTCGGATCGTCCCTTGGAATCTTCTGATAATAAAAATAGCAGACAGTAGTATTGTTGTAGTAATTTGTAGTTTAGTAATTGTAGTCTATATTGCATGTGTAGATTTGGTAACTGAACATTTGTAGTTGTCTTGTCATTCTTCTAATGGTATTTTTTGTAGAATTTAATTTTTGATGTCTTGTATACGGGTTTGACAATTTTGTGCAATTGTGAAGGTTTTAATTGTTCGTTAGGCATGTTTGTCGGAAAGCATTTCGTGTGAATGGTATTGTTGGAGATAAAGTCTCATTGTGTGTAATTTTCGGGTAGTGACGAATTTTGTATGTTTTGTAAATGATTACGCGATCGATGAAAAAGGCAAAAACGATGGATAGTCAAAACGACGAAATTGTTGACATGGCGAACTCGCCAACACAGGAGAACAGTATGATGAATAATGAAGTGGAAAACAATTTAATAAGTCGGGAAAATAGTCCGGAACCATTTCAAAATTTTTCTCAATCAGAAAATTCACAGAATACGAGATTAACGATAGAAGATTCTGAAATAGTATCGAACACAGATAGCTTTACAGCTATGACGAAAGAAGTTGGTTTTGCGGGAAATGTTAGGGGTGAAAAGAATTTCGAACCAATTAACATGGAGCAGTTGATGGGTGCTATCTTAAATTTGGGATCACAGATGGGAACTTTGGCAACACAGTTAGAAACTGATGTGGGAACAATGGAAACACGGTTAGACTCACTGGAATCACAGTTAAGATCTGAATTAAAAACAGTGGGATCACAAATAGGAACAATTAAAACAGAAATGGGAACAATGGAAACATGGTTAGACTCACTGGGATCGCAGTTAGGATCTGAATTAACAACAGAGATGGGAACTTGGCAACACGGTTAGAAACTGATATGGAAACAATGGAAACACGGTTAGACTCACGGATAGGGACATGTTTCAAAAACATGAAAGATGAATTAAAGAAAGAAATTAGAGAAGAAGTACAACCGATTTTGAATGCTCACAATAATAGATTAATTTCAATAGAAATCAGACAAAAGGAACAGGATAGAGAACAGGAAGAAAGAGATCGCGCGATAGTACACAAATTTTCAGAGTTAAATTTACAACGTGCACACGATAAGGAAGAAATACTTGAAAGAATCGAGGAATCCGTACCAAATGACAAAATAAATAACTTAACACAACAGTATGAACAGTTAACTACTAAATGTGTCAATACTGAAACCCGAGTCGCGACACTTACGGAAGACGTAAATAAACAGAAAGAACAAATAGATGACTTATCGGAAGGAGTTGAGGAGATTTCAGATAAATTGACAAGTCTTAGTTTAAATGGGGACAGAGATTCGGATGATACAGCTCCATTGCCATTTGCAGAAACAGAAGAGTACCAGAACATAAATAAACATGTTGAAAATCAGGGAAAATTTAATGAATGCATTAAAAGGGAATTTGAGGCATTAGGAAAGCAAGTCAAACAAATTGAAAGCGAAATCATAGGAAAAGACAGCAGAAAAAATTTAGAATCACAGATAGCAGAAGGGTTTGAAGAAAGTAATTTATTTCATTTACGAGAAGCAACAAGAGAGCGCCAGGCGCGAACTTGACAATAATCGACATTGGGACAGGGACAGACGCGGTAGGTCTTTGTCGCCACGAGGAGAAAACTTTGACTATAAACACTTCTTAACTGTTCGGAAATTTAAGATCTTTCGCAATTCTAAGAATGACATACATCCATGTTCATGGTTAGATCAATTTATGTACGCACTTCCACCAAATTGGCCACTAAGTCACAAACTGGAATTTATGTGTCGATATTTAGAAAACGAACCGGCGACGCGCATGCGCGCACTTATTAGTGATTGTAATAATCTAATCATAAAAGAAGGTTGTATACCTGGAAGAATCCTGGAGATACTAAAAGGTATCAGATAGATTATATAATGGTAAAACAGAGATTTAGGAACCAGGTTTTAAATTGTAAGACATTTCCAGGGGCAGATGTGGATTCTGACCACAATCTATTGGTTATGAACCGCAGATTGAAACTGAAGAAACTGCAAAAAGGTGGGAATTTAAGGAGATGGGACCTGGATAAACTGAAAGAACCAGAGGTTGTAGAGAGTTTCAGTGAGAGCATAAGGGAACAATTGACAGGCATGGGGGAAAGAAATAACGTAGAAGAAGAATGGGCAGCTCTGAGGGATGAAGTAGTGAAGGCAGCAGACGATCAAGTAGGTAAAAAGACGAGGGCTAATAGAAATCCTTGGGTAACAGAAGAAATATTGAATTTAATTGATGAAAGGAGAAAATATAAAAATGCAGTAAATGAGGCAGGCAAAAAGGAATACAAACGTCTCGAAAATGATATCGACAGGAAGCGCAAAATGGCTAAGCAGGGATGGCTAGAGGACAAATGTAAGGATGTAGAGGCTTGTCTCACTAGGGGTAAGATAGATACTGCCTACAGGAAAATTAATGAGACCTTTGGAGAGAAGAGAACCACTTGTATGAATATCAAGAGCTCAGATGGCAACCCAGTTCTAAGCAAAGAAGGGAAGGCAGAAATGTGGAAGGAGTATATAGAGGGTTTATACAAGGGCGATGTACTTGAGGACAATATTATGGAAATGGAAGAGGATGTAGATGAAGATGAAATGGGAGATAGGATACTGCGTGAAGAGTTTGACAGAGCACTGAAAGACCTGAGTCGAAACAAGGACCCGGGAGTAGACAACATTCCATTAGAACTACTGATGGCCTTGGGAGAGCCATTCATGACAAAACTCTACCATCTGGTGAGGAAGATGTATGAGACAGGCGAAATACCCTCAGACTTCAAGAAGAATATAATAATAACAATCCCAAAGAAAGCAGGTGTTGACAGATGTGAAAATTACCGAACTATCAGTTTAATAAGTCACAGCTGGAAAATACTAACGCGAATTCTTTACAGACGAATGGAAAAACTGGTAGAAGCGGACCTCGGGGAAGATCAGTTTGGATTCCGTAGAAATGTTGGAACACGTGATGCAATACTAACCTTAAGACTTATCTTAGAAGAAAGATTAAGAAAAGGCAAACTTACGTTTCTAGCATTTGTAGAGTTAGAGAAAGTTTTTGACAATGTTAACTGGAATACTCTCTTTCAAATTCTGAAGGTGGCAGGGGTAAAATACAGGGAGCGAAAGGCTATTTACAATTTGTACAGAAACCAGACGACAGTTATAAGAGTCGAGGGGCATGAAAGGGAAGCAGTGGTTGGGAAAGGAGTGAGACAGGGTTGTAGCCTCTCCCCGATGTTATTCAATCTGTATATTGAGCAAGCAGTAAAGGAAACAAAAGAAAAATTCGGAGTAGGTATTAAAATTCATAGAGAAGAAGTAAAAACTTTGAGGTTCGTCGATGACATTGTAATTATGTCAGAGACAGCAAAGGACTTGGAAGAACAGTTGAACGGAATGGACAGTGTCTTGAAAGGAGGATATAAGATGAACATCAACAAAAGCAAAACGAGGATAATGGAATGTAGTCAGACTAATTCAGGTGATGCTGAGGGAATTAGATTAGGAAATGAGACGCTTAAAGTAGTAAAGGAGTTTTGTTATTTAGGGAGCAAAATAACTGATGATGGTCGAAGTAGAGAGGATATAAAATGTAGACTGGCAATGGGAAGGAAATCATTTCTGAAGACGAGAAATTTGTTAACATCGAGTATAGATTTAAGCGTCAGGAAGTCGTTTCTGAAAGTATTTGTATGGAGTGTAGCCATGTATGGAAGTGAAACATGGACGATAACTAGTTTGGACAAGAAGCGAATAGAAGCTTTCGAAATGTGGTGCTACAGATGAATGCTGAAGATCAGGTGGGTAGATCACGTAACTAATGAGGAGGTATTGAATAGAATTGGGGAGAAGAGGAGTTTGTAGCACAACTTGACTAGAAGAAGGGATCGGTTGGTAGGACATGTTTTGAGGCATCAAGGGATCACAAATTTAGCCTTGGAGGGTACCGTGGAGGGTAAAAATCGTAGAGGGAGACCAAGAGATGAATACACTAAGCAGATTCAGAAGGATGTAGGTTGCAGTAGGTACTGGGAGATGAAGGAGCTTGCACAGGATAGAGTAGCATGGAGAGCTGCATCAAACCAGTCTCAGGACTGAAGACCACAACAACAACAAATAATCTAAATGATTTTTATCATGCATTTCTATCGGCATATTGGTCCGAAAACACGCAAGACAGAGTCAAACATAGTCTTATTATGCAGCGTAATTTTAAACAGTCTGAGTTCCGCACGCCGGCAGAATACTTTGAAGACATGATTCGAAAAAATCAATTCCTGTCCAATCCTTATAGCCCGACTGAATTAATTCGCATTTGTTTAACTAAGCTGCCACAATCCATAAGACAAATTGCTTTAGCCGGAAGATGTAAAGACGACATTGAGACTTTTAAGACGTTGCTACAAGAACTTGAGTATGACAACGACGACGGGACTTCTTGTAATTTTTCAGTAACAGTAATTACAATAGATTTTCAGAGAAAAGGGATAGTGATCGGAACGGACGTTATAGTGGTAATTTTAAAAATGACAGACGTAACAGACAGGACAATAGATACCAGCCTTATGACAATAACAGACGGTCTAACAGAAATTACACAGACAATTATAATAACGGAAATTCCTACCGGAATGATCAATCATACGGAAACAGTAATCGGTATCATCAAGACAGAAATTATTCATACAATAATAGGAATTCTTACTACAGAAATAACCAGGGTAGTAGATATAACAATAATTTCAGAAGTGACAGTCGAAATTACACAAGAAGTGGTCGCGCAGATAGCCAGGAAAACAGAAATTTTAATAACAGACACAACCAAGAATTTACATGTAACAGACAGGGGACCTAATTGGCATCCTCCGCGTGACAGAAATTCAGAGAGAGAAGTGCAAATTGTAGAAATTGATCCGCGAAATGACGGAAATAATCAAAGACGTGGCGCGAACAATCGACAATGACTTGTAGCTTCGGCTTCTGGCAGCAATATAGACGGTTCAGAAAGTAATGACACTACGACTTTACACTACGTACGCCTGGAAGACATGAGAGACATTTTGCTAGACGAAAAGGAAAATAATGTAGACGCATTTTTACATCCTGTTATTGAAGTATGTGTGGGTAAGAATAAGTTCACTGCAGTTTTAGATTCTGGGAGCCCATTGAATGTCATTAGTGAGTCATTTTTCGTATATGTGTAAGAACTATTGCCTGTCCTGTGTTACCTGTTTCTAAAACTACAATTCGAGGCGCTATTTCTGGAAAAAGTGTGGAAGTCAAACAACAGACCAACTTAAATTTCATTTGTCAAGGATACGAATTTTCTGCTAATTTTATTATTGTTCCATTACTCAGTACACAAATTATATTAGGTATGGAGTTTCTTAACGCACATAAGGCAATTTTAAACTTTAAAGAAGGAAGTGTGAATTTGACTGTTGCCGGAATGCCGAGAAGTTCGAAATTTTTCGAGTGTTTAACAAAATCTGAATCAGACACAAAATGTTTAAGGTTTCTTACTTCTGATGTTTTCGCTGAGTATTATGACGACAACGTGTTCATTCATGACAATGACAATAGATATAGAGACGGGATGGATGATATAATTAATAGCGAAGAATTAATTAATGAAAAGGTTAAGAAAGCTGACGTTGCAAGAGAAGAGCTGCACCAAATTTTGACTTCACATGCTGCAGTATTTAGTCATCACACAGGAACTATACAAGGCTTACAATATTTATTTAAAGTAAAAGAACACACACCATTTCAGGGGAAAACGTACGCTATTCCTTTGGCTTACAGAGACAAGGTTAAGAGTGAACTTCAATACATGTTAGATCAAGACATTATTGAGCCAGCAGTCAGTCCTTATACCAGCCCATTCAATTCGTTTGGTTCTGGATTCCAGACAGATAAATAATATCATCATTCCTGAAACTGACCGTCCACAAAATTTAGATGAACTTCTTCAACATTTCCATGGAATTAAAGTTTTATCTACGATTGATACGCACGCAAGTTTTTGGCAAATAGAACTCCACCCGGATTGTAGAAAATACACTGCCTTTTTAGCCTTTGGTAACTGTTATCAGTTTCGGAAATTACCGTTTGGACTTACTGTATCTTCAGCAGCATTCATTCGTAGTTTAAACGAAATTTTACCTGTTTATCTTCGTGACAATATTACTTCATATGTTGACGATATTCTTATTGCTAAACGTTCTTGGAGTGAGCATAACAAAATTTTGGATTCATTATTACGTATTTTTGCAAGAGTTGGCATTACAGTGAACTTGGAAAAATCTGAATTTGGTCGTTCTCAGGTGAAATTTCTTGGTCATATTATTTCTACAGAAGGTATTCTTCCTGATCCAGAGAAACTAGACGCTATTCGTAATTATGCTGTTCCTACTACAAAACGTGATCTTCGTAGTTTCCTAGGTGTCTGTAATTTTCTTAGACGCTTTGTTAGATTGGACAATTTGGGCACACCTCGTTTATGTGAAATATCTGGAAAAAATTGTAATTGGTGTTGGGATGAGGAAGCTCAATCAGAATTTGAACAACTTCGTGATGCTTTAGTTGCTGCTCCACTTCTTTCACATCCGGATTTATCTAAAGATTTTTGTTTGGCGACGGACTCATCATACAAAGGCCTAGGTGCACACTTATTTCAAGAGACAGAAGAAGACGGCGTTGCAGTACAGAAAACTATTGCATTTGGAAGTCGTGTTCTCTCTAAATCAGAAAAAAATTATTCGATTACGGAACTTGAAGCCTTGGCTGTTGTTTGGGCTTTCACAAAATTTCGCATCTTTTTGTATGGGAGACATGCTAAGGTTTACACCGATCATCGAGCTCTGGAATTTGTTATCTCAACAAAATTAACTCATGGCAGATTGTCACGATGGGTGCTGTATCTACAGGAATTTGACTTTAGTATTGTTTACATACAAGGTTCTTCAAATATTATTGCTGATGCTTTATCACGTGCACTGTGGGTTTAAAACAAAGTGCTGAGGAGGACTGCAAAGAAAACAATTATTGTTTGATGTATATTCAAGGTGTTGCGTTTGAAAATTTTATTTCGTCTTCGCTCCAGGACATCGTTAAGGAGCAAAACAAGGATCCAATCTGGAAGGACATTAAGGAGAAGTGGAGGAGAAAGGAAAGCGTAGCGATTAGACAGTATTATTTAGTTCGCAATGATATTCTTTTTAAACGAAAATCGGTCGACAACTCTGTTTGGTTAGTTTGTATTCCTGATGAGTGGGTTAATAAATTGATTTGGTACACACATTTCAGTTATGCACACTTTGGTCCCAGAAAATGCTTTCATAAATTACGAGAAAATTGCTACTTCAGTAATATGGAAAAACGTATTCGATCTGTTCTTGCAAAATGCAAATTATGTCAAAAGAAATTATGTCAAAAGGCTAAGCCGCCAACTATTTCTCACAGAGCACCGTTGTTTCCTATAATTCCAGCGAAATTAAAGGACATGGCTGCAGTCGATTTGTTTGGCCCAGTGGTTCGTTCTACTAATGGTTTTGCGTACATTTTGGTAGCAGTGGAACTGACGTCAAAATATGTGTGTTTTACACTTTTACGCAAAGCAACAGCTCGTTCAGTATCGAATGCTTTCATCAAACATTTCCTTAAAGAAGTGGGTCATGTTGATAAGGTTATATCAGATAATGGATCACAGTTTCGCTCTAAAATTTGGCTTCATACTCTACAGCGTCGTAAGATTAAACCAATTTTCATTTCACTTTTTCACCCTCTAACGCTTCAGGGAGATGGATGAAGGAAATCAATAAATTGTGTCGTCTTTTTTGTCATCAGAATCACAGAAAGTGGGATCAGTATCTTCATATTTTTCAAAACATTCTGAATGAACTCCCTAATGATTCAACTTCTTTACCGCCTATATTGATATTAAAAAATATAGCACCGACAAATCGCATTTCTGAAATCGTTCCTTTTCCACCTACACGGAAACTGCGGCATTCTGAAGTTGTGAATCTGGCTCTGCAAAGTATTGCATCTGCGGCTGTTAGGAGAGAGAAATCAGCTAAACATCCTGGTCGTTTAAAAATCTTGTCAGTTGGTCAAAAGGTGTTAATTAAGTCTCATCGCTTGTCTCACAAAGGAAAAGGCTTGTGTCGCAAATTTTTTCTGCTTTATAACGGTCCATATAGGGTTCGCAAAATCATTCATGATAACACTGTCGAAGTAGAAACTCTCAAATCTCGGCGCTCTAAGGGAATACATCATATATCGAACGTTAAAATTTTTGTGGAATGACATACTTTTGAGAAACTAACAGTTATACGTAAACACACGGAGAGTACAAGGATAGGCCGTGTTCCGGCAGCGGCACATACTCAAAGCAACAGCCAAGTCTGCGCGCCGCACAAGGCAGTCGTTGACCGTAAACAATTACTTTCTATGTCACGCGTACCTACAGCTGATCGAGCGCTCAGTGTGAATACACTCACAGTCGAAAACAAATACACAGTCTAATTTCTCCGAATAAATTCAGTATAAAGCTATAGTGACTTGATAAATTATGTTATTAACGTTCAGTATTTTTCAGGATACGGTTGTATAAAATATTTAAGAACTTCAGGTAAATTCTGTGTGTGTCCGACGTTAAGAGGACTTGCCATCGAGAAAGTTTTAGGGAAGAATGTAATTTCGAAGAAGAAAGTAATAAACTAAAAAGGTAACTATTAATTGAGTTTATTTTTCAGGTAACATATTTCCACTTGGGTACGTACTTTAGACGTAATTTGCTGCTCGCGATTACGTGATTCATACTTCGTGTTAACTGATTTTGACAATGATTGATTAATGAACAGGGTTATTACTTATGTATATTATGCATCGCTTGGCTGCTCTACTTTTTCACTGATGTCATATTTTTTTATTATATGCCTGCTGTGCTTATTTATTTACATTATAATTGTCACCTGATTAATTGTGCTGATGTGGTTATGTATGTAGGTTACACTTTGTGATTTATCTGCTTGCGCCTTCATGTTTACTTATTAAGATTACATATGAACATTTATTTGCTTATGATGATATGATGCTAATGGCCTGTTTATTATGTAAGATACATATTTGCTGCTTTGCGTATGGATTGCATATTTACACATTTCTGTTTTGTTGTCATAACTACTCTTTAATTTGGTATATAGAAATGCTGATGTACTGTGTACAAACAGAGTTTAGGTCACACTATGGTATTAATTATAAATTGTTCGCTTGGCAGAGCCTCGTGGTAGGAATTGTGCTGCATCCACTTGTTGACATTCTGTTCTCTACTGGTATATTTACTCGCTATTGCATGTTTTGCTTACGCTCAGTGCCTTATATTTTTAAGATAAGAAACTGAACTACTACAATTCGACGAGCGACATTAGTACAAGAAACTTCATAGAAGTCACATGAGCTGGAGGTTTTATGGAAGCTGTATAAATGTATGCTAATAGGAAGGAAGCTAACGACATGACATACCAACACTAGGTTTAGACCATTGACAGTTATTACACTGCATTCTTCGTGAGCAATTGAAATAGTAAGTGACACTTGACGCAAGAAATACTCCACATGTTTGCTTCTGTTTTGCCATGATTCTTGAAGTGGTGTACACACTGTGAAAAATTATGATCATCCACACTGCGTACTCGTACTTACTTACTGAAAGTTATTCGAAGTAAAGGCTGTTAGAGGTCATGTATGCATTTCTTTTATTTAATGATGGACAAGGTAACGAAAATGTGTTTTATAATTCATAATGAGTACAAGATTTGGCTCGGGTGGACTACACAGAGGTTGTGTGTGGACATTGTGTCTTCGGATTGCATGGGACGATAAATTGAAGTTTGCACTAGGATTTTATCTGTACTTGTTCGAGGAGACTGACTAGAGGAAAGAGTTGTTGTGGAAGTGAAATGATATTGGCGATAAGGTTTATATGTGTCGACGTATTGAAGAGGTATTATTGAGGTATTGAGGTTGTGTGAAGTTGATGATTATTGGAGTTTTGGTGGACAAGAGGTAAGGTAAATGATATTGATTATAAGGTTTATATGTATCGACGTAAGAGGTATTATTGAAGTATTAAGATTATGTGATGCTGATGATTATTGGAGTTTTGGTGCATAAGAGGTAAAGTAAGTGAGGAGCATAGTTTTTTTTTGTTGGTTTATATGGAACAAGGAGGATGAAGATGGCACACTAGAACACTCAAGTGGAAGGAAGATTGTCTACACACATACTTTGTTAAATCACTAAGCAGTATACACTTTTTTTTTGGAGAGAGGAAGTATTTGCATATCTTGGCACACTGACAGTTGTTCAGCAACCGTACATTTGGTTTGGCTTAGCAAACATTGGTCTTGACATGATGACTACGACGTTGACTAACTATTATTGACTGTTATACATTGCTGCCACTACTACTTGATACACAAGTTGAACATAAAATTTTGGACAGAATTGCATTTACACAGTTAACACTATTCAATTACACAGTAGTACTTAATGTGGATGAAAGATGAGTGAGTGTGTTTTGTGTTTTTTCCTTTCCTAATCCTAAATAATGGGTACCGACCTATCTCCTAAATATTATTTTACTTGTTTGTTGTGGCTTGCACTAACACCCATAAATATTATAGGTTTACTGATATTTGTGTATTTGTAATAGTTAATATGACAAATCTCTGATATCATTCGTGCATTTGTTATAATTTGTATGTTTAGTGTAAGAGCATTGATAATAATTTTGTAAAAGCAATTGTGTGTGCCTTCAAACTGTTGTTCGTGCTTGCACCTGTTCAACATTGCTGGGTGCCACTGGAAATGTTTAATTTCTGCTGATAAACTCTGATGAACTGTCTGATTAGTGATAGTGAATATTATGGACTGTTTACCTGCACCTCTTCAACATTGCTGGGTGCCACTAATGGAACTGCTTATACTGAAATAATGCCACTTGTTGGTGTCTGCACCTGTTCAACATTGCTGGGTGCCACTCATGGAACTGTTTCTACTAAAATGATGTCACTTGTTGGTGTCTGCACCTGCTCAACATTACTGGGCGCCACTGATGGACTGCTCCTACTGAAATGATGTCACTTGTTGGTGTCTGCACCTGCTCAACATTACTGGGTGCCACTGATGGACTACTTCTACTGAAATGATGTTACTTGTTGGTGTCTGCACCTGCTCAACATTACTGGGTGCCACTGATGGACTGCTTCTGCTGAAATGATGTCACTAGTTGGTGTCTGCACCTGCTCAACATTACTGGGTGCCACTGATGGAACTGCTTCTACTGAAATGATGTCACTTGTTGGTGTCTGCTCCTGTTCAACATTACTGGGTACCACTGATGGACTGCTTCTGCTGAAATGATGTCACTCGTTGGGGTCTGCACCTGTTGACCATTCCTGGGTGCTACTGCTGGAACTGTCAACTACTTGTTTATTGAACTATGGAAAGCATTTTATGTGAATATTTGTATAAACTGATTTTTTTGTATATTTACTGTTTGTGAAATGTTATGAGACTCTTACCTACACCTATTTGACATTGCTGGTGCCATTGATTGAATGGTACTTGTGTAAACTATTATGTAAAATCACATGTATGAAAGTATTTGTATTCCTTACTGTATTTTATATATTAGGTTATTGAAGGGTCAGTGCAAAGCCAAAATTTATTTAGTGAAGTGATATTTACTTATTAATATTACCTTTTATTTTTGTCTGTATTTTTTTGGCCGAATTTGGTGGTCCAAAATTCCAATAATCATCAACTTCACATAATCTCAATACCTCAATAATACCTCTTCAATACGTCGATACATATAAACCTTATTACCAATATCATTTCACTTCCATAACAACTCTTTCCTCTAGTCAGTCTCCTCGAACAAGTACAGACAAAATCCTAGTGCAAACTTCAATTTATCATCCCATGTAATCCGAAGGCACAATGTCCACACACAACTTCTGTGTAGTCCACTTGAGCCAAATCTTCTACTCATTATGAATTATAAAATACATTTTGGTTACCTTGTCCATCATAAAATAAAAGAAATGCATACATGACCTCTAACAGCCTTTACTTCGAATAACTTTCATTAAGTAAGTGCGAGTACGGAGTGTGAATGATAATAATATTTCACAGTGTGTACACCACTTGAAGAATCATAGCAAAACAGAAGCAAACATTTGGAGTATTTCTAGTGTCAAGTGTCACTTGCTATTTCAATTGCTCACTAAGAAAGCAGTGTAATAACTGTCAATGGTCTAAACCTAGTGTTGGTATGTCATGTCGTTAGCTTCCTTCCTATTAGCATACATTTATACAGCTTCCATAAAACCTCCAGCTCATGTGACCTCAATGAAGTTTCTTGTACCAATGTCGTTCGTAGAATTATAGCAGTTCATTTTCTTATCTTAAAATATAAAGCACTGAGTGTAAGCAAAACATGCAATAGCGAGACAATATACCAGTGGAGAACAGAATGTCAACAAGTGAATGCAGCACAATCCCTATATCGAGGCTCTGTCAAGCGAACAATCTATAATTAATACCATAGTGTGACCTAAACTCCATGTTTGTACACAGTGTATCAGCAATTCTATATACCAAATTAAAGAGTAGTTATGACAACAAAAGGGAAATGTATAAATATGCAATCCATACAAATGCTTTCATAAGTTACAAGAAAATTGCTACTTCAGTAATATGGAAAAACGTATTCGATCTGTTCTTGCCAAATGCAAATTATGTCAAAAGCCTAAGCCGCCAGAACTCCCTAATGATTCAACTTCTTTACGGCCTATATTGATATTAAAAAACAAAGCACCGATAAATCGCATTTCTGAAATTGTTCCTTTACCGCCTACACGGAAACTGCGGCATTCTGAAGTTGTGAACCTGGCTCTGCAAAATATTGCATCTGCGGCTGCTAGAAGAGAGAAATCAGCTAAACGTCCTGGTCGTTTAAAAACCTTGTCAATTGGTCAAAAGGTGTTAATTAAGTCTCACCGTTTGTCTCACAAAGGAAAAGGCTTGTGTTGCAAATTTTTTCTGCTTTATAACGGTCCATATAGAGTTCGCAAAATTATTCATGATAACACTGTCGAAGTAGAAACTCTTAAATCTCGACGCTCTAAGAGAGTACATCATATATCGAACGTTAAAATTTTTGTGGAATGACATACTTTTGAGAATCTAACAGCTACATGTAAACATGCAGAGAATACAAGGATACCGCGCTGTGTTTTGGCGGCGGCACATACTCAAAGCAACAGTCAAGTCTGCGCGGCGCACAAGGCAGTCGTTGACCGCAAACAATTACTTCCTACGTCACGCGTACCTACAGCTGATCAAGCGCTCAGTGCGAATGCACTGACAGCCGTAAAAAAATACGCAGTCTAATTTCTGCGATTAAATTCAATATAAAGCTATAGTGACTTGATAAATTATGTTATTAACGTTCAGTATTTTTCTGGATACGGTTGTACAAAATATTCAAGAACTTTAGGTAAATTCTGTGTGTGTCTGACGTTAAGAGGACTTGCTATCGAGGAATTTTCAGGAAGAATGTAATTTCGAAGAAGAAAGTAATGAACTAAAAAGGTAACTATTAATTGAGTTTATTTTTCAGGTAACATATTTCCACTTAGGTACGTACTTTAGAAGTAATTTGCTGCTCGCGATTACGTGATTCATACTTTGTGTTAAATTTCATGTTCTATGAATTTACTTGTGAAGCGACGTGCTTGCGTACATTAACTGTTTTGACAATGTTTTATTAATGAACAGGGTTGTTACTTGTGTATATTATGCATTGCATGGCTGCTATGCTTTTTCACTGATGTCACATTTTTTTTTTTTTGCTATGTGCCTGCTGTGCCTATTTATTTAAATTATAATTGTCACCTGATTAATGTACTGATATGGTTATGTATGTAGGTTATACTTCTTGATGTATCTGCTTGCGCCTTCATTTTTACTTATTAAGATTACATATGAACATTTACTTGCTTACGCTGATATGATGCTGATGACCTGTTTATTATGTAAGATACATATTTGCTGCTTTGCGTATGCGTTGCATATTTACACATTTCTGTTTTGTTGTCATAACTACTCTTTAATGTGGTATATAGAAATGCTGATATACTGTGTACAAACATGGAGTTTAGGTCACACTATGGTATTAATTATATATTGTTCGCTTGGCAGAGCCTCGTTGTAGGAATTGTGCTGCATCCACTTGTTGACATTCTGTTCTCCACTGGTATATTGTCTCGCTATTGCATGTTTTGCTTACGCTCAGTGCCTTATATTTTTAAGATAAGAAAATGAACTGCTATAATTCACGGAGGTATTATTGAAGTATTAAGATTATGTGATGCTGATGATTATTGGAGTTTTGGTGGATAAGAGGTAAAGTAAGTGAGGAGCATAGTTTTTGTTGTTGGTTTATATGGAACAAGGAGGATGAAGATGGCACACTAGAACACTCAAGTGGAAGGAAGATTGTCTACACACATACTTTGTTAAATCACTAAGCAGTATATAATTTTTTTTTGGAGAGAGGAAGTATTTGCATATCTTGGCACACTGACAGTTGTTCAGCAACCGTACATTTGGTTTGGCTTGGCAAACATTGGTCTTGACATGATGACTACGACGTTGACTAACTATTATTGACTGTTATACATTGCTGCCACTACTACTTGATACACAAGTTGAACATAAAATTTTGGACAGAATTGCATTTACACAGTTAACACTATTCAATTACACAGTAGTACTTAGTGTGGATGAAAGATGAGTGAGTGTGTTTTGTGTGTTTTCCTTTCCTAATCCCAAATAATTGGTACCGACCTATCTCCTAAATATTATTTTACTTGTTTGTTGTGGCTTGCACTGACACCCACAAATATTATAGGTTTACTGATATTTGTGTATTTGTAATAGTTAATATGACAATTATCTGATATCATTTGTGTGTTTATTATAATTTGTATGTTTAGTGTAAGAGCATTGATAATAATTTTGTAAAAGCAAGTGTGTGTGCATTCCAACTGTTGTTCGTGCTTGCACCTATTCAACATTGCTGGGTGCCACTTGGAAATGTTTAATTTCTGCTGATAAACTCTGATGAACTGTCTAATTAGTGATAGTGAACATTATGGACTGTTACGTGCACCTGTTCAACATTATTGGGTGCTACTGATGGACTGCTTCTACTGAAATGATGTCACTTGTTGGTGTCTGCACCTGTTCTACATTGCTGGGTGCCACTGATGGACTGCTTCTACTGAGATGAGGTCACTTGTTGGTGTCTGCACCTGCTCAACATTGCTGGGTGCCACTGATGAAACTGTTTCTACTGACATAATGTCACTTGTTGGTGTCTGCCCCTTCAAGATTACTGGCTGCCACTGATGGACTGCTTCTGCTGAAATAATGTCACTTGTTGGTGTCTGCACCTGCTCAACATTGCTGGGTGCCACTGATGGACTGCTTCTACTGAGATAATATCACTTGTTGGTGTCTGCACGTGTTCAACATTACTGGGTGCCTCTTGTTGCTGTTTGCACCTGCTCAACATTACTAGGTGCCACTGTTGGAAATGATCAACCAGTGATGAGATGTCACTTCTTGCTGTCTGCACCTGTTCAACATTACTGGGTGTCACTAATGGAACAGCTTCTACTGAAATAATATTACTTGTTACTGTCTGCACCTGCTCAACATTGCTGGGTGCCACTGATGGAACTGCTTCTACTGAAATGATGTCACTTGTTCGTGTCTGCACCTGTTCAACATTGCTGGGTGCCACTCATGGAACTGTTTCTACTAAAATGATGTCACTTGTTAGTGTCTGCACCTGCTCAACATTGCTGGGTGCCACTGATGGAACTGCTTCTACTGAAGTGATGTCACTTGTAGCTGTCTGCACCTGTTCAACATTACTGGGTGCCACTGATGGAACTGATTCTACCAAAATGATGTCACTTGTTGCTGTCTGCACCTGTCAACATTGCTACGTGCCGCTGATGGAATTGCTTCCACTGAAATAATGCCACTAGTTGGTGTCTGCACCTGCTCAACATTGCTGGGTGCCACTGAAACTGCTTCTACTGACATAATGTCACTTGTTGGTGTCTGCACCTGTTCAACATTGATGGGTGCCACTGATGGAATTGCTTCAACTGAAATAATGTCACTTGTTGGTGTCTGCACCTGTTCAACATTACTGGGTGCCACTAATGGAACTGCTTCTACCGAAATGATGTCACTTGTTGGTGTCTGCACCTGTTCAACATTGCTGGGTGCCACTGGTGGAACTGCTTCTACTGACATAACGTCACTTGTTGGTGTCTCCGCCTGCTCGCCATTGCTGGATGCCACTGTTGGAGCTGTTTAATTAATGCTGATGAAATATTATGAGACTGCTATTTGCACCTGTTCAACATTGCTGGATGCTACTGCTGGAACTGTCAACTGCTTGTTTATTGGTATATTGACAAGATTTTACGTGAATATTTGTATAAACTGATTTTTTGTGTATTTACTGTTTGTGAAATGTTATGAGACTCTTACCTACACCTATTTGACATTGCTGGTGTCATTGATTGAATGGTACTTGTGTAAACTATTATGTAAAATCACAAGTATGAAAGCATTTGTATTCCTTACTGTATTTTATATATTAGGTTATGGAATGGTCAGTGCAAAGCCAAAATTTATTTAGTGAAGTGATATTTACTCATTAATATTATCTTTCATTTCTGTCTGTATTTTTTGGACGAATTTGGTGGTATTTTCACCACCAATGCTGGCAAAAATACCATCAAATTCTGGCTTGTGGAGGAGGGGCATATGAAAGGTGGCTACACTGAGCCACAGCGCCAATGATTGCGCCAAAGAGTATTATTCAGCCGCCTCCACTGGCAGTTCTTATCGAGAAGTCGTGGTGGAGAGTGCTTATTGAGAAGCAGCAGTAGGCAGTGCTTGTTGAGAAGTAGTAGTAGTCAGTCGTTGTTGAGATGTGGTGGTAGTTAGTGCTTTGGAGAGAGGTTGTTGATACCTGTACTATTTGAGGCCATGTTGTGTGCAGATGTTTTGATGGGATAGACACCAGATGCTGTCGGAATGGAGATATTGTAATGATCAGAGTACTTTTCGTCAAGATATATAAAGGTAAAAGAAATTTTTTTTATTTTTTCATTTCAAATGTGTTAAACAATAATGCCCCTTAGTCACAGGTTCAGTCAACAAAGCATTTGGCTCGTGTTTTTGTGTTAGACTGTATTTCTGGTTTCGATGTGCAATTATAGTATTTCTGTTTATTTTTTTAATTACTTCAGTATAAATGGTATTTAAAATAGCTTGTCTTATTGAGGAAGAACCGTGGCAGATGTGTACGTTGAATCACACTTCCACACACAGGACAGCTACACTTGTGATTTGTTGTTTCGTAGGTTTTATAGTTGCTGGGGACTTAATTAATTAATTGTGTTAACGGAAGTTTTCTTTCATTCTTTGTTGTTGTTCTATGCAGTCAGATAGCGTACAAATACTAGTCAGGGCCAACCGGTTACGAGACAGTGTAACCGAACAGACAGCTACTAAATCAAAAAATTAAAAATATTTGCATTCTAATATAATTAAGCCCCCATGCAATGTGTCCTGGAATTTATACAGCATAGTTTTGTTACAATGTGTATGTGTTTATATTATCTTGCTTTAAGCGGAGTAAGTTGCAATTATACGCATATTCGAAAATGTTTCTTCAGCAAGATTCGGCTGTTTTACGTTTCTTTCACGACCATTCGTGGCTGTTAACAATTTACTAATATTTGGAATGCAAAAACATAATAATTATTTCGTTAATTAAGTTGTTAAATAATTAAAAACAAATATTAATCTGACGCTTGGCTTTCTCGCCGCTAGGGGCGCTAGTATCGTTCCCACTGTCAGAAGATAACTACTGTGACACGGCCGTAAGAGAAAGTCTAAACACTCGATGTCTAACGTATACGGCCTATGTCTAAAATTTAATAAAACACTAGCCTGTCACGAGATCTCAAACACCGGATAATTTTACAATCCAAGACGTTACTCCCGACAGCATTAAAACGCTAGGTTTGTCAAATGGTTCAAATGGCTCTGAGCACTATGGGACTTAACATCTGTGGTCATCAGTCCCTTAGAACTTAGAACTACTTAAACCTAACTAGCCTAAGGACACCACACACATCCATGCCAGAGGCAGGATTCGAACCTGCGATCGTAGCTGTCACGCGGTTCCAGACTGAAGCGCCTAGAACCGCACCCCCACACCGGCCGGCTAGGTTTGCCCGGGCTAATCGTGAACGTATGGTAAACCTAACAAGTATCCACTTAGACACTGAGCACAACAACCAGCGGTTTAATCCTCCGGTTGCAACTTATATTGTAGGTTAATTAATATAAATCATACAGGTTGATTTTGTACTAGCTGTACTCTGTCATGGACAAACTAATCGAAAAGGTAGAGAATGTACGAGGTGATTGAAAAGATTGCCAACAAATTGAAGGAACTGGTAGACGAGTCGAAATGCGACAACTTTTTATTAAAGACTCACAGCAAATAATCACGAGCCAGCGAAGGCTCTGCAATATCAGGGACATTAAGGACACTCGAAGCACAATCGGACTAAGTTCAGCGAAGTTAATGCATTGTTCGCTCAACAGTTTTTTGCATTGTAGAAGGTGTTCAAAATGGCGACCATCACTTTCAGTCTTCGGAGAAGATTGTACCATACCGTACCAAGTACACCACATATCGGACGAAACTCATCAAGACGCTGCAAGTATCCTGGAGTGAACTAGCCTTATGTACACGAGATTTTTGATGTGCCCCATCGAAAAATATCAAAACGGTCAGGTCAGGGGAGCGAGGTGGCCATGCAACTGGACCTCAGCTTCCGATCCAAGGCCTGCGATATGTGGCATTAGGACGTCGTGTATTTGCATAGAAAAGTGTGCCATCCACTTCTACTCGAACGAGATGACGTGCACAGAAACAGTACATAATATTTGCTGAACATATGGCGTGTATGCATTGATTGTCCTCGTTGTTAGTGACATTCCATAGCTTTCCCTGGCTCAGGGCTACTTCCGAGACCATAGAGTTTTTGCTCCAAAGTTGTTGTATTTCCACACATCCTTCAGCTCCTTCAATCTATGCGCAAACTTTTGAATCACCCTGTATACTCGCGAGCAACTACCTAGAGTAAGAGCGGAAAGAAACGAAAATTACCACACATTGAGCGTAGTATGGTATAAATCAAAAATATTCCAAAGAGAAGTCCCTTTGACTGTTCAAAGATGCCACTAAACCCGTCCAAGGATGCAAAGATCCGTGCATGAGCAGCGGCTATTAGACGGAGTGGGCCCGAGAGGCGATCAGTTCCAGTCATTCCACCAGGAAGGAGGTACACGGCTCGTGATGTTTGTTGTTCAACCACGCCCAGTCGGTCAATACCGCGGTTTGATCGCGTCCGCATTGTTACTTTGTGCCAGGAAGGGCTCTCAACAAGGGAAGTGTCCAGGCGTCTCTGAGTGAACCAAAGCGATTTTGTTCGGACATGGAGAAGATACAGAGAGACGGGAACTGTCGATGACATGCTCAGGCCGCCCGAGGGCTACTACTGCAATGGATGACCGCTACCTACGGATTACGGCTCGGCGGAACCCTGACAACAACGCCACCATGTTGAATAATGCTTTTCGTGCAGCCACAGGACGCTGCGCAATAGGCAGCATGATGGGCAACTTCACTCCAGACGTCCATGGCGAGGTCCGTCTTTGCAGCGCGGTACAGATGGGCCCAACATGCCTAATGGACCGCTCAGGATTGCCATCACATTCTCTTCGCCGAGGAGTGTCGCCTATGCCTTCAAGCAGAAAATCGTCGGAGACGTGTTTGAAGGCATCCCGGTCAGGCTGAACGCCTTAGACACACTGTTCAGCGAGTGCAGCAAGGAGGATGTTCCCTGCTGTTATGGTGTGGCATTATGTGTGGCCGACGTAAGCCGCTGGTGGTCATGGAAGGCGCCGTAACGGCTGTACGATACGTGAATGCCATCTTCCGACCGGTGGTGCAACCATATCGGCAGCATATTGGCGAGGCATTCGTCTTCATGGACGACGATTCGCGCCCCCATCGTGCACATCTTGTGAATGACTTTCTTCAGGATAACGACATCGCTCGAATAGACTGACCAGCATGTACTTGAGACATGAACCCTATCGAACATGCCTGGGATAGATTGAAAAGAGCTGTTTATGGACGACGTTATGAACAAAACACTCTGAGGGATCTACGCCGAATCGCTGTGGAGGATTGGAACAATCTGGACCAACAGTGCCTTGATGAACTTGTGGATAGTATGCCACGACGAATACAGGCTTGCATCAATGCAAAAAGGCGTGCTACTGGGTATCAGAGGTAGCGGCGTGTACAGCAATCTGGACCACCACCTCTGAAGGTCTTGCTGTATGGTGGTTCAACATGCAATGTGTGGTTTTCATGAGCAATGAAAAGGGCGGAATGTTGATTCCTATTCCAATTTTCTGTACAAGTTCTGGAACTCACGGAACCGAGGTGACGCAAAACACTTTTTGATGCGTGTACATAAGGTTTCGTTGACATCGAGGTCATTAGAGACGGGGCACCTGGAGTGGTGCAAGGATGGGGAAGGAAACTGGCCGTGTCCTATTCAAAGGAACCATCCCGGCTTTTGCAATAGGCGAGTCATGGAAATAACGGATAACCAAAGATTGGATGGCTGGATGCGGATCCGAACCGTCATCCACCCGAATGGTAAGCACTGCGCCACCCCATTCGGTGATGATGTACTGGATGGCTGCATACTGAACGAGGGCAAGAGATCTCTGAAGAGCTGAACGAATTTGCTGTTGCGGAAGTAGAGTACATGGAGAAGGAAGATGCAAGAAATACGTAGGAGGAGGTACAGCAGCAGGCAGAAATGTTTTTTTATATTAAAAAATCAGTTTTCTTAGTGGCTAGTTTACTGGTTGAGACCCACTACGAATTATGTTCTGGTGGAGACTCTTCATCTCATAGCAACACTTAAAACTTACGTCCTCACTTATTTGCTGCATGTATTGCCCCGAAGTTTTTAGCCTCTGCGGCTCCATCTAGTACCAGTTCTGAGAATTTTACTCACCAGTTTTTAAACGCGTGAAATATTTATCAAGACATGTTTCGAGACTACGTTATCTCATTATCAAGTGCTTAAAATTTCTATGTCATTAGGCGCCGTCTTGGGATTACGTTACCTCATTCACCATCAGAAGTTGTGATAAATATTCGACACATTTGACAGCTGGTGCGTGAAATTCTCAGTACTCATTCATGACACAGTAGCACAATGGCTGCACAGGAGATACCCCTTCAGTAACGTGGAAGTTATTCTCTGAAGTCCTAACACATGTGTTATCATCCTGATCTTTCTTCTTGTCAGTGTTTTCCATATGTTCGTTTCCTCATTCCTTACCTCACCAGTCCACATAATTTTCAACATGCTTCTATAGCTCCACATTTCAATCGCCTCAGTTCTCTTTATTTCCTGTTTTCCAATTGTACCATACAATGATGTGCTCCAAAACAGAAAAATAGGTAAATGTCTTCTACGGATTAAGGAAGATATTTGAAACTAATAGATTCCTCTTGGCCAGTGATGCCCTCTTAGTCAATCCAATATGCTTCTTTATATCCTCCTCACTTCCTCCATCACATGATATTTTGTTTCCAACGAAGGAGAATTCATTAAGTTCGTCTCCTTCGTGGTCACCAGTCCCGATGTTAACTTTATCGCTAATCTCATTTCTGCTACTTGTTATTGCTATCATCTTTCTTCGATTAACTGTCAATCCATATTCTGTTCTCATTAGACTGTTCATCTCATTCAACAGATCCTGTAATTCTTCTTCTCTTTCACTTACTAAAACAAATTTACCGTCGAATTTTATCTCTGAGATCCTTTCAACCTCAATTTAAATCCCACTCTTGAACCTTTCCTTTATTTCCAACATTATGTGTCCGTCGTACAGGCTGAATAGTAGGGCGAAAGATTGCATCCCTGACTTACTCTCTTTTTTAATGCGAACACTTTCTTCTTGTCATCCATTTTTATTGCTGCCTCTTGGTTCTTGAAGATATTGTAAAATGCCCGTCTTTCCCTATTGCTTACTCCTATTTTCCTCAGAATTTCGGACGCTTTTTCTCTTTGTATCAAGATCTGACTGCACATTTGTGCAAATTTTTGAGAATAATAGCGAAACAGCAACATGAGATGGTTTTTAAGAGTTTGCCTCCAAGAACCTTCAATTACGAGTTTTCCAAAGACAGATATCCACAGTATAAAAGAATCCTCTGCTTGTTGTCGGATTTTCCTAAACTCTGTAGCCCCGACGTAGCTTTTTCTGATTTATTCCATTCTTGGTATGCGGAAAAGGAAGTCATGGTAATCTGAATCACCAATAGCTGATATTTCTGAATATAACGCTTACCTGAGCCTTCAACCCGTGATTTGAGCGGATATAGGGAGAGTATATGAGCAAATATATGAGTTTCGAAGTAGGGTAGTTACGATAATGATAGTCAAGACTCTTATTGTTCCTCGTATGATTTGTAAGGTTTAAAAATTGTTTTGCTTCACACAAACAACAAGGCGAAGCACCCTACTGGTCTACCCTCTGTGCCTTCCATTTTGTAGATCTGAAGTTAATCTAAACCGCTCATTACAAGAAAAAAGTGTACTTGATCTAAACTGTGTTTGCTTCAGGTAACATGATCACTAAAATCACAATTATCGCGACCCAATTCCGTCTTACTGTATGTTTAGATTTAACAAGATATTTCGTTTAAAAGGATGTTTATTAAGCTTGGTGTTTATCATATATAAATAATTCTCCATTTTCTTAAACACCTGGAACTAACAAAAAATATATCTAATGATAGATAACATTCCAACATGCGAGCTGCTGGTTTCAAAATCTAGGTCATAAAAACTATAACAACTACACAAGGCAGTTTGTTATGGGATGAATTCAGAATGTGTAGTAGAATTCAGCACGAAGGAATACTTATTTTTGGTGGATCGAGCACTCAAATGTAACGAAACGATTCGTGTCTCTCCGATACTGGACAGCAGATGGGAGATATCTTATTTCCCCATCACCCGATAAAAAGCATCTGGCGGTGTATTCGAGTTGGATGATTGTTCCTATTTGTCAACCTGTGCTGACAATCTGGCAGATACAATGAAACCGAATACGCGATAAAGACTACACTCGCGATAAAGACTACACTGTTTAACGCCAGTGTGAGAACAAATTTATCGATCAGTTTAGGTGGAATTCACATATTGCTGCGATCATGAAACTCCCGATTAGGGTCTCGTCTCCCAATGTAAACGCTCTTGGAAGGGCAGCTTCCTTCGTACAGCCCTCGTTTACTGTAAAACTGAGAGATAAAGACAGGAAATATCTATTACTAGCTTAAGTCTCGTCAGAGTATCACTCAAGAATGACGGACCTTGCCAATGCGGCGTGGCTTATGTACGTCAACAATGTAGCCATACCATAGGTGCAACCATGGCAATGGGATATGTATGGAGAGGCCCAGCTAATCAGTGATTCCTGAAGAGGGCAAGCAGCCTTATCTTCAGTAACAAGGGCAACAACTGCTGCAGCAATGGCAGATTATCAAAACACAAATCAGTTTGACCGTGGTGTTATAGTCTGCGCACGAGCGATGGGACACAGCATCTCCAACGTAGCCATGAAGTGAGGATTTTCCCGTGTGACCAGTCAGATTGTAAGTAGGCTGTTTAGGTTTTTTTATTGGTAGCGCCACCTCTGTATGAAAATCACTGGCTGTGCTGTGTGCAGTCTATGGCTGCTTTGCATTGTTGTAATACTCGCCATTGTAGTGTTAGGCAGCTGGCTTGAACAGCGCGTAGCGTTGCGCAGTTGGAGGTGAGCCGCCAGCAGTGGTGGATGTGGGGAGAGAGATGGCGGAGTTTTGAAATTTGTCATGAACCGCTATATTTATATATGATGATATCAAGGTAAATACATTGTTTGTTCTCTATTAATATCTTTCATTTGCTAACTATCCCTATCAGTAGTTAGTGCCTTCCATAGTTTGAATCTTTTATTTAGCTGGCAGTAGTGGCGCTCGCTGTATTGCAGTAGCTTGAGCAGCGAAGATTTTTGTGAGGTAAGTGATTTGTGAAAGGTATAGTTTAATGTTAGTCAGGGCCATTCTTTTGTAGGGAATTTTGAAAGTCAGATTGCGTTGCGCTAACAAAATATTGTGTGTCAGTTTAAGCACAGTCATGTATAAATTTTTCTAAGGGGACGTTTCATATGGCGACCCTGCCAGGATTCGAACCTGGAATCTTCTGATTTTTTCTTGTAGTTTGTGTAATTAGTGTAGCTATTGTTTATTGCTAGCACATAATTGTAGAGAAAATCTCCTTTGTAGTTGCAGTCTTTCATTGTTGTACAGTAAAACAGTTGTGGCATGCATGTAGATTTGCACCAAGTATTTCGCAGCTGCGCTGGCAATTAAGTGGACATTATTTCCATTGCTATGTTATTTTATTTTGCTCTTCAAATTGTGCTTTTCTGTGTTATTGTGTGAAATATTGTGACAATAATGGCGTGTGAAAAACGTAACACTAGGCTCCAAAGTAAACTGAGAAATAATAGTGACGACGAGCATAGCTTATCAGCACCACTGTGTAATGAAGTAACAGACATTCAAAGTAGTAATTTGGTAATAGTGCATAGGGAAATGGAGCGGGCGGCAAACAATGGCGCAGACAGTGAAACAAATAGTGAACAGGGAAGCATTATCGATCGATCGGTCGGCAACAGCTCGCCTCAGGAATCGGGAATGACAGGACACAATCTTGCAAATACTGCAGATTCAGGTTTTGGGTCCTCACCGTTTTCTCAAATAAGTCAAGACACATTTTCTGCTTGTCAAAATGTCACTGTTGCCGGTGCAAATTCACTGCCGAAAAGCACTGAGGAACATGTTTCACACACCAGTGCATTGTTATTACAGTTAATGCAACAAATGGGACAAAAGCTACAAAAGTTAGACACAACACTTGAACAAAATCAGAAACAAATGGGACAAAATCTTAAAAAGTTAGACACAGTGGAACAAAATCTTAAAAAGTTAGACACAATGGAACAACACCAGAGACAAACACAGCAACAGTTAGACACAATGGAACAAAATCTTCAAAAGTTAGACACCACACTTGAACAAACACGTGAAGATTTAACTACTGAGTTACATAACATTGAACCGAAATGTCAAAAAGTCTGTAATGACGTAAAAACACAAATTTGTGAGCATTTTCAACCTATTTTTTCGCGGCATGAAAATGCATTACAGAATCACGAAGCAGCCATAAAAGAACTGCAAATTATTGTTCATGAAAATCATGAGACCTTGTGGGCTAAAATTGACTCAGTTGCATCTACCGATTTGGTTACGCAACTTGGAAAAACTCAGGAAAACTTAAAGGACACAGTAGATTCGATTTCAACACAAATGGACACTCTGAAACTTGGTTCAGAAAAACACACTGAGGAAATGTGTTCACTATCGGAGAAAGTAGCCGAACTTTCGGATCAGATCACTAACTTATCTACAAAGGTAGATGATGATCTGAATGACACAAGACCTGTAGCCTTCACTGACACAGAAGAGTATGAACAAATTAGAAAATTCAAACAGAATCAAAATCAAATCAATACACAACACCAAAGAGAAATCCAGGAAGTACAAGATCAGCTGACACAGGTAATACAAGAATCACGTATTTCAGAGGATACTCGCGCCCCAATACGGGAAGAGGGACACAGAAATACGGAACAGCCACAAAATAATAACACAGGGCATTTCGGAAGTTATGAAAGAAATTGGCAATGTGCACCGAATTTTGAGATGGAACGGCCGACACGACCTAACAATGACCGATATGCGACTCGCCGACATGATGATTTTGACTATAAGCTGTTCATTACTACACGTAAATTCAAAACATTTAAGAATTCTGGCAACGACATTCATCCACAAGCGTGGCTCCATCAATTCTCTCATTGTTTTCCTCCCAACTGGTCATTGCAGCACAGATTAGAATTTATGTGTGGCTACTTGGAGAATGAACCAGCTGTAAGAATGCGATCGGTAATTCACGATTGCCACAGTGAAGGAGAGTTTTACCATGCCTTCCTCTCAGCATATTGGTCTCAAGCCACACAAGACCGAGTAAAACATAGCATCATAATGATGAAACGTTTCGAACAATCTGAATTTTCCAGTCTTATGAAATATTTTGAAGACATGTTGCATAAGAATCAGTATCTTTCAAACCCATACAGCCCCTCAGAACTCATCCGCATTTGCTTAATGAAATTACCTGAACATTTACGACACATTATTTTGGCAGGACGTTGCAAAGATGACATTGAAGCTTTTCAGGGACTCCTACTAGAATTAGAAATTGACACAGACAGTCGCCGGATGCGAAAACAGGAATACAACAATTACAGGTCACATCCGTCGCAATTCCGCGATGAAAGAAATAATAACTGGGTGCGACAAGGCTATTCTCACAACGTAAATCGTGACCAAAACAGACACCACCCGTATGACAACCACTGGCAGAGTAATAGTTACAGAGAAAGATCGCACTTCCGTAATTATGAATATGACAGAGATAACCATAGAAACAGACAATATGGAAACCAAAACAATTATTATCAAGGGAGACAGAATAACTTCAGACGCAACAGTTCAGTGCGCAGTTACGATTCAGGGAGAAATTCTCCACCACTTAACCGACAAGAAAGGAACTACAGGAACTACCGACATGACGGCAGACGATGTGATCGTAACGACAGACCTGAATTGCATCAGAACTGGCGGGATTCAAACAGAGCAGGGCCCTCTCGTCATGGTGTTAGGTCTCCTAATCCCAATAACAACGCGCGCCAACAGAGAGACAGACAATGACTCGCGCCGCAGGCACCCACGTGCGCCGGCTGGCTCAGAGGAAAATAACATAGACGCTAACCTTGAGAAAAATTCCAGTATTCTTTACCGACGTATACCGCATGACAATTGCATTCAAGTTCAAACTCTGAGTACTATACACAGTTTTTCTGAATTCTTCTGGAAAGTAAAACATGTTTTAGTAGTAACGTTTGTGGTATAGCTACAATGAGACTGCCTTTTCCGTAGCACAACAATACGTTACAGCACAGTACTTTCTTCATAATGGCAATAAGCGTAATAACTAAGATATCTATACGCAAAGCATTTCACTTTTGTTTATCATGAGGTAAGTACATTGGCTTCTGCAGAACTTAGCTTTTGGAGGACGACAACTACGACACTTCCACACAGATTATGTTGCAACAAGACGCACATTTAGCGCTACAGTACACGTATTTGAGTGATTAATTTTGTACTTAAAACATTTATTTTTAAAGATTTTTGAATTGCAAAGAAAGTTTTCCGTGATACATTTCATTCCATTGCTGTAATCTGTAACACTTGAGGATATAATTAGATTAATCCTCAGGGGGGTACACACTTACTTTGTGTACCATGTGTGTGGCAACCACAAGGAACCCTAGCTAATATGGTATTTGCTTATACAACTTTACACATCGGTACCATATTTCTCTAACACACAAATTACACAGCTATCTGATCATTTAACTGAGAGATAAACATTTTTTTACTACATCAGTGACACATGTTTACGCAATACACAGTTGGGTAACTTCACACTTATGAAACTGTATTTTGTCTGTACTTTGTGAAATGCTCATATTTTTTCGGAACCATTGCGATACTATGAGAGCTTTGAATGATGTATTTGGTAAGGGAGCATGATTTTAAAGTACGTTTGAGGAAGATGACACTATTGAAATGAGCAGAGAATTTTTTTAGGTTTTGAAATTATTGCAGAAAGCTACAACGTTTTTGAGATTTGACTGAGGTGTTATGATGTTATTATTACGACAACGATGTCTACTATGCTGTTGAGATATGTTTATGATCAATAAGATGATGCTACCGTATATGAGGAATAAGAAGTATGTTGGAAACCAAGAATCGTACTTTAAGAGTTATGAAATGTGCGTAAATTCGTGACTGTATCACAATGCTGACGAATATTTTATTTGGACACTTATATTTATAGGATTTTCTTTCTACAGATTTGCAACGCTAATTCTTGACCTGTGAAATATTTTTATGTGAGACTGTCACTGTAGCGGAAACTTCTGTTATAAATATTTCCGTAAGAAAGTTAAGTGACCACCTGCACGTAATGCGTCGCGGGCACCCACCTGGGCGACGGCCGCCCGAAAAAAAAAAAGCCATTAGCCTTTCAGAGGCGCAGGTGGAGAAAAAAAAAAGGAGAGACCATTAACCTCGCTATTGACATTCCTTTGTGGAAAGCATCGCAAATAAGACACGCTCATTACTTGGAAACATATGATTATATTGTGGAGCGCCTACTTTCTGCTACTTACTGAAATGCTTATAAACTGATGGGAAATATTCTTACATCTGCAAACCTGATAATGACAAGTGTCTTTCTACGAGAGTTGAGAGCTACTGACTTATGAAATGTCACATGACTATTGAATGATATTTGTATGCTTTGGTTTGCGTAATTGCTTATTTCATTTGATACCTGTTTTCCAGCTGTGTTACAGCATTAGTTTTATAAAATAAACTTAGATGCATTTGCTAATGTGAACACTTTCTGTCAACAGATCTATTAAATGATAATTTTGTAATCCACATTCTTTAAAAAAAGGAGCACTTGGAAAGGAAAGAACAATAAGAAGGGACTAGTAACAGTAACCGGACACATAATTTTCTTTTCAAGTACATGGTAATATTTTTTTTACAATAAGTTGTTGTGGTGCACCACTTTAATTACTTAGACATTAAGATGTGATTATACATTTCCCTTATCTGCATTGTTATCTTTAGTGTACTATTTTTCCTGCTTGAGCTATGTCATGTTTAGATATAAGCTGCTGTTTGCCAGCCATAGTGTTACTGAACTTTAATTTGTGTTACTCTGCTAAGCCAGATTTATTTTTTTGTTTGCTGCGCATTGCCTCATATTAGTTGTAATGTTGAATTGCTTGGTAATTTAGATTTACTGTAGCTTGCTTTGCGATTTTCCATTTTTTTATTGCTGTTTATATTAATTGTTTTATGTGCTGCTGCATTGCCTCGTCCCTTGGTTTAGCATCTGAGCTCAGTAGATTTAAGTTAGCTTAAGAGGGGGTAGACTATATAAGAAACTAACTATTATAAATTTATAAGAAATAGGATACTGTACAGTGGAGAAAAACTATTATTGACAGAGGATGTGAACAAAATACAGAAGGCAGGCTTAGATAGGACTTTTTGGGAATAATGATGAACAAAGGGAGATCTCCATGCAAAATACCGCAGTAAAACAAACCCTGTCCTTTCCCTTTTGTGTTATCCCACTATATGTTTGTGTACCCTTGTGTATTTGTTTTCTTCCTGTCTCTGTGTAGTTTCATAGAATTTTTTCTTCTTTTAATATTAAGCTACATTCACTATGATGAGGAATACTGTTATCCTCGAATATAATTGGCATTAATAATATGTTATTTACTTTGTAAAGATGTTAGACATTATTAATTCCGTTCTGTTTAATGCTCATGTGTGAAGTTGATGTTTCAAAAGTTATTGTGATCTTTTATGTATATACTCATGTCATAATTCCACTGATGTATATGTTACTTCGATTCTTTTGTAAAGCCTGTACTACAAATGTTATCTGTATTATTATGTTCTTTAATGATGTATTTTGTACCTTTGTTATTGTATTTTTATGTTACCAAATTGTAATTGTTACCAGTTCTTCAAATTAAGTAACATTTCACTGCACACGTTTCTGTTGGTCATAGTACATGGACAATATGTGAGAAGTAGGGACTGATAGTGTTTGCACGTGTGTTAATGATTCAGCAAGGGACTGGATAACAGCATTGCTGGATCTTAGGACAATTCCAGAAACTTTGTGAGTGCACAAGTGGTGGTTTATGGACTTGCTATATTGTCCGCAAGACTCTTCGATGGTGATTGTGCACCTGCACATTTGCAACAGATGGCTGCTGGCCGTCTCTACCAGGACTACAGTGGGTCTGCATCTTTGATGGCCCACCAATTGCTACAAGGACTGCAGTGGGTCTGCACCTCTGGTGGCCCACCAATACCATTATCTCTACCAGGACTACAGTGGGTCTGCTCTGTGATGACCTACCTACCAATATTCTTCAAAACTTCGACTGACTCTGCTGTGGGTTTGCTCTGTTGTGGCGCATTCCTGTCTGCATGTCAAGAGTCAGCACTGTGTTTCCATTGGAAGGACAACACTACTTCTTCAAGACAGCATGGAAATCCACTACTTCTGTGTGCATTTTCTTTTACTGCTCAGACTTTGAGAAAAACACTGCAATTTTACTGTGACGAATGATGAGGACTGTCTTTATGGACTGTGAGAAAATTTTAGCTTTTGACCAAATTTGTATCAATAAGTGTGTGCATTTGATTTCTTTGTTATTGTAATTATGAAAAATTTTTTTCAAATCTGTATTGGCCACTGCCCAATACAATTTGTAAAATTTTTTGTGGGGAGCATGGGGGCTATGTAAGTAGGCTGTTTAGGTTTTTTTATTGGTAACGCCACCTCTGTATGAAAATCACTGGCTGTGCTGTGTGCAGTCTGTGGCTGCTTTGCATTGTTGTAATACTCGCCATTGTAGTGTTGGGCAGCTGGCTTGAACAGCGCGTAGCGTTGCGCAGTTGGAGGTGAGCCGCCAGCAGTGGTGGATGTGGGGAGAGAGATGGCGGAGTTTTGAAATTTGTCATGAACTGCTATATTTATATACGATGATATCAAGGTAAATACATTGTTTGTTCTCTATTAATATCTTTCATTTGCTAACTATCCCTATCAGTAGTTAGTGCCTTCCATAGTTTGAATCTTTTATTTAGCTGGCAGTAGTGGCGCTCGCTGTATTGCAGTAGCTTGAGCAGCGAAGATTTTTGTGAGGTAAGTGATTTGTGAAAGGTATAGTTTAATGTTAGTCAGGGCCATTCTTTTGTAGGGAATTTTGAAAGTCAGATTGCGTTGCGCTAACAAAATATTGTGTGTCAGTTCAAGCACAGTCATGTATAAATTTTTCTAAGGGGACGTTTCAAGATCAAACATCAATAACGAATTCGCAAGAAAATACTTTCGGCTCATAGTGCAATGGTGGAAAACTTACAATGCTGCACAACAGGTAACGCCTCTTTCCGCTGCTGACAAGCAAATTTTGGGTTTCTAGAAATGCATAACTATATTTATGAAATGCCACATTTGCATACCTCTTGAGTATGACACAGCATACCAATTAAACGCAGACCCAATCAAAATTTAAGTGAGTAGTATTTTACTAATTCGTGTCGATAGAGGCATGCTTGTGTACAGATACTCAGTTTTATTAAAACAGACTTTCGTCGTAAGGTTATCGTGGGTAGTTTTATTTCATTTCTTATAATACAGTGCACAGTTTTCGTAAGGTTTCCTTTAGTGTTGTTGAAACAATAGTAAACATGAGAGCGAAATTAATCATCAACGATATATGCGAATTCTCTGATGTTATCTATAACAGTCTGACGATGCACATGCAGTTTATTGATTACATGCATGTAGAAAACTTATTCTGAGTTAAAGCTGTCAAACAATGTTTGACCACACGACAGCTAATGTAGAAAATACTTTTCTGACGTATTTGGGCACGAGGCGCTCTCCCCATACATAATACAAAAGCTTCGAGATGCATGTGCTGCCTGGCTGTCTATTAAACCTGAAAGGAACAAAATGTCGCAGAAGTTAGCCCTTTTTCCACATGCGACTATTTTGGGTTAAGAAGTGAAGGGAATTATGTTCAAAGTTCCATTAGATTGGTAACTTCAGCAGACAGCAGAATTGCGTTTTTAAAAAATTTAGTAGTAAATGTATTCGAATTCGGGACATTTTATCTATGGTGCACAGCACTTATCATTACGCTACTAGCAGACACATTGCTCCAATAGCTCCAGAGCTGAACAACAATTCCTCCAGAACTTCTGCATACCACAGTGCTGCGAGATAATGCAAATGGCCGGGTCTAGACTTCTGACAATGGGAGAAACAGTTACAACTTTTCTTTTGCGCTGCACGACGTTTTTTACAAACAGATAGCGCAATAGAATAGCTCAAGTGGAAAGGAACACTTCCTATTTAAATTTCTGCATCCTACACTGTTGGCAGTTCTGTGTACGTGATTTTATTTCGGTGATTACAAAATAGAGTAGAATGTATGCACTGGGTAGCCGAGGCAGCTAGTTCATGGTGATTTGGTCAATAAAGTAAATGATTTTACTGGACATGCTGCAATTTACTACAGGGAGCCTGTGTATCAGAATTCTCATCCAGTTGGTGCAATGGCGTTACAATAGAAAAATGAGTCACAGAAAAGAGGGTTTGGTGGTCTGTTGGACTGATGGTAGGTTCCTATACCTATGGTCTGGGTTCGATTCCCACTTCTGTCAATGTTTTTGGATAGAGAGAGAAAGATTCCATTCTCTTCTGACTACACCAAGTGAAGAAGACATAATGGCAGTGTGGTCTGAAATTTACATTGAAAATGATAGTCCTTCTCTGCCAAGTAGACGTTAGGTTGAATCACAATAAAGTCTGGAGTGGCGACATGTAGAAAATCTATCACCAGTAACCTTTCTTATACTAGTTATTTATTTCTAGTGACGAAACAAACGCTATGTAGAGTCACAGGACACTTGTTCTATCTTTTATCTGAGCTTCTGTATGTCGATAAAATTGGTTTTGAACTGAGAATGCAACTCAGACCGCCCTTAACGCGGAATTTGATCCCTTCGTGGCAATACAGCTCGGGTACAATTTGTTGTTTGTTCAAAACTGCAGATTCCTCAACATCTCCACATATAACGTGTGAATGGGTTCGAATCCTGGCCCGGCACTAAAGATTTAATTATCTATTATCAAGCTCTAGCATGAGAACACCTATCTGCTGGTGGATAATAATTTTGATTTTTAATGTTTTTTCATTCGTTGTCAACACTAACGATAACTGACGGTTTTGACTCCCAGTGGGACACAGAACTATTTCCGAGATCACTGTAAGTTCCAGATGTTATTCCGAGCTGCTGGTGGAGAAAATTTCGGTAGCTGACGTCTCTTTGTGTGTAGTAACAACGATATGTGTGGGGCTCTATTCCCAGTGAGCACTGAACTCTTCATCATATGATTTCTAGTTCAAACATGCTCACATGTCGCTGCTGGTGCAACAAACCCATATTTAACGTTCGTTTTCTCTAGAATATAACAGCGATAGGTGCCGGGTTGGAGTCCTGGGAAGGAAAAAATTAATGATTCTTCTCGTCATTTCAGTTAAAACATCTTGCTACTGGCAAGGAAATCCGATATGTCACAGTTGGTTGTGTTTCGATATCATCCGATTAGGTTCTGGGTTCGAATCCCTGTCCAACACAAAGCTTTACCTCACGGCATTTCAAGTAAGTTACTTGTGAAGAAGCAATATTTAACATCTCTCGTAGTTCGTTAATAGGAACAAGAGATGCTGGGGAGGAATTCGCGTCCGGTAAAAATGTTTGTGTTATGTAATTTAAAGTTGATATTTGCTAACTGATACTGTCTAAAATCGAGGTATATCACTTTCTGTATGCCTAATCAGGAATGACTGTTAGCTTGCGTCAGTCATGAAATCTTTGCTTAGTCTGCCTGACCTGGGTTTGAATCCATATGCAGAACGAGACGGTTCGTCGTGTCATTTGAAGTTCATACATATTCTCAAATATCATTTTGTGTTAAATAATAAGTACTGTATGTTACTTTGAGGAGGAAATCATGAATACGACGAACTTACTACGTGCATTGTCTATCTGTCGTAATAATGAGAGTGGTAACATTTCAGGCATGTAATTTATTGTAATAAATGTGAGCTTACAAGCATTAAGGACAGTCTTATCTGTGATAAGGTGTTCCCTGATATTTGTAGCATCGTGGTATTACTTTACATCATGAGTTACTGCGATACAGAGCAGTGTTTTCTAGTGGTGACTTGTTGGAACCATTTTCAATAGTCAAACGACTGTACCAAGGAGCGATTAGAGGACCTGCTAGACAGCTGCGTTATGTGGGTTGCATGCGAATCAGGCGAAATGCAATTCAGGTCGTTCGGATACTTTTGAGTATGACTGTACATCCCCTCGTACTCTTAAGGATTTATGGACAGCCCTGCAGGAGTCATGGTGTTAGTTCCATCTAGCACTACTTCAGACTTTAGTTGAGTCCATGCCACGGCCGGGCGGTGTGGCCGAGTGGTTCTAGGCGCTTCAGTCTGAAACCGCGCGACCGTTGCGGTCGCAGGTTGGAGTCCTGCCTCGGGCATGGATGTGTGTGATGTCCTTAGGTTGGTTAGGTTTAAGTAGTTCTATGTTCTAGGGGACTGATGACCTCAGATGTTAAGTCCCATAGTGCTCAGAGCCATTGCACCATTTTTTGCATGCCACGTCGTGTTGCGGCACTTCTGAGTGCTCGCGGGGGCACTACACAGTATTAGGCAGATGTACAAGTTTCTTTGTATCTTCAGTGTAGATATATTGGGAATTAGTGAGGTGTGGTGACAGGAAGAACGTATCTTAAACTCATGTATGCGCTAGGGTGCAAATACAGTAGCAAATAAGCGTAATGCACGAGTAGGTATAATCCATATCTGTACTAATAATGAAGCCGTATAACCCTCGTGTATGTCTGTCTGTTAGTGCACGCTAATCTCCAAAACTAGTAGACGAATTTTCATGGGGTTTTAACAAGCAACTTGAGATGGGCTTGGTGCTACATACAGATTTATTTAATCGAAACGAATCATGGAAAAAACTTATCGTGATTTAGAGATTTATCTAAAACCGTCGTGTGTGTCTTTTTGAACATGATAACCTCCACCAAAACTACTAAACAAATTTTCATGGGGTTTTACAGATAACTTGAGCGTAGCTTCTGGGCAACATATAGGTTTTATTTCCTCAAAATCGGATCATGAAAAACTCTAAAATTTTACCCATTCTAGTATTAGAAATGAGAAAACAACCCGGTCCATTACGTTTCCTCGACTAAACCGATTAAATGATTGCAGTGAAATTTGATACGGAGATAGCAATAGCCCTGTGGAAGAACACAGGCTACTTTAGAGAAAACAGATCTACCCCTAGGAAGGTGAAACGAATGGAACATTTGTTCTTCTCACCAATGAACGTAAACGACGTTAAAATATTATTAAATTTGTTATACAGTGTACATGTTGCATAATGAATATCTACTTCAGTAGCAGAGTGCATAGAAAACAAATTCTTACCCATGCCCGTCCGTACGCAATGCTCGGCAACAACACTGAAGCAGATGCCATGCATCGTGCACTGAGTAGGAGGAGGGCGATGTGCACAACATGAGATACGCCGACCCAAACAGGCAGACATGTGAGCGCAACTAACGTCAAAAAATGGCTCTGAGCACTATGGGACTTACCTACTGTGGTCATCAGTCCCCTAGAACTTAGAACTACTTAAACCTAACTAACCTAAGGACATCACACACATCCATGCCCGAGGCAGGATTCGAACCTGCGACCGTAGCGGTCACGCGGTTCCAGACTAGCGCCTATAACCGCACGGCCACTCCGGCCGGCGCAACTAACGTCATACCACGTACAATAATTTAGTCACCACCATTCATCACAGAAACTACTGGCATGTGAGGTCAGTCGCAGGTAACAGCTAATAATGAATGAGAAAACAGAAATGCGTGCGAGCGACAACGAACAGTGTAGTGAATGCATTATTGTAGGCAAGTTAGACACGAAGCCAACACCCACCAGAGGAGTGTAATTTCATATCCAAATACCTCCATAGGTTCTGAAGAGTTTGTAGTACACTACTGGCCATTAAAATTGCTACGCCACGAAGATGACGTGCTACAAACGGAAATTTAACCGACAGGAAGAAGATGCTGTGATATGCAGACGATTAGCTTTAAGAGCATTCACACAAGGTTGGCGCCGGTGGCGACACCTACAACGTGCTGACATGAGGAAAGTTTCCAACCGAATACTCTGCAAATTTCTGAACATTTCAACGCTGGGCCATCAACAACTTTCAGCATGCGAACCATTCAAGCCGAAGGCTCACTCGTGTACTTTTGATGACTGCACAACACAAAGCTTTACGCCTCGCCTGGGCCCGTCAACACCGACATTGGACTGTTGATGACTGGAAACATGTTGCTGGTCGGACGAGTCTCGTTTCAAATTGTATCGAGTGGATAGAGCTGTACTGGTATGGAGACAACCTCATGAATCCAAGGACCACGCGTGTCAGCGGGGGTTGTTCAAGTTGGTGGAGGCTCTGTAATGGTAGAGGCCGTGTGCAGTTGGAATGATATGGGACCCATGATACGTGTAGATACGACTCTGACAGGTGACACATACGTAAGCACCCTGTCTGATCACCTGCATCCGTTCATGTCCATTGTGCATTCCGACGGACTTAGGCAATTCCAACAGGACAATGAGACACTCCACTCGTCCAGAATTGCTACAGAATGGCTCAAGAAACACCCTTCTGAGTTAAACATTTCCGCTGGCCACCAACTCCCCAGACATGAACATTATTGAGGATTATTTGGGATGCCTTGCAACGTGTTACCCCCAGATACTCTTACGGATTTATGGGCAGACGTGCAGGATCAGGGTGTCAATTACATCCAGCACTACTTCAGACATTAGTCGAGTCAGTGCCACGTCGTGTTGCGGTATTTCTGTCTGCTCGTGGGGCCCTTTCACGATATTAGACAGGTGTCCCAGTTTCTTTGGCTGTTAAGTTCATTTTGAATGGAGTCATACCGCTAGTACATACAGATTCTCATTGTAGGTGCTATGGATTTAGTATAGGCGTTTTGTAGGCAGTTGCACCTGCACTTGATACCTGGAATAAAGTGGGCTCTTAGTCTTGAACAGCAAAATGAACAGGCATCACGTAACAACACCGTAATGCATTTACACTGTCCTGCATGTCGAGTCACATCAACTTGCTGAGCCCAGTACCGAACGGCGAAATTCAGCTTATGACCCACTATCAGTGATACAAAAAGTTAGATTATAATGCCGAAGTTAAGAAACTAGTAACTACAACGTTTGTTGATGGCCAAAGCAAACTTCATAAAATATGTTCTGGATCAGTTGTGTTTGTTAAAGGGCTAAGAAGTGAAACAGCATTTCAAACCTTCGACATTTGTTTGCTACTGAAACAATATTCACACAAACACTTCAAACAATAAATGCAAAGGAATAAATGGAATTGTGTTATGTTATTTTTTTCTTACGTAACTAACAACGTCATAAACAACTATACCGGTACATTTTTTGTTTACCAGAGATGACTTTTCACTTAAAACTCTTTTGTAACACAAAGTCCTTTGTTAGCTTACTGTCTTATTTTATATGTATTGTGCGTGTCAGGTCTATTCTGTTATCGTGAAACAAAATAATTTTTCGGTCAGATATACTACCTCGCTTGTGTAAGAACAATGAATGGAAAAAATGTCCATGTAGTCATGTAACATTTGCAGGTTGCCACGAAAGCAAACCAAAATAATAAAAATGAAAATTAAGAAGAAAAATGTTGGTTAGACCGTCAGTGAGAGAGCACCCCGAGTTCCTGCTGCTAATAAGCCGAGTACACCGTTCGTTGTTACATATTTTTACGAGCTCCAAACAGGAGCGACTTCAGCAATGGATAGGAACTGTGGTTGCTGTGTACAGATGCTAGCACAGTTAGTGACTCTTCGCTCACAGCTCCAGGCTGTGTTGGCTTTCGTCACATAGCTTGAGGCTGCTGCCAAGGGGAATCACTGTGGGGGATCAGACGCGGGGATTCGAGGGACGTCGACAATCTCCCGCGTGTTCCCCGATCAGTCCAGTGCTGTGACCACCCCGGGTACTACCTGCAGTGAGTTGACCCCTGACCCATTGTCGAGTGGTAGATCTTTCCAAAGTCTGGCAGGCAGGAAAAACTTTCCGAGGGGCTGACTGTAGGGCCTACCTTGTCGTTTGACGAACACGTTACGGCGTTATCTGTGGCTGACGAAATTTCTAAACTGGATGCAGTCGTCCGCCCTGTTCCAGAGGAAGCTTCTCGGCCTGCAACGTCTTGGAATTCACAGATGGTGGGTTTTCTGGTAGTTGGGAGCTCAAACGTTAGGCGAGTAATAAGGCTCCTTAGGAACATGGCTACCAAGAGGAGGGGGGGGGGGGGGGGAAGGAAGCCAGTGTGCTCCCCGTGTGCATACTGGGGAGAGTAATTCCGGATGCGGAAAAGGTGCTTCTGGATGCCATGAAGAGTACAGGGTGCCGCCATTGGAGGTGGTGATTCACGTCGGTACTAATGACGTGTGTCGCTTTGGATTGGAAGAGACTCTCTCTGGTTTCAGGCGGCTAGCGGAAATGGTAAAAACTGTCAGTCTTGCTTGCGAGATTAAGGCGAAGCTCACCATCTGCAGGATCGTCGATAGAACCGACTGTGGTCCTTTGGGGCAGAGTCGACTGGAGGGTCTGAATCAGAGGCTCAGGCGGTGCTGTGACCGTGTAGGCTGCAGATTCCTTGACTTGCACCGTTGGGTGGTGGGTTTGCAGGTTCCACTTAACAGGTTAGGAGTCCACTAAGACAGGAGGAGGCTACACGGGTAGCGGAGGCTGTGTCGAAGGGACTGGGCGGGTTTTTATGTTAGAGAGTCCCAGGAAACCACAGAAAGAGCGCCCGTCTAAAAGTGTGCAGGTAAAACACAGTAAGGTAGTTGTAGAAACGATTGGTATTGTAGCTGTAAATTGTCGTAGCTGTGTTGTGAAAGAACCAGAGCTCAAAGCCCTGATGGAAAGCACTGACGCTCAAATAGTTAGAGGTACTGAAAGCTGGCTAAAGCT
Source organism: Schistocerca piceifrons (assembly GCF_021461385.2). Lineage (NCBI taxonomy): Eukaryota > Metazoa > Arthropoda > Insecta > Orthoptera > Acrididae > Schistocerca > Schistocerca piceifrons. Next base: position 197,779,485 of record NC_060138.1, on the reverse strand, counting down.
GGATATAAGTTCTGCCGAAATTTTTTCAAACGACGTAATAGCGTTCGGAAATCATAGATTAAACTGAGCTTCTGGTGGAGTATTTATTGCTTTCACAAGTTGTTTACCTTGTAGTGAAGTTGAAGTAGGTAGTGCCTGCATTAATAGTATAGAGGCTATACTTGACAATCAAATTAAACTATTAATTAGTTCGTTTTACCGGCCCCACGACTCAAAAGACATAGTTGCTGAGCAGTTCAAAGAAAATTTGAGTCCCATTTCAAGTAGGTACCCCACTCATACAATTATAGTCGGTGGTGACTTCAGTCTACCCTCGATATGCTGGAACAATTATGCGCTTAAAGCCAGCGGCAGGCATAAACGTCATCCGAAATTGTATTGAATGCTTTCTCAGAAAATTATTTTGAACAACTAATTCATGAGCCCAATCGAAGCGTAAATGGTTGCGAAAGCATATTTGACCGCTTAGCAATTCAGATTGTCCTTAAGCAAACAACTTCGTCCCAAGATAACGTAACAGTTACACCTTAATTGCTGCGCGGGGTAGCCGCGCGGTCTCGGGCGTCTTGTCACGGTCCGTGTGGCTCCTCACGTCGGAGGTTCGAGAGCTCCCTCGGGCATGGGTGCGTGTCTTGTCTATAGCGTAAGTTAGTTTAAATCAGCTTAAGTAGTGTGTAGGCATATGGACGGATGACCTCAGCAGTTTGGTCCGATTAGACCTTACCACAAATTTCAAAAAAAATTCCAAGTTAATTTTGACAACATGGCAGAAGGCAGTGCTCACACCAGAGATATTTCTACTCTGTGGAGAAGAACAGAGACACTATACAAAGCAAAGCATTTGCAGGACTGCAGCGCCTAAGACCGCTCGGCTAATCCCGCGCGGCCGTGCAAACGTGAATGCGGCAGTTTGTGGGCTGGAGTTCCGTGTCTGTTGCAGCACTTAGTCGGTCAGTACAGGGACGATTAATTATATATGTGGATAACACTGGAATTACCGTCCGATGATGTCCCAGATGTGCTCGATTGTAGACAGATCTGGTGATCGAGCAGGCCATGGCAACATGTCGACACACTGTACAGCATTTAGGTTTATAACAACGGTATGTGGGCGAGCATTATTCTGTTGGAAAACATGCCCTGTTCATGAATGGCAGCGCAACAGGTCTAATCACCAGACTGACTTACAAATTTGCAGTCAGGGTGCGTGGGATAACCGCAAGAGTGCTCTTGCTGTTATACGAAATCGCACCCCACACAGGCGTATAAATCCAGTAGCATGCAGACAGATTGCTTGCAGGCCCTCGACAGACCTACTTCTAACCAACACACCGGCATCACTGGCACCGAGGCAGAACACAACAAATCTCCAGTACGATGGGCCAGAGCCATACGCCGAACGCGATGCCGGCCGTTGTGGTCGAGCGGCTCTAGGCGCTACAGTCTGGAACCGTGCGACCGCTACGGTCGCAGGTTCGATTCTTGCCTCGGGCATGGATGTGTGTGATGTCCTTAGGTTAGTGAGTTCTAAGTTCTAGGGGACTGATGACCTCAGAAGTTAAGTCCCATAGTGCTCAGAGCCATTGGAACCGAACGCGATGGTGTTCCCTCTTAGTAGTGTCACGTGGCCAACCGAAGCTCAGTCTTCTTGCTACCGTACGTTCTCGTGTCCACCGCTGCCTGCAATCATGTACAGTGGCTTGGTTCCTGCCAAGTCTTCCTGCAGTATCGTAGAAGGAACATCCGGCTCCCCGTAGCCCTATTACACGACCTCGTTCAAACTCAGTGAGGTGTTGCTAATGGCATCTATGTCGCCTTAGAGGCATTCTTGACTAACATCAACTCAACACGTCCAATCCCAAACGTTATTTCTCACAAAATGTAATTATATTAACCTCCGGATATATAATACAATCACAATCATTATATTTTACGTTCATCAAAGTATCTTCCTTTGGATGTAATGACTGCGTCACAAACTTGAGTCATGCGGTCAATTAGGTTTTGTAGGTATTACCGTGAATCTATATGATTCCACACATCCTTAACAATATTCAAGAGATGTTCCTTGCTGGATATATTAACTTCCCTGATACGTCTGTCCATCCCAGACCACTTTGGGACGGCCATACCATACCATTCAGTAATTTCTGTTTTTGCTTTGATGCAATGTAGTTCGTACAGTATGCCGACCGATGTTTTGGGTCATTATCCTGTTGTAAGGTGAACCCTTTCCCTATTAAGCGCATTCCACTTGGTATTGCCATGATACTGAAGTACGTGATGGTACTGCTTCTGGTCCATACATCCTTTTATCTTCACAATGTCGCCAGCTCTATCACCGGCTAAACGCCCCCAAAATATAATAGAACGTCCACCGTGTTTAACTGTAGGTAGAACACACTGCTGGACTACCCTTTCCCCTACAAATCGGCTAACAAATATTGTCCTTCCGCTTCCAAAAATCTCGAACTTCGATTCATCGGTGAATAACACCTTCCGATGTCCAATTACTATGTTTTTAGCCCATTCAGGTCTCTTCTGTTCACTTATGAGCCTCAGCAAGCTTTTTCTTGCTGTGACACATCCTTTCAAGCCGGCTTCAGTTAGTCTCCTTTTTACTGTTGCAACAGATGTTGTTGTATTCATTTCTACCAATTCTGCACGAATTTGGGGCACTGTTTTGAATCTATTTCTCTTACTGGTAATTCTGATATACTTATCATCACTTTTAGTTGTTTTACGAGGTCGTCCTGGTCATGGTATGTCCTTACTGCTACTTGTCTTCTGGCGGTGAAGGGCGTATCGCACTACCATTATAGACACTGTAATGACACATTCCGACGCAGAGACATACAATACCTTAAAGGCTGCGCCAAAGATTAAATCGAGAGGCATGTAGGTTATAATCTTTGTAATGTTCACATTGGATTCTCTTTTGTTTCATACTCCAAGAAGGAGCTAAGGGACACTTTCGATTGTTGCCTCGTGGAGGATGGACGTAATTTTTGGTGTCTGCGGAAAGGCAGCCATATTGTTAGTAATTATGGTTTGTGCGACGAGCAGAGCAAGTCTTATTATCTTGTGAATAAAAAAAATAGTGAGAAGTAAAAAAAAACACAATAAAAAACAAAATGTTTTTTTATTTATTTCGCCACACTGGCGACCGCTGACAGGGACAGTCCTGGTGGAACAAAGAGTAAGTACTTCATTGTTGTGCTACAAATGTACTTGTACTAATTACTGTTTCTCTGTTACATGACGCACATGGAAAATGACGAATAAGGTGAAACAATATTAACTGTATAAACGGATGGCACAATAACCAGAAGGAACAAGGACAAGGATTTACAAAACTAACGTAATCGTGAGTGACACAACTCAGCCGGAATTAAGGTAGGAAAGCGCAAACGCATGCAGTGGCTGCACCTTGGCTTAGCTCCACTTAAAGCAGAACCTTTTCCTTTCCATATTAAAATCCTGGTAGTGTTTGTGGCAACACACAATTACACTTTGATAATTACTTTTTCATGTTCAACAATCGCAGAATTAGAAGACGTAGTGCGCCATCTTGTAAATTTCCGACGCGCAACAAATAACAATCGCGAGATATTTTTATTAATTCAACTGCGAGAGAATTTAAAGATTTAGATTAACAGTAAAGTACAGATAAAAATAATATCTCCACAATGGAATCGGAGAACTTTAATTTGACAAATGTTCATGGACACGTCACCGATTCTGACAATAGTGACGTAAATGATGACGCAATTAGTTTTTCAGCACAACATAATGTAGAAGTAAATACAATTCAATTGCACTCCACAGGGATTAACAATAACGAACCACTTGCAAATGAAACCTTGTGCACAGTCGATGAAGCATCGATTACCAGATCAGATGAAAATATTTCGCGTGAAATCAGTGAACCTAGCCCGGTTTCGATTCAGTCAGACCGTGGCAGAGAAACAATGGCAACAAATAATGGCATAAATACAAACACACAAGCTTCGTCAGTTACGCTTGAGGCATTATATAGTCTGATGTCAAACGTGAGCGAACAATTATCTGATTTGAAGATGAGTCACAACACAACGAACACAAAACTGGCGAATCTAGAAATCAGCCACAACACAACCAACACAAAACTGGCGAATCTAGAAATCAGCCACAACACAACCAACACAAAATTGTGGAATCTAGAAATCAGCCACAACATGACAAACACAAAATTGTCAAACATGGAAATTGGGTTCCAACAGCAGTTTTCAAGTGTAAACACACAATTTGAAAACATACTCAGACATTTCGATCAACGCTTCAATAAACTCACCAATGAAATCGATCAAAAGATCGAAGACAAAGTCATCAAAACCGTCAATAGTGTATACAATGTATTGGCAAATGACTTAGGAAAGAAATTGTCAGATCTTACAAACAAACAGGAACAGGAACTGTCAGAAATAGTAGAAACACACAATCAAACACAAACCGTACAAAAAGAAATACATGAAAACGTACAGGCTATTCAATTAAATTTAACAAGAGTACAGTCCGCATGTGAAGAAATACCTGACCAAGTTAATAAAGTTAACGAAGAAGTCGGTTTTCTGAAACAGGGGACTCGACGTATCAACGCGGACATTATCAAAATAAATGAAACTTTAGAAAACGGTAATGTAAATGAATCAATAACTGACCGGGAAACAAAACTTTTTGAAAAATTTGGTAATGAAATCAAAGTAGCCGAGGACAGAATACGCAAGGAAATTGCTGGTAGACTGAATGTTTCAAATGACTTGCCTACGTCAAGCAACAGGCAGCGCGACACTTATTCGCCCGTGCCAGATTACGATGTCAATAACGCAGAACACCACGCGCACAGTCCGGCGTATGTGCACGCACCGGCACAGGCAAACAATGGCTATTCGCCAAACGCGGTGCTGCAACAGGCAGTAGGCGTGTCGCCTTGCATCTCGACGATTCTAGTCGATGAGAGCCTGTTGAAACATAGACAGTTTCCAGTTTTCTCCACAGAATCCAGAAAAACTCATCCAGTCGTATTTGTAAGAGCATTTAAAAATGTCTTACCAAGAAACTGGACTGAGGCACAGAAGATTAGATATGTAGTAGGCTTCACACAAGGCGACGCACTTTTGTGGGCCACAGACATGGCTGAACAGTGCGTCACCTACGAACAATTTGAACGGGCTTTCTTGGAGAAATATTGGTCTGCTGGGGTCCAAGAAAGACTGCGACGTGAGGTATTCAACCCACAACCGTTCAACCTCAAAAACGGCGGGTTGAGAAAGTATTTCGAAAAGTACTTGAATAAGACGCGCTATTGGAACAATCCAATACCGCACGTGGATGTTCTCAAAATTCTGAAAAACAGACTACCCGCGAACTTACGCGAAAAATTGGTAACCATACCGGAGAACGACCTTGAATACTTTCTTTCCGTGCTTGACTCAATTACGAATTAATATACGAAGAAGAGCCGAGCACAAGTAATCGGAATGAATATTCCGGAACCAATCAAAACAACGGCAGTGGACAAAACCCACACAGTTGGCATCCGTATGCGACAAGGCCATTAATGGAACCTGGAATTACGGAAATCGGAGGAATTCGGCGCCACAGAGACGTGAAGACCGAAGGTATAGTACAGATTACGGTCCACGCCGGTATGGAAATGATAGAAATCACGTGAATGATTGGTCAGGCCCGCGTGATGAAAGGCGGCACACAAATGAAAATTACAATGGTTACAGTAATAGGAATGACAGACCAAGGAGGAATAGCGACGGCCGGTCGCAAGAAAGTGTTGCACGCAGCGGTCCGGAAACTAATTGGCGACAGAATAACCACTCAGTACACTTTGTAGAGGTAACGGACAGTACTGAAGCAACGCCGTTGTCTCCCCCGGTAAACAACAATCGGTCGTAATGAGCCCCCACCGGCCGACCGATTTGACAACAGGGGGCACAAACAAGCACACATTACATCTTAGACAATTATTTTTAAGATATGATCAGGATGCGACCGTAGAAGATGATCTATGTGAAGAAGAGATGAAAGCACCGGACAAGGTAAGTGACCTCGTGCAGGCTGTAATAACAGCAAAGATAGGAACTATAATTACCAACGTAATTTTAGATACAGGCGCATCTACGAATATTATTTCTAACAGTTTATTTAAAGAAGTTTCGAAAGCATTAAAAGTACCAGTGTTGCCAATGGAAAATTGTAAAATCTTGACAACTGTAGGTAACAAGTCAAAAAGTATTAAGTGGCAGACGCAAATACCTGTTACCATTAGCGATGTCACGATAAACTGTACATTCTTAATCATTGACAAGTTAATCGTGAATTGTATTTTACGTATGGAAATTTTCCTGCAGTATAAAGTAAACATCGACATATGCAGTGGACTTTGCTATTTCCGAGTGGGCAGTCGTAGTGTGAAGGTTAATCTTGTAAAGTCAACAATAGATCGTAATGGCCAATTACAGAAACAAGCTGAAGTAAAATTAGTTTACCCACAAGTTTTATTGATAGATATTCCTTTCCCCGAACAATTAGACACGGAAATAATTAACGAACAGGCCGCCCACGAGAAGGTAGGAAAATCCACTTGTCTTTCAGAAACTCAACAAAATGAACTAGCAGATCTTATTTATGAATACCGAGACATTTTTAGAAAACAGCTGACAATAATCAAAAAGTATGAATACAAAATGGAAGTCTACCCACATAAAATGTACTGCCATAAATCATATGCGATACCATGGGCAAAGAAGGAAGCGGTTCGCAAAGAAATAGATATAATGGTTCTGTGGAAGGTGATAGAACCTTCGCATTCACCGTACTGCAGTCCCATCCTAGCTGTCAGCAAACCTGACGGGTCAGTCAGATTAGTACTTGATGCGCGGGAAATTAATAAGATCATCGTACCAATACGCACTAGGCCGGATAACTTAGATGAGCAATTGCTTAAATTTCATGGAGTGAAGTATTTAACATCCGTTGACATGAAGGCTTCGTATTGGCAAATAGCCCTACATAGTGATAGCAGAAAATATACTGCGTTCATTCATGCTGGCAGAAGCTATCAATTCCAGGTACTGCCATTTGGACTCATCGTGAGTGCTGGGGTGTTTATAGAGGCTTTAGACAGAGTATTGGGTCCAGAACTGATTAGCAAAGTGACGTTGTATGTAGACGATCTCTTGATAGCCACGGAGACCTGGCAAGAGCATGTAGAATTGGTACACAAAGTGTTCCAAAAGTTCCGAGAATATGACGTCACAGCACATTTTAAGAAGTCCGAATTCGGAAGGGATCGAATAAAATTTTTAGGCCACATTATTTCACCAGGCGGAATTTTACCAGATCCAAAAAAGCTTGATGCCATAAAATATTTCCCCTCACCACAAACACGTAAACAATTGAAAGCTTTTCTGGGGCTCACGTCATTTTTTCGAAAATTCGTGCCGAAACAGTTACTGAATAGTGATTCCCTACTCAACCTTTTAAGGAAAAACCACACATGGTTGTGGACAGAAAAATGTGAGGAAGATTTCGTAAAAATCAAACAGGAACTCATAAACGCACCCATTCTGAAGCATCCTAACATGAACTACAACTTTTGTTTGAGCACGGACGCCTCATGTCAGGGATTAGGCTCTTGTCTGTTCCAATTAGTAGATGATAATGGAAAACAGAAAGTAAACATAATTAGTTTTGCCAGTAGAACGTTAACGGAATGTGAAAGAGCCTATTCGGCAACTGAACTTGAAGCGTTAGCTGTAGTGTGGGCTTTCCGCAAGTTCCAGTACTATCTCTGGGGAAGGCATACACGAGTGTTTTGTGACCATCAAGCATTATCGTTTTTACTCACATGCAAATTGTTGCACAAACGGATTGCACGTTGGTGTTTATTCTTCCAGGAATTTGATTTCGAGATAGTTTATATCAAGGGTGAACAGAATGTAATTGCCGTCGCATTATCGCGCTTGCCACAAGGTTTGAGCGAGTTCAATGAATTGATCGAACAGACTTCCGATTTTAGAGTTTTTCTGATGCATGATGGCACATTTCAACCATATTACAGAAAGATGTGTAAAGACATGAGCAAACTACAAAAGGAAGACAATAGATGGAGACAAGTTATACAAAAACTGCAGGCAGATGACAATAGTACACTGAAACAATATTACACAATGTCAAACGATGTTCTTTTCTACAGGCGCAATCCACAATCCAACACCTGGTGTGTCTGCATCCCGGAAGAAAACATAGACAATTTGATAAGACACACACATAGAGTATGGGGACACTATGGGGTATCAAAATGTACAGCGAAAATATCAACGTATTGTTACTTCGCGAACCTCAGACGCAGGATTGAACAAATAATAAAAAAGTGTACAATATGTCAGAAGGTTGAACATCTTAATAGATCTTGTTTGGACGTATTACACCCTATCATTCCAACTAGACCAAGAGAACTAGTTTCCGTGGACGCAGCAGGACCATATCCACGAGCTAGGGGAGGAGTGAGATATGTGATCGCATTTTATGATGTCTTCACAAAGTACTTAAAAATTTATGCTATAAAAGCAGTACTGTCGGGATCAATAATCAAACGCATGATAGAAGACTACATACCACTAGTGGGAAAACCGAAAATTATATTAACTGATAATGCAACAAACTTCACTAGTAATAAATGGAAAACATTTCTCGAATCTCAAAACATAAAACATATATTGGTATCCAAATTTCACCCAGAATCAAGCCCGGTTGAGAGAAATTTTAAAGAATTTAATCGCTTTATAAGAACTTATATACCAAATAAACAAAGTGGGTGGAAAACATAGCCCCCTTTCAGCATATTGTAAATAATTTAATTCATACTTCAACAGGCTTTACACCTACAGAGTTAATGTTTCAAGGCACAGAACTTGACGAATGGGCTAAACCTTTACCTAAATTAGGCACAAAAGAAATAACACTAGACGAAAAGGTACGTCAAGCATTACTACAGATGGAAGAACAAGCAGAAATAAGGAAAAAACAATTCAACAAAAAGATAAGAAAGGTTACAGAATTTAACATTGGACAGGAAGTACTATTATGTACCCACCCAAAATCCTCTAAAATTAAGGCATTAAACAAAAAGTGGCAGTTGTTGTATGATGGCCCTTTCATTATAATAGACAAACCCCACCCAGGATGTTATCTGTTAGGTAACACACGAACAGGCAAGATGAAAGGGTTATACCCCCACAAGGATATCAAGGAATTTTTTCATTAAAGGTTATATATTATTTTAGCAAAATTGAAATTATGCAACCTTGGATCACATAGTAAAATTGCTGTCATTAACCTAAGAAACTTGCGAACACACACAAAAAAAATAAAAAAAATACTTTAAATCCGGTGTTCGTAGTTTAAGAAGAACATTGAAAAAGACAGTCAGTTAGTGAAAAACATGCATTAAACTAGAAAACATTACTGAAATTTCAGTTAAACATCGAAACTAGTAATCAACTGGGGTCATATACCAGCTGAACAACACATAGTTAACCACACTTAACGAAACATGTGTTACTGTGAGTCTTTAACACTATAAAATAAACCATACGGTACTTTTGTAGTCTAACTCAGTTATTTAAGAGAGAGGAACGAAGACAAATTAGCGCGAAGGTCAGAGTTTGTTCGCTTGAGACGAGCAACAAACCACGCGTCGAAGTTGCAATCCAACGCTCAGCTCATGAGCACGCGATAGCTGCATGTCAAGACGAGGTCATTGGCCACGCTGTAGGCAGCGAGCCGGGGAGAAATCTTCCCCCTTCCCTGTCCGATCAGCTGAGTGTATACAAAGCAAGAAGGCGCATGCGCGGTCGAGTCCAGGCGTTGCGTGACTCTATTACACGATGGTGACTATCACGAATAGTGTTCACCAACAATGCAGAGTTTTCCCCGCGCCTACAGTCCAGTCGTGGTACATAAGCGCGCTTGCGCGGAACGTTTAAAAGTTTTGAGACCACTCTTACTATGAGACACAGTGATGAAAGCCATTCAAAAACAAGAAAGAAAATGGTACACAAGTCTTGTAAATAGTAGTTTAGAAAATTTAATTATAAGCTGGTACTACGTAATAAAACTGAAAATACAAGTACATACTGGTCATGGACGGTATTGTAATATTATATTATACTGAGTAAAAATCTTAGCTTGTACGGAAGGAGAAAGAAAATAGAAAAAAAAAATAATGCAGATATATAACCGGAAGAAAGGCTATGTACACGAGAACAACACACAATTACATATAGGGAAAAAGCAGCAAAGAGGAAAGCAAAGAGATAACGCATACATTTACATTACACAGTAGCTAGCGATTTTCAGAATGAACAACAAGGTAAACGTGTGAATTTTTGTGACTAAGGAAAAGAATGACACAAGCTTTAAAATAGGAAAATAATAAACAGATCTATGCAGCGTGAGTAATGAACTGAATCGCTCTCAAAACAAATACCTAGGATTTATAGAGAGAGAAACACATTAACGTAGGAAACACCTAAAGCACTCAGCAAACAACTTTGTAGAATATATAAGCTATACACGAGGTTACATGTACGAAAGCTAAAGTGTAAAGGAGGAAAATATGGAATGATTGCGCATTAATGGACCGTAAGGCAGTTAGGTATGTAAGAAGATATATTTAGTTGTAAGTATTATTAGTATGAGGGGACGATGCTCAGCACATCCTGAATTATTTTGGAATATTGAAGGAATGGTGCAAGGTACCGAAATAGGGCCCCACCAGCAATGTGTATATTAAGTGGTAGATATTTTTTGTGTGTATAAACGTATGTATGAATGTGTGGAAGGCGAAAGAAGCTCTGTACATGTACGGCACCTAAACAACATAGAAGTGTTTAAGGTAAATTAAACTCTAAGACAACCTCTTATAAACATGTATACCTAACATCAAGAAATAACTTAATTAAAACCGTAAGACTCTACGAGTTTACGAGAAAATACGAAATACCTGATACCCAGTGCAACATTAGCGATTCTTCACTCATGTATGCAGAAGGAAGATATGAATTACTTTACACACTTGAAACATGAAATGATAAATCATGTCAAAATTATATCTTTCATACATATCACGATTTACAGTCACAAAGAATGAAAATGATATCGCCGCTGTACGAGAAACAGGTAAGTAGTGTGATGGACCACCTGTAAGCAAAGGAGTCGTCTATAAAATAAACTATAAAAAAAAAGTCATACAGAATTTCATGTTGCACTAAAGCTATGAAAGTCGGATTATTCGTGTACATAGATTTTCATGACAACCGATGTATTAAAATGTCTGTATTCTTTCTCCCATGATAACACAAGACGCCTATAAGCGTACTTTAATTGAAGATGATACACGCAAAAAGGGCGTGCCGCTATTATGAAACTCTGTACATAGTAATAGTAGTTACACCCTGAACTTCAAAATTTTATGTTTATATGTCCATGTTAAGGTAGGAAGTTTTATTAGGGTTAATGATTTACAAGCACACCAGAATGTGCTTACGCCCAAAACGCTGTACATATTAGGGTTATGCTGCATATAAATGATTATTTCGTGCATTCTCAGATTTTATACGTAAAAAACAGTTGCATACACGTAGTCGTTGCCACTACCCTAAGGAGAAGGTAGAAAATTCCCTTCCCAAGCTTCAGTGGAGCGGCTACAGGTGTATTCTCTGCATGCTGATGCATGTCGTTGCGTACGAAGAATACGTAACGGAGGTAAACCTTAACTTATACTAGAGTTCAAGAAGGAAAACAAAGGACTTGTTCCTTCTAACAGATTAATGGAAAAAGGCGTGTGTGTGTGTGTGTGTGTGTCAGTAAAATCCAAGACGAAGAAGCCACTATGAGTGGTCAAAAATTTTTTCAATTATAGTCGATAGTTTTTTCCTGTAGTTAATGTAAACAATGTATTGTATGTATTATATGTTATTCCATTGTATGTGATGTACGTTGGATTTCACGCCAAGTCCCGTGACTTACAAATTTGTGAATAATTATGTACATTGACCAGAAGTATTGAGGGAAATGAATCTCGGTACAATAGGTAAAAGTGGTTAATGCGGAAAAGAAAGTGTAGTGAAAAAGAAAGTTTCGATCGCAATACTCGCTGTAAGAGTGGTGTGGGTAGAAATTAAAATTGTGCAAAGCAGTGCTACGTTACAAGTGTCAGCGAACCTAAACAAGTGACATCGAAAATTGAAGCTTGTATCGTCAAACGACCCATGGCGTCACAACAGGAAAGGACAATGCCAAACAAGTTTGACACGGTACGCTTCTTACCTGGAGTTGCATCGACGGGATCGTCCTCCGCCTCGCACATAGTGTGGTGTGTTCTGCGGGGCACATATTCCAATGTACCTCGTCGTATCCAGTCTAAGTACTGGAAGGAACTACAAAAAGCACACGCATGCTGAGGTTGGGAAGTCTCGACGGTACCCGCACGTCGGTGTATATTCAGTGCACTGGCGCGTGCATTCAACCAACGTCGCCAGCTAACGGACGACCAAACAATGAGGCGCGAGTATCACCCGCCCATATTCAACACTGGATCTAGCGAACAAAGCTCGTCGCCCCAGAATAAATACAGAAGGCAATACAAGGACTTAATTTTCACCTCTGATGAGGAAGGAAACATTTGTAAATAACGTTGTATTCATTGTATATTTTATTGTACAAACTTTACCACATGATGTCGTTTTCTCAGTATTGACCAAAACTTTGTATATTAGGATTAAGGTTTGTAAATATTAGCATAAGTATACCAAAACACTGACACACACTCAGTAATACCAAAGAATTCACAGTGCCATGAAAATGAGACAATAGAAATGAAGTTTGGAAATAAAAGACCCCCAAACCTATCAATTGCAGGGTCGACTACTGTATCCTGTCAACCAAATAAAATTTTCTAGTGACAGTATACAGTAAGGGGGCAGTTGTAATGACACATTCCGACGCAGAGACATACAATACCTTAAAGGCTGCGCCAAAGATTAAATTGAGAGGCATGTAGGTTATAATCTTTGTAATGTTCACACTGGATTCTCTTTTGTTTCATACTCCAAGAAGGAGCTAAGGGTCACTTTCGATTGTTGCCTCGTGGAGGATAGACGTAATTTTTGGTGTCTGCGGAAAGGCAGCCATATTGTTAGTAATTATGGTTTGTGCGACGAGCAGAGCAAGTCTTATTGTCTTGTGAATAAAAAAAATAGTGAGAAGTAAAAAAAAATCCACAATAAAAAACAAAATGTTTCTTTATTTATTTCGCCACAACACACTACACTGTTTCACAATGTGGCGAATAAATAAACCTGTTTGGCTACGTGTTACAATCCTAACATGTTTTTCTATGGATATCTCTACTCTTGGAGCCATACTAAGGACGTGCACACTTCAATGTCACGAAGAAACTGACGTACAATAACCACATGTTATGAATCGTAGCAATGCTTGCCATTTGCTGTGGACATCACATCACTACAAGGAACAACACAGATGCAACAAATGCGGCGTCTGTCGGGAAATAGGTAAAGAAACATATCAGACAGGTACATAAAGTTTATGTACTCGTACACAACATTGTTTGTTGGATGCTGTTGTATCTCGATGACCACAAACAAAAGTCATGACATGTGAACAACTGTTGTACTACTCCCTTGTTTCCTCAACCTTACCCACGGTATTACACCTTATCTACAGAGAACTAGATGTCATTTATTGGATGTATTCAAATTAGTGAGCAGCAGTGTAATTCAATTTCGCCCTGCAGAAAATACCTACCAATTTTGGTTTATCTCGCACTGCTCCTACTGGATATTTTTCTCTGTCAGTGTATATCGCTTATGTAGATATGCGTTTTCGAGCCGTCAGTCTGTTTAGCAGATTCACGCTGACAACTGAATTTACAAAATTTGATGTTAAAAGTTCACTATTAATTTAAATATACGGAATATACACTGAAGCACCAAAGAAACTGGTACAAAGCACTCTGTCTTCAGGCCATGAGTGGCCTACCGGGACAATCCGACCGCCGTGTCATCCTCAGTGGAGGATGCGGATAGGAGGGGCGTGTGGTCAGCACACCGCTCTCCCGGTCGTTATGATAGTTTTCTTGACCGAAGCCTCTACTATTCGGTCACGCAGCTCCTCAATTGGCATCACGAAGCGGAGTGCACCCCGAAAAATGGCAACAGCGCATGGCGGCCTGGATGGTCACCCATCCAAGTGCCGACCACGCCCGACAGCGCTTAACTTCGGTGATCTCACGGGAACCGGTGTATCCACTGCGGCAAGACCGTTGCAAAGAAACTGTTATAGTCATGCGTATTCAAATACAGAGCTATGTTAACAGGCAGAATGCGGCGCTGTGATCGACAACGCCTATCTAAGATAGCGAGTGTCTGGCGCATTTGTTAGATCGATTACTGCTGCCAAAATGGCAGGCTATCAAGATTTAAGTGAACGTGGTGTTATATTCGGCGCACGAGCGATCGGACACAGCAACCCCGAAATAGCGATGAAGGGGGAACTTACCCGTACGACCATTCCACGAATGTACCGTGAACATCAGGAATCCGGTGAAACATCAAATCTCCGACATCGCTGCTGCCTGAAAAAATTTTCTTCAAGAATGGAACCAACGATGATTGAAGAGAATCGTTCAACGTGACAGAAGTGGAACTCTTCAGAAAATTGTTGCAGATTTCAATAGTGGGTCTTCAACAAGTGTGAGTGTGCGAACAATTCAACGAAACGTCATCGATATGGGTTTTCGGAGTCGAAGGACCATTCGTGTACTCTTGATGACTGCACGACACAAAGCCTTACGCCTCATCTGGGCCCGTCAACACCAACATTGGACTGTTGATGATTGGAAACATGATCCCTGGTCGTACGAGTCTCGTTTCAAATTGTATCGCGGATGGATGTGTACGGGTATAGGGAACGCTGCATGTCGGCAGGAGACTGTTCAAGCTGCTGGAGGCTCTGGCGTGTACAGTTAAGGTGAATGGGACTCCTGATACGTCTACATACGTCTCCGACAGGTGACACTTACGTAAGCATCCTGTATGATCACCTGAATCCATTAATGTCCATTGCGCATTCCGACAGACTTGGGCAATTCCAGCGAGACAATGTGACGCCACACACGTCCAGAACTGCTACAGAGTGGCTCCACGAACACTGTTCTGATTTAAACACTTCCGCTGGCCACCAGCTGCCCAGACATGAACATTGTTGGGCATATGTGGGATGCATGGCAACTTGATGTTCAGAAGAGATCTGTACCCCCTCGTACTCTTACGGATTTACGGACAGTACTGCAGGATTCTTGGTGTCAGTTCCCTGCTGCACTACTTCAGACGTTAGTCAAGTTTATGGCACATCGTCTTGCGTCACTTCTGCGTACTCGCAGGAGCCCCACACGATATTAGGCAGGTGTACCAGTTTCTTTGGCTCTTCAGTGTAGTACATATATGGTACCTGTTTGAAGATAGCTGCTGGGTTGTCAAGACACCAAGGTCTACGCCTCGCCTGGTGGCCCTGTCAACATCGACATTGGACTGTTGATGACTGGAGACATGTTGCCTGGTCGAACGAGTCGTTCAGAAGAGACCTGTACCCCCTCGTACTCTTACGGATTTACGGACAGCTCTGCAGGATTCATGGCGTCAGTTCCATCCAGCACTACTTCAGACATTAGTCATCAGCTGCTTGCTCGCGGGGATCCTTTTAGAAAGGTATAAGTTTCTTTGGCTGTTCAGTCTACCTCTTTAGGCGTGAAATGATTGATTTTTGTGGACACTGTTTTATATGAGTTTTTTCGTTGTGTTAATGACGATATCGATTCCCGAAGGTTTCCAGACTGATAATGCACACTACTGGCCATTAAAATTGTTATACCAAGAAGATGACGAGCTACAGACGCGAAATTTAACCGACAGGAAGAAGATGCTGTGGTACACAAATGATTAGCATTTCAGAGCATTCACACAAGGTTGGCACCGGTGGCGACACCTACAACGTGCTGACATGAGGGAAGTTTCCAACCGATTTCTCATACACATACAGCAGTTGACTAGTGTTTCTTGGAGAAACGTCGTTGTGATGCCTGGTGTAAAATGGTTCAAATGGTTCTGAGCACTATGGGACTTAACATCTATGGTCATCGGTCCCCTAGAACTTAGAAATACTTAAACCTAACTAACCTAAGGGCAGCACACAACACCCAGCCATCACGAGGCAGAGAAAATCCCTGGCCCCGCCGGGAATCGATCCCGGGAACACGGGCGTGGGAAGCGAGAACGCTACCGCACGACCACGAGATGCGGGCTCCTGGTGTAAGGAGGAGAGATAAGTACCATCACGTTTCCGTCTTAGGTAAAGGTCGGATTGTAGCCTATCGCGACTGTGGTTTATCGTATTGTCACATTGCTGCTCGCCTTGGTCGAGATCCAATGACTGTTAGCAGAATATGGAATCGGTGGGTTCAGGAGGGTAATACGGAACGCCGTGCTGGATCCCAACGGCCTCGTATCACTAGCAGTCGAGATGAGAGGCATCTTATCCGGATGGGTGTAACGGATCGTGCAGCCACGTCTCGATCCCTGAGTCAACAGATGGGGACGTTTGCAAGACAACAACCATCTGCACGAACAGTTCGACGACGTTTGCAGCAGCATGGACCATCAGCTTGACGCTGACATTAGAGACAGGAGCGTCTGCGATGGTGTACTCAATGACGAACCTGGGTGCACGAATGGCAAAACGTCATTTATTCGGATGAATCCAGGTTCTGTTTACAGCATCACGATGGTCGCACCCGTGTATGGCGACATCGCGGTGAACGCACATTGGAAGCGTGTGTTCGTCATCGCCACACTGGCCACATGGCATGATGGTATGGGTGCCATTGGTTAGAATTCTACGTCACTTCTTGTTCGCATTCACGTCACTTTGAACAGTGGACGTTACATTTCAGATGTGTTACGACCCGTGGCTCTACCCTTCACTCGATCCCTGCGAAACCCTAAATTTCAGCAGGATCATGCACGACCGATTGTTGCAGGTCCTGTACGGGCCTTTCTGGATACAGAAAATGTTCGACTGCTGCCCTGACCAGCACATTCTCCAGATCTCTCACCAATTGAAAACGTCTGGTCAATGGTGGCCGAGCAACTGGCTCGTCACAATGCGCCAGTCACTACTATTGATGAAATGTGGTATCGTGTTGAAGCTGCATGGGCAGCTGTACCTGTACACGCAATCCAAGCTGTGTTTGACTCAATGCCCAGGCGTATCAAGACCCTTATTATGGCCAGAGGAGGTTGTTCTCGGTACTGATTTCTCAGGATCTATGCACCCAAATTGCGTGAAAATGTATTCACATGTCAGTGCTAGTATAATATATTTGTCCAATGAATACCCGTTTATCATCTGCATTTCTTCTATGTGTAGCAGTTTCATGGCCAGTAGTGTATTACCGGCTCGATCACATTAGGTAGTGTTGAGAGCAGTAATGGGGGTAGGTCGGCCAGCAGGCGAGATAATGGCGGTGGAACGCGGCGGAGGTGACGGCGGCGGCGGCCCGCGAGCCGGGGCCGGCCGCCACATAAAGCCGGTGCCCGCGGGCGCTGGGACCAGTGCAGCCAGCGCCCCCGCCATGGCAGCCACCAGCACCGCGCTCCTCTTCCTCCTGCTGGCGGCCGCCGCCGCGTCGGCAACGGCGCAGCGGCGGGCGTGGTGGCAGTCCGGCGTCGTCTACCAAATATACCCCAAGTCCTTCAAGGACAGCGATGGTGACGGAGTCGGCGACCTCAACGGTAAGGCACCGGGCCACGCTCTTTCGACGTTTCACAAGACGTTATAACGGTCGCCTAGTCGTACATATTGCTATAATCGCCCTATTTCACTCCCATTTATGGAGTTTCTTAGCACTAGATGTCAGGTTGGCGCCATTAAAATGCATTGTGGAAATCGTTGCTGCTTACTGGATCGCTGCTGTGTCTCGAAGCTAATGCTGGCTCTAAATCTGGTTTTCTAGGGGTAAAAAGATGAGGTCCCGTGTTTTTGATGTGCTTTTGATGATAAATAATGAGTCTTCAGGTCCAGATTATATACCGATTAGGTTGCTTTCAGATTACGCTGATACAATAGCTCCCTACTTAGCAATCATGTACAACCACTCGCTCACCGATAGATCTGTACCTACAGATTGGAAAATTGCGCAGGTCGCACCAGTGTTTAAGAAGGGTAGTAGGAGTAATCCATCGAACTACAGACCTATATCATTGACGTCGGTTTGCAGTAGGGTTTTGGAGCATATACTGTATTCAAACATTATGAATCACCTCAAAGGGAATGATCTATTGATACGTAAACAGCATGGTTTCAGAAAACATCGTTCTTGTGCAACGCAGCTAGCTCTTTATTCGCACGAAGTAATGGCCGCTATCGACAGGGGATCTCAAGCTGATTCCGTATTTCTGGATTTCCGGAAAGCTTTTGACACCGTTCCTCACAAGCGACTTGTAATCAAGCTGCGGGCCTATGGGGTATCGTCTCAGTTGTGCGACTGGATTCGTGATTTCCTGTCAGGAAGGTCGCAGTTCGTAGTAATAGACGGCAAATCATCGAGTAAAACTGAAGTGATATCAGGTGATCCCCAGGGAAGCGTCCTGGGACCTCTGCTGTTCCTGATCTATATAAATGACCTAGGTGACAATCTGAGCAGTTCTCTTAGGTTGTTCGCAGATAATGCTGTAATTTACCGTCTAGTAAGGTCATCCGAAGACCATTATCAGTTGCAAAGCGATTTAGAAAAAATTGCTGTATGGTGTGGCAGGTGGCAGTTGACGCTAAATAACGAAAAGTGTGAGGTGATCCACATGAGTTCCAAAAGAAATCCGTTGGAATTCGATTACTCGATAAATAGTACAATTCTCAAGGCTGTCAATTCAACTAAGTACCTGGGTGTTAAAATTACGAACAACTTCAGTTGGAAAGACCACATAGATAATATTGAGCGGAAGGCGAGCCAAAGGTTGCGTTTCATTGGCAGGACACTTAGAAGATGTAACAAGTCCACTAAAGAGACAGCGGTTATAGAAAAGAGACTCGTTCGTCCTCTGTTAGAATATTGCTGCGCGGTGTGGGATCCTTACCAGGTAGGATTGACGGAGGACACCGAAAGGATGCAAAAAAGGGCAGCTCGTTTTGTATTATCACGTAACAGGGGAGAGAGTGTGGCAGATATATGCGAGTTGGGATGGAAGTCATTAAAGCAAAGACGTTTTTCGTCGCGGCGAGATCTATTTACGGAATTTCAGTCACCAACTTTCTCTTCCGAATGCGAAAATATTTTGTTGAGCCCAACCTACATAGGTAGGATTGATCATCAAAATAAAATAAGAGAAATCGGAGCTCTAACAGAAAGGTTTAGGTGTTTGTTTTTCCCGCGCGATGTTCGGGAGTGGAATGGTAGAGAGGTAGTATGATGTTGGTTCGCTGAACCCTCTGCCAAGCACTTAAATGTGAATTGCAGAGTAGTCATGTAGATGTAGATGTAGAACCCAACAAATTCTAATATTTATTACTCTGGTGGACATTTTAATTCCACTGTCTACCAAAGACAATGACACAACACAATGTAGCACTTCTTTTACCTGTTCTTTGCAATGTTTATCCACCTCGAACAATAAGACACATACACTATACCAAAGTGACATTCAGACTCCGCTCCCGACCCTTCTTGCTGCTTGTATTTATAACCTTGTCAAAGAACTACTAGAAAGATCTATAGTTTATAAGTCACATGTACATCCGTTATCGTAATTTGTGCAGAAAAGTTATTAATTTATATCGAGTGACATAATTTAACGGGTTATTAAAATGACAGACAGATTTGTTGACTTGACAGAATAATTCTTTGTTACAAAAAGGCCGTTTTTTAGAAGGTTGTCAATTGACTTCTCTAATTTGCATAAATAAGTAAATAACATGAATTATTAAGAATTACATTGGTTTTCGTCTAAAACAGGAGTGTTTACGTGAATACTGAGTGAAAACGGTCCTAGTGAACTAATAGGTTTCACTGGGTGATTTTTATTTAAGGAGATCCAAAATACATAAGTTGGCCACTATTTTTCGTACTTCATATTAATTATTTAAGATGAACTTAGTGTTTTTACATGATGACATTTGCTGTATCAGTGATCAAGTGATATTAACTTTTGTGTGGGTCAGTTATTGAGTTTAATTTAATGGGTTGACTGTTTATGGAGACATGTTATGCAGTTATTGTTAACATACACAACTTTTCTACAACCATAAATACTCGTTAAACTGGTTGAATTTGGAGGGTATCGCATTCTTCGGTAAAGTAAAGCCTTTAATAGGTTCCGTTACAACCTCACCGGAAGATCAGGTGCGGTTTTCAACATACTCGACCCGTAGAGGACAGTGTAATTAGGAACGCACTATGCTTTTTGGTCGATAATTCAACGCAGCGAATGATTCTCGAATAACAAAATGGAATAGGCGATACAGATCGCCATAAGGAGTTTCTCCCTTTTCCTACCTTTCTTGTAGTTGGTGGACAGAAGTTTTGAGCAGGGTTTGTAAATATTTCGAGTTCTACGTATTTAAGTGCTGTATAACATATAACATCTTCGTTTAGATCCTCACTCTGCAAGCCATTCTCACGGCCGGAGTGGCCGAGCGGTTCTCGGGGCTCCAGTCTGGAACCGCGCGACCGCTCCGATCGCAGGTTCGAATCCTGCCTCGGGCATGGATGTGTGTGATGTCCTTAGGTTAGTTAGGTTTAAGTAGTTCTAAGTTCTAGGGGACTGATGACCTCAGCTGTTAGGTCCCATAGTGCTCAGAGCCATTTGAACCATTTGCAAGCCATTCTATATCCACAATAATGTGATTACTTTGCAATTCACAATTAAGTACCTGGTAGATGTTTCATCCAACCACCTTCAAGCCATTTTCTACATCATGATGATGTTTGGTTTGTGGGGCGCTCAACTGCGTGGTTATCAGCGCCCCTACAAATTCCCAAACTCTGCTCAGCCCAGTCTCGCCAATTTCAGGAATGGCGATGAAATGATGAGGACAGTACAAACACCCAGTCATCTCGAGGCAGGTGAAAATCCCTGACCCCACCAGGCATCGATCCCGGGACCCCGGGCTCGGGAAGCGAGAACGCGACCGCGAGACCACGAGCTATGGACATTTCTCTACAGTTCACTCTCGAATAGTGTGTGGGAAAACGAATACTTAAATCTTTCGGCGCGAGCTCTGATTTCTTTTGTTTTATTGCGATGTTCGTATCTCCCTATGTAAGCAAGTACCAACAAAATATTTTTTGTAATCGGAGGAGAAAGTTTGTGATCGAAATTTCACGAGAAGGTCCTGCCGCAGCGAAGAAGTCTTTGTTATGATGACGGCCACTCCAGTCCGTGTATCATATACGTGGCACTTTCTCCCTTGTTTCCCTATGTACAAAACGCTCTGCCCTTTTTTCAACTTCTCAAAGTCATCCGTCAGTTCCATCTGATGCGGATCCCACACATCACAGAAACACTCCAGAGGAAGATGGACAAGTTTGATGGAAGCAGTCACTTTAGTGGACGTGCTGCACTTTCTAAGTGTTCTGCCAATACGAGGCAGTCTTTGGCGTGCTATCCCAACAATATTATCTACGTGATCGTTCCAGCCGGCCGTTGTAGCCGACTGGTTCTAGGCGTTACAGTCTGGAACCGCGCGACCGCTACGGTGGAAAGTTCGAATCCTGCTTCGGACATGGATGTGTGTGATCCTTAGGTTAGTTAGGTTTAAGTAGTTCTAAGTTCTAGGGGACTGATGACCTTAGAAGTTAAGTCCCATAGTACTCAGAGTCATTTGAACCCTTTTTTTTTTGATCGTTCCACTTTAACTAATTCGTATAATTAATCCCTATGCATTTAGTTGAGTTTACATATTTTAGATTTGTGTAATTTATCTTGTAACTGAAATTTAATGGATTATTTTTAATGCTCACGTTGATGACTTCACACGTGTCATGATTTAGCGTCAACTGCCATTTTGCGCACCATATAGATATCTTGTCTAACTCATTTTGCGTTTAGATTTGATAATCTGATGAGTTTATAAGACGATAAATGACATCATCATCTGCAAACAGAGTATTGATGACTTTCCATCAGTTATTATGAACTGTCATCTTTCTGACAGGAAATGACGTATCTAGTCACACAAGTGAGACGATACACCCTACTCACCCAATTTAATTAGAAATCGCTTGTGAGAAACGATATCAACAGCCTTCTGGAAATCTAGAAATATGAATTCAATTTGAGATCACCTGTCCTTACTTCGTGACAATCAAGAGCTAGTTGCGTTTCACAAGAAGGATATTTTCTATATCCGAATTGGCTATATGTCAATAAACCGTTTTGTTCGGTTTGATTCATAATGTTCGATCATAATATATGTTCCAGTATCCTGCTGCACATCGACGTTAGTGATATGGGTCTGTAATACAGCGCTTTACTCCTACTTCCTTTCTTGAGTATTGGTGTGACTTGTGCAACTTTCCACTCTCTCGATACGGATCTTTCTACGACCGAGAGGTTGTATACGATTGATAACTATGGAGCTATTGCATCAGCCGACTCTGAAAGGAAACTGCGTCGTTTACCATCTGGACCAGAAGCTTTGCCTTTCTTAAGTTTTTTTATCTTCTTATAGGTTACTCATGGTGGCAGTTGTTTTTGATTCTACAGTATATGCAGGAAAGTTCTTCCGGTACCACTATAGTGCCCCCCTTTTCTTTTCTGCTCGCGAATGATGCGTGACACGAACGAATTTCGTTAATCTCCGATATGAGTTCGAATATATTCGAGTTTCGCGACACGATTAATCGTGAAACGTATGCGGGAGGAAGCAATATGTAACATCACTCATGAAACTTCCTGGCAGATTAAAACTGTGTGCCGGACCGAGACTCGAACTCGGGAGTCTCGGTCCGGCACACAGTTTTAATCTGCCGGGAAGTTTCATATCAGCGCACACTCCGCTGCAGAGTGAAAATCTCATTCTTCAACATCACTCATGTTGGAAAGTACACTCATCGAATTTCTCCACTAAACCTGACGATCACGCACAAAGCGTCTGTTGTAGCGTTTGCCACGTAAGTTTGAAGCACGTGCTCGCAAAACCCTCGCGCTTACTAAAAGAAACCGTCACGAAACGCGCCGCTCTTCTTTGTATCTTCTCCAAGAGCCATATTCAAGAATCGGTCGAACCAGTATTTTGTGGTTCAGTTCTGTCGTGGATAAAATACATTCACTTGTCGTACTTCTAATCCCTCTTAGCCTGATATTCGCTTCTCGTTCAACTAGTTTAGTGTGCTCTTTCGCTTTAGGTTAGTCAGGAAGTGTGGTCGTAGATTTTGACACTTGTTTCTGTTTTCAGTGACCTATCGTCAATAGCGTAATCTAACAGTATTCGGTCTTTCCACCTATTTTAGCGCAATGTGTTACCTTATTTACGTTAATATTCAATGCCAGTAACTCACTACAACAAGCCTCGATCCTTGACATGACTACATGCACATCACTGCAGCTTTCTGTCGTTGCAGCTCTCCTAAATACAACAACATTGTCCACGAATAATCTCAGGTATGTTCTAGCTTAGTCCACGATATCATTTATACAGACCATGAACAGCAGTGGCCCTATGAGCCTCTCTTGAGGTACGCCCGAGGTTGCTTTTACTTCTGATGATCTAGCAGACTTATCGTAGACGTCTAAGTAATTGTATCTCATATACCAGGTTCGTACCACTGAGTGCAAAACATGTTAATGTTCAACAGACGTGTTCAGGAAAAGTTGAACTGTGACATACAATAATGGGTCGGCCGACGTGAAATATTTACGATATGGACGCAACTCATGTATTCCAAAATGAATGAAGGAACGAGAGCCTATACCTTGATAAAAGAATAAGTTTATAGGAACAATTAAAAGAGGAATTGTAGAAAAAATTAATATATCTTTACCTGGCTGTTTCTCAGTCGTTCGTTTAATAATACCGTATTACATATTGACAGCGAATCAAAACTAGAAACTTATTTTCTCTGTACTATGTTAGTTATCCTACCGTCATCGACTGGTATTTAATAACGTGTAAATATGAATGGGCTAGAAAAAAAATTGAAGTACACGAAAAGTGTCGTACAGGTTTAAAAGATGTAGAATTATTATTTTTCCTCACGTCACTCCAAATTAACGAGTGTATTATGTTATTTTTCTTAGTGTCTTCAGACTATGAAAATATCATAAACGATAGTCAGTTCTTTCGTTCAAGTAAAATCACATAGCAATCGTAGCTTCTAGGTGGTAATTATTCATCTTATTTTAAAAGTATCCAACCCCACACTCGTTAGCTGTTAAAATACGAACTGATGGTGTCGTCAATCTGTTACCCATCTCCATTGAGTCCAGAACATACGCAGTTGCGTCGCCATTCAGCCATAGGGTACCTGATTCCAGAATATGATCCGTCGTCAGAGTTTTACCAACAAGAAATAGTTACTGACCACCAGAAATAACCCTTTTTCCTCTGCCAGAATTTGGTAACCACTCCGCAGTGTCGCCAAGGCAAAGAGAAGACGTGATGGTGATGTATCCGTGATGTCAACTGTGCATTAACCACTACGCCACCTCGTTATGTGCCTGTAAATGCTTATATTTGGATATAAATGGCAGATCGCTGTCGTTCTCTCTCTCCCTGTCTCTCTGTACGCATGTGTGTGTGTGTGTGTGTGTGTGTGTGTGTGTGTGTGTGGGACAGTGAGGGACAGTGAGAGGAACAAAGAGAGAAAGACAATTTGAGAGGGACTGAGAGTTGGAGGAACAGAGAGGGGGTAGAAGTGGAGGAGGGTGATGGAGAGGCAGGAGAGAGTGGTGAGAAAAAGTTCATAAGAGGGAGGGAAGGAAGGAGGGAAGAGTAGCGAAGAAAGGAAGAACGACAGGATTAGAGAGTGATGGAGGGAAGGAGAGAGGTG
Organism: Schistocerca piceifrons; assembly: GCF_021461385.2. Lineage (NCBI taxonomy): Eukaryota > Metazoa > Arthropoda > Insecta > Orthoptera > Acrididae > Schistocerca > Schistocerca piceifrons. The sequence goes on along the minus strand of NC_060138.1, from coordinate 197,754,302 downwards.
TGATGAAGTGCAAATGGAAGGTGTGTGTGTGTGTGTGTGAGAGAGAGAGAGAGAGAGAGAGAGAGAGAGAGAGAAAGGGGGAGGAAGTAGGTAAGGGAGCGAGAGAGGGAGAGAGTGGAAAGAGAAAATGGAGGGGAGAGAATAAAAAGGGGAGAGAGAGGGAGAAACGGAGAGAAACAGGGCAGAAGAGAAGTAGAGAGGTATGTGGGAGAGGGAGAGAGAGAGAAGGAAGAGAGCGGGAGAGATAGGGTAGAAAAAGAGGGGGGAGACAGAGAGAGAGAGAGTGAGGAATGGAGGCAAGAGAAAGGAAAGCAAAATTAAAAGAGAAATAGATGAATAGGAAGAAAGAGAGAACAAATGTATGTGTGAAGGAATATATTTCTGAATTTGACTATTAACACTGAGAAAATGAACCAATTTGACAATTAAGACTGAGAAAGTGTATAATGGTAACCGACCTCCAGTATTTTTCTCACTGCTGCTTGTTGTTAATACATGATGCTTTGAAAGTAGTTTTACTAGGTCGTCACATACTATGAGATTATCTTGCTGCGATAGCAAAACCTAGTGATAAATGAGCTTTCATTCCGAAGACGTTAGAAAATAACTAATAGTGTAGTTGGCTTGAGCTATCGTGAGGCCTGTGCAAAGGTAACTTTAAGTAGCAGCATTTACAGTATTTCTGTCCAAGGTGTTTCGCGGAAATGCGGCAGAACTACTGCTTGTGGCTCGAGAAACGCAGCGACTTATTCCACCGGCAGCAGTAGTGGCCTAGCACGTTTCAGTCAGGTCCTGTGTTAAGGCTTGTTGCGATCTCTTGCGAAACAGGAAGTCCTCTTGGCACCCACAATATCACAACAAAGCGGTCATTGTGCACCAATTGAAGAACTATGTCACTTGCTCCGCGAGAGAACGTGTCGGGCCAAACTAGGGGTAGGTCACTCACGTCGATGTCTGCGATGTAGTTACACCACTGCCAGAATCGCTTCTCTGAATGTCACAATGACACCACGTTACCGCAATGTCAACCCTTCGTGCTGAAAACCCTGTGCCTGCGCATGCTGGCAGTGAATCCAATAGTATCGAACACTGAAATACATACAAGCTTTAACGCTTGTACTTCATCACACGTAACACGAGCTTTTCTTTAACACATGCAATAACGTAATCTCCTTACTGTCAGAATGGACGTGACCATGTGTGTTGCCTAACGCACCGTACAGGGCTTGCTTGGAGCCATTTGGAGACGAGTTTAAAGGTATTCGTAATGAATCATCCTGGCAGATTAAAATTCGATGCCCTTCGTGGCCAAGCGCCATTCAAGCACGCCTCGCGACCCGCCCTCACAGCTTTACTTGCGCCAGCAACTGTTCTCGAACCTTCGGTAGAGCACTTGTCCTGAAGATTCTAAATTCGACTCCCAGTTCTAGATACAGGTTTAATCAGGTAGGAAGTTTCAGGTCAGCACACACAACGCTGCAGGATGAAGCTTCGTTCTGGGTGTTAGTAATGTTTTAATACTGAATGAATTTTGATTAACTGAAAACAAACAGTCCACTAGGTCATAGGCTATTGTAAACTTTGGCGTCTAGATCACTCATCCCTTGTTCAGTGATTGTGGCCAAACCTACCATGTGCTATGCAGCAACTCCAATAACATCTACCTAACACTTTAAAAACTATCGCTTGTGAATGCGGAGAAATTAATATCAGCTTGTCTACAACCGTTATCTAGAATATATTTCCTCATAGTAATGCATACTTCTACTAATAATTGTTCAAAACCAGTCGCACTTTTGCATTAACGTTGTCTACAAACTTTGCAACAATATCAACTAGCAGAGGTAAAAATGCCATTTTGCAACAGCTGACCATAGGAAAAAAACAGTAGATACAACGAACAGATATACGAGGGTAGGTCAATTATTATCCGCAAAGCAGTTATAAAATTTAATGGTAATCAAATAGGAAACTTAGAAGGAACATCATTTTTCGACATAGTCTCCTTGCGTTTCAGCACAATAGGTCCATAGTTGTACAAGCTTTCTGATGCCCTCATAAAAGAAGGTTCTCGGTTGAGCTGCGAGCCAGGAATGCACGGCCCCTTAAGGCCTCTTTGAGAGGACCAAACAAGTGATAATCAGAATGGACAAGATTGGGACTATATGGAGGATGATTCAGTATTTCAAATTTGAGTTTCTGGAGCGTTTCAGCAATGTGGGCAGCAACACAACACCTTTTGACAGCAATCCTCGGTGTTTGCTTCGAATTGCAGGCTTTAACCTGGCAGCATCTCACTGTAACGTACACTGTTTATTGTTGTGCCCCTTTTCCCATAACGTTGCAGTACTGGACCTTGTGCGTCCCAAAAAACCGTAAGCATCAGTTTTCCTGCGGACGGTTGGGTCTTAAACTTTTCGTTGCACGGTGAATTTGGATGCTTCCATTCCATATTCTGCCGTTTAGGGCTCGTAATGATGGATGCATGTTCCGTCACCAGTAATGATCCTGTCTATGAAGTTGTCCCCTTCGTTACCATAGCGATCCAAATGTTTTTTGCATGTGTCCAACTGCGTTTGTTTATGCAAATGTGGTTTTGGAACACATCTTGCACAAACCTTATGAAACCCAAGACTGTTTCGGGTGATTTCGTAGGCAGAACAGTGACTAATTTGCAAAAGATATACCACTGCGTCAATAGTTAATCGTCTGTCTGAGAGAATCATCTCACGTGAACGCCCAATAGTTTCTTTATTTGTGGCGGTCAACGGTCGTCCGGCTCCTTCATCGTGCATAACACTTGTGCGACCATTTCGGAATTTTTCAATTCATTCGTAGACAATCCGTTTTGGAAAAACACTATTCCCGCACTGTACCAAATGTCTTCGATGAATTTCGGCCCCTGACACTCCTTCCGACCACAAAAAACGGATCACTGAACGTTGATCTTCTTTGGTGCAAAGAGACAGCGGAGCAGCCACGATCAACAGTACGGCATGGATAACTAAACTAACCGAGCACAAATGATAATTAAATCGACACCCTAACTGCAAACAGGCGTTGATACACATCATTGGAGACATGTTGAAAATGTGTGCCCCGACCGGGACTCGAACCCGGGATCTCCTGCTTACATGGCACACGCTCTCTCCATCTGAGCCAACGAGGGCACAGAGGATAGTGCACCTGCAGGGACTTATGCCTTGCACGCTCCCCGTGAGACCCACATTCCCAACATGTCCAAACCACTACATTCGTAGGGCGCCTAATGGATGTTTGCCCATGACACTCATTACTCGTGGCAGATTAATCTAGCAAGTCCCGTCTATTAGGCGCACTACGAATGTAGTGGTGTGGACATGTTGAGAATGTGGGTCTCACGGGGAGCGTGCAAGGGATAAGGCCCTGCAGGCGCACTATCCTCTGTACCCTCGTTGGCTTAGACGGATAGAGCGTGTGCCATGTAAGCAGGAGATCCCAGGTTCGAGTCCTGGTCGGGGCACACATTTCCAACACGTTCCCAGTGATTTATATCAACTCCTGTTTGCAGCTAGGGTGTCGATTTAGTTATCATTTCATTCTAGAGAAGCTGCACGGTCATTATTGGTATCTGTTCTTTTGGGAACAGATACTACCTTCATATATAGAAACCTAGCAGCTTGAAAACTGAAAATATGTAACAACAAATAAACAAAGCATGCTCATCGACGTAAAACGATAGTACTACCAAAATAACCAAAAATTTAACTAAATTGCGGATAATAATTGACTTACCCTCGTACATTGGTGTGCGAAATTTGAGGACGAAAGTAACTTTCGCATGATGTGTCGCTGCTAAGTAACATAGCTAGATGAAACTTGGACCATACTTAGAAATAATTACTTCAGTGTAGTACCGAAGGTACATGAAAGAAATAAATTGTGAGGCGAAAAGAAATGACACTTTTATTCACAGACAATAATTACACTCAAGTCACCACGATTTACGATGGGCGCCTGAAGATTACAAAAGGTGGGACGTGGTACTTAATAGGTTATGTGGTCACAACGGACCGCACTGCATGCCCTGCAACGTGCTGCCACGTTAGCCAGAAGGTTGGTAAGGAGTTCTTGTGGTAGGTCATTTCCATTCCTCCATCAGCGCGGTCGACAACTGATGCATGGTCGCTGGTCCATCTGGTCACGTCTCATCAACGCATCCCACACGTGGTCGATGGAATTTAACTCGGGGGGGGGGGGGGGAACAGACAGGCCAGACCATGTGCCGAATACCCTCTCATTCCGAGGCATCCTTCATCTGTGCTGTTTGATACAGTTGCGTGTTGTCACCCCCAAAAATAGAGACACAGCCAGGTAGAGCACTGAAAAGATGCGAATGGAAAAGGTCTACAGCGTCACAATAACACTGAACAGTTAGTGAACCATGATTAAAAATTTCGATATCAATACGTTCCCACACCATAACACCTAGACCAACAAAACAATCATGTTCGACAATGTTCTTGAGAGTATTGCGTGTTTCACCTCTCACCATTTAAGGGTATTTAATGCACCCAGGAGCATTCTTGACTTAGTTACACATGCGAGAAACCCATCTCTGTGAGATTCATAGAATACTACTGACGTAAGAGCAACTAAGAAGCCGACCGCGGAAGTTGCGCAATGTGTCGTCACCCACACGTAAGGCGAGAATCAAGGTCAGCGCCGTGGATCATGGCTGGCGCGGAAATTCCCACACTTGGATGCTAACAGCTGTCCTTTGTCACCTGCTGGCAACTTTAGTCTCCCGCAAAGGTTGCCGCCTACGTAGTCGGTGTCGGTAAGACATTCCTGTGCGGTTTCGTTTGACCCGCAGCAATCGCCGAAACGAACCACACAAAAGCTAGCACTAGAACAGCCCTCAGATGAAATGTGTACGCTTTTATCACACTGTGTCAAATCTGTACAGTACACAATGTAATAAACGCAATACTCTTTCTCTAAACAACTTCTTGTGTAGTAGTACCCAATACACTGTCCTCGATGGCGAGTGTTCCTAGAGACAAGGGAATATCAGGACTGTACCAGGGAAGCGTGAGACGACTGCTGTCGTTCTCTGTGTACATAAATGACCTGACGGACAGGGTGAGGAGCAATGTGTGGCTGTTTGCTGATGGCGGCGTGACGTACGGGATGGAGTCGCTGTCGAGCGACTGTAGAAGGAAATAAGGTTACTTAGACAGAATTTCTAGTTGGTGTGATAAATGGCAGCTAGATCTAAATGTAGGAAAACGCTGATGAGTAGCAAAAAATCCCGTAATTTTCGAATACAGTATTAGTAATTTGCTGCTTCACACAGCCATGTCGGTTAACCCTTAAATGCATTATTTTTTATTTCAAGCTGTAAAAATTGCCCCATTTAGTTTATAGTGCCTACATTAGGAAAATAAATACTGCAAAAATTTTCAATTAAATTAACAAAGCATTATTGTTGACTAACGCTACAAACACAAAAACAGACCTAATTTCAAATCTACCGTAAAGACACTCGAATTGTCTACACCATATTTACTTACGTTTTCAAAATAAAAAAAGTAATTTTCAAACCCACAAATCAGTGCACAAGCAGCAAAAAAACGTCTCTACTTTCCGCTATAACACAAGCGCGGCAGTACATCCACACAGCTGATTGTCGAACTGGTTCAGTTCATCCTGCTGTCTACGATCGCTATAAAGAACTACTAGCAGCTTAGCAGCTACAGTAGAGTGTATATACTTAACGACATAACGAATTTGTTACAAAATGTTGCTCAGTATAGGATACAACGAAGAAATGAAGTCTGTAGTCGATCAGCTAAGCTATACATTAAAGGGTTAAGTGGCTCTGAGAACTATTGGACCCAACTTCTGAGGTCATCAGTCCCCTAGAACTTAGAACTACTTAAACCTAACTAACCTAAGGACATCACACACATCCATGCCCGAGGCAGGATTCGAACCTGCGACCGTAGCAGTCGCGCGGTTCCAGACTGCAGCGCCTAGAACCGCACGGCCACTTCCGCCGGCTAAAGGTTTAAATGTCTAGGAGTAATGTTGCAAAGCGATATGAAATGAAAACGAGCATCAAAATATTGTATGGTCGACCTCGGTTTATTGAGAGAGTTTCAGGAAAGTATAGGTCATCTATGAAGGAGATTGCATATAGGACGCTGGGGCGGTACATTCTTCAGTAGTGCTCGAAAGTCTGGGATCCATATGAGGCAGGCTTTTACATTTGTTATCGATGAACACGTGAGTATGCAGAGGAGCTTCGTGAAATCAAGTGGAAACTCTGGAGGGAAGACAATGTTCTTTCCGCAGAGAAAATTTAGAGAAATTCGATTTGAAGCTGGATGAATAACAATTCTCTTGCCGCCAACGTACATTTCGCGTCAGGCCCACAGAGATAAGATAGGAGAAATTAGAATTCGTGTGGAGGCATATAGATAGTCGTTTTTCCCTCCCTCTATTTGCGAGTGGAACGGGAAGGTATATGACTAGTAGCGGTACCAGGCACCCTCCACCACGCACCATATGATGGCTTGTGGAGTATGTATGAAGATGTAGATAAAGGCTGTTCAAAGGTCGACGTCCATGATCACAGCAGTGTGTACAGCAACGCACCATCAACTGACACACTCAAAATGGAGTGTTGCGTACTATTTCCGCGACTGTGACAATCCTAGAATCCCATTTCATCGCCCGGAGTCTCGTAAACTAGGCTCTTCATATGCCTCCCGACGAAGCAGTCCATTGGTGTCATGTCTGGAGACTGAGCAGGCCACGAAACAGATGCCTGCGCGACCGGTTCAGACGAAACGTAATTACTCCGACGAGCCACCAGGCAGCACACGTCCCTTAAAATAAAATACTCGTACAGTAATTCGAAGTTAGCTGCTTCCAGTACTCATGATGGTGGAACATATTTTTACGGACTGTATTTGGTCACCAAGAAGCGGGGTAGTGGTGACGTAAGATTCATGATCACCAGATTTTGTGCCAATCCCTGGATTAAATTCCAAAACTCGCTGCAGTGTCTCATTAACTGAACGTATGTGACACTGTTGATGGTGATCCGACTGTTGGTTCAAATGGCTGTAAGCACTATTGGACTTAACAGCTGACGTCATCAGTCCCCTAAACTTAGAACTACTTAAACCTGACTAACCTAAGGACATCACACACATACATGCCCGAAGCAGGATTCGAACCTACGACCGTAGCAGCCGCGTGGTTCCGGACTGAAGTTCCTAGAACCACTCGGTCACCGCGGCCGGCATCCAACTGTTGGACGACCCACCTGGGTGCTGTTTGAAAGGAGTAATCTATTTTCCAGCACCTAGTTTCATCTTCCACATCAGTAAGCACAACACATTACACACACAGCCATTGTGATCACGTACCCTAAACAATGTCTCCCACTTGAGAAGCAATTGTCATACAGCGCTAGGAGAGAGGCCGTTATGTGCGAGGGTAGAAATCTCATTCCGATTCGCTGCTTGCATGTACCCATCTGGGTGTCCCAATCAACAGTGCATTACGACTTTTCCATTATTTCCTGTAAGATGAGAGCTATCATCGAGCGAAATGATGTCATAGTTATGATGGGTCAGAAATCATTTCTAATTTTCAACTTGTCAAGCTCTCCTCTACAAACCATAGACCTCCTCAGAAATTTACCCCCTGAAGAAGGAGGACAAGATTCTAAAATTTCTGCGCGACTGCTACGGTCGCAGGTTCGAATCCTCCCTTGGGCATGGATGTGTGTGATGTCCTTAGATTAGTTAGGTTTAAGTAGTTCTAAGTTCTAGGGGACTTATGACCACAGATGTTGAGTCCCATAGTGCTCAGAGGCATTTGAACCAAGCCATTCTAAAATTTGTCAAAATAACTGAGCTGGCGAGTTTTGATATGCACTCGAAGACAAAAAACGACATACCACAAAGGAATTATCCGAATGAGACGGAAATCAGTAGACATGATGTAGATGTACACATAATATCAGAGAAAATGGATGATTTATTCAAGAGAAAGAGCTTTACAAACTGAGATAGTCAGCAACTAAGTGGTCCACCTGTGACCCTTACACAAGCAGGTATTCGGCTTGGCATTGATTCATAGAGTTGTTACCTGACCTCCTGAGGAACATTATACCAAATTCTGTCCAGTTCGCGTGTTGATCGTCAAAATCCCGACCTGGTTGCAGGGTCTTGCCCATAATACTCGAAACATTCTCAACTGGGGAAAGATCTGGCAACCCTACAGATTAGGGTAGAGTTTGGCAAGACCGAAGAAAGGTAGTAGAAACTCTCGCTGTAAGTGGGCGGGCATTATCTTGCTGAAATGTAAGCGCACGATGACTTGCTAAGTAGGTGAACAAAGCGGGCACTGAATATCGTCCACGTACCACTGTGCTGTTAGGGTGCCGCGGATGACCACCAAAGCGGCCTTACTATGAAAAGGAATGGCACTCGAGACCTTCACTCCTGGTTGTGCCGCATCGCTGGCGAGAGTTACGGTGGTATTGCACCACCGTCCAAGGCTTCTCCAGACCGGTTTTCGACTTGGAATCTCCCTTCGAACTGAGCATCGATGACCGGCGAAGAAGATCACAGACATCAATAGGATACCAACCTGGCTGTCGTCCACAAAACGACCCAACAATCAGGAGTGATGGTCTGGGGCAGCATTTCATACAATAGCAAGACACCTTTGGCTGTCATTTGCGGCATCGTTACAGCACAGCAGTTCGTCGACTATACTCTAGCCCCGTTTTATTGCCCTTCATGGCAAGCCATCCTAGGCTTATATTTCAGCAAGATAATGGCTGCCCACATTCAGTGAGAATTTCTACTGCTTTTCTTCGCGGTTACCAAATCCTCCCTTGGCAGGAAGGTCGCCTCTTCTCTCCCCATTGAGAACATTTGGATCATTATGGGCGGGACAGTACGACCAGCTCGAGTTTTTGGCGATCTGAGACGCTAGTTGGACAGAATTTGGTACAACATCTCTCAGGAGATCATCCAACAATTCTGTTAATCAATACTTGATTAAGAGCCAGAAGTGAACCAATGCACTAGTGACTTGCTCAAGTTGTAAGGCTCTTTCTCTTGAATTAATCATCATTTTTCCGAAACTTAAATCATCTGTTTCTCTGTACATAAACATCACATCTACTTTCCGTCTGCTTCGGATAATTCCTTTTCGGTATGTCGTTTTTTATCTTAGAGTGTATTTTATACCCCGTAGGAATCACAGGATAGTTATTATGTCTCAATGGCTACCCATGAGGATCGGACTACTCCAAGGCGCCTGGCAACCTGCGTATGAATGTAAGAAAGATGAATTTAATAATACTTCTATGAAAATTACTTTGCGATTGACGAGGCAGGGGGAGGGAGGGGTAGTGTTGCCAGTGTGCACGCAGCCACGTTTGGCAAGGCGCTGCACATCTGTATAAAACAGGCAACACTGAGAGCACGTGCCACTCGAGAAAGAACTAGGATTGGATGGCGCCTGGCCTATACTACTCTACTTGCTAAAAAGTCAACCAAAAAGTAATTTTAATCGGAGTGTAGCACAAGTTTAAATTTCTGACACAAAGATGTCTACATCTACATCTACATCTACATTTATACTCCGCAAGCCACCCAACGGTGTGTGGCGGAGGACACTTTACGTGCCACTGTCATTACCTCCCTTTCCTGTTCCAGTCGCGTACGTTTCGCGGGAAGAACGACTGTCTGAAAGCCTCCGTGCGCGCTCTAATCTCTCTAATTTTACATTCGTGATCTCCTCGGGAGGTATAAGTTGGGGGAAGCAATATATTTGATACCTCATCCAGAAACGCACCCTCTCGAAACCTGGCGAGCAAGCTACACCGCGATGCAGAGCGCCTCTCTTGCAGAGTCTGCCACTTGAGTTTATTAAACATCTCCGTAACGATATCACACTTACCAAATTATCCTGTGACGAAACGAGCCGCTCTTCTTTGGATCTTCTCTATCTCCTCTGTCAACCCGACCTGGTGCGGATCCCATACTGATGAGCAATACTCAAGTATAGGTCGAACGAGTGTTTTGTAAGCCACCTCCTTTGTTGATGGACTACATTTTCTAAGCACTCTCCCAATGAATCTCAACCTGGTACCCGCCTTACCAACAATTAATTTTATATGATCATTCCACTTCAAATAGTTCCGCACGCATACTCCCAAATATTTTACAGAAGTAACTGCTACCAGTGTTTGTTCCGCTATCATATAATCATACAATAAAGGATCCTTCTTTCTATGTATTCGCAATACATTACATTTGTCTATGTTAAGGGACAGTTGCCACTCCCTGCACCAAGTGCCTATCCGCTGCAGATCTTCCTGCATTTCGCTACAATTTTCTAATGCTGCAACTTCTCTGTATACTACAGCATCTCCTCTGTTAGAAAGTATTGAGAAAGGATTAAATGAGGCATTCGATAACGGAGCACAGGATGCGTTCCCTTGTGACTCACTTTCGCCTCCATGTTTTTCACTCTCTGCCCTACACAGTAAAAAAGGAAGACGAGAAATGAACTTGTTTTGTGCCATCTGACTTACATTGCTGCCTTTTTCGCAGTACTGATGCCAATGTGACTGCGAGGTGTAGGTCGATTGCTGGGACAATCCTAGGGCAGTTGTTTGCTGTGTACCTAATATATGCGCATGCTTAAGAAAGCTGTAGGCGACATACCCTATAAAACTACTCGAGTCGATGTAAATCAAGTGACATCGACCGGTGTTTTCTTATTACTAACCGCTGCTAACTTGAATTAATTGACAACACTCTTTATTGTATTTACCGCTACGAGAGCGGAAGTAATATTCTGTGTTACCGATCACTGAAATGCTAAGTGTAATTTATTTTGGAATAATTTATTGACATGTTAGCCTCATAAAACAGGGTGTTACCTGCTGTCTAAATCGGAAAGGAGCCCGTAGTTACCGCCAGCATTGGATTAATTTTATCGAAATTAGTGTTTCAAGGCAAGTACGGACTATCAGAAAAGTTCGACAACGATATGGAGTACTTTTTGCACAATGAGCCCCAAATCAGGGGCGCTGACCGCGGTGGCCGAGCGGTTCTAGGCGCTGCAGTCCGGAACCGCGAGACTGCTACGGTCGCAGGTTAGAATCCTGGCTCGGGCATGGATGTGTGTGATGTCCTTAGGTTAGTTAGCTTTAAGTAGTTCTAAGTTCTAGGGGACTGATGACCTCAGATGTTAAGTCCCATAGTACTCAGAGCCATTTGAACCCAAATCAGGGCACTTTCTGGCTGTCAGGGGCCTGTATAAATATCCAAATAAGAGATAAAAACAACGTACTCTGCTCTTGGGAAAATCTAAAAACACATAGACAGTAGTAACTGAAGGGATTTTCTGAATATTTAAGACTTCCGTACAACATCGTCAGTGTCACGCATATTATGGATGAGATAAACATGCGTGTATTACTGTTCCAGAAAACATCTTTTGTCTTCCAGACGCTGATGCTTTCACACCAAGACTTTGCTACTAGTGAAACGAGCACATACGTTATTGATTGGCGACTCTATAGAGTGCTGTGTGCACAACGACCGTATACGTGAAATTAGAAGGAGGGTCAGCGTTGGCCGTAATTTTGATGGTTTATTGACAGAAAAATCGATTTTTAATCACATAATGATCATCTTTAGTGCTGGAAGTTGAAATTTTTTTACATAGCGATCAGTGAACAAGAAACAAAAGACCACAAATACACCTGAGTATAAACCAACTGTTGGTAGCAATATACCTGTAGTATATACATTAAAACTCATAGGCACTGGTGTCAAGTTATTTTCAGTAACCAAAGCTATGAAACGATCACAATAACTGAAGCCGCTGTTTACATTCACCTATACAGCAGACCTCGGTGTGACCGGGTCTTGGAACGCCCTCTATGGGACGTGTGTCACGTGAAGACTTAACATTACTTTATTTGGCAGGAGATTACCACAAAATACCAAAGTACACTTGCAAATCATTAATTGAATATTTCGAATTTAAAATTATACATTAAAAACGCATAGCAAAAAAGAAAGGGGGAAATGCTCATCTTGCCAACATACACTGGCGTGATATTTTCAAACAACTTAAAAAACATGCAAGAATAAACATCAACAGGTAAAATTATATGGTGTCAGATTACAGGACTAGTAAAGAAGAAAAATATACAAATAACATGAAATCAAATATAGCAGAATTTGTTATAGCACAGTAACCGCCATCTGGCGTAAGAAGTCAGAGATACAAAGTTCTTATTTTACGTAAAATATTACGTTGAAACCAAGAAGTCAAAAACATAAATAGTGGTAATTGTACAATATATGTCATGATATAACAGGTTAAAATGTCATGAAACACGTTACGTGTTATAAAAACTTTTTTAGGGTGCAGACTAACAATTTTATGGTCTTTTGTTTCTTATTCACTGCTCGCTATGTGAAAATTTTCCTTGGTGTAACCAGTGGTTGCTCAAGGTCAATCCTTCAATGACCCAGGCGATCATTGTAGGCAAAACCACCCCTTCCTTCCGTCTCCTCGATTTCCATATCACCATGTACGGCCATCCTATCAACCTCACCCCCACCCTCAAGTACCTTGGCGTCACCCTCGACCATTGCCTCTCCTGGACCCCCCACCTCCGGACAATCCAAGCCAAGGCACACTCCTGACTCCATCTCCTCAAGCTCCTTTCTGGCAACACATGGGGTCTGGATCCCTCCACCATCCTCCACACTTATGAATCCCTCATCCGCCCTATCCTCTGCTATGCCCATCCCGCCTGGAGCTCCGCCCCTCTTACCTTTTACAAATCCCTTCAAATCATGGAATGCCATGCACTCCACCTCACGTATCACATCCGCCTCCCCTCCCCCATGCGGTTCCTCTATGACCAAATTCCGTTCCCACACCTCCTCCTTTTCCTCGAATGGATACAGATCCTCTACACCTCCCACAAACTTAATCCCCCTTGTCTCTCCCATCCTTTCCCACCCCCATCCACTGCTGCACCTGTATTCCCACATCCCACTCGCTCTCCATCTCTCTACACTCCATACCCTTGCCGAGGGTGGCTTCCGCCAACTTCCGCTCCCTGATGATGCCCTCATCCCCTCCATCTACCCCTCCTACCAACTTTGATCCTCCCTTTCCTCCCCCTGTGTTTTCCCAAGGTCACCCTCTCTCCTTTCTCTCCCTCCTCTCTTCCTCCCTCCCTCTCTCCTCTCCCACTGGGCTTCCCCTACCATCCTACCTTCTCTCCTCCCCCTCCTCTCTCCTCTGCCACTGGCATCTACATCCTCCCCCTCTCCCCCCTTCCCTCACCTTTTCCCCTTTGGCAGGTCCCCGGATTTATACATGAACAGTGAACATTTGTGTGCCGGAGATTGTCGCCAGTGTTTGAGTGTTCCTTTGTGTTAGTGCTTCAGTGTTTCACCGTTTGTGCTACATCGTTTGTCATCTCTGTTCGTGTACAAATGTTAAACGTTTTTTATTCAGACACTGCACCTGTGAGCGGCTTCATATATTTTAATTCCTCTGTCTACTGTTTTTTATACACCATCTTTGTTTCGTTTTTCTATGTCTCCTTATGTACTGACTGTATTATCTGCAGCCGAAGAGCGGCGTAGTTTTGCCGATGCCGGTCTACGTTTCCTGTAAAGATTTAAAAATGACAATAAAGAAAAAAAATGAAAATTTTTTTCCAGCACTGAAGATGATCATTATGTGATTGAAAATCGATTTTGCTGTCAATAAAGCATCAAAACTACGGCCAAAGCCGACGTTTCTTGTAAGAGCACATATGTATTACACTGTTCTGTGCTATGGTGGCGAGCCTGCCGCCTGCCGTGTAAAACTGAATAATTTCCACACCCCGTGGTGGGTACGTAGGATCGAAAGTATAAAATTGTATTGCTCTGTTTCAGCACTGTTCTTCGAACCTTCGCGTCTACTTTGAGTTTAGGTCAGTGCAAATACACTTTAAGACAAGAAAACACGACGCACCACGTATGTATTATTCTAATGGGACGGAAGTAGGATGTACATTGTTTGATTAAAAGTATCAGGAGACAAAAACATACGTTTTTCATATTAGGTGCACAGTGCTGCCACTTATTGTCAGGTACTCCATATCAGCGACCTCAGCAGTCATTAGACAACGTGAGAGAGCAGAATGGGGCGCGCAACGGAACACACGGACTTCGAACGTGGTCAGGTGATTGGGTGTCACTTGTGTCATACGACTGTACGCGGTATTTCCACACTCCTAAACATCCCTAGGTCCACTGTTTCCGATGTGAAAGTGAAGCGTAAACGTGAAGGGACACGTACCTCACATAAGCGTATTGGCCGACCTCGTCTGTTGACTGACAGAGACCGCCAACAGTTGAAGAGGGTCGTAATGTATAATAGGCAGACATCTGTGCAGACCACCACACAGGAATACCAGACTGCATCAGGATCCACTGGAAGTACTATGACAGCTGGTCAGGAGGTGAAAACCTTGGATTTCATGATCGAGCAGTTGCTCATAAGCCCCATATCACACTGATAAATGCCAACCTACGCCTCGCTTGGTGTAAGGGACGTAAACATTGGACGACTGAACAGTGGAAAAACTTTGTGTGGAGTGACGAATCACGGCACACAATGTGGCGAAGCGTTGGCAGGGTGTGGGTATGGCGAATGCCCAGTGAACGTCATTTGCCAGCGAGTGCAATGCCAACAGTAAAATTCGGAGGCGTTGGTGTTATGGTGTGTCGTGTTTCTCATGGAGGGGGCTTGCGCCCCTTGCCTTTTTGCGTGGCACTATCACACAGGCTTATGTTGATGTTTTAACCAACTCCTTGCTTTCCATTGTTGAAGAGCAATTCGTTGATGGTGATTGCATCTTTCAGCACGATCGAGCACCTGTTCATAATGCACGGCATGTAACGGAGTGGTTACACGACAGTAACATCCCTGTAATGGACTGGCCTGCATGGAGTCCTGACCTGAATTCTAGAGAATACCTGTGGGATGTTTTGGAACGCCGAATTCGTGCCAGACCTCACCGACCGACGTCGAAACCCCAGTGCAGCACTCTGTGAAGAATGGGCTGCCATTCCCGAAGAAACCTTCCAGCACCTGATTGAACGTATGCCTGCGAAGGTGAAAGCTGTCACCAAGGCTAAGGGTGGTCCAACACCGTATTGAATTCCAGCATTACGATGGAGGGCGCCACGCACTTGTAAGTCATTTTCAGCCAGGTCCACCTCCGGCCCCTTATGCAAGCAGTTATTCGGATTAGTATTGGCAGAGTTGTTGGATATCCTTCTGAGGGATATCGTGCCAAATTCTGTCCGACTGGCGATTTACATCGTCTCAAAATCCCGCGCTGGATGGAGGACCTTGCCCACAATTCTCCAAACGCTATCCCGGAAACTTGCTGGCCAACGTAGGGCTTGGCAGCACGAAGCCATGCAGTTGACCAGGGCCGGCCAGAAATTCTGCACGCGTGCGGTGCTCCTGCACACGTGCAACTTCCGGGTCACAGCGTGCACGCCGCAGCCGTCAGCGTTCATGTAGTGCATGTTTCTACGCACAGATGTCGCTCCTCTGTTACACGAAGTGCGTTATCGGCACCTCGTATGTATATCACAACCTGGGCTGTATCTGTAAGATCTGTTGCTTCATCGAGCGCAACAGAGAAAGCTACAAAGTATTTAGCCTTATTTATTAGATGCCTGTGCACATCGCCGGCCATAGCACTGATACGTCTTGTCACTGTTTGTTTGGATAGACTGATTTCTTGAAACCTACTAACGTTCGTGGGACACACAAGTTCTGCAGCATCAGTCAGACACCCTTTCACAAACTCCCCTTCGTAAAAGGGTTTCCCAGATTGTGCAATTCTTAATGCGGTTTTAAAACTTGTTCGCAGTGAAGATTTAGTGTGCTTGTCATTCTGGAAAACTGAAAACAGTACGTTGTACAGCGTACAGTAAAACAGACATAAATGTAACACAAGAAACTAAGAGTTCAAGAAGTATCAGTTACTTTGACGTACAGTAAAATCGAGTTGATGTGTCTCATCCATTTTCTTAAGAACATTTAATTTTGCTTGCCGTTCTTCACTGTTGAGTACACTACACTCGCCTTTGTGATATGTATTGTAGTGTCTTTCAATTGAAAACTTACGCTGGCCGCCTATTATTCGGCGGCACAGCAAACACTGTGTGTTTTCACCAACGGCTACAAAAAAGAATTGCAGTTCCCAGTCATTTTTAAACGACTGAGAACATAGATCTCCCGTCCTTTGCTTTTTCACAGTACTTGCCGTTTCTCAGTACTTCTTTGTTAAGGTTACGGTCACCAGGCGTAAACGAGACTGGATATGTTGCGCTCTTGCTTGTACCACAGGGAAGTGGAGCCGACGCCGTTCATTTAGGACACATGCCTAATAACAGATGTCGCTGTCACTCGCTGTCGCACACGTGCGCACATGTGCAGCACTTCCGCACGTCTGCACACTGTGCAGCGTTTGGCCGGCCCTGCAGTAGACTCACTCGCCACGTGCGGACGGACGTTATCTTGCTGAAATGTAAGGCCGGGATGGTTTGACATGAAGAGCAGCACAGCTGGACGTAGTACATCGTCGACGTATTGCAGTGCTGTAAGGTGCCGCGGATAACAACCGAAGCTGTCCTGTCATGAAATGAAATGGCACTCCCTCCCGCCGGAGGTTCTAGTCCTCCCTCGGGCATGGGTGTGTGTGTTGTTCTTGGCATAGTTTAAGTTAGTTTAATTAGTGTGTAAGCTAAGGGACCGATGACCTCGGCAGTTTGCTCCCTCAGAAATTCACACACATTTGAACATTGTCTGAAATGGCGCTCAGACCTTGACTCACTCAAGTTGGTATCACACCGCAGGTCTCCAGACACGTCTTCGCTGATTAGTGGTGTTCAGTGCGAAGCGGGAGTCATCACTGAAGACAATTCTACTCCAGTCAATGAGAAACAGTACGAATGTGCGCGACACCACAGTAAACGGGCATTGTGATGTACACAGGTTAATGATAATCGGCGCAAGGACCGCCGAGAACTCAGCCTCTACTCTGAGTCCTTGTGTTCACAGTAGCACCTGTTGCACGTAGGATCCGGAGCTCTGGCTGCCTCTGTAACGACTGATCGGTCATCACTACCATTCCTGCTAACATCGGCGGATAGTGGCATCGCTTCTATTCACATTACTACAACTGGCTTCTGTGAGCCCACCTACATGTCCCCTCTCAAATACTGACAGACACGTATATTGTTCGCGAGCCTGTCTGCGGGGCATACTTACTGTCTAGCTGAGCACACGGAATGAAATTCGCCAAGACTTTACGCCCTGTTATCGACATGACCTCATTTTGTTATCCTCGCCAACTGTGAGGTGAAACCGCACTGCAGCGTCAAATATTAATCCATCGGCCATCAAAGTTTACAGTTAGGCATTTTTCGTCGATACCTCTATGAATATCGATTTGTAATTTTTTTCTTAGAGTGTACTTAGGTGCGTTGGAGGAAACTGGTCGATTTCCCGTGAACGTTGTGACAACGAAACGAACGTAAGTTATGAAACGATTGGTATTTCTTATTGTGGTCGTCCACATTATGCTAGAACCTAAATCTTGGTTTGACATGTATATAGAAAGAAATTTATAGAAATGTATGGGAATTCTGTTGTGAATGTAGAAGGCAGAGGCGAATTTCTAATTTATCCTTGCTCTTTTGTTCTGTTTCTGATAGTAATCTTCTCATTGACGGGACGTTAACTGTTTTTCTTCGTCATATGCTGATGAGATGAAACATTGAGACCATTAACTTAATATCGTATCCACCTCTGCATGCAATGGCAGCAGCAGTTGTGAATGACAAGGATTTGACAAAATCTTGGTAAGCTGCCGCGGGGAGATGTATACGCACCAGGCCCTGCAATTCCCGTACATTAGGGGCCGGCGGTGTTCGGACGCGAAGCTAGTGCGTGATAGCGTCCCAGATGTGGTCCATCGCGTTCTGATAAGGTGAATTTGATAGCCAAGATATCAACCTGAGTTCACCGTCATACTCATCAACACACTGTATCACCGTTCCGGCCTTGAGGCTCAAAAGCTGGAAGATGTTTCTAAATAAAGAGAGACTACTGCACATTAGGTATGAAACAAAACATAGGGTCACAGATAGAGGTAATCTGAGTGAAACACGTTTTACTGTCAGGAGAGCAATGCATGCCTTCAACGATTACCGTAGCAGTACATTGTCAAAAGATCTTTGAAAACCCCAAGGAAACTCTGAACTTATGTAAAGGCTGTTAGTGGACCAAATTTAGTGTCCAGTCCCTAGTGAATGAGACAGGAAATAAAAACGAGGGTACCAAAGCAAAAGCTGAAATCCTTAACTCCGTTTTCGAACGTTCCTTTACAAAGGAAAATCCAGAACAGTTACCCCAGTTTAACACTCGTACTACTGAAAAGATAAGTGAAATAGGTATTAGTGTCAGAAGTGTTGAAATCGTTAAAACCGAACAAAGCTTCAGGGGGCGACGGAATCCCTATCACATTCACAAAACCACCATCCAGTATTCTTGAAATCGATTTGTTGTAGAATGTTCTAAGCGCAAACACAATGAGGTATCTTGAACAGAATGACCTCCACCATGCCAACCAGCACGTATTTCGAAAACAGCGGTCTTGTGAAACCCAGCCCGCACTTTTCTCACATGGCATACTGAAGGTATCAGATCAAAGCTGACAGGTAGCTGCAATGTTTCCTGGTTCTCGAGCAGCATTTGTCTCTGTACCACACCTACGGTTATTGTCAAATGTTCGATCATATGGGGTATCAAGTGAAAGTTGTTACTGCTTTGAGAACTTTTTGGCAGAGAGGACGCAGAGTCTTATCTTGGATGTAGAGTCATCGTCTGATGTTGAAGTAACTTCGAGTGTGCCCTAGGGAAATGTCTTGGGAACCTTGCTGTTCATGTAGTATATTAACGACCTTGCGAACAATATTAATAGTAACCTCAGACTTTTTGCAGGTGGGGCCTTTGTCTATAATGAAGTACTGTCTGAAAGGAGCTGCATAAATATTAAGACAGATCTGATAAGATTTGAAATTGGTGCAAAGATTGGTAACTTGTTTTAAATGTTCAGAACTGTAAAATTGTACACTTCACGAAACGAAAAAGCGGAGTATCCTATGAGTCACGGTTGGAATAGGTCAAATCACACGAGTGCCTGAGTGTAACAGTTCGTATGGAGTGGAATTATCACGTAGGCACAATTGTGGATAAAGCAGGTGGTAGACTTTGGTTTATTGGTAGAATACTGGGGAAGTGCAATCAGTCTACAAAACAGAATGCTTAAAAACCACTCTTCCGATCCATCCTGTAATGTTTCTCAAGTTGTGGGACTCGTACCAGGTAGGACTAACATGGGATATTGAACAAATACCGAGAATGTCAGCACGAATGGTGACAGGTTTCTTTGATCCAGGGGGGAGTGTTACAGAGATACTGAAGAAACTGAACTGGCAGACTCTTGATGATAGGCAGAAACTTTGGCGACGAAGTTGATATGGTTGGGAGCAGGATACAGGGGCTGTTGGAGTGGAAGGCTGAGCAACAAATTGAGGATGGAACATAAAATTTAATTTATTACGCAAGAAAATTCATGCAAGGTACTGGTAACAACATACTGACATATAACGTGTTCAATTTAAATGTACATCGGGCAGTATAACATGAATCGTCAACAAGTTATCGAACGTCAAACAATTTGCAAATGTGAGATTTAACCTTTCCCAAAATTTTAATGCTTGGAAAATGTTATTACCAAATACAGAAAATTACCAAACTGGTCACTGTATTGAAGCCTTACATAACCTAATGGGCACAGTGGCTTACAGGAAATAATATCACAGACGTATAGCAATATCTGCCCACTACAGCACTGTCTTACGTGACCTTGTGTGCCACAATGATTCACAGAACCAACTCGTAGTTAAATGGTAAATATGACCCACAATGGCGCTCGCGTTATAATCTTACGTAGCACACCGATTAACCAAGACAATGCAATGAATGCCAAGTACAGTCTGGTCCAGAATAACGAGTACCCTACCACTGATTAAACTACTCAGAATCAGTAATGAACTGTTTTACAAGGCAAGCGCATTCAGTTCAGACAAGTTAACAACACAGTGCTTCCATTTGAATTTGACCACAGAAATCCATCAATAGTCGTAGGCCAGACGGTGATTCGAAAAGGACTGATAACATGTTACCGCACTGTTGGCGGTTGGCACTAAACCCCTGGCGTGGGATAGATGTGTGGGCCAGAAACCCCGTTGCAACACGAGTCGTTAACAACAGTACCCACAGAACTCTTTCTAAAACCACACCGTGAAATGACGTCAAAGGGGTTTCCAAAACAGTTTAACACTTAACAGTAGTGGGTAAGAGAAAAGGACAAAAAAACAAACACACACAGCACTTACAATTATCCTTGAATTATTCCTAGCTGTGGTTAGGATTGAATTAATTTTAATCCAGCAGGTAAACAGTGGTGTCACAGTAGACTTACACTTTACTTGACTAGCGTGACAATTTGGGCGTCCCTTAACTGACTTAAGTTCAGTAACAAACCGAAATGCAATTTAAACACACTAATGTAAGGGTATTGTGAAACACGTCAACAATTTAAGCAAACACGCCCACATAGGCACTCCAGTTCATACGTAAATCAACCAGGGCACAAGTCAGTATTTCGGCACGCGACGTGGAAACACTTCTCATCAGCGCAAGCCAGAATACGACAGAAAGAAGTCTCGCTGTAACTCCACCAGATGAAGATGCACCAAACTAACAGTTCAAAAATAGCTCTGAGCACTATGCGACTTAACTTCTGAGGTCATCAGTCGCCTAGAACTTAGAACTAATTAAACCTAACTAACCTAAGGACATCACACATATCCAAGCCCGGGGCAGGATTCGAATCTGCGAGCGTAGCGGTCACGCTGTTCCAGACTGAAGCGCCTAGAACCGCACGGCCACACCGGCCGGCCTAACAGGTCACCATAACAATATTAATCCAAATGCCGCTAATAAGGTAATGGCCAGAATAACACCTGCCCGTAGCCACAGCGTGAGGAAGGTTGAACTCGTAAACGGAACGAACGACAGCGAGTCACTGCAGCACCTCCAGTTCCGCTGCTCGGCCGGCCCCAATGCAACTGCCACACTCACACCACTTGCCGACGCGACTTCCGGCGTCACTCCGCCCAGACCCACTCGTCTCTCTCTGCCTGAGCCTCCCTTTTAGCTTCCCCACGGAATCCCAGAGGGCGCACCAACCCACGCACCGCAAAGCGAATCGAAAGAGATCGAACACACTACACCGGAACAAACAATCGCAGGAGCACACGGCACTAAAGTTTACCAACAAACTTCACGATGGTTCGCAGAGTATGGACCTAGAAGTAGATGTAGATCCTAACACTGTTGAGGAAAACACTAAATAAAATGGCACACAGGTCGTCTGCAACAGTTCTTCACCATTGTCCTGCAAAACGTCCACCCTTTCCAGCGCCCTCACACCTTCCAACAGGTCTCCCTCACCGCCCGTTCCGTCTTCCACCTAAAAATGTATACCACTTACTCCCACAACCAGGCCCATTTCACCTTCTCCCGTCTCGACACCCTCGTCTAAATCCCTGTCATGGCGCGACTGCACCGTATCCTGTTCAACAATATCCGTTCCTGCCAACAAGAACCTCTTCATGCACACCCTTGCAACCCACCGCGTGGATGCCTTCCTCCTCAATGAAACCTTCCTCCAACCCCACCACACCATCCATACTTCGCCCTACCTTCTCCACCGCTCCAATAATCCCCTCCCGATTGCGCGTGGCGGAGTTGCCATTGGCCACCACCGCCAGATCCCGGTTCGGCTCCAACCTCTCCTTCCCGACCCTACCGAACACCTGATCCTTGGTCTCTTCTTCCCCGGCCTTACCATCACCTGTGCCACCATCTATGTCCAC
Organism: Schistocerca piceifrons; assembly: GCF_021461385.2. Taxonomy (NCBI): domain Eukaryota; kingdom Metazoa; phylum Arthropoda; class Insecta; order Orthoptera; family Acrididae; genus Schistocerca; species Schistocerca piceifrons. The sequence goes on along the minus strand of NC_060138.1, from coordinate 197,732,163 downwards.
CCTAACGCCCCTATTCCTTTCGACTTCCTCTCCCACATTGATCGTACCTTCGCCTCCTACGTGATCGCCACCGACCTCAACATCCATAGTCGCTCTGCCACCCAGTTACGGCGGTGGCATCAGTTCCTCTCCACCCTCCAAGGCAACCTCGTCCCCATCCCCAGCACACCCGCCCCGAATCCAACTCCACTCCCGATGTCATCGAACTGATACCTCTGTCCCTCCCCTTGCACCTGGTTTTCAGTACTTGGACAACATTGCACATACGGAACTCAATGCCCCTATCACTACACAGGATCTCATTGCTACACTCTGCACAAAACGCAACACCGCTCCTGGTCACGATTGTGTCACCTACCGCCACCTTCGTGAAGCTCCTGTCTCTTTCCTCTCTACCCTGGCCAGGCTCTACAATGTAGTCCTGTCCACTGGCTACTACCCTGACCTGTGGAAAACCTCCCGTATCCTGATGTTCCTTAACCCAGTAAACCGCCGTCCGCCGTCTCATCCTATCGTCCCATCAGCCTTACCTCGGTCTTCAGTAAGGTCCTGGAATCCATCCTCACCCGACGCATCCACCAGCATCTCCGCCAGCACCGCCTCCTTCCCATTACCCAGTGTGGCTTTCGACCGTCCTGCTCTTCCGATGACCTCCTCCACCTCACTCATCTCCTTTCCGAACAGCTAAATTCCCGTCGCTCTGCAATCTTCCTCTCCCTGGACCTCGAACGTGCCTATGACCGAATATGGCATTCCGGTCTCCTCTTCAAGCTCCAAACCTTCGCCCTTCCCATTTACGTCCGTCCGATCGGCTCCTTTCTCTCCCACCGTCCTTCCTACGTCACCATCCATAACACGGATTCCTACACCTTTTTTTCCTCTGCCGGTGTGCCCCAAGGCTCTGTCCTCTCCCCCCTACTGTACCTTTTGTATATGGCGCACATGCCGTTGCCGTCACCCCCTGTCCACCTTCTCCAGTTTGCCGATGACACCGCCTTCCTTGCCCTCGCCCCCACCCTGCAGCATTCCCAACACCTTCTCCAATCCCATCTTGACCGGTTCACCACTTGGTGCAACCAGTGGTTGCTCAAGGTCAATCCCTCCAAAACCCAGGCGATCATTGTAGGCAAAACCACCCCTTCATTCCGCCTCCTTGATTTCTATCTCACCATCTATGGCCGTCCTATCGACCTCACCACCACCCTTAAGTACCTTGGCGTCACCCTCGACTGTCGCCTCTCCTGGACCCCCCATCTCCGGACAATCCAAGCCAAGTCACGCTCCCGACTCTGTCTCCTCAAGCTCCTTTCCGGCCATACGTGGGGTCAGGACCCCTCCACCATACTCCACACCTATAAATCCCTCATCCGCCCTATTCTCTGTTACGCCCATCCTGCCTGGATCTCCGCCCCCCCCCCTACCTTTTACAAATCCCTTCCGATCCTTGAACGCCTTGCCTATCGCATCCGTCTCCCCTCCCCCACTCTGATCCTGTACAACCTCATTCCGTTCCCCTACCTCCTCCTTTTCCTCGAAAGGATATAGATCCTGTACACCTCCCAAAAACTCGATCCTCCTCACCCGCTTGTCTCCCCCATCCTCTCCCGCCCCTGCCCACTGCCGCACCTGTATTCCCACATCCCACCCGGTCTCCATCTCTCCACCCTCCTTACCCTCTCCCAAGGTGGCTTCCACCAGCTCCCTCTCCCTGATGATGCCCTCCTCCCCTCCATCTACCCCTCCTACCAACTTTGATCCTCCCTCCCTCTTCTTGTGTTTGCTCCTTTGGGCACCCTCCCTCCCTTCTCTACCTCTTACCTCCCTCCTCAATTTCTCCATTTCTCCCCACTCCTCCCCTGGGCTTCCCCTCCCCTGTCCCTCTAGTCCTTCCCCCATCTCCTCAGCCATTGGCATCTTTGTTCTCCCCTCTCCCCCCCTCACCCTTCTTCCCCTCTTGGCAGGTCACCTGACTCGCACACGCTACGTGGACATTCGCGCGCCAGAGATCATCACCATCAGTGTCTCGTGTGTGCCTTCGTGTTCAGTGTTCAGCGCGCCGTCGCACTCCATCGTTCACCTGTGCCATCGCCATCTTCAGTGTTTGTGCGTCGTGTCAACAGTTTGTAGTGTGGATTATCGTCGAGTGTGAACGACTCCGTGTTTGTCTTTATGTGTCTACTGTTTCATTACCCACCGTTATGTCACTTATGTGTATTCTTTCTGTTGTTTATTTATCTGTTCTATGGCTGAAGAGCGGCGTAACATGCTGCTGACAGCATGCCTCTTCTGTACGGGTATAAAAATAACAATAAAGAAAAAAAAGGTCTCCAACAGTGCTGATGTAATCCTCACCTTTCACGGTGCCTTCGATTACTATCACAGGTCCCATGTAAGCCGAGTTGAATATCCCTCTTTGCATACTACTGTCCCCACTGGCCTGCATCCGTGGTGTGGTGCATCTTCCGAGCAACCGTCCGCCTGGATGACAGCGTCTCCAGAGACGACCATCGACTTGGTGTATCAACAAATGTGATTCGTCCGACCAAACAACAAATTTACAGTGATACATGGTCGAATCTCGATGCTCCCCAGCCCACTGCAACCATAACTGACGATGTTTTTCGGTCAACGTGCGAAGACATTGGGGTTGCGTGCTGTTAAGCCCCATGTTCAACTAAGTGCGCTGATCGGTGCATTCTGAAACACTAGTGACTACATGAACAGTGTACTCTGTAATAAGATCTCCCAAAGACGTGTTCCATTGGATTCAGAACAGGTGAGTTTGGTGCCGAAAACATCAACTATGACTACAGCACGCGAGCAGCATTCCTGCTTCGCTGCTTCCGACATGTTCGTTACCAGTTCATAACAATCAGCGCTTTGTCAAAATTGCTTGTATCAGTGGATTTCACCACTTGTGGCCCGTATCGTTGCTGCAATGATTCCGTGTTCTCTCTCCTCTGCTCATACGCTTTTCTTGCTTATACGTCCTCAATGCAAGGAAATGGCATTCAGTCTCGCGGTGTGCGGTGTTATGAAGTTTTGACCCATCAGTGTTATGTTCATATACAAATATAAGAAATGAAATGAAAAAAATAAATAAATAAAAAAAAATTGTGTCAGGGAAGAAGCATCGTAAAATGAAAAGTGAGGCTGCCACTTCGAGGAATATTAATTCGTTTTCCTTGTGCTGATCCTGAATATGTAACAGTTAGATTATCCCCATTTTTTACCATTTCGAACAATCGGCCCTTCTATTCGCGCTCTGTATTTGTGAAACAGTCTCTGTCAAGAACTTGGCAACGGTATTATGATTATCATAGATCTGAAAGCAGTTATAGAATGTATGATACCTCTGGTTACGATCTGGTTTCCCAGCATCAACAGCACAGTGATGAAGTAAACATGCTTAAGTTGTTGGAGTGACAAGATAATGAATGAAGCGTTCTCCGTAGAATCGGCGAAGAAAGGAACGTTAGGAAAATACTGGCAAGAAGAAAGTTCGGAATGACAGGACATGTGTTACGACATCAAGGAATGACTTACAAGTTACTAGAGGGACATGTAGGAGATAAAAATAGCTGGAAAAGACAGAGATTGGAGATTCGAGCCTCACTTTTCATTTTACGATGCTTCTTCCCTGATCGGTATTATAGAATCAAGGCACAATTTCTTGTTTTTTTTGCATTTAATTTCTTATATTTTTATATGAACATACAGCGATGGGTAAAAACTTCATAACACCGCACACCGCGAGACTGAATGCCACTTCACTGCATTGAGGACTTATAAGCAAGAAAAGCGTAGGAGCAGAGGGGGGGACAATATGGAATCATTGCACCGACGATACGGGCCACAAGTGGTGAAATCCACCGATATAAGCGACTTTGACAAAGCGATGATTGTTATGAACTGGGGCCTGGTAACGAAGATATTGGAAACAGCGAAGCAGGACTGCTGCTGTAAGATCAGGAGAACGGGCTGGCCAATTAATGCGTCCTCCACGTTCTATGAAACGCCCGTCGAACATCCTGTCAAGGGTCAGCCTAGTGTTAATTGCGGAATGTCCCACTGGAAACGTGTCGACGTATGTGGTATCAGCATGATGGTGCACCTGCATATCCCGCAATTAACACTAGCCTGACCCTTGACAGGATGTTCCACGGGCGTTTCATAGGACGTGGAGGACGCATTAATTGGTCAGCCCGTTCTCCTGATCTTACACCTCTGGACTTTCCTGTGGGGTACGTTAAAGGAGAGTGTGTACCGTGACGTGCCTACAACCCCAGAGGATATGAAACAACGTATTGTGGCAGCCTGCGGCGACATTACACCAGATGTACTGCTGCGTGTACGACATTCATTACGCCAGAAATTGCAATTGTGCGCAGCAAATGATGGCCACCACATTGAACATCTATTGGCCTGACATGTCGGGACACACTCTATTCCACTCCGTAATTGAAACCGGAAACACGTGTGTACGTGTACCTCACTCCTCATGGTAATGTACATGTGCGTCAGGGAAAAAGACCAATAAAAAGGTGTTAGCGTGTGGACGTAATGTGCTGTTCCAGTCTCTTCCGTACCTAAGGTCCATCACCGTTCCCTTTGGATCCCTACGTAATTCGGTGCTCTCCGATACACACCATCGAACAGCAGAGGAGTGGTACTCAAGCGTCAACTTCAGGTTACAATATCTCCGGATGTAATTAACATTTTACAATGCAACAAACGGCACTGATTACGTATTTGTTTATATGTTCAGATGTGCTAACAAAACTAACGGGGTTCCATTTAAAAAAACGTAGGTTTGTGTTAAAAAACATACTTCCGTGCATTTTTTTATGGTTTGTGTTAAACAATTACACTAGCCCCTCTCCTCACGTTCGGTCTGTGGAATCGGTTCGTCAGTATTTGATGTCGTTTACGAAATATATCCATCGGTAACGTTAGGTGACTCACCCTGTATAAGGTGCAACAAAAATATTATGACGAACTTCAAGGGCTTGTGGAGAGTATCTCGAGGAACAAATTGCCAATGGAGCTCTCTTGCCCGGACCCGTCATCCAATTGCAACACAAAGGAGATGGCATTCTGTTGGACCAGGAAATTTGCGTTGTAACTCTGACGCCTCTTCCTCCGTTGCGATTATCGGTCTATGCAGTGCTATTGTGGCAGGAATTGCCACATTACGCGCCACTTAACCTCCTGAGCGCTGCAAGCTCAAGTGCGACGAACTGGGTCTGCGGTCCATCAACGTCTTGGCTGCCGTTTGCTGTGGTATGGGTGCCTAGAGGCAAGCGTTTTCTACTATAGCTACAACTTTCTGTAGCCTCGTTGAATGGAGTTCCCAGACGTGGCATTCCGTCCTCAACTTGATCTTTAAGTCTCCCTGCACAACCACTTGAAGATTTTCGGTATACTTTTGTTATATCCCGGGTACACAGTAAACCAGAAATGGCCTTATGACACTCCCTTGGTGTTATCCTGAAGTCACTTCTATGCCAGTTGATTTCATACTATTAAGAACGACGAGTTGTCTTATTTTCGCTCAACGCAATCGATGTTTTTCGAAAGCCTGTAACTGTGAAGTTAATGATTCAATAACTAAACATTTCACCAGTTATCAACTGGTCACAAAGCCCGTCCGATAATCGATATGCTAGTTTTTTACTCAGGAAGCGACAGTGCGGAAATGCATCGCGTGATTTCAGTCGAGAAACATAGCGTCAACATGGGCTCCAATATCTATTGCCTTTCTGATCTTGCGGACGAAATGAGCTAGTTGAATTTTACATTCTGGCGACTGCACGCTGGTTCCTACACAGAAGATTTGCTTTCTCCAAGAACGTCGTAATATGTATTAGCTGGGGTAAGTCAGGTTAAGAGCACACACTTTTGCCCATTCGTTGTTGCTGGCTGCGTATATATGGCCATAGCTTCATTTCCGTGTATTTCCCAACTGTGGTCATCTGGAAAATTTTGCTCGGCTCGGCTACTCTGTTCTTTTTTTTCTGGGACCTGCTCTCTTGTGGAAGCAGTGCCTCAGTCTGTTTCTGAATTTCTGACAAAGAGGGATCTTTCAACCATCCACATCTCGAAAGAGTCCAAATCAGTTCCCGAGACTACGTCTGATTGTGTGTCTTGCCCGAACATTTAGTTTTTAATCACAGAATCGTTTACACTAGTAGCTGCATAGGAAACAAACTTCTTTATCTACAGTTCACGATAATTTCATACGCCGATGTGTTACAGATGTCACTTATCAGTAACTAATCATTTTAGTCAGTTTTTTACTGGAAGAACAATACTGCGAAAGCTACCTTCCTTTCAGATATGGCATACCTCATGCTAAATCTTGCAGTGAAATAAAACATTCCATTTTGTTTCCAATCTTGCCTCTGTCATGGATGTGTGTGATGTCCTTAGGTTAGTTAGGTTTAAGTAGTTCTAAGTTCTGAGGGACTGATGACCTCAGACGTTAAGTCCCATAGTGCTCAGATCCATTTGAACCAGCCCCCATCGGACGTTCGAGTCCTTCTTCGGGCATGGTTGTGTGTGTTGTCTTTAGCATATGTTAGCTTAAGTTAGATTAAGTAGTGTGTAAGCCTAGGGACCTATGACCTCAGCAGTTTGCTCCCATAGTCTTTACCACAAATTTCCAATTTGGATCGTTAGCACGTTAAATGGAGGTGCTCTACTAGTGTTTCTTTTGTTTTAAATTTCGTTTCGACATGTTAGGTTATCAAATGGTAACAAATACCTGAAACAACTTTCCATTGCACCGACCTATCAAATCGACAATTGCTTTACAACAAAATTAATGCTAATGACAAAAATGTTTGAATGTCTTTCATTTTTAACAAGACACAAACGTCGATGTAAACGAGTCTTTTATTTCTATTTTATCCCCAGGTATCATCGAGAAGCTCGATTACATCAAGGACCTCGGCGTGGCAGCGATATGGCTGTCCCCTATCTACAAATCGCCCATGGCGGACAACGGCTACGACATCGCAGATTTCAGAAAGACAGACCCAATGTTCGGCACTATGAAAGACTTTGTCAGATTACTGGGTGAGGCTCACAGAAGAGGTACGGAAAAATTTTCTGCCCACACTGTGAACCCATAATATCACGACTACTCTTCAATGGCTGGAATGAATACTTCTTATTAATTATAGACAGTAGCATCTCTAACAAAAATGTGTGACAAACAGCTGGTCCATTTAATTAGGGACACTTCAGCGAAGAGCAAATTAATGGAATGTTCATGACCGACTTTTGGAGTCATTTAGTCAAAGAAGTCATATACAATTGAGACAATAGTTGTTGAATTCCCCAGTTCTTTTTGCAATGAGATGTTTGTGCAAGACACACCTGATGTGAAATAATGTCATAGCTCAAGGCAAAGCGCAGCAAATGAACAAACACTAACCATAGACTATCGTTATTTACAAAAGATGTTCTCGATTTTAGTACATCAGATAACACCTAAAATATTTTATTCATTTCGTTTTTGGGGTTTAGTACCCTTATAGGATCACTCTCTGTCCGGTTGTTAAAAACCATTTTTCTCAGGAACGGGTGGACGTATCAAGTTGAAAGTTACATTACATACTAAGTTGTTCCTCGGCGGTGTAATAAACGTTAGCTTGTAAGTCAATGCAGTCAGAAGGCACGGCCATTTATATTACATGTTTTGATACTCGAAAACTCTCTCATCAAAGCCTGTAGGGTACTTCCCGTTGACGTTGAACCTCGAAATTTGACAAGACGCAAGCTTTCATAGTACAGCGGCCGCCTGCTCCCTGTGTGACTTAACGTCACATTTACATCGCTGAAATTAAAAATTCACAAACATTTTGGAATCACTGTGACCGACACCCCGCCAGTATTAATGTCGATAACGGGCAAAAATTGTGGAGATTATCGATTCCCGTAATGGATGAACTGTCTGTATACACAAGTAAGTTTGTACGTAACCATCACTGTGCGAAACCTACTCGCATCTGGCCAGATTTTTCTGTGTCCAACTGCCGCTAATTCAGCATAAAATTTGATGCAGTGCGTCGTTTCATCATTTAATTTAATTCTTTTTTTGTCTTGTTCACATTTGGATTTATATTTTAAACAGATGTTTTTCTGATTGGAGCCTGGTATTGTATCCGATCTGTTTTACCTGTCACGCCACAATTTTTTGTGGAATTCGTAAATTATCTTCTAACTTTCCAGTAAGAAACCAATTTTCTTGACAGGCGTAAACACAACACCTACTTAATCCCATCGAAAGATTTTCTCAAATCAAGGAAACATGTAGCGTCCACTTGTTCGTTTCGAACCTTCTTTCCAGAATTATGAAGGTATTTTAAATCTGCCTTCGTAATTACTGAAAATTGTGTATTTATATCACCAAACGCGTTTTATGGTCATTAAGCAGCTGTATATTGTGTGATAATGCGATAACTATTTTGTAGTTTTCTTAAACTGTCAGGATATATCAATTTTTAATTGTTTTCGTGACACGTATCTTTTACTGTTGTGATTCATATGTAACATTCCTGTTTAAGAAAGCCTGCAAATGTTGAGTGGTTCCTACTATATTTACATACGTTCATATGTACTTTATACCAAGTGACAAACGTCCCGTCAGTCTTTCTGATGTAGATTTTGTCACGGTCTCTGTCAGTCAGCTGGTAGATACCAAACTACTGGTGTCTTGTTTTGGTTTTACTTTAGAATGTGTTTCTGTATTGAATTATTCGTTTTGTATACATTGTTTATAGGCTGGTTTTTGAATATATGCTCTATTTTGTGTGTGAGGTTATTGTGGTAGACCATTGTGCTGCCTATATTATTTTTAACCCTATTTATAACTGTCTTTCAGTGTGCGAGCATGTATGTGTTGGTTTTTCTTTTTGTATCATGTTTCATGTCTATTTCGCCGTCAAGTTTATCTACAAGTGCTACTTTTCCCATTTTTAATGTTACTTGTTTTATAGCAGTTACCTCTTCTTGGAAATCAGAAGGTTTAGGAGGACTGTATTGAGCCTGTTTGACATGTATTTCACTGCGGTTTGTTAGTAGTTCTGGCGGTGGTTTGAGGATGCATTTATTATTGTGTATGTTGTGAGTTTTGTATGTATGTAAAAGGAGTCTTTGTGATTATCTTTTCTTGTGTGGTTTTACCAAGAAAATAGATTTGCTTTCTTGTTCTTCTTCTATTATAAACCTTACATCGTTAGGTATTGTATTTATAACTTTATGCAGTTGTTGAATCTTAGTCTATGGTTCATCTACAATGTACAATATGTCATCCAAGAAAACGACCCAGTAGCTTTTGTATTATATGTTCAAATATTAGTTCCTCTTAAAGATTGGTAAAGATATTGGCTAGTATTCCTGGAATATCTGAACCTACTCGTGATTGAAGTAAAAATAGTTTGCTTTTTTTTTTATTAACTATAGCAGTTATATTTTTTATTTACGTGTTTCTGAGGTAGCTGGTTGCAACCTCTTAAGGTTTTTAAATCGATGGTTCTTTTTTAACAAGGATGTATCTTTATATGCTTTCTACATAAAAAAAGGCACTATCGCTATCTGTGGGATTTTTAAATCTCTTACGTGTGCTATTAGCAGAATGGCATTTTTAATTGTCCTCTCATTTTCAAGTTGACAGTACTAAATGAACAGGGATTACGTTTGTTTTGCTGGTGGGTAGCTGAAGGCTGTTCTAAAATTTGCTATTTGTCCGATGGGATTATGTTTCTTGGGTATTTTTAGCTGGCATCTCTCGATTGGTGCCTTAGGTTTTTTTTAAGCCTTTGTACCTCTCTTTCTGAAATTATGTGGGTTATGTTTTTGAGTGTGTTTGAAATGAGTTTGTTGGATTGTGTGATTATATAAATATATTTTATTTTACTTCCTTACTTACGAACCCCACAATTAAATTTACTTTAGAGGAGGAACTGCCTTCGTATTGCATACATTATATTTATGCATATACATGTAATTGGACACCTGAATACTTCACACCATAAGATAGTGCCTGCACACTAAAACTGTAATTTTACATGTCATTAATTAGTTTATTACTGGTTTCAAAACTTTTTATATTTTTATGTACTAATAACTACAAGGTATTATTCTGATTGTAGTTCTTAGGCACAAGTGCTCCAACACAACAAATGAATACATCAACTGTCCAGATAATTCCATCTCTGAGATTGATTCTAAATAAATAGTTTTGTTTTTGCTACAGGCAGAAGTCTTTCTCATTATGTACACATGATTTTTTACTTTTTTAACTTTCTCTGTCAATTTTTTCAAATATATATGCAATGTATTCTCTCGTGCTCAAGACTTTTGAGGATGGTGAGTCACACTGCAATTTTACCTTTTCTGATTTTGCTAATGTAGTGTGACGTCTTTCTTGATTTTACAAGAATATAGCTACAGTAAAATAATTATTGACGCTCATGGGCCACAAATTACCTTGACTCAAACACCTTTTCTGAAAAGTATAAATAAATTTAGAGCAGCAAAAATATCCAGGCATGACTAACATTCAGTTTACATACAGTTGCTGTTTTTTAGTCTTACTTGCAATGCAAGATATATAAGCCTATGGGTGCAACGATTTATTAAATAGAAAAGTGCATAAAACAATTAGATGTGCTCTGCATCCACAAAATTATATTAAGTAATGAATCATTAGTCACCATAATTCAGTAATAAGCCACACTCTTCCATCTTTCATAGCTCACGCATCAGTTCCTCCGTTATAATAAATGCCTTGCATTATTTCAAGAACTTTAATCAGTTGGGATAAGACCTTTTTTCACTGTTTTCACTAACCGTTTGTGTTTGAGCCGTTCAGGTCCTCACCTCCATTCATCCAATGTCCAGAAATCTCACACCATTAGTTTCTCTCTCTCACTACCCACTACTCAGACCTCCCTTCGACTGTCCATTCCTCTGATTTTACGCAGATATCAGTCTCTGAGAAAGCAGTCACACAACAGAAAATATACATGTACAACACTTACATCCGTATAAATTTACATATTCGGAGTACTTGGTTTACTTTCTCGTGTCCGGAGCTGTAAATTTTTTGGCACAGTACTGGGCTAAGTGAAAAGCTTCCGGCGGGCTTAGCCAGAGGTCATGTAGGGAGCAATGTGCAGGATAATTTCGTTACGTTAGGAGGCGTTCCATATTTTGAATTTTTTCACAGTTGCTCTTATTGTCATCCGCTTATAATAGGATCCATTTTATAAGATTGGTTTTGCTAGAGGCTACACAAGTTCTGATACGGTTTATCGTTTTCCATGACCTGTAATGTAATTCAGCACCAGTTGGTGGATGTTCGGAAATAGGGTAGCCGACAGGGGATTCATCCAAAGTGTAACTGAGGAACCAATATCTTTATTTTAGTCTTCTTAATCCATAAAGGCCGTCGTGTAGTGGATGGCGCTCATCGAATATCTATTTGAAGTGCTGAATATGTTCATGAGCTACCCTATGAGATTTGGGACTGCTGAAACCTGAAGCTTGGTAGAGATCTTCCAGAGAAGCGGACTTCATGCTTCCTGTGACTAGCCTACAGGTTTCATTAAGGCTTATGTAGATCTTCTTTGCCTATCTAAAACAGAAAGGGCACGCATACTCAGCTGCGGGAAAGCAAAGTGTTAAAGCTGTGGTTCTAAGCGCAGTAGGTTTGGCTCCCCGCTTACTGCTAGTTAGTTTTCTAAACATATTGCTCCTTGCAGCTACATTATTTCGGGTTTTGTCACATTGATGTTTGTGTGTTAGGGACCCGTCAAGCATGACTTCGAGGTATGTCGACAGGTCTGTGTGCTCAAGGGTAGACGCACTCCATTTAACGCACAGCTTTCTAAATGCTAGGCGTGTGTGCAGATGAAAAGCGCAAAATTTCGTTTCATTTGGATTTGGTTTGAGAGTTGTCATCGCAGTATGTTAACATTGCTTGTAGGTTATTCTCCAACTTTACCTCTACTTCCTCAAAGGTTCTTCCTTACGCTGTGATAGCCAGATCGTCAGCATAAGGAAAATGTCGCTTATCTTTGGGTAATGGCTGATAGTTCGTATATATGTTGAACATGATGGGGGCTAGAACACTTCCCTGAGCAAGGCCGTTTTTTCTGCTTCCTCCAGCGACTTTTTCTCCCTTGTAGAGTGACGTAGAATGTCGGTGTTTCAGCAAGGATTCTTTAATTTTTGCTAATTGATGGTCCCTATTAATATCATAGATTTTGCTTGGCAGTTTTCGGTAGTTTACTGTATCGTAGGTGGCGCTTAGATGGACCAGAGGCAAACCCGATATTAATTTATTTTTGTATTTTTGTATCCCTCCACTATAAACTCCGTGAGTGGCAAGATGTGGCCAGTACAAGATGTACCTGGCAAGAAACCAGCTTGCTGCGGGATTAACTTTGAATCAATGATGTTATTGATTCGATTGATTATCAGCCTTTCAGAGAATTTTAAACGGTGACATAGAAGGGCTGATAGCTGCTTGGTGAGTCGGGTTCTTTTCCTTGTTTTACAAGTGCTCTTACCTTGGACGTCCTCCATAGTTTAGGGATTATGAACGTTTCTCGGCAGTGTTTAAATAGGCTTAAAACTCAATTTTTGGAATTCGGTTCCACACACACGTCATGAACACCATAGCGTTTATGCCCTCATTCAGTTCTTTCATTATGAAATGAGAGGAGAAGTTGTAGGTTTCTATGGTAATATCACATTGTACCTTGCTTTTCTCGTGTTTTTTTGCTGGGATTGCCATTTAGTAGTAGTTGATGCGCAGCCCTATTAGGTCTCGCTCTGGCCATTTCTCTTCTTTCTTTCGGGTCGTCAGAACTTTCTGATCTGAGTTCATGCAATATTGCTGCTACGTGACGTGTCCGCTTTCTCCAAGGTTTCGACACATTTCTTTTGCCTTGTTCCACTTCCTGCTCTTATAAGATTTGTGCCACAAGCTATTGTCTCGTCACTGACAGGATCTTTTGAGTACCATTAATCATATTTCGCTAAAATGTTATTGGTACCCTCAGAGAGTACTGATATGAAGTTCTGTCTACAGCCTCTTGGGATGTGGTTTTTTGACACTTTACAGAGACTTTGTACAGAAAGTGTGTAGTCTTCGGGTACGGGATTGATGTTGTTGATTTACTCGTTTAATCCCGTGGAGAAATCCGTCCTTCTGGCTTTTTAAAACGGAACCTTCTTCGAAAGGGCCTGTTAACAGATTTGAGTTCCGAGAAGATCTGAATTGCAAAGGGTGTATGTTGAGCTTTTGGAAGAGTTTTATATACACTACTGGCCATTAAAATTACTGCACCAAGAAGAAATGCAGATGATAAACAGTTATTCATTGGACAAATATATTATACTAGAACTGACATGTGATTACATTTTCACGCAATTTGGGTGGATAGATCCTGACAAATCAGTACCCAGAACAACCACCTCTGGCCGTAATAACGGCCTTGATACGCCTGGGCATTGAGTCAAACAGAGCTTGGATAGCGTGTACAGGTACAGCTGCCCATGCAGCTTCAACACGATACCACAGTTCATCAAGAGTAGGGACTGCCGTATTGAGACGGGCCAGTTGCTCGGCCATTTTGACCAGACGTTTTCATTGGTGAGAGATCTGAAGCCTGTGCTGGTCAGGGCAGCAGTCGAACATTTTCTGTATCCAGAAAGGCCCGTACAGGGCAACATGCGGTCGTGCATTATCCTTCTGAAATGTAGGGTGTCAAAGGGATCGAATAAAGGGAGAGCCACGGGTCGTAACACATCTGAAATGTAACGTCCACTGTTCAAAGTGCCGTCAATGCGAACAAGAGGTGACCGAGAAGTGTAACCAATGGCACCCTATACCATTACGCCGGGTGATACGCCAGTATGGCGATGACGAATACACGCTTCCAATGTGGGTTCACCGCGATGTCGCCAAACACGGATGCGACCATCATGATGCTGTAAACAAAACCTGGATTCATCCGAAAAAATGACGTTTTGCCATTCGTGCACCCAGGTTCGTCGTTGAGTACACCATCGCAGGCGGTCCTGTCTGTGATGCAGCGTCAAGGGTAACCGCAGCCATGGTCTCCGAGCTGATAGTCCATACTGCTACAAACGTCGTCGAACTGTTCGTGCAGATGGTTGTTGTCTTGTAAACGTCCCCATCTGTTAACTCAGGGATCGAGACGTGGCTGCACGATCCTTTACAGGCATGCGGATAAGATGCTGTCATCTGGACTGCTAGTGATGCGAGGCCGTTGGGATCGAGCACGGCGTTCCGTATTACCCTCCTGAACCCACCGATACCATATTCTGCTAACGGTCATTGGATCTCGACCAACGCGAGCAGCAATGTCGCGATACGATAAACCGCAATCGCGATAGGCTACAATCCGACCTTTATCAAAGTCGGAAACGTGATGGTACGCATTTCTTCTCCTTACACGAGGCATCACAACAACATTTCACCAGGCAACGCCGGTTAACTGCTGTTTGTATATGGGAAATCGGTTGGAAACTTTCCTCATGTCAGCACGTTGTATGTGTCGCCACCGGCGCCAGCCTTATGTGAATGCTCTGAAAAGCTAATCATTTGCATATCACAGCATCTTCTTCCTGTCGGTTAAATTTCACGTCTTTAGCACGTCATCTTCGCGGCGTAGCAATTTCAGTGGCCAGTAGTGTACATTTATAACACATCAGTGTTGGATGATGCTGCTAACAAAGCACTTGTCAGGGTTGTAGCCTCTTTTTCATATTTTGCTCATGAAGGAGTAAGGCAGCTTTGAGTCATGTAGGAGAAAAAAGTTATTCAATTGGATCTATTCTTCTAGCTTTTGGTCATTGTGATCAGTTTCGTGGTATCACCAATTTATGCTGTGGCAGTTGAAGTAACTTAGTATAAACCGTGTCTTTTGGTTTCTGAAATTGCCTGGCATAATAAGCTTAAGTTTTTCAACTAGGGGCTTATATACGGATATTACTATCAAGGTTCCGCGTTCGATAGTTTAGTTAAGATCTCTGTGCCATTCACTACTGTTTTCCCTGTAGAAGTTAAGGGGCTCCGGAAAGGCTCAAAATCATGAAAAGTTCAGTTTTTACTTTTTCGCGTTTTCTGAATCTGCAGAATAGATATATAATTTATTCAATTCCGAAGACTACAACTATTTTTAAATTTTTTTTGAAATGTGTTCTACATGGGCGTCACCCACTGTGGCGCTGTTAAACTGCTGTCAAATGGTGTTATTATTAACGTCCGTGTTCATGAGGTACATTTTAGTGATGTGAGATAAAGTATGTGGCTAACCTGTGATGGTTCAATATATATCGCTGGTGTGATTGTCGATTGTTTCATGTTTATTTACTCTGTCGTTATCTCGAAAATATTCGTAATTAATTCTGTTTCTTGAGTCTCTGTTTTGTTGAAGTATAATAATGAGTAAAAGTAAAGTTATTAGAAATCCTCTGAAGGCTTTTAAGAAAAGGAGAAATGTTGGAAAGCCAAAGGTATGTGTTATTACTGTAAACAATAAAGACGATAACCAAGTGAGTGAACCTAACCTCTCAAGTACACCTGCCCTTAGCAGTCAAAGTGGGAAAGAAAATACTTCACAGAAGAAGCTTGGTTCAATGAGTGAAAACTATGAATGTTTTATGGGCGAATCGGATGTGAATGAAATATTTGATATGTCGGTTCTCAAAGGAATTTTTTCAAACTGTGTAAGATGTATTCATTGTAGTGAAGTTGGTCTGGAACTCTCCATAATAAAGCACGTAGGACTTGCTAGTGAAATACAACTGAAATGTCATAAGTGTTCATACATGACCACCTTTTGGAACAGTGTTGCAGTAACTGCAACTGAAGAAAATGGTAGCAAAATCTACGAACACAACAACGAGCGATGCTTGCTTTAGACAAGGAACGGCTTCGGGCTGCAGACAGGGCTGTAAAGAGTCTAGAAATACAAGCAAGAGTAAACAGGAGGAGGAACAAGAGGAAGCTGGAGGAGGAGTTTGCAGAGGATGAAGATAATCCATCCTATGGACCTGGAATGCACTAAAAAGTTAATCCAATCTTTGTCGCTCGATTCCCAAAACTTTTATTTTCTCAAAATGGTTCAAATGGCTCTGAGCACTATGGGACTCAACTGCTGTGGTTATCAGTCCCCTAGAACTTAGAACTACTTAAACCTAACTAACCTAAGGACATCACACACATCCATGCCCGAGGCAGGATTCGAACCTGCGACCGTAGCGGTCGCACGGTTCCGGACTGCGCGCCTAGAACCGCGAGACCACCGCGGCCGGCCTTTATTTTCTCATACTAATTACATGTTTTCTAAGGATCTCCAAACATATTTGTTTAAAACTTTCAGTAAATGTTACACAGTACCTTCTGCATAATTTAACACAGCCTTTTTCCAAAAAATTGTATATTTTTGAATATATAAATAAAAAATTGCTAAAAAATGTTGTGAATTTTCATTACAATTGAAAAAAAATCATCTTTAATAACTGAACTAAAATTTTGTAAAATCCCTGTGTTAAGTTGTAGCCCATATCCCAATAAATAATCTGTAAAAAGTTCAACTTCCTACCTCAAATACTTTGTGAGGAAAGATGTAATTTATAAGCGTTATTTTAACATTGCAAGTATAGGGCGTTCCGGAGCCCCTTAAGGCCAGGTAAGATCTAATGAAAGCTGCACCATCATCCTCCGGCTATGATACCTTTGTATCTATATGCATCCTATTAATATGGGGATGATGTGCTGATTCATCTTTGTAGACACAGTACATCCCATTTATGCATTTGGTATAGCTGCGAAGTTGTGTCTTGTTTGTTCTTGGTTATTCCCTCGCCATTCAAACTAGCAGTAGTCAGAGATGGCCCTAAGAAGTGCTCTTTATTTGATTTTCTCTGGTGATGGGAGGATTGGCCTGTGCCCTCATGCACTTCGTTTCCAGGGAGTCCCGGCATTTCCTAGTCTCATGGTGGCGTCGAGTGAAAACGCACACTTGGAGGCTCCTGTCGCCCTCTCCACAAGAATGCCAAGAATACCCTTATTACAGGTGGATTTTAATCTTTTTACGTTGTTTCTGATGATAAAGTCGTTTGTGTACACTTTTGTTCCCACGAGTACTACGGTACTTTCTTTGTCTGATTTTGTTACAGTAGTACAGTATTCGCTGCTTTTAGTTTTTTATTTAGATATTTAAAATTAGGTTAATGACCATTATTTCAGAGTTCATTATTTTCTTTTCTAATCTATGTTAGTAGACATGTTTTTAATTTTTTCATTTGTTAATTCTCTAGTTACCCCTTTATTTACATTCCTGCTATCATGTATTTCTTTTGTGGTGAGAATATACTTAAACTCTATAGTGAGAGCTTCTGTCCGTTGTTTGTTCATTTGCTTCAGAGTCAACATCATGTTTTAAACCTGTTTTTTTGTTTATTATCGCTTGGTGTTATGCTTGTAAGATTGATAAGCCTTGAATAGAAATAATGTGTGTGTGTGTGTGTGTGTGTGTGTGTGTGTGTGTGTGTGTGTGTGATTCTGTGTTTCTTGTTTTGAGGTTTTGTATAGAGCGTTTTGAGGACTGTAATTTTTGGTGTTATAACGATCCTCCACTATAATTGGTCCTGTATGTTTAATATTCTATCGCAATTGAATGTGAACTAAGTCTTGGCACTTGACACATCACTTCTCTGTGTTGCACATATTGCACATAACTGTCTCCATTTGTACTGAAGTGGCTGCATGTGTGAGAGGTCTATTTATGTGTTGTTACATCAAAGCAACACAGAAATTCTGAAAATATCCGCCTGTGTGTGTGTGTGTGTGTGTGTGTGTGTGTGTGTGTGTGTATCTGTGTTTCTTGTTTTGAGGTTTTGTATAGAGCGTTTTGCGGACTGTAATTTTTGGTGTTACAACGATCCTCCACTGTAATTGGTCCTGTATGTTTAATATTCTATCGCAATTGAATGTGAACTAAGTCTTGGCACTTGACACATCACTTCTCTGTGTTGCACATATTGCACATAACTGTCTCCATTTGTACTGAAGTGGCTGCATGTGTGAGAGGTCTATTTATGTGTTGTTACATCAAAGCAACACAGAAATTCTGAAAATATCCGCCTGTGTGTGTGTGTGTGTGTGTGTGTGTGTGTGTGTGTGTGTGTATCTGTGTTTCTTGTTTTGAGATTTTGTATAGAGCGTTTTGAGGACTGTAATTTTTGGTGTTACAACGATCCTCCACTATAATTGGTCCTGTATGTTTAATATTCTATCGCAATTGAATGTGAACTAAGTCTCGGCACTTGACACATCACTTCTCTGTGTTGCACATATTGCACATAACTGTCTCCATTTGTACTGAAGTGGCTGCATGTGTGAGAGGTCTATTTATGTGTTGTTACATCAAAGCAACACAGAAATACTGAAAATATCCACCATTTTCACGTCTTCAAGTGATGTTATCGTTCCTGCACAGGAGTAGCACGTAAGTCTTGAGTCATCTTGTGTGTTGGATTGGTTGTGGCTGTAGTAGTGCATAGCCGTGAGATACGAACATGAAGTCCTTGTGATTGGAAGACGGAGTAAAACTCCCTATACAGTCAGCCGAATTTACTTTTAAAACGTAAGAAAACACTGATGGAACGAATATTGTCTTATTAAATCTCCATTCAAAAGAGGTCGGCCAAGCATTAAAAGTTCATAGTCATACATGGAATACACAGCTCATTTTTTTTTTCAAATGCAGAGCGCATTTCAGTTAAAGGAGGCATCCAAATATAAATAAAAATACATTTTTATAAAATATGCTATTTATTTCGTTTAATGTGCATTTATGTGAGAAACCGTCAACACGATGGCAATGAATGCAAAGGTAAAGAGCAGTTATGTGTAACTGTGATCTTGGTATCAATTTTAGGATCGCGTAACGAATATTTCCAATGGTTAAGCGAAGACCATATCACGAAGTGCTAATGGAAGTAGACTCTAAAGAACAGATGCAAAGTGCGTCCTGCAAATCAAGCAAGTAAGTGCGGTCATGAGTTACTGAAACGACTTCTTTAGCGAAGTTAAAAAATACCGCAATCCCTGAACTATTTCACGGAAGAGCGTTGTTGGCCAGATCTCACCAAATAAACGTCCGGTGCTCGGTCGCGAGAGCGCCAAGTGTAAGCTGCAGTTAATAGTATACTAGACCCATCTTCTCATCTGCGGCCCACGAGGACGCCAACAGAACAGTCAGTCACGAAGGCAAAAGGCAGAGAATGTCAGAAAAGAAATACTACCTTCTCACTGAAGTTTTGGAACAGTTCCAAGTTATCCAGCAATGACGATAATGGTTCCGAGCTCCATCCAATCTCTAGCCAAGTTTTTCCGAGACTACGACCGCCGCCCCAGTGAAATTTCAAGATTTCGGTAGAACGCCAGCAAGAGTGAGACATTTTGTTTAATTTGTCGGCAGGGGGATGGCAAGAACTAACCATATTTTTAGCCACGTTTCAGAGCAACCATTGAGAGGCTGTGTCTTGTGGCTCCCATAGAAATCTTCCAACCATCGCTTTCTTTTAGTAATGGAGGCATTCCTCCACGTAGGCATCGCGCCTTTGCACGAGGGCTTTCAAGCTGCCTGCGTGCGTGTCAATTCAGTTTGTGTTAACATGGCCAGCCCCATGGGAGATTGGGGCGTGGGGTGGGGGCGAGTGCACTGGTGAAGGCTACATCAGTCCTAAAGACCAATTAAAGCTACACATTTATGGCTGTGGCAAAGATCCCTCCACTGTCTCTCTCTCTGCTTCGGCTGCTGTGCTAAAGAAACTGAAAAATTCAGCTTCTCAGAAGCCGAAGTGGACAGCTAGCTTCACCACAGCCAACATCTGGAATTATATGTGCATTTTCAAATGCTGATACGAATTATCAAAAGAACATCTCAGACACCAGTTCATATGTTAATGGGGCTGAGGGGTACTATTAGGGCATAAAAATGTGAATAAAATAGGTAGAGTGGTGCAACATGAAAAGTTAAACCACCTTACACACTGTACTTTCTGTGAGGCTGTCGTGGAACTACTAACGAACTTGCTAAGGCTCGCTTCTACTACATAAATAATCCTAAAGTTTGTGTGGGATGCAATGGTTTTTTTTAATGTCACTTCATTCACGTAAAGATGAAAAATTATTATACAACAAATTGTTGTGTACATGTTTCCGGGTAGTCAGCACGTACACAACTTTCCCACTAGAGCGCGCCCCGCTAAGCACAACAGCGCAGGCGCAGCGCTCGTCCATCTCCGCACTACGAGATGGTGCTGTCTAAGAGACGGACCAAATTCTGCTTCCCCCGACCCGCGTATTAATTTGTCTCGCAGCCAATGAGATTGCTGCTAACGTAGAACCTTTTCTCCTCACGGATCACGGTCGCGCAGTGATACCTGGACGCTCGAGGTATTATAACGAGTGTACAGACCTCGGAATAGTCAGTCTGCATCAGTCTGCATTAGTCTGCAGTCAAGTTTCAGTCTGCGCCTAATAAGATTACCATATTCCTGTACATAGCCGTGAAGATAAACGAATAGACACTTTTGTCAAGTATCAGTGATATGTGAGAATAAGATTAACGTACCAAGACCAAAGGAACTTCAGATTGTCAATTGTAATTAGCATCCAGAACCAAGTTAAGTTATTTTTATGATTGTTATTATTTTAATAAATGTGTGTGAAAATTAATCAAGTTCTGTTTAAAGTTGGTCACCGTCAATCTGCTACTCTAAGCCTGCAAGTGGCATTTCTATCGTCTGACCTAACGGCAGAAGATGGACACGCCACAATAAGACCACGAGATATATTGCTGACACTCGCCTACTTCATTAGAGCGACAAGTCAAATAATCTGATGGTGTCTGTACCGTAAGTCTTACAGTACGCACACCACACAGATGTACACCTATAAAAGTCACAGCGATGGCTGATCGTCCATATTATACACAGATACAACTCTTGCACATAAACATACATTGGAGAAACTGTTATAGATGTTACACGAATCAAATTGGACGTCTGAAGCTCTATTGCAATCTGCTTTGTTCACAGGATTGCTATTTTTTACATACACTGAAATCCATTCGTCAGTACTGTTCGCCTCACCTTAAGAATTGGCTAACGCCAAATTAAGAACTATATTGTGCACCCCCACCGACAAAGACTGACTGGGAGAGCGTTAATCACCCCCCCGCGGGGACGTCACTCGGGATGACACGTGAACTGATTGACCTCTGTCCGCCACCGTAGTTGAGTGAACTGCGCGCCAGTTTGTCAAGCCGGGGGGCTCAGGTTCGATTCTCGGTTGGGTTGGAGATTTCCTCCACTCAGAGACTGGGTGTTTGTGTCGTCTTCATCATCATCATTTCATCATCATCGAGGTGTAAGTCGCCCAAAATCGCCTCACCTCAAAAGACTTGCACCAGGCGACCAGGTCTACCCGCTGGGAGGCCCTCGCCAAACGACATTTCATTTCATTGACCTCTATCCCGTTATTCAGTTGTTCTTTACAATAAACAATAAAAATCAAATCTTGACTGTGTGCTGATAATTTTAAACGAAACTGGAATTATGTTTTAGTAATGTAAAATAGACTAAAAGATGCGTTTTGGCTCGCTGGACCGAGGTAATCCATATTCAGTCACAGCATCCAATCATTTTAGAAGATAATTCAGCTGTTCACGAAAGGTATGCTCGAGGAACCATTTGTTGTTCGCGTCACACTCCACTTTAAGACGTCATGCAGGTAATGCACTTCGCTCAACTGCGAAATGAAGTGTGAGCATAAATCTAACGGCTCCCAGAGTGAGAAACGTTGCCCTGTGCTGTAGTCAGTTTCATCTACTGCCTTCTTTCCAGCAACACACATAAGGCTGGAATCCCTTCTCTTGACCCTGTACCTGTTCTGAAATTTCGTTTTATTTTTTCTTTTACAACATTCAATACTACTTTGAAGCCATGGGACACAACAACTGGAATATGTTTCACCATTTGTGTTCTGATAATTAATTCAGGTTACATTTCAACTGCCCGAAATTCAGACCACACGAATCAATAAGAATTGACAAACGGGACACATGCTACAGAGGCTGCCGTACCAAAACAGTATGTCTGTTTTTACCGACATGATCTTCGATAGTACGTCACAGCTAAATCTCATTCCATGACAGTCTGAAATGTCAGCAGTCGACCAAGTGTTCACCAACTGAATTTTCGTCAAATGAAGTTTAACACATCCAATGGGGAGCTCCATCTATTTCTGGCGGTTTCGTTGGACGCGTACGAGGACAGTTCTGTCATTGCTGCTTATGTGCTTCATATCATGGCTTTTTGTGTTTTGCAGGTATCCTAGTGATTTTAGACTTCGTTCCGAACCACACCAGTGACAAGCACGAGTGGTTCGTAGCTTCGAGCGATCCAACACACGAGAACCACGAAGTCTACAAAGACTATTATGTGTGGCTCGATGGCAAGGGCAATGGATCGTTGCCAAATAACTGGGTGAGTTACATGTCAACTGACCTACAACGTTCAGATTCTTACTTTTCTTAAGGCAAGCAATCAATCTGCAAATTGTAACATAAATTTTACGTTTTTAGGTATGTGAAACTTTCATTAATTTCTACTTTTATAGATTTATTCTAACAAAGATTTGTTTTATAATTAAGAAACATGGAATTGTGCTTGTGCAACTGGGCTACGGCTGCCTGTGTTATAGAATGGTTCCCGGACAACCGCTGCATACTCGACAGGAATCTATAGAAAGCACTGCAGCTAGGTATAGGAGCCATAGGTCTCACTGACGAATGAACTATTAGTCGAAACCGTGGAAGGCCACTTACCAATATGAATAAAGTGCCTCGCAATAAATTCCTCCACAGACGTTCAGACGCCTCATTGAAAGTGTTCCCAGCCGCGTTCAAACCATCATAAAGGTGCAAGATGGACACACCACAAAGTAATGTCCACTAACGTGTCTGAATACTTTCGAGCGAACATTTTCTCACTTCACTACACATATTAGTTATTTGAAAACAAACACTATAACGTGATTTTGTGCGACACCGCCTTTGTTTTTGTCTCAGCGGTTCTCTGGTACGGTGCCATTGTTCAAAATTTTGTGGAGAGCCTGACAGATAGTGCGAGATTGGTAGAAAGGAGAATCAGTAGCTGAATCTGTGAAGCGTGTTGAGTCACTCATTGAAAAGGCGAGAGTTTGGGCCCAGACCCACTTCCAATAGCAATCTGTGACACATTTTTTAACCATCACTTGTCCCGCGTGGGTACAAGCATTTCACCCACAAAATTAATCGAATGTTTGACATTAATAGAGTTGCTTGTTCCGTTGCAGAAAAATATGTTCGACGAGGGAAGCGCTTGGAAGTGGAGCCCGACGAGAAAGATGTACTACTTGCACCAGTTCCACGAGAAGCAGCCAGATCTGGACTACAGGAACCCAAATGTCCTCAGCGCCATGCAGGTAAGCAACGGATGATGGCGTCGAGCGTCTTTGGCAAGGCCGTACTTAAGAAATGTGCAGCACGCAACACTCCTTCCTTCTGCGAAGAACACTGCTCAGTAATACCATCGTTCTCGTTGCAATGCGCGCTGTTTGTCTCTCTGACACAATTACCTCGAGAACGGTTAAGAAAACACTAAACGGGTATACTCGAATTCATCTATTCCAATACTACGTCCATTTAACTGTCTTAATACAAATAGTATGTGCGATTCAAGAATCATAAAAGAAGTTTGTGTACATGGAAGAAGCCTGGAGCTACTGACAGGTTTCAGATATATTATATATAATGGTAAGACAGAGATTTAGGAACCAGGTTTTAAATTGGAAGACATTTCCAGGGGCAGATGTGGACTCTGACCTCAATCTATTGGTTATGAACTATAGATTAAAACTGAAGAAACTGCAAAAAAGAGGGAATTTAAGGAGATGGGACCTGGATAAACTGACTAAACCAGAGATTGTACAGAGTTTCAGGGAGAGCATTAGGGAACAATTGACAAGAATAGGGGAAAGAAATACAGTAGAAGAAGAATGGGTAGCTTTGAGGAATGAAGTAGTGAAGGCAGCAGAGGATCAAGTAGGTAAAAAGACGAGGGCTAGTAGAAATCCTTGCCTGACAGAAGATATATTGAATTTAATTGATGAAAGGAGAAAATATAAAAATCCAGTAAATGAAGCAGGCAGAAGGGAATACAAACGTCTCAAAAATGAGATCGACAGGAAGTGCAAAATAGCTAAGCAGTCATGGCTAGATGACAAATGTAAGGATGTAGAGGCTTATCTCACTGGGGGTAAGATAGATAATGCGTACAGGAACACCCAGTTCTAAGCAAAGAAGGGAAAGCAGGAAGGTGGAAGGAGTATACAGAGGGTCTAAACAACGGCGACGTACTTGAGGGCAATATTATGGAAACGGAAGATGATGCAGATGAAGATGAAATGAGAGAAACGATACTGCGTGAAGAGTTTGACAGAGCACTGAAAGACCTAAGTCGAAACAAGGCCCTGGGAGTAGACAACATTCCATTAGAACTAATGACAGCCTTGGGAGAGCCAGTCCTGACAAAACTCTACCATCTGGTGAGCAAAATGTATGAGACAGGCGAAATACCCTCAGACTTCAAGAAGAATATAATAATTCCAATCCCAAAGAAAGCAGGTGTTGACAGATGTGAAAATTACCGAACTATCAGTTTAATAAGTCACGGCTGCAAAATACTAACGCGAATTCTTTACAGACGAATGGAAAAACTGGTAGAATCCGACCTCGGGGAAGATCAGTTTGGATTCTGTAGAAATATTGGAACACATGAGGCAATACTGATCCTACGACTTATCTTAGAAGCTAGATTAAGAAAAGGCAAACCTACGTTTCTACCATTTGTAGACTTAGAGAAAGCTTTTGACAATGTTGACTGGAATACTCTCTTTCAAATTCTGGAAGTGGAAGGGGTAAAAAACAGGTAGCGAAAGGCTATTTACAGTTTGTACAGAAACCAGATGGCAGTTATAAGAGTCGAGGGACATGAAAGGAAAGCAGTGGTTGGGAAGGGAGTGAGACAGGGTTGTAGCCTCTCCCCAATGATATGCAATCTGTTTATTAAGCAAGCAGTAAAGGTAACAGAAGAAAAATTCGGAGTAGGTATTAAAATCCATGGAGAAGAAATAAAAACTTTGAGGTTCGCCGAAGACATTGTAATTCTGTCAGAGACAGCAAAGGACTTGGAAGAGCAGTTGAATGGAATGGACAGTGTCTTGAAAGGAGGATATAAGATGAACATCAACAAAAGCAAAACAAGGATAATGGAATGTAGTCTAATTAAGTCGGGTGATGCTGAGGGAATTAGATTAGGAAATGAGACACTTAAAGTAGTAAAGGAGTTTTGCTATTTTGGGAGCAAAATAACTGATGATGGTCAAAGTGGAGAGGATATAAACTGTAGACTGGCAATGGAAAGGAAAGCGTTTCTGAAGAAGAGAAATTTGTTAACATCGAGTATAGATTTAAGTGTCTGGAAGTCGTTTTTGAAAGTATTTGTATAGAGTGTAGCCATGTATGGAAGTGAAACATGGACGATAAATCGTTTGGACAAGAAGAGAATAGAAGCTTTCGAAATTTGGAGCTACAGAAGAATGCTGAAGATTAGATGGGTAGATCACATAACTAATGAGGAGTAGAATTGAGTAGAATTGGGGAGAAGAGGAGTTTGTGGCGCAACTTGAATAGAAGAAGGGATCGGTTGGTAGGACGTGTTATGTGGCATCAAGGGATCACCAATTTAGTTTTGGAGAGCAGCATGGAGGGTAAAAATCGTAGAGGGAGACCAAGAGATGAATACACTAAGCAGATCCAGAAGGACGTAGGCTGCAGCACGTACTGGTAGATGAAGAAGCTTGCACAGGATAGAGTAGCATGGGGAGCTGCATCAACCAGTCTCTGGACTGAAGACCACAACATCAACATGTTCCTTTTCATCAGCTATATTGGTTTAATTGTTCTTCGTTCCGCTAGTACTGATTTTGGCCCAATTGACAATCTTATTGTACATAGAAAACCCCAAATCCAACCAGTGTCCTGTCTTGTCAGCAACACTTTCTTCGGGGGAGCTTACATCTGCTCAAAATACGAACTCCGCGCCTTGCACACAGATATTCTCTGCGGTGACCTGGTACTCTTTTGGTTTGCAGAAGCCTTCTGTTTTATATTACGGCCTACGCGCGGTACTCATCTATACAGTTTTCAATAAAGCATGCACTTATGTCTCCCGTGGTTCTTTTCCACCACAGTCTATATCTCTCCGCTTCTGGGTATTTATGAGAATAACTGATGTTGTGCGAAATCTTCTCAGATCTGGTTTCAACTTATTTTTAATAACAGGTGGAAACGCTCTCCTGAAGAAGTAGTTTGGCCGTTCTAATTATCGTACGTTCACCGAATGCTATGAGTTTTCTGTTACCTTTGCTCCTATTACGACGAACAGGTTCAGTCTCCTTCTTCTTCTTCCTTAGCGTTTGTCCCACGTGCTGGTGGAGTCCGCTGTTTTGGCTCGTTGTCGCCACTTCTCGCGATCTTGTGCCTGATCAGGGTGAAGGCCTGAGGTCATGAGATCTTCATGCAGGATGTCAAGCCATCGCTACCTTGGTCGTCCTGTCGTTTCCCATTTACATTTAGGTTGAAACTAGTCTTAGCCATTGTTGTCTCGTCTGCTCTAAGGACATATCCGTACCAGCGTAGGCAACTTTCTCTCATTTTGTCTAGTATTCGTGCAACACCGTATAGCCTGCGTACTTAATTATTTGTGACGTGGACATGCAATGTTAACCCCGACGTCCACCTAAGCATTTTCGTCTCCATAACATCAAGTCTTTGCTCTACTTCCTTTGTTGAAGGCCAGCATTCAGCCCCATACAGTGCAACTGGGTGGATTACCGATCAGTATACTTTTGATTTGAGCCTGTTTTGAATTTTCTTGTCGCGCAGTACTCCAGTAACCGAACGCCATTTCAGCTACGCGCAGCTAAGTCGGTTGGAGATTTCTGCGCTGAGATTTCCATCGGCAGCAATTGTCGAGCCCAGGTACTTAAAAGTCATTGCTGTTGGGAGGTCAACACCATTGATTCTGATGGTTACGGAGGCATTTAAATATGTGGAAAGGTAACATGTTTTCATCACATTGATCCGTAGTCCTACATCTGCGAGGCGGTCATTCCACGCATGCAATTGAAGTTGTGGATCATTCTTATCTTCACTGGCCAGTAGCAAAGCATCAGCATACAGTAACGTCCAGGGTGAGATTTTCTGCAGATTTCTTGTGACGGTATCCATGACATTGATAAATAGGAGCGGTGACAGAGCAGATCCCTGATGAACTCCCCACAGAAATAGGGAAGTCGTCAGGTAGTCCGGCAGCTGACTGTAGCCGGCTCTTCGGGTTCTGGTAGAGCACTCTAATGCACCTAACGAACCCTTCAGGTACTCCATGGTCTCGCAGGGCAATCCAAATTAACGCGGCCGGCGGCTGTGGCCGAGCGGTTCTAGGCGCTTCAGTCCGGAACCGCGCTGCTACTACGGTCGCAGGTTCGAATCCTGCCTCGGGCATGGATATGTGTGATGTCCTTAGGTTAGTTAGGTTTAAGTAGTTCTAAGTCTAGGGGACGGATGAACTCAGATGTTAAGTCCCATAGTACTCAGAGCCATTTGAACCATTAGTCCTTCGAGAGATATTTTGTCTCCGACTTCCCAATATCCTACCAATAAAACCCACCATACACAGGCAGTAGTGTTGTGCTAACTACAATTGGCGATTTTAAACAGACACTTATTCCAGCTTTTGTTGGTCACAAAGCTGTCTGGGACCAGAGGCACACTGAGCATCATAACCACTCTGTGGAGGATAATATCAGATGTGATTAAGTTTGGAAATTTATTCCTCTGTTCTACGAAACGTATCGTTTACTCTTTTTTTATTAGAATATTAGCACAAAAATCTACAAGTGACAGGTGTAGTGCATGAAGTAGATATGGCTAAAATCTGATGAAATCTTGTCTCAGATTAAGTAGGCCTACAAATCCCTATTCAACAAAAATACGCAAATAACTTTCGATCGAATCTTCATATCTTAAACTATGTTGGTTCAGTGATATCTAAACTGGAAAATTTATTATGAGATTTGTAACTGTCTGAAAAAGTGATCTTGATATTTTTTGAGCTGTTGTTAGAACTGTTGAAATCAAATGCAGTGTGGACGATCTACATTCACACATAACCTCTTCTTGTTTGTCGTTGTCAGTAACTATAGTTTGACATGAGCAAACCATTATTACTGTCATCACATGTTGTGTAGAATATAGTTTTGGCTTTACACACTGAAAGTAATCCGTTCAACTAGCGATGTGAACAGCTGAAGGGTGTAAATCGCCACCGGAAAGCGAGAAGCCGCGCAAGCAGCAAGCAACGATGTGCCAATAGCAGGGCTGCAAAGTAACGTAACAAGGCCCCCAGCGAGCAGTGCAGGATGTGGTGTGCCAGTAAAGAGCAGCAAGATGCCAGCAGCGAGGCTGCAGCGTAAACATAGCCTTACCGGCGCATTTAAACTACACCATCGTTATTTGGCTTGCTGCTAATTACTGCCGCCGGGATGACCGAGCGGTTCTAGGCGCTGCAGTCTAGAACCGCGCGACCGCTACAGTTGCAGGTACGAATCCTGCCTCGGGCATGGATGTGTGTGATGCCCATAGGTTAGTTAAGTTTAAGTAGTTCTAAGTTCTAGGGGACTGATTGGTGACCTTAGAAGTTAAGTCCCATAGTGCTCAGAGCCATTTGAACCTTTTTTTGCTAATTACTTTCCTCGCCAGGCGACGATATCAAGTTGGTTTGTATTTGGGGCAGAGACCATCGCTGGCCATCCGGAAACGAGAGCTGTGATTGGCTGCTTCAGTGGCACTGAAGCAGCGCCGTTGCTTAGAGAACTACCCCTCATACACACGGTTTCTCTCGCACCATACACCTACATTGACATTCATACTTCTTAAGCCATAGTGAGTGTACAGCAGAGGGAGCATCCCGTTGCATCACATATGAATGTTTTTTACTGTTTCTGTAGAGTATGGAACATGGGTAAAATAACTGCTTAAGTGTCTCTCTACAAGCGGCAAGAAGTTAATTATTGCCTTCACGATCCCTGCAATAGTGATAATAGGGGGCTGCAGTATATTCCTCACTTAATACTGGTACTTAAAACTATGTAAGTAATCTTTGGCGACATAATTTCCATCTATTTTCAAACATTTGCCACGTCAACTGTTTCTACATTTTCATGATGTCCTCCTCTGGGCCAAATAAGCATGTGACCATTGGTGCTGCCCTTGGGTGTGAAATGGGTCCATTATCAGCTGATACTTGTATTTGGTATGAATACCACACAGTTGAGCAATATCTTAGAGTGAGTCACATGAGCATCTTCCAAGTAAGTCTTTTGTAGATTAACCATATTTTTCCAGTACCCTACCAATAAAATCGCCATAGGCTGACAGCAATGTCGTGAGCTTCCGAGATAATTTACAGAGAGAGAATTTCAAATGATGGTTTTACACAAACACTTATTGAAAATATTTTTGGATGCTAAGCATTATGGAACCTGAGGCATGCATATCATCACAACTGATTAGTGATGGATAACATTTCAATTCCTTTCAAGATAATTCGGGTGGATTCTTCGTATATTTAACTATTTCTGGCTCAGTAAATTTACAGTGGAAAATTTGTCATGAAAAAAGTGAACTTCATATTTTTGAGCTGTTAGAAATGATGAAAATATCTGCATTCTGGACAGTCTACATTCAAAGAAGGATAGATACATACTTTTTCTTCTTTCTTTTTTTCAATAACTACATTTTTGGCGCGAACGATCACTATTACTGTCGTTATACGTAGTCTTTGCTTCGTTCTGCAAGTAATCTAGTCAACTTGCTACGTGGACAACTGCGGGATAAATTTTCACGGCTAAAAGCGAAATGCCTGCTTGATGAGTGAGTAGCGATGTGCCAGCAGCGAGGTTGCAGAGTAACGTGACAGGGCACACGTGAGCCGCGCTCAGCGAGGCTGCAGTATAAACGTACCCCAGGCTCCCTGCATCAGCTCCTGCCCCACTACAAAAAGGCTCAGATTATCAGGTCTGCTAATGACAAAATTTAAGCTTTGGAAAAAAAAGTTAAAAAATATACATTACGTCCATTTAAACACTATGCCACTGCAAAATTTTGTACCTGGTCAGTACTTGGCTTTCTCTGGTTTCTTGACAGTTTACGATGCAGAAACAGAGCCTATATTATTTAGCCAACTGTAATTGCCTGTTTATATTCTTCTCAAATTACTCACAAAAATGTTAATTTTAGAGTAAGGCGAGTCAAACAAGGATTTAAACGAGAATTCAAGCTCTCACACACATTTGTTGTTTTCCAAAGAGTAGGGGACTCATCTGGGCAAATACGAGGAGAGAAAGATACGTTTTGGTGATCAACACGTTTTTCTATGAGATGGACAGCGAACTGTGTGAGCGATGGGATTGTGTGGCATAATGCACCTGTTACTGCACGATTAAAGGAAGGAAACAGTAATGAAGCCACGTAGTGTGTTCCTGCTAAAGTCTAATGCAGTGTTATGTCTCACACTGCTGGTGAACACTCCCACTTCCACAGCTGAGTCCGCTAATGCACGCTTGTCTGATGGCACGGTCTGTAAGGTAGGCTGCTTCGAATCATCATAGTGAAAAATTCTCACTTCTAGCATTTCGCCAGCAAGCGGGGGATTGGTGGGGATGTAAATTTCTTGTGTCCTCTATTAAATACATCTCTCTGCAGTGTCTCATGAAGTGAGGATAGGTGATATCGTTGATGGTGATCCCTCCATCAGATTTGGACATTAACCTCCATGGCCCCTTGGTGCTAGTTGAGAGGAGTGAGTATATGTTGGCAGCAGGTTTCACCCTCTTGCTTCCCTTCATCAGAAACAAGATGAACACAATATCACACGGCACACCCACTCATCATAGTCATGCATGTGATACAGGTACACACTCGACACTTCACAACAAGTCAGAGGAAGGCAAAAGGCAAAGCACCTCCACTAAGGTCTTGACAAGGGCAGCGATTCAGGATTCCTACAGCAGGTCCCCTGTGTCCATTCTCTGAGTATGGAAGCACTTTGACTTTTGATGTTGATTAAATTCAAAGACATGGATATAAAGAAAAGTTTACTATGTCGTACCTTTGTATCTGCACAGTGAGTATACTAATGTGTGCAAACTTAGCTTACGACTTAGCGCGCAAATGGACAAAACATCTGAACTGTCTTCCCAAGCCCAGGGTGTCAAACAGACATTCTAAATAAATGTGACCCTGGCCCTGTAAGGCAGGTAATATTAAGTGCAAATGGTAACAAAAATCGATAGAAATGCTGCTGTCACGTACCTAGAATGCATGAATTAATAAAAGTGAAAGTTTGGTTCTATTCTAGAAAGACAGAACAGCTATTCTTTTTTTATTCTACATATAATTTATCAACTGTTGCTTTCAGGGGTCAAGTGATAAACAACAATCATGTTCAATTGCTTTTAACACTCAATAACAAAATAATTAAGTCTTGGACATACTGAAATGATGATTATTAAAATCATTATCCCTACACATGAAAAATTTTTCACAGGAAAGAATTATTATTAAAAGTCTCGTCAGCTCATTTAAACCTACATTGTCATAGCTGGTCAATGCACTGAGCTGGTGGAGAATAAATGTACTTTTTGAATCAATGAAAAAACTCTCATGTACTCAGTGTGAGGGTAGGTTAGTATCAAAAATGGTTCAAATGGCTCTGAGCACTATGGGACTTAACTTCCGAGGTCATCAGTCCCCTAGAACTTAGAACTATTTAAACCTAACTAAGGACATCACACACATCCATGCCCGAGGCAGGATTCGAACCTGCGACCGTAGCGGTCGTGCGGTTCCAGACTGTAGCGCATAGAACCGCTCGGCCACTCCAGCCGGCGTTAGTATCCTAGCTTTTGATATTCAGTGGTCAAAGTGTACACAAGTTGGAGGGAGCAAAATCTAGACAGAACACTCACTGTGGCCTGATGCATGATGGTACTTTACCAAGTGGCATCTGCAACGGTGTTGTCTCCATGCAGGATCTGAAACGCTAATTTCCTACTCTGGCCTTGATTGAGTTCACTCAGTCGCCACTTTACTGCGTTCCGTAGAACGTTAATCTTTCCCTAGTCAAAATAAAGGCTATTGCACACTCGCTATGGGTTGGAACGATGTGCACAATTTCTTTGCCCACAAAAATTGCCGCAACAATAATTAACTATCGCTTTGCTATCTGTCGCCAAGGTACGTGAAGTGTAACATCCTCACTTCGCAGAATGCAAAGCTCTCAATGCCCTCGCTTATTTCCACACACTTGCGCGGTCCGCCAAAAGACGAGAGAGATATAGGTCTCAAAATGCTACTATACAATAGGGATGTGCCCACCGTGTCGCGTCTGCATCGCTAAGTATGGCTTCAGCCAATCACCGTCTCGCTAGAGGTGAATAAACATTTTTTTTTCTTGCTGGTTTGCAGCCTAGCCCTGTTAATGATGAGCAGCCACTTCCCCTTGGTCCCAGCCTTATTGACCATAAAAGGTATAATGTATTGTTCTGGCCTTATCCCTTTCTGCGCTGAAGCTCGCCATTCTCTTCCTAAATGTGATTTTTGTGATATCATTAATCAGTTGCTCGGTT
Source organism: Schistocerca piceifrons (assembly GCF_021461385.2). Taxonomy (NCBI): domain Eukaryota; kingdom Metazoa; phylum Arthropoda; class Insecta; order Orthoptera; family Acrididae; genus Schistocerca; species Schistocerca piceifrons. The sequence goes on along the minus strand of NC_060138.1, from coordinate 197,699,249 downwards.
CTTCTCCAGAACGCGTTTCACTTTAACTTGTTTGTTTATGCCAATCCATATATTGGAAGATATTGTTTTGTTAGTTTTGGATACATGAGGTTAAGTGCGATTGCCTTTTGTTGATATAATATGATTATTATTTTCTGAGGATCTCATACTGTATCATCCTGTCATTGTGATTCAAGCTCATGTAAGGTCCATAAAATCAGGATGCCTCACTACTTAGTAAACACTTCTTTCCAGTGGCCCAAATGAAACTACTTTTTACTGCCATTTTGTGCCTTTTAAAACACAACATATAATGAAATCAAACCGATCGTTGCGAAATTGAGAGTTATCATTTTCTTCCACCTTCTCCTTCAATTATGCTTTACAGAAGTTGTTTCCAGGAGTGTCTAACCTTGTACTGTAATGTGGTACTTGTTGTGTATATGACTGTAGATCTCGTTACTGTGTCATTTATTGTACACACTAATATAAATATATTTGGAGTCTTGTTTTAGTAGTTTAAGACTTAATTCTGAATTTTCAAGTTTTCTTAACAGTTGTTTGTAAGTTACGTTTTATTATGATGAAGTATCTCTGACTCTCATATTCTCTCGAGACCTGACGAAATTAATTAAAATTAAGAGAGAACGCAGCATTGCTTCAAATCATAGGGCTAACCATGTAGCCTGTTAACTATGTTGTTATTGTGATTGACATTTTCCAATTTCTTAACATTTTCGTTTGTTTCTTTTCCCCTTTACACGCATCTTATTTTCAGCATTTATATAGTTACTTGTTTCTGGGCAACGTAGTATGCCAAATGTCTTCCCTAGAACTTCCGACATCCGTCTGATGCGTGTTATCATTTCTTAATTAGGCTAGGATTTTGGCTATTGTGTAATTGATTCGTTGCAGAACCAAGGGTTTGTAGCTGAAGTTTGCTAATAATTTTCGGTGCGAAGAAATGATATACGGGTGTACCAGACACGTTCTCTGTTCACAGGGGGAGATGAAGTTCTGGCTGGACAAGGGGGTGGACGGTTTCCGCATGGACGCTGTGATGTGTCTGGTGGAGGCTGAGGGTTTTCCTGACGCCATAGAGGGCCAACCTACACCCATGCAGCACCAGGACGAGACGTACGTCGTCATACAAGAATTCAGGAAACTCATGGACAATTACAGACACACGTAAGTTGGATTTTTTGTGGCATTAGCAAATGAAGATGTAAGTGCAAGAAATGGATAATCACCATTTTTCGTGAAAATAAGTTGCTTTTCTCACAGATTTGTGTGCACAGGTACCCTCTATCCTCCAGTGTTTGAATTTCTAGAATATGTTGAATATTTTGGTAACTCGGTGGTATTTCAGTTCAGTAATCTTTTTAGAGCGCAGAAAGTATATACCCGGAAATATCAATTTCTTGCTCTTGGTCAAACTAGCCTCAGCTGCCGTTGCTAGAAAAAACCAAATGAAATTGTAACAGTCGTAAATCATTATGTACAAAACCATGTATCATATGACTTGAAACACTGTATATTTTCACAGATAATTATGGAGGAGAGAATGAAAATATTTTAGACGCTTGAATATTTGCGCACACTTGTTGCGCCTGCTAGATATATAAAGATTTACCACCATTTTCATCAGCATGGCCATTCATTTATGCACTATGAGTGCATGTTTTCCCAAACTGAGAAGATCAAGAGGAAGAAATAATGTTTTTCCTTGCTGGAAAAGGGGCATGATATCGTGTCATCCGCATCCAGTAAATTCACTATGGTGAAAGTGCCACAGGACATAATATTTGATTTTAAATTACATCTGGAGCTACACTACTGGCCATTAAAATTGCTACACCAAGAGGAAATGCAGATGGTAAACGGGTATTCATTGGACTAATATAATATAGTAGAACTGCCATGTGAATACATTTTCACGCAATTCGGGTGCATAGATCCTGAGAAATCAGTACCCAGAACAACCACCTCTGGCCGTGATAACGGCCATGATACTCCTAGGTATTGAGTCAAACAGAGCGTGGATGGCGTGTACAGGTACAGCTGTCCATGCAGCTTTAACACGATACCACAGTTCATCAAGAGTAGTGACTGGCGTATTGTGATGAGCCAGTTGCTCGGCCACCATTCACCAAACGTTTTCAGTTGGTGAGAGATCTGGAGAATGTGCTGGCCAGGGCAGCAGTCGAACATTTTCTGTATCCAGAAAGGCCCGTACAGGACATGGAACATGCGGTCGTGCATTATCCCGCTGAAATGTAGGGTTTCGTAGGGATCGAATAAAGGGTAGAGCTGCGCGTCGTAACTCATCTGACATGTAACGTCCTGTGTTCAAAGCGCCGTCAGTGCGAACAAGAGGTGACCGAGACGTGTAACCAATGGCACGTCATACCGTCACGCCGGGTGATACGCCAGTATGGCGATGACGAATATACGCTTCCAATATACGTTCACCGCGATGTCGCCAAACACGGATGCGGCCATCATGATGCTGTAAACAGAACCTGGATTCATCCGAAAAAATGACGTTTCACCATTGGTGCACCCAGGTTCGTCGTTGAGTACACCATCGCAGGCGCTCCTGTCTGTGATGCAGCGTCAAGGGTAACCGCATCCATGGTCTCCGAGCTGATAGTCCACGCTGTTGCAAACGTCGTCGAACTGTGCATGCAGGCGGTAGTCGTGTTGCAAACGTCCCCATTTGTTGACTCAGGCATCGAGACGTGGTTGCACGATCCGTTACAGCCATACGGATAAGATGCCTGTCATCTCGGCTGCTAGTGATACGAAGAAGTTGGGATCCAGCACGGCGTTCCGTATTGCCCTCCTGAACCCACCGATCCCATATTCTGCTAACGGTCATTGGATCTCGACCAACGCGAGCATCAGTGTCGCGATACGATAAGCTGCAATCGCGATAGGCTACAATCCGACCTTTACCAAAGTCGGAAACGTGATGGTACGCATTACTGCTCCTTACACGAGGCATCACAATAACGTTTCACCAGGCAACGCCGGTCAACTGCTTTTTGTGTATGAGAAATCGGTTGAAACTTTCCACATTTCAACACGTTGTAGGTGGCGCCACCGGCGCCAACTTTGTGTGAATGATCTGAAAAGCTAATCATTTGCATATCACAGCATCTTCTCCCTGTCGGTTAAATTTCGCGTCTGTAGCACGTCATCTTCGTGGTGTAGCAATTTTAATGACCTGTAGTATATTTTTCAGCTTGGTGGTAATGAATGTCAACGAATCTTTTACGATAAGTAAATACCACAAATTCATATAAGAAAGGAGGAGATTTTTGTATCTGTTACTCAGAACACTGATTTTGGATCCAAGTTCTGTATCTTTAAGAATAAGTAAATACCAATACAACAAGTACCTCCACTCTACGTGACTCCGCTGCCTTCTGTAGTAACATACATCCAGACTTAATGAAACTTGCGGAAAAGTATACCCTCGTATACACAACAAATGATACACTGATCTCAAATGTGCAGGTGGTAATGAAGAATCTGTGTATCATTCGATGTGGTTTGAACAGTTACACGACACTGGATGTTTTGGCAATTTTGACATACACACATGGTTTTCCTGCTTTTAAGATAATTCATTTTCAGTTTCATTTTCGTTTGTACCGGCGTTCACTTTCATTACAATTTTGAAAATACAAAACGGAGAAAGTTACAGACAAATTTCCAAAAATATTCTCTTACGATTTATTAGTACTTTTATATAGTGCATATTAACTGATTTCTTGGCTTTCAACTTCTGAAATACTCTGTATTCTTTCTTGATTTTTCTCATTTCTTTAAATGATTTGAAGTATATTTATTCTACTTTATTTATGTATTTAGTTGTCTCTTAATAAATTATTACTCACATACAGCATCAAATTGTGTGCGATGGGTCTTGATTCATAAAAGATTACAGCAGGAATTGGATAATTCTAACATTCGTAATGCTCCTTATATATATTCCTTATGGATCAGAGAGGAGGTATAAAACTCACACTGCAGGGTATTTGGAGTTACAATTCCACATGTAATCTAAATATTTTACAAAATGTTTGAAAAACACAGTGAAAAATGTTTCTCTAATTTTTCTCAGAATTTTTTTCTGGTTATTATCCTGTTATTGCATCTAAGTCTTGAAATATTCCGTTTGAGAAGTCTGATCTGAACACGTTGTAGAGTATTATGAAATGGGATAACCTGAAAAATAGCTTCAGGAGGGTAATTGAAAACCATTTCTTTGTTCGTACATATGTAGGATGTGTTCTTTTTACATTTTCTGCTGCGATTTGTTATGCTCTCTGGGAAAATAAAGTAGGCAGCAACAACGTGTAATAGAGAATAAAAAAGTTTTTTGGTCCATTAGTTTCAACGGGGATGATTGTATAGCCTTAATGTAACTGCTAATTATAATAATTACCGCCCAGAGCTCTTGGCTCTCTGCACATCCTTCATATCCGAAACAATACGACGCACCCATGAAACTAGCAATTATATTCACCGCAGATTCCCAAAGCGTACTGGTCTTTCATACAATGTGCTCTTTGTGATCTGCCGGCCGCGGTGGCCGTGCGGTTCTAGGCGATGCAGTCCGGAACCGAGGGACTGCTACGGTCGCAGGTTCGAATCCTGCCTCGGGCATGGATGTGTGTGATGTCCTTAGGTTTAAGTAGTCCTACGTTCTAGGGGACCGATGACGAAAGATGTTAAGTCCCATAGTGCTCAGAGCCATTTGAACCATTTTCTTTGTGACCTACTCATTACAGTTTAGCGTAACATAACTGACCTGTGTGTTTAAAGTATATTTTTGGATTTTTGGGCTCCTGTCGTTTCTATTAGTAAAAGAAAAGTCACCAAAACAGCAATGTACGGAAATACATAGAGCAAGAAAGTTAGATAAGTTGTTATCAGGGTAGTGTTATATAAAAATTACCACAATGTAACCTTCTTGCGTCATCTATTCATAGAAAATACCACCATGTATGAATCTAGGACTCTACTTTCTATGGTGAAATGACAATTGTCGGTAGTAGGTCGACAGCGGTCAAGGCTTCATTCAGCTGTCAGCTGATGAGTTCGGGGAAGTAGAGTTACAGCTTGTTAACGTGTCTTTCTACACTCTTGCCCCTCCCCCCAACACCTCCCAAATATAACTTGCCGTCATCTCCAGTTTTTACCTGTGATAGATACCTAGGATACTAATTATAATACAAATAAAATATTTTAATTAGTAGTAAGTTGTAGTGCAAAAGTCCTTAGTACATCGCTTCATTACATTTTTCAAGAAATCGTAGTTTATAGAAATACATCGTTTTACAAGAATTCATCCGAAAATCTGGAAGGTACATTTGTCATAGAACTGATTTAACGTCAATAATAGCAACGTACACGCATTACTTTGACATCATAATATACACGATACGGAATCAAAGTGTGAACTCACTATTTTCTCGGTGGAGGGGCGTACCCATTTTTGTCTTACAGTGTTCAACTTCTTGTGAGTCGTTGGACTGACGAAACGTGTCGGATTTGTTGTTGATAGCAGAGACGTTCAGCCTGCGAATATCTGACTTTCCCCTGCTGCAATGATTTCCGTTTTTGGTCAGGCCGCTATTCTATCTAGACGGGCAGACCCACAGATGAGCAACTGTGTTGAAAATGCGTGTAATTTTCAAGAACTTACTACCATTTTAGGGACGCTTGGTTTTCATGCTACTATAATCGCCGAAAGTTATCCGCAAAATTGATATAACGGCAAAACATAATCGTTTTTATGTAAATTGAAGGGGAGCGGGGAGAAATGAAAGGAAACGGAAGGGCCTGATCACGTCAACTGTATAGGGACTTTATGCGGAAGCGTCGGCGTTCAGGGAAAATGTGTACGCAACCAGGACTCGAACTCGGGATCTCCTGCTTACTAGGCAGCTGTGTTAACCACTGCGCCATCTGGACACACTGTCTAACGTAAATGCACAGACTATTTCGGCACACTCACCAGCGGAGCCACATTCCCACCTAGCGTCGCATATCCACAGTCCCCGTCTATGTCCTCCATGCTCGTTAATTTTACATTTCCGCAGGAGGCTGAACGATATTGTGCATCTTCAATAAAGGTTGTGCATTCTTTGTTAATTGAAGTGAACCAATTATATGGATGCGTGGTGTCTGTTCTTTTGCACATGTCCGAACAGACACCACCCTTTCATATAATCGTTTTCTCTAACATGTTCCTTTGGAGGGAGGAGGTGGGGGGGGGGGGGGGCATGACGTCTCCAATCCTACCTTCCCCCATCTGGATCCACAGCTGCGAATTATACTTACACTCCAACCATGGAACTTCCTTTCCCTCACCTACAACCCCCAGCAGGCGATATGCACCTTCATATAGACCCATCGATGTCGAATTGCAGCAGTATGAATCTGGTAACACTGCATGGGGCTCCTATGGTTCCTGACTTCAACCATGTACGAGATGTGATCAGAAAGCAACGGGTACTACCAAGCAGGGTAGCGCAGTCGATAATACACTGGACTCGCATTCTGGAGGACGATGGTTCAAACCTGCATCTGGCCACTCTGATTTAGGTTTTCCGTGATTTCCCTGATAAGGTAAATGCTCGAATGGTTCCTTCGAAAGGGCACGGCCGCTTTCGTTCTCCATCCTTCCCTACTCCGAGCTTATGCTCTGTCTTCAATGACCTTGTTGTCGATGGGACTTTAAACACCCATCCCCTCCTCCTCTTCCTCAAGTAATGGGAATTCTTGTTTTTCTTAAAGAATATTTATTCATCATCATCAGCTTTTTCCCCTTTCAAACTAATCCCCCTCAGAGCTTTTTCCAGTGTTGGAACTCACTTTTCGTTAAGATGCTCAACATCTTCAGTAATTCTGTTTTTATCTCATCACTGGTGGCAAAACGACGTCTTTTCATGGTTATCTTCAGCCTCGGATATAGACAGAAGCCTTAAGGGGTCATTTGCGGCGAATTAGATGATTCAGGCAACAGAACGGCTTTTTAATTTGCCAAAAAATCACGAACAACATTGATCTGTGAGCGGGAGCATTACCGTGATGCAGTTTTCATAAGTGATTTTGCCCCACTAATGTTCTTTTTTTTTCAGATTGCTTCACGCAAACGGCGCATAACTTTCAGATAGTATTCCACACTGACCGTATGATCTCAAGGCAGATACTCATTATGCACTGTCCCACTGTGATCGAAGAAAACAATGGGAAGATCCTTCATATGTGATCGAACCTTGTCGAATTTTTTTCGGTCTAGGCTCTGCATACAGTTTCCATTGGGACTATTTGGCCTTTGTTTCAGCATCATACACCTGCTCATCACTTTTTATAAGCTTCTAGAGAAATTCTCGATCGTTGTCGACTTCATTCAGTAATTCCTGGACGATGTCTATGCGCCGTCGTTTTCAGTCGAAATTCAACGATTTCGGAATAAACTTTGCTGCTACACGTTCCATGCCCAAACCATCCAACAAAATTGCTTGGCATGAGCCAAATGATATGCCGACATCACCAGCAACCTCTCTGATTGTGATTCGGCGGTTGTCCAGAACCATTTTCTTCTATATTGCCGTCAGTAACTGATGCGCTACGGCGTCCAGGGCTGTCGTTCTATTCAACGTCTTCTCGACCTTTTTTAAAACATTTACACCACCCTGAAAGTTTTGCCTCACTCATACTAGATTCGTCGAAAGCCACAGTCAATATTTCTGAAGCAAAATTTAATTCAAATTCTTTCATATATCTTTTTTAAAAGTAAAAATTCGCTGAGACTCGAAACACGTATAATCTTTTCGACTGTCAACAAAGAACAGCTAAAGATATAAACATACATCAGGAACAAGTGCACCAAAAAGATAAAAAAATTGAAAAGCGGATGTATAAATTCCGCAAATTTAAAAAAAATTCCCGTAACTTTTTGATCATACCTCACATCTGGAAACGACAGAGCATTTTGCTTGTACCTCGGATCCATTTACGAACAATCACAGTTACTATAAACGTCACTTCAGTGGCAATGGCACAGGAAGGATCCCGAACACATCTGATATCTCGTGGAGTCCACAACAAGGTACGTAGCTGCTTTCATCAGGGTGAAAGATGATCCCACATGATACTATGTAGGTATTGTTAATTCAATTGCTGTGCATGCAGGCCGGAGCTCTGGTCTACTAAGGCAAAGAAAAATAATAAATACAGACTTTACCGGCATATAGTGCTGGTGAAATCTTTCTGACGTTTGCAGCAGGGAGGCTACATAGAAATCCCTCAAAGTTTCGATGAGTGCCACTCTCATCATCTACTGGCGCAGTGTCGAGATCAATTGGAAGTCATATATACATATACCTAAGCGGCGGCCACCTTTCCCTGCAACCCCTTTTGCTCTGGCGTGGCCATCGATGTGCCATCGTGGGAGGCGGACTGCCGTTCGACTCTCGGCACTTACAGTCTTTCCCAGACTCGCGGTGTCAGCATACAGCTGCTAATGAAAGATTCCACGCCGAACTCTAGTGATAGTCCTCGTACCTGTAGACGAGATTTTCATGGAGCCTTATCTCAATTCCTTCTTTAATCATCCTCCTCCAGAAGGCACAATTTGGCACAATAATCTCGATTTCTCAAATTTATTAATGATGTGTTCTGCCACCTCTGACTTCGTGCTTCAAATATACTCACCTAATGTGCCGGGTAATTGCGGTTGCAATTGGTCCTTGGCTCGGAGCTAAGCATATATTTAGTTTTTTTATAATTGTCCAGAGATAGCTTTGATGGTGTTTTCTATGAGGATTGTGGCAATTTTCACGAAGAAGGCCCAATGTAGGAGATAAACGCGAGTTTGTCTTTCCCTAACTGTTGTTTGGCGATAGGTGTTTCACTTGATTTCTTCAGTGCACATCTATCTGCACTTCGCCGTTCCCATTTTGTCGAAGTCACAAATCTAAAAATTTTTAACCTGTTGCAGCCCTGTTAGCAATTGTGATAAATTAATATGTCAAAAATCCGCCTCAGTTGCGAAATCTTTCTGTTACCAGTAACATTTCGCAAGAGGCGGATTTTCGACATATTTATTGAAGTCACAAATGGCACATGGCTCATGAAGTACTCATCACCGAAATTGATCAAAAACAAATTTCCAACCTTGATGGTGGAAGACAATCTTAGAGTTTTGGCCCCACACAGTATTCAAAGTGATATGTTAAGACCACTAAGTTATGAAGATATGAGGGCTGCCCAGAAAGTAATGCACCACATTTTTTCTTCAATAATTATTTATTGAACATAATTACGCACACGAAAGAATGGTGTTTTATCTACACATTCTATTTTTCCACATAATCTCCATCCTGTTCTATGGCCTTCCTCCAGCGCGAAACAAGAGCGTGCATGCCCTGTCGGTACCAATCTTTGTTCTGGTAACGGAGCCAGTGCTTCACCGTGTGAATCATCCCCTCTTCGTCCTCAAAATCTCTTCCACGAATGGCGTCGTTTAATGTCCCAAACAAGTGGAAGTCCGCGGAGGCTATGTCAGGTGTGACAGCTGGGGATGGTCTCCCCTACCGCTGCAAATTGTGGAGCTCCGCTGTACTGCCTTCCGATGACCTCACCCTCTGTGCCCAGCGACTAACTGTACTTCTGTCGACAGCAGATGCTCCATACACTTTGCACAAGCGTTTTTGAATATTCCTCACAGTTTCATTCTCTGCAGTGAGAAATTCAATGACGGTACGTTGCTTGTAACGTACACCACCTACGGACGCCATTTTGAAACTGTCCTGCAGCTACTGTATCTGTCGAAAGTGACGGAAACTTGGCACGCTCACTCACGAGACTTCAAATAATTCATATGTAACGTTTCGCATTCATAACATTGTTTTCGGCTGAGAAAAAAAAATGCAGCGCATTACTTCCTTGGCAACCCTGGTTTTACAAGTAGATCCAATAGTACGAAGTGGAAACCATTTGAAAGTTAAATTTTAAGCCTAATTGTTTGGGCTAGTATTAAATTTGCTTGTTCGTTGTATTACTGTTGTTACCTTGCATTTGTTTAACAAATATGTTTCCTCACGGTAAATGATGTCAGCCAAAACAGCTGCAGGATAAAGATTTATTAAAATTCTTGACCACGGTTTCGGTATATCTAAATATACCTTCATTATAAGTAAAATATACTAAAATGGTGAAGGTATATATAGATATATTGAAACCGTGGTCATGGATTTTAATAAATCTTTATCCTGCAACTGTTTTGGCTGTCATCATTTACCGTGAAGAATTTCAACAGTTGCTGTTTCAGCCATGTTTAAAATCTTGACTAATATGTTTATTTATTGTTGCAATATGTTGTTTTTAAAAGTAAAACACCGATTTTTGCGTGGAAGGGAATCTCCAATTTTGCTCTTTAAAAACAAAAAATACGTAATTCTGTAGGCTTTCGTGGCCTCTGTCACTGAAGTTAAAATCTTCTGAGTTATTAGGCCGCGTCAAATTTCTACTAGAATGATCGACGTTTCGTGGTGTCCACTACTGCTAACAGTAGTGGACACCAGAAGATCCTGAGGAAGATCCCAGCAGAGAGGTCGAAACGTCGATCATTTTGGTAGAAATACGACGTGGTGTAAAGCCCCAGAAGACCGGCCGGTGTGGCCGACCGGTTCTAGGCGCTTCTGTCTGGAACCCCGCGATCGCTACGGTCACAGGTTCGAATCCTGCCTCGAGCATGGATGTGTGTGATGTCTTTAGGTTAGTTAGGTTTAAGTAGTTCTAGGTTCTAGGGGACTGATGACCTTCGATGTTAAGTTCCATATTGCTCAGAGCCATTTGAACCATTTTTAATAACCCAGAAGATTTTAACTTCAAAAGATACGTAGCTGTTCATACCGACGTTAAAAAATCGTGTTCAATATTTTTATGGTATCAGTTCTCATCAATTTTTAATCTCGTCAATTCATTAAATAATAAATTGTATAAAACAGTTTTGTATAGTTAAACAATTAACCTTAAATGGCTGCAGAAACTGTTCTGGCCAGTTGGTCATTACATAATATCCCCTGGTAAGGCCGCACTGCAGGTTCTCTCTAGTGGTCTATAGATAATAAATATGGTCTTGCTTCCTGTAAAGTGCTACTACGTCTCGCAGGGTGATGATGACTGAGGCGTACGGCACTGTGGAGCAGGTTGTGGGTTACTATGGCAACGCCACAAATCCTGGCGCGCACTTCTCCTTCAACTTCCTGCTCATCACCGACCTCAACAGCACATCCACTGCAGAAGACTTTGTCAACGTCATCGGAAACTGGATCGACGTGATCAACACACGGGAACTCTGGTCCAACTGGGTGGTATGTATCCGAAAGGAACTTACTGTCTTTCTGCAGGCATTGTCAGCCCTTAGCTCTGTGCGCGTGAGTGTAGTTTTACCCGGCACGCAGATATCAGTTCCTAGCTAGCCTATTGCAGCTCTTTGGTGTATCAACTGCAATTCCCACTGTTCGTGAAACATGTTGGTTTTGACATTTTTGTGCAGTACATCTGTCCTAATTTGACAAATGGCTGAATAGCACATGAAACAAAATCAGGCACAACGAAATAAAAATAAAGACAGAATTTTAAAATTGAAATGTGTGAGTCGACTAAATTGTCAACCCCAGTTAGACTTTACTACATTTCAAACCGAGTCCAACAAGACAAATTATCGCCAATGTTCTTTAAAAATTGTAACACTACACTACTGACAACTAAAAGAGCAGAAAATTGATTGTTTATGAGTAGTGACTCATCTCAGATTACTTAATCGCTTAGGCTACGAACGAAAATAAAATTTGTTGTTAAAATTTCACAAGGTTTTTAAACACTATCTTACTGTCTCGTCCCTGAGATCGAGAGCAGAAAGAGACACAAAATAAATCTCCATTTACCCTGGCAACGCCATATAACTATTTCCCGGTATTAAATTCTGCTTGAGATATCATTAATTCTATTGAGATGACAGACAGCCGGTACAAGGAATGCTTTATGTGGTACACTGCAACTATACATCGTCACGAGAGTCTTGGCGGTTGGGAAAAATAAAGGGTGACATTCTTGCGTTTTTGTGATAACGGAAATGCTTTGGGCACGGCCTGGGATACCATGATGTAGCTTGATCGTGAAAGTAGACTCTGTTCCCTAAAAACTGCTATTTCGTTTCAGCGTTTAAGAGATAAAAGGAAACATGCGAGTATTGTTCTTCCTCATTCTGGTACCTCGTCTGATGTTGTTGGTGTTGTGATACAGTTGCTCTGAACACGCGCAGGCCGCCGCCCAAAGGTGCTCAACTTTCACGTCCGCTTAACTTCTTTTCGGAAAATGTTCGTATCACTCGTACTGGTTCGCAGAGTCTGAGACGTAACAGTGAAATTTCATTTCCATGACCAAGGCCATCCCCGACTGATATCACGTAATATCGTTCAAATGGTTCAAATGGCTCTGAGCACTATGGGACTTACTATCTGAGGTTATCAGAACTTAGAACTACTTAAACCTAACTAACCTAAGGGCATCACACACATCCACGCCCGAGGCAGGATTCGAACCTGCGACCATAGTAGCAGCGCGGTTCCGGACTGAAGCGCCTAGAACCGCTCGGCCACAGCGGCCGGCCGTAATATCTTAAGATAGTTAAATAATAAATTATTGTCTATTGGATTTCAAAATATTAAGTGGAAAATTTCCAGGCCACTGACGCAATATAATTAGGAATCGAATTTAGGGCTCTCTTCGATGGAATTTTGAAGGCACCGACATAACAGAAGTCAAATAAGATAGCCATGTTTGCTATTGTTCCGGAAGGCGCAAGGGAGGAACGGCCGAGAGAGCAAAAATGACACTGGCGTGAGTGTCAAGTTGTATTACGTGTCTTTTGGAACGTTCTAGAAGATGGACACATGGATACAATTCCGGTAAATAGAAAAGTAAGAAGAATTTTGCGTAGGCATAACGTTTACTGATTGTCGATTGTATCGTTTTTTCCCCAACAAGTTTGACCTAACTGTTAAAACTGGTCCTGAAATAACCAATTTTTGATTTTTATTCCCATTATTTCCCGTAATAAACGTAGAAATCGAACAAATCTTGAAAAATTTTGACTCTCTCAGTTTCAAGATACATAGAATAAAAATGTTAAATTAAATACTCAAATTAAAGAGTGTCCGTCAATCGTTCGCTGCTTTTCCCGAAAAGTGATAGGTGGCTGAATCCTGCAAAAAGTCACTAATATCTTACAGTTGATTCTAATTCTTTGAAACTCTGCCGAAAATTCAAGTTGCACATCTGGGGTCATGCCACTATTTGGACACCGCGTATAATCAGTGCTAGAGGGTGAAAACTGAAGACTAAGAACTCTGTTTTTGGTGTTAATTTGTCCGTTTCCAAGAGCTACAAGTAGATAAAGGCATATTATGTTCACACAGGTAGCTGATCAACTACTTTCTATTCTTATTGTATACTTTGAAGAAATTGTTAAGTTTTTACTATATTACTGTTACCATAATTTCTTCTTTCTTTTGTTATTTCACAGAAATGGTAGACAAATCTTTGATCTATTAAAACAAATGAAGCACTTTACGGCTTTGCTACGTCACATCGTAAAAATATTTCCTGACTAGGGTTGATGCCATTCTGCAATACAACGAATGTCTGAGAAGGACAGCAAGAAGTTGTCGTATAGACAAGGTGGGGGCCAGTCTTGCACGCTGCATGTAGATGCGTATCTGAAGTCACGACACACGGCAGCATGGATATTATTGTCTGAGCAGCGCTGTACAAATTCTTATTCCATGTGCATGTTGCTCGTTTGTGTCGTCATTCTAATTAAAACTGCAGTGATCACTTTTTTTTTTAAAAAAAAAGGTTTATTTAAAAACGAAAAATTTAAGCACTGCTCCTATGGCTAATTGATATTTCGGTTTTTATTCGGTTATTTGTAAAAAAATTTAGAAAAACCACTTGTTATAAGTGACATCAAACGAATACCGAAAAACACCGGCTTTTCAGATCGAAAATACCGGTATCGGTTCTAACTGGTCGGTTTTCCCCATCCCTAATTTTGAGTGAAGGGCACCCCTTCGGTCTTAGGAATGGACTCGCCCATATCCTAGAAGTGTAGGAGACACACTTTGAAATTAATTCGCTGACTGCCGATTCTTTAACTTCAGCTGTATTAGATATAAATCTTACTACGCAATAATAACACATGAAAATTCGTGGCACCCCAGAATTCGAACAAAAATTTCCCGCTTATCGCGAGCGGTCGCTTTAACAACTGAGGCTACCCGTGCTCGCTTCCAACACCGACCTAAACTTTCGTGTGCCACGGTGTCTACATTCTTATACCATAGTCCACTAAATTCATCATCTAATGCTCGCAACACTATCTAACACGTCTTATATAAGGAATTCGCAGTCAGGGAACTAATTTCAAGTATTTCGTACAGGCGTGGAACGTCAGCATGTGTGTTCCATCAGGCATGCGTGTACACTATGTGATTAAAAGTATCCGGATACCTGGCTGTAAATGACTTACAAGTTCCTGGCGCCTCCATCGGTAATACTGGAATTCAGTACGGTGTTGGCCCACCCTTAGCCTTGATAACAGATTCCACTCTCGCACGCATACGTGCAATCAGGTGCTGGAAGGTTTCTTGGGGAATGGCAGCCCGTTCTTCACGGTGTGCTGCACTGAGGAGAGGTATCGATGTTGGTCGGAAAGTCCTGGCACGAAGTCGGCTTTCTAAAACATCCCAAAGGTGTGCAATAGGATTCAGGTCAGGACTCCGTGCAGGCGTCGTTTGGCATTTACCGGCGTGGTATGTGGCTTATGAGCAGCACTCGATCATGAAATCCAAGTTTTCTCATCTCCCGCCTAACTGTCATAGTACTTGAAGTGGATCCTGATACAGTTTGGAATCCCTGTGTGATAGTCTGCATAGATGTCTGCCTATTACATATTACGATCCTCTTCAACTATCGGTGGTCTTTGTCAGGCAACAGACGAGGTCGGCCTGTACGCTTTTGTGGTGTACGTGTCCCTTCCCGTTTCCACTTCACTATCACATCTCAAACAGTTACCTAGGTATGTTGATCAGTGTGGAAATCTCGCGTACAGACGTATGACACAAGTGACAGTCAATCAACTGACCACGTTCGATGTCCGACGTCAGTGAGTTCCGCGGAGCGCCCCGTTCTGCTCTCTCACGATGTCTAATGACTACTGAGGTCGCTGATATAGAATAACTGGCAGCAGGTGGCGGCAAAATGCACCTAATAATAAATCGTATGTTTTTGCGGTTGCCTGGATACTTTTGATCACATGGTGTAAGTATTACAAGCATTGGCGAGCACAAGATGACATCTACATTCTTCTCGATTCCTCTTTATCTCAATCTCCAAAAGAAATTGATACACCTGCCTAATATCGTGTAGGGCCCTCGCGAAACGCAGAAGTGCCGCTGTATGACGTGGCATGGACTCGATTAATGTCTGAAGTAGTGCTGGAGGGAACTGACACCATGAATCCTGCAGAGCTGTCCATAAATCCGTAAGAGGGGGTGGAGATCCCTTCTGAACAGGATGTTGCAAGGCATCCCAAATATGCTCAATAATGATCATGTCTGGGGGGGTTCGTGGCCAGCGACAAACTCGGAAGAGTGTTCTTGAAGCCACTATGTAACAATTCTGGACATATGGGGTGTCGCATTGTCCTGCTGGTATTGGGCAAGTCGTCGGAATGCACAGTGGACATGAAAGAATGCAGGTGATCAGACTGGAGGCTTGCATACGTGTTACCTGTCAGAGACGTATCTAGACGTATCAGGGGTCCCATATCACTCTAACTGCACACGCCCCACACCATTACAGTGCCTCCACCAGCTTGAACAGTCGGGACTTAACATCTGAGGTCATCAGTCCCCTAGAACTTAGAAATACTTAAACCATCACACACATCCAGGATTCGAACCTGCGACCGTAGCAGCCGCGTGGTTCTGGACTGAAGCGCCTAGAACCGCTCGGTCACAGCGGCCGGGTGGACAGTTTGAGCGAGTGATTTGGTCACCCAAGTCCCCCGACGGGAATCTCATCGAACATAACCGATGGGTCAGTTCGTGCACATGTCTGCACTGGTTTCACTTTCACAATTATCGACGCAGTAGGGACGAAATTTCTGCAAGGGCCTGCACTGACTTGCTGAGTCAATGCCACGTCGAGTTACTGCAGTACGCCGGGCGAAAGGAGACCCGACGTGATATTAGGAGGTATCCTATGACTTGTCAGTTCCACCTTCGTACACCAACTTAAACCTCAACAATACAGCCTGTTTTTAGCACACGAGTTTGGCATTTACTTGCTGACCAACCATTCTTGCCCGTGGATTATTATTTAATTGAAAGTAAATGAATGTCACCAGAAAGATGAATTAGTGTGAGTGAGTTTTGCAGGTTGCAGTATCGCTGAGTGGGTGAATGCGAGTCAGACTGTTGTTATATGTGCTTGTAGCGTCCTTCGCCACCACTGTTTAGCCCTTTTATATAGATGTTGTATTTAGACCTTCACTTTATTGGTAGGAATCGTGGCAAAATATGTAATTTGGTATAAGGTTGCAAGTCGCTTCTTATTCGAGAGGGTAGATGATTTCCGGTCCGGTCTTAGCAGACTGCCAAAAATTTAGTGAAACATTGCCAGGTAACCAACGCTAGCTGCAAACGGAGACTATAAACTGCGAATCAGTTGTTTATGTGGGTACCTTTGCTCTGTCCTTCCCAGAATCCGAAGGCCGAATTCTTAATTGCGTTCTTCTTCAATTCCACTACTAAGAGCATTGTGCCGTATAATACTGCCTCCTTAAAGGATTGTGATGTGTTTCTTTTTTTCCATTTTGCGATCTTCGTTGATCTGATCTGGCAAAATGTTGGGATACCTTATGTAATTATTTGAAGAGACATGAAAATTAAACATTTGACTGTCTCACAATGTACACTCTAAGACAAAAAAGATGCACCACGAAGGAGTTACCTGCTGGGACGGAAATTCATAGCTGTGATGTACATGTACAAACAAACAAATGATTACAATTTCAGAAAAATTAGATGATTTATTCAAGGGAAAGAGCTTCACAAATCGAGCAAGTCAGTGACGTGTTGGAGCACCTCTGGCCCTTATTCGAGCAGCTATTCGCCGTGGCATTGATTGATAGAGGTGTGCCAAAGACTGCCAAACTGGTGAGTTAGATCATCAAAATCCCGAGTTGGTTGAGGGGCTCTACCCGTAACGCTACAAACATTCTCAATTAGGGAGAGACCCGGCGACTTTGCTGTCCAAGGTAGTGTTTGGAAAGCATGAAGATATGCAGTAGAAACTCTCGCTGTGTGCGAGAGGTCATTATTTCGCTGAACGTAAGCCCAAGATGACTTGCCATGAAGTCCGCAGTTCGTGGTCGTGCGGTAGCGTTCTCGCTTCCCGCGCCCGGGTTCCCGGGGTCAGGTATTTTCTCTGCCTCGTGATGACTGGGTGTTGTGTGATGTCCTTAGGTTAGTTAGGTTTAAGTAGTTCTGTGTTCTACGGGACTGATGACCGTAGATGTTAAGTCCCATAGTGCTCAGAGTCATTTGAACCATTTGAACTTGCCATGAAGGGTACCTAAATGGGGCATAGCATATCGTTGACATGTTGCTGTGTTGTAAGGGTGCTGCGAGTGACAGTGAAGGAGTCCTGCTATGAAATGAAATGTTGTCAGACCGTATCGCAGACGACAGTCACGTTGGTATTCCACCGCTGTCGAGGGTGTCTTCAGGCATGTCTTCTGCCAGGAATGTCGTTGACTAGAGTAGAATACCAACTAGACTGTCGCTTGACGACCAGGAGTGATGGTCTGCGGTGCCATTTCATTTCCTATCAGGACCCCATTGGTTTTCATCCTTTCACACAGCCATATGTCGATGATATTCTACGCCCCGCTTTGTTGCCCTTCATAGAAAGCCGTCCTGGGCTTACATTTCAGCAAGACAATGCTTGTCTTCGTGCTTGTGAAACCCTACCTTTGTCCAGAAAGGTCGCCAGACCTGTTCGCAATTGAGAACGTCTGCAGCATAATGGGCAAAGTCCTTCAGCTAGCTCGGAATGTTGACGATCTAACGCGCCAGCTGGACAAGATTTGGCACGATATCCCTCAGCAGGATATCCAACCGCTGTATCAATCAATACCAAGCCGAACAACTGCTGCTTAAGGGCCAGAGGAGGACCAAGGCGTTATTAACTTGCTCAATTTGTGAAACTCTTTCTTTTCAATAAGTTATCAAACTTCTTTCTAAAATTGTAGTAATTTGTTTGTCTGAAATTTAATATGACATCTACCGATTTTCGTCAAATTAGGATAATTGCTTTGTAGTGCAACTTCTTCTTCTTCCTCCTTTTTTTGTGTGATTGTGTATTTGATATGGCGTGATGTGTTGTGTATGCTCTGGATCAGACAATATCTGGCCCTTTTATTTCGAACCTTGTTCTGCAGAATTAATGTTATTGTTGTCCAGAGGCCATCTTCTCTTACCTATGCTCCTCATCCAGTCACAAATCGAAAGCCTTATGCTAAGAGCGGACATCGACTGTCTTCTACAACAGGTGGCCGAAGGAGGAACTTAAGTAGTACAGTTCCCTCCATAGGGACACAACACTATGCCTTCATTGAAACAATACGATAATGAGAAAAAAATGCACTGATAGGAAGCATTTCTTTTGGATTTTCCCTATAATCCGCTCTTGTGTGCTGCAGTTAGCGCGCGCCTTATTGAACTTTAGTTTCTGTTTCACAGGTGGACTATCCCCTTGTATTACATCTTCATTAGTAGTTCAGTTTTCGTTGTCCCAAATTCTCAGTCGTTTGATGAAAACCATTTTCATTGTAGGTGAATGTGATGTGTGTCCCTAAATTAAACTGGACTCTTTTGTCATAGGTAGTACATAAAAAACATAAGGGCACTGCACGTGGCATGGGTATCTTTCCAGATCGGCAACCACGACCAGCACCGCGTGGCCAGCCGCTACAGCCCAGAGCTGGTGGACGGGATGAACATGCTGGTGATGTTGCTACCTGGAACCGCCGTCACCTACAACGGAGAAGAGATCGGCATGGAGGACAACTACAACATGAATTGCGAGGTGGCCCACGACCCTCAAGGCTGCCACGATAACGTCACTCTCGGGAACTCCAGAGACCCAGAGAGGACGCCCTTCCAGTGGGATAACACTGCAAACGCTGGTACAGTGATATTTTGAGACTCGTAACATCGCATGCAACTTCGATACGCATAGAAGCTGAAGTTACGAATTAAAATGTGTGCCAAGGCCAGGGCTTTAACGTGGGTCTCCTTCTTACTGGGCAGACGCTCTATGATTAACATACCTGCACGGAATACCCTACTCCAGTGCCTATAACATACAAAGCTACGGTGCTATCACCTGCTGGCCGTTGTGGCCGAGCGGTTCTAGGTGCTTCAGTCCGGAACCGCGCTGCTGCTACGGTCGCAGGTTCGAATCCTGCCTCAGGCATGGGTGTGTGTGATGTCCTTAGGTTAGTTAGGTTTGAGTAGTTCTAAGTCTAGGGAACTGATGACCTCAGATGTTAAGTCCCATAATGCTTAGAGCCAGCCAATATCACCTTCCGTCCTTATCGGAGATAAAGTTGAAACTCATTATGTCTCCAGGACAATGTAATTCTATCGCATGCAACGTTTGTGTGCTTATTTTTAACTACTTTCCGTCTGGCAAGAGGGGGGGAACTGATGACCTCAGATGTTAAGTCCCATAATGCTTAGAGCCAGCCAATATCACCTTCCGTCCTTATCGGAGATAAAGTTGAAACTCATTATGTCTCCAGGACAATGTAATTCTATCGCATGCAACGTTTGTGTGCTTATTTTTAACTACTTTCCGTCTGGCAAGAGGGGGGGAACTGATGACCTCAGATGTTAAGTCCCATAATGCTTAGAGCCAGCCAATATCACCTTCCGTCCTTATCGGAGATAAAGTTGAAACTCATTATGTCTCCAGGACAATGTAATTCTATCGCATGCAACGTTTGTGTGCTTATTTTTAACTACTTTCCGTCTGGCAAGAGGGGGGGGGGGGGGGGGGGGGGCTGGGTGAGAAAGAGGTGAAGGGGAATATCGCTCCTCTTAGGTACACGAATCTTGTCACTCGAGAACAGTGCAAGTGCCGCGAACCGAGAACCTAGGAAAGAGTGACAGCTTCTTTCCGCTACCCTCCTGACGTTTATAACAGAGTAGAAAAACAGCGTGTATCAAAACGAATCATCCGATCTGGCACGTCTATATTTCTGAAACTAAAACATATACAATAAACTTTGTTCTTTTTTTTTTTTTTTTGATGAACGGGAAACTCAAAAAGTTTTTTTTACATTTTTTTGTTGGTGTTCAATATACCCCCCCCCCCCCCCCTTGAGATGCACAGCATATGTCATTGCGGTATTCAAATTGTTATCACACTGCGGCGAGCATGTCTTAGCAGCGTCCCCAGCTGCTGTTTTGCGACGTCTCAGTTCATTTATTGTTGTTGGTAATGGAGGCACGTAAACAGAGTCTTTTATAAACCCCCACAAGAAATAGTCGAGCTGCAGGGCGAACGAATTTCTGCAGACTCCTTGTAAAACTATGGCGAATGCATTCGACGTCTGTGTCAGACACTCAGAGATGTCCCAGCGATTTGCCTTTACACAAACAACGTTTTTCAAAAATGGTTCAAATGGCTCTGAGCACTATGGGACTCAACTGCTGAGGTCATTAGTCCCCTAGAACTTAGAACTAGTTAAACCTAACTAACCTAAGGACATCACAAACATCCATGCCCGAGGCAGGATTCGAACCTGCGACCGTAGCGGTCTTGCGGTTCCAGACTGCAGCGCCTTTAACCTTTAAACAACGTTTTTCTCGGGGTTGTTCTTGTCATCGCCTAAAGCTCTGTGCTTAGGAGTATCCACATCATATGTAGCATAAAAGTCACACTGAACAGTTATTACAGACCCTCACTGCGCAAATGTAGAACACAAAACGTTTTCTGTTGTCCCGACACCATTTTTGCTAGAACTGAAGTGGGTGCTCACTGCTGCTACCTAGCGGGAACCTTGTACAACTCAGGAGTTTGCTCTTACCAACAATACGTTGTTCACGCACATATCTGAAATAACATAATAGTTACGATTTTTTAAAATCGCGATGGTTCTTTTTGACATATCCCGTATCTCTGGAGCGAGCATTCAGATTCGCAGAGTTGATTTTCTGTTGTCAATACATTAATACCATGGTCACGTTACCCCGCGACGGCGTGGGGTTGCCCGTAATTCGTCCTATAGCTTACGAATTTCATCATATCGGTAGTACAGACACATTTCCTTCATCCGTGCTGTGGATTTGGTGCAGGCGTTTTTAGACACCACAACAATTTGCATTTGATTCTTGGAATAAACTAGACTCTTATCACCGAAGAGTGAAACGAACGGGCATTACGCCAAGGCACCGTCACGTCAGTTCGCTTTGCCCAGCACCAAAAGACGAAATTGAGGTTGTGAGTCACCATCCGTGATACAAGGAGACTGAGTATAGTGTGGAAACTGAGGAACTAATAACGACAAAGTTCATTAATGGACAAAGTAAATTTCATAACTTATTTTCTTGGTTAATTTTATGTCGTAACCCGCTGAGAAGTGAAACAATATTTCAAAACATCGATATTTTTTGCTAGGGACAATGTATAGATTCAAACATAACAAACAATATTTATAAAGGAAAAAATGAAGCCTCTTAACCTATCCACCTCATTTTTTTCCTTACTTAACTGATAACATCATGGGAAACTGTATTTTTCACCGTTATTAAAGCTGACCTTATCACTTAAAATGTTACATAATGGCAACTGTTTCGTTAACTTAGGTTCTTATTTACACTACTGGCCATTAAAATTGCTACACCAAGAAGAAATGCAGATCATAAACGGGTATTTATTGGACAGATATATTATACGAGAACTGACATATGATTACATTTTCACGCAATTCGGGTGCATAGATCCTGAGAAATTAGTACCCAGAACAATCAACTCCGGCCGTAATAACGGCCTTGATACGACTGGGCATTGAGTCAAACAGAACTTGGATGGCGTGTACAGGTACAGCTGCCCACTCAGCTTCAACACGATACCACAGTTCATCAAGAGTAGTGACTGACGTATTGCGACGAGCCAGTTGCTCGGCCACCATTGACCAGACGTTTCCAGTTGGTGAGAAATCTGAAGAATGTACTGGCCAGGGCAGCAGTCGAACATTTTCTGTATCCAGAAAGGACCGTACAGGACCTGCGTCATGCGGTCGTGCATTATCCTGCTGAAATGTAGGGTTTCGCAGGGATCGAATGAAGGGTAGAGCCACGGCTCGTAACACATCTGAAATGTAACGTCCACTGTTCAAAGTGCCGTCAGTGCGAACAAGAGGTGACCGAGACGTGTAACCAGTGGCTCTCCATACCATCGCGCCGGGTAATACGCCAGTATGGCGACGACGAATACACGCTTCCAAT
Organism: Schistocerca piceifrons; assembly: GCF_021461385.2. Taxonomy (NCBI): domain Eukaryota; kingdom Metazoa; phylum Arthropoda; class Insecta; order Orthoptera; family Acrididae; genus Schistocerca; species Schistocerca piceifrons. The sequence goes on along the minus strand of NC_060138.1, from coordinate 197,676,597 downwards.
GTGCGTTCACCGCGATGTCGCCAAACACGGATGCGACCATCATGATGCTGTATACAGAACCTGGATTCATCCGAAAAAATTACGTTTTTCCATTCGTGCACCCAGGTTCGTCGTTGAGTACACCATCACAGGCGCTCCTGTCTGTGATGCAGCGTCAAGGGTAACCGCAGCCATGGTCTCCGAGCTGATAGTCCATGTTGCTGCAAACGTCGTCGAACTGTTTGTGCAGATGGTTGTTGTCTTGCAAACGTCCCCATCTGTTGACTCAGGGATCGAGACGTGGCTGTACGATCCGTTACAGCCGTGCGGATAAAATGCCTGTCATCTCGACTGCTAGTGATACGAGGCCGTTGGGACCCAGCACGGCATTTCGTATTACCCTCCTGAAACCACCGATTCCATATTCTGCTAACAGTCATTGGATCTCGACCAACGCGAGCAGCTATGTCACGATACGATAAACCGCAATCGCGATAGGCTACAATCCGACCTTTACCAAAGTCGGAAACGTGATGGCACGCATTTCTCCTCCTTACACGAGGCATCACAACAACATTACACCAAGCAACGCCGGTCAACTGCTGTTTGTGTATGAGAAATCGGTTGGAAGCTTTCCTAATGTTAGCACGTTGTCGGTGTCGCCACCGACGCCTGCCTTGTGTGAATGCTCTGAAAAGCTAATGATTTGCATTTCACAGCATCTTATTCCTGTCGGTTAAATTTCGCGTCTGTAGCACATCTTTGTGGTGTAGCAATTTTAATGGCCAGTAGTGTATAAATATTGTGGCGTCAGCTCTGTTGCGTTACTGTAAAACTTAAATAATTTTTCGCTTTCAGATAACTATCTTCACCTGTGTAAGAACATTCAATGGAAGAAATACCTATGTCGTCATGGAACGTTTGCCCGAAAACAAAGCATTATAATTACGAAGATAAAAATGCACGAACTTCACTACCATAAAACGAGCGAGCGCGGCGAAAATAGGTTAACCTCCGGCTTTAGCAGGTGACAATACTGTCAGTTCTTTCTTCCCGAGGAACCTTGACGTGCTGTGACGTGACGCGACTTTGCGTTTCCTACATATCTGAATGCTGCCATTGGAAATGCGTTGAGGAATATTTTGATTTTATGTGACGGCACATGTGAACCGGCCTTAACCAAACTGTCGTTGCGAGATCGCGTAACAGTTCCAGCTTAATGTTGACAACATGCCCAGAACACAATGCTCACTCCAGAGATATTTTTACTTTGTACATTTATTTTCAGGGGACACGTTCTAGAGATGATGCGCAGGTCACATTTCACTTTCTCCGATAGGCACTGCAGCGGACCTTGGTTTGTGGGCAGGAGCGTCATCATTATGGTTGAGAGAGGTAGCTAAACTGCGATAAGCATTGTATTACCTACAGTAATTTCTTGAAGGCTTGAATTCGTATATGTGCTACCAGTGGTCATCGATCTCACTTTGAGTGACATTCTAGCACATTTTGAGGCAAAATGTCGCGCCGTAGCAGCATGTCGAAATATTTTGTCTTACATGGCATTTTGCCCAAAATTCACCCTGAGCATATCTGTATTGTTTATTGGTCAGTCCAGATTTGAGTTCCATCAATAAATTAATTTGCTGGCGGCTATGTTACTCATGACTAAAACTCTATTTTCCCACGCTAAAGGAAATTTATAGAAAAATGTCCCCTCCATACGATTCCAGAGCAGTACTAATATGACGCCTACAAAAAGCGCGGAATTTTTGATATGTTAAACTCTGAACTTTATTTTTTTCAAACACATTAACAAAATACATAAACACGTTTGCCGCGCTTTCCTATTTCGGGTATGGGAAATGAGGTCTGACATATGGCACCTCTACTGCGCTGACATGCAAAAACTCTGTCCCTGAAATTCGCTATAATTACCCGATAAGAGTAAGATTGCATTACGCCAGAACACTTCGAATTTATTGCTTTAACTCGCTGATGTTTCGGGAGTTATTGACACACATCAATGATTTAAGATAACTGTTGTGTCTAGACAAGACAGCCTAGACACAATGAGAGGAAGCCGAAAGGCACGCGCTACGCTCACGCAGATGGGCGTGAGGTCTGAAACAGGATACGTAATGAATGCTATAAAGAAAAGTACGTAGCTTCTGGAATACTTAACTTTAATCCATCCGTTTGGCACATGTGGAGATTGTGGCGATACAGGTGAGACTCTTTAGATACATGCAATGTTACTAATGGCGCCTTGCTAGGTCGTAGCCATTGACTTAGCTGAAGGCTATTCTAACTATTGGCTCGGCTAATGAGCAATGCTTCGTCCATGTAGTCGCTAGCTACGTGGTCCGTACAACTGGGGCGAGTGCTATTCCGTATCTCGATACCTGCCTTGTGGTGGCGCTCGGTCTGCGATCACACAGTGGCGACACGCGGGTCCGACATGTACTAATGGACCGCGGCCGATTTAAAACTACCACCTAGCAAGTGTGGTGTCTGGCGGTGACACCACAATAACCTCGAAGGAAATCTCAAGGGATTAAATCACACAACCTTGGCGGTCATCGTTCGTCACCATCACACGAGATCAGGTGATCCGGGAACAACGAATGGAGCATTTCAGTTGTTTTGCTGCTCAAATCACAACTTTTGAACGTCTATTCCACTGAATTTAAACCATAAAAAAAATCTCTTATCATCGCACGCTATCGATTTCCATTAATTGTCGCAGCCTGGCCCGACTAATCTTCGAAAAGGATCAATGATACCGCCGAACAAGGATTTTCTGACTCTCAGATACGGCAGCTCAATCCATTTATATAGAAGTGCGCCTCGTCGCAAAGAAGATGTTCCTCGCAAAACCGTCGTCTTCCAATCCTCTTCTCAGAAACCAGTTATCAAAATGTCTTCTTTTCTCGTGATCGGCTTCTTTCAGCTGCTGCGTTAACTGAATCCTGTGAGGCTGGTAATGGAGGTCGTACTGGTTAGTGCATTCGCCATATTGTAAAATATCCTGTGCCCAACTTTTGGGAACGGTGAAGAGTCAACTCCAGTGGCCTAACAGTCACACAATCACGAACCTTCGCAATGTTTTGCACAGTCTGAGCAAAACAAGGGCGCCCAGGAAACTAAATGTTCGCTGCTGAACCTGTTTCATTGAACTTTACAACAAACCTCCAAAGTGTTGATGACTTCGGTGCCTCAACACCATCTAGAATCGCGCGATGCCCTATCACTTTTATTCTTTTTTGCTAATTATCATATGCTGTCCGGTAGAAAACTGGACTATAGTTAGGCCCATAATAAACAAATGAGAGAATTTCAGACTGAATCAGTAAATGGAGGGTTTTCAAAAACCGAAATGATACATCGTAATGTAGTCAACCGAAAAACAACAATATACTATGTGGTTCAAAACCGGGACTCTTTTAGAAAGAACCTTTAAATAGATTCGTTGTGGTTCTTTCGTAGGAAATTAACAAAGAAGAAATGGTGACGTTGCCCATAGCGTAACTCTAAAAGTTTCCAATGTTGTACAGGTAGAATTTAACAAACTTGTTGGTATAGCGAGATTTAAAAATGCGTTTGGCATTGTTAGTGCAACATAATCTTTACAAATGATGTGGTTAGATTTAGATGCATTATTAACTAAATAATTATTTTGTATTACAGTATGGCAACAGACGAGCGTTGTGGAAAAAGGAGCGCACACGAACGGCTTTTAGGTGTAACAGTATGTCTAAATAGGGATCATGAAGGACACTGAGGAGACGGAAGTCATGGGATAGCGATATGTACATATACAGATGGTTGTAGTATCGCGTACACAAAGCGAAGGGAGGCATATTGGAGGAACTGTCATTTGTTTTCAGGTGATGCATGAAAAAAGGTTTCCGACGGGAATTAACAGACTCTGAACGCGAAATGGTAGTTGGAGCTAGACGCATGGGACATTCCATTTCGGAAATCGGTAGTATACTCAACATTCGGAGTTCCACAGTGTCAAGAAGATACCGAGAACGCCAATGTTAGGTGTTACGTCCCACAACGGACAACGCAGTGGCCGAAGGCCTTCACATAAGGACCGAGAGCAGCGGCGTTTGCGTAAAGTTGTCAGTGCTAAGAGGTAAGTAACAATGCGTGAAGTAACCGTAGAAATCAATGTGGGGCGTATAACGATCGATATCTAGTATGACAGTGAGACGAAATTTGGAATTAATGGGCTATGGCAGCGGACGACCGACGCTAGTGCCTTGGCTAACAGCACGACATCGCCTGCAGCACCTCTCCTGGGCTCGAGACCATATCAGTTTGACCCTAGACGATTTAAAAACCGTGGCCTGGTCAGATGAGTACAGATTTCCGTTGGTAGCTGATTGTAGGGTCCGAGTGTGGCGCACACCCCACGAAGCCATGGACCCAAGTTGTCAACAAGGCACTGTGCAAGCTGTTTGTGGCTCCATAATGATATGGGCTGTGTTCATATGGAATGGTCTGAGTCCTTTGGTCCAACTGAGAAGATCACTGACTGTGAAAGGGTTATGTTCAGCTACCTGTGGACCATTTTCAACCATCCATGGACTTAATGTATCCAAAAACTGATGAAATTTTTATGGATGACAATGCGCTATGTCAGTGGACCTCAGTAGTTCGCGTTTGGTTTGAAGAACATTCTGGCCAGTTCGAGCGAAAGATTAGGTCACCAAGATCGCACTGCGTGAATAACATCCAACATTTATGGGACACAATCGAGAGGTCAGTCAGAGCACAAAATTCCACACCGGCAACACTATCGCAATTATGTTTCTGCAAGGATTTCCAACGACTTGTTGGCTCCCTATAACGTCGAGTTGCTGGAATACGCCCAGCTAAAGCAGGTCCGACACGATATTAGGAGATATCGCATGACTTTGGCACCTGTGTGTAAATGAATGTGCATGTATGTACAACGTGCCTAAGCTAACAATTAAGAGACGTGCTGAAAAAAAGCAGTTAGCGACATAAAAACGACGAAATAAATCTCGGGTGAACAGCCTGGTATGAGTGATCATAGGACACAATATTTCGGAAATCGACCACGTTGCTGATGTACATCAGCGCACCTGATGATGGCAACGTGGTCGATTGCCGAAATATTGTGTCCTATGAACACTCATACCAGGTTGTTCACCCGAGATTTATTTCGTTAAAAAATACGCCTGGAGAAATTGAAGAATCACAGATATAAAAACGTTTGACCACATTGCGGTGTTTTCCAACGAACTAGAAAAGGCACTGGAAGGTCATGTTCTTAAATTTGAAGATATGATGTTCCATTTAAGAATATAGAACGTAAGAAAACTTACAATCGACGTCCCAGAACTAAATGGATTACCCAATAACTTCAATGCGGTAGAAGTCATCGCAGGCAGAAAGTGGGATGACGGTATCCATCCAAGAAAAATTGCCGAATCCGAAGTTAATGATGAATGTTCTAAGCAAATTGTCAAGGCCTAGCCGAGGTGCCTATAGGCTGACTAGCCGCCCATTAAAAAAAAAGAAAAAAAAGGTAGTCGAATCAAAAGAGAATAACTAGAGATCCATGTGTTTTGGAGACTCTTTGGCGAAACCACTACATAACCTCATTCGTAAATGAGAGAAATGGTTGTGCGAGTTGCGGAAGAAATATAAAATGGACGAAACGAACAGATGGATGAAACACAGGGTGAGGAAATGGGCGAAAGAGTTCTGTTGCACAGTATACACACAATGATGAACGAACTAACATATGAAGAATTTCCGTAAGCTGAGACTGGCACATATCTTTAAGCTCAGGGTTCTGAGGTGTAAGCGCGGTGCAATTTATGCACCCACTAGTACAACTTACAAAACCAGATTCCTAATTTTTACCACTTGCATATATTTAGAAAATTAAGTGTATTGTGTTTATTTTCCTATTGGATTGGTGCATAAGTTCTTAGGGTTTTTTCATAAGTTTAATAAACTCAACTTATGCACATAACACAGACTTTAGTGCCAGCAGACGGCCACGGAGTACTGCAGGTAGACTTGCTCGGGATCTTACCGCAGCCACTGGAACAGTTGTCTCCAGACACACAGTCTACAGACGATTGTACATACATGGTTTATTCGCCCAGAGACCTGCAAGATGCATTCCACTGACCCCTGGTCACAAGAGAGCCCGTAAAGCCTGTTGTCAAGAACACAGTACATGGCCGTTGGAACAGTGGTCCCGGGTTATGTTCACGGACGAGTCCAGGTATAGTCTGAACAGTGATTCTCGCCAGGTTTTCATCTGGCGTGAACCAGGAACCTGATACTAACCCCATAATGTCCTTGAAAGAAACCTGTCTGGAGGTCGTGGTTTGATAGTGTGGGGTGGGATTATGATCGGTGTACGTACACCTCTGCATGTCTGACAGAGGAACTGTAGCAGGTCAGGTGTATCGGGAAGTCATTTTGCACCAGTATGTCCGCCTTTTCAGGGGTACAGTGGATCCCACCTTCCTCCTGATGGGTGATGACGCACGGCCCCACAGAGCTGCCATTGTGGAGGAGTACCTTGAAACAGAAGATATCAGGAGAATGGAGTGGCCTGCCTGTTCTCCCGACCTATCCCACATCGAGCACGTCTGGGATGCTCTCGGTCGACGTATCGCTGCATGTCTTCAAACCCCTACGACACTTCAGGAGCTCCGACAGGCACTGGTGCAAGCTGATCGATCACCTGATCCAGAGTATGCCAACCCGTTGTGCGGCCTGTGTACGTGTGCATGGTGATCATATCCCATATTGATGTCGGGGTACATGCGCAGGAAACAGTGGCGTTTTGTAGTACATGTGTTTCGGGACGGTTTCCTCAACATATCACTAATACCGTGGACTTACAGATCTGTATCGTGTGTGTTCCCTATGTGCCTATGCTATTAGCGCCAGTTTTGTGTAGTGCTACGTTGTGTGGCACCACATTCTGCAATTATCCTTAATTTATGAGCATGAGTGTATATATCTTAAATATCGCCCTGTTTGTAAGCAGCCCAGCTTACTGAACAGTGCTTTTACAAGCTACAGCAGTCTTAGTGAATCATATTTCCTCGTAACTCTTTCTATGGATATCAGTCTGGAATCTAATATTGATGCAACTTGTTTAAGATGGTCATTCCTCTTTAGGATACTCCAGATGCACACTCCTAGATGCTTATCGATTTTTCACTGCTATTAGTAAATGGTATTCAAACTTGTAATCGAACAATAATACTTCATTCAGCCAATTTATGAGCAATACGCTATATTTATTGGTGTTCACGGTTAACTGCCAGTGTCTCCAAGAGTGTCAATCGTCTTCAGATCTTCGTGCATTTCGTCACACTGTCCTGTCATTGTGGCTTCCCCACACACAAGACCATCATATGTGACCAGTCTCACAACTTGCTGACATTATTGTCCAGATATGAGACGTCTTTTCGATGTGTACATAATATTAAACCACACAGATAACGCTGAAAAGAACTAAAAAGTTATGCGACATTTCTTAATGAGTTGTCGATACCAATACGTAAAATGGTCACATCATAAAATTTCATGGAGCTGGTTCCTCTAAAACAAGCACATTGTTTGCAAAATGCACGAAAGTTTTTAGTAGTGAACCAAGCGAAAGTGGTCCTTAATAATGAAAACGTCACACATCACTTCCTTAGGTTCAAATGGCTCAGAGCACTATGGGACTTAACATCTATGGTCATCAGTCCCCTAGAACTTAGAACTACTTAAACCTAACTAACCTAAGGACATCACACAACACCCAGTCATCACGGGGCAGAGAAAATCCCTGACATCGCCGGGAATCGAACCCGCGAACCCGGGCGCAGGAAGCGAGAACGCTACCGCACGACCACGAGCTGCGGACTACTTCCTTTGGACTCGGCCAGCGTATCTAGTTGGTAAATGTCGTCGAGAAGACGCTCCACATGTTTTCCTCTACGTGTCCGCTGCGTATTGTCAATGTAAGCCACAAGGCCTCCAGCACAGCTACGTGATGTGACATCTGCTCGTAGCTGCCTGTTCTGATCACAGTCGTCTCCAGAAGGTCGTTCTTACAAACAAAAATCTCTGGCATTGATAACTGAATAAACAAAAGCACAAACAAAGAAAGATATTTGCACTTTCTGCAGGCGTCGTTGCCATACCTACTGAAAATGTATCTTGAATAAAAATGGGCTTTAAAATTCATACCTTAACTGCTATGAACACTTGTTCATTTTCGCTATTGTGAAACACATATCTTCTACTACAAGCTCTTTGCTGCTACGCATGACCTACAGCATGCAGTTAACAAATGAGTCAACAAATTAGAATTCATTATCTGTTACGACTAAACAGCAGAGCTTCTAATGCAGTTCTGCTTGCTGTTACAAACAACCTGCTCCTGTGAGCCATTGCTAATGGAGGTGCTCAATGGAGGTGTCCATTCCTGGTAAGACATACTTTAGTCTGACCTCTTAGGAAATCATGCAATCTCTGAGAAACTCCAGGTTGTTCACAGGTGCACTGGAATGCATTGCTGACGGATTCCTGCAGCGTTTGTATATCATTAATGGAGTTTGCATAAACCAAATAGTTCAAGCGCCCGTGTGGAATAATAGGCTTCCACTATGCTCGTACATGCAAAAATAAAACTACAGTGCAAAAGCACTTCACTAATTTACCAAAAAACAAAGTGGTCCCACTAGAACTGTGCTGCACGTATCCAGAACTCTAAACACAGTTTACAATAACAACACTAACCAATGTTTACTGCACGCTGTATCCATAGACAACAGAGAAATGTGTCCCCATTTGTTTGCTGCTTTCTGTAGGTTGTTCGTAATAGCAAAGAGCCTGCAGTACAACAGACGTGTTCACACAGTAGCGAATGAACAAGTACTCAAAGCTGTTAAGATATACACATTAGAGCGTATGTTTGATGGACATTTGTTTTCTTGCTTTGGCCCATACTACACTCTCATAAAACAAGGAATAAATTTCTTATCACCCAGTATACCGTGAACATTAAGAAATAAGCAATGTTCGGTTGGGGTATGCACTACGTTATCTTCAGACACGACGATACACATTGTTTCCCTGTTCCGTTAGCACCGCTTGTGTGAAATTCCAAACTGCAATGCAATCTCGTGGCGAGTTGTGGGGCTACGATCATCGAAGTTTCAACAACAGCCGTGTACAAGGTCAACGTGTTAGCTTCACGGCAGCAGCGTTCTGATCGTGAATGTAACAGTACGTGTCTAATAAATGTCGGAAAACGGCGGTGGAGCAGTGAGGCAACAGTATTTTTTTGAGTTTTCCATCATTTCTGTGCGTGAATTCATCGACTTTGACTCGAATACCGAGAGGCAGGTGTTCCTGGCCGCTACTCCGCGAGAATGACCCACCCCACAAAGTAAAGATTGTTCGCGAGGTTTTAGCCTGTAGATGGATCAATGTAGTGGGTCACCCGCCATATCTGCCAGATTTGGCTCGAACCAACTTCTGGTAACTCAACCGGAATTGAAGTTGGCTATAAAGGACAAAGTTACGATACAGCTGAGGGCCTCCAAGAAAATTGTACTGCACTATTAAATGCAGTTTCAAAAAAAGACTGTAGTGTCTGTTTTCGTAACACTTCTCAAACTGTTTTTGGCGTGTACTGGCTTATGAATAAACAGAGTGATTTTATGAACCTAAACCATGAGTTATTTCTTATAGCAATAGTTCTCAAGGAACTGGGATACGCTGTACATTTCCACGGTGACGGCGACGGCTTTGTCTGCTTAGAAAGCCACAAATCTTATATGAAATTCTGGGAACTATTTTTTTTTTGCAACAGGTGACATTGCCGAATTGTACTCCACCCCTTTCTCGAAACCAAGGAACATAGTATGAAACAGGAAGAACTGTCTTCTGAATTTTGTTGTCGAGCAGAGAGAGCTGAGCACCACAAAATCGCAGTTTGCTACAGACGAGATTTTTTGTCTAGCTAAATGTCTTCATACAAGGGTACTAAAGGCGTTGTATATTCTGTAACAGACTGAAGTCAGCTCAAGTGCACAGTTACGCGCTTTAGTTGGACGATCCCTCCGAAGTCCAGTTTACACGGAGATACTACATTCAAAAATGTTCAAATGTGTGTGAAATTTTATGGACTTAACTGCTAAGGACAAACACACACATCCATGCCCGAGGGGGGACTCGAACCCCCGCCGGGAGCAGCCGCATAGTATACTACATTGAGGAACAAAGTTTCGAAACTGTGCTGCTAGCCACTGTGGCGGAAGTCGTTGGTGAAACTATTCATTTTGGGTCGTTCCAGCTTTCACGACACGAATCTATCAGTTGCGTGTGCTTTTGGGTTACGTTAAGTTTCAATAAATGCGACATGGAATCGGCAACTCCGAAAACCGTTGAGTTTTGTGCAGGTACGCTATGCATAAGTGTTAGTGGTACATTCATGAATATCGTTTCAAGAACGACGTGTGAGTGAGGCACTCGATAATCGAAGAACTGACGATTTCGCTATTACTGACAAAAATACACTCATGCTCATGAATTAAGGACAATCGCAGAATGTGGTGCTACACAACGTGGCACTACACAAAACTGGCGCTAATAGCATAGGCAGATAGGAAACACACACGACACAGATCTGTAAGTACACGGTATTGGCGATAAGTCGAGAAAACCATCCGAGAACACATGTGCTACAAAACGCTACTGTTTCCTGCGCATATAGACCGACATCAACACGGGATATGATCACCATGCACACGTACACATGCTGCACAAAGGATTGGTATACTCTGGATCAGGTGGTCGAGCAGCTGCTGCTGGGGTATAGCTTCCCATTCTTGTACCAGTGCCTGTCGGAGCTCCTGAAGTGACATAGGGGTTTGAAGACGGATAGCAATACGTCGACCGAGACGTGCTCGAAGAGGCTTAGGTCTGGAGAACAGGCAGGCCACTCCATCCGCCTGATATCTTCTGTTTCAAGTTACTCCTCCACGATGGCAGCTCGGTGGGGCCGTGCGTTACCATCCATCAAGAGGGAGTTGGGTCCCACTGCACTCCTGTAAAGGCGGACATACTGGTGCAAAATGACGTCCCGATACACCTGACCTGATACAGTTTCTCTGTGAAAGACATGGAGGGGTATACGTGCACCAATCATAATCCCCACACCATCAGACCACGACCTCCATACAGGTCCCTTTCAAGGACGTTAAGGGATTGGTATCTGGTTCCTGGCTCACGTCAGATGAAAACCCGGCGAGAATCAACTGTACCTGGACTCGTCCGTGAACATAACCTAGGACCACTGTTCCAATGACCATGTACTGTGTTCTTGGCACCAGGCCTTACGGGCTCTCTTGTGACCAGGGGTCAGTGGAATGCACCTTGCAGGTCTCCCGAGCAAGGCTATCTCCAGTACTTCGTGGCCGTCTGCGGTGAGATATGGTGATACATCGGTCTTCTTGTGGTGTTGCACGCTGTGGACGTCTCGTACTGTAGCACCTGGACACGTTTCCTCTCTGCTGGAATTGTTACCATAATCGTGAGATCACACTTTGTGTGCTACGACCTGCTGTGTTTCACCAGCCTCCAATCGCCTTAGTATTCCACCCCTCATAACGTCATCAATACGTGTTCTTTGAGCCAATTTCAACACACAGTCTCCATTAGCACGTCTGAAAACGTCTGCACACTTACTCGCTGCACGGTACTCTAACATGCACCAACACACCTCTGCGTATGTGGACTGCTGCCAGCGCCACCGTTCGACGACCGCAGGTCAAATACACCCCTTGGTCATACCCCGAGGTGATTTAAACCCGCAAACCGCCTACTAGAGCGTTGTTTCACCATGATCAGCATTATCCTTAATTTATGAGTATGAATATAGATTCAGTTAGAAATAATAAGAACAAAAGTCTGTAAGGAATAATAATAATGGAAATCTATTTCCGCATTTAGGAACTTCTGTAGATGCTCTTAGGTCTATATGAAGCCCTTCTGCAGGTGCTCCTAGGTCAATATGTAGCCATCCTCAGACAATTACTACGTTGAAAGCACCTTTACGAAAATGCAAATGGGGAAGCTACCGAAAGAATACAAAGGGAAGGACTTGATGTACGAAAGTCGTTTTTACAGTCGGGACTTTGGAACGCGAATAGATGCTAGAAGAACGAGGAATAAAGATTTTCACTTAAGAAGTAACTGTGGCCTCTAGTTTCAATTTCGATGATAATGATTCACACAGTGATATATCGTCTATGCTTATAGCACACTAAACTCTTTTATGATCCGTGAATTGTTCTGATTTTATTATGTGGTTGAAGAAGATTCCGGAGTAATTTAAAAAAAATTCGTGCCAGGCCGCCTGAGCTGACATATCTTTATCAAATGATGAATTCAAACACGTTTATACTTTTTCTTTTGCTCAGATTTTAAGCGGACAAACCTGAAGTTCACGACTACCTACGTAACTGCCACAACATCCATTTCAGAAACGAAAATGGTGCTTCACTTCTCATAGTATGTCGCAACTGAACGTTGCATTGATGTCACCTTATAGGCAGCCTTTTACGAAACTAGTTGGGGAACGCTGGTTTCAAGAAATGAGTTTCACAACTCACTGTGTCGGTGTAAACTAGACTTGCTTTTTCCAGCAACTTACGATAAACTACTACTACAAGGAGATAAATATCTGCAGCGGAGGCAGTTTTTTTAACATACGATCCATGAGGAATCTTACAACTATCTCGTTAGACACAGTCATGTGTTCTCCATTAACAAACAGTTTTTATTTATTTTTCTTCCGTCACTTATCTCATCAACTGCCAATTTGGCGTTGCTGCAACAGTGGAAAGGAGAAATTGTAATCTGATTTTCCGCAGTGAAATCATTTCGAAAGACGAGATGAGTGCTTCGGCTTTTACTTGTCATCCTCGGCTTTGACACCATTGCGCGACTGGATAGTTTCACACGCTGGAGCCGCATTGCACTGCAGTTTAGACACATGTAAACTCGAGGTCTTCATTTTATTTCATATGTATTCGCCTTGGCCTCCCATGGCTACTTACAGAAATGAGCTTTATCCTTCTGTCTCGTTTCGACTTCTCCTGCGCTTTTTCGTCCCATTTGTCTGTACTTGTACAGCATTTTCAGCGATCTATTGTTCTCCATTTTACTGACATAGTCTTTCCGTTTTCTTCCGTGTTCTTGTAATGTTTCAGTGAGAATCTTCAGGCCAAATTCTGTTCTAATTTCGATAATTTGCTTTCGATTTAGTCTTGAGTAATCTGCTCCGTGTTTGCCGACTTTATTTTCGCAATCTGAATTCTATGTGCATCCTGTCTGTTGTTACACAAGTTTCGTTTCCCTACATTGTAAATAAGAATGACAAAACGTTGTGTGCAGTTGTAGCTGCTTTACTTTCCTTTGAAAGTATTTCTTTGTAGAGATGTCTCTATCTAATGATGAAATCAAATGTCATCTTTGTGTAATACAGTGATTAACTCTTTGTAGCATTTATTACATTCAACTTAAAATTATAAACAATACATGAAATGTAAGAGGCACAGTTTTGTTTTTATACCTGTTTACGTGCATTGCTTCCTTCGTCTTCCGTTAGCTAGCAGCACAGTGAACAAGTGAGATAGTCTTTCATGCGTAGCCCCAGAAATCAGTTCGGAAGGCTGGCCGTGAATAGCAGCAATTCCCGTGACGTCTGTGTGGAGGCTTAAGGAGACGCTTACAACTACGTCCTTAGCATTTGCAGTTGCTACGAGCCCTAAAGCCTACAGAGTACAGTTTACATGCCAACTCTGCGAGCGACATGTTGCTGCATGATGATGAAATTTTTCTGGATCGTTTCGTCTTCAGTAATGAAATGACATTCTACCTAAGTGGAAATCAGAGCATGCACAATGTGCTCATCTGTGAGGGTGGGAGGGGGTGGGGGAGGTCAGAAAATCCCCATGAGATGGTACAGTATCGGAGGAAGGAGAGATTAGTGTTTAACGTCCCGTCGACAACGAGGTCATTACAGACGGAGTGCAAGCTTGATTAGGGAAGGTTGATGAAAGAAATCGGCCGTGCCCTTTCAAAGGAATCATCCCAGCATTTGCCTGAAGCGATTGAGAGAAATCACGGACAACCTAAATGAGCGTGGCGGGACGAGGATTTGAACCGTCGTCCTCCCGAAACCGAGTCTAGTGTGCTAACTATTGAGCCACCTTTCTCGGTGCATACAGTATCAACGAGAACATCGTAAACTGAACGTTTCTTGTGCCGCATCCCGGGGGAAAGTTTATGGACCTTTCTTTTTCGGTGAAGCAACTGTAGCTGCTGTTTCTCCTCTTGAGGCGCTAGAACCATTGCTGTTTCCTCTACTGGAAGAAGCTGAATGAAAGAACTCTATTTGGCACCCAGATGGCGAGATGACTGGCATTACTCAGTGCGCGACTGGCTAAAGGGCTTTTATCCAACCACTAGATTCGCCCCAAGGGGCCGCATGACTGAGCTTGTTTTGCATGGCCTCCACGTCCAACTGATCGATAGCCATGCGATTTTACCTTTGGGAGAGGGAGGCGGGTGGGCGGTGGGGTTCATAAGGAATCATATGTATGTGCCTCCGCTACCAATTGATCTACCCGACTTAACAAACATGACTGAAGCAGTTGTTGCATCAGTTATTCCAGACTCAGTCATCAAGGTTTGGGTAGCACTTGCCTATCGACTCGATGTGTGGCATGTGACGGATGGTGCTCACATTGAACACTTGCAAGAAACTCTGTCTAAATTTTTCTTTCATTTGACGTGTTATTTATAACTGTAAGTTGAATGTAATAAATGTTACAAAGCATTTAAACCCAGATATCCATTTTGGTTGGGTTGTTTGGGGCAAGAGACCAAACAGCGAGGTCATCGGCCTCATCGGATTAGGGAGGGATGGGGAAGGAAGTCGGCCGTGCCCTTTCAAAGGAACCATTCCGGCATTTGCCTGGAGCGATTTAGGGAAATCACGGAAAACCTAAATCAGGATGGCCGGACGCGGGATTGAACCGTCGTCCTCCCGAATGCGAGTCCAGTGTGCTAACCACTGCGCGACCTCGCTCGGTGTTATATCCATTTTGAAGCACCTGTGTAATGCACCGTAAGTATTTTAATCTTTTTATTTGTTCTACCATTTTTGTATTTACTGTAAATGTAGACATAAAGCCGCCATTTTGTTTCACTGTCTGAGGTCGTGGTGGAAAAGTTGAAGAAAAAATAATGAAAGGTGAAACCATTACAATGGCTTGACACTTTCCAAAACGACAGTGTCCCACGGTTACATAACGGTGGAATTAATCATTTTACCGTTTACGTTATGGAAGAGTAGAAGAAGCTCCTCTTAGGTAGACTGAGATGCCAGAGTTGCAAGGACGCTGGACTCGTTTGTCGGACGAGCAGGTTTGAAAACCCACGTCCAGCTAACCAGAGTAATGATTTCGGTGAAATGATTAGGGCGAGTACCGTCATGGTGCATTTTAAAATGACGCGGACAGTTTCCTTGTACAGCCTTGTCAAATGGTTCAAATGGCTCTAAGCACTATGGGACTTAACATCTGCCGGCTGTGGTGGCCGAGCGGTTCTTGGCGCTTCAGTCTGGAACCGCGCGACCGCTACGGTCTCAGGTTCGAATTCTGCCTCGGATATTGATGTATGTGATATCCTTAGGTTAGTTAGGTTTAAGTAGTTCTGAGTTCTAGGGGACTGATGACCTCAGATGTTAAGTCCCATAGTGCTCAAAACCGTTTGAACCATTTGAACTTAACATCAGAGGTCATCAGTCCCCTAGACTTACAACTACTTAAACCTAACTAACCTAAGGACATCACACACATTCATGCCCGAGACTGGATTCGAACCTGCTACCGTAGCGACCTTGTCCAAATCGAGCTTGAGCTCCATCTGTAATAGCTTTTCATCAATGGGCTTATAGCCCTAATCTCACTTCTTCCTCTGCTTTTACGTACAGATGCGACACTGACGTTTTTGACAGTGTCCAGCCATTTCATGAACAGCTGTTCACCTACAAGATAACAGCAGTGAGATCGTCAGATCGAATATTGAGGACATAACAGTGACCTCGCCCGACCGTCAGGACCTTTCATCCACAGCTGAGTACTGTTTGCAGCGATATGAGCCGTCGGTGACGTTACTGCACATTTTTTCAGGCTTCAGCAAAACCACTGACGCGACTTGGCTGCCCGTCAACGAGAACTACGAGACTCTGAACGCCGCGGCCCAGGAGGCGGACGACCGCAGCCACCTCAAGACGTACCGCCAGCTGGTGCAGCTGCGCGCCGACCCAGCCGTCCAGACCGGCGACACAAAGGTCAACAGCTCGGGCAACGTGCTTGCCTTCTACAGGTCGGTCGCCTTCTAACATTGTACCCCTAACTGCAAGTCTCATAACGGAGTGAGCTTCGCCTCACCTTCCATATCCGCCTTCCCTTTTCCATTCGCATGCTGTAACCGATGAGTAAATTCCTCAAAATCCATAAACATCTTCACGAATCCTGTAAAATATGTCAATTTGAAGACCAAAACTACGTTCTTTCCCAGAAGCCTCCCGTATTTCAGTCAGCTGCCACGCCTATCTCAACTGTGTCGACGTTTCCATACACCTCCACAATCTCCATACCTCCACATCCCATCTCAATGAAACTTCAGCAGTACCCCACCATTCAACGAAGACTGCGAGCAATTTATCCATCCTGAAGCTTCGGAAAGATTAAAACTTTGTACCGGGCCGGGACTCTAACGTGTCTTTTATTTGAGGGAAGCAGAGCCCGAGCCGCGCGGGATTAGCCGAGCGGTCTGAGGCGCTGCAGTCATGGACTGTGCGGCTGGTCCCGGCGGTTCGAGTCCTCCCTCGGGAATGGGTGTGTGTGTTTGTCCTTAGGATAATTTAGGTTAAGTAGTGTGTAAGATTGGGGACTGATGACCTTAGCACTTAAGTCCCATAAGATTTCACACACATTTGAACATTTTTGGAGAGTCCGATGGGGTGCAGACTGGGTTGGGGTCAGACTCGAGACCTGGCCATTGTTTTTTTTTTGTTTTTATTTTTTTTATAAGTACCATGTCTAGAATACGTACTCCTAGCACCGCATCGTGCACTAAGTGAAGAAACAAATAGTCCCGGGACTCTTCTACGCTGAGGCAATTTATGGGTGCCACGCAGCATGACGCAGAGCGGTGCGCCGCTGCTCTCCTTACTCTCCATCATCCAGATATGTCTTCAAGCATGTAGTAGGTTATTCCACCAGCAGCCGATAGCGTTCCCGTCAGCTCAGTCAATGGGTATCTTCTCTTACCTGTTGTTGATCCAGCTGTGTGGAGGTTCGCGTAGGGCACTCTCTAAATACTTCCGTACAATCTTACTATGACATTCCTGTAGGAGGTTCCAAAGGTCTAGTATATCTTTATCGTGAAATAAATAGTTCACCACGTGCCCGTGGACTCTGGTGACTGCCATCATTTTGGTGCTAGGGAAATACAGTTCATCGGGAAAAACCGAGTTTCAATATGTTCCGGGGTTACTTGTAGACAGTACACCAAATTTGTCGCACCAAGCACCATACGTCTTCCGCTGCACCACATCTGCGACGGTGCTCGTCCGTGTCTAGTACTCCGCATTCCACACATAAAGACGAGTTCGTCGAAGCGCTATCAGCTGACCTGTTTACCCTTGACTCTGATGTACCATGCTGATCGGACATCTGTACTTACTGTAACCGCGTGTAACGTCCGTCACACCTCCTTACAACATGAGGGTTCTTTACATTCACGATGTTTGGTGGACGCCTCCTTTGCTGGTCGCGATGTTTCTTCCGTGCCGTCGCCTCTTTCGTCGTTGGTAGTGAGATGGACATTTTATCGGCAATTGCTGTACCGTTTGAGCTAGCCGAGCTCGAATGACGACTCGTCTTCAACGCTTCACTACCGCCCGACCTCATCTCCTACACTACTGGCCATAAAATTGCTACACCACGAAGATGACGTGCTACAGACGCGAAATGTAACCGACAGGAAGAAGATGCTGTGATATGCAAATGATTAGCTTTTCAGAGCATTCACACAAGGCTGGCGCCGGTGGCGACACCTACAACGACAACGTGCCGACATGAGGAAAGTTTCCAACCGATTTCTCATACACAAACAGCAGTTGACCGGCGTTGCCTGACCAGGCATCGGTCGTGTAAGGAGGCGACATGCGTATCATTACGTTTCCGACTTTGATGAAGGTCGGATTGCAGCCTATCGCGATTGCGGTATATCGTATCGCGACATTGCTGCTCGCGTTGGTCGAGATCCAATGACTGTTAGCAGAATATGGAATCGATGGGTTCAGGAGGGTAATACGGAACGCCCTGCTGGATCCTAACGGCCTCGTATCACTAGCAGTCGAGACAACAGGCATCTTAACCGCATGGCTTTAACGGATCGGGCAGCCATGTCACGATCCCTGCATCAACAGACGTTTGCAATACAACAACCATCTGCACGAACAGTTCGACGAGGTTTGCAGCAGCATGGGCTATCAGCTCGGAGACCATGGTTGCGGTTACCCTTGACGCTGCATGGTGTACTCAACGACGAACCTGGGTGCACGAATGGAAAAACGTCACTTTTTCCGATGAATCCAGGTTCTGTTTACAGCATTATGATGGTCGCAACCGTGTTTGGCGACATCGCGGTGAACGCACATTGGAAGCGTTATTCGTCATCTCCATACTGGCGTATCACCCCTCGTGATGGTATGGGGTGCCATTGGTTACACGTCTCGGTCACCTCTTGTTCGCATTGACGGCACTTTGAACAGTGGACGTTACATTTAAGATGTGTTACGATCCGTGGCTCTACCCTTCATTCGATCCCTGCGAAACCCTACATTTCAGCAGGGTAATGCACAACAGCATGTTGCAGGTCCTGTACGGGCCTTGCTGGATACAGAAGATATTCGACTGCTGCCCTGGCAAGCACATTCTCCAGGTCTCTCACCAATTGAAAACGACTGGTCAATGGTGGCCGAGCAACTGGCTTGTCACAATACGCCAGTCACCACTCTTGATGAACTGTGGTGTCGTGTTGAAGCTGCATGGGCAGCTGTACCTGTACACGCCATCCAAGCTCTGTTTGCCTCAATGCCCAGGCGTGTCAAGGCCGTTATTACCGCCACAGGTGGTTGTTCTGGGTACTGATTTGTCAGGATCTATACAACCAAATTGCGTGAAAATGTAATGACATGTCAGTTCTAGTATAATATATTTGTGTAATGAATAAGCGTTTATCATCTGCATTTCTTCTTGGTCTAGCAATTTTAATGGCCAGTAGTGTCTATTTCACAGAAGATCTCCTGCAACTTTGCAGGGCTAGCACTTCGTGAGGATAACAAAATGAGGAGACAGGACTTAAGCACAACTTAGGGAACTGTGTCCCAATGGATTTTCACTCTGCAGCCGACTTCGCGCTGATCTGAAACTTAATGTCAGATTAAAACTGCAAGACAGACCGTGAGTCGAAGTCATGTCTCCACAATTTCCTCTTCTCCAGGAATGCTACTCCTCGTAGGTTGTAGCAGAATTTATGTGAAATTTGTAAGGTAGGAGATGTACTGTCGAAACCAGAGCGTAGGTCGTTAGTCGTGCTTCGATAGCTCATTCGCTGGAGCACTTGCCCGCAAAAGGCAATGGTCGCAGGTTAGAATCCCGGAGGAACATAGTTTCAATCTGACAGGAAGTTTCAAATTAGCACACACTCAGTTGCAGAGTGAGATTTCAGTCTAGGAACAAGTTACCCACCCTGACAGCTGTAGCCGTAGTCCACATATTGTGATAAATAAAAGTGACTTACAGGTACCAGAAATTCAGATAAGTGGGCACAGACTAAATGAAAATGTGTGTGTAAAATTGCTAGACATCCAGATAGATTGTGACAGAAAGTGAACAGCTGAACTAAAGAGTTCCGAATGGAAAACTGAGCACTTACTAACCTCCCCGTCCGACTTAACCACCACCCAACCTCACGTAATATCTAGTCCAGCACCCAGGATTGCAAACGTACTTTGTTTAATTTCAACTGATGCTGTCTTCTGTAAATATCTTCTATGGAAGCACAATTAAGATAAAAGAGGTTCTTATTTTACAAAATCGAACAGTAAGAATACTGTTTAAAGTCGTTAAGAACATTAGGATTCCTTCTCGCTTGTAAATTCATTTACCCCTAATGCCATTTTAGGCTGATAATATGACTGGATCTGGACGAACTGTGAATTTGAGGACGACAGCGCTACAAGTAAGCGTAATAACCATATGGACTATGCATCTCCGTGTAGCGTCAGAGTGCACTTTGATGTTCTGGACCAAAAACCTTTAACAGGTAGAAGGCACACGTCAGGCATGAAATCGGAAGTTCTCAAGTTAACCGGAAATAACGAACGTAAAAGAGTGTCTTACTAACCACTCGTATTACAGCTATTGAGAACATTTGGGAATTTAAATTTCAGCTAACATTAATGTTCTATGTATTCTATCCGTCGAGAAAGCTATATTCAACGTCTTTTCATTTCCATACGTAGTATTTCTTACTCCATTGCAACGTTAACCGCGTGGGACCAGATCAGGCGTCCTCACCAACGGCTAGTTGCCCTGCACAGCAATCTGCATCACATGGAAATTTCAAATGGGAGTCCTTTGACCATCTTTCCTATCACCCGGATAGTCCTAAAAACTACTTCAGTTGTTTGTTCCCTCTGAGTAATATCTTCCGGTGAACATTTTGCCAACAACTAATGCTCTTAACGATAAATGTTTCGGTTCCGAAAACCAGGCAAATGAGTTTGACTTAATCTCTTCCGAATACAGAAAAATAGTCTATCTTGAAAAATGAAAGTAGTTTTAAGTTAGGTACACATCGCATTTAAGTTATACATGCACTTCTTACCTACATACTGACTCAATATCGTAGCTCCAGTTGGTGTTTCTTTATTAAATGCCGGCCGCGGTGGTCTAGCGGTTCTAGGCGCTCAGTCCGGAACCGCGGGACTGCTACGGTCGCAGGTTCGAATCCTGCCTCTGGCATGGATGTGTGTGATGTCCTCAGGTTAGTTAGGTTTAAGTAGTTCTAAGTTCTAGGGGACTGACGACCGCAGAAGTTAAGTCACATAGTGCTCAGAGCCATTTGAACCATTTTTTATTAAATCACACATGCCATTTTTTATAGGGGAACCTATAAATAGAAGGACTGGGCTGTAAAGCTATTGCTTCAAGTGCTGTGTGATGAAAGTAAGAAAATTGCGGTAAAACTCAGCCAAGGGAGTCGTAGAACAGCTTTTTGACCACAGGCGATTCTCTAGTACGAGATATGTCAGCAGTGAAACTCGACACCGCGCGACCGATATGGTCGCAGGTTCGAATCCTGCCTCGGGCATGGATGTGTGTGATGTCCTTAGGTTAGTTAGGTTTAAGTAGTTCTAAGTTCTAGGGGACTGATGACCTCAGATGTTAAGTCCCATAGTGCTCAGAGCCATTTGAACATTTTTTTTTGAAACTTGACCCACACTTGAGCTGGGCTCTCCTGATACCTGTGCTTTAGATCCAGACGCGGTATTTATGTGCTCCGTATTTTGCCATCAAATTACCAAACATTTTCCAGTTCACAATCTCACATGTGCTCTTTTCTTTTCCAAGGTACATAGATGGATACCGGCATGAGCTATAACACACCAAATCGTCTTCATGACAATACTTCGTTTACACCCGTCGGATAGTTCGTGCCTCAAATACTATTCCGTTTAATGACTCGTTACGAATTCGTAAACTCGGTAATAGAGCGTTCATCTCAAGTGTGAGCAGTTCACTGTCTCTGGACGCTGTTAACCGTCGCACACAAATTTGCTTCCTTTCTTTCTAGAACGAGACCAAGATGGCGCCGCTATGTCTCTCTTTCAGCCGTTTTATGTACATTATAAGATATTTCGACTGAAACTGTTGTTTATTTCGGCATGGTTGCCCTCCAAACCTTAACGGCATTTTAAAGCTTTTATATGACTGCATATTCTGTTCTATGGATCGAACTGATGCCATTCCAGTGTCAAATGCAGTAAGTAGTCACGACATGTGAAGGAAAGAAGAACATTTCAAATACAGTGTTTTGCAAATAATTGAAAATCTTAACTGGAAGAAAATCGTAGCGACAGCAGTTTTTGAACTACTCTTTGCTGAAATTGAATCGGGCTGTGAAGGGCGAATTACGATGGCACAGAACAGACCGATCTCTTCACTGACGGCAAAAGACTAAAAATAAAAGTCAACACATTTCTCGTCGACAACTTATTGTGTTCCATAGACGAATTGTCCATTGGAAATTTGAAACACAGAGACAACAAAAGTATTAAATACTTGCTGCTTTAATCAGAGGATTTCTCACCATTAATTTAGTTTAATTCAGTTCAGTTCAGTTTTTTAATGTTCTGCGCATCACTCTTGCATACTATCTACTGACGAACTCGTCTATGGAGAAGAAGGAGCTGTCAAGCAGAAATGATTTCCATTTTTTTAAATTTTAATTTTCGTCATTGGCCAGCACGTTTTATTCACAAGGCAGGTGCTGAATTATTTTATGATTGCATACTTTACTCATTTTTGTGCACGAGTGAGGTTAAGCTGCATTTAATGGAAATTATTTTTGTTCCCAGTGTTATACTTAAATATGTTACTATTACTTTCATATTGTGTCTAATGTTTCACAACCAACTTCATAAGAGAATTAACGTAATGTGATGCTGTTGTTAGTGTGCCCACAGTGGCCTAGATGAAGTTCGATTATGGACACCAGATATAATCCTTATAGCATTTTTCAGTGTAATGCGTACTTTTTCGTAGGTAAGGAATTTGCACAGAAAATTGTTCCATTGGACATAAATGATTGGAAGTGCGGAAAGTAAACTAATTTTCGAATGCTTTTATCACCAAAGTCAGTCATTTGGCGTACAGTAAACGTAGATGAACTCAGATGTTCGAAATTCTTTATTTTATGTGATTTCCGGTTCAAGTTCTGATAAATATGCACACCCAGGAATTTTGAACACTGAATTTCATTTCTTTCTGCAGTACTGTATTGTTGTTGATGACGATATACCTCGCCTTGTATTAAATTGCATGACTGCGTTTTTTTCTGAATTAAGTGGCAGCGCAGTTACCCAGACCAAGTAATAATACTTCTAAATAATTCCTCCTGTTGTTGCAGTTCTGTCAGGTTTGGTTATGATGCATTTATCATCAGTAATGAGCACTACCTCTGCTTTATCAGTGTACCAGTGACAGTCATTTATATGCAGGAAGAACAGTAGTAGTCTCAGAATTGAACCCTGTGGAGCCCCACTAGTAATTTGTCCCAATTGAGAAGAAGATTAATCATGAGACCTTCATGAGTCATCTGACATAATCCTTTGTGACCTATCTGTTAAACAGTACTTGTTGTACTTATCTCCAAAATAGTGAGCCATGCCCAGAGAGCAGAGTGGTTAACCAGTCGTTTGTGTTCGCAGGTCAGTGAACGAAATGGCGTCTGTAGTTGTGCTGGTGAACGTGGGAACTGAGGAGGAAACCGTGGACTTGGTAGACACGCTGCCTATCGTTACCGAGGAAGACGTGCTGGAAGTGTACGCCAGAAGCCTTGAGTCCCAAAAGGAAGAAGGGTAAGTGGGCTTGCGAGTGCCGCACTAAGCTCTCATAGTAGGTCACTTACGGCAAGTTTCGTACGCTTTAGGCATTTGTATCTATGTAATGACGCATCTCTCACAATAACGTAACTTTACCTAGATACACAAAACCGCAACCAGTCACTTTTTTGAATAATTATTTATTATTCCATTAACCGGCTTTTAAACCTTTTACAGTTATCTTCAGATGGTTTCTGGAAGTTGCATCATTATTTCTAGCGTAACGCTGGGTACTGGCTTGCGACAGTATAGGCGGCTTTTTCCATTAGTGTCCATGTGTCTGTTTCCATTTTGATGACTAGTTGGTTTATTACTTCACAAGTGATGATGAGGATAATGGCGATGACGAGGATAACGTGTTGGTCTGAGCGCTAGATACCAAGATCTTCACAGCCTGTACTATACTTTTTATAAGTATGGATAAAGTAGCACAATAGTAATACTTAAAAAAGAATGAAAATATAAAAATATTCTAAAATATGCGCGGACGCGCGGGCGCGCGCGCGAGCACACACACACACACACACACACACACATACACACACACACACACACACAAGGGCGAAAATCAAGCTTTTAGGAAGTTGTAAAACTAAACTGAGAAATTAAATGGAAAGATTTAAAATAGTGCAGCAGAGAGTTGTAACTGACTGATTGTCCAAATAAAAAAGATGAGCCAACCATTCTGCAACGCAATAAAATCTCTGACTAAAAGCTCAGGCTAGAATCGAGACCCGACATAGCATGTTGTAGGCTCAAGCATACGTGTCTCGTTATTCACTAAAATAATGGACACATCCCCATTTAATTTTTTTTTTTTTTTTTTTTTTTGCGCCTCGTCACAATATGAAATGTACTCAGGCAAAAAGTGGCTTGTATTGATTTGAGATTTGAACACCACAGGCATCACAGACTAGGTGGTCTTCTCGACATAGTATGAAGCCATGTGTCAGTAAGTAGTGCCCTATTCAGACACCGGTCGGAGTTACTTCATCCCACTGGAATGACTGGGTACGCCATGGGCGGATCGTTCGTTTCACCGATGACAGTTTATTGCTTCTCGTTGTCAGCCAGTTTGACTCAGCAGCGAAATGACAGTCTGAAGGGGAATCACATTGTATCATGCCAAGGTCCCAGCAGGCCACCTTGGCTGCTTGGTCTGCTTGATCGTTTCCTCAGATTGCCACATGTCCTGATACCCAGCAGAATGATACATTTCCCCCTTCCTATTGAAGAAAGACAAGTCTTTTCGTCGTTATCTCCGCTGACTACATTTGGTGCCATGGGGGACACAACTGTTCAGCCATGGGAGTCCCCTTGCTTTGAACCACCAGCATACACTGTTTTGAAATCACGATGCCTGTCTAAAATGTCACGGTCTGGAGTGTCTATTCACAAACCCACGCACATCCATCCACACATATGCACGTGAAGATTGCCATTATTTTTGGAGATACTTTCCCCTCTCAGTTTAGAGTTATGCAAAAGAGTAATATTCATTTGTCATGGTATGCAAGGTATCAGCAGCCAATTCCTTGTTACTTGTAGCCATTTTTTAAAGCTTCTGTGCCGCACGGTCTGCGCGTCCTGTCACGGTTCGCGTGGCTTCTCCCGTCGAAGGTTCGAGTCCTCCCTCTGGCATATGTGTGTGTTGTCCTTAGCGTAAGTTACTTTAAGTTGGATTAAGTAGTGTGTAATATTAGGGACCGATGATCTCAGCAGTTTGGTCCTATAAGACCTTACCACAAACTTCCAATTTTCTAAGGCTTCAGTGTACCTTACCATTTGCTTTAGTTTTACATATGTTGAACTGAATCAAACACATATTAGAAACAGTTTCAATTCACTGAAATAATTAGGTGTTATGGTGATGAGAGGGACAGCAGAGGAGACGCCTATCGTATCGACAAGTATTGATTCTTAAGAAGAGTCCTTCATACGATGGTACATTTAATGGTGAGACTGCCTGCTAGCTGAAGAGAACGTAATGTGACTACACGAGTTTCTAGTTAATATGTAATATATTCATTGCTTTCTTCGTAAAAAGTAATAATGGTGCTCCCTTGTACACACGAGAATACTGTTTAGAGATGAGACGCGCTTCACACAGAAGAATTATTTTAACGTTACTGACATCCACTTTTAGGATCATGACAAGCCATATGCGATCGCTGTTAGGTCTCATTCTCAAATGTTTTCACTGGACACATGAGCTACAATAAAAAAATTGCACAATTGGCTCTCCATTTATATCTGTGCTCTACAAATCACTGTGACGTGCATGGCAGAGGGTACTTCCCACTGAACGATCTATTAGGGTTTCTTCCCCTTCTATTCATGTGTGAGGCGCTGGAAGAACGAGTGTTTAAGTGCCTCTGTGCGTGATGCAAATACTCTAATTTTGTCTTCACGTACCCTGTAGGAGCAGAACATAGGGGGTTGCACTACATCCCTAGGTTCCTCACTTCAGGCTGGTTCATGAAACTTTGTAAGTACACTTTCGAGGAATAGTTGGTGTCTATCTTCAAGATTCTGCCAGTTCTTATTTTACAGTATCTCTATAACTCTCTCTTGTGACAATTTGCACTGCTGTTTTTTGTATACGTTCACTAGCCTCTGTTAGTCCTTTTTGCTAGGGCTCCCACATACATAAAAGATGTCCTTCTTGGTCAGAAACTCACTGAAAATAATGCACAAAGGATGGAAGTGGTGGCAACTATGTGTACTTAATATCAGACCCTATATTAGCAAAGTATAGCTAAAGTTTATTTACAACATACGCATTGGCGGGTAACAGTTCAATATCACTTATGTATTATGAGAAAAATAATGGTCCTAGTACTGATCCTTGTGGAAACCTTTATTCTATATCCCACCATTATACGCTGGTTGTTGAGGAGACATTATTTTTAGTATGGCTCAATGGCCGAGTGCAACCCGTTCATTTTGCAACGTCAACTGCCTTATCCATTATTATTTAGAGCATAGATTTGGAGCTGCACTACTTTGAATTGTCTCAGGCTGTATAGCCATAATAATTACTGCATAGATTTAGAACGGATAGGAGGAATACGCCAGACACAAGTGGCAACGTGTGTTAGGTCGAGAATTCTACAACCGTAAGTGATGTAATACCAGGGGTCGTGGTCGAGCGATAGCAGTTGATACAGACTCCGGTTCTGTGTACTCATAGTCCTTCCACATGTTAAAACTTACGTGCCCTTATCTGGTCTGCAGTCCTTCTTACGCTGAGGTATAGATGGTGAGGCATAGCCACACTTTGCATTGACCCAACAAACACAGAGAGAGTCCTAGGCCATTAAATAAATAACACACTACACTGACACAAACACCATCATGTAAATAACACACTGCCCAGCTAAAAGCACGCCATACTGCTGAGGCCCGGTGTCCTCCGAATAATCTGGTGTACAATAATAACAAGACGAACGCAAAGCTACAATTGCCTCACACCAGAATCTCCGGAATCTAGACAGTAGCTGCGACTCCCAATTGACAAGAAACTCTAAAATTTAACTCACGAGCGACTGCCGTATGAGTTCACAGTAATACTACCTGGTACGCACGACTTTCAAACACAACTCAGGGATACTCCTGCTTGACAACTACAAATCCATATTCTCGAAGACGATAAAAACTGGCACCCACAGTCGCGATCAAAATGGTCATCAGCGACTATTTAACAAGACAATGAGACATTTCACGACACGATAATAAGCATCGTCCAACTTAAGCTCAGCGAAGTGACAGATGACAGTAACGACCCGACATAAACATTTTTCATTTACGCTACCAACTTTTAATGTTGTTGGTATTGTCACAGTCAAAAACATAACTCCAGTGCACCAATGAAAGTCACTTCCTACGCCACTGTTAATATTTCGACTTTGCCAACACGAGATGAAAGATCAAAAGGATTTTACGACACTGAGGTGGAACTGCCATCAACCACATGTCCGTCCTCAGTCAATACCCATCTCATTCTGCCTCGAATAAGGACCTGTAAAGCCTGTTTATCACGTTTTAGCTGCTTTAGCAGTCAGCTACTTCACTTTCTCTAATATATACAATTTTGATACGATAATGCCGCACACTGGTTCCAACATTACCAGCTATCTAGTAATACTGCTTGAAGTAATTTTACGGTCGTGCTATCTGCTCAAAACCGTGTTTTTCTGGAAGGGCTACTTCTGCTTCTCCCTCCCTTCATTGTCTGTGATGAGACCAACTGCCTGCTGTTAAATGATGTCTGCTCCAGCCAACCCCAATTGAGTTTTAATTTTTCGAGCTAGAATCCCTGCGCCAAGATTCCAGAACCCTCCAACGATTCGATCCAGCCCCACCATGGTTGACTTGCATTTTGACCAGACCTCTACTCTAGCCTCGAGGCGAACGCACACTCGAGCGAATGCTGATGCACATGTTGATCTAAAGGTAGTATTAATATATGGTTACTACCAACAAACATTAAATTGAAGGGACCACAGATTGACGATATAATCCACTATCCTTTCTTCCCTTATTCTACTGACTATCACGGAATTTACTTTTAGTAAATGAGACTGGTCAGTAAGACAGCAGGTCACCGCCACGTCTCAAACTGGACCCCACTTCAGCGACTTACATGTCCCTAACCTACCCCAGTTATCCAACCACTTGAAGGGGACATACAGTGTAATGTGGAATGTGAACCATGTGACACTCTTCGAAAAACCTCACATCGTTTAGAGGTGACAGCTAGAGGGACTGAAAATTTCCGTGGCCTGACCGGGATTCGATTCTGCTACCTTCCAGTCTCCAGACACTTGCTTTAGCGTTAGACCACCAGGTCCTACTGAGATTACGCACCACATTGCGTCGCTAGTTCTAAAAAATGTACAGACATATTTGTATATAGTTCCCACAGGCAGTTGACACTGTCTTGGTGATTCTTTCATTTGCAGACAGCATCTGAATACTATGAACGTAGTATGAGAAACATAATTTTCCTCGTACTGATCCTTGTGATAACTTACATACTTATATCTCACAACTGTGCACTGGTTGTTGTGGAAATTACGTACTAGAACGCACTACTATTTCCTGCAGATTTACAGACTGGCTACTGTTTGGTTGCTGCAGGGAGATAGTGGGGACAAGGAAGGTGGCATGATCAGATACATGTTGTTGCGGAGATTCCATATGTACAACGCACTGCTATCTCCAACAACTGTACATACAGACTAGTGTAGGGTTCCTGCAAGGATGTAGTGAAGACAAGGGAGGTGTATCATCTCAAAGTTGCTTTCACTGGCGGACAACATTTGAATATTATTAAGGAGGGGACGTTCATGAAAAACAAAGTATTTAACAGATGCATCAAATCCACCATTTTGAATGCAGCAATGAAATTTTGTACCATGTCTTACATGAAATTAGCGAATTTCTTCTTAAGTTCCTTGCATTTAAAAAATAGTGTATGTCCCTTTTTCTCAGAAACTGTTTCACGAGATCCCTATAATTTTTTTACATTTAAACTCTTTGCATATATTAAGCTGCTGTTAAGTTTTTTGGATCTATCGAAAGGAGAATTTTAATAATTTTTAATTATAATTCTGTAAGTACGAGGGTTATTCCGAAAGTAAGGAACGATCGGTCGCGAAATGGAAAATACAGTGAAAATCTGATGAAGCTTTGCACAGATGTGTTGGGAACTGTGTCTAGCACGCCTGTCGATCGCATCATGTCGCTCTTTTCAGTTCTGAGCTCACAGTGAGAACGTAAAGATGGCTAGAAATTAGCGTCTCCCGCCAAGCATGATGGCCTGGCGAAAGATTTCGCCTGAAGCTATGCAATCCACATAACATAACTGTCATGCGGTTCGTTCTACACGACAATTATCTGCCGCACTCTGCATGGGCAATGAAGATGCTCCTGCAGCGTATTCGATGGAAAGTGTCTGATCACCCACAATACAGCCCGGATTGGCATCCCCTCAGGGTCATTTTCTCCAGATCTTTCATGCTCTTTCCTATCACCACAATATCATGTGCGAAAGCCAGAACATTTACCTTTTCCCTATGGTGACTCCTGTATTTTTTATCCTCTTGTGTTATCCTCTTCAGGGTGTTGTTGAGTGTCAAACTGAACAGAGTTGGTGATATAGTATCTCCCTGTCTCACTCCTGTTTTTTTTCTACCTTGTAGAACTCCCTCTGTACTTTCACTCTACATTTGATTCCATCACACACACTTCAGGTAGTTTTATCAGCTTGTCTGGCATCCCAGACTCTGCCATCATCCTCCACATCTCCTCTATCAGTGTGCTGTCATATGCTTTGATGAAGTCTATAAACATATGGGAGGTATCCTGATTGTACTTCCAGTTTCTTATCTACGAGGGTCACTCCAAAAGAAATGCACACTATTTTTGTAAAAATACAGTTTTCATTCTATATGTGTGCAAGTTTTACAGTGTGTAGATATATCTTTTTGAGTGTGAAATCTGCTAAGGTCATCAGTCCCTAAGCTAACACGCCGGCCGGTGTGGCCGAGCGATTCAAGGCGCTACAGTGTGGAACCGCGCGACCGCTACGGTCGCAGGTTCAAATCCTGCCTCGGGCACGGATGTGTGTGATGACCTCAGAAGTTAAGTCCCATAGTGCTCAGAGCCCTTTGAACCATTTTGAACCTAAGCTTACAAACTGCTTAACCTAAATTATAGATATATCCTTCCCACTGGTTTTCAAACTTACTTCAACCTGTTCCCGTGTCTTCAAGATGGCTGCTACACTTAACGTTCGTCTGAAGCAACGTGCTGTCATAGGATTCCTATGCTGTAAAAACGAGACAGTAGGAAACAACCACAAGAGGTTGAAAAAGGTGTATGGAGATGCTGCTGTCGATCGCAGTACAATTAGTCGGTGGGCAAGCAGGCTACGTGATGAAAGCGGGCACAGCAATATTCAGGATTGTCCTCTCAGCGGCAGGCCTCGTACTGCACACACTCCAGACAATGCGCAGAGAGTTAACGAATTGGTGACTGCTGACAGACGCATCACAGTGAACGAATTGTCACGCTACGTTGGGATAGAGGAAGAAAGTTTTTGCAGGATACTGAAAGTGTTGGCGTTAAAAAAGGTTTGTGCCAGGTGGGTTCCCAGGATGCTGGCAGTGGCTCACAAAGAAACAAGAAAAACAGTATGCAATGAACTTTTGGAACAGTACGAGAATGGTGGAGATGAATTTCTTGGAAGAATTGTGAGACGTGATGAAACATGGCTCCATCATTTTTCAACAGAGAGGAAGAGGCAATCAATGGAGTGTCATCATGCAAATTCACCCAAGAAAAAAATTAAAAACCACACCTTCTGCTGGAAAAGTTATGGCTACGGTGTTTTTCGATTCCGAAGGACTCTTGCTTGAGGACATCATGGCAAGTGAAACCATCATAAATTCTGATGCATATGTGATGACCCTGAAGAAACTTCAAACTCGACTGAGTCGTGTTCGACCACATAGGCAAAGCAGGATGTTTTGCTGTTGCACGACAATGCACGGCCACATGACAGTCAAAAAACCATGGAAGCGATCACAGAACTCGGATGGAGAACACTGAAACATCCGCCTTACAGTCCTGACCTGGCTCCATGTGATTATCATCTCTTTGGGAAACTGAAGGACTCTCTTCGTGGAACAAGGTTTGAAGATGATGATTCCCTTGTGCACGCTGCCAAACAGTGGCTCCAACAGGTTGGTCCAGAATTTGACCATGCGGATATACAGGCGCTGGTTCCAAGATGGCGTAAGGCAGTTGAGAGGGATTGAAATTATGTGGAGAAATGAAAATATTGTTCTTGAAGGATGTACTACACACTGTAAAACTTTCAAACATGAAGATTAAAAGATGGATTAAAAAAATAGCGTGCATTTATTTTGGAGTGACCCTCGTAGTATTTTTCTTAGTGTGAATATTTTGTCGGTTGTTGGCTTATCCTTTTTGAACCCACATGTGCTGTGTCTAATATATCTTCAGTGCATGGATTGAGCCGGTTCAGTATAATTCTTGATATTATTTTGTAACATATGCGTAGTAGAAATATCCCTTTATAGCTCTGTGTCAACATTTTGTCTCGCTTCTTGTGTAAGGTAGCAGATTTCATAACTTCGGCATTACTTCTTTCCTCCACTCCTTTTATCAATGCGCCTAGACATTCATATGTCCTGTCTCCCCATTCTTTCATAAGCTCTGGTGTTATCATGTCTCATGTCTATGCCTAGGCCTTCCCATTTTTTAGTCTTTTTATTGCCGCCTTCACTCCCATCAGAGCTGCTTCTTCAAGTAATGGCTGTATGTTCTGGTTGTTCTGCCATGTTTCCGTTGTCATAATGTGTATGCCAGGCAGTTAGGCAGCTCTTTGAAGTATCTCATCAAGCTCTCTAGATTCCCTTCATTCGTAGTGGAAAACTGATGTTTTCCATTCTTATCCTTCATTATCACAGACTTAGCTATGTAGTCCTTTCTATAGCTTCTCATTGTATTTAAAACTCTGTACTATAGTTCTGGCTATAGTACGCCTCCGCCTTCTCTATCTGTTTATTTATGAATGATCTTTCCTCTCGCTTGATTGTTCACCTCATTTCATGTCTTTTTATTTGGTTTTCATATTTGTTATTGCTCATCATTGCCTGTGTGTCTGTCTTCCTGCCTGAACTGGTTTTCTACGTGTTTCATTTAACCATGATTTGCGCTTGATACTGGTATTATTTTTGTCCCCTAGTAGTTCCTGCGCTGTCCCCTTTATAAAAAATAATTTGAAAATGATATTTTCGCTCAATTACACGAACGTCCCCCTTTAGCGTATTACGAGAAATGTAACGGTCCTAGTACTGAACCTTGTAGTAGACTTGAAATTATCTCACACCACTGAGCGGTGGTTGTTACGGAGATTAACACTATAATTCGCCGCTTGTTCCAACAGATGTACCTACAGGCTACTGCCTGTTTTCCACAGGGAGGTGCTGGAGGCGAGGGAAGTGTCACTGTCAGGGCAGGAGGCGGTGGTGCTGCGCCACAAGCGAGAGCAAACTGCCGCCGCCTCCAGACCGCTTTCTGCAGCGACGGTGCTGCTCACAGTCGCGGCTCTGCTGTGGGCTGGTGGGGTCAACCGCTAGGCTGGCGGCTTCTGCTCTGCTCTGACACACAACTCGCAGTATTTCGTTCCTACTTCCACGCCAGTCATTACATTACTTCATGTGTATAAAGTTATACTTTTATATCTTGCGTAAATGAGTAAATTATTGTGTCAAAACTCGATCAATGTAAAGTACTTGCAATAAATTATTATAAAGCAAAAAACTAGTTAGTTCTTAAATTTACAATGTACTTAGTGAACTTGTTACTGCTGAGGTGGTGATGCCGAAAAAACATTAGGAAAAGTGGAGGCCAAGTATGAAGGGCTTTCAATAGGTAATGAAACGCATTTTTTTCTCGGACAACTACGGTTGAATGAATGCAGAATCTGTTGTGGGACATTATGGAATATTCTCGCTTCAGCCCCTATATTTTCATGGAGTTCCGATAGGTGGCGGCACTATAGATAGCCTTCAAAATGTCATCTGTAACGAATGTAGGTTCCAAGAAGAGAGCTGTCGTTAAGTTTCTTTCGGCAGAATACCAGAGCATTATAGATATTCTTAAGCATTTGCAGAACGTCTGCGGAGACAAATAATTGTTGTGAAATAACTTTTAAAGTGAAGGTAAAAGTACTGTATTTACGTAGTAGAAGTGTCGAAGCAAACTTTTGCTAAAGTACTGAAATAGATGTTTTCAGACAGATTTAACGATTTTAATATTCTTACTCTCTTACTTGCAATAATTAAAGTGAAAATGAGTAAGTAAGCTTTATGCAAAGTAAAGATAAAACTCCATTAGTTATAAATGAAATTCAGTATAGTACAAAGAAGCCCTTCCGGTTGGCCGTGCAGTCTAACGCATGGCTTTCTGGGTGGGAATGAGTGCCTGGTCCCCCGCACAAATCCTCCCAGCGGATTTGTGTTGAGGTCCGGTGAACTCGCCAGTCTGTGGATGGTTTTTAGGCTGTTTTCCATCTGCCTCGGCGAATGCGTTCTGGTTCCCCTTAGTCCGCCTCAGTTACACTATGTTGGCGATTGCTGCACAAACAAGTTCTCCACGTACGTGTACACCACCATTACTCTACCACGCAAACATAGGGGCTACACTTTTCTGGTGTGAGACGTTCCCTGGGGGGGGGGGGGGGGGGGGGTCCACAGGGGGCCGAACCACACAATAACACTGGCTTCGGTGCGGGGGGGGGGGGGGGGCGGAGGGGTGAAGTGGACTCTGGTAATCGTCGTGGAGGGACCACTGTGGCTGCGGTGGGGAGGGAGCCTCTCTGTCGTTTCTAGGTCCCCAGTTAGCATACAATACAAAGTACAAAGAGCTATAGGAAATTGTTTATATGGCTCAGTAACACTGAAGCACGATTGCATAAAAATACTGAATGACAATATTCAGTGATCGCAACCTACCTTTGGCTTTTGACAGATCTTTTGTTAAGAGAATGGTATAAGCAACGTGTCTTAATAAATTTAAATTTTAATGCGTGTATTATGCTATTAGAATATATAGTTCAGTTAATTCAATCTATACAAGATGTAGCCTCTCCAAGTTATTAAATACATTTTTAAGACGTTTTTCCATGCATCTCTGTCCGCTGCTGTCTTCTGCCAGTTGAAGCCCGCAACTTTCTTGAATTCCTTATCCCAGCGATCAGATGGTCTCCCTGGTGGTCTTCGTTTTTCTCTGGGACTCCACTCTAAAACTGATTTTGTCCATATTCCATCCTTCGTTCTTGCAATATGTCCTTCCCACTGCCATTTTAGTCTTCACCCGTTCTATAATATCTTTTACTCCTGTTATTGTTCGAATGTCTTCACTTTTCTGTCGACCTTTCTTAGTGAGACCTAACATTGACCTTTCAACAGCTTTCTGAGCAGTTCTAAGTTTCCTTTTGAAAAATTCATTCATATATATATATATATATATATATATATATATATATAATTTGATCTGCTTTTCTGAACCTTAACCATTTATTTGCCTAGATAGGCTGCCGTCCGTAAGTCCATTAGGCAAACCACTTAATGAACTTGATACAGAAAATCCTACATTCAGTATTATTCCATTTTACTCCATTTTTTTCAAACAGCTGGAAATCTCTTAGGAAAAAGAACTAATAGTCTGATTTCCGTATCTATTACTCATACATCAAGGTCAAATCCTGTAGAAAGGGTAACACTGTACCACAGTTGTATAATATATGCGCAATTCTGAGAGTGAACGAGTGGATGGTTAGTCGTCAGTCATCGACACAACATGGTCGCACAAACGTCTCCTGTCTCCCGCATGCCGGCCAGCCTCACACAGTTGTGACTTCTGCAATGTTGGAACCTGCGGACACTCTCATTCGAAGCGACCGACTGATACGAACGAACGTATCCTCCCGCATCACACAAGTCTGCGGGCCAGATAGGAGCTCACAAAACTTCACTGCACTGTTATCCCTCATCCACCCTACAGGCCGGATCTTGCACCTTCTGACTACCATCTGTTTGGCCGATAGAACGATGCACTCTGAAATAATTAGTACGTGGGTTATGGGGAGGTTACTGATGCAGCGAGACGTCAGCTCCGACTTCAACCAGTAAACTGGTACGACGCAGGCGTGAACGCCCTTCCAGTAACGTGGCATGAGCTCGTCGAATTGAAATGAGATTATGTTGAAAAACAGCGTTTTCTAGTCAAAACAGTTGGGAGTAACATGATGTGTTGGAATACTGAATAAAACTAGCCTGCTTTCAGAAAAGAAAGTGTTGCATTACTTATCGAACACCCCTCGTATATTTTAACTTCGTATTTGGCCTTTCCTTGCTATCACTGTCTACAAAAACTACTTTACTATAAGGATCATATCTCCTCCCACTGAATACTCATTCTCTGTTCCCCACCCGCCAGAAATCTCCTTCCCTGTAACGACAGTAAACAAAAACGGTTTCAACGTAACGTCATTGTTGTATGAATAAAAACACTCTTTGTGCATAAGTAATCGGATTTCCTGCATTTTGTCATAAGAAGGATGCAATTCTAGACCATTTGGTGAAAAGGGTGTTACGCAATCGCATTTATAATATTAAACGGTATTCTTTGCATATGTTAATGAAATATGTTTATCGTTTTTGTATCAAGTAATCTACCATACAAACATTGAGTGAGTACTAATCGTTTGAGATACAGTAACTTTTGTGTACATCGTATTACACTAAATCTTTGGGTACCAAAATATCTCAAATACACTGAATAGTTAAGAAAACAATGTCAGTTTTAAAATGTTGCGCCTCTTGGATAAATTTGTGTGGATGCCCACGTGTGCGACGTACTTGCTACATGTAAAATCTCGATAAAATTAACATAAAACATGGAGACCTAATGTGGGCTACTTCACTGGATTTAGGTTTATCTCGAAGATTTTGTAAAGATAATCTACGAAGTTTGTGAGAAAAGTAAAGAGCCTAACAGCATTGCGAGCAATCTGGCAACGCTGCATATGTAGACCATTGTGCTCATTCCTTCCAGATGCTAAGTACGAGTTTCAACTCCGCACAGACATCAGGTTGTAAGTAGGTTGTTTATGTTTTCTCTATGTAAGTAGGCTGTTTATGTTTTCTCTATGTAAGTAGGCTGTTTATGTTTTCTTATTGGCAACGTTACGTAGCGCTCAATATGAAAATCACTGGCTGTGCTGTGTGCAGTCTGTGGCTGCTTTGCATTGTTGTAATACTCGCCATTGTAGTGTTAGGCAGCTGGCTGTGAACAGCGCGTAGCGTTGCGCAGTTGGAGGTGAGCCGCCAGCAGTGGTGGATGTGGGGAGAGAGATGGCGGAGGTTTGCAATTTGTCATGAACTGATATATATATTATGACTTGTGATGATCTTAAGGTAAATACATTGTTTGTTCTCTATTAATATCTTTCATTTGCTAACTATCCCTATCAGTAGTTAGTGCCTTTAGTAGTTTGAATCTTTTATTTAGCTGGCAGTAGTGGCGCTTGCTGTATTGCAGTAGCTTGAGCAGCGAAGATTTTTGTGAGGTAAGTGATTTGTGAAAGGTATAGTTTAATGTTAGTCAGGGCCATTCTTTTGTAGGGAATTTTGAAAGTCAGATTGCGTTGCGCTAACAAAGTATTGTGTGTCAGGTTAAGCACAGTCATGTAAAATTGTTAAAAGGGGACGTTTCATATGGCGACCCTGCCAGGATACCTCACTGGAATCTTCTGATTTTTTTCTTGTAGTTTGTGTATTTAGTGTAGCTTTTGTTTATTGCTAGCGCGTAATTGTAGAGAGAATCTCCTTTGTAGTTGCAGTCTTTCATTGTTGTACTGTAAAACAGTTGTGGCATGCATGTAGATTTGCACCAAGTATTTCGCAGCTGCGCTGGTAATTAACTAGATATTATTTTCAGTGCTATGTTAATGTGTTCTCTTATTTTTGATCTTCAAATTGTGCTTTTCTTTGTTATCGTGTGAAATACTCTGACAATAATGGCGTGTGAAAAACGTAATACTAGGCTCCAAAGTAAACTGAGAAATGACAGTGAAGACGAAAGCAGTGTGTTAGCGCCACCGAGTAGTGAACTAACTGATGTTCAAAGTAGTAATTTGGTAATTGTGAATAGGGAAATGGAGCGGGCGGCAAACAATGGCATGGACAGTGAAACAATTAGTGAAGAGGGAAGCATTATCGATCGATCGGTCGGCAACAGCTCGCCTCAGGAATCCGAAATGACAGGACACAATTTCGCAAATACTGTAGATTCAGGTTTTGGGTCATCACCGTTTTCTCAAATAAGTCAAGACACATTTTCTGCTTGTCAAAATGTGAATGTTGCCGGTGCAAATGCACTGCCGAAAAGCGTAGAGAAACAGATTCCAGACACTAATACATTATTATTGCAATTAATGCAACAAATGGAACAAAATCAGAGACAAACACAGCAAAAGCTTCAAAAGTTAGACACACTGGAACAAAATCAGAGACAAACACAGCAACAGCTTCAAAAGTTAGACTCATTGGAACAAACTCTTGAACAAACGCATGAAGATTTAACTGCTGAGTTACATAACATTGAATCGAAATGTCAGAAAGTGTGTAATGACGTAAAAACACAAATTTGTGAGCATTTTCAACCTATTTTTTCGCGGCATGAAAATGCATTACAGAATCACGAAGCAGCCATAAAAGAACTGCAAATTATTGTTCATGAAAATCATGAGACCTTGCAAGCTAAATTTGACTCAGTTGCATCTACCGATTCGGTTACGCAACTTGCAAAAACTCAGGAAAACTTTAAGGACACAGTAGATACTCTGAAACTTGGTTCAGAAAAACACACTGAAGAAATAAGTACACTATCAGAGAAAGTAGTTGAACTTTCGGATCAGCTAAATAATTTATCTACGAAGGTAGATGATAATCTGAATGACGCAAAACCGGTAGTCTTTAATGACACAGAACAGAGCGAACAAATTAGGAAACTGAAACAAAATCTGAATCAAATTGATACGCAACACCAAAGAGAAATCTGGGAAGTACAAGATCAGCTGACACAGGTAATACAAGAATTACGTATTTCAGAGGACACTCGCGCTCCAACACGGGAAGAGGGACTTAGAAACACGGAAAAGCCGCAAAATAATAACACAGGGCATTTCGGAAGTTATGAAAGAAATTGGCAATGTGCACCGAATTTTGAGATGGAACGGCCGACACGACCTAACAATGACCGATATGCGACTCGCCGACATGACGATTTTGACTATAAGCTGTTCATTACTACACGTAAATTCAAAACATTTAAGAATTCTGGCAACGACATTCATCCACAAGCATGGCTCCATCAATTTTCTCATTGTTTTCCTCCCAACTGGTCATTGGAGCACAGATTAGAATTTATGTGTGGCTACCTAGAGAATGAACCAGCTGTAAGAATGCGATCGGTCATTCACGATTGCCACAGTGAAGGAGAATTTTACCATGCCTTCCTCTCAGCATATTGGTCGCAAGCTACACAAGACCGTGTAAAACATGGCATCATAATGATGAAACATTTCGAACAATCTGAATTCTCCAGTCTTGTGAAATATTTTGAAGACATGTTGCACAAGAATCAGTACCTGTCAAATCCATACAGCCCCTCAGAACTCATCCGCATTTGCTTAATCAAATTACCTGAACATTTACGACACATTATTTTGGCAGGACGTTGCAAAGACGACATTGAAGCTTTTCAGGGACTGTTACAAGAACTGGAAAGTGACACTGACAATCGCGGAACGCAGGAGCACAACAATTACAGATCACATCAGTCGCAATTCCGCGATGAAAGAAGTAATAACTGGACGCGACAAGGCTATTCTCACAACACAAATCGTGACCAAAATAGACACCACCCGTATGACAACCGTTGGCAGAGTGGTAATAACTACAGGGAAAGATCACCTCTCCGTGGTAATGACTATCACAGAGACAATCAGAGAAACAGACAATATGGGAACCAAAATAATTATTATCAAGGGAGACAGAATAATTTCAGACGCAACAGTTCAGCGCGCAGTTACAATTCAGGGAGAAATTCTCCACCACGTGACCGACACGAAAGAAACTGTGTAAACTACCGACAAAACGACAGACCTGAATTCTATCAGAACTGGCGAACTTTAAACAGAGCTGGGCCCTCGCGTCACGGTGAATTTGTAGAAGCTAGGTCTCCTAATCCCAATAACGACGCGCGCCAACAAAGGGACAGACAATGACTCGCACCGCAGGCAGCCGCTTGCGCCGGCTGGCTCAGAGAAAAATAACATAGACGCTAACCTTGAGAAAAATTCCAGTATTCTTTGCCGACGTATACCGCATGACAATTGCATTCAAGTTCAAACTCTGAGTACTATGAAGAGTAAAGGTTTACACCAGGTTTCACATGTAAAACCATTTATTGAAAGATAATCTGCTTTTTAACTTTGTCTTTGCCATATAACTTTTCACTTTACATTGCGAGTAAGCGTTGTCAGACTTAGAATCTGTTAACATACAACAATGTTTGAAGTTAAATATCCAGTCAAGAACCAAGGGAACTTATTGAATCAGAAATGACGAATGCATTGTTATAGTGAACAGACGTCACAGTGGTATTGTGTGTGTACATTCTTGCTTGTTAGTTGCACGATTACGTAACGACTATAAGGCTCACATACTTAGAACATTTACCAGTACTGATAATGAGATTTTAATGCAACATTTTGGTTTATTTGAAAATACATTCTGAATTTAAAGTGCTTTCTGAGAGATACCAGATGACACAGTGGTTAGTTTATGTGACAGCTACACGATTTTATCACGACGCTACTAATGAGTGACAATATACAATGTTGCTTTTGCGGTGTTTCTGTTTTATATCTGCACAGTTTTTCTGTTTTATTCTGGAAAGTAAAACATGTTTTAGTAGTAACTTTTATGATATAGCTACAATGAGACAGCCTTTCCATAGCACAACAATACGTTACAGCACAGTAATTTCTTCATCACAACAATAAGCGTAATAACTAAGATATCTATACGCAAAGCATTTCACTTTTGTTTATCATGAGGTAAGTACATTGGCTTCTGCAGAACTTAGCTTTTGGAGGACGATAACTACGACATTTCCACAGAGATTATCTTACAACAAGATGCACATTTAGCGCTGCAGGACACGCATTTCAGTGATTAATGTTGTACTTAAAACATTTATTTTTAAAGATTTTTGAATTACAAAGAAAGTTTTCCGTGATACATTTCATTCCATTGCTGTAATCTGTAACACCTGAGGGTATAATTACATTAATCCTCAGGGGAGTACACGCTTACTTTGTGTACCATGTGTGTGGCAACCACAAGGAACCCTAGCTAATATGGTATTTGCTTATACAACTTTACACATCGGTACCATATTTCTCTAACACACAAATTACACAGCTATCTGATCATTTAACTGAGAGATAAACATTTTTTACTACATCAGTGACACATGTTTACGCAATTACACAGTTGGATAACTTCACACTTATGAAACTGTATTTTGTCTGTACTTTGTAAACTGTTCATATTTTTTCGGAACCATTGTGATACTATGAGAGCTTTGAATGATGTATTTGGTATGGATTCATGATTTTTAAAGTACGTTTGAGGCAGATGACACTTTTGACATGAGCAGAGAATTTTTTTAATTATTGGAGGAAGCTACGACGATTTTGAGATTTGACTGAGGTGTTATGATGTTATTTTTACGACGACGATGTGTATTATGCTGCTGAGGTATGTTTATGATTAATAGGCTGAGGCTATATGAGTTATTTGATTATGCTTCATATTTATAATGACGAAATATTGACGAATATCGATGGATCCGTATATGTGTAATAAGGTAAGGAGTAATGAATAGTGGGTAGGGACTCTTGACTTGTGAAAAAGGATGTTGGAAACCAAGAATCGTACTTTAAGAGTTATGACATGTGTGAATCATGTGTGAATGTATCACAATGCCACTGAAAATTTTTTTGGACACTGTTATATTCATAGGATTTTGTTTCTACACATTTGCAAAGTAAATTCTCGACCTGTGAAATTTTGTATATATGACTGTCACTGCACCAGGCGAACGGTCTACCAGACGGGAGGCCCTAGCCACACGACATTTCCATTTACTGTAGCGGAAACTGCTGTCGTAAATATTTCCGTACGAAAGTTAAGTGACCACCTGCACATAATGCGTCATGGGCACCCAGGTGTGTCAGACGCCTGGAGAACAAGCCATTAGTGTGAGTGCCTCGTCAGAAGCACAGGTAGAAAAAAAAGAAAGGGAAGGCCATTGTCCGCGCTACTGACATCTCCTTGTTGAAAGCATACTGTGGAGCTCGTAATTTATGATATTTACTGAAATGCCTAATGAAACGATGAGAAACATTTCACAGCTATTGCCTTGCTCGTTAAGAAAAATGTCATATGGCTTGCTTTATGTATTTATTTACACATTTTGTTTAATATCAAGTTTCTAGCTGCACTGCAGCATTGGTTAAAATAAAATTTAATATATGTACTAATATAAATATTTTATGCCTACAGATCCAGTAAATAATTTTATGATCTATCCAAAACAAATGAGGGAGCACAAAAAGACATTTCCCTTCACAGGATTTGCATAAATATTTTTTTTACGATTTGGTAACTTATCTACTAGCGTAAGTTTTTGTGATGCATCACTCTAATGTTAAGATGTGACATAGGTATTAGACATGGCCATTTTAGTGTAATATTTTCTCTGCTTGCGCTATATCATGTTTAGGTACAAGTTGCTGCTGTTTGCCAGGCATAGTGTTATTGAATTTGACTTTTGCTCATTTATGCTGCTAGCTTTGCCAATTTGCATTTTTTGCATTGCTGTTTGTGTTGATTTGTTATGTGATGCTGCATTGCCTCGTCCCTTGGTATATATATCTGAGCTCAGTAGATTTAAGTTAGCTTAAGATGGGGTAGGCTATATGAGAGAACGAGATGTGATGAATTGGAAGAAATGCATTGAGAAGCTATAAGAAAATGGTTTGGCCAAAAAAAGGTATTTTGAAAGAGGATATGAGCAAAAAAGTAGGGTTTAGGGACAACAGGTTTACGTAGGATTTTCTTGGAAATAAATGTTGAGGTAAGAAATGTGTGAACAAATAAATACAGAAAGCATGCTTAGATAGAATTTTTGTGGTGGAAACAAAGGATGAAATAAGAGGAAAGATATATGAAGTTTTGTGTTGGACTGCAGTACCAAATGTTACACTGAAAACGAACCCTGTCCTTTCCTATTGGTGTTATCCCACTATGTGTTTGTGTACCCTTGAGTATTTGTTTTCTTCCTGTCTCTGTGTACTGTTTCATAGAATTTTTTTCTCTTCTAATACTAAGCTATATTCACTATGAGGAGGAATACTGTTATCCTCAAATATAAGTTGCATTAATAATATGTTATTTTCTTTGTAAAGTTGTTTACAATTCTGTTCTGTTTCAATGTTCATGTGTGAAATTAATGTTTCGAAAACTATTCTCATTATTTTATGTATGTACTTATGTCACTATTTTTGTAACACTCATGTATATGTTTATTTCTATTCTTTTGTAAAGCCTGTACTACAAATGTTATCTGTATTATTATGTTTTTAATTATGTATTTTGTACCTTTGTAATTGTATTCTTATGTTATAAAATTGTAATTGTCACCAGTTCATGACATTATTAACTTGTTAGTTACATTTCACTGCACACGTTTCTGTTGGTCATAGTACATGGACAATATGTGAGAAGCAGGAACTGATAGTGTTTGCACGTGTGTTAATAATTCAGCAAGGGACTGGATAACAGCATTGCTGGTTCTAAGGACAATTCCAAAAACTTTGTGAGCGCACAAGTGGTGGTTATGGACTTGCTACATTATTCGCAAGACTCTTCAATGGTGATTGTGCACCTGCACAGTCACAACAGATGGCTGCTGGCTATCTCTACAAGGACTAC
The DNA here is from genome assembly GCF_021461385.2 of Schistocerca piceifrons. Lineage (NCBI taxonomy): Eukaryota > Metazoa > Arthropoda > Insecta > Orthoptera > Acrididae > Schistocerca > Schistocerca piceifrons. Next base: position 197,633,127 of record NC_060138.1, on the reverse strand, counting down.
AGTGGGTCTACATCTTTGATGATCCATCAATATCCTTATTTCTACAAGGACTGCAGTGGGTCTGCACCTCTGATGGCCCACCAAACCCGTAATCTCTACCAGGACTACAGTGGGTCTGCTCTGTGATGACCTACCTACAATATTCTTCAAAACGTCGAATGAACTCTGCTGTGGGTTTGCTCTGTTGTGGCCCATTATCTGTCAACATGTCAAGAGTCAGCACTGTCTTTCCGTTGGAAGGACAACACTACTTCTTCAAGACTGCATGGAAATCCACTACTTCTGTGTGCATTTTCTTCTACTGCTCAGACTTTGAGAAAAACACTACTATTTTACCGTGATGAATGATCAGGACTGTCTTTATGGACTGTGAGAAAATTTTAGCTTTTGACCAACATTGTATCAATAAGTGTGTGCATTTGATTTCTTTGTTATTGTAATTATGAAAAATTTTATCAAATCATTATTGGCCACTGCCCAAAAAAAATTTGTAAAATTTTTTGTGGGGAGCATGGGGGCTATGTAAGTAGGTTGTTTATGTTTTCTCTATGTAAGTAGGCTGTTTATGTTTTCTCTATGTAAGTAGGCTGTTTATGTTTTCTTATTGGCAACGTTACGTAGCGCTCAATATGAAAATCACTGGCTGTGCTGTGTGCAGTCTGTGGCTGCTTTGCATTGTTGTAATACTCGCCATTGTAGTGTTAGGCAGCTGGCTGTGAACAGCGCGTAGCGTTGCGCAGTTGGAGGTGAGCCGCCAGCAGTGGTGGATGTGGGGAGAGAGATGGCGGAGGTTTGCAATTTGTCATGAACTGATATATATATTATGACTTGTGATGATCTTAAGGTAAATACATTGTTTGTTCTCTATTAATATCTTTCATTTGCTAACTATCCCTATCAGTAGTTAGTGCCTTTAGTAGTTTGAATCTTTTATTTAGCTGGCAGTAGTGGCGCTTGCTGTATTGCAGTAGCTTGAGCAGCGAAGATTTTTGTGAGGTAAGTGATTTGTGAAAGGTATAGTTTAATGTTAGTCAGGGCCATTCTTTTGTAGGGAATTTTGAAAGTCAGATTGCGTTGCGCTAACAAAGTATTGTGTGTCAGGTTAAGCACAGTCATGTAAAATTGTTAAAAGGGGACGTTTCAAGGTGAGATTTGAGAGTGTATTCAGTGAAGCAGTGTTTTTGTTGAGTGTTACGAAAATGGAACAGCTGATCTTAGAGCACTCTTATGCCATCAGATTCTGTGTTAAATTTGGATAATCCGCAAGTTTGACCGTTGGTAAACATTCGTTATTAGGAGCACAAGTTTTTCGCTGACACAAATCATTTCTGGAAGGCTAATAACACGTTGCTGATGAATGTCGTTCAGGGAGACCCTCAACTTCAAAAACCGACGAAAGTGTCAAACGTGTACATGCCCTTGTGAAACTGCTTCTCCAGGACAAAGACGTCCTTGAAAGGCCCAGGAAGTGGGTGGCTCCAGTGAGACCAGACAATGCAGACAAGTGGATGCTGCCATAATGCCAACGCTCCATGTCACATGGCCAATTCCATCACGGAATTTTTGTTCTCAAAACGCATTCCTGCTGTTCCACAGCCCCCTATTCAAGTGGTCTTAGTCCTTGTGACTTTTTATTTCCCCTAAAATGAAAAATGTATCAAAAGGACATCATTTTTGGCCTTTGGAGAACATTCAAAACAATGTGACTGACACGATAAATGCCTTACCAGCCTTTCAGCACTGCTACGAAGGCTGGGTACAACGATTCCGCAGGTGTGTAACTGTCGCAAGGAACTACTTTGAAGGGGACAGTATTGTTGCTTGAAAAAATAAAAATTTTGGTAGAAAAAACTTAGTGACCAAGATAGATACGTAGCCCACGCCTACCACAGTGGTACAAGTTTATATGCCAACTACCTCCGCAGATGACGAAGAGATTGAAGAAATGTATGATGAAATAAAAGAAATTATTCAGATAGTGAAGGGAGACGAAAATTTAATAGTCATGGGTGACTGGAACTCTATAGTAGATAAATGAAGAGAAGGAAACGTAGTAGGTGGGTATGGAATGGGAGTAAGGAATGAAAGAGGAAGGCGTCTGGTAGAATCTTGCACAGAGCATAACTTAATCATAGCTAACACTTGGTTCAAGAATCATAAAAGAAGGTTGTACACGTGGAAGAACCCTGGAAATACTAGAAGGTATCAGACAGATTACATAATGGTAAGACAGAGATTTAGGAACCAGGTTTTATATTGTAAGATATTTCCAGTGGCAGATGTGGTCTCTGACCACAATATATTGGATATGAACTGTAGATTAAAACTGAAGAAACTACAAGAAGGTGGGAATTTAAGGAGATGGGTCCTGGATAAAGTGAAAGAACCAGAGGTTTTACAGTTTCAGGGAGAGCATTAGGGAACGATTGACAAGAATGGGGGAAAGAAATACAGTAGAAGAAGAACAGGTATCTTTGAGGGATAAAGTAGTGAAGGCAGCTGAGGATCAAGTAGGTAAAAAGACGAGGGCTAGTAGAAATCCGTGGGTAACAGAAGAAATATTGAATTTAATTGATGAAAGGAGAAAATATAAAAATGCCATAAACGAAGCAGGCAAAAAGGAGTACAAACGTCTCAAAAATGAGATCGACAGGAAGCGCAAAATGGCTAAGCAGGGATGGCTAGAGGACAAATGTAAGGATGTAGAGGCTTATCTCGCTAGGGGTAAGATATATACTGCCTACAGGAAAATTAAAGAGACTTTTGAAGAAAAGAGAACCTCTCGTATGAATATCAAGAGCGCAGATGGAAACCCAGTCCTAAGCAAAGAAGGGAAAGCAGAAAGGTGGAAGGAGTATATGGAGGGTCTATACAAGGGCGATGTATTTGAGGAAATTATTATCGAAATGGAAGAGGATGTAGAAGAAGATGAAATGGGAGATATGACACTGCGTGAAGAGTCTGATAGAGCACTGAAAGATCTGAGTCGAAACAAGGTCCCGGGAGTAGACAATATTCCATTAGAATTACTGACAGCCTTGGGAGAGCCAGTCCTGATAAAACTCTACCATCTGGTGACAAGATGTATGAGATAAACGAAATACCCTCAGATTTCAAGAAGAATATAATAATTCCAATCCCAAAGAAAACAGGCGTTGACAGCTGTGAAAATTACCAAACTATCAGTTTAATAAGTCACAGCTGCAAAATACTAACGCAAACTCTTTACAGACGAATGGCAAAACTGGTAGAAGCCGACCTCGGGGAAAATCAGTTGGATTCCATAGAAATATTGGAACACGTGAGGCAATACTGATCCTACGACTTATCTTAGAAAATAGATTAAGCAAAGGCAAATCTACGTTTCTAGCATTTGTAGACTTAGAGAAAGCTTTTGACTATGTTGACTGGAATACTCTCTTTCAAATTCTGAAGGTGGCAGGGGGAAAATACAGGGAGCGAAAGGCTATTTACAATTTGTACAGAAACCAGATGGCAGTTATAAGAGTCGAGGGGCATGAAAGGGAAGCAGTGGTAGCGAAGGGAGTGAGACAGTGTTGTAGCCTCTCCCCGATGTTATTCAATCTGTATATTGAGCAAGCAGGAAAGGAAACAAAAGAAAAATTCGGAATAGGTATTAAAATCCATGGAAAAGAAATAAAAACTTTGAGGTTCGCCGATGACATTGTAATTCTATCAGACACAGCAAAAGACCTGGAAGAGCAGTTGAACGGAATGGACAGTGCCTTGAAAGGAGGATATAAGATGAACATCAACAAAAGCAAAACGAGGATAATGGAATGTAGTCGAATCAAGTCTTGTGATGCAGAGGGAATTAGATTAGGAAATGAGACGCTTAAAGTAGTAAAGGTGTTTTGCTATTTGGGGAGCAAAATAACTAATTATGGTCGAAGTAGAGAGGATACAAAATGTAGACTGGCAATGAAAAGGAAAGCGTTTCTGAAGAAGAGAAATTTGTTAACATCGAGCATAGATTTAAGTGTCAGGAAGTCGTTTCTGAAAGTATTTGTATGGAGTGTAGCCATGTATGGAAGTGAAACATGGACGATAAATAGTTTGGACAACAAGAGAATAGAAGCTTTCGAAAAGTGGTGCTACAGAAGAATGCTGAAGATTAAATGGGTAAATCACATAACTAATGAGGAGGTATTGAATAGAATTTGGGAGAAGAGGAGTTTGTGGCACAACTTGACTACAAGAAGGGATCGATTGGTAGGACATGATCTGAGGCATCAAGGGATCTCTAATTTAGTATCTGAGGGCAGCGTGGAGGGTAAAAATCGTAGAGGAAGCCGAAGAGATGAATACACTAAGCAGATTTAAAAGGATGTAGGTTGCCATAGGTACTGGGAGATGAAGAAGCTCGCACAGGATAGAGTAGCATGGAGAGCTGCACCAAACCAGTCTCTGGATTGAAGACACAACAACAACAACAGACACACAGTATCATTACTTTTCTTATCCACCTCGAGGTCTTGGCTTCTCTTAATACATTTAACTCTACCACTGAGCGGCATTATGAATTATCACATACAGATCTATAAATCAATACATTCAGTTTTATACGATATAAAAATGCAGAGGATTTATTTATAATATGTTTACTTCCAAGAAAGTATTTACATTTCAAAATTTCATTTCTAAAGTGAAATAGAGAAAATTTTCATCAGTATAGCTTCGCAAATATGTTGTGATGTTACAACTGGGATGGTCCCTGCAGTGAGAGAACGAACTGTTACTCAGTTCCTGTCTTCTGCTCAGTCGGTAACCCATATCTAAAGATGTCACTGCCGTTCGGACGCAATAATTTAACACAAAAAATCTAGTTCAGAAATGAAAATGTCGTGTGGCTAGGGCCTCCCGTCGGGTAGACCGTTCGCCTGGTGCAGGTCTTTCGATTTGACGCCACTTCGGCGACCTGCGCGTCGATGGGGATGAAATGATGATGATTAGGACAACACAACACCCAGTCCCTGAGCGGAGAAAATCTCCGACCCAGCCGGGAATCGAACCCGGGCCATTAGGATTGACAGTCTGTCACGCTGACCACTCAGCTACCGGGGCGGACATCAGAAACGATGGAAATCAATTCGCAACAGGTATTTCTGGTGTTGAGCGCTAAAGACGTTTGCTTTTTCTATTGTGTTTCGTTGATTCAATAATATCCACTTCTGATAATGTTACTTAACCAGTCGTCCGACCAATGATTTCTATACACCATTTGGAAAAAGGCTTAGAAAATCTGGAAACAATTCAGTGACAATGACACTATAAGAGTTCCTAGCAGTACGAGGAATACACTGTGAAACTAAACCCAATGCTAACCTAAATTTCGTTGTCGCTTATTTACAGAAGAATCTAATCGCGCAATTGTAATCACTCATCTCCAACGGCAATACTTCTAGTGGTTGGGTATGCCAAGAAAGGAGTATTTGGTGAAGTAATGTGAGAAGTGGTAATTCTGGGTGCCATAATGTTGTTGGATGCAATTTTCATGGCCAACACTAGGGCCAAAGGTGTACCCAAAAGAACAATTGTGTTTCCTGAGTGCAGCTTCCCTCATGTAGCGGCTATTGTTGGCAATAATCTCGAAGGCAGCCGATATAGTCGAAGATAACCGATGTTACGTGTGTAGACTATAACTCTCCAATGCGTATGCTGCAAGATGGCAATGAAAGTCGAGATCTACTAAAAAAGTATGAGTTTTGAGTTGCAATTATGGTTGCTTATATGTCTGGAAAAGTAACTCTGGCAAGTTTGAAGTGCAGCCTACTGAGGAGGGGCATTGGAGAAGGTGAAGGTTGAAATGGCTCTGAGCACTATAGGACTTAACTTCTAAGGTCATCAGTCCCCTAGAACTTAGAACTACTTAAACCTAACTAACCTTATGACATCGCACACATCCATACCCGAGGCAGGATTCGAACCTGCGACCGTAGCGGTCGCGCGGTTCCAGACTGTAGCGCCTACAACCGCTCGGCCACCACGGCCGGCGAGAAGGTGAAGGTCTCGCATTCGGGAGGAGAGTAGTTTAAACACTATTGTTAGTTTTTTGATAGTTTTCTGTGGCTTCTCTAAATTTATTAAGGTAAATGCTGGGATGATTCCTTTGAAAACAGCACGGGCAGTTACCTTTTCTAGACTTGCCCGATAACAGTTTGTATTTTTCGCTTGATGCTGTCATCGTTCATCGATCAATAAACCCTACTCTTAATTCCTTTTCTCACTTTGAGAAGTGATTATAAGTGAATGACAGTTAGGGTAATGGTATGCTTTCGTCACAATGAAATTCCCGTTATTTTCAATTAATGGGAAGTTTTATAATGCAAATAATATTGTTCGCTCAGAATAGTTTAAGGATCGCATTTCAGATTAGTTATGGTAGTCCATATCATTCTCAACATATGACATCCTCGTTTTGTGTACGAAAGAAACTATCCTTGGTTAAACTACCAGAAAGAGTGACATATTTTCAGGTAGAAACGTCTGAGACAACGTACTTCAGTAAGCAATGCGAGAGCTGAGGTCAGTATTATGACCTACCTGTTCTGATCCAAAGAACGTGACACGTAAATATTCACTAACACGTGAAACGCTTCACCAATTTGATGGCTTGACGTAAACGGCGTCTTAGTGAAGCCCGAGATGGTTTTTCAGCAGCTAATGTCTAAAATATTTTAAAAGTGCATCGCCGAGTATCAGAATATCATAGCTGCGAGTCTTCTCATGCAAAACGCCAACTGAAGGAGTTTCTAATTTTACATTTTGTACTTAACAGCCAGAGTCTCTCAACCGTCTTGTACGGAGATGAAATTACAGAGACAGGATGAAAAAAGAACACAAGTTCATAAATTATCTGCGGTGATAACGATCGCTCAGTTCTTATAAAATGAATGTAATTTTATTTATTTATTTATTTATTCTTACGAGAGGTCACGAACTGCTGGAACTAGATAGTGCGAGCTTGTCTTAAAATTATTCATTTGATACGGTAATTTTGTAGCTTCAGGAGTTTATTTTTATCATCATTAGTTAACTTCCGACTTCCACATCTGGACTAGCTTACGAATCATCATATGCGTTATCGGAAGTCTTAAATGATTTTTATTGAGGAAACACGTTCTTAGATTGCCTTATCAGGGAATTAATCGCCCTTGGTGGCCAACACATAGATTTCACTTGTGTTAATCTCTCCCTCCACTCCGAGGAGTGGCATCTGTAAAGAGGCTACTGCAGAATGAGTGAGAGTTTCAACAAAGACTGCAGACACTTTAGGAATGTGACACAAAAAACTAATCAATAATATTTCGATTGGCAATTTGCAGACTTCAGTCACTGTAATAAATACGTCATGCAACCAGTCAGCAGACTGTGGCCCGTGGCTCATTCGTGATTGTGCCGGTAGCCACCAGCTCACCAATTTAAATCATAGATGATACACACCGCGCGTGATGTTGTCGTGTTGAAGCTTCTGGAATACTGTTCAATTGATCTATATGTTAACAGTATTATTTGCGGTAAAGGTTTCTTGATTACAACGGTGATATCTTGTGCATCGTTTGGTTGCACCAAAAGACATGTCAAACCAAGTAACATTTCTTTCCATAGGTGAAACTGTTTTAACAGTATCTACAAAAAAAAAATAGTGAACTCATCTTTTAAAATTTCTGATGTACGCTGGTCCTGAAATCTAAAACTCGGTGAATGACGAATATTTTGAAACCATACAAGGCTAGTATCTAATACATTACAAGCGTTTTCTCTTTAAGAGACATACTTTAATGCATTACTCTTCTTCAACATAAGTCATAAAACATAAACGATTAATTTGTAAAAAATCTGGGGACTATGGGTAGTTATGGATATCATTTTTTTATAAAAGCACAGTAGAACATGACGCGTTCATTACTGAGCAGTTATTAGAAATTAAATGCTTCCTGCCAAATTGATAATTTGGTGAATCAATGGCAACAGGACGTAACTTCAATGAAGAACCGTAATTTTGTGGTTTGTAAAAAGAAAGCGATGTCAACAGAATGTTTCAAACCATTTGTTACCTTTCGCCTCCCAAGTATAAAAACGAGAATCATTGCATTGATGTTGAGAAGTGAGGAGAAATCAGGTGAACTGCACTACTACACGTGTAAAACTAATACAAGTTGATCAGCTCTTAAAATGAATGCTTGATTTTAGCTGCAAGTGAGGAAACCTGTAAGTTACGGCTCCACTTTGCGTAACGTGTAAAGACAGAAACTCAGCTGTCTGCCCACCACCACGCAACTGAGATGGTTGTTTCAAACCTTACACGACAGGTGCAAGCGCAGTGTGTATTTATCAAGGTGGTTAAAATGAGGGGATATGGCGCTACCTGAGCGAGCTTAGCCATAGACTAATGCCAGGAGCGTGGCAGTATGCTATCTTTCGGACCACACGAAATGAGTTTCTCTGTCAAAGCGTTGTGTGACATTTGCCCTCTTAGCTTTCAAACGCCTCACTGACAGTCATTTCAGAGCATAAATTTTGATGCAGATTTCTTTCGTGCAGAAATACTCCTATCTACACTACTGGCCATTAAAATTGCTACACCACGAAGATGACGTGCTGCAGACGCGAAATTTAACCGACAGGAAGAAGATCCTGTGATATGCAAATGATTAGCTTTTCAGAGCAGTCACACAAGTTTGGGGCCGGTGGCGACACCTACAACGTACTGACATGAGGAAAGATTCAAACCGATTTCTTATACACAAACTGCAGTTGACCGGCGTTGCCTGGTGAAACGTTGTTGTGATGCCTCGTGTGAGGAGGAGAAATGCGTACCATCACGTTTCCGACTTTGATAAAGGTCGGATTGTAGCTTATTGTGAATGCGGTTTATCGTATCGCGACATTGCTGCTCGCGTTGGTCGAGATCCAATGACTGTTAGCAGAATATGGAATCGGTGGGTTAAGGAGGGTAATACGGAACGCCGTGCTGGACCCCAACGGCCTCGTATCACTAGCAGTCGAGATGACAGGGATCTTATCCGCATGGCTGTAACGGATCGTGCAGCCACGTCTCGATACCTGAATCAGCAGATGGTGGCGTTTGCAAGACAACAACCGTCTGCACGAACAGTTCGACGACGTTTGCAGCAGCATGGACTATCAGCTCGGAGACAATGGTTGCGGTTACCCTTGACGCTGCATCACAGACAGGAGCACCTGGGTGCACGAATGGAAAAATGTAATTTTTCGGATGAATCCAGGTTCTGTTGACTGCATCATGATGGTCGCATCCGTGCTTGGCGACATCGCGGTGAACGCACATTGGAAGCGTGTATTCGTCATCGCGATACTGGCGTATCACCCGGCGTGATGGTATGGGGTGCCATTGGTTACACGTCTCGGTCACCTCTTGTTCGCACTGACGGCACTTTGAACAGTAGACGCCACATTTCAGATGTGTTACGACCCATGGCTCTACCCTTCATTCGATACCTGCGAAACCCTACATTTCAGCAGGATAATGCACGACCACAGGTTTCAACCGAAAAACAACAATGTACTATGTGGTTCAAAACAGAGACGCTATTAGAAAGAGCCTTTATATCGATTAAACTGAGTATAGCTTTTGATGTGACCTAGGCCCTATCAACCCAGGGGCTTAAAGTTTTATATTATATGTTCCTACTGTGAAATGCCGAGAGTGGAACGGGCGAGATTTCTCAACTTTAAAAATAGCAGATAGCTCTGAAGTGTTATGATTGCTATTGTAATACAGATTCGATGACGGCAGTTTAGGCCTAATTCTGCCAAAAAAGATCATCTGAATAAAAGTTTTAAGTGATCGTGGCTTGTATTACATTAATGACTGTCAGTATACTATATTACACACATATTGTACTCTAAATACTGTATGTTCTGGAATGTTTTGCTGTGTTATGATATTTTGGGGCAGCTAACTCTCTAAGGGCAGAATCTCTGTTAAGAGGTAGTACTTTCAAAACAGCTAAGCAAAAACCTACTTATATCGGATACGATTTTTACTATTAAATATTGCTTGAGGTCATAATAAATATTATTTACTTACAATACATAACTGTGCGCTCCGTCCGTGTTCCCAGTTTCCACGACGACAGAAAACGGTTCATTTTTTCATCTCTCCGAATCTTCTGGGAAACGAACCATTCCAAATCCACTTCTAGAATGGTTAGAACAGTTAATGGAAGCACAACCACCTATAATTTCGAGCTTAAGCGCCGTGACGCAGTCACGCAAATCCTACAGCGCCGCAGAATGTTTACACTTCAGGGCTCTGGGAAACACAATGGCGGATGCGCCAGCTCGTACTTACTTCTTGCAGATAGCTCTGCAGGTGTCTCTTATTCATAACCAGTGGATTTTTCTTGCTTTGTGAATCGAGCTTATGACAGTTAGCTGTGTGCCTTGAGTATAACCCCCTCCCTCTACCCACGTCCATTTCCCCAACCTCTCTGAGTCCATCTCCTCCTGTCCCTCTTATCTCCTCCTCACTCCTTTTATCTCCTCCTCTCTCCTCTGTCCGTCCACATCTCCTCCTCCCCCCTATCTCCCCTATCTCTGTCCATCTCTTCCTCCTCCTCTCTGTGTCAGTCTCCTTCTCCCCTTTCTCTCTGTCAATCTCCATACCCTTCCTTCCTGTATCCACCTCTCCCTCTGCCCTTTATTTATCCATTTCTCGCTGCCCCTTACTGCATCCTCCCCTTCCCATGTCATATCTGAAGCCATGTCCTCCTTCCGTCTGTCCATCTCTTTCTTCTCCCTCCTCTCTCCACTTGATCACTCCAACCCCAATAAGAGGTTGCTGGGTCTTACCCTCCACGGTATTTCTGTCCAGAAAGTAGTATGTAAACCATGTTTGGTTGAAATTTATCCAGGGGTTTAGGAGGAGCTTTTTACTGGCTACTTTTCCAGAGTATGCACATGTCAATATATTTCACATATATTTAACATATTTCACACATATTTCTACACGTATCGTTAGCGAATTTCGTCCTGCAGTTTCGAATTCCTCTATGGCGTCATGTCCCTGAACAGCGTGTCGTACAGTAATATAATTCTGCGGGCGCAGTCAGTAGTAAATTTTAACACAGTCTGCCAAGCATGTGCGAACAGTGTTAGTAGAGAAGACGTAATAAATTACAACGCCGTTCACGATGGGGCATTTTTTCACTTATCTCACTGTTTATCAATTCATATCTCTTAAACTACATGTTAATCAATGACATCATTTTGCAGATACACTCAGAGGTATAGGTGAATACTACCCGCAAAATTTTCCGTGAATACTGTTGGTGTTAATGAAGTAATAAGTTACAACGTAATTCCTGATACAGTAGTTTTCCATTCATATCAATGTTTATAGCACCATATCTCCTGAACTACACGTGGAACGGCGATATAATACTGCAGATACATTCAGCAGCACATGTGGATACTGACTACGAAATTTTTTATGAATGGAGTTAGTAACAGGTAAGTAATAAACTTATACGTCATGTATGCCGCGGAAGTTTTTTCACGCATCCTAGTGTTTACGACGACCTATCTCCTGAATTTTATGTCGAATAATGGTTTCATCAGTAGTATATGCGAATACTGACTGCAAAGCTTGTCGTGCATACAGTTAATGATAAAGAGGCAATAAATTAGAACGTCATGCCTGATGCAGCGGTTTTACTGCATGTGCAGCGAAAATTGATTAAGCCATAAACCTTTTTCCTTTAATGATTTTGTGGGTCTTATCAGCGAGAAAACTTTCGTAAAGGTTTCAAATGATGTGTAAAGTTTTTTGCAAGCCACTAAGTGCTCAAAGTCTGCGAATTCGTGCATCGTGCTCTACACTACTTGTTCACCCCTGTCCCTACCCCTTTGATAGGTAGATCGGTCTTATCTCGACAGCGGTTCTCTACAGGCAGTAAATGCCACATGTACGAAGTTTGGTTGAAATCGGTCAAGGAGGAGATGTGATATACGTAAATTCATTTTTATATAATATGCATGGATTTGAAAACTAAAGCACAGCGGCTTCTAACAAACTTTAAACTTTATTTCAAACCTTTTCGAATTTTTCTTTCACTGTAACCGCCCCCCCCCCCTCTCCGCCCCCTCCCACAACTTAATGGAAATGAAAATGTTTATCGCTTACTGCATGTTCGCTGTTCATGCAGTAAAACTTCAGTATAAGGCATGATATTTTATTTATTACTTCTTTGCCAATAACTCTATTCATAACGCTTTTTGGAGACAGTATCCACATATCTGACTGTACCTGCAAAATATATCGCTGTTCGACACATAGCTCAGGAGATATGTCATGCACCCTGAAATGCATGAAAAACAAGTGTTTGCTTACAATGGGGCGCAGACTGTCCAGACTATGCTCATTCAGTGTTTGATAATGAGACCACTCAACGATTTTTTACTAGTGTGATCATCAATCCCATTTGCTTCGGGACAATATTTGCAGTGTTAATTCCGGACACTTACGTGACCCAGAATTAACACGTATGAAACAATTTATCCCCAATTAGATATCTGTATCGGAATGTTTTATTATTAGTTTCAGTTATGGTGGCGAAACTGTTTGTCAATGAAATTCCATTCTAACCGAAGAGCACTTGCTTACATGGTTGCGCTCGAGACAGAAAGCTTGTTTCTACCATCATGTAGGCTGCAAGATCCGGGAAATCGCAGAGGGGGGGGGGGGGGGGGGATTATTGGTAGTTGGGAGCTCCAACGTTAGGCGCGTTATGGGCCCCCTTAGGGACTGTGCTGACAAGAAGGGTAAGAAATCCAATGCGCACTCCATGTGCATACCGGGTGGAGTCATTCCAGATGTGGAAAGGGTCCTCCCGGATGCCATGAAGAGCACAGGGTGCAGCCAAATGCAGGTGGTTGCTCACGTCGGTACCAATGACGTGTGTCACTTTGGATCAGAAGAGATTCTCTCTGGTTTCGAGCGGCTAACAGAAGTGATAAAGGCTGCCAGTCTTGCTCGCAAGATGAAAGCAGAGCTGACCATTTGCAACATAGTCGACAGGACCGACGGCGGACCTCTGGTACAGAGCCGAGTGGAAGGTCTGAATAAGAGGCTCAGGCGGTTCTCCGACCGTGTAGGCTGCAGATTCCTCGACTTGCGCCAAAGGGTGGTTGGGTTTCGGGTTCCGCTGAATAGGTCAGGTGTCCACTATACGCAGGAGGCGGCTACACGGGTAGCAGGGGCTGTGTGGCGTGGACTGGCCGGTTTTTAGGTTAGAGGGTCTCGGGAAAACACAAGATGGGCTTCAGTCACAAAGGGTGCAGGCTGAATACAGGAAAAACATAGGTACAGGAACCATTGGCATAACAGTCGTAAATTGTCGTAGCTGTGTTGGGAAAGTACCAGAGCTCCAAGCGCTAATAGAAAGTACTGATGCTCAAATAGTTACAGGCACTGAAAGCTGGCTAAACCGGATATGAGCTCAGCCGAAATTTTTGCGAAGAACCTAACGGTGTTCCGAAAGGATAGGCTAAACACAGTTGGCGGAGGCGTGTTTGTTGCTGTCAGAAGTAGTTTAACATGTCGCGAAATTGAAGTAGATACTTCCTGTGAGTTAGTATGGGCAGAGGTCATTGTTGGCAAGCGGAATAAAGTAATAATTGGATCCTTTTACCGACCTCCCAATTCAGATGATATAGTTGCTGAAAGGTTCAAAGAAAACTTGAGTTTCATTTCAAACACGTACCCGAATCATACGATAATAGTTGGTGGTGACTTTAATTTACCCTCGATATGTTGGCGAAAATACATGTTTAATTCCGGATGTACGCATAAAATATCATTCGAAATTATGCTAAACGCATTCTATGAAAATTATCTCGAGCAATTAGTTCATGAGCCCATGCGAATAATAAACGGTTGTGAAAACACACTTGACCTCTTAGCAACAAATAATCCTGAGTTAATAACGAGCATCAAAACCGATTCAGGGATTAGTGAACACAGGGCTGTCGTAGCAATATTGAATATAGTAATCCCCAAATCCTCGAAAAATAAGCAAAAAATATATCTATTCAAAAAAGAAGATAAAAATTCACTTGACACCTTCCTAAGAGAAAATATCCACTCATTCCAAATTAATAATAAAAGCCTAGACCAGATATGGCGTTGATTCAAAGAAATAGTATCGGCAGCAATTGAGAGATTTATATCAAATAAATTAACAAACGACGCAGCTGATCTACCTTGGTACACAAAACGCGTTAGGACACTGTTTAGAAACTACGAAACAAACAAACCAAATTTAAACAGACGCAAAATCTCCAAGATTGGCGATCTTTTACAGAAGCTCGAAATTTAGCGCGGACTTCAATGCGAGATATTTATAACAGTTTCCACAACGAAACTTTGTCTCGAAACCTGGCAGAAAATCCAAAGCGATTTTGGTCGTATGTGAAATATGTTAGCGGCAAGAAACAATCAATGCCTTCTCTGCACGATAGCAATGGTGATACCATCGAAGACAGTGCTGCCAAAGCAGAGTTACAAAACACAACCTTCCGAAATGCCTTCAAAATAGAAGACGAAGTAAATATTCCAGAATTCGAATCGAGAACAGCTGCCAACATGAACGTAGAAGTAAATATCCTCGGAGTAGTGAAGCAACTCAAATCACTTAATAAAAGCAAGTCTTCTGGTCCAGACTCTATACCAATTAGGTTCCTTTCGGAGTATGCTGATGCATTAGCTCCATACTTAACAATCATATACAACCGTTCGCTCGACGAAAGATCCGTACCCAAAGACTGGAAGGTCGCACCAATATTCAAGAAAGGTAGCAGAAGTAATCCACTAAATTACAGGGCCATATCGTTAACGTCTACATGCAGCAGGATTTTAGAACATATACTCTGTTCGAACATAATGAATTACCTCGAAGAAAATGGTCTATTGACACACAGTCAACATGGGTTTAGAAAACATCGTTCCTGTGAAACACAAGTAGCTCTTTATTCACTTGAAGTACTGAGTACTATTGACAAGGGATTTCAGAGCGATTCCGTATTTCCGGATTTCCGGAAGGCTTTTGACACTGTACCACACAAGCGGCTCGTAGTGAAATTGCGTACTTATGGAATATCGTCTCAGTTATGTGACTGGATCTGTGATTTCCTGTCAGAGAGATCACAGTTCGTTGTAATTGACAGAAAGTCATCGAGTAAAACAGAAGTGATTTCTGGCGTTCCCCAAGGTAGTGTTATAGGCCCTTTGTTGCTGCTTATCAATATAAACGATGTGGTAGACAGTCTGAGCAGCTGTCTTCGGTTGTTTGCAGATGACGCTGTTGTCTATCGACTAATAAAGTCATCAGAAGATCAAAACAAACTGAAAACTATTTAGAAGATATATCGGAATGGTGCAAAAAGTGGCAGTTGACCCTAAATAACGAAAAGTGGGAGGTCATCCACATGTGTGCTAAAAGGAACGCGTTAAACTTCGGTTACACGAAAAATCAGTCTAATCTAAAAGCCGTAAATTCAATTAAATACCTAGGTATTACAATTACGAATAATTTAAATTGGAAGGAACACACAGAAAATGTTGTGGGGAAGGCTAACCAAAGACTGCGTTTTATTGGTTGGACACTGAAAGGTGGCTACACTGAGCCACTGCGCCAGAGATTGCGCCAAAGAGTATTATTCTGCCGCCTCCAGAGTGCCTGTTAAGAACTCGTGGAAGTCAGTGCCTGTTAAGTACTCGTAGTAGTCAGTGCTTGGAGAGAGCTCGTAGTAGTCAGTGCCTGTCGAGGTCTCGTGTTAGTTTGTGCTGAGATGTTGTAGCAGAGAGTTCGTGTTGAGATGTGCTAGTGGGCAAGGCTTGTCGAGATGTTGTAGTAAGGAGTGCTTGTTCCATGTTTTATGCAGTTGTTTGATGGGATAGACAGCAGATGGTTCGAATGGAAATACTGTAACGATCAGAGTGCTTTTCGTCAATATATATGAAGGTAAAATATTGCGTGTTTTTTCATTATTTCCATGTTTTAAATAATGCGTCATGACAGGTTCAGTCAGCAAAGCATCTGGCTTGTGTTCTTGTATTAGAGTGTAATTCTGGTTTTCTTGAGTAATTATGGTATTTTTATTTCCTTTAGTTACTTCTGTATAAATGGTATTTAAAATTTCTTGTCTTGTTCAAGAAGAACCGTGCCAGATGTGTACGTTGAGTCACACTCCCACACACAGAACAGTTACATTTGTGCTTGGGTTTTGTAGGTTTTATAGTTGCTGGGGACTTAATTAATTAACTGTGTTTATGAAAATTTTCATTTCATTCTTTGTTGTTGTTCTAAGCAGTCAGATTGCGTAATAATAATAGTCAGGGCCAGCCGTTTACGAGACTTGCGTAATCGGACAGACAGCTACTAAAAAAAAACTGAAAAATATTTTCAATCATATTTAATTAAGCCCCCATGCACGTGGCGACCGCTGCTTCGGATCGTCCCTTGGAATCTTCTGATTGTAAAAATAGTAGACCGTAGTATTGTTGTAGTAATTTGAGTTTAGTAATTGTAGTTTATATTGCATGTGTAGATTTGGTAATTGGCGTTCTTCTAATGGTATTTTTCAAAATTTATTTAAATTTGTTGTCTTGTCAACGCGTTTGACAATTTAGTGCAATTATTTCAATTGTTCGATTCATCGTGTTTGAGGGAGTCATTGCATGTGAATGGTATTGTTGAGATAAAGAGTCACCGTGTGTAATTTTCGTACAGTGACGAATTTTTTGTATGTTTTGTAAATGATTACGCGATCGATGAAAAAGGCAAAAATGATGAATAGTGAGAATGACGAAATTGTTGATATTGCGAACTCGCCAACACAGGACAACAGTATGATGAATAATGGAGTTGAAAACAATTTAATAAGTCGGGAAGACAGTCCGGAACCATTTCAAAATTTTTCTCAATCAGAAAATTCACAGAATACGAGATTAACGATAGAAGATTCTGAAATAGTATCGAACACAGATAGCCTTACAGCTATGACAAAGGAAGTTGGTTTTGTGGGAAATGTTAGGGGCGAAAAGAATTTCGAACAAGTTAGTATGGAGCAGTTGATGAATGCAATATTAAATTTACGATCTGAATTAAAAACAGATATAACAATGGAAACAGTTTAGATCTGAATTAAAAACACAGATGGGAACAATGGAAACACGGTTAGACTCACTTGGATCACAGTTACGATCTGAATTAAAAACAGGGTTAGACTCAGTGGAATCACAAATAGGAACAATTAAAACTGAGATGGGAACTTTGGAAACACGGTTAGATTCACGAATAAGTACATGTTTCAAAAATATGAAAGATGAATTAAAGAAAGAAATCAGAGAAGAAGTACAACCGATTTTGAATTCTCACAATAATAGATTAATTGCAGTAGAGATTAGACAAAGGGAACAGGATAGAGAACAGGAAGAAAGAGATCGCGTGATAGTACAAAAATTTTCAGAGTTAAATTTACAACGTGCACACGATAAGAAAGAAATATTTGAGAGAATCGACGAATCAGTGTCAAATGACAGATTAAATAACCTAACACAACAATATGAACAGTTAACTACCAAATGTGTTAATACTGAAACCCGAGTCGCGACACTTACGGAAGACGTAAATAAACAGAAAGAACAAATAGGTGATTTATCGGAAAGAGTTGAGGAGATTTCAAATAAACTGACAAGTCTTAGTTTACATGGGGACAGAGATTCGGATGATACAGCTCCATTACAATTCGCAGAAACCGAAGAGTACCAGAACATAAATAAACATGTTGAAAATCAGGGAAAATTTAATGAACGCGTGAAAAGGGAATTTGAGGCTTTAAAAAAGCAAGTCAAACAGATTGAGGGCGAAGTTGTAGGAAAAGACAGCAAAAGAAATTTGGAATCACAGATAGCAGAGGGGTATGAAGAAAGTAATTTATTTCATTTTCGAGAAGCAACAAGAGAGCGCCAGGCGCGTGAACTTGGTAATAATCGACATTCGGACTGGGACAGACGCGGTAGGTCTTTGTCGCCACGAGGCGAAAACTTTCATTATAAACATTTTTTGACTGTTCGGAAATTTAAGATCTTCCGCAACTCTAAGAATGACATACATCCATGTGCACGGTTAGATCAATTTATGTACGCACTTCCGCCAAATTTGCCACTAAGTCACAAACTGGAATTTAAGTGCGGCTATTAGAGTCCTCAGGGGGTTCACTACTCTAAGTGAATATGTGCCGTAGCGAGCATAGGGCCCCGAGCTGTAGTGGTGCTATTTCCCTTTTAGTTTTCTGTACCGCTGCCTACTCTTTTACTATTCTCTGCATCTGTCAAACCAGCTCTTCGACTATCAATCTATCTAGACAGTAGATAAACAACAACCGGATTTGACTAATTTACCCAAAAGTGATTTCGGAAATTACCATGTGGAGTTACTGTATCTTCAGCAGCATTCATTCCTAGTTTAAATGAAATTTTACCTTTTTATCTTCGTAACAATATTACTTCATATGTTGACGACATTCTTATTGCTAAACATTCTTGGAGTGAGCACAACAAAATTTTGGATTCATTATTACGTATTTTTGCAAGAGTTGGCATTACTGTGAACTTAGAAAAATCTGAATTTGGTCGTTCTCAGGTGAAATTTCTCGGTCACATTATTGCTACAGAAGGTATTCTTCCTGATCCAGAGAAACTAGATGCTATTCAGTTCGCAATGACATTCTTTTTAAACGAAAATCGGTCGACAGCTCTGTTTGGTTAGTTTGTATTCCTGATGAGTGGAATAATAAGCTGATTTGGTATACGCATTTCAGTTATGCACACTTTGGTCCCAGAAAATGTTTTCATAAATTACGAGAAAATTGCCACTTCAGTAATATGGAAAAACGTATTCGACCTGTTCTGGCCAAATGCAAATTATGTCAAAAGGCTAAGCCGCCAACAGTTTCTCACAGAGCACCGTGGTTTCCTATCATTCCAGCGAAATTAAAGGACATGGCTGCAGTCGATTTGTTCGGTCCAGTGGTTCGATCTACTAATGGTTTTGCGTACATTTTCGTAGCAGTGGAGTTGACATCAAAATATGTGTGTTTTACACCGTTACGCAAAGCAACAGCTCGTTCAGTATCTAACGCTTTCATCAAACATTTTCTTAAAGAAGTTGGTCATGTTGATAAGGTTATATCAGATAATGGATCACAGTTTCGTTCTAAAATTTGGCTTCATACTCTACAGCGTCGTAAGATTAAACCAATTTTCATTTCACTTTTTCACCCTCTAACGCTTCAGAGAGATGGATGAAGGAAATCAATAAATTGTGTCGTCTTTTTTGTCATCAGAATCACAGAAAGTGGGATCAGTATCTTCATATTTTTCAAAACATTCTGAATGAACTCCCTAATGATTCAACTTCTTTACCGCCTATATTGATATTAAAAAATAAAGCACCGACAAATCGCATTTCTGAAATCGTTCCTTTTCCACCTACACGGAAACTGCGGCATTCTGAAGTTGTGAATCTGGCTCTGCAAAGTATTGCATCTGCGGCTGTTAGGAGAGAGAAATCAGCTAAACATCCTGGTCGTTTAAAAATCTTGTCAGTTGGTCAAAAAGTGATAATTAAGTCTCATCGTTTGTCGCACAAAGGAAAAGGCTTGTGTCGCAAATTTTTTCTGCTTTATAACGGTCCATATAGAATTCGTAAAATTATTCATGATAACACTGTCGAAGTAGAAACTCTTAAATCTCGACGCTCTAAAGGAATACATCATATATCTAACGTAAAAATTTTTGTGGAATGACATACTTTTGAGAAACCAACAGCTAGATGTAAACATGCGGAGAGTACAAGGATACCGCGCTGCGTTTTGGCGGCGGCACATACTCAAAGCAACAGTCAAGTCTGCGCGCCGCACAAGGCAGTCGTTGACCGCGAACAATTGCTTCCTACGTCACGCGCCTACAGCTGATCGAGCGCTCAGTGCGAATGCACTGACAGCCGTAAACAAATACACAGTTTAATTTCTCCGATTAAATTCAGTATAAAGCTATAGTGACTTGATGAATTATGTTATTAACATTCAGTATTTTTCAGGATACGGTTGTATAAAATATTTAAGACCTTCAGGTAAATTCTGTGCGTGTCCGACGTTAAGACGACTTGCTATCGATAAATTTTCAGGAAGAATGTAATTTCGAAGAAGAAACTAATAAACTAAAAAGGGTAACTATTAATTGAGTTTATTTTTCAGGTAACATATTTCCACTTAGGTACGTACTTTAGACGTAATTTGCTGCTCGCGATTACGTGATTCAGACATTGTGCTAATTTCATATTCTATGAATTTACGTGTGAAGCGACGTGCTTGCGTACATTTTCTGATTTTTGTCAATGTTTATTAATGAACAGGATTGTTATTTGTATATATTATGCATCGTTTGGCTGCACTGCTTTTTCACTGATGTCATATTTTTCTATTATGTGCCTGCTGTGCTTATTTATTTAAATTATAATTGTCACCTGATTTATTGTGCTGATGTGGTTAGGTATGTTAGTTATACTTTATCTGCTTGCGCCTTCATGTTTACTTATTAAGATTACATATGAACATTTATCTGCTTATGCTGATATGATGCTAATGACCTGTTTATTACATAAGAAATATGTTTACTGCTATGCGTATGGATTGCATATTTATACATTTCTGTTTGTTGTCATAACTACTCTTTAATTTGGTATATAGCAATGCTGATGTACAGTGTACGAACATAGAGTTTAGGTCACACTATTGTATTAATTATAGATTGTTTGCTTGGCAGAGCCTCGTTGTAAGGATTGTGCTGCATCCACTTTTTGACATTCTGTTCTCTACTGGTATATTTACTCGCTATTGCTTGTTTTGCTTACGCTAAGTGCCTTATATTTTTAAGATAAGAAAATGAACTGCTATAACTCGACGAACGACATTAATACAAGAAACCTCATAGAAGTCACATGGGCTGGAGGTTTTATGGAAACTGTATAAATTTATGCTAATAGGAAGGAAGCTAACGACATGACATACCATTACTAGGTTTAGACCATTGACAGTCATTACACTGCATTTTTCGCGAGCAATTGAAATAGGAAGTGACACTTGACACAAGAAATACTCCACATGTTTGCTTCTGCCATAATTCTTGAAGTGGTGTACACACTGTGAAATATTATGATCATTCACACTCCGTTATCGTACTTAATTACTGAGAGTAATTCGAACAAAGTCTGTTAGAGGTCATGTATGCATTTCTTTCGTTTATAATTCACAATGAGTAGAAGATTTGGGTTAGATGGATTACACAGAGTTGTGTGTTGACAGTGTGTCTTCGGATTGTATAGGATGATGAAGTTTGCATAAGTATTTATCTGTACTTGTTCGAGGAGACTGACTAGAGGAAAGAGTTGTTATGGAAGTGAAATGATATTGCTAATGAGGTTTATATGTATCGACGTATTGAAGAGGTATTATTGAGGTATTATTGAGATTATGTGAAGTTGATGATTATTGGAGTTTTTGTGGACAAGAGGTAAAGTAAATGATATTGATGATAAGGTTTATATGTATCGACGTATTGAAGAGGTATTATTGAGGTATTATTGAGATTATGTGATGCTGATGATTATTGGAGTTTTCGTATATAAGAGGTAAAGTAAGTGAGATGCATATTTTTTTTTTGTTGGTCTTATGGAACAAGGAGGATGAAGATAGCAGACTAGAACACTAAAGTAGAAGGAAGATAGTCTATACACACACTTTGTTAAATCACTAAGCAGTATATACTTTTTTTTTGAAGAGAGGAAGTATTTGCATATCTTGGCTCACTGACAGTTGTTCAGCAACAGTACATTTGATCTGGCTTGGCAAACACTGGTCTTGACTTGATGACTATGACGTTGACTTAACTATTATTGACTGTTATACATTGCTGCCACTACTACTTGATACACATGATAAACATCAGATTTTGACAGAATTGCATTTACACAGTTAACACTATTCAGTTACACAGTAGTACTTAATGTGGATGAAAGATGAGTGAGTGTGTTTTGTGTGTTTTCCTTTCCTAATCCTACCCACCTATCTCGTAAATATTATTTTATTTGTTTGTAGTGGCTTGCACTGACACCCATAAATATTATAGGTTTACTGCTATTTGTGTATTTGTAATAGTTACTACGACAATTATCTGATATCATTTGTGTGTTTATTAGAATTTGTATGTTTAGTGTAAGAGCATTGTAAAAGCATTTGTATGTGTATTCAAACTATTGTTCATGCCTGAACTGTCTGATTAGTGATGGTAAATATTATGAACTGTTACCTGCACTTTTTCAACGTAATGTGTGACACTTAGGAATGATTAATCTCTGCTGATGAACAGTGTGATCAGGGATAGTGAATATTATGGACTGTTACTTGTACCTTTTCTACATGACTGGTACCACTAGGACATGTTTAATTTCTGCTGATGAACAGTGTGATTAGTGATAGTGAATATTATGAATTGTTACTTCTTGCTGTCTGCACCTACTCAACATTGCTGGGTGCCACTAATGGAACTGCTTCTACTCAAATGAAGTCACTTGTTGGTGTCTACACCTGCTCAACATTACTGGGTGCACAGATGAAGCTACTTCTATGGAAATGATGTCACTTGCCGGTGTCTGCACCTACTCAACATTGCTTGGGTGCCACTGTTAGAACTGTTTCTACTGAAATGATGTTACTTCTTGCTGTCTGCACCTACTCAACATTGCTGGGTGCAACTGATGGACTGCTTCTACTGAAATGATGTCACTTGTTGGTGTCTGCACCTCTTCAACTTTACTGGGTGCCACAGATGGAACTGCTTCTACTGAAATGATGTCACTTGCTGGTGTCTGCACCTGCTCAACATTGCTGGGTGCAACTGATGGACTGCTTCTACTGAAATGATGTCACTTGTTGCTGGCTGCACCTACTCAACATTGCTGGGTGCAACTGATGGACTGCTTCTACCGAAATGATGTCACTTGTTGGTGTCTGCACCTGCTCAACATTGCTGGGTGCAACTGATGGACTGCTTCTACTGAAATGATGTCACTTGTTGGTGTCTGCACCTGCTCTCAACATTGCTGGGTGCAACTGATGGACTGCTTCTACTGAAATGATGTCACTTGTTGGTGTCTGCACCTACTCAACATTGCTGGGTGCCACTAATGGAACTGCTTCTACTGAAATGATGTCACTTGTTGGTGTCTGCACCTGCTCAACATTACTGGGTGCACAGATGAAGCTACTTCTATGGAAATGATGTCACTTGCCGGTGTCTGCACCTACTCAACATTGCTTGGGTGCCACTGTTAGAACTGTTTCTACTGAAATGATGTTACTTCTTGCTGTCTGCACCTACTCAACATTGCTGGGTGCAACTGATGGACTGCTTCTACTGAAATGATGTCACTTGTTGGTGTCTGCACCTCTTCAACTTTACTGGGTGCCACAGATGGAACTGCTTCTACTGAAATGATGTCACTTGCTGGTGTCTGCACCTGCTCAACATTGCTGGGTGCAACTGATGGACTGCTTCTACTGAAATGATGTCACTTGTTGCTGGCTGCACCTACTCAACATTGCTGGGTGCAACTGATGGACTGCTTCTACCGAAATGATGTCACTTGTTGGTGTCTGCACCTGCTCAACATTGCTGGGTGCAACTGATGGACTGCTTCTACTGAAATGATGTCACTTGTTGGTGTCTGCACCTGCTCTCAACATTGCTGGGTGCAACTGATGGACTGCTTCTACTGAAATGATGTCACTTGTTGGTGTCTGCACCTACTCAACATTGCTGGGTGCCACTAATGGAACTGCTTCTACTGAAATGATGTCACTTGTTGGTGTCTGCACCTGCTCAACATTACTGGGTGCACAGATGAAGCTACTTCTATGGAAATGATGTCACTTGTCGGTGTCTGCACCTGCTCAACATTGCTGGGTGCAACTGATGGACTGCTTCTACTGAAATGATGTCACTTGTTGGTGTCTGCACCTGCTCAACATTGCTGGGTGCAACTGATGGACTGCTTCTACTGAAATGATGTCACTTGTTGGTGTCTGCACCTACTCAACATTGCTGGGTGCAACTGATGGACTGCTTCTACTGAAATGATGTCACTTGTTGCTGTCTGCACCTGCTCAACATTGCTGGGTGCAACTGATGGACTGCTTCTGCTGAAATGATGTCACTTGTTGGTGTTTGCACCTGTTGACCATTGCTGGGCTGGAATTATCAACTATTTGTTTTTTTTTTGAACAATTAAAAGTATTTTATGTGAACATTTGTATAAACTGATTTTTTTATGTATTGTGTAAACTATTATGTAAAGCCACATGTATGAAAAGAATTTGTATTGCCTACTGTATTTTATATATTAGGTTATTGAAAGGTCAGTGCAAACCCAAAATTTTAACTAATTATGTGATATTTAGGTATTAATATTATCTTTTATTTTTGTCTGTATTTTTCTGGACGAATTTGGTGGTATTTTCACCACCAATGCTGGCAAAAATACCATCAAATTCTGGCCTGTCGAGGAGGGGCATATGAAAGGTGGCTACACTGAGCCACTGCGCCAGAGATTGCGCCAAAGAGTATTATTCTGCCGCCTCCAGAGTGCCTGTTAAGAACTCGTGGAAGTCAGTGCCTATTAAGTACTCGTAGTAGTCAGTGCTTGGAGAGAGCTCGTAGTAGTCAGTGCCTGTCGAGGTCTCGTGTTAGTTTGTGCTGAGATGTTGTAGCAGAGAGTTCGTGTTGAGATGTGCTAGTGGGCAAGGCTTGTCGAGATTTTGTAGTAAGGAGTGCTTGTTCCATGTTTTATGCAGATGTTTGATGGGATAGACAGCAGATGGTTCGAATGGAAATACTGTAACGATCAGAGTGCTTTTCGTCAATATATATGAAGGTAAAATATTGCGTGTTTTTTCATTATTTACATGTTTTAAATAATGCGTCATGACAGGTTCAGTCAACAAAGCATCTGGCTTGTGTTCTTGTATTAGAGTGTAATTCTGGTTTTCTTGAGTAATTATGGTATTTTTATTTCCTTTAGTTACTTCTGTATAAATGGTATTTAAAATTTCTTGTCTTGTTCAAGAAGAACCGTGCCAGATGTGTACGTTGAGTCACACTCCCACACACAGAACAGTTACATTTGTGCTTGGGTTTTGTAGGTTTTATAGTTGCTGGGGACTTAATTAATTAACTGTGTTTATGAAAATTTTCATTTCATTCTTTGTTGTTGTTCTAAGCAGTCAGATTGCGTAATAATAATAGTCAGGGCCAGCCGTTTACGAGACTTGCGTAATCGGACAGACAGCTACTAAAAAAAGCTAAAAATATTTTCAATCTTTTATTTAATTAAGCCCCCATGCAACATTTAGAAAGTGTAACAGACATACTAAGGAGACTACCTACACTACGCCTGTCCTTTCACTTTTAGAATACTGTTGCGCGGTGTGGGACCCTTACCAGATAGGACTGACTGAGTACATCAAAAAAGTTCAAAGAAAGGCAGAACGTTTTGTATTATCACGAAATATTGGAGATAGTGTCACAGAAATGATACAGGATTTGGGATGGACATCATTAAAAGGAAGGCGTTTTTCGTTGCGACGGAATCTTCTCACGAAAATCCAGTCACCAACTTCCTCCTCCGAATGCAAAAATATTTTGTTGACACCGACTTACATAGGGAGGAACGATCACCAAGATAAAATAAGGGAAATCAGAGCTCTTACGGAAAGATGTAGGTGTTCATTATTCTCGCGCGCTATACGAGATTAGAATAATAGAGAATTGTGAAGGTGATTTTATGAACCCTCTTCTAGGCACTTAGTATCCATGTAGATGTAGATCATACACCGTTTTTAATTAATTTTTTTCTTCAGTATCGAAATTTGTAATGTGTTCCGAATATCGGTCTAGAGAACATGCTCACCTTACTTTCTAGAAACTTTACACATTATTTAAAACCTTTTCTAATTCTTTTCTTGCTTACGTTCTTAATGTCAAATATTTAACACGTTAACTCATTTGTAAAGTAATCTGTCATTTGGGCTGTTTTATAAACGGGGGTTTGGTTTTTTAAGTAACTGTGGGGGGGGGGGGGAGGTTACTAGCTTTGGTCGCGTCGGAGATCGCTACAGATACCGGAAAAAAAACGTTACAGAAACGATGATGAATTGTTGCTACTGTGGATCAATTCGAAATTCGTCAAACAAGGAAAGTTAGTTTCATAGGTAAGTACCACAAATTATAGTTATGACACTAACGAAGGCGCTTTATGTGTTGAAAAGCACAGGGTGCAGCCAACTGCAGGTGGTGGCTCATGATGGTACAAACCACGTGTATCACTTTAGATCGGAAGAGATTTTCTCTGGTTTCGGGCGGCTAGCTGAAGAGGTAAAGACGCCAGTCTTGCTTGCGATATGATGGCAGAGCTCATCATCGATAATGTAGTCGACAGAACCGACTGTAGTCCTGTGGTACAGAGCCGATTGGAGGGTCTGAATCAGAGGCTGAGACGGTTCTGCGAGAGCGCAGACTGCTGCTTCCTCGACTTGCGCCATCAGGTGGTGGATTTCTGGCATTTGTTTCATAGGTCAGAGGTGCACCACACACAGGAAGCGTTTGTACGGGTAGCGGGGTCTGTGTGGAGGAGACTGGGCTTTTTTTTTTTTTTTTTTTTTTAAGCTAGAGGGTCTTGGTAAACTACAGAAAGGGCGTCAGTCTAAAATGGCGCAGGTTAAACATAAATACGAACCTAGCAACATTCAGGGTTGTAGTTGTCAAATGCTGTGCCTGTGTTGGGAAATAACCAGGGTTGGGGGGGGGGGGGGTGTTTGGGGAAGGAGACCAGACAGCGAGGTCATCGGTGTCACTGGATTAGGCAAGGATAGGGAAGGAAGTCGGCCGTGCCCTTTCATAGGAACCATCTCGGCATGTGCCTGGAGTGATTTAGGGAAATCACGGGAAACCTAAATCAGGATGGCCGGACACGGGATTGAACCGTCGTCCCTTCCGAATGCGAGTCCAGTGTCTAACCACTGCGCCACCTCGCTCGGTAATAACCAGGGCTCCAAGTCCTAATAGAAAGCCCTGAATCTTAAATGGTTATAGGTATGGAAAGCTGGCTAAAGCTGGAAATAAGTTCAGCCGAAATTATTTCAAAGGCCCTACCCGTCTTCAGAAAATATATATTAAATACAGTGGGTGATGGATTGTTTATTGCTATCATTAGTAGTCTGCCTAGTAGTGAAGTAGACAGTTACTATGTGTCAGTATTTGTAGAGGTAATGCTTGACAACCGGAATAAATAGATAACTGCTTCATTTTACCAACCCCATGGCTCAGATGATATAGTTGCTCATCAGTTCGAAGAAAACTTGCGTCTTATTTGAAACAGGTATCTCACTCATACAGTTATACGAGGGTTGAGTGAAAAGCAATGCCTCCACCTTCGTAACTCTTCAACAGTTGACACTATTAGTATGCGGTAGGTACTGGCTTGTTTCATAGCCTCTTCTCCACAGCTCCAGTTGGCGGGAAGCCTTAGCATCGAACGGTTGTGTTGTTACAGCGTGAAGTATGGAACCCTGCGCAGACGGTCGGTCAACGCGATTTAAGTGACGTACAGTCATTGAATTCTTGACAGCAGACGGTGTCACCCCAAAGGAGATTCATCAGAGAATGAAAGCAGTTTATGGTGATTGTGCTGATGTGAGTACCGTGCGTCGTTGGGAGTGTGTGTTTAAAGATGTTGAAGCGGGGACATCTGACCAGCGTAACAAACAAAGAATTGGACATCGCGTGACAGCAACCACCGAGTTTCACGAGCAGAGACTGATTGATTCAGGACGATCGTAGAATCACTTAGAGAGAAACTGCAAGCGCAATCGGCAAAATCGGAAAGGGGAAATGTTTTCCTGCAACATGAAAATGCCAAACCACACAATTCACGTGCAACCACAGCAGAACTTCAGAGAGTGAATCTCACCACCGTACGGCATCCTCCATGCAGTCCAGATTTAGCACCGTCTGACTTCCATCTGCTCCCGATAACGACAGACGATCTGCGGGGACATCACTATGCTTCTGATGAAGACATTGAGAGAACTGTGGGACTGTGGTTGCGGAAACAGTGTGTTGAGTTCTTCCGTGACGGCATCAGAAAACTTGTTCACCGTTAGCAGAAATGTGTCCAATTGGGAGATGACTACGTGGAAAAGTGAATATTGCTAATTAAAGATCACATTCTTAGAATTATTTCTGCGTTTGATTAATTACAATATTCCAATCCAAACCCAATTAACGAAGGAGGAGGCATTACTTTTCATTAAACCTCGTAGGTAGTTGTGACTTTATTCTACTATCGATATGTTGTCAAAAATACATGTTTAAAGCCTGCGGTAACAATAAAACGTCGTCCGAAATTGAACTAAATGTTTTCGCAGAAAATTATTTTGAGCAGTTACTTCAGAAGTCAGTTAAAAGTGTAAATGACTGCGAAAATATACCTGACCTCAATGCAACAAGTAATCCTGAGCAATAAGGGAGCATCGTGTAAGATACAGAGGTTAGTAACCACAAGGTTGTTGTAGCGAGGCTGAATTCTATGACATCCAAACCTAGTAAAACAAGCACAAAGAACATCCTTTCAAAAAAAAAAAAAAAAGAAAATCAGATAAACATTCGCTTGATGCTTTTATAAGAGCCAGTCTCAGCTCTCTTTCTGATCTGCCTATGTAAGCGTAGACCAGATGAGATTTTATTTCAGAAAAATAGTATCGATTGAAACTGAGATATATGCACCACATAAACTGATAAGACATGATACAGATCCCCTATGGTACGCAAAACGGGTCAGAATGTTGCAGCCGCAACGATAAGAGCAGGCCATATTTGAAAGAACGCAAAATCCCCATGATTGGTGAAGTTTTACAGAAGCACGAAATTTAGCTCGAACTTCAATGCGAAATGCTTTTAATAGTTTCTAAAATGAAACTGTCTCGAAACCGGCAGTAAATCCAAAGATATTCTGGCCATTTGCAAAGTATACGAGCGACAAGCCGTAAATCAACAGCTTCACTGTGCGATATCACTGGTGATACCACTGATGACAGTTACACTAAATCAGAGTAACTAAACACGGCTACCCGGAACACCGTCACCAAAGTAGGTGAAGTAAATATTTCAGCATTCAAGTCTAGAACAGCTGCCAACATGAGTAACATTGGGGGAGCGAAGCACCTTATACACTACGTGATAATAAGTATCCCGACACCTGGCTGAAAATGACTTACATGTTCGTGGCGCCCTCCATCGGTAATGCTGGAATTCGATATGGTGTTGGCCCATCCTTAGCCTTGATGACAGCTTCCACTCTCGCAGGCATATGTTCAATTAGGTGCTGAAAGGTTTCTTTGGCATGGCAACCCGTTCTTCACGGAGTGCTGCACTGAGCAGAGGTATCGATGTCGGACGGTGAGGTCTGGCACGAAGTCGGCGTTCCAGAACATCTCAGAGGTGTTCTATAGGATTCAGGTCAGGACTCTGTGCTGGCCAGTCCATTACAGGGATGTTGTTGTCGTGGAACCACTCCGCCACCGGCCGTGCATTATGAACAGGTGCTAGATCGTGTTGAAAGATTCAATCGCCATCCCCGATTTCCTCAACAGCGGGAATCAATAAGGTGCTTAAAACATCAATGTAGACCTGTGCTGTGATAGTGCTACTCAAAACAACAAAGGGTGAAAGCCGCCTCCATGACAAACACAACCACACTATTACACCACCGCTTCCGATTTTTACTGTTGGCAATACACACGCTGGCAGATGACGTTCACCGGGCGTTCGCCATACCCACACCTTGCCATCGAATCGCCACATTGCGTACCGTGATTCGTCACTCCACATAACGTTTTTCCACTGTTCAGTAGTCTGATGTTTACGATCCTTACACCAAGCGAGGCGTCGTTTGCCATTTAAAGGCGTGATGTATGGCTTATAAGCAGCCGCTCGAGCATGAAATCCACATTTTCTCACCTCCCACCTAACTGTCATAGTACTGGCAATTGATCCTATTGCACTTTGGAATTCCTGTGTGATGGTCTGGACACATGTTTGCTTATTACACATTACGATCTTCTTCAACTGTCGGCTGTTTCTGTCAGTGAACAGACGAGGTCGGCCCGTACACTTTTGTGCTGTACGTGTCCCTTCACGTTTCTACTTCACTATTACATCGGAAACAGTGGACCTAGGGATGTTCAGCAGTGTGGAAATCTTGCGTACAGACGTATGACACAAGTGTCATCCAATCACCTAATCACGTTCAAAGTCCATGAGCTCCATGGAGAGCCGCATTCTGCTCTCTCACGATGTCTAATGACTACTGAGTTCCCTGATAAGTAGTACCTGGCAGTAGGTGGCAGCACAATCCACCCAATACGAAAAACGTATGTTTTTGGGGCTGTCCGAATAGTTTTGATCACATAGTGTATCATTTAATAAAGGTAAAGCCTCCGGTCCAGATTGTATGCCAGGGAGGTTCTATGATGTATTATGCAGCGTAACGTGCTGTGACAGTGCGTGAGAGAAAGAGAGAGAGAGAGAGAGAGAGACAAAGATATTGTTTATTACTCTGTGGCGGTCAGCGCTCACATAATTATTCATAGAGCTTTTGTTCTTCTTAAGAGTAAATTTTACGAGAAGAGAGCCATTCTTGGGATGTAAAAATCGACGCCATTGCGAGTTTTTGATTCACATTGTAAAATATATGTGTATATGGAAGGAAATCAGTTAATAGAACAATAAAATATTGTTCATTTCAAGAAGGTGCGTGTTATTATACACACAGCGTATACTTCTATTGTGATTTAATATTAAATACCAGCTTGAGAACAGTTCCGACCGGAGCGTTCAGTTCTAATGAAATACACTCCTGGAAATGGAAAAAAGAACACATTGACACCGGTGTGTCAGATCCACCATACTTGCTCCGGACACTGCGAGAGGGCTGTACAAGCAATGATCACACGCACGGCACAGCGGACACACCAGGAACCGCGGTGTTGACCGTCAAATGGCGCTAGCTGCGCAGCATTTGTGCACCGCCGCCGTCAGTGTCAGCCAGTTTGCCGTGGCATACGGAGCTCCATCGCAGTCTTTAACACTGGTAGCATGCCGCGACAGCGTGGACGTGAACCGTATGTGCAGTTGACGGACTTTGAGCGAGGGCGTATAGTGGGCATGCGGGAGGCCAGGTGGACGTACCGCCGAATTGCTCAACACGTGGGGCGTGAGGTCTCCACAGTACATCGATGTTGTCGCCAGTGGTCGGCGGAAGGTGCACGTGCCCGTCGACCTGGGACCGGAGCGCAGCGACGCACGGATGCACGCCAAGACCGTAGGATCCTACGCAGTGCCGTAGGGGACCGCACCGCCACTTCCCAGCAAATTAGGGACACTGTTGCTCCCGGGGTATCGGCGAGGACCATTCGCAACCGTCTCCATGAAGCTGGGCTACGGTCCCGCACACCGTTAGGCCGTCTTCCGCTCACGCCCCCAACATCGTGCAGCCCGCCTCCAGTGGTGTCGCGACAGGCGTGAATGGAGGGACGAATGGAGACGTGTCGTCTTCAGCGATGACAGTCGCTTCTGCCTTGGTGCCAATGATGGTCGTATGCGTGTTTGGCGCCGTGCAGGTGAGCGCCACAATCAGGACTGCATACGACCGAGGCACACAGGGCCAACACCCGGCATCATGGTGTGGGGAGCGATCTCCTACACTGGCCGTACACCACTGGTGATCGTCGAGGGGACACTGAATAGTGCACGGTACATCCAAACCGTCATCGAACCCATCGTTCTACCATTCCTAGACCGGCAAGGGAACTTGCTGTTCCAACAGGACAATGCACGTCCGCATGTATCACGTGCCACCTAACGTGCTCTAGAAGGTGTAAGTCAACTACCCTGGCCAGCAAGATCTCCGGATCTGTCCCCCATTGAGCATGTTTGGGACTGGATGAAGCGTCGTCTCACGGGGTCTGCACGTCCAGCACGAACGCTGGTCCAACTGAGGCGCCAGGTGGAAATGGCATGGCAAGCCGTTCCACAGGACTACATCCAGCATCTCTACGATCGTCTCCATGGGAGAATAGCAGCCTGCATTGCTGCGAAAGGTGGATATACACTGTACTAGTGCCGACATTGTGCATGCTCTGTTGCTGTGTCTATGTGCCTGTGGTTCTGTCAGTGTGATCATGTGATGTATCTGACCCCAGGAATGTGTCAATAAAGTTTCCCCTTCCTGGGACAATGAATTCACGGTGTTCTTATTTCAATTTCCAGGAGTGTAGTTCTATGTTTTCTTCGGAAAAGAAGTCACTTCATGGATCATTCAAATCCACAATAGTACCTGGACATTTCTCAGAACTGAAAGTAATCTGATTGCTATGCAAGAGAGCCCCGAAGAATATTTCTCCGTACTTTGGTTACCACTTTCACCTCAACACGGTATCTGCAGCATCTGGAGCAGATTTCTACAACAGCGGAAACGTGTAATCGCTATCAGTTTCACACATCGCCCTGTGTACGCTGTATGTATTTACCCACAACAATGAACATCCAGTTACTCACACACATAGAAAGACAATACAAGGTGGTGTGGGAAACATTTCAGTATAAAGGTCCTGTAGAGCTAAACAGTAATTAGCCTAGTAGTAGTAGTAGTGGTCAACAAAAAAAATTTTACTTTTTTTTCAAAGAAGCCTTTATAGTTCCTTGTAGTGTATATTGATGCAATAGGTCCACGCTTAGCAATTATGCACAACCGTTCGCTCGTTGAAAGACCCATACCTTGTGAGGCTCCACTTGTACTCGAAGGCCGATTTTGTAAAATAATTCATGAAAAATGACCTGAAACGATTGTCATATATAGAAGAGATTGTATTTTTGACATCACTGAACCAAAGATGTTGCCTGAGTGGCAGAATCGATTGTAGGCAGGGGAGCGAGGAGCACAGTAGCAGTTACCGTTGCCGTTGCATTCTGTTATAGGTAGGATGTAAGGCTTAAAGTTAGTGGCTAGCTGTGAGAATTTACTTGTTGGTCTATGGACGCAACATAATATAGTTTTTTTATAAAATGAAATGATGAATGATATTGTGACTCAAAGGTAAAGCAACTGGAACAAATTTGTAACGTAATGAAATTTCGTATATTTAGTTTGAAGCACACAGCAACGCAGTGTGGGTTTCGCTGATTTTGACAGTACTCACCCTTGAATGTAGGAACCATGTACATCTCCATCAGACTTGAAGTATAGGTCTATTAGGTATAACCGATTTGTAATAGTTTGTGTTTTCTAATCCTGACACAGACAAGTTATATTTTGGAATCTATTTTGTCAAACGATGTCAGACCTTCCGTCATGTATTTAATTACGACGGTAAGTTACAAATGTAGAACAGTTGAGAAGTTGAGTGATTTTGAAGTCAATGTAAAATGATTCATATCAGATTTTGTGAAGGAGAAACTTTATTGTGAATACAGTTTTCTAACTGAAGCATTTGGTCTTAGGATATCCCTTTATCAGTACCTCATCCTCTTTCATGTATTTATTTGAACCCAGTGAATATTTTTTAAAGAAATCATTATTCAATCGGCGTCAGAAAAATTTTAATGTTCTAGAATCAGAAAAGTATTAATGTTTGTAACAGCTTCAATGCGGGCAGCATTGAACAGAGCTGAACCAATATCCAATATTTTCACTGAACATTTGCAAGGTCATTCATTTATCAACCAATGTACTGATATTATTTGTATGAAGCTATTTTGCAGCCGACATTGCACTTTGCTGTGGCAATATTGCGGCTCTAGAGCTAAGGAAAATTTAATTGATTCTTTATTGGCACAGGGAATTTTGTCAATTCTTTGTGTAGGGTCATATAACTCGGTGCTAACGAGACTGGGTAAATTTAAGAGGAACGGATTTCATTTTGGGCATTACATACTGGTTTTCGAGATTAAGCTGTTTAATTTTTTTTTTGATTAAAGTAAAACTGATTACGCACACCACCTGCTCAACGACACATCACACGCTAAATTTGCGTAAGACCAACATCACGCATTTCATATTAATTGGCAAATAAAAAACACGAAAACGTTTCTAAAAGAACTTTACAACCTAAAGTCAGGATGTTGCAGAAGTAACACCAATATCCAGGAAAGGGAGTAGAAGTAATCCTCTGAATTACAGATCCTTATCATTAATATCGATATGAAGTAGGATTTCAGAACATATACTGCGATAACGTTATGAATTATCTAAAAGAAAAGAAAAGACAATTTACTGAAAAATAGCTCTAATAAAGGAAATATCGTTCTTGTGAAGCACAACTTGCTCTTTATTCTCACCAAGTAATGCGTACTATCGACTAGGAATGTCAAATTTATTCCATGTTTTTAGAGTTCCAGAAGGTTTCTGACACCGTTCCTCACAAGCAACTTCTAAATCAAATTGCGTGCGTGTGGAGTACGCCTCAGTTGTGCGACAGGATTCGTGAGTTCCTGACAGACAAGTCACAGTTCTTAGTAAATGACGGAAAGTCATCGAGTGAAACAGAAGTGGTATGTAGCGCTCCCCAAGGAGATGTTACAGGCCTCCTGGGGTTTCTGATCTACATAAACGCTTAGGCGACAATTTGAGCAGTCGTCTTAGATTGTTTGCAGATGGTGCTGTCATTGACCCTCTTGTTAAGTCATCAGATGATCAGACCCAATTGCAAAATATTTAGACAAGATATCCATATAGTGCGGAAAATGGCAACTGACTCAAAATAATGATAAGTGTGGTGTCATCCACACGTGCACTGAAAGAGGTACGCTAAATTTTGTTTACGCGATAAATCACACAGATGTAATGGCTGTAAATTCATCTAGGTACTTAGGAATTACAGAGTACGAGTAAGTTACATTGGAAAGATCGCTTAAATAATGTTGTGGTGAAAACAAACTAAAGATTGCGATTTATTGGCAGAACACTTAGAAGGTGCAACAAGTCTGTTAAATAAACTGCTTACATTGTGCTTGTCCCTCCTCTTCTGGAGTACTGCTGTGTGACAGAAGGACAGCTCGCTTTATGTTATGGCGAAACAGAGGAGACAGTGCTACTGACATGATACATGAACTCGGCTGGCAGTCATTGACATAAAGGCGTTTTTGGTTGCAGTAAGATTTCGTGAAATTTCAATCACCAAGTTTCTCCTCCGATTGTGAAAACACACTATTGACGCCCACCTACATAGGGAGAAATGATAGTCATGATAAAATACGAGAAATCAGAGCTCACATAGAAAGATTTAACTGCTCGTTTTTCCAGCAAGCCCTTCGAGAGTGAAACGGTAGAGAAATAGCTTGAAGGTAGTTCGATGAACACTCTGCCGGGCGGGCGGCCGAGGGGGCCGAGCGGTTCTAGGCGCTTCAGTCCGGAACCGCGTGACTGCTACGGTCGCAGGTTCGTATCCTGCCTCGGGCATGGATGTGTGTGATGTCCTTAGGTTACTTAGGTTTAAGTAGTTCTAAGTTCTAGGGGACTGATGACCTCAGATATTAAATCCCATAGCGCTCAGAGCCATTTCAACCATTTGAACTTTGCCAGCCACGTATTTGTGTATCGTAGAGTATTCATGTAGATGTAGTTGTAGATGTAGATTAATATTAATATTAATTAATTATAGATTAATATCCAGAGATGGTATGATGAAGGCATAAAGTCGTAAGACTAATTTATGTCGCTGTAAGGCCACGTACTTACAAGTGCTAGATAAATACTGTAGTGCGGGAGTATATTAGCAGTCAGTCTGTTAAACGTACACACATTTCGAGCAATTTTAACCTATTTGTGTATGGTAGCCTCAGTCATTACCTGAGGAGTATGCAGATCTCAAAACCATTGTCGTTATTTTACAGTAGCCACAATAAGAAGATCTAGTTTTTTCGCGACTTTTCACTTTATCATTCTAGGAAATCGTTCGCATTGCCGCTACAGGACAATTTACAAAAACAGCGACGCACCAGTAGAGTAAAGCGTAGTGCAAAACCAAAAAATGGCGTTGGCTACACCTTTTTTACCTTTAACGAAAAAACAGCGACATCTGAGATTTGGCACTTTTCGCAAACAAGAGAAATACCCTGGCATTTACGTCTTAAAAGTTTTAAGCCAAGTGCAATTCTGATATCAAAGAAAATTATGAAGATGTCTGTGAAGCACGAGTACAAAATAAGTGACACTTTCGAGCAGGTTCTTATTGTCCAAGCGACGTAACAACTATTCTATGCTGCCAATCAAAGTATTATATTTTTCACGGAGTAACACGCAACACTCTTTAGTTCATAATACCCTCCGCTAGAGTCGCTACATCTGTGACGATTCGGTACTAGTTTTTAGATTAGCCGGAAGAGGCTCTACCTCGGCCTTATTTATTGTTGCCAATGTACTGCAGTTTATCCACAACAATAATTTCCCCCGAAACTCACGAAAATACGGCAGCGAATAACGCTATACACATTAAATTCGAATTCATACCAAGAAGTGACATCATAGCAACCAATACCATTGTATCACTGAGTACAGCTGACGAATAGTGTCACGAATTCCCCTTGAAACGAAACTTACCAACTCTAGCGAACCAGGCAATGTTTCGCAAATGCTGACTATGTATGGGAATAAGATACAGGTTTTAATTAGAAGTATTCAAGGGAATTGTGTCAGGACGCAAATATCGGCTCCTCTTTGCGACTTCGGCCACTTTGTAGTAAATCATATAGAATATGAATGAAGAAGACGCCTTCGTTTTCGTTTCTAGTTTTTATTGTTTATGTGCCTCTTCAATTTTTGTATACAATACAATTACAAAACTTCGGATTATAATAAAATTCTTCGTTTTTTGTATACTGTCTGGTAACGGTATGAAGTGGTTTCCTGAAGTACCAGTTCGTGGAAGGACAAAATTCAATTGCCCATGCGCAGAACACTCCGACTGTAAATTAACTGCATCGTAATTAAACGTTCTGCCTTGAGTCTTCTTCATTATTACCGTAAAGGAAACTTGGATTCTCTTAAAGTGAATGAGTAAATCGGCTGAGATCATTGATGTATGTGGCATGTGAGAGACCTTCCCAGGTGCTGTATCTGCGAGGACAGTATCTTCAGTAACATTATTTCTGATATTTCTACTGTACAGATACAACTTTCCTGCCATACAGGTTTTCCGTTAAAGCCGACTGCAAGGAAGAAAACGAAGCAATAAATTATGGTGTAAACCATTTTCATATAAAATTATATATATGGAGACACAATATGTATGAGTGAAACAATATGTCTAATGATTTAAATGCCTTGCTACCATAGCTGGAAAGAAAACAAAACCGCACATTTTCACAAAACAGTAAGCCCTACAACACGTTATTCCTTTCTCGCAGCCAGCATTAACATAAATCCCGTACACTGTTGTTTAAAAAAATAGATAGCATATTTATGTCTGAATGTATATTAGTATATTGTGTAAAAATTTGAAGTAAACCGGTGAAGAACCTCTCGAGATTTTTGTTAAAAACCCTTCCTCTTTATGATAGTGTAGATGGACGAATTGTAGATATTACTCCGAACTGTGAGTGATTCAACTCTTTGACCGCGGCCAAAGTATTTTAAAGAACGTGTAATTGTGCCCATATTGACCAGGACATTTATTCTATCTCGTGCGGTAAGTAAAGTATAATAAGTGTGTGGCTTGCAACTACATGATATCAGTTACAGGGAATCTTTCTGCTAATATTTTGGAGTGATACTGTTCAACAGAAATATTTTGCACAAAGATCAAAATGAACTAAAATTAAGGAGCTAAGTATATACGAACGCTTTAACGATGGCAAAAAAGTCGAAATCTTGCAAATCATGTGTCGTACATAGTGTACTGTCTTCGTAAGCCAATTTATAAATGTCGTGCATAACGTGAAGTCAGTATGCTTGTTCGTGTGGTTTACTTTCAGAGCAGTCGGTTCCCTACGTTAGTCATTGCCCTATTCATTGGAAACAGCCTTCAGATAATTATTGTACGATATTATATTCTTTAGTAAAATGATTGCTGACAATTAGCAAATCGTCTTCTGTATAGAAGAAAGGCGTAAATGTAGCGTGACTTTTGCCTGAGAAGCTATTTAGAACTAGTCGGTAGCAGGACACATTTTTCTATTATTCACCGTCAAAAATGAGCGTTTTCGAAATATAGTGGAAAACGTTTAATATGAAACTGAGGGGAACGAAATTCGTCTCAAAAGAATTTTGTGTTAAACAATGGAAGCGGGAAAAACTATACCTTCAGTGTCATCAAATCTTATTGCAATACAATTATTCCGTTTCCTTCTACAGTTAAACCAAGTGGCTGCATACTTCCCATTGATGGTTGTGCTATTATTTTTTTTTGGAAAGGTGTGTTATTTTTTGCATAATGTTCTTCAGTGTTATATGTTTAACAAATAATTCGATAACGTGCCACATTTGATCCATTTCGTTATTCGTATGTTCATCCGAATAGCTGCACATATTTTTCATGATGTACTGCGTTTCTGTAATAGCGTAGACAGGAAGTGCATTGTTAATTTCATTGTCAAATTTGTCGTCGTCGTCTAATCAACGCCATTTCTTTAGTGATCTGTAAAATGTCCTCTCTCTTAATCGGTGCCATACACACGTCATCGTCGACTGCAGCAAATTCACCTAGTAAGATTATACGACAATCTAATACCGTACACTTTTTTAAATGGAACAATACCTATTGTCATTAACAAACTGGAAGTACGGTAAATTAAAATGTCGTGTCAATTCTAGCGTCCGATCAACGCGCTGGTTTTGAGCAATGACGTCATACCTAAGGCAAAGACCAGAGATGCTACACAGAAGCACTCTTTGAAATCATCCGATCCTATTTGTAAACAAAGAATATAGCATACGATAAAATTACAATCACAGTTCACATGATTAATTACTTAGCCACAAATTATACCGTAAAGAACTGAAGGTAACGAAAACAAATCACAACAAAAAATGAGAAGTACAGGTATTCGAAATAAGTTATTGTAATGCAACCAAGCGAAGAAAGCACAGAGAAAATTTAAACCCATTTAAATTTAGCACATGGCGAATTCGTAATGTTGTGAAACGCTTTAATTTTTAGTTATAATTATTGAATCTAACGGGACTACTGGAAAGTGGTAGTTTTGGGAGGGGAGAGATTAAAATGTTACAAAACAACAGGAAAAACAGGAAAATTAAATGAAAATTAACAAATAGGAAACGTAAAAAGGGCAGTAGCATGAAATATGGAGAAACCGACACAGATATCCTAAATGCAAAGTCAGTACACGAGAAAAGAAATTTCACAAAAAGTAAGAAATATTGGAATCAGTAACTAGAACTAAAGTATATAAGTCATTTCTAGTTACCGATTCCAATAGTTATTATTTTTGTGAATTTTTGTTATTTGTGTAATGTTTTTAGGAGTTCTGTATACGTTTTTCTCCATTTCATGCTATTGTTTCAAATACGTTGTTATTTATTTCATCTTTCCGTTGTATTAAATTT
This sequence comes from Schistocerca piceifrons, assembly GCF_021461385.2. Lineage (NCBI taxonomy): Eukaryota > Metazoa > Arthropoda > Insecta > Orthoptera > Acrididae > Schistocerca > Schistocerca piceifrons. Next base: position 197,593,327 of record NC_060138.1, on the reverse strand, counting down.
CAGTTTCTCTCCTCCAAAAACCCAAAAACCTCCAATTTGTTGTGGTGTCCTGTCAGATTCAGTAATTATTATTATAAATTAATACTACTTTATAATATTACGACTTCACCATGCGCTATGCTGTAATTGAGTTTAAAAGTTCTCTGTGTTTTTTTACTCTGATAAATTACGACAGTAATTTATTCCACACACTCATGCATTTCTCTTGTGTTCTGTTAGTATTTATTTCCCTTATGTTCAATTCATTTCGATATAATTCGTGGCTCAGTAAATAATCGCGTGAGTTGTGATTGTTATTTCATCGTATGCTATTATGCTGACAGTATATCGTAGCAGTCGGTCATGACGTAAACAAACGAGAAATTTAGACTGTCCAGGGGCAGATGAGCGATGAAAGGGGACAAGCCCTGCCTCCATCTCGAAGGGCTGCCATCCTACGTCCGCGTTCTGTGCTTCCACGAAAGCAGAACTGACATAATGGTCGTAAGAGTCGCTGGTCCCTTTTGCTGTGGCGAGGGTCGCATTTGAATCCCTTTATGCACCAAGATTAGTTCAAAAATGGTTCAAATGGCTCTGAGCACTATGGGACTTAACTTCTGAGGTCATCAGTCTCCTAGAACTTAGAACTACTTAAACCTAACTAACCTATCACACACACCCATGCCCGAGGCAGGATTCGAACCTGCGACCGTAGCGGTCACGCGGTTCCAGACTGTTGCGCCTAGAACCGCTCGGCCACCCGGTCGTCATCAAGATTAGTCTCTAACTCACTTCAGAATAAGAAAGACAAGCAATCCACAAGAGAAACCAAACTGGAGTACACCAAACATTTAGCAGTGGCTACTGTGTAATTGTTTGTTGGGGTTGGCAGTGGTGGTTCAGGCTCGACCTCTACCGGTATCGTACACAACCATGATTCAAAACACTCCCCATCTAAAACTACCACGATATAGTGTCTACATAATGCATTCTTTTGTTTACAAATATTGTCCGCTGCTATTAAAGGTTGCCTCTACATAGCATTCTTGCTTCTGGGATGACGTCATTGCTCAAAGCAGGCGAATGGAATCGGGCACTGGAATTTATCCAAAATGTCAGTGATGTTTGTTGTAGGATTCTAGAGTGAGTCTTTTACGAGATATTGTATTTTGAAAAGTTTCCACTCCGATACTTGTATGTGCCATTCAGTCTGCGTAGTTTCTAGGTACGATGTTGATTGTTTGCTTACTTCGAGTTTGCGTGTTCCTTGGGTGCTTTGCGACTTGCTAATCACTTAGTGTGTGATATTTCAAGCAGTAGGTCACGAGTGAACGATGGTATTTACCAATACAGAAAAAGTCGAGATTCCCATGATGTATGGAGAGTGTAGGAAGAATGTAGTTCTTTCTTGACCGCTGTGTGCGGCAAGATAAACCAACAGACGTCATCCGTCTCGAGAATGAGATTTTCCTCTGCAGCGGAGTGTGCCCTGATATGAAACATGCTCGCAGATTAAAACTGTGTGGCGGGCCGAGACTCGAACTTGCCTTTCTCGGGCAAGTGCTCTGACATCTAAGCTACCCAAGCACGACTCAAGCCCCCTCCTCGCAGCTTTACTCCCGCCAGTACCATCTCGGCAGTTATTTATCAATGTCTTCTACCAGTTACGTGAAAGTGGTAGTGTGACACTTAGACGACGCAACGAAAAGGAAGTTAATATTTTTGCTGCTGTTGCAGTTGATCCGCACGTTAGCTCCCGCGCAATCGCACGAGAAATTGGCATGTGAGGAAAGTGTCCTACACATTCTCCATTGGCATAGGCTGCATCCTTGTCAAGAGCTGCATGAAAACGATTACGAGAACTGTGTTAACTTCTGTACATGGACATTAAAACAGGATACCCCAGATGTATCACGTATCTCGTTTAGTGACGGATACACATTTACCAGTGATGCCTAGGTTGTTGTTGTTGTTGTTGTGGTCTTCAGTCCTGAGATGGTTTGATGCAGCTCTCCATGCTACTCTATCCTGTGCAAGCCTCTTCATCTCCCAGTACCTACTGCAGCCTACATCCTTCTGAATCTGCTTAATGTATTCATCTCTTGGTCTCCCTCTACGATTTTTACCCTCCATGCTGCCCTCCAGTACTAAATTGGTGATCCCTAGATGCCTCAGATCATGTAGTACCAACCGATCACTTCTTCTAGTCAAGTTGTGCCACAAACACCTCTTCTCTCCAATTCTATTCAATACCTCCTCATTAGTTATGTGATCTACCCATCTAATCTTCAGCATTCTTCTGTAGCACCACATTTAGAAAGCTTCTTTTCTCTTCTTGTCTAAACTATTAATCGTCCGTGTTTCACTTCCATACATGGCTACACTCCATACAAATACTTTCAGAAACGATTTCCTGACACTTAAATCAATACTCGATGTTAACAATTTTTTTTTCTTCAGAAACGCTTTCCTTGCCATTGCCAGTCTACATTTTATATCCTCTCTACTTCCACCATCATCAGTTATTTTGCTCCCCAAATAGCAAAACTCCTTTACTACTTTAAGTGTCTCATTTCCTAATCTAATTCCCGCAGCATCACCCGACTTAATTCGACTACATTCCATTATCCTCGTTTTTCTTTTGTTGATGTTCATCTTATACCCTCCTTTCAAGACACTGTCCATTCCGTTCAACTGCTCTTCCAAGTCCTTTGCTGTCTCTGACACAATTTCAATGTCATCGGCGAACCTCAAAGTTTTTATTTCTTCTCCATGGATTTTAATACCTACGCCGAAATTTTCTTTCGTTTCCTTTACTGCTTGCTCAATATACAGATTGAATAGCATCGGGGAGAGGCTATAACCCTGTCTCACTCCCTTCCCAACCACTGCTTCCCTTTCATGCCCCTCGACTCTTATAACTGCCATGTGCTTTCTGTACAAATTGTATACAGCCTTTCGCTCCCTGTGTTTTACTCCTGTCACCTTCAGAATTTGAAAGAAAGTATTCCAGTCAACTTTCTCAAAAGCTTTCTCTAAGTCTACAAATGCTAGAAACTTAGGTTTGCCTTTCCTTAATCTTTCTTCTAACAAGGGAACCTCCCCATCGCACCCCCCTCAGATTCAGTTATAAGTTGGCACAGTGGATAGGTCTTGATAAACTGAACACAGATCAATTGAGAAAACAGGAAGAAGTTGTGTGGAACTGTGAAAAAATAAGCAAAATATACAAACTGAGTAGTCCATGGGCGACATAAGCAACATAATGGAGAATGCGAACTTAGGCGTGCTGTGGCCCCGTGGTAGCGTTAGCAGGTTCAAGTCTTCCCTCGACTGAAAATTTTACTTTCTTTATTTTTGCATAGTTATTATCTGTCCGTTCGTTCATTGACATCTCTGTTCACTGTAATAAGTTTAGTGTCTGTGTTTTGCGACCGCATCGCAAAACCGTGCGATTAGTAGACGAAAGGACGTGCCTCTCCAATGGGAACAGAAAACATTTGATTGCAAGATCATAGGCCAACCGATTCCTCCACAGCAAAACACATCTGATATATTCTATACGACACTGGTCACGGCATGTGCGTCACATGACAGGAATATGTTGTCGACCCACCTAACTTGTACACTTGGCGAATGGGTACAAAGATTCTTCTACCTTGCCCGATTTAGGTTTTCCTGTGGATGTGATAATCACTCCCAAAAAAGTGATGAAAACATAAGAGTTTGTCACATAAACTGAAAATAAAAAATTAAACTTTTCGCTCGATGGAAGATTTGAACCAAGGACCTTTCGTTCCGCAGCTGCTCACGTTACCACGAGACCACGTCGCTCCCGTTTTCCCGTTCTCCTTAATGTTGCTTATCTTTCCTTGAACTACTCAGTTTGTATATTTTGCTTATTTTTTCACAGTTACACACAACTTCTTCCTGTTTTCTCAATTGATCTGTGTTCGGTTTTTCAAGGCCTATCCACTGTGCCAACTTATAACTAAATCTGAGGGGGGTGCGATGGGGAGGTTCCCTTGTAAGATAAGTCGTAGGGTCAGTATTGCCTCACGTGTTCCAACATTTCTACGGAATCCAAACTGATCTTCCCCGAGGTCGGCTTCTACTAGTTTTTCCATTCGTCTGTAAAGAATTCGCGTTAGTATTTTGCAGCTTAGGTAGACCGCCGAAACATACACTCTACTGACAATCCCCGTTGGCTTTGTCTGGTGGAACGTCAGCGTTCATGGAGTGTATGTGTGTGGTGTGGGATACTGAACCATTAACTCATAGGCTCAGTTTTTATAGAATTGACACAAGTATTGCAGCCCCCTAACAGACCACCTTCCACGGAGGCTAGAAGATGTTTCTTCAGACTAGGAGGAACCTGTGGTACCAACATGATGGATGTCGAGCCCATAGTGCACGAAATGCTACAGCATGTCTTCACAAATTGTTTCTAAATCGTTGGACTGGACACAGAGAACCTGTACCTTTGCCAGCCTGTTCCCCGGATTTGACGTCTGTAGACATTTTTCTATGGAGAAAGCTGAAAGCCGCTATCTGCAAGGACATACTGGCTGCACCCGGTGGTATGCAACAACGTATTACTGCAGGTTGCTCAGACACTTCCGCTGAAATGCTATCATGTGTGCAGCAATCGTTACACACCAGAACAGAAGCGTGTATTGCAACTGCCGGTGGTTATTTTGAACAGAACCTTTGATGGTCAGTTGTCTTGTTACTGGTCAGAATCCACATAACTAGTGTATGCACTTATGTTGTTTTTTAGTGTGTGCTATCACAGCTGTTGTACAACGTCGGTGTGCAAACTTTCAAAATACTGACATCTTGTAAACGACTCGCACTAGAATCCTGCAACGAACACCACTGACATTCTGATTTACCCTACATTTAATTTGTTAATGTCAATAGGCATTGCTATATTTAAACAAGTGTATGCTTCCACAAAAAATATCACAGTCTGTTGATTGGCTAACAGTACGAGCCTCTGATTAATAACTCATTACGTGAAAACCCCACATCAATAAAACTTTCAATTTCTGCAATATTTGCAGTGCAAGTTTTAGATTATTCATCCTGATGAGGTGGCCCTTGTTTTTCCAGTCTGATTTTTCTTTGTGCTACCTCATATTTTGGTTCTATTGCACAAAAACATTTGTTGTGTGCAATTTGGGCTCAACAGGAAAATGGGACGGTGTCCCCTATCCCTCTGCATGTTTAACAAGCATAAAAATCATATTTATTTTTAATCTCAAAAATATATTCCAGAAGATGCTAATTAAAAAATAACTTTAGTACTTCAAACTCCGTTATTAATACTGATGTGCTACCATTAGTGATGATGCAGTCTATCTTCAATACATGGGCGATTGGCAGAGTCTCCCAAGTAGAGGTAAATTAATAATGAAGTTGAACGTAAGACATAGCAATAAAAAAAGGATCCTACCGAACATCCGAATAAATGGAATCTCAGCAGCGTTACGTAAGGTGGAATAAGGCACTAAAGATCCTTAATCTCTCCCTACTCAGGGGAATGAATGAAAAATTTAAAAAAATGTCGTGAGCCTGGATGTGTTGCTGTCAGCATAGTGTGTCAGAAAATGTTCGCAACGGCCCCTCGATGCCCTATAGACGTAATAAGCGGGAGGACATGCTATTGAGTAGCCTGAAGTGTTTAATTACAAAACATAATTATGTTTAACATTGCCTGTGATTGCGGAAGCGGTAGAAGTACAAGTGTGAGAGTCGACACTATACGGCGTCCAGTGGTATCCCTACTTTCATGGTAGTATCATACATGCGAAAGTGAGTGTATCAGATACGTTTTCACGACCAAACTACTGATACGATTCCTATGAAGTTTGGTATTAGCTTCAATCCTGAGGGAGAACATAGGCTACTTTAGAAAGGATGTAGATTTACTGATTTGAAGGAACTTACGAGAATTAGGAAAGTATTTACCCTTCGAAAAAGCTCTTTACTGTTTGACTTTCGAACTTTATCAGATTTGTGACAGTGGTTTTATTAGTCCGCCCCTGGTTGCTGAGTGGTCAGCGCGACAGAATGTTATTCCTAACGGCCCGGGTTCGATTTCCGGCTGGGTTGGAGATTTTCTCCGCTCAGGGATTGGGTGTTGTGTTGTCCTTAACATCATGCTTTCATCCCCATCGACACGAAAGTCGCCGAAGTGGCGTCAACTCGATAGACTTGTACCAGACGAACGGTCTACCCGACCGGAGGCCCTAGCCACTCAACATTTCCATTTCCAATGGTTTCATTTGTTGATATGTTCTACATAATACCATTCAACTGGTTAAATTTTACTTATGTTAGCGGCGGCGTAGTGTACTGATGTTAGCAACGACCGTTGAATGCTGGGACTTACGTCACGTTGCCCGCCCGGTTGGCCGTGCGGTCTAACGCACGGTCTTCCGGAGTGGGAAGGAGCGGATGGTCGCCGGCACGAATCTGCCTGGCGGGCTTGTGTTGAGGTCCGGTGAGCCGCCCAGTCTGTGGATGGTTTTTAGGCGGTTTTCCATCTGCGGGCTGGTTCCCCTTATTCCGCCTCAGCTACACTATGTCTGCGATTGTTGGGCAAACAAGTTCTCCACGAACGCGTACACCACCATTACTCTACCACGCAAACATAGGGGTTACACTCGTCTGGTGTGAGACGTTCCCTGGGGGCGTCCACCGGGGGCCGAACCGCACAATAACCCTGGGTTCGGTGTGGGCGGCGGAGGCGTGAAGTGGACTGCGGCAGTCGTCGTGGGGTTGTGAACCACTGCGGCTGCGGCGGGGATGGAGCCTCTCAGTCGTTTCTAGGCTCCCAGTTAACATACAACATACGTCATGTTGGTGTTAGCCAATCGGGTGATAGTACACGGTATCCAGTGACATCTACTGTTTTTGTTTTCGCGAAATATGCTAATGCATTACAATGTTCGATTTATGAGGATAATTAATTCACTGAGCGGACATTGGTACATAGAGGAACCTGTCAGACATAGATCAGGAACAGCATTAATCATTTACTTCACGGTCAACACAAAAAACTATTCTCCTTGTTCAGTATGGTTGGGTTTTCAAAGAGTATTGATATCTTGGCAATGAATTTCTAGCGTTTTATTAATTATGATTTTGTATGTGTGCTCAGGTTTCCCGAGACGATCTCCACATGGGCAGTCTGTTTGACCATTCTACTTTAAAGAAAACATTTTTCGTAGCATAATTAACGTGTCTGACACTAAAACTTTGTGCGTACATTCCGCTACGGACACGGTGTTAATGCGTGTGGCGCCTGGTAGGCCTGCTACTCACATGATATTAACAAACACCGTAACCAAGCAGTTTAAGAGAGGTTTTCCCGTTGGTGGAACAGTTTTAGAAGTTCCTACTGCTTGCGTGAAAGACATACATATTACAATTTGCGCATTAGGCAAGATCTGAACTTAAACGACCGACCAGTGTTTGTCCTCTTCGAGGAATTGGAAGTCCCGATCGATCACGGCAAAATAATCATGTTTATTTGGAGATAAATTAGCTATTATCGGCTAAAGTCTGATTGGCTGTCTGCATCTGGGTTGCGACTGCTTATAGTGAATTCCCAGATTCGACAGTCGTTGCCAACATCAGCACACGACACCGCACTGCCTTAAGTAAAATTTTACCATTCAACGCAAAGAATTCAATGATTATATAATCCTCAACGTGTTTAATTCATACTATCCTACTTATATTATGAAATGCAAAAGTAACTCTGTCTTTTACATTTTCACAACTAAACCACTGAAAATTTCGATTAAATTTGGGGTGGAGATAGCTTTAATCCTGAGGAAGAATACAAGTTGCTTTAGAAAGCAGACGAAAAAACATCGAGCCCCTAGATAGTGAAGTAGGGAATGGAACAGTTTTTTACACCAGTTGCTAAAAAGTTATTATATTTATTGCAAACCGAACACATTGAATACTACTGTAGCACAATGCATAGATAACTGCTGCCGCCCACGCCCCTGCGCACACACGCAGAGTCGGTATGTTAGGGATAACGGTTATCACTGAAACAACTGGTTTTCGGTTATATTGATTTCTTCCACGCCAGTTTATCCTGACTGTTAAAACCGCTCGAAATAAGCGGTTTCCGAAATAACCGATTTTCGGATTTTATTCCTGTTACTTCGTGTAATAGACGTAGAAACCGTGCAAAGTTTGAAAAATTTTGACTCTCTCAGACTGAGGGTACATAGAATCAAAACATTAAATTAAACAGACAAATAAAAGAAAAGTTAGTCCATCGATTGTATGCTGCTTTTCTCTAAAAGTGATAAGTGACTGAATACTACAAAACTTCACCAGTATTCTCCTATTGATTGTAATTTTTCGAAACTCTGCTCAAAAATCATGCTGTAATTCGGGACCATACTACTGTTTCTGCTTTACGAGTAATCAGTGCTAGGGGGTGAGAACTGAGGTTGAAGAACTCTATTATTCGTGTTGATTTGTTCGTGTTCAACAACTACAAGCATGTCATGTAGACACAGGAAGCAGATCAGCTACTTTCTATTTTTATTGTATACTATGAATGAATTGTTACGAACTTTTTACTTTATTACTGCTACCATATTTTCCTTTCCCTTTTAATAATTCACAGAAAAGGCAGACAACTCTTAAATCTTTTAAAGCAAATGAAGCACTGCATTGCATTGCTACGTCACTTCGAAAAAAATATTTCCATCCTAGGGGTAGTTGCCATTCTGCAATACAACGGATGTCCGATGACGACAGCGAGAAACTGGCGTAAAGATCAGAGTAGTTAACCTTTCATACCTATCGTCCACTTTTGTATCTCTACTAGCAGTAAAATTTTCTAACCACCCAGTGGTTCAACAGTAATGGGGATTCGTAAAGTTGAGAAGTAACTTCATAAAATTTATAAAGCAGAATTACAGTAAGTTATACCATATAATTATAATTACTTATCAAATACTTGGCTCAAAACTTTTTGAAATCCTGATGAAAACGTTTTTAAAAACGCTACCGCTTACGGCCCGCCATAAAAATGGAGTGCAAGGACCAGGTTCACTACTACTGGTATAGACCAAGTGGGAGGGGGGGAGGGGGGGCTATGTTACACACTGCAGATAAAGGCGTGCCTTAAGCCACTACAGCAGGGACAGTCCTGGCTCAGAACTGCTATACCAGTTTCTCTGACATGTGTTTGTTGCTCGTTTCTTTCAGCATTGTTATTAAAATGGCACTGCTCACTTTCCGTATTTCTTATAATAACGCAATAGTTTGAACCTATGTCAATTTTGGCAACGGCGTTGCCGCAGTTGTTCCACCGGTTCCCGTGAGATCACCGAAGTTAAGCACTGTCGGGCGTGGTCGGCACTTGGACGGATGACTATCCAGGCCGCCATGCGCTGTTGCCATTTTTCGGGGTGCATTCAGCCTCATGATGCCAATTGAGGAGCTACTCAACCGAATAGTAGCGGTTTCGGTCAAGAATACCAACATAACGACCGGGAGAGCGGTGTGCTGACCACACGCCCCTCCTATCCGCATCCTCCTCTAAGGATGACACGGCGGTCGGATGGTCCCGGTAGGCCCCTCGTGGCCTGACGACGAATAAAAATTACTCCTATTTTTTAAAAAAGGATTTATTTAAAGTCGAAAATTTTACACTGGTGCTATGGCTAACTGATATTTCGGTTTTTTACTCATTTATTAGTATACCGGTCACTAAGACCAAAGACGCGGATAAGTAAGTAAGTATTAGTATACTGAAAATATCGGTAATTCATAACTAAAATACCGGAATCACTTTTGACCGGTCGGTTTTTCCCATCCTAAGCTGCGTGTGCTGCCGCATCGAGCAGAGCGTGGAGAGGGGGGGAGGGGGGGGGGAGGGGTGTCAGTGCTCATCGCGGTATATGCTTACTCGTGATTGTTTTGCGGCTGTCGTTCTTGCCGTACAATAGCTTATTTTCTCACCATCGCTCATTACTCGTCGTAGCAGAACTACTGATACGCGAGCGCAGTAGCGCGTAAGAGCTAGTTGTTTGTAAGTGTATGTAACTTCTTTTCCTGAGAGATAGCAAGGAAAGGACTGTTTCAAAACATAATGTAGATACTGACACAGCTGAGAAAGTGACTTGTTATTGGCACCTAGGGCTTTCTAGAAAACAATTAATGTTTCCTGATAAACACGATCTCCACAGATAATCAAGATTTTCGCTCCGCTAAGGGTTTTGTATCACTGGCCCGCGTCAACAAGCCGCCATTCGTCGCTTCGTTGCGAGATACCGAGGAAGGGAAGCAACCGCGCCTGTCCTAACTGAAAGACACGCTATGAGGATGTCGCATCTCTCTCTGGTCGCAGTTCTGCTGGCTGTTACCAGTCCAGTGCTGTGTCTCGAGTGGTGGAAAACCGCAATAATCTACCAGATATACCCCAAGTCTTTCAAGGATTCTGATGGCGATGGCGTCGGCGACCTTCGTGGTAAGTACCAGCGTATTTTCTCAACGAATTAACTTTAGACTTGGTTCAGACCTTGTTATTAGGCTCAATGCCCTACAGACGTGACCATTATCGGTTGAAAGATTCTTTTCATGTTTCCAGCAACTAATAATGGTGAAACTTGTCTTCTGTGTATGACAATGAAAAAGAAAAAAAAAAACTCCGCGATCAGACTCAGAGAACCAAGCGATGCCGACTGGCTACCTTATTATCCTCTACTATATGGAGTCGTCGTTGAGCAGTATGGAGAGGCATGGGATCAGCACACCGCTTTCCTGATCGTTGTCAGCTTTCCAGACCTTGGAGCCATTACCCCCATTCAAAATATTACTTTAATTACCTTCATGTGGCTGAGTGCATCTCGTTGCAGTTCTCCCATCAAGAAAGGTCCTTCGTAGTATTGGGAAATGAAGCTGGGACCACTATAGAATAGTCACAGAGGTGACCGCTCAGTTACAAATTTGTGTCCTACAATACGCAAATAAATTTCGTCATTGGATCATCATCGGTCACTATTTACATCAACAAGCGGTTTTCGTTTCATCCAAAAACAAATTAACTTCATTGGCCTGGAAACAGCACTTTCCCTATTTTGCTTGTTTAGTACCCACGAGGGCGTATTGAAAAGTAATCCCTCCGAGTTTTTTGTATTAAAGATCTTAAATCATTTAAATGAAACAAACGTCATTAACATTCTACATCTACATTCTTCATGTTTACGTATTTGCAGCCCTCCGCCTGCAGAGGGCTCTGAAGTGTAGTGTGAATATCGCAGTGTGTAACGTAACTATGTCGCTGCGTGAGAAACAGCACGCTGTAATCGAGTTGCGAGTTCGAATATTTCGTTTCAACACGGAGCACCCTCTCCACCACACACGACCACTGAGACTTCTGAAACAATCCGCCGCCTTGGGTTTACCGTCATCGATCATCCTCCATACAGTTCCGACATGGGCACATACGATTTTCATCTGTTTCCAGAACTTAAAGAACACTTTCGAGGACTTCACTTTAGCAGTGATGAAGCGGTACTAGCAGAGGTGACGTGATGGCTCTGTCAAGAAAGTTGAACATTCTACAGTGATGGTGTCAACAACCTGGTCTCTAGTTGGGAGATCTTAAAGCTTAAGAAGCTTTAAGAGTTTTCGCACAAAAAAGTCGGAGGCATTAGTTTTCAGTACTCTCGCGTAAAAATAGTACGTTTTCACGTTTTCTTTGTCATTGAAACCTCAATTTTTTATTTCCAGGCGTCCGTAATTTATCGCAATTGGACATCTAATACGCTTGGATCTACTGTCGCCTTAAAAACGGTTTCCTAGTCTAGTGCATGTCTGACACTGATTTTATTGTTCACTACTCATTTTCAGCAGTATACATTTACGGGGATAACGTAGCTTAGTTTGTACGAACCAGTTATTAGACTCAACTATCTATCGTGAGTTCGTGTTTTTTTTTCAGTTGTTTTGTCGCTAGTTTAACGTACCTATTAACTGCGATGTTGCCAATCGACCATGGTCTCATGAACAAGCTTGGCTGTTGAACGCTACTGTCTACTTTTAAAAGTAATTGCAGCTCGGTTATATTTCATGCTAGACGTCACTGACACACGTGTACTCTATTACATGCCCTCACTATAATCGTCACACATGTCGGTCATCTTCCTCCACAGAGATGGAAGGCGTCGAACACTATCAGCGCACCTGTCACGGTCGATGTCTTGGAAGCACCGCCCTATGGCACAGATGATGTCGTCTCTTGTACTGTAGCACGTGCCACGAAGTGGTTCCTTCATTTCAGAGAGCAGGTCGTAATTGCACGTATTCCTATCTGGTGAATACGGTGTATGTTCCAGTATCTCCCACGAAAGCAGGAACTCTTGTACTGGGTTCACCATGTGGCTACGTGCACTGCCATCAAGGACGACGGGATGCAGTTCAAAAATGTTCAAATGTGTGTGAAATCGTATGGGACTTAACTGCTAAGGTCATCAGTCCCCAAGCTTACACATTACTTAACCTAAATTATGACGGGATGCAATGTTTGAAGGAAACACTGTTGTGCGCTCTAGCTAAGTGCCACTTCAATACTGACCTATGGACACTGTTCGTGATTCCAAAACATATTGTTATCACGCTCGAACTTGTCTTCCGCACTTCCAGAAAATGTACAGAGCAGCTATCTGACCACAGTTGTCGCCGCTCACTGCACTGCTTCAACTGACCTGCTACAGCGGGAATGCGTCACCTCGGTTCCCAGAACTCCTGAAGATAGACGTTGACTGTGGATATTGTATCACAGACACAGTCCCTTTGACTGTTCAGAGATTTCACTAAACCCGCCCAAAGACGTAAACAACCACGCATGAGCAGCGCCTATTAGACGGAGGGGGTCCGACAGCCGATCAGTTCCAGTCGTTCCACCAGGAAGGAGGTACACGTTTCGTATTGTCTGTAGTGCAACCACGCCTATATGGTCAATACCGCTATTCGATCGCGTCCGCATTGTTACTTTGAGCCAAGAAGGGCTTTCAACAAGGGTAGAGTCCAGGCGCCTCGGAGTGAACCAAAGCGATGTTGTTCGGACATGGAGGAGATAACAGAGAGTACAGAGAGACCGGGACTGTCAATGACAGGCCTCGCTTCGGCCGCCCAAGGGCTACTATTACAGTGGATGTTCGCTACCTACGGATTATGACTCGGAGGACAACAACGCCACCATGTTGAATAATGCTTTTCGTGCAGCCACAGGACGTCGTGTTACGTCTCAAACTGTGCGCCATAGGTTACATGATGCGGAACTTCACTAATGATAGGGACCGATGACCTCAGTAGTTTGGTCCCATAAGACCTTACCACAGATTTACAAAATGCCACTCCTGACGTCCATGGCGAGGTCCATCTTTCCAAACACGACACCATGCAGCGCGGTACAGATGGGCCCAACAACATGCCGAATGGACAGCTCAGGATTGGCATCACGTTCTCTTCACCGATGAGTGTCAAAAAGGCCTTCAACCAGACAATCATCAGACACGTGTTTGGAGGCAACCCGGTCAGGCTGAACGCCTTAGACACACTGTCCAGCGAGTGCACCATGGTGGAGGTGCCCTGCTGTTTTGGGGTGGCATTATGTGCGGCCGACGTACGTCGTTGGTGGCCATGGAAGGCGCCGTAACGGCTGTACCATACGTGAATGCCATCCTCCGACCGACAGTGCAATCACATCGGCAGCATAATGACTGTTGTGTTGGCAGAAGAGCTAACACTGTTTTTCTAGAGGAGGCCGAAATGCACACGTTTAATTACACGCTGACTGGCGTGAGGTCTGGAACAGGACAATATCTTGAGAATTGCAAATAAAGTAATTAGTTGATATAATAGTTAACTTTAATCCACAATTGTAGAACATCTCTCGTTACGGTACATGCTTCATAATATTAATTATCAATTGAATACGGCGCCTTGCTAGGTGGTAGCAAATGTAGCTGAAGGCTATGCTAACTATCGTCTTGGCAAATGAGAGCGTATTTGTCAGTGAACCATTGCTATGAACGTCGGCTGTACAACTGGGGCGAGTGCCAGTACGTCTCTCTAGACCTGCCGTGTGGTGGCGCTCGGTCTGCGATCAATGACAGTGACGACACGCGGGTCCGACGTATACTAATGGACCGCGGCCGATTTAAAGGCTACCACCTAGCAAGTGTGGTGTCTGGCGGTGACACCACAATGACTTCCTTCAGGATAACGAAATCGCTCGATTGGAGTGGCCAGCATGTGCTCCACACATGAACTCATGAACCCTATCGAACATGACTGGGATAGATTGAAAAGGGCTGTTTATGGACGACGTGACCCACCAACACTGTGAGGGATATGCGCTGAATGGCCGTTGAGGAGTGGGACAATCTGGACCATCATTGCTTTGATGAACTTGTGGATTATATGCCACGACGAATGCAGGCATGCATCAATGCAAGAGGACGTGCTACTGGGTACTAGAGGTAATGGTGTGTACGGCAATCTGGACTACCACCTCTGAAGGTCTCGCTGTATGGTGGTACGACATGCAATGTGTGGTTTTCATGAGCAATAAAAAGGGCGAAAATGATGCAATTTTTTGTACAGGTTTTGGAAGTCACGGAACCGAGGTGATGCAAAACTTTTTTTGATGTGTGTATATATATATATATATATATATGTGTGTGTGTGTGTGTATGTATTTAAGGACGTCAATGACTGTTAAAAAAATAAGCCCAGCCCCAGCCCCACACACACGCAGATATGTACACAAACACACACACACACACACACACACACACACACACACACACACACACACAACGTGGCTTTAACACTTAAAAAATTGCTGGAAGGCACGTATACCCGACGAAAACACTAATTTTGGCTAACCACGCCACACGATGGAAAATACAGCGGTTAAGCCTTATTATTCAGGAGCTCAGAGATATTTCAGGGGAAGCGAGAGCTGACACATTCCTTTCCAGATATCGAAGAACATATAGAATGATGGCAACATGTATCTTCACTATGTTCTGATATTTTAGCTTCCAGTATGTGAACTAAAAAAAATAAATATCTCCGTATGAAACTACGTTAACTCATCAAAAACGGAGAAATTTACAATAGGTGTCTGTATTGTTTGCAGGTATAATCGAGAAACTGGACTACCTGAGAGATCTTGGAGTGTCAGCGATATGGATGTCTCCTATCTTCAGGTCGCCGATGGCTGACAATGGCTACGACATTTCAGATTTCAGGGACATCGATCCTACTTTTGGAACCATGGCTGACTTCGACGAACTTCTGGCAACAGCACACAACAAAAGTACGTTTCTTTCTTATGATAGCAAGAGCATTTTATTCTGATGTTGATTTACCACCAGAATGAAAGAGTACCATGCTAATCTTCTGACTGTACTACCGTTTTTTCGCCCCCTATGTTTTTACGCCAGGTTTTTTCTTCTTTGTTATCTAAAGAAGTTCTTCACGTTGACATTTAGGGTCAACGTCCATGTATTTTCGTAGGATTTCTCTCCTAGCTTCTATTTATACTTTGCGAACTTAATGTAATGATATCCAATAGACAAGTTCCTTGGTCCATCGAACATCCATGATCAACTTCGTCTTCCTTCAGTTTTTGTTACAATTATGCTAACCGGCCTTGGCTTGTGGATGGTTTTCACGTTGCAAAAACATGTTACACTGTTACTTGAAACCGGTTAGTCACACTGATTTTAAACTTCCTGTTTGAGACAAATTGGAAGCTTATTTTTGAAAACTATTTGGTTTCTGAAATATAAGCTAGGTTTTTTTCCTTTTTGCTGTCCGTCCAGTCGTAATGTCTTCATGTGTTGCACCTAAAAGTAACTGACAACGCGCTTCATGAATTCAATATCAATTTGCATGGTTATCTTTCGATGTGCTGACTATACATACATTTAGTCTTATTATAACTGAAAGGTGGAAGGAGTATATAGAGTGCCTTTTCATGGGAAATGAATTTGAAAGCAACATTATAGACCTGGAAGCGGACGTGGGTAGGATGAGATGGGAGATACAATATTGCGAGAGGAATCTGACAAAGCTCTGGAAGCAAGGCCCCGCAAGGAGACGATATTCCGTCAGAACTACTGACAGCCTTGGGAGAGCCAGCCATGACAAAACTCTTCCATCATCTGGTGTGCAGGATGTATGAGACAGGCGAAATACTCTCAAACTTCAAGAAGAATATAGCAGTTTCTGTTCAAAAGAAAGAAATTGCTGAAAGGTTCGAAAATAACAGTTTAATAAGTCAGGATGGCGAAATGCCAACACGAATTCTCTACAGAAGAATAAAAACGTTGAAGCCGACCTTGGGGATTATCAATTTCGATTCTGCAGAAATGTAGGAACACGCGAGGCAATACTGACCCTAAGACTTATGTTAGAAGATAGGTTAAGTAAAGGCCAACCCACATTTTCAGCATTTGTAGATTTAAAGAAAACTTTTGACAATGTTGGCTGGAATACTCTCTTTAATGTTCTGAAGGTAATAGGGGTAAAATACATGGAGCGAAGGGCTATTTACAATTTGTACAGAAACCATGCTGCAGTTGTAAGAGTCGAGGGGCAAGAAACGGAGGTAGTGGTCGAAAATGGAGTGAAGCAGGATTGTAGCCTAGCCCCGATGTTATTCAATCTGTACATTGAACAAGCATCGAAGGAAACCAAAGAAAAACTTGGGGTGGGGATTGAAGTTCACGGAGAAGAGATAAAAACTTTGAGGTTTGCCGATGACACTGCAATTCTGTCAGAAACAGAAAAGGACTTGGAAGAGCAGCTGGACGGAATGGACTGTTTCTGACCGGAGGATGTAAGATAAACATCAACAAAAACAAAACAGGGATGATGGAATTTAGCTGAATTAAATCAGATAATGCTAACGGAATCAGATGAGGAAACAAGTCATTTAAAGTAGTAGTTGAGTTTGCAAACAAACTATTCGGAGTGCCGACTCCTGACCAAGCCACATATAAATGGCCATGTTTGATATAAATCGGCTAATAACTTTGAAGTAAATCGCTGAAGTACTTTTCGGGATGTTTGGCAATAACATTTCTCTTTTATATCTGAAAAAATATAGCCTGTGTCCACCCAAATGTTGATTATGGAATCGTGTAGAAATTTGAAATAAATTGGTCAAGAACCTTTAGACATTTTTGGTAACAACCTTCCCCTTTAATGTTACTTATATACGAGTTTCAAGTCATATTTCGAAATCTTACGTAGACAGCGATCTTACTTTGCCTTGAAAGTAAAGTTTACAAAATTTCATCAATGTCGGAATAAAACTGTTGATATGTTTGAATTACAAACAAGCGAACATTATGTAGATATTTCGACGATCGACCCAACCATCTCTTGCACGTGCTACGAGTTTTGGTGCTGTGTCTACTCGCTGCCTGGGATCCAGCCAGACTGTGGAGTACGCATAACAACAAACTCGAAGTATCTGAAGAAGATAGCTGGGTCGATCGCCTAAATATTGTGCATAAAATGGAAATACATCGGCAAAAAACCCGGGAGCACAACATTAACCAATCGCTCTGAGAAAACTTGAGAGATTACTACGGCGCCCAGGACTGTGCCTCGGCGCCGCAGGAGCGCTGGAACGAGCATCAGACTGGAGAATAGATCACAGAATGCTTGACAAGGATGGTTTGATAAGTTTGGTAAATTTCTATGAAAGAATGGATGAGTTTTGTTGCTCCTTTATGCTTGGTATGCTTCATTACTCCAAGAATCGTATACAGAATTTCAACACTGCAGTATGCCATTCATGGTTGACAGCCGCATTAATTTGTCAGTGTGTCGACTGAGATTGAAAATGGAGAAAACCGAGTCTTGTGCTGTGACTAAACATTTTCATATGAAGGGCAGGACTGCCGCACAGATCGAAACAGAACTGGATGAAGTTGACGCGGACTCTGCACTATCATTGAAGGTCATTAACCTTCTTATAACGAATTTAAACATAGTCGGACAAGCACCGGAGGCAAAGCGCGCTCCGGTCGTCCAACTGAAGTCACCGCAAAGGAAACCACTGACAAAATCTATGATGTTGTCATGAAAGATGGCAGAATAAAAATTTGTGAGACTGCTGAGGCTATAGGCATGTTGACCGAGCACGTGCATAATATCCTGCTCGGAGAATTCGCTATGAAGAAGCTGCGTGCAGGGTGGGTGCTGCAATTGCTTACACCCACATGTCTGGCGGTGTTTAATCGCAATCCGCAAAACTTTTAGTAGCGATTTATGACTGTTGATGAAACATGGATCTACCACTGCACCCCAGAGACAAGACGGCAGTCAAAACAATGGACAAAGGCTGGTGAAAGCGCGATGGTAATGTGGTTGCCACTGGTTTTTGGGAATCCCAAGGAATAATCCTCATAGGTTACTTGAAAAAAAGTAGGACCATAACTGGACCCCATTATGCTTAATTGTTGAACCGTTTCAAATTTTCATTGTCTGAAAAGAGGCAATGGATGGTATGTAAAAAGTGCTCTTTCACTAGGATAATGCACTATCTCAAACATAGCGATAACAATGACGGAAGTACGTGAACTGGAATCTGAATTGGTTCCTCAAACACCCTATTCAGCAGACGTAGCCCAAAGTGACTTCTTCTTGTTCCATAACTCGAAATTTTGGCTTGCTGGGAGGAAGTTTTCATCAAATGAGAAAGTGATAGTTGCAGTCAGCGAGTATTTTGCATAGTCTGACAGAACCCATTTTTCTGATGGGATGAAGAAGCTAGAGTATCGTTGGGCCAAGTGTATATCCTTCATGGGAGACTACGTCGAGAAGTAAGGTGATTTACGCACGAAACAAAATTTTTTTTTCTTTTTGACTAGGCTTATCGAACTACTCTAGTATTACGCAGAACGGGTTTGAGGATGTTGGGTACAGCAGTCGTCTAGAGATGGAACTGTTAATATACGGCAGGGAAAAGATGGAGGACAGCGTAAAGCCAGACGATAGTTGGCTGACTTAAAAATCATATCACACGCATTGTGCGAGGCCTTATGAGGATTAGCGACTCTGCACTGCCATCAGTGTACAAAACCAGTACCCGCTCATGTTATAGGCGACCCTTTTTGCTGTGATAGGTGAAACATGGACTGAGGGAAAACCGGAACAGAAGAGAATCGAAGCATTTGAGAGGTGCTACAGAAGAATATTGAAAATTAGTTGGACTGATAAGGTAAGGAATGAGGAGGTTCTGCGCAGAATCGGAGAGGAAAGGAATATCTGGAAAACACTGACAAGGAGAAGGGACAGGATGACAGAACATCTGTTTAGACATCAGGGAATGACAGAAAGATATTTTCACTCTGCAGCGGAGTGTGCGCTGATACGAAACTTCCTGCAAGATTAAAACTGTGTTCCGGACCGAGACTCGAACTCGGGACGTTTGCCTTTCGCGGGCAAGTGCTCTACCATCAGAGCTGCCCAAGCACGACCCACGCCCCGTCCTCACAGCTTTACTTCTGCCAGTACCTCGTCTCCTACCTTCCAAACTTTACAGAAGCTTCTGCGAAGTTTGGAAGGTAGGAGACAGGGTACTGGCAGAAGTAAAGCTGTGAGGACGGAGCGTGAGTCGTGCTTGGGTAGCTCAGATGATAGAGCACTTGCCCGCGGAAGGAAAAGGTCCCGAGTTCGAGTCTCGGTCCGGCACACAGTTTTAATCTGCCAGGAAGTTTCATCAGGGAATGATTTCCATGGTACTAGAGAAAGCTGTAGAGGGCAAAAACTGTAGAGGAAGACAGAGATTGGAATATATACAGCATATAATTCAGGATGTAGGTATCAAGTGCTACTCTGAGATGAAAAGGTTGGCACAGGAGAAAAATTCGTGGCGGGCCGCATAAAACCAATCAGAAGACTGATGACTCAAAAAAGTTGTCTTCCTCATCCCGATGGCGTCGTATTAAAAAAAGTGTATATCTGAGTGGAATCTGTTCTGTCGGACATGTTCGACAGACCAGAAAACAGTGGTTATGACGCAGTTGATGTATAGATTTATATGAAGTAGAGGATGGGGATAGAAAGGGAATGGATTGGGTGGGAAATCGTAACTTCCAACCGCACTGGGCACTCTGGCAATGCAGTGGCGAAAGTTAAAAATTTGTTCCGGTCCGGCACAAATTTTCATCATTCACCTTTGCGTTACCGCAATGCCCTGAGCGGCTGGAAGTCACCATTTCCCACCAGTACCTTCCCTTTCTTTCCTAATTCTCTTGTTCATATAAATGTAATTTATAACACACAAGAAAATGGGTGGGATTGAAAAATGAAATTTCTGTTTTATAGAAACCATATTGTATATCAGAAGAGGAAAAAGAGAATCTGGCCAAAACCTGCCTAGAAGGAAGTAAATTTATCACGCAAACTAATCTAAAGGAATAATGATTGTGAATTGAGCTCGGAATCATTATAGATGTGGCACATTTCTTTCTTTGCATCATCAGCTATTTCCATTGTTTGATTGCTACCCGCAAACAGTACTCGTTATCCACCGAGAAAGAACAATGAAGATAGGGAGCAGCATACTGTACAAATGTACAGCGCACGGAAAAATTACCGTTTAAAAACCGATTAGGTGGAGGGGAATTTCGGGCAGCCTTATCTACGAACGCCTCCACAGATAACGTGAACAGCACTTGACAAGAACATTTTTTCCGTTTACGGTGGCGTTATGTAACCACGTCTTGATTAATGTGTCCGTCAGTCGCTCTTGAAAAATCTATTGTTTGAATTTATTTCTTTTTTCCCTATCTTAACTAATAACCTAATCAAGTACAGAGTCCATTGACTGTAGTGCGTAAAAATAAGATATAACTGTAGTGTTGGCAGCAAAATATTGAAGTGTTCTTTTATCACCAATTACTCCTTGTGGCTCAATGAAGGCCTCAGTGGTGCAATAACTCCTCGTCAAAGTCGGGCTGAAATTCTGCCCTAACCTAGGTTTTCCGTGGTTTCCAGAAATGGCGTCAGAAGAATGCAGCATTTGATCCTTTCTTTCGTTGGTCCCAATTGTCGATGATATTGAGTTCGGTAAACAGTTTTTCCTTAAGAGATCCTGTAAACTGATATGCAGAACCCTACTCATGAACAAAAATTTTCATGTCGTTATGGAAATGTCACAAACACGTGTACAGATCACTGACGTCTTTGCTGCGAATAACGTTCGGGTTTGGGTTTATCTGTCATTTGAGATGGTACCCAAGGAGTGCAACCTTTGGGAAATGGCCGGTACTAATGTTCAACTCATGATGAACAGTTCTGACATGTCGGTAACCACAAATTATTCCATTAATTGTCTTTATTTCCCTGTCTGTTTCTGAAACGGATGAACGACTTTAACACTTTTCGTCGTAAAAACACACAACAGTAGTTTTAAAGCAGTTTATCCACTAGCAAATTTTTCATAAAGTGAAACAATGATCACCATAGTGCAGCTATATTCTGCGACTGATCTCCGCATCTTTAGTGCCTTCAAAGCACGGAAAATAAGTCCCTTCTTCCTCGGTGCTTAGGGAGAGCGGGACACTTAATAAAATACTCTCAGAACACTATGAAATGATATATTCACTGAACCAACACAGATCAGGAGGTTGCTGTATTCCTGCGTGAATTTCGGTCATACAGGGCTGCTTGCTGTGTCGTCACTGGAGAGACGGGAGCAGACAGCTAGCTGCAGTCTGCATGTAATAATGGTTACCAGTGCGAGTAGTGCTGTGGTTTAAGTTGTAATTGGCGCTTTTCTAGTGAATTGTTGCTGGAATAAATAAGAGCAGACATTGTTTTGGTGTCCTTCAATGCAATAACAGGCCCGTAAAACACGGGATGTTATTTTCTTAGTTTTTCGAAAAACACTGAATCTATTCCAGATCAGCCACAGTAGCTGCAGCAAATAAAGTAAGGTCCTCGGGAAACAAGTAATAACAATAAAGTTAATGCTAATGAACATATCACGCCGTACTGAAGTATTAAATGGAACTTACGGCAGTCAGTAAAGACATGTTTTACTAAGATAGGAACAGCGTTTTTTTATGTGGAGCACAGTCCTCTAACTTTATTAAAACTTCAATGGAAGAAGAAATACGTGACTGAATTCCTTCCTCAGTAACTATAGCACCATCAGATAATGGAACAGCGTTCGCATTTCCAGTGAGTGTTATAAGAAACGTCTTGTTTGTTACTTTGAACGCGTGGACTTATTGAGAAACGCATCGAGACCGCAAAGTCTGAAAAAATGATTCCCTTTCCAGTCTTAGTTCAACCGAGCAGTCAATAAGTAGGATCTCCCATGTCTCATACCCCTAAAGAGACCAGTGAATGAGTTCAAAGATCTTAAAGTAACTTTCTAAAATGCTGGGAGACTTACTCTCCTTCTTCCAGTCATAGCCGAAAAAATTTCCAAATATCTTCGTAAAATATTCTCTAGGCTTTTAAAGTTGAGGCCGTATCCGCTTTTATCTCAACTTTCGATTAGCCCTATTTTAACACCTAACGTTTACTAGTTCAGTACGGCTCAAATGGCTCTGAGCACTATGGGACTCAACAGCTGAGGTCATAAGTCCCCTAGAACTTAGAACTACTTAAACCTAACTAACCTAAGGACATCACACACATCCATTTTAACACCTAACGTTTACTAGTTCAGTACGGCTCAAATGGCTCTGAGCACTATGGGACTCAACAGCTGAGGTCATAAGTCCCCTAGAACTTAGAACTACTTAAACCTAACTAACCTAAGGACATCACACACATCCATGCCCGAGGCAGGATTCGAACCTGCGACCGCAGCAGTCGCGCGGTTCCAGGCTGAAGCGCCTAGAGCCGCTCGACCATAGTTCAGTAGGTTTCAAAGTTTCCACAGAGTGGCGTGAAAGTAACTGTGCATTATTACACTCTTGCGTGCACGTCCTTTAATATTCAGGTGCACCTCCGGAATATGAAAGGCGATTGAAAGATCAACCTTGTCTTGATTCTACTGATCTTGTATTATCTTCTTTGTCACTGTCATGACAGCTGGCCAAACGAATTCGTCTAGTACACTGGTTCTTAACATTTGTGAGACTACTGCCCGTAAGTGCAATTACATATTAGGTAGTAACCCCCCCCCTCCCCCCCTTCACACCTCCCCGCTTTCCACCATCATCAACGTTAGCGCCTAACTAAACCTTAGAATGAAAAAAATTACTTTCCACAATTTTGTTTTTTAAATGACGAAAGTGATATTTAGTTTCTGTAGGTGTTCCTTCAAATCACGACTTTGTTTATGGAATGCCAGAACAATTCTCTTCAGAAAGTAAAGCTAAGTATCTGCAGTGAGAGTAGACACTTGTTACAAAATTTGTTTCCTCTGCACCAGTCCTCTATCTGGCGACACTTGCTACACCGACTCCCTGCACACGTATTTAAAATCATCCAAGTTAAAATGTGTGAACTATGTAAATCACTTGATAGCTGGACTCCCTACTTCTGAACTGACAGAAACTGGAAGATTTGAAACCGCCAGTGCTTCGTCTCTGACGACTGCCACTAATAATAATAATAATTATTATTATTATTATGCACTGTAGATTCTACATCAGGGTAGTAGCTATTAAATTGTTGCTATTAGGCAGGACTCTTAAGTAGTTCATTTGTGTGTTGCAAAGTAAATAATGAAGCTGTGGTATCATGTATCAATATTACCCAATGCGCATCAAAGCAACGGAAATCTAAGTTCCCTGAGACGCCGACAGCAGTTGTGCAGGATATGATGGACTCTCACTCCAGCAGCTCCGTACCACGGGCCCCCTCTGCAGCCACGATATAGAATGGCCTGCAGGAGCGGCTCAGCCCACTTGCACTTGGCTGATGATGATGTTTGGTTTGTGGGGCGCTTAACTGCGCGGTCATCAGCACCCGTACAAAGTTCCAATTCCTGCACAGTCCATTTTTTTTTACAATCCAATCTAGACGATGTCAGAAATGATGGAAATGACGAAATGGTTAGGACAGTCCCCGGGTAGAGAAAATCCCAAACCAAGCTGGGAATCGAACCCGGAACCCCATGATCTAGAGACAGCAACGCTAGCCGCTAGACCACGACCTGGGGACTTGCACTTGGAGCCACCTTCCTGCAACATTGCGATAACTGGACTCTGTTTCTTGCACATTATTTAGAATGAGTTTTGTATATTTGTAGAAATAGAAGTTCAATATATCTTTTGTTTGTTGTGTTAACTTTTTCGCTAATCATTTCTGCTGCTGTCCAGCTTTCCTACAATGACAGTTGCCACACCACCCAGTAACCCACTTCTCCTTACCATTGCGTATGAAGTCCTACGCAACAAAATCAATTTCTGATCCATTGTGGGAACTACTTATAACTCGGACAAGGCATTTCCATGAGATATTTAAGCATATGTGACGTATATGTCTTAATTTTGCCGTCATAGACGCATTTTAAAATGTATGTGTGTAGTGGGTGGGCAAATTGAGGAAGATGTTATTTGTATATTCGTTTCACAACATGTAATCTCCATTGTATCTCGTTAATGCTACTATCTGAAGAATATATAATTCCTGGTAACAAGTGTTATGCCGGCCGCGGTGGCCGAGCGGTTCTAGGCGCTACAGTCTGGAACCGCGCGACCGCTACGGTCACAGGTTCGAATTCTGTCTCGGGCATGGATGTGTGTGATGTCCTTAGGTTAGTTAGGTTTAAGTAGTTCTAGGTTCTAGGGGACTGATGACCTTAGAAGTTAAGTCCCATAGTGCTCAGAGCCATTTTAAACAAGTGTTATCGGTATTACAGTCTTATGAAATAGTGAAAATTGTAATGATCTTTTACAAATAATTTAATTTCGTGACCGAAATGCAATCGAACGCTTTTGTTTTTATCCTTCAGAAAATTTCTTTCTACCCCTCAGAGGTAATTACCCCCACGCCTCCAGAGATGAGAACCACTGGTCTAGTAAGATATTTCTTGCCAATACCAACAACGAATTCGTTAGGTAATACCTATAATATATTTTCATGTTCCACATGGTTTGAAAAATAAGTATTAACTATGGATAGCTCAAGCTGCGTTCATGCTTTCCATTTGTAGGCACCTATTTCGCAAGCAAAAGCTGCAACGCATATTTTGTATTCTTTGAGACACATCACCAGTCCTTGTGACGTCGAAGCCGTAATAATTAGGCTGCTTCCGAGCCGCAAGTAAACTACGAGCCACCATCAACTGAGTTATCACATCAGGAGATATAACTTGATCGGCTGTCAATATCACTTTGTGAGCACATACCTCTTTGAAGGTCTTAAACAGTTCTCCTCCAGCTCTAATTAAGTTGTCTTGTCCACGTTTGGAGTGTTAAATGGCAGGACAAGTAATTGTATGCTTTGAGGAAAAATAACGCAAATTACGTGAACTATCTTTCTGATCACTTACGCGTCAGACTAAGCTCCAGTTCAACTCAAAAATGGCTCTGAGCACTATGCGACTTAACTTCTGAGGTCATCAGTCGCCTAGAACTTAGAACTAATTAAACCTAACTAACCTAAGGACATCACACACATCCATTCCCGAGGCAGGATTCGAACCTGCGACCGTAGCGGTCGCTCGGCTCCAGACTGCAGCGCCTAGAACCGCACGGCCACTCCGGCCGGCTCCAGTTTAACTAATAATCACGTTATAATAATCCAACAGACAGGTCGGAAGACAGATTGCTTCTAAATATTGTATCAGTTATTCAACTCGTCTCAGCACATTGAAGTACGTGGTAGAATAAATTTTCTTCAAATCCGGAACATTGACAGTTCACTGAAAAGTTGAACAAAAAAATGTGTGTCTGCTACGAAGATTGGAGGTCTCACACTTAAATCATCTGCATCGCTTAATACACTGGTACAATCTGAGAAGGTTTTCACAGATATCGTTTAAAATCAATACTCCGCAATCCACTTGTTGTGCGGTGGATGGTGCTTCTGGTAATGATCATCGGTACGCCTCTGCATTATCTAATTTCTAAAATTTTCTCTTTGTGGTCATTTCGTGACGAGACGTATGTGGGAGGAAGTAAATTGTTTCTCGACTCTTTTCAGAAAGTACTCTCCCAACATTTCAATACTAAACCTGTTCGTGATACGCAATATAATGCACGTTGTTATTTATTAACTTGCTCAATAGAAACAGTCCTTGTTGTTTTCCTCATTCTGCTTAAAAGAGCGGGGAAAAGTGTTGGAAAATCTCATCCTTTTCAGTCAAACATCTTAACAGGTGAGAGTGGGAGGTAGGAATTCCAGTTGGGAATATTTTGGATGGGAATTTCAGTTTCAGATTTCACCTCTGGTTCTAGGGCAAAATTCAGGATGATTTACGTATGTTCCACATTCGTGAACCATTACATCAATATCATCCAAATTCGGATACATACTACTTACTGTCTGGAAAGAACTAATGTGGGTGATGTATACCCAACTCTCATAGGGATAGAACTGGGGATGAAAAGGGTTGCCCTGGATGACTGGCACGTTGTGCAGGTAATACCAGAATGCATTCCATTTGGCATACATGCAGATAGGTATGGATAGCATAGAGATTGAGAGGGGGAGAACGAGATCGGCAGAAAAAAGTGTGAAGACAAGATGGATAGACAGAGGTGCCAATAGGGGATAGACAGAGAGGAAAGTGGGAAGAGAAAAAGGGCAAAGAGAGGTGCAATGAGGAGACGGACAAATAGAGCGTGAGGAAGTGATGTATGGAGAGAGGGCAGGAGGAGACTTGCAGAGAGAGAGGAGAAAGGAATTGACAGAGAGAAGAAGGAAGAGGAGATGGAGAAAGAGAGTAGGAAGGAGGAGATGAACAGCAAGAGAGCAAAGAGGGACAGAGGGAGAGGAAGGAAGAGCTGTATGGAGAGAGGGAATAGGAGGAAAGTCGCAGACAGATGGGATTGACAGGAACTGACAGAGGGAAGGAGAGGAGATGGGTAGAGGGGGGCATAGAAGATGAGCACAGAAAGGGAGGATGAGGAGATGGGGCAGCGAGAGGAAGAAGGCGGAGATCAGCAAAGAGTGGTGGAGAACGGTATGGGCAGAGACAGGGAGAGGAGTAGCGGAAGATGAACAGAGAGGAGGAAATGCACAGGAGGAGAGGGGGAGGACGAATTTGAAGGAGATAGGAGGAGGAGGTGGACAGGGAGATGGGGTATGTAGGTGATGGAAAGAGAGAGGGAAGTGAATGGATTGTGCAATGATGGGGTGGGAGGGAGAGACATGTGCAGTATGCACTATCCACCCCATCATTGTGACCACTTGTCAAAATCCTGAATCGCCAACTTTTGCAGTACTGACTGTTGCGAGACGTGCAATTAGAGAGTCAGCGAGGTTCTGGAAGGTACCAACAGGTTTCTTGGCCGAGAATGCATGGCGCGTACAGCCCGATCGAGGTGGTCCCACAGATTGTAGATTCGGTTTAAATCCAGGGAGTTTGGTGGCCAGGGGAGTATGGTAACTTCATCCTGCTGCTCTTCGAATCACGCACGTACAGTGCAAGCTGTGTGGCATTTTTCGTTGTCCTGCTGGTAAATGGCATCGTGCCGAGAAGAAACAAACTGCGTGTAGGGGTGGATATGGTCCTCAAGGAGGCATACATATTTTTGTTGATCCATCGAGAGTGACGAGACCATAAAGCCCCCTCCTCCGGCCTGAACCCTTCCGAAAATTATTGCAGTGCGTTTGCTTTCAGACTTTACACGACGTATACCCTAATGGCCATCTATCCGATGGAGCGTAAAACGTTTTTCCTCTGAAAAGGTCACGTGTCCTTGGCGTCCGAATTCCAGCCTTCGTCGCCGATGAACAGCTTTCAGCATGGATGCTTGAACCAAGCGCTTCTGCGGAGGCCCATAAGCAGCAACGATCGCTGAAAGGTCGCTGAGAAGACTGTTGGTAGTCTATTGCTTCAGCTGAGCGGTCAGCTGCTCGACAGTAGTACGTCTATTAGCCGGTACACATCTCTGTAGCCGTCGTCACACCTATCATTTATACCTGTGCTGCACCACAACTGCTTCGGAGTCGATTTTGGGTAGCGCCATTTTGCCATGCATGGCATGCTGTAACCATGGCGGCACATAAACAGTTTAGAATATTAACTGTTTTGGAAATGCTTCCACCCTTGGAATTAAAGCCAATGATCATGCCCTTTTTAACGTTAGATAAATCGCCCCGTTCACGTGTCACGAGAACGATTGCACCGTTTCCCGCGTCCCCGCTCTACCCTCCTCCGTCAAGCTTTATACACTACTGGCCATTAAAATTGCTACAGCACGGAGATGACGTGCTACAGACCCGAAATTTAACCGACAGGATGAAGATGCTGTGATATGCAAATGATTAGCTTCTCAGAGAATTCACACAAGGTTGGCGCCGGTGGCGACACCCACGACCTGCTGACATGAGGAAAATTTCCAACCGATTTCTCATACACAAACAGCAGTTGACCTGCGTTGATTGGTGAAACGTTGTTGTGATGCCTCGTACAAGGAGGAGAAATGCGTATCATCACGTTTCCGACTTTGATAAAGGTCGGATTGTAGCCTATCGCGATTGCGGTTTATCGTATCGCGACATTGCTGCTCGCGTTGGTCGAGATCCAATGAATGTTTGCAGAATATGGAATCGGTGGGTTCAGTAGGGTAATACGGAACGCCGTGCTGGATCCCAACGGCGTCGTATCACTAGCAGTCGAGATGATAGGCATCTTATCCGTATGGCTGTAACGAATCGTGCAGCCACGTCTCGATCCCTGAGTCAACAGATGGTGACGCTTGCAAGACAACACGAACAGTTTGACGACGTTTGTAGCAGCATGGACTATCAGCTCGGAGACCATGGATACGGTTACCCTTGACGCTGCATCATAGGCAGGAGCGCCTGCGATGGTGTGTTCAACGACGAACCTGGGTGCACGAATGGCAAAACGTCATTTTTTCGGATGAATCCAGGTTCTGTTTACAGCATCATGACGGTCGTATCCGCGTTTGGCGACATCGCGCATTGGAAGCGTGTATTTGTCATCGCCATACTGGCGTATCACCCGGCATGATGGTATGGGGTGCCATTGGTTACACGTCTCGGTCACCACTTTGAACAATGAACACTACATTTCAGATGTGTTACGACCCGTGGCTCTACCCTTCATTCGATCCCTGCGAAACCCTACATTTCAGCAGGATAATGCACGACCTTATGTTGCAGGCGCTGTACGGGCCTTTCTGGATACAGAATATGTTCGACTGCTGCCCTGGCCAGCACATTCTCCAGATCTCTCATCAATTGAAAACCTCTGGTCAATGGTAGCCGAGCAACTGGCTCTTCACAATACGCCAATCACTACTATCGATGAACTGTGGTATCGTGTAGAAGCTGCATGGACAGCTGTACCCGTACACGACATCCAAGCTCCGTTTGACTCAATGCCCAATCGTATCAAGGCCGTTATTACGGCCAGAGGTGGTTGTTGTGGGTACTGATTTCTCAGGATCTATGCACCCAAACTGCGTGAAAATGTAATCACATGTCAGTTCTAGTATAATATATTTGTCCATTGAATACCCGTTTATCATCTGCATTTCTTCTTGGTGTAGCAATTTTAGTGGCCAGTAGTGTGTACCGTCCACTGCTAGTGCTGCCACCTGGCGTCTCTGAGTGGTAATTGCACGTTGACGTCGAACGTTAGCGGTGGTCATGTTAATGTGACAGTACCATGTGTATGTTGTATATTTGAGTTGTGTTTGTGCATGTTGTGTATTGTTGAAGTGGATTACGCGATAATCTGATAGTTGTGAAAGATAATAAATATACACAGCGGCGAGAGACTGTAGAGACCGCTGTGCAACGTTCTGGTACACTGAGCAGCCTCATTGCATTTTTAACTTTGTTATTATAAAGCGGTTCCTTCGCGAATAATTGGAACGGTATTTGTTTTGAAATCAGAGGCAAAATGTACGACTGTTTAGGAACGGTACGAAAAATACACAGAGTAACAACAATATGGGTCACCGATTAGCTCAATGGAGAAAATTCCGCGGCAGTCCTGTCTTACCAGCAGCGTCATGGATGCTGGCCAATAGCAGCATATCATCCAGGATTCATCTACCTGATAAATTTCTACCCTCTATGTGGAAAAAAGCTAAAGCAGAACATTAGCAGTAAGGTTAATACAGCCCGCCCGGTTAGTCGTGCGGTCTAAGGCACTGCTTTCCGAGCGGGAAGGGGTACCGGTCCCCTGCACGAATGCGCCCAGCTGATTAGTGTCGAGGTCCGGTGTGCCCGCCAGCCTTTGGATGGGTTTTAAGGCGGTTTTCCATCTGCCTCTGCGAATTAGGGCTGGCCCCCCTTGTTCCGCATCAGTTACACTATGTCGGCGATTGCTGCACAAACTCTGTCTTCACGTACGCGTACACCACCATTACTCTACCATGCAAACATTTGGGGTTACACTCGTCTGGTGTGAGACGTTCCCGTGGAGAGGGGGGTGGGGGGGAGGGGAGGATCCACTGGGGGACGAACTGCACAATAACCCTGGGTTCGGTGTGGGGCGGCGGTGGGGTGAGTGGACTGCTGTAGCGTGTCGTGGGGTTGTGTGCCACTGAGGGCTACGGTGGGGACGAAGCCTCTCCGTCGTTTCTAGGTCCCCAGTTAAATACAATACAAGGTCAATACACGTATTTATTAATCAGTTCTATCAGCCTACGGAGCTCAGTTCTAAACTGTTTGTCATATTTTGTACTGAAAGATTTTTTTTTTATAAATATATTATAGGATGGCCAAAACATAAGTGGCTCGGCAGTTATTCACAAAAAGCCAGATGCGAGATTGATTCTTGCTAATGAATGTCGCAGAAAATGCTGTAAATGGTCATCGCTGACGTCAATAAGGCGCTTTCCCCGTTGTATCAAAATGCGGGACACGCATACCAGCCCTACCTGAGGGGTAGGAGAAACAGCATTTTCAGTGTTTTGCTGTGGCCCTTGCAGTGTATGAGGATTATTTGAGTATATTTGACCTTTCAGTATGCCCAAAACCGAAAATTCACAGGGAGACAGATCAAGTGATCGAGGTGGGTAGGACATTGCGCCGCCTCTGCTGACTGTCTTTTCCTCGCCGAACAAATGCACTCAAGACAAGTGCATCAAGGTTCTTTGTACACTTGCTTCGTCTTGCTGAAACATCCATTCAGTTGTTCATCTTCTGGGAGTTGATCCACATTTGGATTAAGCTCTTTGTGGACATACAGGTCAGTATTAACATTCTGGTGAAAGAATTGTGTAATCATGCCAAAAGCTGACACTATCTTTTAGTGTAATCAAGACAAACGCTAGTCCTCAGACATTGCGTTTGATCGTTCTGTGGCATCGTCGCTAGATTTTTGTAGAGCCATATACAAGTAAACAACATAATGCGTCCGAGAGCCATACGATGTACGTATTACTATTATTACAGTTAGTTATCACGGTTGTTACTTGAAACGTGCTGGACAAAGTATAATAGACCTGCACAATGTGAACGTTAGAGAGTAACGATTGTCACACATTGTCAGACAGTCTACACGTGCGACACATTTAAAGTTTATGACTTTCTGCGAAAGCGTGGAGCACAATTACAACACAGGCTTTGCAGCCTAACTCTGTAGCGAAGCTTTGTAAATATGTCAACATGCTACCTCTCAGTGCATATGATAATTAACAACAATTCAGCTAAAAAATGAAAAGAAATGCACAATTTTTAGACCAGACGATTATCAGAGTAGTTGTAGGAAGTCCGAGAGGGGTACTGTACTTTGTCACAAACAAAATGCTAATTTTCGCAACATAAGCAGAGATCCGACAGAAATTTAAAAACTTAAACGATAATATTATTATGTGTAATACAACAACAGACTGCCATCTTATCTCTCTCTTTCTTAATTATCGCTTATATAGCCTGACCAGATTAGGGCCTTAAGGCCCTATCTTAAAGCTGACCACAAACAACACATACCAGAGATATTAGTAAAGGGCATTAAGAAGGAAACATATTAATGTAGTATTACAGAAGCCGAATGTATAAAGAAAGAGGAGAAGATTGAAATGACAGTGACGCTGGATGTTAGGAAAGAACGCAATTTAAGTCAAGCACTCTGCCAGCACGGGGAAGGGAAAGTTGTGGGGGAGCAGGGATTGACGAGAGTGAGCTGTAGACTAGTATGTAGGAGAGATTATTGTTATGGATGGTGGGCTATTAATTGTGTTTCAAAGTTTGGAAGGAATTAAATGCCTCTGAGTTTTTTAGGAAGACTTTTCCAAAATCCAGTTCCTGATACAAAAAATTATTTAGAGAACATGGCAGAGGTATGTGATGGTACAGAGAGGACATTATTTTTTTGACAACGAGTATTTCTGCTGTGCTGTTCAGATTGTAGTGAAAGAGTTGAAGACAAATAAGAGGGACTGCAATAATTGGAAAGATGATACAACAAATACAGAGCATGATAGTCTCTACACTTATATGTTCGAAGGCAGGAGTGATATGTCTCGAAATAGAGTACGTAAGAAATGTATCGCACACAAGCATTCATCGCCATTACTAGCCTGCGTGAGCTTTCGTACATGAGTCCTTGGAGAATAGCATCACCGTAATACGGTGAATGTTCCTGACTCTACGAGATTCATTTTAAACTCGAAAGGAAATATGTTTTTATATTTCTGTTATGAATAAAGTGACACTGCCTGTATGTTCAATCCAGTCTGATGTGACGATTCAGTTCTAACTTCAAGTTCTTAGCAGAAGTGGGAAAGATTATTTCTGTGACATTTTGGATTAAGGGTGGAAACGATTCCCTGAGCCGCGTCGAAATAAGTCTTGTAAGCGACCAAGGCTGCTTGCGTTTTAGATGGGTGCGGTTTCAAACCTACGAGTATGCTCTGCGCCAGCTCTGATAAGGCAAGTAAATCAGAATTTACATGTTTGATGGCCGTACGAATATTTGTTGGAGCTGAAATTAAATACAACTGACGTCAGCATATGGGTGATATCTGCAGTGGGAGAAAATAGTTGACACATCAGTAATATACAACGAGAAAAGTAATGGGCCCAATACTGTTCCTTACGGGACGTCTGATACGACATCCCTTTACTGTGACGTTTTATCTGCGACAGCTAAATAAATTACCAGGTGTATGGCTCTTAATTTCGTCATGGGGTGGTAACAATGTGGAGAAATCGCACTTCTTTTATTTCCCTTGAACTATTAATGCAAGTTAGCTGTCAACGGAATGTTTCGGTATTTTTTCTCTGTGAAATCAGACGCTAATTCTTTGTATATTAGAATTAACTGTGAGCCCTAGGCTACTATCTAGTAGTGTTGTTTCTGTGTCAATGAATGTTATTCCTGAAGATGTGTTTTAGCTTTCTGGAACTAAACGGTTATTTCAATCGAAGGGTGAATGTCGCATTATCTTTGCGGTCTTCAGACTGTACGAAAGGTGGGCAGTAATTAAAATATCTACGTAGTACTGATATCTGATTATTGTTATAACGGTGAATTCTCACTAGCTTGTTATTCACTGCAGGTAAGACAATTTTGCTGTTTTACTGCTATCACAGTGAAGTATAATGTCTCTGAAAGTATGGTAATTTGTTCTTTTATCTATTGTAAATGAGCACATTTAACAACTCACGATGTTTACGCGTCCAGGAACCCTTTTTGTGTTGTTAGCCACTCTTTTATCCCTGTAGGTGATTTATTTTCATTGATTACTGCCTAAAGTATCGCGTAATTCAGCAGACAAACGCTCTTCACTTAATTAAACGTCACTGCAAAATAATACTAAGATGTCAGAGGCCTTACTTCTTACTTTACTATCGAAGAATCTCCGTTGGTAACAAATTTCGTTTTATGATGTCCTTGCAGAATTCCTCAATGATGTTTAGAATTAATTACGAAACTCTTTCACGATATTTAGTAAAGTTTGTGGAAGAGACAAGCTATTTATAATTTCCGAAACTTAATCGCATCGTTAGGAAAACAAACATTTGACTATACAGTTTTTTAGATAAATCTGTAGATTTTTTATATCGAAACCAGCGTGCATTTTTTACGTGTCGAAGTGATACATGGGATTATAATTCAAATCAGTTAAAAATTGAGGATTCCTCAGCAAGTAGCTGAAAAATGCATGCTGGGCAATAGTAGGAGTGACAGCAGATCGAAGAAATATATCAGGGAAAGGAGTGAAAGCAACCAGGTTGGTTTCACTTTTACCGTTAGGTTCTTACACTACGTATACACCATTGGCATACGTCTGTAAACATCAATCAGCATTTTCAGTTATGTCATGTCTGATCAGACAGCCATGTGTTTTGTAACTGTGATTCAGCTGTATTCTGTGTTTATATTTCATACGCTTACACATTTCTCAACAGAGCAGAAAAAATGGAGGTACTGACATATGTGCTCTACTGATACTTCGTAGAACGAAACTTTAAGGTTACTTCAACTAAAATGCTATAGCACCATAATTTTGTGTATTCGTTGTTTTAGAGTTGTTTAATTTTTAAATATTGGGATTGTGTTATTGTTCTTTGGTAAAGATGGCCTGAGGATGGCGGTATGTGCATCCGAAATTAGTCTTGTGATAGAATAAAGACATTCTCAAGATACAGCTGTGGTGGTACTTTTCTCATATGTATAATCAGCTGAAGTCCCTCGTCCATGCAGTGAGACAGACATACACTAAAGAATTTGTCTGGTGCTTGACTTGTAAATAAACCGCCTGACAAAAGAGTGAAGGAGGGGGTAGATGTTGGGAAGGAGGAATCGAAATGAAACTTCACTGTTTGAGATAGTATGTTACGTTATTGCAGTGACTGCAGAATCGATTCGAATTTACGGACGTCTTGGCAGTATCAGCCAGTTACATGTATGACTTTGGAGTCACTCTGGCATGGATGCATGCACTCATTCGTTGGGAAGGGTGTCACAAAGTTGTTGTATGCTCTCCTCGGACAAGCTCACCCGCAACTGTTGTAATGGTCATTGATATCGCGGTTGCTGGCACTGGGACAGTCTTGAAGTCCGAGGTGGTCCCACAAAAGTCCTATCGGGTATCGGATCTGATGATCTCGCTGGCCACGGGAGTATCACAATATCACGTAGACAGTTGAGAGAGACATGTGTCATGTGAAGAAGGGCAGCAGTGTGCTGTAAAAATGGCAGTCACCTGAAGTCGTATCCGATCGCTCCCGACACCTCTGTGCCTCTACAAAATATTGGAAGAAGTTCAAAACCGCAGTTCATTGCTAAACACAGTACGACGCCATTTATCGGCAGTGCATGCTTGCCGCTGACGACACCAGTCCGACCGTAGCCGTTTGTGTTAACACTAGGCTTTGCATGGGACATCAGTTCTCTAGTCCGGCTGCTGATAATGTCCGACCAATGTTGTGGGATGAAACAGATTGTACCAAGTACGTGATGAACATCAAGGCGATCCTTCCATGTGGTGGTGAGACGAAGTCGACCGAAACCTTGACGCCCAGTATGCTTGCGATCACATACCTATGCCGTCGAACAGCAGGCCATTCTCACATCTATAAACCCCATAAATCTAGATGTTGCACGATTCAATCAACCGGCCAAATGGAGACCCCCAATGAGGCCTCCTTTGAGACTTTGTGAGGTGCTGATAACGCTGTCTAACATGAGTACGTGTCTTCCCCATGTCCTTCCTAGTGAGCACTGAACATCACAACCTGTTTACCACACCAGCCGTGATAACAACACTAAACATGAACAGCCCTAATGAATGAACTCTGGTGGCTGTTCTACCTGCCACGCAGAATTTCAGCCCTAATCATTCACATAACTGCCGCTGACACGTATGTGTAGGAAATCATATTGACATCCGACCATGTCTTCCAGGTGCTTCACTTCTTTTGTCAGGCAGTGTATATAGTTATACAGTCACATAAATTATCCTTATAACGCTTTATTACAATGTATCTCGACATTAATCAATACATAAAGCGCCTCTTTATGGCATGGCTACTGGAATTCGACCTTTGTGTTGCTTACCCGTGAGCAGTAACTTTCCCTCCTTTGATATACCGGGTGATCAAAAAGTCAGTATAAATCTGAAAAATTAATAATAAACCACGGAATAATGTGGATAGAGGGGTAAAAATTGACACACATGCTTGGAATGACATGAGGTTTTATTAGAACCAAAAAAAACCATATTGCTAGACGCGAGAAAGATCTCTTGTGCGCGTCGTTTGGTAATGATCGTGTGCTCAGCCGCCACTTTCGTCATGCTTGGCCTCCCAGGTCCCCAGACCTCAGTCCGTGCGATTATTGACTTTGAGGGTACCTGAAGTCGCAAGTGTATCGTGATCGACCGACACCTCTAGGGATGCTGAAAGACAACATCCGACGCCAATGCCTCACCATAGCTCCGGACATGCTTTACAGTTCTGTTCACAACATTATTCCTCGACTACAGCTATTGTTGAGGAATGATGGTGGACGTATTGAGCATTTCCTGTAAAGAACATCATCTTTACTTTGTCTTACTTTGTTATGCTAATTATTGTTATTCTGACATTTTTTGAACTTTTGTATTTTTTTTGTTCTAATAAAACCCCATGTCATTTCAAGCATGTGTGTCAATTTGTACCTCTCTATCTACGTTATTCAATGATGTATTCAGTTTTCAAATTTATACTGACTTTTTGATCACCCGGTATTTCGGTTTGCTTCCTCAGCTGCAACAACTATTCGCCATTGCACCTACTGTCAAATGCGTGTGACATCGAAGTTTCGCCTCAGCTCAACATGTAAACAAACAGCATTATGTATTTATTCGGTTTGATGTTAGCAACTAGCGCAGTACCCTATGTTCACTCCATAGATGTTCCCACTATGAGAAAAGCTCGAGACAACGTTTTAACAGGACGTCTGTAAATGATATTACAAGATGTACAGGAGGAACAAGGATTAGTATTGCTGCGACTGAAATAATAATGTAGAGTAGGCTTTTATCGAAAAGTGAATGCCGAATAGTTCGGAAGCGAATTCAGACTGGACCTACCGTGTTTCATAAACTTTCCTTTCATGCACGATACCATTCTTCTGCAAACGATCACATACGTATGTTTCCGTTTTCTGTAAGAAGTAGGAAAAAAAGAGCGAAATCATTCCATCCCAATCAAATTTAATCACATATTTGTTTATTTCATTGACAGAACTACAAATTCATCTTCAAACGAACGACTATGTAAAGTAAGGCAATTCTAAATCGGTACCGTCTGCTGTGGTACCACTACTATATTTCTTTTCTTTCCTGGATTCTGTCCCTTATCTTCAGGGGATCGCCACGTTAATCAGGATCTGACGATGTTAGTAGTAGAGGGTGGCCGGACGCTCTTCGTGTCGCCACTCCTTCCATACCACCCACCCCCCTGCCCCCTCCCACTGGGACAGAAAGTATGTATCCCAGCAGTTTGTTTTTAGTGTTAAGCATGTGAAAGTGTAAGAACGTTTTGGAAATGTTTGCGAGCCGTGTAACTGCCGTTGGACGTAGGTAGCAGCCCGGTATTCACCTAGATAGATTTCGAAAACAGCTGGAAAACCGTCTACTAGGCGGGCAGACACGTTATCCCTCGTCGTTAACCCATCGGACGGATTGAATCGGTTGCCGGTTTACCGATGCCTCTTCTTTTAGTCGTCTTCTTGTTTGTTCTTATTTGTCCCGGCTTATTGAGATCTCTTGATGAAGAGACACGATAATATAACAAGTGATACAGTGAATTAAGCAACTGTTGGTGATTTAACTTTTGAAACTGCCGGTTTATTGGTATTTATGGAAAGAAAAAGACTCTCGTACTCTCATGCGGGCACGTGTAACGGGACTTTCTGCGTCGCAAATCGTTTTGAAGAATTACTTATGTTGCATTACAGTGTTATATAATAATGCCGTGTGTCTACGGCCTCCCGTCGGGTAGACTGTTCGCCTGGTGAAAGTCTTTCGATTTGACGCCACTTCGGAGACTTGCGCGTCATTAAAGTGTTGCTACGCAACGTAATCAACACGGTGATACCTGTCTCTATTACAACTGAACCTCGATATTTTAAATAAACTTTCGGTTCTTTTTGTCAAAATCAGTACTTGTCTCTAAATTAACTTCCAACTTAGTGCATTAAGTCCAAGCGCATTGGCAAATATTGTATGCGATTTACAGGACACCTCGATTACGCACTGGCGTCTAACGCATTTTAAAACTAACGCGCAAGTTTCAGTTTTCCTTTATAGGCTAAACGACTCTTTTGTAATAACGTGATCTCACGTAAAGTCTAACTGAAACTGGATTTGAGTCCATTTGAGTCAAAATCTTAAAACATAAAATTTACCGCACAGATCAAGAATCTGTACATGCGCATGCGAGTGATAACTCGTCTCAGAGTAAAAGCTTCACATAAATTCACAATTTTTATGTATAAAAAAGTGAAATGCATCAGTATTAAACAGATAGATTATGACATGCAATTACTAATTAAACATATCCGATTCGGAATAAACTTTAAGAACTTGTATTTCATAATCAATAAAATTTATCGCCTGAGAGAAACTATTAGTTTGCTAAAACGGATTCAGATTACAGTCAACAAGTGTCTTGACGACGACGTCACGAATCGACACCTACTTGGAATGAATGAAATACCTGTACTGAAAATTACTGTTCGTTGAGTGATATACTCACTTTTATGACAAACCCCTTGCATCGCTACACTGGGACGCCTCCCTAAATCTTGGCTGCTCTATGTCACTAATCATTACGTCGTCGAATAATCGCATAAACAACATCTTGAGCAAAAACGTAAAAATATATAATCATTTGCCCGAAAAGCGTGTAGTGTCAAATTAATTTTGTCGTACATTCGTTCAAATCATGTAATAGGTTACATGCATTTTCTTCCCTGCTATTTGAAATGGACTGTCTAGTTACTACTGGATTTTAATCTAATATGACGTATGGAGAATTTTATCACTTTTTTGTCAGGGATATTTCTCTCTGCCGACTCTGCGACCTATGATGGTGAAAACAAAGACTAACAATTCTCTTCTTGTTTCAGGCATCAGAGTAAT
Source organism: Schistocerca piceifrons (assembly GCF_021461385.2). Taxonomy (NCBI): domain Eukaryota; kingdom Metazoa; phylum Arthropoda; class Insecta; order Orthoptera; family Acrididae; genus Schistocerca; species Schistocerca piceifrons. The sequence goes on along the minus strand of NC_060138.1, from coordinate 197,554,073 downwards.
TCTCGACTTCGTGCCCAACCACAGCAGCGATGAACACGAATGGTTCATTGCTTCCAGTGACCCTACGCACGAAAACTACACGAAGTATAAGGACTACTACGTATGGCTGAATGGGACTTACGGCACGCCGCCAAACAACTGGGTGAGTTGTACATTCAGAGCAGGGATTAGTAACTGGTGTACAAATCGTAACATAGCTTGTAATCTCCCTGTTTACTTTTGGATACGAATTCGCTAGAAAAGCAACTATGAACTGAAATGCCCTTTCATGTAACTAAGACTCATGAAATTATAACGTAACGCAATCTGGATGCTATATATAGATTAAAGGACCTAGAACAAATGAGTTTTACTTCACCCAACGTAAGATAACAGGCAAAGCAAAGATTAATCGCTATGCTTGGGACAGTATGAATATCCATAGCGCTGCGCATAGAAACGGGACTTTGTGGTCCTCACACCTCGAGTTCTGATGGCGGTAAAAAAGTTAGGGTCAGTGTTTTGGATAGCTCTTGCGCTAGAGACCAGTTTTATACGCAACAGAATGATCGTCATAGTGTCATTATTCTACAGTAGTTGAAGGCGTTTCTTTTTTTTCAGAAAATGGAACAAATTGGTTGATTCTTTTTTGCATTTAATGCTGACTGCAGTGGTCTTAATGAGACGTATGGAGTCACCGTTAGTTCATGAGCTATCCCTCCGAAAACGGTTTCTCTTACTAAACTTTCAGTTCAGAAAAAACGGAAGACTCTGAACGACTAGAGATAGGACGTTTATATTCACAGGACATATACATTAGTACGTTGTGTAGAAATGATATGTGTTTCAGTCACCTCAGTTCAGCGTGTGCCGATGTTGCCAAGTAAGCACAGGGTTCGGCATGAGCTCTGATAACTTGTTCCACGCTTGAGGGCATCGACGTGTATAAGGCGCGAATGGCGTCCTGTGATATAGCCATCAATGGTTCATCTCTTTGGTTCCAAGGTTCATCTGTGATGATTGCCATTGGGTCACAGCGCTGCACCCGTCATTTCACCATACCCCACACATTTTCGATTGGCGACAAGTCCGATGATCTGGCGGGCCAGGGCAAAAGGCTGGCATCTTGTAACAAGCACATGCTAGTGCAGTGGTTGTGTGTTGTCTTGCTAAAAAAATGGCGTCGGGTGTTGTTCAGAAAGGATGGCTACGGATCGCGGGATGTCATTCACGTAGGTCACACTGGTCACAGTGCCCTGGACACGTACAACTGTGATTTGTGGCTGTACCCAATAGCACCCCACACCATCAGTCTTTGAGATGGCGCTGTATGTCTTGTGCGAATACAGTCCCTGTGATGCCGCTCCCCCTGTCTGCGCTGAATCAAAATGCGGCCGTCATTTTCAAACAGACAAAGCATGGATTCGTCCGAAAACACTATTTGATTCCATTTCTGTCCCCAGTGACGTCATTTCATGCGCCATCGCTGTGTAGCATGTTTCTACACATTCGTCAAAAGTAGGCGGAGAAGTGGACGACGCGCACGTAATCCATGCCGTAATAAACGGCAACGAACTGTCACCTCTGATAGTGTACGATGTGTTACACTGTTTCACTGTTGCGCCAGAGCCGAGAAGGACGCAGACCCGTCGTGCAGTGCCATTCGGATGAGGTGCCGATCTCCTTCGGTGGTCTGGGCGGTGCGACCTGACCCTTCTCGTCGTGTTCTAGGCCTTCCGTGAACCATTCTGCACACACCCGTTGCACTGACGAGACACTTCGTCCCACACGAGCAGTGGTTTCCCGGATGGATGCATCACATTCTCTCATGCCAATATTGCGCCCTCTTTCAAACTCACCGATTTGACGGTACGGTTCGCTCATACGTCTGCGACGCATCCTGCACATCTGCTCAAGTCACGCAGATCCATTACCATCTTTTCATAGCGTCAGCCGCCCGAGGTGGCGGAGCGGTTCTAGGCGCTACAGTCAGTAACCGCGCGACCGCAACGGTTGCAGGTTCGAATCCTGCCTCGGGCATGGATGTGTGTGATGTCCTTAGGTTAGTTAGGTTTAAGTAGTTCTAATTTCTAGGGGTCTGATGACCTCAGAAGTTAAGTCCCATAGTGCTCAGAACCATTTGAACCATAGCGTCAACGAGAGCCGCAGGCAAATTTTACCGGTAGGTGGTATAACGCCGCGATTTCGACGTTGACCTATAACCCGCCGGCCCATATGGTCCAGATGCTAATCATTTCTGCAGAATATACCAATGTACGTGGCCTGTAAATATGAACGTGCTACCTCTAGTCGTTGAAGATGGTTTTCTTTTTTTTTCCGGAACATGAGTTCTGAAACCCAGCCAAAGATTGCAAGACAGCTAAGCACAGCAAATGATTGGAATGTTTACGATATATTCCTAAGATCGATCTCGAACGATCTTTAGAATTTTCGTCATATACTTACGGAGATCCAAAGTTACCCTACTTGTACACGTGAAATACACACGTAAAATCCGTTGTGAGGTGAAAACGTTGTTTATTAAGTGACGCATCACGGAGAAATATGCTGTAACGTGTCTTCGTTATCATCTGGGAACACAACGTTGTTGTACTTGGAGCAGACGCAACATTCTTTTTTGTACCTAAAATCAGGTCTGTGGTGTAAAATTCGTTTTGTTTATTTCATTGCCCCATAAGTAAACTATCTAAATTTTACTGATCAATACATTTCTTTTCATATTGATTACATTCCCTGTTGCAGCAGGGAAAAGAATGGAGCAGCGGAAAAATGCTCCTATCGGAACACAAAAAATCCGGGTATGTTCCTGTTTATTATTCAAATACTGTCCCATTCTGCTTCCCTCCGCACCTTTGAAAGTTTTCCCATAAGTTTTGGCAAGAAAATATATTTGCGCTTTTTAATGTTGAGAGAGAAGAAGACAGTGGCAATGGCAAAGACGAGGAGTAGTAATAAATACTGAAAGACAGTAGACAGAGGTTGTGTTATAGAAAGAGCAAGGCAAGTAATGAAAGAGAGAGAGAGAGAGAGAGGGGGGGGGGGGGGTACACAGTGGCAGTGAAACAGACAGATAAAACAGTGCTACGAAAAGGGTAAAGCAAACAGTGCCAGGGGATGGGGAAGGGGGATGAGGAATAAAGAGAAAGGGCAAGTGGAAGTGGGTGAGAGCTAGTGATAATGAGACAGAGTAACTGAGAATGACAATTAGGAAAAGGGAGATTGTGACGATGAGGAGAGACAGCTTCAGTAGTAATGAAGGAATGAGATATTAGCAGTAAGAGTGAGAAAGAGGGAGTCAGTGACAGTGAGAAGAGACAGAATTGCTAGGCCACAACGAAGACGACCGTGGGTGTGAGATTTGGGGACAGCGACAGTCAGAGAGAGAGAGAGAGACAGAGTGTAAATTACAATGAGTTGGGTCGAATAAGTGAGTGAGCTAGGGCAGCTGGAAGTGGATGGGTATGAGCGGCTTACAGCGATGGACTAGTGCACGTGAGTGAGTAACATTTAAGGGAACTTGTGGGAGTTTGAGGTGAGCTGTATATTAAAAAAAAGCTCGAATATGTTCGGATGTCAAAATTTTTGAAGATGCTGAGGGAAGGTAGAACGAGGCAGCTAGTACCGCACTTATTCGCCGGTCTTTTAAGTTAACGGGAAAGGAATCGCACTTTTTGTGTTCCGACAGGACCATTTTTTCGCTGGTTGATTTACTTGAACGTGAATAATCGTAGCAGATATTTAAATTTACCTGACAAACGTGTCAACAACATTGCTTATAGTGCTGCTGTGAGCAACGGGAATGATGTACACACAGTGTTAGCATAGCTCACAAACACATGAGATAGTTTAGTCACATTTGATAAGTTGAAAAGCTCCAGTTCTGTCAGCATCGTCAAAATTTGTCAACTAACCTCGTTTCTGAAAAAGGATGCTTAGCATAACGACGCGTATTGGTCACTGTGACTGGTTCAGGACTTGAGATTAATTGTTTTCAGAAAGTACTATCTTTGCTGTAAACAAAATAGTGCAACCGGTATTGAGCATTAAAAGTGCCACTCGTCATAAATTTATTTAAACAGGATGTCCCAGGAAGGTACTGTGAAACAAATCTCATCTAGCACAAGCTCTTTGCTTGGGAAGACGTACGGATCAAAACAAGAAGAAATTGTCTAGTACGCAAGGGTTCTAAAGTACGTACCTCAAGAGATATGAGCTATTGTTAAGCAGAAGAGATATATTTGAAACCAGCAAAGATGAACAAGCGCTCATAGCTGTGAAGGTATGCACTGTAGAGAACATGTTTATCGGTCACATTTTCTTGTTTTGGTCCATACTGCCACTTCTCAAAATATGAAAAACAAAGAGCTTGCAGTAGAAGAGATTTATTTCACAGTATCGAAGATGAATAAGTGCCCATAGGTCTTAAGGTATGCATTTTAGAGCCCCGGTTTACTAGACTTCTTTGCTTCCAATGATCGTCCCTGGAATATCCCTGAGTATTGACATTTCCTCTTGTGTCGCCTTGTATAGTAAAGGGATGGCAAGGAAATCAAAATGATTGAAAAATATTTGAGTAGAAAATTGCATAATTATCTCTAAAATGTAATTAAGCCACGACGGCACGTACAATGTTAAGAACATATCCTCAAACACGTGAGGTCCTCAAACAAATGGAAATCCATAAGTGACGAGAAGCACTGAATAACGCTCATCATCGGGGCATGTGACGAATGTAAATGCTGTACCATTCGGCTGAATTAACAGAAAGCCGATTCTATGGCATGCATCGAAGTCTACGCTTTTCACAAACAATGACAGCATCTTCACGCGAGAGACACCCTTCACATTCCTGAAAGATTCTCTGCGTTTCTCCACTTCGAAAATTACACAAAAAACTACTCGTAAATCAAACGATATCCGCAGAAAAAGAACATAACCAGAGAGTATCTCACCAGACGGCAGTGCCCGTTACAGAAGCCCATGCCAGCACACCGGCCAGATCAGACTCCTTGTATTTCAACCACGCTGCTCACAGAAAACCGCAAGGCGTGCATGATTCTGATTGGCTCGTTCAACCGGAACTCAGACACCTTCCTCCAATGCTTACTGACGTCCCGTCGACACTCATGCTTGTAGAGATCGATAGGTAGGTACATACGTGCATCTCTGCAGTATATCTGCGAGAGTACAATGCGCGAAATAGTTTCAGTGAAAGTTGCCAGTACAGTGGAAAACTTTTGAGTTACTGTATGCCGGCAGGAGATCGCAAACTAAAAGGTATAACACGGAGAGTTTCACAACAATTTATTCGATTTCAACAGCAGTGCTGATTTTAATAAACATTGTGGCTCCGAAGTAATATGTGCATTAATATAAAAGGCGGTATCCTAAAGATCCCGAAATGTAAGTGTAGCTGATGAAGTCAGGGTAGTACGACGAAACGCCGCCAGGTGGTACCTCATGGACCTTTGAGATTTGGTGGCTCATACAGTTCGTGCTAGGTTGTTGCCTTTAATCTTTACTCTCATTTACCCTGTCTTGTGTATTGCGTATCTTGCGAAACTGATGGTGGCAGGTGTCTCCGAATAACGTGTGTGCACAAACTTGTTTCAGGCTCGTTGAGAACGCTACAGCCGGCCGAAGTGGCCGTGCGGTTCTAGGCGCTTCAGTCGGGAACCGCGCGACCACTACGGGCGCCGGTTAGAATCCTGCCTCGGGCATGGATGTATGTGATGTCCTTAAGTTAGTTAGGTTTAAGTAGTTCTATGTTCTAGAGGGGCTGATGACCTCAGGTGTTGTCCCATAGTGTTCAGAGCCATTTGAACCATTTTTTAACCAAGAACGCTACATAAACATATGACATGATGAAGCAAGCATTTGGGGAGGACACCTTAGGTCACAGGCAATTGTATGGCTGTCTTAAACGTTTTCACGAGGGCACAAAATTGTTTGACGATGATTTACACTCCGTATGGCCGTCAAGCGGCGTTACTCCTGAAAACGTCGCTACTATTCGGAATACGGTGATGGAAGACCGTAGACAGTCCATCTGGGACGTCTGCAGTGTCATGGGCTGTATTATGGGACTGTCACAGCGTTTTGTTCGACGAAAGTGGCGCATAGGCGATTGGTTCCTCCATGTTGACAACGTGAGGTCGCACACTGCCTTGATCATCCAAGAATTTCTGGCGAAAAAATGATAGTTGTTCCTCACCTGCGATTAGTAAATGCATAGCATTAAAAATGTTTGCAAAGTTAGAATGGTCAAAATGTCTAACTAGATTTAATCTACGTCAATATTCCGCTAGTCAATTTTGATGTGTGGCGGTGGGCACTTCTGTCACCGCTGTCATTTCGACCCTTCCTGTTGCGTTTACGAATGGTGCGTGGGAATAACGAATGCCAGTATGCCTTCGCATCAGCACTAATTTCTTGGATTCTCTCTCCGTTGTCTTTTCACGAGACGTATAAAGGATGCAGTCGTATGTTTCTTCAGTCTTCTTGGAAGCAAAGCACTCGGAGTTTCAAGAGTAAATATTCAAGTGACGAACAACGCCCCTCTTGTAACGTTTGTGGCTGTGGTTAACAGAGCATCTCCGTTACAAAATGATCCAGTAAATCTAGATGTAGGAAATGTAGATACGAAGCTACGCTTCATTGTAAGATATTTGAGGAAACGTATTGCATCCGCGAAGGAAGTAAACTAAGAAGAACTATTTGACCCCTAGTTTAGTCTAAGATCCTTATCAGAAAATGTTGAGAACTTTCAGTGAATAGTGGAGTATTTGTGACGAGATCGTTTAGTGAGAGTGAGAGCGTATCAGCGATATGACCACTGTTCCTCTAGATAAGCAATCACCCAAAACAATTTTTGCCCAGAAGCAAAATAAAAAAAAATTATCAAGCAAATGTTGTTTAACTATCAGGAGCATATTAACCAACTTTATTGCCTTTTTTGTAGCTTTGTTCGTTACGAAGATATGAAAAGCAGAAAGTCCGTTTTAAATTGCACATCATATTTTCATCGGTACTCCACTTCGTCTCCTCAAGACCTGTTCAACAATGTATCACAGTATACTGTTCACATGAACGTGACGTTATTAGAAACATAACACATACTGGCTTTGACTGTCTTGTAGCAACTGCAGTCAGTGCAGGTACCTAGGAGGAGGAGGAGGAGATCTGTGTTCGTCCCGTCGATAACGAGATCATTAGAGACGGAGCGCAAGCTTGGATTGTGGAAGGATGGGAAAGAAAATCTGCCGTGCTCTTTCAAAGGAACCATACCTGCATTTGCCTGAAGCGGTTTAGGGAAATCACGGAAAACCTAAATCAGACTGGCTAGACGCGGGTTTTAACGGTCGTCCTCCCGAATGCAAGTCGAGTATGCTAACTGCTGTGCCACGTCACTCGGTAGATTCCTAAGGTAAAGTAACTCGTCCACTAGCTGGAGTTGGCAGTAAGCGAATGGAAGCAGAAGGAAAATGCAAACCGGTCATTTAGTCTATCGTCTTCAGTTCAATGTCTGTACACTGTAACGAAGGGTTGCACAACCTTTTTCGGGTTGAGATCTGCAGTTTAGTCCCTTTAGAGATCTACTGACTTAATAATTCATAAAGGTTTAACCAGGAAACAGCACTGTAGCCATAATTAACCGTTTTAATTACACAAAATACATAAAAGGTAATTTTCTCTCCATCAAACATTGTACGTCTACTACTCAATTTTCGGGATGTTACAGATGTGAAAAAAATTAAGATTACACCAACATAAATGTTGAAAAATGGTTAGTGAAAAACTTGGCTTTGCATGCCATTGGGATAATTATTATAAACTGGTGAATAATTTAACAGAGTCAATGCCGGCCGTGGTGGCCGAGCGGTTCTAGGCGTTTCAGTCTGGAACCGCGCGACCGCTACGGTCGCAGGTTCGAATCCTGCCTCGGGCCTGGATGTGTGTGACGTCCTTAGGTTAGTTCGGTTTAAGTAGTTCTAAGTTCTAGGGGACTGATGACTTCAAATGTTAAGTCCCATAGTGCTCAGAGCCATTTAACAGAGTCAACCTTACACAGCTTGAAAGATGAGGATCAGTTTATTTCTGCACATAAATTTCGCTCTGTCCATCGCAGAAAACGCTGGCTCACATAGATAAGTTGATCCAGAAAACGATAAAATATATGAATCTGCTTTTACAATTTTAGGGTGGTTTTTGCACACTAAATTATTTCCAAAAGTGATCATTATATTCTGACTTTAAAGAGGTGTAATTTTGAAATCGAATCATTTCCTCTTCAAGTTCGGTCTCACTAAAAGGGGAAAGAGTACTAGTTTTAATTTGACTTATCTTCCACATCCCCTTTTTGGAAAGGATGAGCTACTAAAGCCACGACAGTTTGTCGTGAAGATGAAGTCTTCTCGGGTTATCAGCAACGTTTCAGCAAGATTCTTACATGTCATCTTCAGGCCAAGTGTGGGGTTCGTGTCCTGTACGGACCGCAAGCTATAAAAACCCGGACACACACGAACCGCACACTTCGCCTGAAGATGGCAAGTGGGAAACTTGTTGAAACGTTGCCGCAGAACGACGCCTTGACTTGGCTGGTAATTCAAGAAGACTTCATGATCGAGATTCGCCAAAGAAAGTCTAAATTCGCATACAGGTTGCCTTGAAACTAGAAAATGTCTTTTCGAACTCTGTCCTCAGTGCTGGCAGCGTGGCCTGTACTTCTTTACAGCTTCTTGATCCAACGATGTTTGTTAATCCAGCAGTTCCGGCTTTATTTGAGGAAAGTGTTTCGATGATGTAAAGTGCTACCTTTGTCATGCATATTGTTGTTTTTGTAAACCCGCCAGGGTGGCCAAGAGCACTAACGCACTGCTTCCTGGACTCGGGTAGGCGCGCCAGGCCTTGATCGAATCCGCCCGGCGGATTAACGACGAGAGCCAGCCTGGATGTGGTTTTTAGACGGTTTTCCACATCCCGCTAGGTGAATACCGGGCTGGTCCTCACGTTCCGCCTCAGTTACACGCGTCGCAGACTTTTGAACACCTTCGCATTATTCCATGGATTACATTAGACGCAGAGAGTTGGGGTACACTAATTCCGTCCTGTGGGGGGGGGGGGGGGGGGAGGGGGTACGGGGTGACGGCAGGAAGGGCATCCGGCCACCGCTTAACCTTAACATGCCAAATTCGATTAACCATAACCGACCCTGCGCAACCGCGGGATAAGGCACAAGTGGTACAATTGTTGTTTTGTGTAAGCTCGAAAATTGAGGTTTGTGTTGCCTACTGGTGACGGAGCTTGTTCCTCCCGAACCGTACACGGTGCCTCATCCCGCTGCAAAGCCCGGGCGCTCTCCCGGCTCACAGCGCGCAAAATTACAGTTCGCGAGTAGTAACCTCACCATACACAAGGAAAGACTATAGCTTGGCGCGAGCGTTAAAAGTGGTGAACTGCAGATCGAGACGAAAGAGGCGGGGAGAGTATTGTCAGATTTTGCGACTAGAAATGCCGCGCGAAACACTCACTGTCAACAAACCGGTATTTTACAAAGACAACTCATTTAAACAGATCTCGGACAAAGGTTTTAGAAGATCAACTCATAAAGCCATAGCGATCGGCGAGTTGAGCACCTTTGCTGTAGAGTGATCAAGAACATTTGTTCGTCCAAAATGGTTCAAATGGCTCTGAGCACTATGGGACTTAACATCTGAGGTCATCAGTCCCCTAGAACTTAGAACTACTTAAACCTAACTAACCTAAGGACATCACACACATCCATGCCCGAGGCAGGAGTCGAACCTGCGACCGTAGCAGCAGCGCTGTTCCGGACTGAAGCGCCTAGAACCGCTCGGCCACTGCAGCCGTCACGAGTATACAAATGAACATTCTAAAGATAGATGAGATTTAAGGACCTCCACATAAATTTCAGTAGAAACACTCATCTACAACATTGTTCTATAGAATATGCCTGCCACTGAGTTAAATTAGGAAATTCTATCAAGATGGCAACCAAAGATTTCTTTGCCGCGCGAGATACGTGAGTGGTACTGAGGAAAATTATTCTGTTGTACCATGTATCCTTCTGCTCACTATGGTTTTTAATGAGTATTGGTTTAGACATCCATACAAACGTTTTCTGGCATGTGATGAATGCACTCGTGTATGTTGACTCACACAGTCCGCTGTTGCAGCCTGGTGGCTTCAACGAGCCCTCTGCCTGGGAGTGGATCGAGGCCCGCCAGCAATACTACCTGCACCAGTTCCTCCACAAGCAACCCGACCTCAACTACAGGAACCCTGTCGTTCTGGAAGAGATGAAGGTGAGTGTTTTGTGTCAGTAATCAATTATCCTTCCCTGTAATGTTGAACCTTCTTCTGTGCTTGTTGACAACTATATTGGCATCCACTGGCCAAAAGTAATGTAATGAGCATTTTTTATTTAAAGTGTTTCTATATCCGCTTTACTGGCGGAGGGCTGCCAGCGACGAATAGCTTCTCTTCAGCCATTGCATCACGAAATTTTCAGTTTTAATATAAAGATGGTTAAGAAGGTAAAATAGATTATAATGTTTATGAAAATATTTTGGTGATGTCTTCATTATGAAGGTATTTTAAGTGTTTGAGTAGTTGCGGAAACTTTATGAGCTGGAGCATGTTCCGACTTGGAGGAAGCCGTCGGATACGGAAAGTGAGGCAGAGCACAAATCGATACAGGATTGTGAGGGGTCGATAAATCTTGAGAGGACGCCGTACTGGCATTGGCTGGGACGGATGAAGATTTTGTGTATAGGTGATCATCATGAGATTTAATCTCCATGTTCGGCCAGTTATTTGTTTCAAAAGTTTTAATCTATTGACAAATGTCGGCGAGTCACATGAATGGAATATTTTCAGAGCTTGAACTGACAGTTAGGCATACAACTGACCATGACTGGGAAAGGAATGCGGTATCAATAGACGACCTACATGTAATCGCCATCGTATCAGTGATGTCCGTTGCATCGGACACGCCATCCACAGTGTCGTGTAGGCACTGAAATGCTTTTTATGTAACACCTTGTCAATGGTGCATTGTATCTCGAGTAAAGGAATTCCAAAGCTGCTAAGGTCAACTGTCGTGGACAATTACGTGTTGAGGGGTGTCGTCGTAACCAACCGTGGATATTATCATGGGACGGATGGTCACGGACAGGAGTTTCTGCAGGTGGAATTTTAACCATTCCACTAGGAGTCTCCCACTTGCTCCAGTTGGATAGGAATGTGGGAAGTTGAAGTAAGTGGATCGAGTTGAGGGACATATGTTTCCGTAAAAACGTTTTGATATCTTTGTATGCAACAACTTTGAAATATTATCGTATTTTTCTATGTCAGAGGGATTACGAATGCAGAGAATAAGAAAAATGTGTTAAATCTAATGTTATCTTCAAAATACATGGGAACAAATAATCCAAATTCATAGTAGTGAATTATGACTGAAGCTGGCTTTGTATTTAGTAGATTATAATCTGATTTAGTTTTCCAAGAGGATAAAGTTGTTCCGAAGGAACGGATATCATTGAAGGTCAAAACTGAAGATAAATAGCTGGATTATTGTTATTTTTAAAGTAGAAAGCAGGTAAAATAAAGAACAATGAAATACATGTATTTATACGATGTCTTCTTTTTTCCCCTTGCTTTTACCCTTGTCTTTACAGATTTGGTATATGGATATGGATCTGGCAATGTTAATATAACCTCGCACTGTCCCCCAAGCCAACCCCCCTCCCTCATCCCCTACTTCTCCTCCTCCGGGACGGGATTTGTGTATCGCAACTATCTGCGTCTAGTGTTGTCCCACATCAAAGTGCGAGAACTTTATCGAAATGTTTACCAATCCTATAACTAGGGGCTGTATTCCTCTATACGGATATGGGAAACCGCCTAGAAAGCACATCCAGGCTGGCCGCACACTGACCCTCGCCCTTAATCAGCCGGGCGAAATCGATCCGGGGCCAGCAAGCCTTTCCGAATCCAGGAAACGTTGCACTGACGCGAGCGGCTATGCAGTTAGTTGGTTCACATGTATTTCTGTGTAATAAGAGGAAAGAAAAGGTTAGGTTTAGCCATTTTTTTCTCCGTGTCAGAAGCATAAATTCAAAGAAAGACAAAAGAATGGAGTGCGATGTTCATAAAAGAATTTCGTCGGAGTAAACAATCTGTCTTGGTATAAGGGAATAGAAGATTACGCCAAACATGGCCAAAAGTTGGCAATCTCAAGAGAATCTGGTGCTGCTTGACGTGCACCTTCCCCGGTGAAGGACGGGGTCAGAGTCTAAAAGCATAGCTAGTGGCCAATGTTTGCGTTTTTCCACTGTCGTAGCTGGTACTGACGACTGGAAATTTCCATTTTTGGAGATTACATCTATATCTTCCACTCCAGAGCATTATCGATTAGTAACACGCCAAGATGTACATTTCTCTTGACTGCCGGCAAGGACATTTTCAGATGGTTGAGGCCATTGAAGATAGTTTACAACGCTTTCACACTTTTATTCTTGCTTTAGATGCAGTCGTTCGCAAGACTTTGCTGGTTTTCGTGAAGCTTTTCCTTTACCTTACCCTCTGGACTGTTCGCACATAATCGTTTAATGAACAGCTTGTCTTGATGACAAGATTTGTACTGGCAGCAGGCTACGACCTTTGACCAGTTATATTAAATTAGATACTGGACTCGCATTCGGGAGGACGACGGTTCAATCCCGCGTCCGGCCATCCTGATTTAGGTTTTCCGTGATTTCCCTAAATCACTCCAGGCAAATGCCGGGATGGTTCCTCTGAAAGGGCACGGCCGACTTCGTTCCCCATCCTTCCCTAATCCGATGAGACCGATGACCTCGCTGTCTGGTCTCCTTCCCCAAAACAACCCAACCCAACCCAGTTATATTAAAAAAATATATATACTGCCATTAAGGTGCAGTGATTCAAAAGTAAACGTCGTTTCACCACAGGGATCTTCTTTTTCATATACTAATGTGGATCTGCCCTCATCCTGAAGGGTGGTTTGCACATGACAGTAACATACTAGGCCTGGTCCTGTTGCCTGCGCACCCAACCAGTTACAGGGGACAAATACAACTGAGTGCAGACTCTTACCATGTTGCGACGTGACACATTTCGCGCTAATAAATCATTAAAGATGTGAGACAGGCGATAAGAAACAAAATTTCCAGAAAAACCCTAGATTTTTGAAGTATGCCATCCTTGTGGCAGAACCATGATAATGTTTCCTGTGTCGTTCCCTTTTAACATATTCCTGTTAGAGGACGTTAATACAGGGTGTGTCCATCCTTCACATTTATGAAGGCTAAACTTCTTTGGGAACACATTCAGTGAGATGTCTGAATGGCTGTGGAGCAATGGCACCCCATTCTTCCTCAGGAGCCCAAACCAGAGAGGATAGTGATGTTCGACGTTGGGTAAGGACCGAAGCCGACGTTCTGACTCACTGCGAAGGTGTTCCATTTCAAGAATGTTATTATCCACAAACCTATCCCTCACAGATGCTGCTTTATAATAGTACTCGTATGCATTGTCATGCTAATATGAACAGTCGTCGTCTCGGAATTGTTCCTCTATTTCATGCAGTACACAGTCCTATATAAAGTGCCCATATCTTTCCGCATTTAGCCTTTCTTAAGCAAAATAAGGGGAACACGCCCTAGCCACGACAAACACCGACATACCGTAACACCACCTCTTAGTACTTCACTGTTGGCATTACGCATGATGGCATGTATCTTTGTCCAGGCGTTCGCCGAAACAAAGTCCTTCCAGTGGATACAGCATTCTTCACCACTCCATTTCACACGTTTTCAGTCATCCACTGTCCAACGGCGTCGGTCTTTAAACCACCTTACCAGTCGCTTAGCACTGACTGCAGAAACGTGTGGTTAATGAGGATCTGCTCGACCATTGCACCCCACCCCTACGCACAGCTACTGTGCTAGCTGGACTCCTGGTAGTACTTTGGGACTCAAGAGTGATTCCTTCCGCTGATTTCATGCGATTATTACTCGGCGATGCTTGAAGGTTCCTGTCCGTCAGAACATGAGGTTGGCGTGGACTTCGTTTAGCTGCGGTTTTTCCTTCGCGTTTCCTTTTCAGAATCACAAAAACAGTCGACTTGAGCAGCTTTAGGATGGCTGAAACGTCACTGGTGGACTTGTTACGCAGGTGACGTCCAACGACGTTGCTAGTCATTGAGCTCTCCTGACCCACCCATTCTGCTGTTTATGCTTCTCTACTGACCACTCAACCACCGCCTCCTTTTATGCCGGCGGGTCCGCCTATCGTCACATCTAGTGGTGAGTTCCACATTACATAGGGGTGTCCGAATACTTTCGGTTAGATACTTCGTGGTAAAAAGAGCAATACACAGATAATTCTGCTGTTGCTACAAAAATGGTTCAAATGGTTCTGACCACTATGGGACTTAACAGCTGAGGTCATCAGTCCCGTAAACACAGAACTACTTCAACCTAACTAACCTAAGGCCATGACACACATCCATCCCCGAGGCAGGATTCGAACCTGCGGCCGTAGCAGCCGCGTGGTTCCCGACTGAAGTGCCTAGAACCGCTCGACCACCGCGGCCGGCAACTGTTCCTTCGTTACTACCGAAAATAACTAAAACTGACTTGTCCGCAGCTCGTGGTTTAGTGGCTAACTTTTCTGTCTCTGAATGACAGGGTCTCTGGTTCGATTTCCGGCCGAGTTGCTGATTTTTCTCTGCCAGGGGACTGGGTGTCTGTGTTGCCCTCATCATTTCATCATCATTCGTGAAAGTGGCTCGATGCGACTGTGTAAATACTGTGGGAAATATGACATCAGAAACAGTGAGATGCACGAAAAACTAGATTTTCTTAAGACAGAGTGCAAATGACACCTACTGTATCCATTAATGGTCAATTATTTACCGCATTAAGCCATTTGTAAAATAATCAGACGTTTGAAGCTTTAAGGAAGTTGATGAGGGGGTGGTGGTTACTGATAACCGTCTACATGTCTCTGTACCTGCCATAATATACCTTATTCTCGTAATCCGTAAGCGAGTTTTGGGATGGTGTCAGCGTAGTAGTGTCACGTTGTTTTTCGAATATACGTTCTCTAAATCTACCCAACGGGTTTCCGCGACATCTACGTCGTCTCGTTTCTGTTGCAATTTCTATGGGCTATAACGACCTGACAAAATCCTTGTAGCGTGAATCTGATTTTTTTCACTTCTAATGACATAACTACTTGATAAGGATTCCAAACACTTGAACAATACCGTAGAATTGGTCGCACTGGTGTCTTGTATTGCGATTCGCTTTACAGATGCATAGAAATTTTCCAGAACCCTTCCATCATATCTAAGTCCTCCATTCGCCTTCTGTAACACTGATTTTACGTGAATGTGCCATTCGTACCTCATATATGTGATGGAAGTCTTCTCATGTGATGGATGGTTGCATTGGATGAAATGGGGTCCCAGTTATGTCTCCCATTGTCTCTCACCAACAAATGATCCCAGAACCTACTGATCGATCATATGATACTTTGTTTGCCTACAGCAAGCTGCAAGCGACAAGGACATCGACAACACAACACACCAGCCCATCGCTCACGAGCAATGTCGGAATGATTTGAGAACACTCCATGAACATGCTTGTGCTTGTTACTCAACTCTCACTTCCCTCCCCATCCCGTCACCTCATCCCAGTACAGCTGGCCATATCTTCTCAAATGAGTTTTATATCACTTCATACAAAAAGTGGTGTTACAGAATGGAGTAGAGAGCGAGAAGACACTTTGTATTGATTTCAACAGGTACGTGACCCTGATTGTCGTAATGAACCTCTTGTAATGATTGTTGTAATGAACCTCTTTCAGTATCTTGTCTTACATTATATGTTTAATACCACAGTTGTGATGAAGTGGTTCTCCAGAAACGCGTCATGAGACATTAAATAAAAATTTATTTAGACGACCCCGGTAAGTGCATCAACATTTGGTTCGCTTTTTACTTACATACCTTTCCTATCTTGGTGACCCATTGGCTGGCTCCTCTTCCTTTATTTTGTTCGGACTATTTGAGGTAGTCAGATGGAATACTTTACCTTTGAGGGGCAAGGTGCTTTTTTTTTCCTTTACCTTTATTGACTTCTTCGTAAATTCCATAAAATTATTCAACGAATTATTCTCGGCACAGCCGACACTGGCGTCTGACTTGCTCCCAGAATTCAGAAAAAGAAAAAAAAATACAAACGTTGCTGTAATCGCGAAACGAATGGGACTGAATAGACCGCAGTGTAGGGAACTTAATTATGTCGACCTGGAGTGACGTGAAACTAAATAGCCGCAGCTTCGATACAACAAACACGAATAGTCGTGAGCTGTGTGCAGCGTTTCGACGGTCAAGGCTTTTGGGCACCTCGAGGAGTCCGTGCAATGATTCATCGCCGTTATCTGTATAGCACGCTATTAGGATCGAGTCTTTATTTGAGTTATTCATCTTCATTAGGTTAACGTTCTACGTTCTGGCCCTGATAGTCCAGTCGGGAACATCCGACCACCGTGTTGTCCTGTGTTATTGGCGTCATCGGATGCGGTATGGAGTGGCATGTGTTCAGCATGAAGGTCTCGTGGTCGTCGTCGCATATCTTGACCACGGAACCGCTACCAATCGGTAGAGTAGCTCCTCAGTACGCCTTACGAGGCTAAGTGTATCAGGTACCAGTCGTCCAGCCAAGGAAAAAATTCTTGGTAGTACCGGGAATCGAACCTGGGTTACCTGTGTGGCAGTCAGCACCGTTGACTACTTTTTTTTATCTCATTTTGTTCGCTAACGTTCGTTGCATCTGTTCGAGGCGGACGTCGTAAGACATCCGTTTAAGTTCGTTGTTGATCGATTAACTCAGTATTTTTTTTTTTTTATTACAGAGGGCAGCTAACCCTCTGACCGAACACGCTGAGCTACCGTGCCGGCGACTCGGCTACGGAAGCAGACAG
Source organism: Schistocerca piceifrons (assembly GCF_021461385.2). NCBI lineage: Eukaryota > Metazoa > Arthropoda > Insecta > Orthoptera > Acrididae > Schistocerca > Schistocerca piceifrons. The sequence goes on along the minus strand of NC_060138.1, from coordinate 197,537,039 downwards.
TTATCCATCGTTTAGTAAAACAACCTAAGTCAAGATTTAAACCGTTCTCATCGTCAGAATAGTGAAGAGTGACTGGTATGGATAAGTTGTTACCGTTTCCAGGAGTTCTCCAGTAGCCAGTAGCATTTCCATACGATAGAAGAATTACCCCAGTCATTATGACTTGCCATGATTTCGCCCGCCGCCGACTAGACAGCTAAGGACCTATATTTCTATTGTTTTTATGTTGCCTTCTATACCGCTGACCCACCACGACAACTCTGTCCCATGCTGCGCTCACGAAGAAGTCTCTTAGTTCTGTTACAAGTTTCATGGTACAGTCGTATCTGCTTTGCTTTCTCGAATGATAAATGCTATTAGTACGAGGCGTGGGTTTGTATGCCAGTTTTGTGGAAATAAACATTGTGCCCATTCATAAGGCTGTGTTCTTAATAACCGAATTCTTAAGTTGTTTTATGCAGTTTTATTTTAGTACTCATTATTTAGTACTCATTATAGTTGTCAATAATACGTAACAGTCATTTTACATTATTGCGATTCACGCCGCATTTGCACAGATTATGGTAAGCGGTAGGGAGTCTGAGACCTAATTCATCCCTGAGTGGGCGTAATTCATGTTTATAGTGTATGTGTGAAGGGTCTGGAGAAATTGAAGACCGGACTGACTACATCTGCTTAATGTTAGGCAGAGGATGATGTACCGAGAATTTTACATTAGTGATTGCTGCCGTGGCAAATTCGGTAAAGCATCACCAACCAGCGTCGTCAGCTCGATACGTTCCTATCTCTTCATAATACGTTATAGGATGCCAGCGTCAAACCAGCTCAATCAACAGATTTTCCAGAACGACAATCCAGGGTGATCACTTTGTATCCAGAATAGCTTGCTTTGCTTAAGAGTGGGACTGACACTGACTCTGACATCTGTTGGATCACATATAATTATTACAGTATGAGACTGTGGATGCTAAATTCTTCATATACCCAGTAGGAAAAAAAAGAGTATCGTGCGATATATACAGAGATGGATACACGCAATATGTAAATCAACAGGCCAAGTATTCTTCCCACCATATGTTCCATACTGTTCTTCGTCACACATTGCTGTAACGGAAAACTGCTACATACGTGTACTTAATGATCCTTGTGCCTGCTTGACTTGTCATCTTTAGAGAACTAAAATCGCTTTTCAAGGTGGGCAACGATATCTTACTTTCTTCCGTTAGAATTCCGTCAGCCCTAATAGTTTAAACCGCACCATTACGACTAAGGTTTTCGGAACAATTTTCTCGATTGTCATGCCAGTGCCGGGAAAAACCCCTCACAGTTATTTCTAATTGGAAGGCGTTTTCCTCCGATAACAGGCTACTGGGATATTAAGCTGGAAAGAATTAAGTTCTACATCAGGCTGTCCTGCTCTCACGATGAATGAAAAAAAAAGATTATCGCTAATTATCATGAAATATTTTGTAGGCAATCCAAAGGTGTGGAGTTACAACTTGACCCATGGCTATAGCATTTGCTACCTCTTTGTGTGCCTGTCTACGTTCATGTTCCAACGTTTCCGTCATGCCACAGATTTCGGAAAATCATGTTGATAAGAAATGAACATGATCATCGAATACTGATGATTTCTGGAGCTTCAAAAAAAAAAAAACAAAAAAAAAAAGAGTTCAAATGGCTCAGAGCACTATGGGACTTAACATCTATGGTCATCAGTCCCCTAGAACTACTTAAACCTAACTAACCTAAGGACATCACACAACACCCACTCATCACGAGGCAGAGAAAATCCCCGACCTCACCGGGAATCGAACCCGGGAACCCGGGCGCGGGAAGTGAGAACGCTACCGTACGACCACGAGCTGCAGACTCTTGCAGCTTCATACTTGAACAGTTCTCCTTTTTGTAAGTCATGATTTATGCTGGACACAGGGTTTTTCCTCTACCTGGACTAATGCTGAACGATTCTACTCTAAGATGTTCAATGCTTGATAGTTTTGCCAGCCTATATAAGGAGCCGTTGACCATTCCACTAACTATTATCAACAGTGTAGATTATGAAATACGTGACTAAGCCTTCATAGAATCGAAGATTATTTAAGACAGAGAATTTAACAAGTACGTTAATTTATTTCATGTTATATATAAAGAAATTATCGCAAAAGCTTGGACTCTCTCATACTGTTCAGACAAAAGTAGCGAGAATTCTGTGGGAACCTTTACGAAGTTGAGTTCATTCACTGGAGAACGAAAAGTTGCAATGCAATTAAAAACCTTGGGAGCGATTCGTCCCTCTTCTATTCATCTTCTTCCGTCATCATCATCATCATCATCTTGGACAGTTTCCAGCCTCTGGCCGGGTCTGTATGGAACATAGGCCTCTCCATCGTCTTCTGACTTGCCACCATCTCTCCGTCTTCACCTTGGTCCAGTCTTCTCCTTTCTTCTGGACGCATTCCTCTACTCCGTTCATAACCCCGGTTTCTGATGCATATGTCAGGATCGGGACATAGTATGACTGGTATATAACCTTTTTACTGATTAGGGGTTCTTCCTTGCTCCATAGATATTTGAAACTCTCCACTATCCTCAATCGTTCTCCACCGATTGTTATTTCAGTTGTTCCTCGCTCCTTCTTTCTTGTTCTGATAATCATCTCACTCTTACTTATACTAAATTTCATCCCATATTCTTGTACTGTTCGTTCCCATACGTTCAACTGCACTTGCACTTCCTCCTCCTTATTCCCCCAAATCATCAGATCATCAGCAAATACCAATTACTTGTGCTATTTTACTCACTACATTATCATATTTCTACAGAGGCATAATTAATCACCCCTTTAGACAAGACCAGTAAAAAGTTTAATTGGTAATAACTATTACCTATTATCCCTCATCACAGTTTTATTTGTAAAGTGCCGCTTATGTGCGTTTTGTTTGCAGAATGTTTTGAGGTTCTGGTTGGATAAAGGAGTTGATGGTTTTCGTATGGACGCCGTTAGCTGCATTGTGGAAGCAGAAGGCTTCCCAGATATTGTAGACGGCCAACCTAACCCCATGCAGCATCAACCGGAAACATACGCGGTAATCGAGGAATTCCGCACCGTGTTGGACGAATACCAAGAAAAGTAAGTAAGAACAGTTGATAAAAATTTACAGCTGTTAACGCTAAAGCGTACAGTTTTATCAGACACAGGGAACCCCCTCGATCCTCCCCCTGCTTGCTAAACATGAATTTTATGGCATATGCAACCGTTTTTAGTTGCAATTAAGTGTGATTAACAGGAGACAGTTCGTTTTAGTGGAAAATAGACATCAATATTTAAAAGACTGAAAATAGTGTGCAGTGTGACTCGATGCTTATGCGTAACCTCTAGCTATATACCAGGAGCTCTCTTGACTTATCTCACGCAGCCGCTGTTTAATACGCACGATAACACGATACATTTATGCTGTATGGTATATAAAATATTATATGGAATGCTATAACAAATTATTTGCATTTCTAATGAAACGTCGTACACAATTTTAGAATTAAATGCGAATATGGACTGAAAAACAGCGAAACTGTTGAGCATATCTGTTGAATATATCACGAGTGTGTTATCTGATGCAAATCTAGAGAAGGATTAGTGTATGTGAATGGAGCACTCTGGTCTCGTCTGCTTACATATTGCTTGTGGTATAATGGTCTTACAGATCAGTGACATTTTGACAATACGCAAAATATACAAAGTCAATCCTAAGGAAAAAGGCTGTCAGTTCTTTAATAAGACGGGGATACGGTTTCTAGAATAGTATCGATATCTACGTCGCACTGCCGTCTGTAAAAACCTACTTACACGAATTTCACACTCTTCAGAATATCTGCACTCACAACACCAGAAGCGGGTTGTGTATGATATCACTTGATACAGACTGATAGAGACCAATAGTCCGCACAAAATGTCTAATTTTTTAAAGTATAGCAGTTCCATCTGTTGAGTCGATACCCGTTCGTAGTTTCAGAGCTAAAATTTGCAATTTCTTATTGGAAAAGCCGTTCGGCAACGAACGGAACTCTTTTTATTGTTCACTGCTGTCTCAGTAGTTTAAAATACCGGTGTCACACAAACCAGGTATACAAAATTTCGAAGTGAAAATATGCAATGAGATAATCGATGCCACTGTAAACGGTCAATAGTGACCGAAATGTCTTTACTCGTCTACACACAATGACGTTCCTAATACAAAGAAATATGGACAGCGTCCGCTGTCTCAATAAATTAGCACAATGCACCAGAACGGATCTCATTTACTTCATAGCAACATAAAACTATATCATGCAACATATCTCTATCAAGAACACGTATAGGCGTTGAAATATTCTCCAGCACTAAAAAACCCTATTAGAAAACATACGCAATACTTTCATTCTATCTTTCACCAATTTACCAGCAAAGCCTGAATCTCTGTTAACCTAAATTCTACTCGTTTTGTAACGGGAAGTCACAGATTTCGATCCAGCCGGGTCTTCACGTACCATTAAAAGTGAGAGTAGCCGATTTAGGTGTAGTGGCAGGCCGGCCGGTCATCTACCCAACGAGCTAACAGGTTCAGTAGGTTGTTCCCTAGTCGCATCACCAGAGTAACTCCAGGCATCATAGGCCTCAGAGAGTTGGCAAACAGATGACTAGAGCTGGCAAGGAGAGATCCCCAGCGGTGTGATCGATTTTTTGACACCATGTATACGGTGGTGTAGAGTAAGGTCCCAGGTGTCACATACTGGAGCCATTCACCCTGGTGGGCCCTCGTGTGCGAGTGATTGACGAAAGAAAAATTCGGAATATTGTGTGATACACAATTACGTTAAAAGAAGGTGCATTGTACAAAGGGCGTTCAAAAAGTATTGCACTGTGATCTCTATTTTTTTATTTTTTTGCAGGAGGAGAATGCAATTTTTGTGAACATTCTTGGAACATTTAGCTATACATTGAGCCCGCTGAATGTATCCTCCATCAACTATGACGGATCTGGCTCAACGTTCTTTCCGTGATGTAAATACACTTTGGTAAAATTCTGGGGATTGACTTTTACACCATCGCTTGACACAGGAAATAAAGTCTTTCTCACTATCAAATGTTTTACCGCGCAGGTGGGCCTTCAGACGGCCAAAGAGGTAAAAATCAGACGGAGCCAAGTCCGGACTGTAGGGAGGGTGAGGAACAATTTTCCAATCCATTTCCCTGATTTTCTCCAGCATAATAAGGGCTGTAGGAGGTTTGGCTTTGTCATGGCGTAGTCTGATGAGCTGACCCTGAAGCTGTGGTCTGTGAGTCTTGATGACACGTCGCAGCTTGTCCAATGACAAACAGTAACGGTCCCGGTTAATTGTGGAGCCAGGTTCCAAAAAGTCAACGAAAATGACACCACACTGATCCCAGAAGAAGGAGGCCATCACCTTTCGGCCTACTGTTCGTGAAAGTCTCGGTTTCTTCTTCCGAGGGGAACCTGGATGACGCCACTCCATGGGTTGCTCTCAGGTTCGGACAAAAACAACCATGTTTCATCCTGGGTAATGACGTCGTCAAAACACTGTTTCCATTCTTCAGTAAAGGTCTTCATGAGACCCTCGCACTCATTCTTCCTCATCGTTTTCATTTCTCTTATCAATATTCTAGGCACCAAACATGCACAGATTTATCTATATCCTAGTGAATGTACCAGTGATACCACACTACCCAATGACAAACTGGTCATTTCAGCAATCTGTCGTGTCGTCACACATCTGTCATTTTGGATGATTTGATCAATGGTCTCCTTATTCACATGACTCACTGCTGTCGACCGCATGGTAGATTGTCCAGTAGAGAGAAATCACCTTCTTTAAACTTCTGTAACCACCGCTCGATGCTAATGCGATCCACTGTGTCCTCCTCATAAACAGGGAGCAACTTCCCGTGAATCGTTGTGGCAGAGTCATCGCCAGACTTGAAGAGCAACTCCATCATCGACCGTTGTCGTAACCTGACATCTACTTCACGGTCCATTATGGCTCACCTGCAAATAGAAGAAAATACTTTTATATACCAACTTATAGCTAAATGTTCTAAGTATGTTCACAAAAAATTTCGTTCTCCTCCTGAAAAAAAATTAAAAAAATTAGCGATGACTGCGAAAAACTTATTGAACGCCCTTTGTATAGCTTGGTTGTTAATGTAATGCATAGGATAACAACTTCACATTCAAGAGGTTGTCGGCTCGAATCCAGTGAAGTTAGCAATTTTTTTTTAATTTTAAAGCATTATTGAAATTATTTCGATCATCATTTTTCTTCAGTTAATTGGCTTGAATGACATTTTTTAATTCCATTCTTTGTCACATAATTTTAATCATAATATCAACTCCTTCACTTTCTCTCATTTTTTATTCCTGTCATTCTTTCTCCGCTTGAAATATTTGTTCATGTGTTTTTAATAAATTTTATTTATTAATTTCTTTCGTTTTATCATCCTGTTTTTCGTCTACATTATTGCGTTCATTAATAAATTTCTCATTCTGCTTGAATTAAATTTTACTTAAAAACCCGCCTTTGATTTAAATTTTTATCTGCGTCATTTTGTCCATAGTACAATAGTAATTTAGGATATGTTTGGAATGATTTTATGACGATTACCATGCAAAAAAATCTACTCACCTACTAACAAAATTACATCTTTCACACCATTGTAATTTTACACCTTTGTAATATTTTTACAAAAAGCCTTGTATAAATGAAAATACTGAATATTCCTCTTTGCAAAAACTTTCTCCTTATGTAACATGTTCTTTAGATAATGTATTCAACTGCTGAGCAGCACTGACTGTTGGTTGGCCCTGTGTTGCACTTGCGAACAGTGCCATGAAACAAAACTTTAACATTAGTTGAATACTAACTTTTTAAATAATGAAAGCTAATCTAATTAAAAGCCAAAAGTAACTAATTGTGTACTCCATGATAAATATTTAAATAACGGATACTAGAATACTCGGTAGGTCTCACGTGCAGGAGGGCTAAAAGCTATGACGTCACCATGAACCCTCTGGCCACGCCGCATTGCACGGAAGTTTATTGGCACACGTTGCGCAAACTCATGCGAAAGTATGAATGTAATCGAGATTTTCTGCGTTTTAGTGTATTATTAATATAAGCTTTAGGCCTATATTAGTTCGACAGTTTTTTTCTATGGCCGGTGAGATGTTAGTGTAAAGCCTCCAAAGGACGGCAAACTGTTTCACCGTTTCGGAGAGCACTGCTCCTTTTCTTCTTCTGGGATAAGAGGGCCACACAGCCTTAGACTACATACACCTACAGTACGAAGAAAGCCCCTATAGTGTCATTTTAAACTCTTTAACAGTATTAACATATTTTCTTACTACTTTCTGTTTTCTAATTTTCTTTTGGTGTAAGACAAATTTGTTCGACAATTTTTTCTTGTTCATTTTTTCTCTCCCTCTTCTTTTCTTCTTATGATTCTTATTGTTAGAATAATATCATACAGTTCTTCCATCACGTTATCTTGTTCTGATAAATAACTGCCAGATGCACTTTTTAATTTGTATCCATCAGCAGCAGATCTGGAGTTCAGTACATCATATACATTTTTAAGACTTTTACAGCCTCACCAACATAACTGAACTCAGGAAGATTGTGACAAATGGCTTGCCCTACACAGAGGAAACAGATCAGCTGCTTTTCTTATGTTTTGCTTTTCCATACCAGCAAGAATCAAATGATTCATGGTTACTTTATGGGCATATTGTAGGTCTACACCAGTGTTTTGAGGTTCAATTAACTTAATAAACTCTTCTTTCGTGAGCAAGATACCAGATTTTAATCGATAGCCATTGTCAAGTAGATGATTCTGCAACATTTTTAAGGCCTGAAGCAAATAAAAAAAGCCATTATTTTCTGTTTTGATCTGATGGAATTTCAAATAAGTAACCCTTAAATTTCGTGTAAGTCTTCTGTTTCATGACCTCATATCACACGCAAATGCTCTCAGTTTAAATTCAACATCTCTTTCCGCTCAACATGTGCTTAGATACGGCTGTGTCAACGTTACTCATTTTCCTATTAAACATCTCATGACAAAAACTTGAGCATAACCTCCTCTGTCTGGTCAAACATCTATCTCATATTTCGTTAATAAATTCGAGTTTTGAAAACCTCGTCGAACGCTAAATTGTCTGAGTCTTCCTTTAGTAGTGACGGCACTAGGAAGTGGATATTTAAATACGTCCCTGACAAAAGATAACGCTTCATGTGATAGGCAATGTAAAATTCCAGCGTTTGTGCTATCTTCAGTTGACCAGTTTTTACACTGTCCTTTCATAACTACTTGTCGTTCACAGTCAGGAAACAAGCCCTGAACCACTTTTTGAACATGTTTAAATTTCAGTAACTCAGCGCTGCATCGAGAGAGGTGATACTGTAAATCTGCTATTTTTGCGTAAGGTGTTTTATTCCTCTTTCTATAGTTTGTAATTGTTGGCCTGAGCACCCATTGTCGCATTCACGGCAGTGTTTGTTTTCACGGTGAACGTTTTGTCTAGTAGTAATGGCTTGATTAGTTGGTAATATATCCACCTGCAAAGTATCTTCTGCCTCTTTACGGTAGTTTCATATTTCTGACCAAATATTTCTCACATTATTAGACTCACTAATATGTCCTGAAACAGCACCGGTGGACGGTAGATTTAGAGCTGGAACAGCATCAGTCTTCAGCTTGCGTTTCGAAGAAATATTCAACAGTTCAGTTTTCAAAATCCTTTCATAACCTGAAACAGTAAATGTATTCAGCAGACATGAGTATTTTCAACGGAAAAGGAATCTGCATGTTTACAAGCGTTACTGATTGTGTTTAGGATAATGTGAAACTTAATTCATAACTAAATATGATTAGTAATACTGGCGATCGCGAACCGAAGCCATTTTTTTCCATTTAAAAACTTGACGTAAAAAATCCGTCAGGCATATTTCTGTACTCAGCCGTAAGTATTTAATAAAAATTCACACAGCCGTAAACAATCTTGTTTTCACACATAAACGCAATTACAACACAATACGTTATGGATTTGAGTGTTACTGAGCGCTGGTTTGGTTCAAATCGACGTCAGTGGAGTGGCTTGCTACCGCGTTTAAATCTCTGGATCCCTACCGTACATTCTGGTATCCGTGATTTACATGAAACTCAGTACTGAAGCACATTATGAAAATTGCATGACATGGTGTGGAATTTATGACTCGAAATGTTCACAAAAATAAAATACTGCTCTAAGAAAAAACATGACTGAGATTACCTACAGTGGTCATTGAAAATTAATCAGCTTATTTAGTTCAACACCTGAAAATTCTGGCTATGTACTGTTTTCTCACAATATTGCAAAGTGAGATCTGCCTGAAATAAAAATTTTCTTCGAAACAATCTGTGGCTTCATGTGGTGGAAGCTGCAATGGACACAAGACGAAGTATTCAAAATTTTACTAAGGATGATGGAGGAGGGTTTTACTTTAAAGAAAATTTTCTTGAAAAATTAAATTCTTATTACTGTCAAAAAAGATTGTACAGCATCAGAAGTCCCTAAAAATTACGTAATTATCTCAATCCATAAATTACAGACATTCTAACCAGTATCGTTAATTGTAACACGATGAAAAAAAAGATATAAAATTAACATTAATTAATACTAATCACGTATGTTATTAGTTATTTGAGGGACTTTTATTGTACCACTGAGTGAGGAGGAAGAATATGGTTGTTGCCATCCCATTAGCTTTAAAAATAATGAGAGCGTCAATAAAAGTAAAAATGTAGCGATTCCCACCACTAACCTGACAAAGAGCCCACATTGTTCCAATATCCATTCGTAGCACAACGAATCTTAGGATAAGCAAGTACCATAAGCCACGAGTCTACATGCGCCAGAACTGTGAAAAGACGTATCATACTATAATGACTGCTAAGCAGACTTGCGACTGAAGTGTGCAGGTATGTAGAACATCTCGTGAAAAGCATCTGTCGCTGTCCTTGGTGCGCATTGTGGATTTTTGAACTGGTACTATTCCATTACTCTCCTTTGCCTCACGCAAACGGCATGAGGCTACTGTTCTCACCAACGAAATGACACAGTTAAGCGTTATTCGGGGTGCAACTTCCTTTAAATGTTTAGAAATGTAAAATTATGCCACTTCACAAAACACTGAATAGTAATATCCTGTGACTACAACGTCGGTGAGTCACACATTGGTGTAACAGTTTTTAGGGATGTGTAATGGAATGATTGCATGGGCTGGATCGTAGAAAAAGCAGAGGGAACTGTAAAAGTCATACGATCTACAAACAAGATTTCTTACAAAAAAATCTAGCAACACAACTTAGCATATTGCTCTAGAGCTTGAGACCGAAACCAAATAGGATCAAAATGGGGTGATGGTTGTTGTTGTTGTTGTTGTTACCTTCAGTCCGAAGACTAGTTTGATGCAGCTCCCCACACCAGCCTTCATGTGAATAACTACGGCAAACTACATCCATTTGGATCTGCTTATCTTAGCTATGCCTTGCCTTCCCTCTACAACTTTAACCCCCCCCCCCCTTCCCCATACTTTCTTCCATTACCAAATTGATCATTCCTAGATGTTTCAGAATGTGTCTTAGAACCGATCCCTTCCTTCAGTCAAGTCGTATCGTATATTCATTTTTCCCCTGTTTGCTAAAGTATATCCATATTAGTTATTCGATCTACTTAACTAATTTCCAACATTTTTTGTAGCATCACGCTTCACTTCTTTTCTCGTGTTGTCTTATCTGCTTGTCACCGACGTTTACTTCTGTACAATGTCACAATTCATATAAATATCAGTATTAAAGATTTCGTAATATTTAAATTTATATGTAATGTTAACAAATCCCTCTTTTTCGGAAACGCTTTACTTGCCATTGTTGTTGTGGTCTTCAGTCCTGAGACCGGTTGATGCAGCTTTCCATGCTACTCTATCCTGTGCAAGCTTCTTCATCTTTGAGTAACTACTGCAACCTACATCCTTCTAAATCTGCTTAGTGTATTCATCTCTTGGTCTCCCTCTACCATTTTCGCCCTCCACGCTGTCCTCCAATAGTAAATTGGCGATCCCTTGATGCCTCAGAACATGTCCTACCAACCGATCCCTTCTTCTTGTCACCAATGGAGATGAAATCAGTAGTGTTGTACATAAATTCAAGACTAAATCATCCTCAGGTCTAGATGAAGTTCCAATGTGTACACTAAAAGACTGCATTAGCAGCATAAAAGAACCCTTAGCAGACATTATAAATGAGTCATTCTCATCAGGTTGCTTCCCTAATTATCTAAAGCACGCAAAAATTCTTCCCATACACATAAAAGGTGATATAGAAAATACAGCGAATTACAGACCAGTTTCATTGTTGTCATCTTTTTCAAAAATAATGGAAACTATTATGAAAAGCAGACTTATGGACTACTTAAGTAAATACAAACTCCTATGCAAAGAACAGTTTGGCTTCAGGACTGGAAAGGGAACAGAAGCAGCTATACAAAAATTTACAAGAGGAGTTCTAGAAGCCCTAGATAAAGGAGAATAAGTAACAAGTATTTTCCTAGATCTCAGCAAAGAATTTGTTACAGTTGACCATGAAATACTACTAGGTAAACTTGAAGCACTAGGAAGCAGGGGGGTTGTAAATAAATGGTTTGGATCTTACCTTGCAGACAGAGTGCAGGGGGTGGAGATATCTCAAATTTCAAGTAGCTCAAATTATTTAGTGAAACATCTTTCAGATGAAGAATATTTGAACATTGGAGTACCTCAAGGGAGTGTGTTAGGCCCAATACTATTTCTTATTTATATTAATGACTTCCCACAGTGGGTAATGCAAGGACAAACAGTGTTGTTTGCTGATGACAGCAGTATAATAATTACAGACAGGACATCAGAAATGTTAAATGTAAAAGCTGAAAAGGCACTTATGGAAGTTCACAACTGGTCAAATAACAACAAAGTAACCCTTAATGTGAAGAAGACTAATACCATAAACTTCTATATAAAGAAAAAACCGAATATGAAAAAACTTAAAGTTCAAAATGAAACTGTAGAGTGTGTAGCCAGCACAAAATTTTTGGGTATGTATGTTGATCAACAATTAAAATGGAATGAACATATTAGGATGTTTGGGAAAAAATTAGCACAGCATGCTATGCCTTACGAATATTAGTCACTGTGTGCAATAGTTCATGCCAGAGAATGACATACTTTGCACACATAGATTCTATAATAAGTTATGGTATAATATTCTTGGGTGCAAATGCCCAAAATGTGAAATATGTGTTCAGATTGCAAAAACGAGCTAGCAGAATAATGATCAAGAGTCACAAAAGAGCACACTGCAGTGAGATAGTTAAAATGTGGGATATTCTGACAATCCCAAGTGAATATATTTTACAAACTATAGTATTTATTCACAAAAATATTGAGCAATACTTAGCAAACATGATCACCAAACCAGAATCAGTAATTGCTTGTACCTAGACAGAATGAATAAAACTAAACCCTAAATCACTATGTTTTACCAAGGTGTCAAGATATACAATAAATTGCCAAAAGAAATCAAAAGCATAAAGGAACTCTGTAAATTTAAAGCATTCCTTAAAGAATATTTATTAAAAACAGTTTTTACTCGATTAGAGAATTCATGCAGCATAAAACTGTCATAAATAAATAATCAGGCTAAAAAATTATAAAGTGGACATACTAGATTGTAATTTACCCATACAACTATTAGAGGAGTCTTGTGATATATTTCTTTTGATTGAAGCAGGTTCTTCTGCATTATTTAATTCAATGATAAATTGTGTGTGTAATAAATATATATATATATATATATATATATATATATATATATATATATATATATATATAATGAATTTGTTATATATAGCTTGTATTTCATAATCTTATATGACAAAATAATGTACACATGCATGTATAATGACGACATCCATATAAAGAAATTTGTTTATGGATGAATAAATAAATAAGTTTTGCCACAAACTTCTCTTCTCCCCAATTCTATTCAATACCACCTCATTAGTTATGTGATCTACCCATCTAATCTTCAGCATTCCTCTGTAGCACCACATTTCGAAAGCTTCTATTCTCTTCTTGTCCAAACTATTTATCGTCCATGTTTCACTTCCATATATGGCTACACTCCATACAAATACTTTCATAAACGACTTCCTGACACTTGAATGTATACTCGATGTTAACAAATTTCTCTTCTTCAGAAACGCTTTCCTTGCCATTGCCAGTCTACATTTTATGTCCTCTCTACTTCGATCATCATCAGTTATTTTGCTCCCCAAATAGCAAAACTCCTTTACTACTTTAAGTGTCTCATTTCCTAATCTAATTTCCTCAGCATCACCCTAGTTAACTCGACTACATTCCATTATCCTCGTTTTGCCATTACAGTCAGCGTTTTATATTTTCTCTACTTCGTCCATCGTCAGTTATTTGGTTGCGCGAACAGCAAAACTTGTGTCTGTTTTAAGTGTCATTTACTCCTGAGCGCCGATTGAATAATGCTGTTGGTCTTTGATTAGCACAAATAATAAACTCCGGTCAAACGGAACTTGTAAATCTGTGTTGCACAAATGAACATATCAGATTTCGTAGCTATGAACTCCGATCAATTTCGACTGGCAGAATTTACCAGGTTAAGTCAAGTTCAGTTGCAGTCGTCGGTTCACAATGTACAGATACCGCAAAAGAAGTAAGAATGAAAAGAAATAAGTATTAAAGATGTCGTTGGTAACACAATAAAGATAAGTAATTACTCCTATAAGCGTACATGGAGAAAACTAGTGACTGATGGGAAAAAGTTAGAAGATATTTCGACCCATTTAGCGGCAGAATGTCAAGGCAAAAGCAGACGTATTTGTAGTGAGTAGTAAGTATACCTAGCCAGAAATCAGACAGTAATGACTGAACATTTCTTACAAAAAAAATCGTTGTAGGTTTGAGTAACGATAGTACATACTTCGTATTAAATTTCATGCAAGACGACAATGTAAATACCGAACACCGACCTCTTGCGTAAACTGCATTGATGAATCGGAAGAGTTAAGTTCATCGTGTCAGTTAAAAAATCGTTATACCACCCCACGGCCGGCAAGAGTTTCTGTTCGAAGTAAAATCGGCAGCGTCATTTCCTGCTAACGGCAGGTGGACGTGACCTAGCACTTGTCGAACGATTCCTTGTGTTGTAATGTGCATTCTGAAACAGTACCTTGGCGCACACTAACATCTTATTGTGCCATTTCTTTATGTTGCCGTGACACATTTTTAAAAATCTTCTGTCTCGATATGTTCCCTGTTTCATGACTTAATATTAAAGCAATTCTCTACCATGCCTTTTTTTGTTGGCCGCAGTTACTAGTTTTTTGCCTTCAAAAATGTGTTTATTCTGGCACAAGAAATCTTCCGACAATAACTTCCTTTTTAAGTTGTTTGCAAGCTAGAAGTACGCGATTTCTACTGTTAATATTCACAACACGAAGCCATCAATAAAAAATACTGAGTATCTAGGTTCTACGATTAATATATGGCATAGAAACACGATAACTCTATCGCTAAGTAATTTAGCAACGTTGAGAAGCATGTTTCATACTGAATTAAATCAACAATGAACTTTGTTAATCTGATCCAAGGCTAGTGTTAGTGTTACACAACATAGTGAATTCTTGAGTTGGGCTCATTTTCTGGGCTAATGTCAAATTGATATCCATTTAGCGAAGCTCGTACAATTTGCCCTAAATGTCCTTCGTCACTGCATCAGACTCATTGGAGTTTCATGCCACAGCGGAGAACACGTCATGTTTTTAGTATCTTAGCAAGCTCCACAACGGCGGCTGCATTGCCTAACTCTGCAACTCGGCTGTTCTTTGACGTGTTTGTCCAATGCTTGTCCCAGGGTGATGATGACGGAGGCGTACGGATCACTGGACCAGGTGCTGGGTTACTACGGCAACGCCACCAACCCTGGCGCGCATTTCTCCTTCAACTTCCTGCTCATCACCGACCTCAACGGAGACTCCAGCGCAGAGGACTTCGTCCGCATCGTGGGCGACTGGATCAACGTCGTCAATGAAAATGGAGTTTGGTCCAACTGGGTGGTGAGTTACTTTACTTTAACGCCGTCTCTCAAATCTGAGTTGTCATCTTCACTCCGAAGACTGGCTTTATGTAACTATCCATGCTAGTCCATTCTGCGCAAGCCTCTTAGTGTTCAGATAACTTCTACAATCGACACTTACGTGAACCTGATTACTGTAGTCCAGCCTAGATCTCCCTTTACATTTTTACCCCGTCCCCCCCTCCACACTGCCCTCCGTATGAGAACTGACTATTCATCGATGCCTCAAGGAGTGTGCTATCAACTGAATCACTTCTTTTAGTCACACTATCATAAATTTCTTTTCTCCCCAATTCGGTTCAGTACTTCTCTATTAGATCCGCTCATCTGATCTTTACCGTTCGCTTGCAGCACCAAATTTAAAAAATCTTCTGTTTTCTTGTCTCACATGCGTTTATCAATCGTGCTTCACAAGGCTATACTTCAGATAAATAGTTTCAATACCATACTTTCTAAACAAGATTGCACAGCTCCAAAATGGCTGTGAGCACTATGGGACTTAACATCTGAGGTCATCTATCCCCTAGAACTAAGAACTACTTAAACCTAACTAACCTGGGGACATCACACACATCCATGTCCGAGGTAGTATTCGAACCTGCGACCGTAGTGGTCGCACGGTTCCAGACTGAAGCGCCTAGAACCGCTCGACCACACGGTCGGCTTGCACAGCTCCAATGTATTTACAAACCGGAGTAGAGGGCGCACAAAAACCTGTTGTATATTTATTCGCAGGCAAACAGATTCGGTCAAGCGACTACCTTTAAGTCAAAGACCTTCAGAAAAGATTTCCGTATATCTAAATTTATATTCTATGTTAACAGATGTTTCTTATATATGAATGCTTGGGAACATGCACAGCGCAACTACACAATCGATTCTCCCCGACTGGCAGTGAATCTACAACCTTCCAGTGCGGACCCACATTTACGTTCGTACGAATCTAAAATTAGCGAACATGGAGGACTTGGACGGGAACTACGGAAACATGGCGCTAGATGGGAGTGAGTGTCGGCTAGGGAGCATGTCGAAATAGTCCACGCATTTGTCATAGACACTGGTCCGTGTGGCGCAGTGGTTAACGCAATTGTCTAGTAAGGAGTCCCAGTCTGGCACACATTTTCACTTGTCGCATGAAGTCCCGATGCAGCGGTGTCATTAGTTCCTTTCCTTTCTTTTCTCCCTCTCCACCATCGGTTTGCATAAAATGTTTCTATTTCAGACTCCAGTCTGAAAGTTTCACCCTCTACTTCAGCCACTGACAGTTATTTTGCTGTCCGAATAACAAAACTCATCTGCTACTTTAAGTGTCTCATTTGCTAAACTAATTCCGTCGGCATCGATTTAAATCAGTTACACTATATTACCCTTGTTGTACTTTTGTTGATTTCATCTCACAACGTATCTCCAAAAAAGTCGTTCTGTTCCACATGTCTTCGAAGTCCTTCGCAGTTTGCCGTTTGAATCTCAAACCCAACCAAATAGTGCACGCATTCAGACCAATGGGACTGCAACATTATACTGACAGAGGGGCTCGTACTGACTCGATTTTAATGACTGAAATAATATCACACAGCGTCCCTTCCGTTCTTGGTGCTTCACGTTTTTTGGATCTCGGTACGGCAGAATTAGCGGAAGAGCTAACTCCTTCAACAAATTCCGCCTTGCGTCTGACTTTGAGCAAGCGACAGTGTGGTCGCGTCTATTCATCCAAAGTACACGGCTGCAGATTTCATGTTCGAGGAACAAACAATCCCTGGCCCTACTAACACCTCCCCCCCCCCCCCCCCGTGGAAAAAAGTGAACAAAATCCTGATTAAAAGCAGGCATTTGGGGGACCTGGTTTCGGAGTTTTTTGGTAAATTACCACCAAAGAAACGTACGCGTAGTAGAACCTTCAATATCAGCTTCTCAGTTCTACCAGCAAACCAGGAAATCTCATATCAAAGCTACATCAACAAAAGATGCTGACACTACCTTCCAGGAAATATGCTTCACAGACGACAATCCTACTGATTATGGTAACTACCGTATCTCCAAAATCAAAGCAGATAAGCGAATCGGGAGAGATGCCACTCCAGTGTTGAGTACTGGGTATGGCTTTTGTTGTAAACAATAATGTAGTCGATTCAACCGAAGTAGTTACTCCCATAAATAACAGGATCATGACAATGCGTGTGAAGGTGTGAAGTGTTCGGATAAGATGTACACATTGATTGATACACATGCTCCCGTAAGCATTGATAACTGAGTAGAACCTGAAAAGATTGAACAAATTTGGACTAAACTGGAGGAGATCGTGTCAAAAATTCCAGGCAAAGATATAAAATTTCTATTAGGCGATTTCTGCACACAAACTGGGCGAGAAAAAAACACCAAGAAAATCGTTGGCAATTACCCCGAACATAAATTCACCAGCAAGGGTTGGGCTATACTAACTTCGTTGTGTCAACTACCAAGTTTGGAAATGGAAAACATCTCCGAAGGTAAAAGACTTGGAGGTCACTCATAAAATTGCTTGGTAAATATCAAGTCGATCTTCTTAGCCATCACATACCATTCACAGAAAGAAGTACGCTATGTACAACTCCACAGAGGTGTCAATGCCGACTCGGATCACTGTCTTGTGCGCAGAAAAGTTTTGTTCGTTCCAAGATGAACATACCACTCGAGCAAGGTGTCTCAGAATGTGGGAATAGAATATGTGTTTCGTGAGAAGATATTAATAAAATGTTGTTTTCTTTTTCGATACTTTGGCGATACTAATTATTTTATTAACTTAATTATGGTTTACATGCTTTCGTTATATTTTAAAACTGAAGTAATCATTTCAATAACATTTTTTTTTCATTTTTTAAAAAATTATTAACCTTCGAAGTAAACAAGATCTTCCATCAAAGGACCAGCATTCCCAGAGTGTTCCGCCTGAGGAAAAGCTTGGAAGCCCCTGCGCTAGAGAACACACAGTGAGAAACTTGACACAAAATGGGCCCAAGGAACTAATACAGAAGAGAAACGAAAAGCCGGCCGCGGTGGTCTAGCGGTTCAGGCGCTCTGTCCGGAACCGAGCGACTACTACGGTCGCGGGTTCGAATCCTGCCTCGGGCATGGATGTGTGTGATGTCCTTAGGTTAGTTACGTTTAAGTAGTTCTAAGTTATAGGGGACTGATGACCACAGATGTTAAGTCCCATAGTGCTCAGAGACATTTGAACCATTTGAACCATTTTTGAAACGAAAGAAAGAAAAGGCGGTCACTTGGGAACAGTTACAAACCAAGATCACACAGTAAACCAAAAACCTAATCCCGCGGTAGCAGAACACGAAACAATCTTGGTAGGATTCAGCAATAGAGGACAGCCTTCCCGAAATATAAAATCAGGAATTCACCAGAGACTAAACAGCACTTTTTCGAGATCGGAAAGCAGGTAACAAAATTGATAACACAAGCGAAAAACAGAGACAAGAAGGAAAAACTGGTTTCTGTTGCAAATAAGTGAGGCATAAGATTTTCTCACCTTGTTTACTTCAAAGAAGACAAGCAGAGCTTCAATGTAAGATCGAAGAATACCAAGCAGGCTTCCGACAATGGCATTCTTGCGCAGAATAGATCATCAAACTAAAAATAATACAAAACCCTAAGATAACCCGAAGTAGACCAGTCACCCCCACTTTCGTCAACTTCAGAAAGGTATATCAGTCAGGTGATGGACAGTTTATTTTTTAAACCCAAGAGACGAAAGGACTAGACCCAAAAACTCTATGCCTCATCAAGTAAACTCTGACGGACGTAAAGTGCACAGCAAAACTTATGAAGGAAATATTAGAACCCTTTGCAGTTACAACCGGTGTTCGTCAAGCGGACGGGCGGGCGCCATTGCCCTTCAATCTCATTCTTTGATTAATGTGTTAGGGAATGAGAAAAAAATAAAAAAAATAAAACCTCTAGAAGCCTACTCAACTTGAACGAACGAACGAACGAAAGATGTCGTTGAGGTCTCTTGCCTAGATTTAGCAGTCTCTTTAGTGAGTAATGGACAGTGAAATCACAGAAATCAAACAAATGCAAGTTCTTAAGCAATACGGTAAAAAGTCTGGCACCGAAATCTCTTTTGAGTAAAATTGTTTGATTTACACTAAATTTAACATTCAGAAATTAAACGAGAATGATTCTAAATTCAAAAGGGTCAGGCACTTCAAGTATATCGGTGAGATGATAGAGCCAACGAGGTTAGAAATGGAAGCACAGAATGTTCGATCACAGAAACTTAAGACAGCGTACGGGAGAACGTATGGCATCTACAACAAAAAGATCATTTCTATCCACAAATGTCAGAAACTGCAACGCGCCTAAGTGAAACATTACTTCTCAATAGAAGAAAGAGATCTGGGAAAGATCCTGCAGGAAGAACGAAAGATTATAAGGAAAATTGTTCGCTCAGAAAAAACGGTTGGATACAGACGGAAATCCTATAAAACAACAGAGAAATTTATTAGACTTGCTACAACACATTAGAAGACGAAGATTAAAATTTTATCGCCGTGTCAATAGACTCCCAACAAATAGGTTTACGCACAAGCCTCTGACGTATACAGGAAAATCAAATAATGTATCCCTGTTCCAGTAAGATAATAAATGAGAAATCCAAAACAGAAGTAGAGGAAGTAGTAAACAGGAATCTGTTCAGCCAGAAGATAAAATGTTGGGTATTGCAGCTATCGAGATAAAAGAATATATGTATTTATAACGAGGCCCTGGTCACTGTTCATATACAAATTCTGTCGAGTTGCTAATCATATTTGTATGGCTTTTCACCTCCAATAATGGTGTCCAGGACCACATTAGGCGTTAGCATGTTTTTACTGAGAACTATGATATTTTTATCCAAGAATAGCGGGCCTGTATAAGATATATTCCATAATATAGCTCTTTTATAGGCGTAACATAAATTTATGGAGTAAAAATGTAACACGTTGCTCTTTCGGTCGCGTCAGGGGCGTACCGCCAGGGACTATATTCCATTCTCCATGAGAACTAGCACTGTTAAGGCAAACGGTAACTGACATTTCCTCCACTTTGGACGGACATTGTCGAGTGAAGTAAACTTGCTAACTGCGCACATTTCAAGCGAAAGCTAAAAGTGGACGAAAATCCTCACATACAATGTATTTTGCTGTATAAGTAAACTAAGGGTGTACTTATCCATTTAGTGTAATTTACTAGGCGCGGAAGTATGAAACAGCCGGCGGCGTGGCCGTTCTAGGCGCTACAGTCTGGAACCGAGCGACCGATACGGTCGCAGGTTCGAATCCTGCCTCGGGCATAGATGTGTGTGATGTCCTTAGGTTAGTTAGGTTTAATTAGTTCTAAGTTCTAGGCGACTGATGACCTGAGAAGTTAAGTCGCATAGTGCTCAGAGCCATTTGAACCATTTGAAGGATGAAACTGAAATTTCCCTGTAGATGGTGCTAGCCGTCAGTCTAGGAGCCGTGAGACCGCGTCTGCTGCGCCATGTGGTTCCTGAAACGTCTGACGACGAATGTCAACACACAGTAACTCATGTTCTATACATCGGTACCTGTTTCAAACCTTTAATCATGTCGAGTTTCCCCGAACTGCGATTTGCAGACAGCATTGGTTTTCTGTTATCATTTGAAGAAAACTGCTGGAGAATGGCATCGAATGCTTGTCGAAGTTTTCGGCGAGAATGTTCTTGGGAAAACACAGTGTTTCGAGTGGTTCAAAACATTCAGAAATGATGATTTTGGGTTGAGAAACGACGAGCGCGGGAAAACACCGAAAAACTTCGAAGACAACGAAATGCAGGCCTGAACTGATGAAGATGATACTCAAACTCAACAGGAACTCGCGGAACAATTGAATGTGATGCAGGAAGTCGTTTCTCTTCGGTTGGATGCTATGGGAAAGGCGCAGAGGTGTCGGAAAATTGATTCCGCATGAAATGAATAAAAGACAGCAAGCAAATCAAAAGATCACTTGTGAAATGCTGTTTCCCATATACAAAAGAAACTCGTTTGCCCATCGAATAGTAACAGGTGATGAAAAATGGATATACGGGGTGATTATAATTAAACTTTCAAACCGCAGTAGAAATAACACCACTTGTCAGAATGACGTCAAATTGCTACGGAATATTATGGGAGAAGGTGGAAAACGTATAGCAGAAGAAAAATAAATACACTCCTGGAAATTGAAATAAGAACACCGTGAATTCATTGTCCCAGGAAGGGGAAACTTTATTGACACATTCCTGGGGTCAGATACATCACATGATCACACTGACAGAACCACAGGCACATAGACACAGGCAACAGAGCATGCACAATGTCGGCACTAGTACAGTGTATATCCACCTTTCGCAGCAATGCAGGCTGCTATTCTCCCATGGAGACGATCGTAGAGATGCTGGATGTAGTCCTGTGGAACGGCTTGCCATGCCATTTCCACCTGGCGCCTCAGTTGGACCAGCGTTCGTGCTGGACGTGCAGACCGCGTGAGACGACGCTTCATCCAGTCCCAAACATGCTCAATGGGGGACAGATCCGGAGATCTTGCTGGCCAGGGTAGTTGACTTACACCTTCTAGAGCACGTTGGGTGGCACGGGATACATGCGGACGTGCATTGTCCTGTTGGAACAGCAAGTTCCCTTGCCGGTCTAGGAATGGTAGAACGATGGGTTCGATGACGGTTTGGATGTACCGTGCGCTATTCAGTGTCCCCTCGACGATCACCAGTGGTGTACGGCCAGTGTAGGAGATCGCTCCCCACACCATGGTGCCGGGTGTTGGCCCTGTGTGCCTCGGTCGTATGCAGTCCTAATTGTGGCGCTCACCTGCACGGCGCCAAACACGCATACGACCATCATTGGCACCAAGGCAGAAGCGACTCTCATCGCTGAAGACGACACGTCTCCATTCGTCCCTCCATTCACGCCTGTCGCGACACCACTGGAGGCGGGCTGCACGATGTTGGGGCGTGAGCGGAAGACGGCCTAACGGTGTGCGGGACCGTAGCCCAGCTTCATGGAGACGGTTGCGAATGGTCCTCGCCGATACCCCAGGAGCAACAGTGTCCCTAATTTGCTGGGAAGTGGCGGTGCGGTCCCCTACGGCACTGCGTAGGATCCTACGGTCTTGGCGTGCATCCGTGCGTCGCTGCGATCCGGTCCCAGGTCGACGGGCACGTGCACCTTCCGCCGACCACTGGCGACAACATCGATGTACTGTGGAGACCTCACGCCCCACGTGTTGAGCAATTCGGCGGTACGTCCACCCGGCCTCCCGCATGCCCACTATACGCCCTCGCTCAAAGTCCGTCAACTGCACATACGGTTCACGTCCACGCTGTCGCGGCATGCTACCAGTGTTAAAGACTGCGATGGAGCTCCGTATGCCACGGCAAACTGGCTGACACTGACGGCGGCGGTGCACAAATGCTGCGCAGCTAGCGCCATTCGACGGCCAACACCGCGGTTCCTGGTGTGTCCGCTGTGCCGTGCGTGTGATCATTGCTTGTACAGCCCTCTCGCAGTGTCCGGAGCAAGTATGGTGGGTCTGACACACCGGTGTCAATGTGTTCTTTTTTCCATTTCCAGGAGTGTAGTTACAAAATATAGCAAATGATGGCACTGTATACATCATAATTTAATAGTGCTCGACTACAGATGACAAATGAATCACACAACCATGCCTAAGCTGTACGTTTGACGTTAAACAAACTATACTACTCTGTGTGCATAGGTGTGCAAGTGTGATACTGTTAGTTACGTAAGCCCGTCCATCCCGGCAAGATCATATCACATCGGACGGTAAAAATCGGTTTTTACTTGTTCTGAGGCCAAAAACCGCATTAAAACACCCATCAATCACAATCAAAGCGGATTATTATTTTCCGTTTGACTGGCGCAAACGATGTTCAATATGCTGTCCACCGTTTTCTGCAGCAAGGTGAAATCGAGAAACACCATGTTCCACAACTGATGGAAGTGTGTCCAGGATCACGTTCAGAATGCGTCGCACAATGCGTGTCTTCAGTGCAGCTAAGTTTGCAATGGGAACACTAAACACAACGTCTTTCAGATAGCCCCACAGCCAGAAGTACACGGATTAAGATCAGGTGATCGGGACGGCCAGGCTGTAGGGACATGGCGGATGATAATAGTCGCGCTTCAGTAGCAGCTTAACTGGATTTGAAATGTGCGGAAGCGCGTCATCGTGCATAAAAATGATCCCATCTACACATCCACGCTGTTTGAGAACTGGAATGACGTGCTTGGGCAAAAGGCACTCATAGAGCTTACCAGTGACGGAACAGGTAACAGGACTTGAAGCATCTATTTCTTCGAAAAAATGTGGCCCTATGATAAATGGCGCCGTAGTCCCGCATCACGCAGTGCTCTTTTCAGGATGAAGTGGTAGTGGTTGACTTGCGCGTGGATTTTCCGTTGCCCATATTCGACAGTTCTGCGTATTGACATATCCTACCGATGGAAATGGGCTTGGTCTCTCCACAAAATCTTCCACAGTCAGTCATTGTCCACGTCCATGAGAGGACGAAATTCTAAAGCAGAGTTCTCTCTTGGTGGCAGGTCAATAGGAAGCAACTCGTGCACATGGGGGATTTTGAATGATAGCAAAGAAGGATGTTTCGTAGGATATTACGCACCATGCTCACGGGTATGTCCAATGTTTGGCCATTTCTCCGTACACTACACGTTTGCACACCATCACTTGTCTCCTCCTGCATTGCTGTGGCCAATGCTTCCACTGACGTCGAATCAATTTGCTTCCTCCCTCTGCCCGATTGAACACCAAAAGACCCGTCTTTTCGAATTTCTGAATCATTTTCTCCAGACCCACGGCAGTCATTGAACCAACGCTTTTTTTCAAATCATTCAGTGTCCGGAACTTCTGCAGAGCGACGTGGGTACAGTGATCATTCTTGTAATACAGTTTTACAAGCAGAGGCGATCCTACATTGACACACTCATGGCGAACGTCGCAGACACGAAAGGAGGAAGAGCCGTGTACGCGGCGTGCTTATATCAATTTCAGTGAGTCGTGCGTATGACAGGTGTTTTCATTTACGTATTCTGACACATACATTGCCATCTATTGATCAATTTCATACTTTTTTTCTTCTGCCATACTTTTTACCCCTTCTCCGATAACATTACGTTACAATTTGACGTCATTCTGACCAGTGGTGTTATTTCTACAGCGTTTGAAAAGTTTAGCTATAGTTATAATCAACCTGTGTTTTAAGAATCGTAAGCGCCGTAAATCATGGGTGAATCCATCGACATCCACTATAAGACCAAATCGCTTTGGAAATAAGACAGTGCTCTGTGTTCGGTGTGATGAGAAGTGTGTCACCTATTATGAGCTGCTAAAACCTGGGGAATCCGTTGACACTAACCGCTGCCAACAGCAAATCGATTTAAATCGAGCATTACGTGAAAAAGACCGTATTATGGAATAAAGCAACACAGTCATATTGTTCCATGATGTGTGTCTATCACACACAGCAAAACGGGTCAGGGAAACGATCGAGGCGTTCAGTTGGGAAATACTAGAGTATGCGGCTTATTCTCCACGCTTGGCTCCGTCCGATTATCATCTGTTTGTATCACTGGGACACGCTCTCTCTGAACAACGCTTCAGTTCGTATGAAAATGTACGAAAATAGATCGCTGACTGGTTCGCTTCGAAAGAAGAACTTTATTTTTGGCGTGGCATTCATAGCCAGGCGGAGAGGTGAGAGAAATGTGTAAATAGCAATGGAGACGATTTTGAATAAAATATTGTTTGTCAGTGTCAAACAACTGACGTGTAATTATTGAAGCCAAATTCCGGTTTCATACTTCTACACCGGGTAGAATCGAAATAAAAGTCTCTTTCAGAAACTGCCATTGTTTCAAATGAAAACGGTCGTAGAAAAGATGCAACGATACCAATCTATAGCGCGAAAGCTACAGGTAACGAAGAATTATATGAAGCAAAAGCCTTCAGTCTACCAGCGAAAGTAACAATGACTCGAATTAGTTAGCATCAGCCCGTGATGGAGAACCAGACTACATTAGGTCGAGCTACCACGTAATTCCAGCTTTTCCTGAATGTGACATCCATTTCCACAGAGAGTCCTTGATGTGACGTGTTTTTCGACGACGCATTCCGTTGACGCCTGGTGAGAAGAGTATCGTTTATATTACGTAGGAGATTGCTTTCTGGGATGCAGCGTGATCCTGATGTGCAGTTATTAATGAGAAGCTGTCTTCGTAATAGGGAGAATACCTCATCGTCCGCTAAAGTGCCTTCTTTGATAGCGCGCACGCACCATCTCGCATCTCAAATAGCGTCGTACCCTCGCGCGAGAAGAGCTGTGTCGTTGGAGAGCTTCTGCCCAGGCAGGATCCAGCAGGAGCGATTTCCCGCAGTTTCCAACCTACTAACAGACGGTATCAAACTTGAAAGGCCCTGTCCTACCTCCCAGCCATCAACTAGGAGAAGGTTGCAAGAATCACATGTTGGTTATTCCAGGATTTTGAGTCATTAACACGCCTGAGATCAACAATAAACATCCTTGTTATCTCGAACTCCTTACCTCGCCCTTATTAGAAATGGGCTAAGTATATGTGCCGTTATAATAGGAAAGAAAAAATGTACGATAATATATTGATGCTGGGAGGTAAATCATCTTGGTGAGAGAGATCATTCTAGCAACTTAGGAGTGTCAATTCACAAAATGTGAATCAAAGTTATGTGTTGCCTATAAAGTACAATCAGAATTTTTATTATTACCCAGAGCGATCAACACGGCAACAAAATAGAAACTGTGAATAAACCGCTGCGCGGAAGTAATAAGAATAGAAAGAAGAAATTAAATGAAGAAAAATTGAAATGATGACTATGCCGTAGCATCGAACAGTCTCGCAATGGATGGCGAACATTTTTAAACCTCACGGAATGAAGTAAATTAGAGTTTAAATTCCCGTCGCAAGCGTGATCATTAGAAACGGAGAACACGCTCGGATTACGAAAGGATACAGAAAGAAATCGGTGTTGTTCTGTTCAAAGGAACCACGCCTATAGCAATTTAGGGAAGTCACAGAAAACTTAAACCTGGAAGGCCACATGAGAATTTGAACCGCCATCCTCCAGAATGTGAGTCCAATGTGCTGACCACGGGGCCACCTCGCTCGGTAAACTCCACGGTCTCAAAATAGCGTTCCAAACAATAACCTACTGTGGTGCAGCTTGAAGTACGATGTAAAAAGAAAACAAGTTCGAAAGATGGCACTGCGGGTCTTGTGATGCAAAGTATACTGGACAGACGGGAATAATATTTGTATCAGGTAAAAGGAACATGAAAGGCAAAGTACCTACGACAAATCAGTTGTTACGACCGGCGTGCACGAAACAGGCCATCCCATTAAGAGAACAGAAAACGATTTAGGAATCATGCACATAGAAAATAAATGACGATATCTGGACTTGCTAGAATAGCTGGAGATTGCCATCCATGAAAAGAAACGTGATAATATTCTTAACGCGCAAGTGAAAGACGAAACGAGATTTCTCACCGGTTTTTTGTCCACCGCCGGTAGCTGAGTTGTCAGTGCGACAGGATGTCAATCCTAAGAGCCCGGGTTCGATTCCCAGCTGGATCGGAGATTTTCTCCGCTCAGATACTGAGTGTTGTGTTGTCCTAATCATCATCATTTCACCCCCATCGACGCGAAAGTCGCCGAAGTGGCGTCAAATAGAAAGACTTGCACCCGGCTAACGGTCTACCCGGCGGGAGGCCCTAGTCACACGACATTTACATTTTACCGGCTTTTTGGTATTATTTTAAGGCAGGTACATGCTTATAAATTTCACAAATAGCTACAGGCGAAAGAAACTAGCATCTTTGGAAATGTGTAAGTTTTCCTTCCCTTGTTATGAATCCTCATCTCACAAAAATTTATTATAATTCAAATGGCGAGAATGAGAAGGGTACTGAAATGAAATGTTGCTCTTTTCAGACTTCTAGAATCCAACGCGTGCTTTCCCAGAATTATCATACAGATCATATTCCAAGAAAAGAAACACGGCACAAAACACACGGTGGCCTGATGTCGATGGCTGCAGAAGTTATTAAAGAGGAAAGGAGCGGGGGGGGGGGGGGGCGGGGGGAGGAGGTCAAGCCAAAACGATGCCTTTCTCAGGATAATAGCAACAACGCTTTCTGACTACAAGTGAAGTACTGACCGAGATTATGAACCGCTGCTGAACGTCAGTTAGACATAGGTTGGTCGAGACGCCTGAGTGTAGGTCAGATGGACTCGCTGCAGTGAATACTGAGTCCTCACAGACAAACTGCTAACAGGGCCAATACGCTCACCATTGAAATGCCCAACGGGCGACGTGGAGACTGGCTGCATGTGCGAAGCTGCAAAAGTTGCAACCGGCCCACCCTAGCGTCGAGATGTGCAGAGAAGCATTGCTGATGCCCCGAGAGAACCAAGACTGTCCTCTATGGCGGCTCTCTGCCAATTTGCCAAACGTGCAACGTACCTGAGCGGAACTGCGCGGACTATCCTCTACGGTGGACACCCACCGAATACCTCGAAAAGCTCTCCTCTCCTCCCTCCTCGACACCAAACCCTCGTGGAGTCGCCAAAAGTTGTCCCCTCCAGTGGTCAAGCTGAGAGCAGAGCACGTCGGCTAAATCTCTAGCATTTCTTCCTCTTGTTGGCAAGATTTTATACAAGATAGCCATAATCCTACGGGGATTCCAGGTTGAAGTGGTTTTCCGCCCATTATCTAAGATTGCAGACCTTCTGGTAACAGTGTAAGGTGATTTTTTATAGCTGAAGGCAGGAATGTATGAAATATCTTGCCAGCATACTGTGGCTTACAAGACCACACGAATCTGTGGAAAACGGCTGCACCGAACATCAACGCTGTACTCGCCTTTTTCAGTCAACAATCGAGCGAGTTTGCGCAGTGGTTAGCACATTGGACTCGCATTCGGGAGGACGACGGTTAAAACCCGCGTACGGACATCCTGATTTAGGATTTCCATGATTTCCCTAAATCGCTTCAGGCAATTTCCGGGATGGTTCCTTTGAAAGGGCACGGCCGACGTCCTTCCCTATCCTTCTCTAATCCCAAATCAACCAACCAGTCAACCACGTCAACTGCTGTTGAACACTGTTTCTCTACTGTACATTCAATGGAGTAGGAAGATGCAATAACTGTGGCCACAGCAAGAGTATTTTGTGACTCCAGTGTTAAATATAATACAGAACCCTCCTTTCACATCGTGAATGGTTCAAGATATTAAAACGAGGTTTCCGGCACATGATAGTATGCCCAAGGACATGAAAATTCGTAATATGTTTAATCCTCACAACTCTCGCATCAAGGAAAACTTGGCAGCAAGTAGATTTTTTTAATGGAGGCGTATACTTTTTAAAGTCGTTCCAAACTCCTAAAAAGACAAATACAATGGCCTTCTGCATGGCGGAAAGTCTGAAGAATTGTGACGCGGGTGCCAATTGGATAACTGGTGGATCCACATCATTTCCACGTTTTTTTTCAAACGAAAACGACAGAGTACGCTGATAGCCATGGCGAGCGATTACCCTGAGGACATATTGAGTTCCGGATGGCGCTAGCCGCCAGGTAGTGTGTTCAGTCTGTCACCGCATGTGCGAAATACACACAGCACGCTCTTTAATTGAGGAGTTTTGGTGTCTTCTTCAGATACGATGGTCCACCTGAAGATGACTGGCAGGTGGCCAGTGGAAATATAATGAAGCGCCAAGGAAACTGGTGTAGGCATGCGTAATAAAATTCAGGGATATGTAAACAAGTAGAATACAAATGGTTCAAATGGCTCTGAGCACTATGGGACTCAACTGCAGTGGTCATCAGTCCCCTAGAACTTAGAACTACTTAAACCTAACTAACCTAAGGACATCACACACAGCCATGCTCGAGGCAGGATTTGAACCTGCGACAGTAGCAGCAGCGCGGCTCCGGACTGGAGCGCCTAGAACCGCACGGCCACCGCGGCCGGCAGTAGAATACAGCGCTGGGGTCGGCAACGCCTATATAAGACAACAAGTGTCTGGCGCAGTTGCTAGATCGATTAGTGATGTTACAATCGCGGGTTATCAAGATTTAAGTGAGTTCGAACGTGGTGTTATAGTCGGCATCCGAGCGATGGGACACATCATCTCCGAGGTAGCGATAAAGTGAGGATTTTCCCGCACGACCATTTCACGAGTGTAGTGTGAATATCAGGAATCCGGCGAAATATCAAATCTCCGACATCGCTGCAGCTGGAAGAAGATCCTGTAAGAACGGGACCAACGACGACTGAAGAGACGCTTTCATCGTGACAGAAGTGCAGCCCTTCTGCAAATTGCTGCAGATTTCAATGCTGGACCGTCAACAAGTATCAGCGTGCGAAAGATTCAACGAAACGTCATCGATATTGGCTTTCGGAGACGAAGGCCCACTCGTGTACCTTTGATGATTGCACGACACAAAGCTTTACCCCTCGCCTGGGCCCGTCAACACCGATATTCTGCTGGTAATTACTGGCAATATGTTGCCTGGTCGAAAGAGACTCGTTTCAAATTGTATCAAGCGGATGGACGTGTACGGACATGGAAACAATCACATGAATTCATGGACCCTACATGTCAGCAGGGGATTGTTGAAGCTGTTGGAGGCTCTCTAATGATGCAGGCGTGTGCAGTTGGAGTGATATGGGATCCCTGATACGTCTAGATACGACTCTGACGGGTGACACGTACGTAATCATCCTGTCCGATCACCTGCATCCACTCATGTCCATTGTGCCCTCTGACGGACTTGAGCAAGTCCAGTAGGACATGCGACACCCCACACGTCGATAATTCTCTCTTCCTAGTTTAAACACTTCCGCTGGCCACCAAACTCCCCAGACGTGAACATTATGTAGCATATCTGGGTTGCCTTGCTACGTGCTGTTTGGAAGAGATCTCCAGCTCCTCGTACTCATACGGATTTATGGACAGCCCTGAAGGATTCACTGTGTCAGTTCCCTCCAGCACTACTTCAGATATTAGCTGAGTCCATGCCACGTCGTGTTGCGGCACTTCTGCGTAATTGCAGGTGTACCAGTTTCTTTGGCTCTTCAGTGTATCATGGAGTGTAGCAAATGACAACCGGCTGCAATCCCGAAACTTTTCTGAACATGTAACCATTTGTGCGGTTCTTCTTTGTATACATTTGTCCTGTTTGGTATCGATCTTACATACATCCGCAGTATTCTAAACATATTGTAAGCGTCTTCCTTCGAAGATTGAATTTCCCGAAGTGTTGCACCTGCTTTACCTACGACTGAGCCCATGCAATCATTCTATCAACTCACATCCCTACAAGTTGTTATACTCAGGCGTTATGAACTGACCTATTTCGCTTGTGTCTCATGAATACTTTAGACGTAGAGTACTACTTTTCTGTGTGTTCTGAATTGCAAAATATTAGATTAACATTAAAACAAGTTTCCATCCCCTACAATATGTTGAAATAATACAGGGTGAGTCGAAAGACGTAGCACCTGTTTTATTTTGTGAACGGTTGGAGGTATCGAAACTAGATTTACGGCAAATGATAGCACACTCAGGGGTACGCAGTTTTGTTGCATGTTTAATCCTTTCAGCTCTGGTATCGACCGAGATATTGATGGATGGATGTTTTTTTGAAAAAGGAACAATTTAGGTTTTTTAAAGGCATTTTAAGCTCTTGAAATACGACTACAGCGATTTACCGTTTGTTAATGTTGACCTTGAAACTTTTCGCAAAAGTGCCCGAGAAATGTGGTAAGCCCGGCGTTGTTGTTATAAGCAACAACAGGATAGGGTTACGCTGAAAATATTAAATGTATTTCTTCTTTCCCCTGCTTTATGCGGCTTTGATATTTCGTCAGCTATACGCTGACTTGTAGCACACAAGAACGGGGCTAGGAAAGCTATTTCAAATGTGTGTACATACACGTGCTTAAGGAAACAGCATTTGTGAAAAGAGCGCTTGATACATAGAGAGAGCTGGTATGAGAGACCCATGTGGCGGTTTTTGCACCTCAGCAACTGATTTGGCCCGTCTTGTTTTTCAGTGCTAGCGTATGTTTCTGGATATTTTTGTGAAATATTTCGACTACAGTATCAGAAATCATTATACCACTATATTCGGGTTTGCAGGAGCTTCGTAATGCCTTTAAAGTACATTACTGGCCATTAAAATTGCTACACCACGAAGATGAGGTGCTACAGACGCGAAATTTAACCGACAGGAAGAAGATGCTGTGATAGGAAAATGATCAGCTTTTCAGAGCATTCACACAAGGTTGGCAACGGTGGCGACACCTACAACGTGCTGACGTCAGGAAAGTTTCCAACCGATTTCTCAGACACAAACAGCAGTTGACCGGCATTGCCAGGTGAAACGTTGTTGTGATGCCTCGTGTTAAGGAGGAGAAATGCGTACCATCACGTTTCCGACTTTCATAAGGCAGAGGCAGGCTGGACAGTGAAGGGAGGGACGTGTTTATAGCGATAAGAAGTGCAATAGTATCGAAGGAAATTGACGGAGATCCGAAATGTGAAATGATTTGGGTGAAGGTCACGGTTAAAGCAGGCTCAGACATGGTAATTGGATGTCTCTATACGCCCCCTGGCTCAGCAGCTGTTGTGGCTGAGCACCTGAAGGATAATTTGGAAAATACTTCGAGTAGATTTCCCCACCATGTTATAGTTCTGAGTGGAGATTTTAATTTGCCGAATACAGACTGGGAGACTCAGACGTTCATAACGGGTGGCAGGGACAAAGAATCCAGGGAAATTTTTTTAAGTGCTTTATCTGAAAACTATCTAGAGCAGTTAAACAGAGAACCGACTCGTGGCGATAACATATTAGACCTTCTGGTGACAAACAGGCACGAACTATTTGAAACAGTTAACGCAGGACAGAGAATCAGCGATCATAAAGCGGTTACGGCATCGATGATTTCAGCCGTAAATAGAAATATTAAAAAGGGTAGGAAGATTTTTCTGTTTAGCAAAAGTGACAAAAAGCAGATTTCAGAGTACCTGATGGCTCAACACAAAAGTTTTGTCTCAAGTACAGATAGTGTTGAGGATCAGTGGACAAAGTTCAAAACCATCGTACATTATGCGTTAGATGAGTATGTGCCAAGCAAGGTCGTAAGAGAAACTGTGGTACAACAACCGAGTTAGAAAACTGCTGCGGAAGCAAAGGGAACTTCACAGCAAACATAAACATAGCCAAAGCCTTGCAGACAAACAAAAATTACGCGAAGCGAAACGTAGTGTGAGGAGGGCTATGCGAGAGGCGTTCAATGAATTCGAAAGTAAAGTTCTATGTACTGACTTGGCAGAAAATCCTAAGAAATTTTGGTCTTATGTCAAAGCAGTAGGTGGATCAAAACAGAATGTCCAGACACGCTGTGACCAAAATGGTACTGAAACAGGGGATGACAGACTAAAGGCCGAAATACTAAATGTCTTTTTCCAAAGCTGTTTCACAGAGGAAGACTGCACTGTAGTTCCTTCTCTAGATTGTCGCACGGATGACAAAATGGTAGATATCGAAATAGACGACAGAGGGATAGAGAAACAATTAAAATCGCTCAAAAGAGGAAAGGCCTCTGGACCTGATGGGATACCAGTTCGATTTTACACAGAGTACGCGAAGGAACTTGCCCCCCTTCTTGCAGCGGTGTACCGTAGGTCTCTAGAAGAGCGTAGCGTTCCAAAGGATTGGAAAAGGGCACAGGTCACCCCCGTTTTCAAGAAGGGACGTCGAACAGATGAGCAGAACTATAGACCTATATCTCTAACGTCGATCAGTTGTAGAATTTTGGAACACGTATTGTGTTCGAGTATAATGACTTTTCTGGAGACTAGAAATCTACCCTGTAGGAATCAGCATGTGTTTCGAAAAAGACGGTCATGTGAAACCCAGCTCGCGCTATTCGTCCACGAGACTCAGAGGGCCATAGACACGGGTTCACAGGTAGACGCCGTGTTTCTTGACTTCCGCAAGGCGTTCGATACAGTTCCCCACAGTCGTTTAATGAACGAAGTAAGAGCATATGGACTATCAGACCAATTGTGTGATTGGATTGAGGAGTTCCTAGATATCAGAACGCAGCATGTCATTCTCAATGGAGAGAGGTCTTCCGAAGTAAGAGTGATTTCAGGTGTGCCGCAGGGGAGTGTCGTAGGACCGTTGCTATTCACAATATACATAAATGACCTGGTGGATGACATCGGAAGTTCACTGAGGCTTTTTGCAGATGATGCTGTGGTGTATCGAGAGGTTGTAACAATGGAAAATTGTACTGAAATGCAGGAGGGTCTGCAGCGAATTGACGCATGGTGCAGGGAATGGCAATTGAATCTCAATGTAGACAAGTGTAATGTGCTGCGAATACATAGAAAGATAGATCCTTTATCATTTAGCTACAATATAGCAGGTCAACAACTGGAAGTAGTTAATTTCATAAATTATCTGGGAGTAGGCATTAGGAGTGATTTAAAATGGAATGATCATATAAAGTTGGTCGTCGGTAAAGCAGATGCCAGACTGAGATTCATTGGAAGAATCCTAAGGAAATGCAATCCGAAAACAAAGGAACTAGGCTACAGTACGCTTGTTCGCCCACTGCTTGAATACTGCTCAGCAGTGTGGGATCCGTACCAGATAGGGTTGATAGAAGAGATAGAGAAGATCCAACGGAGAGCAGCGCGCTGCTTACAGGATCATTTAGTAATCGCGAAAGCGTTACGGAGATGATAGATAAAATCCAGTGGAAGACTCTACAGGAGAGACGCTCAGTAGCTCGGTACGGGCTTTTATTGAAGTTTCGAGAACATACCTTCACTGAAGAGTCAGCAGTATATTGCTCCCTCCTATGTATATCTCGCGAAGAGACCATGAGGATAAAATCAGAGAGATTAGAGCCCACACGGAGGCATACCGACAATCCTTCTTTCCACGAACAATATGAGACTGGAATAAAAGGGAGAACCGATAGAGGTACTCAAGGTACCCTCCGCCACACATCGTCAGGTGGCTTGCGGAGTATGGATGTAGATGTAGATGTAGAACGTCGGATTGTAGCCTATCGCGATTGCGGTTTATCGTATCGCGACATTACTGCTCGCGTTGGTCGAGATCCAATGACTGTTAGCAGAATATGGA
Source organism: Schistocerca piceifrons (assembly GCF_021461385.2). Lineage (NCBI taxonomy): Eukaryota > Metazoa > Arthropoda > Insecta > Orthoptera > Acrididae > Schistocerca > Schistocerca piceifrons. The sequence continues at coordinate 197,502,514 of NC_060138.1, read as the reverse complement.
ATCGGTGGGTTCAGGAGGGTAATACGGAACGCCGGGCTGCATTCCAACGGCCTCGTATCACTAGCAGTCGAGATGACAGGCATCTTATCCGCATGGCTGAAACGGATCGTGCAGCCACGTCGCGACCCCTGAGTCAACAGATGGGGACGTTTGCAAGACTATCTGCAACCATCTGCACTAATAGTTCGACGACGTTTGCAGCAGCATGAACTATCAGCTCGGAGACCATGGCTGCATCACAGACAGGAACGCCTGCGATGGTGTACTCAACGACGAACCTGGGTGTACGAATGGAAAAACGTCATTTTTTCGTATGAATCCAGGTTCTGTTTACAGCATCATGATGGCCGCATCCGTGTTTGGCGACACCTAATTTGGGTCCTTGTGATATTTTTTCTTTTCCCGAAATCGAAAAATGACGTCCTGTTGTTCCACAGCCCCCCTATTCACCTGATCTGAGTTCTTGCAACATTTTTTTCCCGAAGGACATCATTTTGGCTTTCTGGAGAACATTCAAAACTTCGTGACCGACATGTTAAAGGCCCTACCAGTTGAAGCCTTTCCAAGCTGCTACCATGACTGGGAAGAAAAGCTCCGGCGATGTATAGATGCCGCAGGTAACAACTCTGAAAGGAACAATATTGTTGTTTAAAAAAATAAAAACTTTAGTGGATAAAAAGTCAGTCTCATTACTTTCCTTACCTTGTACTTCATTTAACTGCACACATGTGTAGCCGCTTGCCGCCTAACGAACAGTGACCAAATTCATCACCTGTAATCTGAGTAAAAGACTTGGGGAAATCCTTTATCCACTGTATGTGTCTATTGTCTGTATGTCTCTGTATTTTTCATACAGTTGTCTGAAAGCACGGAGATCTTATGATTAACCCCATACATAACTTGTATGGTAGTAGACCTTAGTGGTGAAAGTGAAAAGTTAGATACGGTATTTGCTCTCAGATCGGCAACCACGACCAGCACCGCGTGGCCAGCCGGTACAGCCCAGAGATGGTGGATGGGATGAACATGTTGGTGACGTTGCTGCCGGGAACCGCCGTCACCTACAATGGAGAGGAAATCGGTATGGAGGACAACTACAACATGACGTGCGAGGTGGCTCAGGACCCGCAAGGGTGCGCAGATAACGTCACGCTGGGAAGTTCCAGGGACCCACAGAGGACGCCGTTCCAGTGGGACGACTCCAAGAATGCAGGTATGGGTGCTCTGCAGACTGCTTGGATCACATGCTTTGTGCCAGGGGAGAGGGTATGCCATGACAGGGCTGGCTGGAAGGCATTGTGGTGTGGCAATGGACTTCAAAGACAGAGGTTCGTATCCCCATTTGACCATCCAGACAATTTTTACGTTATTTCCCTAAATCTCATAAGACACATACCAGGTTGGCTGAATTTACACACGAAACCCTAATCCTCCTTCCCTTTTTGTACCTAGGAGACCGTGAAGGGCTGTTCGGGCGGTAATTTGCAACGAATTGTTTTCTTCGGGGAAGTCAGCACGTTTCCTTAATTTCATCTAAAGTAGATGACCATTAACGGCAACCAGGCAGGAATCTTGTAGGTTCACTCTTCATTATGAAGCAAGACGAAAAAAACTAGCACTTTCCTCTCGAACTGTCCCAAGCACCCCATACTCACGTCCACTGTTTCCACTGGCTGAGGTGGCGCAATGATAAAGGAACGGGGCTCTAACTCTAGAATTCTGGAGGAGCAAAGATGAATTATCCGTCCGGCTCTGAAGGTTACACGCGGTTGCCTAAGCCTATTAAGGTAAATGCTAAAATGGTTCACCTGAAATTGATAATGTCGATTTTATTCCCCATTGCTGTCCTGTCCAACGTAGGGCGTTGACGAGGCGCTAAACCCCAACCTGCCATCTTTCTCCATGTCCCGTGGTAAACTGTTGTCCTTATTATATTTTCAAAGATATTTGCTGTTTCGCTTTATTTAGAAACACTGGTCGTGTTATTTCACCTAAATAAGTGCTATACGTATCACCAGATAGTAGCATCGTTGATGTGCCACAAGTAGGTGCTATCTTGTTGGTACTCCGTTGACAGGTATTGCGAATAGAAGCACGGCGGTCAAGCTGTGCAACTCCTATTCGGAAGAAGTAAGTTTCAGCTCCCAGTCCCACAATTTTGATTTAAATTTGACAGAAAATGCCTGGGCAGTTCCTAGGATCCATTTACTGATCCACTATCAGTGAAGTTAGCTCGTGTTCCTTTAATATTGCAACTTTCATTGTGGGGGAAGATGGTGGGTATTTCACTCCTAAAATTTCACGACGGATAATAAAAAATATATATATTTATTCGCTTTTTAATCATGTACCCGAAGAGCTGCACCTTTTGTTTTCCTGTTAAATAGTTATCGATTTAAAAACCACACAGCTCCATCTTCAGGAGTCTTTTAATGCTCTTGCACACAAATTACTACAAAGTTGCTCTTCTCCTTAGCTTTCACATACAAATACTACTCTTCGCTTAGCATTGATACGTCAGCCTGATGTTCTCATCTTCTTCTTTTATATATCCTCACAGCTGCTAGTAATTTTGATCCCCAGCGTAGTTTACACTTGGAGGTTAATAAACATTCATTAAAAAATAAACTCTCCAGTAATTTTGTAACGTAGTATGAGGTGAAGTCTCAATACTTCACTTTTAGGATGTGATCTGATTAAATACACAGTATTAGACGTATGGTTACTGTATGTTACTCTATTCTTATTAGTAATTTATGTTCCAGTACCACGGATCAGGCTAGTAGCTACATGTACATTACATGGGCCAACGAATAAATATTTTATGATTAGTTAATATTACATTCTGTTGATTGTTTTGGAGGGTATAGGGAGAAGGAATGAATCCCAGTTTTGTTCTATCACCAACAGCTCTTTCACAGTTAAAAACTGCAAATGAGCAATACACATGTAACTTTTTCAATATGTGCGGAGGTTGTATTGCGGTACAAACATGAAAATACAACACCACTCAAATTTTCTAGGAAAGACGGTGACTGTTCAGAAAGTGAATTTCAGGCTCATCAACGAATCTAACGTTTTGCCATTTCTCAGCATGTTGATTACACGAGAAAAATAGTGTGGGTAGGTTTTGTTCTCTAATACCTCAGTAACAACCTCGTTGAATGGTAGAAAACCTTCCTCTCACACCCAGTTATTTTTGTTTCAGAGGTGTAAGTGGATATCATTTTTCGAATATCAGGTCCAACAGCTAGTCCTTACTTTCAGTTTCTAACTTCACCCTGAGATAAATGAGGCATTTCCCATCTCTGGCTATTGCTTTCATGGGCTATTTTATTACGCTGAAATTAATATGTGGTGATAATACAATATTTTGTAATCAATCAGATTCTTACGCCAAAATATTATAAACTTCACATTATTATTTATTGAGATGGTATATGAAATATATATACGAGGGTCAGAACTTTAATAGTGACAGCTATTTATTTACAGCACGTACAAAATAGATATGTGTTTCAAAGTTTTATTGACCTTCAAAGTAGTCAGCAGCATTGTGTGTAACCTGTTGCCAGCGATGTGGAAGTCGGAGGATACTCTTAGCAGTGCCAATTGAGTTGACAGTTCGAGCGGCGCTGTCTATTGCCCGACGAACTTGGAGCAGTTCTGAAGCAAATGCCGTGAAGTGTTTCCTTCAGCTTAGAAATCGAGTTGAACTCACGAAGGCTTAAGTCAGGGGAGTGCAGGAGGTGGTATTGGACTTAGAAACCCCATCACTCAAACAAATCAGCAACAGCGTGCGCTGTACGTGCTTGAGCATTGTCCTGCAAAATGATAGTCAGGTCCTGCAGAAAGTGTCATCACTTCTTTCTCTAAGCTGGTCGTAGGTTGTGTTCCAAAAATGAACAGCATAGAGACAGAAGCGACGACACTTTCTGTAGGAGCTGGCCATTATTTTGCAGGTCAATGCTCAAGCACGTACAGTGCAAGCTATTACTGATGTGTTTGACTGATGGGGCTGCTAAGTGCTGTACCACCTACTGCACTCCCCTGACTTAAGCCTTCGTGGGTTCAACTCGATTTCCAAACTGAAGGAAACACTTCACAGCATTCGCTTCAGAAGTGCTACAAATTCGTCCTCCTCGATAGCTGAGTGGGCAGCGTGACGGATTGCCGTCCTACGGGCCCCGCTTCGATTCCCGGGTGGGTTGGAGATTCTCTCCGTTCAGGGACTGGGTGTTGTGTTGTCTTCATCATCATTTCATCCCCATCCGGCGCGCAGACCTGCACTAAGGCGCCCGGACTTGCCCCGCAAGGGGGCTCCCGGCCAATGACGCCAAACGCTTTTTGCTACAAATTTGTCGGACAATAGACCACGCCGCTCGAACTTGTCAACACAACTGGCACTGCTGAGAGTATCCTACGACATCCACATTCCTGGCAACGGGCTATACACAATGCTGGTGACTACTATGAAGATCAGTAAAACTATGAAACACTTATCTATTTTGTACGCGCTGTAAAGAAATAGTTCTATGTATTAGAGTTCCAACCCTCGTAATTAAAATTGCTAAAATGCCTTTTCCAGTACTGACTTCGTTGTAAAACAAATAGTGGGTGATACGGCATTTTTTATCATATGAAAATCCAGATCACTAAAAATAAAAAAAAAAATATCCCACTTCAGTCAAAAAGCGTTCTTTCAGCGTTGACCTGTGTTAGTTGTAGCTGAATTGGTATTAATATCTAGATGCCTAAAAAAATATCGTAGCTTGGAAATCGATATCAGTTAAATCGGAAAGCAGCAAGTGCAGCTTGGATACAGAAATGCAAACGAAAAGAATAGTATCTATTTTTCACAGTGAAAGAGCTTGTTTCAGTTTTAGACTACAATACGCGTGTTGAAGTGGGAGGCTGCGGTTGCGTATGCTTGGCTCTTGTGCGCAGGCTTCAGCACGGCGGACGTGACGTGGCTGCCCGTGAACCCCAACTACCCGACACTGAACGCCGCACTCCAGGACTCGGTGGACGGCCGCAGCCACATCAAGACGTACCGCCTGCTGGCCCAGCTGCGGCTGGACGAGTCCCACCATAACAGCAACGCCACCGTCACCAGCACGGGAAGCGTCTTCCTCTTCAGCAGGGGGCAGTAGGTTCCACTTGCACACCCCTACCAACCTTGTAGAGTTCCATTTTCATGTCTAATCCGCATTAAAGTACCCGGAGGCTATAATCAGTGTACAGATACTCACAGAGATCGGAGGTGGGCTGTAATTGTCGTACAGAAGCGAAACTTTGTAGATGTTCCAATGCGTTACTTTCGGAACCGACATACACTGGAAAAACATAGTTCCAATATTGGCAACACGGTGCAAATCTGTCGCTGTGAATGGAGGAAATTTGTATAAAAATGTTTTCACCTGCAATATATGGGGAAGGGGTGTGGGCAAAAAAGGCAAAATAAGCGAGAATGACAATGTTGATTTTATTGTTTACTCCGCTTACACAACTTGTTCAATATGAGCACAGGAGACGTCGAAGAGACGCTGTTCATTGTCAGATTTGCACTTGGTGGCCGAAATTGGAAATGTTTTTTTTTTTTCCAGAGTGCATCCGTTCCACATCAACGCTTTAGTATATTACCAAGTTTCGCTGCCGTACGATAATTACAGTCTACGTTGGACCTCTGTGTCTTTTTTCCAGAATAAATCAGTTAAACATTAACGCATTAGCATATCTACCAAGTTTCGCTGCCATACGATAATTACAGTCCACACTGGACGCCTGTGAGTAGTTGCAGTTTAATTATGACCACCTGGTAGGTTAACAAGGCTCTTTAAGTGTGGAATACACATTATAACGTTGACTTTCTGCTAAACACTACTCTTTATTTTTTGCTCTTTATTATAGCCCACTACCCAGTATTCTACAATAGACCAAATTTTCTATCTGCAATAGCTATTACTATCACTATTAATAAGCTAATACTACCATCATCATCATCCATATTTTTGCTACTGCTACTACTACTACTATTACTACTATTGCTGTTGCCGCTGTTGCGTCTACATACGACTCCCTTCACCATTATTACAGGGCTTTTCAAAAAGACTCATCTGATTTAAGTAGATTGTGTGTTCTACATGAATGAAGACAAGAACGAGGGCTTGAAAGCGTAAATGAACAGATCCAAGAGCATAGAAATAATTGAAGAAACATGTCGCAAACATGAATGAAAATAGGATGCGTGAAATTATAATTAACTGTCGACCAACAAGGAAAAGATCAGTACAGTAGATAGATCAAGAAACGGGTGGAGATATCAAATAACTATCACGGAGCATGAAAGCAGTGCACAAGAGAACATAACAGGCAAGTGTGTGACACTTGAAGAAAGAAGAAGAACGAAAAAGACGAAAAACTTTTTTATTTAAAAAGAGCTATCCGAAAATACAAGGGAGTACTTTTTACATACATACGCATAAAATATTGGGGTGATTTTTACATTTAGTTTTCGAACAAAGTTTTCGTTTAACTTTCGAAAATGTTAAGTGTGCTCTCTGTTGGCGGGAGTCACATTCGGCCCAGACTTTCGCCATCACGTCTGGAGATGTTGCATTCATTTCTGTTGCTATTCTGCGTCGAAGTTCATCCTAAAGTATGTGAAAGGGAAGCTACATAGGCAGAGTCTTTCATAGCCCACAAGAACCCCACACACCGTGAAATAAGGCGACCATGGAAGCCAACAATGAAACGCAAGATCCGTACACTACATACGACCGATTCATCGTTGAGGCAGATCGTCCGCAGGTCGTGGTCGTGCGGTAGCGTTCTCGCTTCCCACGCCCGGGTTCCCGGGTTCGATTCCCGGCGGGGACAGGGATTTTCTCTGCCTCGTGATGACTGGGTGTTATGTGATATCCTTAGGTTAGTTAGGTTTAAGTAGTTCTGAGTTCTAGGGGACTGATGACCATGGATTTAAGCCCATAGTGCTCAGAGCCATTTGAGGCAGATCACTGTTAAGAAACGCTGTTACTCTGATTTGATGCCTTATAAATGGTTTTGAAAGCCTGCAAAACTGAAATGAATAGGTTTTTTTATAAATAATAATTCTGTTACCAGTGACGATTTCTTTTCATACGGTACTTTTCACACGACACGTTTCGGGAAATGATTCCCATTTCTACGTGATGTCGTCGATATGTGAGAGTCTGCTTCATTTCGTTGACTTTGAGTTTTCTTATGGTCCATTCGTGCTGAGTCTCACACACAACTTGCGGTACACTTTAAACATCGAAAAAATTTTCGATAATAGAAGAATTATTTATAAACATACCTAACGCTGTCACATTCAGATATCTGTGCAGTGGTGCTCCATTATGTTCAAAAATGGAATTTTCGATACGTTCTCGTAATTGTGGAGAAAACCAAATCTTCATCATTTCCACGTACGTGATTCCTATTCCGAAAAAGCGGGAAAAAATAGGTGGTTGACGTTCCCCTTTGAATGGATCTTACAAGAGCATCACCCATCAGTCGGATTCTTGTAATTTTTTTATATTTATTGCACGCGAAGTTCAGAACTTAAATAGGAATGGCCCAAAGCTGTTAGAAGCAACTCTTAAAAATAGACTTTGAAGATTTCGGAGGAACTGTAAGCCAGTGAAGAGAAGTTCATTTTCGCGACCTGCCGCATGGCTCACTCTGAAGATGACAGTGAAGGTACTAAATGTGTGCTACTGCTAAAGACTGAATATAATCCCTCATTCTATGAATGCTGTAATTTATGACTGCACTTATCTGTCACCCTATTTGCGTAATTTCATTGTAAGCCAGTCATTTTTGTTACTGTTTTTGTGGAATAAAGAAAAACTCGGTAACATCTTGGTAAAACAACTGGGTGCTCAGGTTCGAATCTCCGTCATCTTTTTTTCCGTTTTGGTTTTTCCTTCAGTTCGAATACTTACACAACGTTCAATATAAAATTTCTCAAATATATGCCAATTAGGGCAATCTGATAGTTACTTATTAAGAAAAATGAACGTCTTCTTGTTTATATTACATATCGCACACACTGCAAATGTAAACTCTTAATTGTAGTTATTTTATAAAAGATGGTCATTAAATATCGTGCCACCAGCTTGTCACCTTGTGGTTAGCGTTGCTGATTGTCGGTTGTGGGACCCCGATTTCGAATCCTGGCCGGGTTAGGGATTTTTTTCTCTCGAGATTAGGTGTGTCGTTTACAGTCACCATCATCGACGAGGAAATCGCCTAAGTGGCGTCAAATACAGTGAAAGACTTGCACTAGGCGGCTGAACAGCTCCAGAACGAATCTACTGGCTAGAAATGCCGTACACGCGTTTTATTTCAATAAACTCTCCGTCCGAGCAAGCCCCGAAAGCTCCAACGGTACCTACCGACCGCCGTGTTATCCTCAGCCGATAGACGTCAATGGATGTGGATATGGAGGACCATGTGGTCAGCACGCCGCTCTTCCGGCCGTTGTCAGTTTTCGTGACCGGAGCAGCTACTTCCCAGTCAAGTAACTCCTCAATCATCCTCACACGGGCTGAGTACACCCCAATTGCTATCAACTCTCGGAAGACGCGAATGCCGGCCGGTGTGGCCGTGTGGTTCTAGGCGCTTCAGTCTGGAACCGCGTGACCGCTACGGTCGCAGGTTCGAATCCTGCTTCGGGCATGGATGTGTGTGATGTCCTTAGGTTAGTTAGGTTTAAGTAGTTGTAAGTTCTAGGGGACTGATGACCATAGATGTTAAGTCCCATAGTGCTCAGAGCCATTTGAACCATTTGAAGACGCGAATGGTCACCTATCTCGGTGCTAACCAAGCCCGACAGTCCTTAACATCGGTGATCGACGGCAACTGGTGTTACCACTGCGGCAAGGCCGTTGTTTCTTTTCAATAAAGATTGTTCAAATAAAAAAAAAATACGATTTTGTTGACAGTCTCACAAAATGCCGATAATTAAGAATTTATATTTCCAATAAAAACTGGAATTTTGCGTGTGATATGTAATTAGAATGAAGAAGATGTGCATTATTCATAAAAATGTTGAATTAATATGCGTTAATTAGCATATATTTAATGAATTTTAAATGTAAATGATATAGATACTCGAAATTAAACGAAAAAATACCACGAATAGAAAAGACCATAGCGAGGTATGAGCCAGCAACTTTTTGATAACCCGTCATTCTTGAACACTATTGACTCAATCACATGGCCCGTCCTGAAAACCACCATAATTTTTGTAAATAAGGTTACTTGAAAAACTTCAAAGCCGATTCTCTCGAGAGTTTTTGAGACTAGCATCGAACATCTTTGGGCCATTGATGTTTGAGTCTGAACTTCATGTACCATAAAAAAAATAATAAAAAACACAAAAATCCGGTTACCGGGTGGTGTCCTTGTTAGCCTCATCACTGAACGCTAAATGTGAAATAAAATTATTATCTTTCATTTCCATGCCCCGAAGAGATTCAGAACACTCAGAACGTTATTATTTTCCACCGTCGTTGAGTGCTTGTAACAATTGAGTCCTGTGTGGTTTGAAACGTAAACATCAGTGTGCCAAACTCTAGACAGACACGTGGGTAGAGGTAAAGTCCTGGTTCGCACCATGAGCAGTTTTCTGTGGACTGACTGCAAAGCTCTGTGAAATAGCTCTTAGTCGTGAGCGAGCACACCGGGCGACCTGTGGAGTTACATAAACAGCCAGTGTCTTGAAACTTCTGGTCCTATAGTCGAATGCTTCGAGCTGCAGGGGACAAGGTGCAGTGCCGTATTCCCGTCAAATATCACGCCACACATTTCTAACCCAATTGAACCCGTTGAAATGGGGAAGGCAAAACGCTATTTGGTGCTGTGTATTGATATCGAACTCACATCGTGTAAAGAACGGGCAAGCGAGGTAACTGCGCATAGGAGATCGCTGTCGACACCCACAGGATCTATGAGCTCAACTACAGCGCCAATATTCATCCCAAGCCTCCATATTCATTCATGTACAAGATATAGCCTTTGAAATCAGCGAAATATTTTTGAAATAGCCTATATTTCCAGGCATACAGATGTTCAGCCACTCAAAGATATCTGACAGTTTTTCTGTCGGAGTTTTTACACAGTTACTCAGTGGCACCTCAGGTCCATAATTCACTGCCTGCTCCGTGGGTACTGTAGACTAATGAAATCGCCGGCCTGAGTGGCCGTGCGGTTCTAGGCGCTACAGTCTGGAGCCGAGGGACCGCTACGGTCGCAGGTTCGAAACCTGCTGCCGGCACGGATGTGTGTGATGTCCTTAGGTTAGTTAGGTTTAATTAGTTCTAAGTTCTAGGCGACTGATGACCTCAGAAGTTAAGTCGCATAGTGCTCAGAGCCATTTGAACCATTTGAACTAACGAAATCTAAAATTTTCGCCTTGATTAGATAGACGCAGTCTCTGTCGGCACACGTTTTTTCCTGTCCTTCCTGGTTACAGAGGTCAATCCTCTGGCTCTATGCTCTGTTCATCATTAAGAATAAACCCGATGTACACAAACACAAACGCGATGATCGGTCAGAAGCCGTAACACATGTACACTGGTGTTCTTGCGCTCTTGGAATTAGGCTCTACTTATAAATTAGATATCCTATTGCTAAGTTACGTTAAATGAATCTTTCAAAGTAGTTCAAATGGCTCTGAGCACTATGGGACTTAACATCTGTGGTCATCAGTCCCCTAGAACTTAGAACTACTTAAACCTAACTAACCCAAGGACATCACACACATCCATGCCCGAGGCAGGATTCGAACCTGCGACCGTAGCAGCCGCGCGGTTCCGGACTGCGCGCCTAGAACCGCTAGACCACCGCGGCCGGCAAAATGAAACTTAAGATATTCTAATGTACTAACAGCCATCAAAGTTCTTCTTAATCACGCTTTAGCTTTGTAGCTTCTATTTCAGAAATCGTGTACGGTCACAGTCTCTGTACTGTTTTGCTCCGATTGTCGCTCTGTCAATACGCAGTATGAAAATGGCTGAGGCTGCTACCTGCTCCGTAGTGAAATATGCGTGTGCGAAACGGTTAAAAAGTGGCGAAAAATAGATTGTTCGTAATTTTGTTAATACATTTACATAAAAAGTCGGCTTTGAAGTTTCGCGAGCGATGGTATTTGATACTGTTGAGGTGTACCTGTACACTGTACGTGTAGCGGAATCGGTACCATAATAGATTAACTGTCTGGTGCAGTTCATGACTCGGTGGTTCAAGTTCGGCCTTGGTCATCGCTTTTTTCGTTCACTTTGAAGTAACCACATTATGCAATTGTAAAACTCATCATCATTTGTTATGAATAATGCATGTCGTCTTGTTTCTAATTAAATATTGCACGCGAAGTGCCTGTTTTTATTTCAAATGTGAATTCTTCGCTGTCGATATTTATGAAAGATTGTTGATAAAAGTAGCTCGAATTAAGAAGACATTACAGTTTAATTTTTCAGGCCAAAAATGAAAAATCAATACTCTGTTAATAGACTATGTTCATTGTTTTATACCACACATGTAGTCTCACTCGAACCAATGTGAATTAGTGTCGTAAAACATAAATAACAATAATTTTCATGACGTCGATCACACCAAAAAAATGTTGCATTTTTACATCTCCCACTGTGCCGTTACGATACGAACCCAGTAAAACGGATCTGGAGCCAAGTTAAGGGATTTGTGGCGAGAAATAACAAGACTGTTAAGCTGCCAGACGTACTGGAACTAACCCATGCAGCTTTTTCACATGTCACTGGCGCGTTATAGAACGCCACATCATGAAAGAGGTGCAGAAAATGTGGCAGCTGGGTGGGTTCGTGAATTCTGTTGTTGGTTGACCCGTGATCAACGTAGATGACAGTTACAGAACTGAAATTTATTGCTCAGATTTGGATAAGGAAGGAGCTAAGAGATTATCAGACTGTAATTAAGACGTTCAGTTGCTCCAGTATTGAACAATTCGATGAAATCCCTGCGGTACGCTTTTGCGTCACACGTAGCTCACTCAGAAGAATTACTTTTTGTTGATGTTTGAAATTTTCATCACTAGTGTTTGTATTTGGAATGCTATGTTAGGTGAGATGCGAGCATTTTATGCTCTCCGTCTGGTCACCTAAGAAGCGTGCGGTAGTGCTGGAGTTCTGCCGAATATTGTTTCATTCTCTTTAAAAATTAAGTGACATTCGAAATTATATTATTTCTCTGATCGTTTCTTTTTACGTTTGAACTGCAACTGCTCATATAATTCCGTGTTAACTGGACCAGGTGGCTGGCCAGTTCTGTCCAAGTTAAATGCGCCGGTAAAGCTGTTGTCCCGCACTATCGCTCAGTCTCTGTGAGTGTAACACAGCATAATACGTATCCTTATGATCATACTCGACTGTACTGGATACAGCTTGGCTTCCGCTCCTCGTGAAACGAAATCCAATGAGATTCAAGCAGACGCTGAAGAATACGTGGGGTAATGTTTACATCAGGTTTATTCTTATGACGAACCCAATTTAGAACGAGTTACGATATTCAGTGTCGATTGTCCCTTCATTATGACCCGCGTCGCCTTGGTCTCTCCAATTCCTTGGGGGTGCAGACCCGTGCTTCAGTGGCGTTAATGTGCCTGTAGCGCAGATGGGACATGTTGGTTCAAAAGACGATGTCCCTCGCACGCCTTTGTAGAGATGGAACATGCCAGTTCAAAAGATGACGCCCCTCTCATGGCTTTGTAAAGACTTCGATCTGGTGTAGTTTTTGCAGCAGAAGGGTGAATTAGTTACCAGAAACGATATTCATATTACTTTCATCCACTTGCGAATTATACGTATTTTGTGGACAAAATAATGAGCTCCCCTCTAGTTATATATCAGTTTAGATCACTTAACAATAGAATTTAATTCAGATGTGATAATACGTTCACACTGTTGCGACGTCCATAAACACCTGTTTGTTAAAAATATACAAACTTATAAGTAACAAAGTTAAAAAATTTCCTATTGAAACCAACCTCCATTCTTCCTTTCTTGGACGAAGTCTAACGTAATGCATTTGGCGTGATAATTCAAACATCTTTCTGCATTACAGGACGCAGAACGACGCTACAGTTGTGGCGATGAACGTGGGGTCTGAGGAAGCGACGGTGGACATCATTGCCTCTCTGCCTGGCGTCGACCTACCTACAACTCTCGTGGTGTACGCGTCCAGTGTCAACAGCGAATTGGATGAAGGGTGAGTTGATGGAACTGACGGCTGGTTTGCACGTAAACTGTGAATATCTAGTAGTGAATTCTCCCGGTCATACAAACAAACTTGTTCAAGACATCCGCAAAGCCGCAACATCGCCTGCCGCAGGGATATTCGGGTAGCTTCAGCTGTCAGGACAAGCAGGGTCCTTTGCTGTCTGCGGACGAATGCGTTGTGAACACGTGATTGAGATTTCATTAAAGATACACAGTTCTCAGACAGATTTCCCTTCAGCCCCGCTAACTATAGACATGATAGGGAGTTTACAACACAGATGTAATTACACTGACACCAAGAAAGTCTAACAATTAAGATTACCGTGTTTTTGCAATTCAATAAACAAGTGGATATAAGGCTTCTGAAGTCTTATGTCTTCTACATCTACATTTGTATCTATACGGACACCCCGCAAGGCACCGTATGGTGCGTAGCGGAGGGTACTCTGTGCCGCTGCTAGTCATTTCCTTTCCTGTTCCACTCACAAATAGAGCGAGGCAAAAACGATTATCTAGATGCCTCTATATGAGCCCTAATTTCTCGTATCTTAACTTCGTGGCCCTTCTAACAACCCTACCACAACAAAGGTCAGCATTTAATAACGATTGTGGTGTTGCTCACGCTGCTAAATACTGCATTTTCGGGCAACAACACTCATATTATGTGGCAGGTGTCATTATAGCACGGTTAATAAAGTCATTTCATGTAATAATCAAAAAACTAGGCACTCATCTTTTCGTGTTTCCCACGCTGTTCTCGTAGTAAAATCATGTTTCAATCGTTGAAAATCTAGGTGGTTATGATTCCAAGCTCGAATGCAAAGAGGCCTAGGTTTTATTGTGCTATATTCAAAAGTTTTATGGATGCGCTTCACAAACCATTCTTGAAGATTACACTTTTGCTGGACAATGGTGATGTAAAAAAATAATCAGCACTCCGAAATTAAGTTACACTTTCTTTTAATTGCTTTTATTGCAATATCACGTGACACACAAACATCACTTCACAATACGAAACATACTTGAAATCATCTTCCTCACAGTCACTGTTAAAGTTCACATTTTATAAGCGGACTACAATATGCGTCTTTCCAACATGACGCCCAACACTTGACTTTCTCCAGGTCCGACTCTCTAACAAGTTAACAACTAATTAATAATCGCTTACGCGCCCAAAAATCAAGAGTTACAAGTACGTCAAAGATCATAGTGACAAAAGAAAGAATACACATAAGAATGATATTATTGCAATATAAACATATCGATGTATCACAAATGAAATCAGATCTGAATGTTGTCTCAGAAATATGTTAAGTAGTTAACAGAAACACAGTAGAATATAGCTGGTATCGAGTGGTTCAGGTGAGGTGCCGTAATGGTTGCGTAATTCAAGTACCATTACACCCTCAAGCGCAATGTATGTTGGTGGCAATAGAATCGTGTGACTTTCAGATCCAGATGCCGGTTCTCTAAATTTTCTTAATAGTGTTTCTTGCAAAGAACGTCGTATTCCCTCCAGAGATTCCCATTTAAGTTCCCGAAACAGGTCCGTAACATTTGCGTATTATTCGAACATACCGGTAACAAATCTAGCAGCCCATCTCTGAATTGCTTCGATGTCTTCCTACAATCCAACCTGGTACGGATCCCAAACATTTGAGCAGTACGCAAGAATAGGTCGCACCAGCATCCTATATGCGGTCCCCTTTGCTGGAGAACGTCTCCTTTCTAAAATTTCCCAAAAAACCGAAGTCGACCATTTGTCTTCCCTACCACGGTTCTCACATGCTCGTTCCATTTCATAAAGGTTTACAACGTTACGTCCAGATATTTAAACTACTTGATTGTACCAAGCAGGACATTAGTAATACTGTATCCGAACATTACAAGTTTGTACTTCCTACTTAGCCCCAACAACTTACATTTCTCTATATTTAAAACCAGCTGCCTTTCGTCACACCAACTAGAAATTTTGTCTAAATCGTCTTGTATTTTGCTACAGTCACTCAACTTCGACACCTTGCCGTACACCGCGACATCATCAGCAAACAACAGCAGAATGCTGCCTACCCTGTCCACCAAATCACTTATTTTTTATTTAGCGTATGGCAAGTACAAATCACGTATGAAAAATCTAAAAGTACATAACACACAAAACAGTTACAATATCACAAACAAACATCTAGGTTAGAAATATAATCGATTGCACTGTTAGTCGCATCCATGAAGTCCCTTGTTGGCCCAGGGTAGGCCCTCAGAGGGCATTCTACCGCGATATGGTGAATTGTCTGCCTGTCAGCGCCGCAGTCGCACTGTGGTGATGGCACTATGCTCCATTTGTACAAAGAGTCCGCACAACGGCCGTGGCTCGTCCTGATCCTGTTAAGGGTAGACCAGATTTTGCGGGGCAAGTCAAAGCCCCGAGGTCTGTTAGATGTTCCCAATAAGGTGTTAACCTGAGGCGGTGTCTTTTCCTCCCATTCTTCTCTCCAGCGGTCCTCAAGAATAAATGCGTTCTTTACCAGATCTTTGGCACTTGCGAGAGGGGGGTGTCTGGATTTCAATCTATTTTGCTCAATTCCATTACTCAGGGTGTGGATAGGAAGATCTGGGCTATTTTGGATTTTTCGACACTCCCTGACAAGTGCGTGTTCTCTGCGCAAATGTGACGGCGGGATATGGCTCAATACAGGCAGCCATTGGACAGGAGTTGACCCGATCGTTCCAGAGATAATCCTCATCGTTTGGTTCAAGACTGCATCCACCTTCTTGATGTGAGCACTATTTAACCATATTGGGGAACAGTACTCTGCTGCAGAATAGACAAGTCCTAGTGCAAAGCTACGCAGAACGGAGGCAGTGGACCCCCAACTAGTGCCACAAAGCTTTTGGACAATGTTGTTTCTAGATCTGACTTTTTCAGCAGTGTTTACAAGGTGTTGTTTATAGCTCAATGTTCTATCGAGTGTCACGCCCAGATACTTTGGTGTTCTATTATATGGAAGAATGCCGCCATCAAAGCGGATCTTGAGCTCTTATGTACACAGAGAACAACAGCGGTGCTATCGCACTTCCCTGGGGCACCCCTGACGATACCCTTGTCTCTGGTGAACACTCGCCATCAAAGACAATATACTAGGTTCTATTACTTAAGAAGTCTTCGAACCACTCACATATATGTGAACTTTTTCCATGTGCTCGTACCATCTCTGAATCATTTAATTTGCGTGAAAGCACATAACGTAGAAGTTTCTTGCAAGTGCGACCATCTCTTAAATAGTGTTCCTGCCAGCAGATTTATTATCTTTATTGTCATAGTGAAACAGCTATTTGTGTCTAGGTGTGTCTAGGGGCGAAGATAATTTTTTCTTCGGTGAGAGGGGCGGGGGGGGGGGAGGGGGGGGGGGTCAGTGCTGCTCAGGTACAAGATGCTCATTCAGGCCAGTATTCCAAAATATCAGCAGCTGCATTATTATAACATTTTTCGACTTTTAGAAGTGTATTTGATTCTACTAAACGTTCTAGTACAAATGTACCGAAATGAAAGCACTATAGAAGAAAAATCGCGAAGCTTATCGATATTGATGTAAACCACTTCCTGAATCGCGAATTTTAGCCCCTATAATCTGCGTATTATGCGAAAGTCCACTTCAAACGCATTCTTTTTCAGCGTAGGTATTCTGATACTGATTAATATTTCAAGTCGGTCAGCATCGTTAAAGTTACTTCTGTCAACAAGAGAAGAAATGTCATTTTCTTCCGATGGAGTTGCAAGTGGAAAAATATTAACAGTCGTACCTATCTTTTGAACTAAGTACAACAGACTGAGAACGAAAAGTGGAACTAGTGCTTGTTCCCTGTAGTTTTACTATATCTTCACGACCTCCTTTGAGGTCTTCATTGGGTGATTAGAGAGCTGGTACTTTATTTTGAAATAATGGTTTAATTGATGTTCGTTGAGGTCTTTCATGAGCGGTTTGCTCCATGATAGTTCCTAAAAAAGAGGACTAAAAATGTGAAATATTGGTTACTCAATTGTTGCCACATTGTGAGGCTGAAATAATCATAAGTACTATGTGTTAAAGTAAAAGAACGAAAGTAATTTAAGTAAGGTGACTTTCTAGAACATGTCTTTTCTAATGCGTAATTTGGAAAATGAGAAATGAGATGGAATGAAATGTTTAAAAATTCCACAGACTTACTTAACTAATACTCCAGAATATGGTCCCATTCAGAAAAAGCAAATCATTGCAATTTTTTATTTATTTCAAGATAACTATTAATTTTGAAGGTATTACTATGGCAGTCAACAGACTATTTATTTCATTGATTGCTTAGCTCCCTCCGTTGGGTAAACTGAAGCTTGTTATGGGGTTGTGGCAACTTTTGTCTCTATGACTTACTTTCTGTTTTTAAGGTTCTCTGATATAAATTAAAAAGTCTGATTGCAGCACAAAAGTTCACAAGTAACTGTTTCTTTTTCTTTTAATTTAAAATCAAGAAATTTCCCTGTCTAAGTGATAGTGGTGGACATGTAACAGTCCATTCCACTGTCTTTCAGACATAGCGGCTGTCGAAGCAGGTAACCCACATGATACGTAACTGTTTGAGTCAAGCAACCTCGCAGTTCCTTACTGTGTACGCTAAGGCCGAAGGCATTCAGGTAACGTGAATATACCAATTCTGTATCGTTCATTCAACTTTTCTTGAAGCTGTGACCCCTAGTTCTGCTCGGAAATCGTCGATTACATTCTGAAGTTTCGTGACGCTTGCCACCGTACATGTTAATCTACACGAACTGCCAAAAAGTGCCATTGCACTAGCCACTGCATAGTGAACTGCTTGACCTTGAGCTGTGGCATTACTTTAGTTTCATTTCATAATCATATCTAAAAATAAGCACCACATGTGTACACGAATGCCGCTGTAACGGGTTTTCACGGAACCTTGTTACTTCGTAGCGTCATTTCCATCACAGTAAGCGGTCGACCGTATCGCAAGCTGCAAACGTTATCAGCACTGCAGGAGTTCCCCCCCCCCCCCCATTCCCACCCCCTCAACCCCTCATAATATTCGATTGAATAACCTATGCTAATAGTGTTTCACGCCAGAGAAACAGGTCTGTAATACTGTTTTTACTTGATTTCTCCGTATTCAACAGTTTTCAGTGTCTTTCACCATGTTATCAATTTTCCGGATGAACAAAATTGCTTGTTTTAAGATGTAATTTGAAAGTGTAGGCTATCATGGCAAGGGCCGGTAGCTCTTTGGAACTGTTACGAAAATGAAGTATGAATCGAAACCAAAATTAAATATTTTATGCACCAAATTATAGGACAGCTTCTTTGTAGCCGCCGGCCGAAGTGGCCGTGCGGTTAAAGGCGCTGCAGTCTGGAACCGCAAGACCGCTACGGTCGCAGGTTCGAATCCTGCCTCGGGCATGGATGTTTGTGATGTCCTTAGGTTAGTAAGGTTTAACTAGTTCTAAGTTCTAGGGGACTAATGACCTCAGCAGTTGAGTCCCATAATGCTCAGAGCCATTTGAACTTCTTTGTAGCCTCTTCCTTTCCCCACACAGCGGGGTTTGTGGTCATCGTAATTACATGCCTGTAATCAAGTAAATAACGAAAAATTTTCCGTTCGTTTAAAAACATTATTCTATACATTACAGTACATATAGATTCCCATTTTCATTCTTAATGTTTTCTTTCCCAAAGGATCTGCCTTCTGGAGCAAAAAAATGGTTCAAATGGCTCTGAGCACTATGGGACTTAACTTCTGCGGTCATCAGTCCCCTAGAACCTAGAACTACTTAAACCTAACTAACCTAAGGACATCACACACATCCATGCCCGAGGCAGGATTCGAACCTGCGACCGTAGCGGTCGCACGGTTCCAGACTGTAGCGCCTAGAACCGCTCGGCCACTCCGGCCGGCCTTTCTGGAGCATCACCCTTATTTTTAATGCATTGAGAAGGTCCCAAGAAACGGATTATTTATGGATCATTTAAGTGGTACTGACTACCCTTAATACTAAATGCATGACACAAAAGCTATATTTATGGCCATTTGAAATTAGTATGCTTACATTAGTACACTTACTTAAGAACCCTCACTCTTCCAAAACACAACTAAAAAGCTTACAGAGAATGTCAGCTCAAGTGAACTGTACAAATAACACCATCTAAGTCACACTAAGTACTGCAAACACCGCTGGCCGGTGTGGGCGAGCGGTTATAGGCGCTATAGTCTGGAACCGCGAGACCGCTACGGTCGCACGTTCGAATGCTGCCTCGGGCATGGATGTGTGTGATGTCCTTAGGTTACTTAGGTTTAAGTAGTTCTAAGTTCTAGGGGACTGATGGCCTCAGATGTTAAGTCCCATAGTGCTCAGTCATTTGAACCATTTGAACTGCAAACACCCTTCTTGCCGTCGGAGGGACGAAACATTTTAAAACTTCCGCAGACTGTATTCGTCTTTTAATCCTCAAGTAAACAACATATCATTAGTGACTGGTCAGTGACCCTAGGGCGCAACAACTAGGTGTTGTTACAGTATAGGAGACAGGTGCAAGTTACGTATTAGTTATACTCATTGGTGTCTGCAGAAGGTTTTCCGAAGAGGAGGAATATTATTTTGTAATTCCCATTTTTTTATACAAATGAGTTTGTCAGTTTCGAGACATGCCATATCATAAAAACTAAACTGAATAGTTGACACAAAAACATATTATGTAACAGAGAACTGACTATTATCCAGTAAGTATAGTCCAAAAATTCTGTACTCCAGATTTTGGGAGGAGGGTGGCGGTGAAGTCCCCCATTTTGCTTTCCGTTGCGGACGTCTATGGATAAATTGTTACACCACTAAGAATGAAACTTTGAGCCATTCTGCGTCTAAAGCATTAAATGCGCTCAAGTTTTTGGTAATGACTATGTTGTTTGATCTACGTCTCTGTTACTTCATGTTTTAGTGGTCTCAGACGCCATAGTTCCGCTCCGTAGGTATCGATGTTGTTTATATAAGTTGTCGGTGCTAAGATACGCTTCGACCTCTGTGGAGTGGAAGGTGCGGAATAAACAGGAAGGATAATTTTGTCCCCACGTTGAGGGACTTTGGAGGGGCAGTGTTATCTGTCCATTGTACGATGACGCCACTTTAGGCCTGCATGCATGCAGATAATCAGCAGCTACGGTATGAATTACAGACAGAAGGAACACGGTAATATGAAAGCATTGCACAGAATCATTCTTGTGCGAAACACAAGCGTTACATTACTTATTTTTCAGTTGACAGTTGACACCAAGTGTATCGACATGTACCGACAAGCGGAGAGCCGAAGCTCGACTTAGCATCGCAAATTGTAGAAAATTTCTAAAAAGTTAATGGTACCATATTTCGCTGTTGCCAAACTTTGCAATCTGTCATTGTAAGTATTCAAAGGTCAATATTTAATCTCATATACATTAGAACCAGTAACTGCTGTATTATAACTTAAGTTACTTTAAACTAACCCCTCCCCCCCCCCCCTCGGTACGCCACTGTCTATGACAATTGCAGTACAATCAGTTACTGCTGAATTGGAATTTCTAGTAACTTTCATACAGAAGAATGCTGAAGATTAGATGGGTAGATCACATAACTAATGAGGAAGTATTGAATAGGATTGGGGAGAAGAGAAGTTTATGGCACAACTTGACTAGAAGAAGGGATCGGTTGGTAGGACATGTTCTGAGGCATCAAGGGATCACCAATTTGGTACTGGAGGGCAGCGTGGAGGGTAAAAATCGTAGAGGGAGACCAAGAGATGAATACACTAAGCAGATTCAGAAGGATGTAGGTTGCAGTAGGTACTGGGAGATGAAGAGGCTTGCACAGGATAGAGTAGCATGGAGAGCTGCATCAAACCAGTCTCAGGACTGAAGACCACAACAACAACAACAGTAGCATTCACTGTTTCAGTAATCACTTGACATGTAAAGTCTAGAGATAAAAAATATTCATACGTTGCAATGCTTCACGTAAAGTATAATTTCCAACGTAAAAGCAAGTTAAAGCTTCTAAATTTCTGTCATGTATCTGATCATGTCAATAGATCTATTCACATTAAATTCCAAGTAACAGCTAAACTCGCAAAACTTGACAGAATAATATTCAGCATTACAATAAAGAAAATCTTTGGCGCTTTTTTAACGTCATACAAGCTAGCCAGAGATACAATCCAGGGCATTATCATTAGTTTACCGAAATTTAACTCCATAAATTCCCTGAATGGGCTTTTGGCAACCTTCCAGTTCAATCTGTTGTTATGAGGCGGAACTGCTATCTTGTGTGTCCCAAAAAGCAAATGTTCTACATTTGATTGCCGTCAACATCAAAGAGTTCCGCACTTTTTCATATGCCTTTCTAGCACCACAACCATTCATGCATAAAGAACGTACACTGAGTCCTGTGATACCTCCCAGTATCGTCTAAGACCTCCGTTTTGCGTGGCGTAGTGTAACGTAGTGTAACAACTCGACGTGACATGGGCTCAACAAGTCTTTGGAAGTCGCCTGCATAAATATTCAGCCATGCTGTCTCTACAGCCATACGTAATTGCGAAAGTGCTGACGGTGCTGGATTTTGTGCACCAACTGAGCTCTGAATTGAGTCCCATAAATCTTCATGTGTGCCCAGTCCGCCCCGGTAGCTGAGTGGTCACTCATCAAAGTTAACAGCAAGGAGAGAAACTAAGTTGGTGGTGGGATAAATGGTATTTCTGGATACTCCTCCAGAATCACCACAAATAATAATGGATGATGATCCAGGTTTCATAGAAGAAGAAAATATTGATTAAGAAATACAGTGGTATGAAGAAGTTTCAGTTGAAGAACTTGACGAAGGCTTGGAGCAGGATGATGATGATGATGACGATGACGACGACGATGATACTGGGCAGGCAGAAGAAGGTGCAGAGGCCATGGTACCAACAAGTGACGATTCAAAACTTGTTTTCACAAACCACATAGGTTCTGTATTCTGTTGTGACATTGAACCAAAAGAATCCAAGCTCGTGATAACAGGTGGACAAGATGAAAAAGCATATGTGTGGAACACAAGCTCAGGAGAAATTTTGTTTGAATGTACAAATCACAAGGATTCGGTTTCTTGTGTTGGGTTCAGCCATGATGGAATGTATGCTGCAACTGCTGATATGTCTGGAATTATCCAGGTATGGAAAGTGCCAACCAAAACTCTGGCTTGGAGTTCTGATGACAGTTATGGTGATCTTCAGTGGATGAAGTGGCACCCTGCAGCTCATGTTTTGTTTTGTGGATTTGCCACTGGTGATATCTTTGCTTTTAAAATTCCGAGTGGTGAAATTAAGGTCCTTCCGGGATCTGGAGAGAAAACAGAAAGTGGAATTATTATGCCAGATGGAAAAAGGTTTGTTGTGGGGTATGAGTCAGGAACAATAAAAGTATTTGATATAAAGTCAGTCAAGGTAATACAACATATCAAATCCGGTGATGCACACAGAAGTAGTGTCACAGCGTTAGATGCATTCCATGATGACAACCTTATTATGTCTGGTGACTTGGATGGAATTGTAGCTTTCATCACAACAGCCACTGGAAGAGTAGTTAGTGTTTTTGACACCAAGGAGCTGGACAGTTCTGGTAGTGCAGGTGGTGACTCTGCAGATGATGATCACGCAGCAGAATTTTGTGTTGAGACAATTACATTTTACAAAAATCCATCTTTTCCAGTTGCTATATCAGGAAATTGTTATGGTTGCCTATTCATTTGGGATGTCAGCAGACAGGCACTGCGTTCATTCTCAAAACAAGATTGCGGCATAACAACTATTGTATGGAGGAAGGATAGTCCTGTAGCATATTTAGGCAGCTTAGATGGTTCTGTACGAATATATGATGTTCAGAATAATCAAGAAGTTGGCCAGTTGAGTGGACATCGAAGCTCTATCTTAGACATTTGTGTATCTGTGGATGGCCGAGAACTGGTAACAGTTTCCGATGACACACAGTGCCGCGTATTTGATATTCAGAGAATGTGATATTTGACCAATTTTTAATGGACAATAGAATACAGAAATAACTATGTTAATGATGTTTCATAGGCTGAGTTGTGATTGAATACAACACACATGTCTGTGTTGTATATTTTCACATTGTTGTTGTTCATGTATTAAGGTGATACCAAACAGCAAACTATGGTTATTGAAGTGTGATATTACTGCAAACACAGTTGTTTGTGAAATATGTACATGCATATTTCTATATGGAGACTTTATTTTGATTTTAATAAAAGATCAAAAATCAAAAAAAAAAAAAAAAAAAAAGTGGTCAGCGTGACAGACTGTCAATCCTAAGGGTCCGGGTTCGATTCCCGGCTGGGTCGGAAATTTTCTCCGCTCAGGGACTGGGTGTTGTGTTGTCCTAATCATCATCATTTCATCCCCATCGACACGCAGGTCGCCGAAGTGGCGTCAAATCGAAAGACCTGCACCAGGCGAACGGTCTACCCGACGGGAGGCCCTAGCCACACGACACTTCATTTTTATGTGTGCCCAAATCTTTCACTCGAACTGTTCTTGAAGCCAATTGCAAACAATTGTGGCCACGTGGTATGGCGCATTGTCATCCATAAAAATTCCATCATTTTTTGGGAACATGAAGCCCATCAACGGGTGCAAATGGTCTCGAAGTAGCCAAACATAACCAGTCGATGATCTGTTCAGTTGGACCGGAAGACCCAGCACATTCCATTTAAGCACAGCTCACACCATTATGGCGTCACCACCAGCTTGCACAGTGCCTTGTTGACAACATGGGTCCATGGCTACGTGAGATCTGCGTCACACTCGAATCCTACCACCAATTCTTGCTGAGTGAAATCGGGACTCATCTGGCCACGTCACGGTTTTCCACTCGTCTAGGGTCCAACCGATATGGTGATGAGCCAAGGAGAAGCGCCGCAGGCGATGTCGTGCTGTTAGCAAAGGAACTCGCGTCGGTCTTCTGCTGCTGTCGCCATAAACATCGAATTTTGCCGCACTGCCCAAACGGATACGTCCGCCGTACGTCCCATACTGATATCCGCGGTTATTTCACACAGTGTTGCTTGTCTGTTAGCACTGACAACTCTATACAAACGCTGTCGCTCTCGGTCGTTAAGTGAAGGCCATCGGCCATTGTGTAGCCTGCGGTGTGAGGTAATGCCTGAAATTTGGTATTCTCGTCACACTCTTGACACATTGGGGCTCGGAATATTCAGTTTCCTAACGATTTCCAAAATGGACTGCTCTATGCATCCAGCTCCAACTAGCATTCCATGTTCATAATCTGGTAATTGCTGTCGTTTGACCACAATCACTTCGGAAATCTTTCACACAAATCACTTGAGTGTAAATGACAGCTCCGCCAATGCATTGCCCTTTTATACCGTGTTTACGTGATACTACAGCCATCTGTATATGTTCATATCGCTATCCCATGACTTCTGTCTCCTCAGTGTGTATTAATCATCGCCTTAATGGAGCACATTGATCGCTTTAGGGAAGGGTGTGCCAGGCCTGAAAACAGTGGTAGTAAAAAGATCCCAGTGACATGGAGAGAACAACTGCGACAGTAGCTGATTGGCATGTAGCGTGGTCCCAAACGCTCTATTTTTGGCTGTAATTCGTCGAGTGCACTGACGGTCCAATTATTCTTTTAATCCCCAGTGTGTGAAATGGGTGTGGGCCATGCCAGAGGTGGTCCTGTGATTTTATTTTCTCTTTTTTTCCTGCCATAACTCGAGTCATTCAGGTCACCATGAACCAAGGGTTGGGCTTCCCTCTATATCAACGTTATGAGTGTGCTGTTGATGCTCACGCCTTCCAAAGTGATAATACCCGTGTTCACAGGTGTACACGCATGGAGCTGGAAAACGAAGCAGTCTGCAGGGAAAACGAAAACTCAGCGATATCACATAAATTAGACAAACATGCAAATACGTCAAAGCATCTGAGAGACATTCATACACATTTACAGCATGACTATGAAACACACCAGTCACCAGAACAACAAGTACCACAAGAAGATTCAAGACAAGTAAACACAACAACTATGTCAAACCCACAAAACAACAAAATATTATCAGCAACCATATCTGAATACGATACCACAAATTGCAAATTGTACAAGAAACCAGTACGCTTTCTTCGTAGTGGAAGTACCCATGACTAGAAAAGACAAGAATCTGAGAGTAAAACATTAGAAACAAACAGGAAAGTGACGTCATAAGGACAGAAACTACTAAAGACAAACGACATGTGGTGGCCATAAATATATCAGAAAAAAAAGAACTGATGCATAGCATACCTATCAACAGGCAACAAACATTAACAAAACTGCTACAATACACCGATAATACAGGGTGGCGCAGATGGATCGGGTGGTTTTGAAGTGGACTGTACGTCTGGAGGGGGGGAGCCAGGTGTTCGGCGACTTCGTCCTGTGGTGGGGGGGGGATGGGAAGTTTCAGTTGCAGGCTGGCAGTCAGTCGCGATGGCTACGTGGTCCGTTGAGCATCGTGTTTTCGCAGTGGAAGAGTTCATACGCAATAACGAGTCAATTGTTGCTGTGACGCGTGCCTTTCGCCGGCGTTTCAACATCCCACCTCGCGGTAGTGTTCCTAAGCGAGATACGATATTGAGTTGGGTGCATAATTTCCGCACTACTGGTTCATGTGCTCCAAAATGGACGCCTAGACCGCCAACAATAACAACGCCTGAGAACCTGGAGCGTGTGAGACGCGATGTCACTGCGAGCCCACGTCGATCAACGAGACGTCGTGCTCAAGCTCTTGGAATGTCACGTCGGAGCCTTCAAAGGATTCTTAACGAAGAACTGAAATTCCACCCCTATAAAATCCTGTTGGTACAGAAGATTCTCCCAACAGACCATCTTCAAAGGCTTCAGTTTAGCCAACAGATGTTGGAGTTATTGGAAGATGTAAACCTGATTATCATGATGTCTGACGAGGCTCACTGTCACATTAGCGGATACGTAAACAAGCAAAATTGCCGTTACTGGGCCGACACTAACCCAAGAGATCTACACCAACGGCCTCTCCATAGTGACAAAGTGACGGTTTGGTGTGGGGTTTCTAAGGTAGGGATAATTGGTCCTTACTTTTTTGAAAATGAAAGGGAGCAGGCGGTTACTGTTAATTCGCAGCGTTATGTGAACATGATTGAAGATTTTCTTCTCCCACAACTTGAAGAGAACAATTACGACATGGGCAATATGTGGTTCCAACAAGACGGGGCAACTGCACATACCGGTAGGATATCAATGCAAGCTGTACGCGCTCTGTTCCCTGGCCGTTTGATTTCCCGTAATGGAGATGTCCATTGGCCCCCTCGCTCGCCGGACCTCACGGTATGTGACTTTTTCTTATGGGGCTATTTAAAAGCAAGGGTCTACATGAACAAACCCCGGACCATTCAGGAGTTGAAGGCAGCAATTCACACCGAAATCACATCAATTCCTGGTGATGTGCTTGAGCGGGCAATGCGGAACGTTAAGGACCGACTCCAAGAATGCGTCGCTCGAGAAGGAGGGCATTTGATGGATGTAATTTTTAAAAACTAACATTACTATTTTTTTGTTAATAAACTTCCATTGTGACTACACGTTTTGCACTTTATTTCCATCCAATACCTTTACAATTGACAGTTTGACAAGTATTTTAAAACCACCCGATCCATCTGCGCCACCCTGTATATACAAACAACAAACATACCAGAATGTGATTTTCACTCTGCAGCGGAGTGTGCGCTGATATGAAACTTCCTGGCAGATTAAAACTGTGTGCCTCTTCAGTCCAGACAGAGACATAGATCCGAAACGCAAACATATATATAATTGATTGTCTTAACTGGAATGACAGTTCTGTCATTTGATTCATAACCGTCCAAACTCAAAGTCATTTGGAGCACACAAACGGATAACAAGAGATGCACAGGAACATAAATTAATGAAAACGTCATAATGAAGTTAATAACACCATTGAGAAGTCGGGAGTAGTCCTAAGAACTGGTATAACCCCTTATTCGTTGTTTATTTTGTTCGCTACATAGTCTTGCATGTGATTTGTGTCCTTAACGGCATCGAGAATTACCCTACGCCTTGTTTTTCAATAATTGTGTCTACCATGTTAGCAAACATCTTCCTGAAATTTGGGTAACGTTTCATCTTCCTGCGGGCCGTTCTCATGTAAGCCTCGAAACTAATGAGATTATCTTCACTATTGTGGATGATGATATATGTCACACATTGTCCTAACAGCCACATCACGGTGTTGTTCTTGGTAGCAGGAAAATGTTTCGCGTCCGGCCAGAGCAGGATGTCGGTGCAGTGGCTGGCTGGGCTGCTGCGGGTAATCAGGCCCAGCCTCTGCTGCACCCATTTCCAGTTAATGAGATGACCGCCACAAGTGAAGCGATGGCGTAAGGTGTCGACCAGACCACAGCGGATGCATTTATCACTGTCACTTAAACCGATTCTATGCAACCTTTCATTAGTGGGTATAACATCGTTTACCACTTTATATCATGTGGACGCCACTTCAGCAGTGTGGACGGTTAAACTTATGTTGTCCCAAACTGCCTGCCAATGAACACTCGGGTATTTAAGTTCAACACCAATGAGCTACCCAAGCACGACTCACGCCCCGTCCTCACAGCTTTACTTCTGCCAGTACCTCGTCTCCTACCTTCCAAACTTTACAGAAGCTCTCCTGCGAAGCTTGCAGAACTACTGAAAGAAAGGATATTGCGGAGAGATGGCTTAGCCACAGCCTGGGGGATGTTTCCAGAATGAGATTTTCACTCTGCAGCGGAGTGTGCGCTGATATGAAACTTCCTGGCTGTGGCTAAGCCATGTCTCCGCAATATCCTTTCTTTCAGGAGTAGTAGTTCTGCAAGGTTCGCAGGAGAGCTTCTGTAAAGTGTGGAAGGTAGGAGACGAGGTACTGGCAGAAGTAAAGCTGTGAGGAGGGGGCGTGTGTCGTACTTGGGTAGCTCACTGGTAGAGCACTTGCCCGCGAAAGGCAAAGGTCCCGAGTTCGAGTCTCGGTCCGGCACACAGTTTTAATCTTCCAGGAAGTTTCAACAAACATACCCATTATAAGAGACAAACAACAGGAAACAAATAACAAAGGCAAACACAAATACCACAGAAGCACTAACGACAAACACATATGAGAAAACCAACACATTACAAGATTCAAACAATAAACAAGAACTCGGTAAAGGAGCAACTGACTGCACGAACCTTGAGGAGAATCTACGCTTAAGCAGGCTCGAAAACAGAGATGTATTTCGAACTGTAACAGGACTTCATCACCCAGAGGAAAATAAAATAAGTTAACCAACTACTGAACAGACTGGTTGCGTGGTCCTACGAGCAGGAAACCTACCAACTGACGAACGAGAGCTCTAGACCCCCAGGGGTGGTATGTGTATGAAGGAGGGAGAGTTCGGACCTAAATAACGTCTACAAGGGGCTAGTGAGAGCGATCGGTCGAGTTTACTTCGAATGTGAAGAAACTGTTCCCAAAAGCTATGCATGTACAATACATCCTTGGCCGTGAAGATCTTACAACTGAATTGTATGAGGAGTAGAATGATTAGTACAGAACTAAGCTAGTTGACATCTTCGGAGATGCTCCTGGTTGTGTTGAGTCTTACCGATAGTTGACAAGACTCAGCACAACCAGGAGTACCTCCGAAGATGCCCAATGGACAAAATATCAGGAATAGAAGAGTTCCATGGACCACGGCCATACAACCCGGAAGAATTCTCGTCAGCTGAAGTGGATAAATTTTTATTTTTACGCGATATTGCTATAAAGATTATCATGGGACTGATGCAATTTTCACATGACACATGTTCCTTATTTCACTAAGTCAGTATCGCAGCAGCTGACACTGTCCGTCACAGTACATTTGTAAGACGTTTACGTTTTATTGTACTTCCTACTGGCAGCACATGATCACTTGTTTTTGTAACTTTTTCCTTTTCGGCACTCTAGTGAGAAACTATTGACTCTGAAAGTATGTATTTGTCGAATTACTATTTGTACCGATGTAATCCGTTAATGGGATCGTTTACAGACTCTCTAGCTGTAGCTTACAAGTTATCTGAAATATATGCTTGTACGTAGGCTCAGCTGTGGAAATGCGCCTCGCCTACTCTGCAGAAGCCATTCATAATGCTGTCCTCACCTCATCGATACCTTTCCCTGCCGCGCCAATTGTGCGTGTATGAACCAAGATATTTTCTGCACACTCTACATATGTGACGGTGCGGTGGGTAGGTGAGGAGTTCTGGTGACTGCATCCTGTGAGTGCGTTTCTGTTGTGTCGTGTTGGCAGGCTGGTGGTGGATGGACACGCACTGCGACTGCCCAGCGAGCAGGCGGTTGTGCTGAGGTCTCCTTCTGCAAGGACCGGCTGGCCTGTGGCAGCCTAAGTGGCAGTGCTGCTGGGAGAACCCACTGCACCATGATCCAGAGTGCACTGCCTATATCAGCCACGTGTGTAGCTGTGTCGATGCATTTCAGCAGGACACCGTCTACACCGTCTAGTTTGCATCACACACTACTTAATGAAAAAGGTTTATGATAATGTGAGGAACAAAGGAACTTTTTCTTAAATATTAATTCTTAACTATAATGAGACAGTGGTTTCTGTGTTGTACGCAGCTCTTTCAAAGTAATATGTTTAGACTACTAGTATCCAGCTCACACCATAAACAAAAAGCAGTGAATTGGTACTTTCGAATACTATAAATAATTCACTGCAGTCTTCCTTATTGTCTTTAAACTACAATTTGAGTTAGTAAAAAGCACTACGAGAAAACAATTAATGTGCAATATCTGTCTGTAAAATACATCACTATGCACCATTACTCTTTCCAGTTTTCAGCGTTATTTTAATGAATGCATTGTTATGTTTGCTAACATAAATTGACTTACACCTTAATAAGAAATGAGCACTTTGTACTGTTAGTTTTAATGAATAAATATCTTCCATACAGAATATTATTTTTATGCAAATTACATTATTATCAGTAGTTCAACATCCTGCATGTATCATTTGTTACATAAACATATCAAGAATAAAAATATCTGAAGTAACATAATAAGGTTTAATTATCCCCATAAATAGAAATAATGGGTATCAAATGATGACTACTTTAAGTATTTCGTTTTGTTAATGCTTAAATGGTGTTAGTCAGTAAATCTGTATTTATTCAACACTTTAGCCTTTAACTTGGGTTTTAGAGAACAACTCCCCATTGGTAATGCATGTAAGAAATAGAAGAATATGCTTTTATAGATATGTTTGCTACCGACTTCAATTGCGTCCATAGTCGTTTGAAGAAATTGTGACTAAGTGACTACACAAAGTATTAGTGCACTTGTACATGAGATTTTTCGTTGCACCATAGAAAACTTTGCTTGTGTGCAGTCAGAAAAATGGATTCTTATTTGTCAAAAAGGCTTATATTAGAATCTGACACAGTTGACAACTACGTTGTATTTGTTGATTAATTTGATTTTATTGGAGCAGGGAGACAAAAAGGACACTGTTGCTAGCAAGGTGTGGTTTCATTCTTTGTGATTCTAGTAAAGCCAAGCAGTACCTTTAAAAGGTAGTAGGAGACTCTTTACTTGTTCCTTATTTGACAAAATGTCTTCAGCGCTTTATCACCCGCGTATTCTGTGCCTTTTGCCCTCCAGCGCTTCGCGTTGGAAGATTAGGTGTGAAAGGTTTCGTCCTCCTCATGAGATAGTCTACACTCAGGGGATTCTTCTTCTATATCCATCGTGTGTAGGGGTCTCTGACAGTACCCATGGCCAGTCCTACCACGAGTTTAATCTGGCTCCTGTTGAAGTCTGCGATTACAGAACTTCTGAAAAAAATTAGCTTGCCATGTTTTCCTTTTTGGATCATAGTCCAATATTCTACGTGATGTCTGCTGACCCAGCTAAGTTGTTCTCATTTTAGCATCGTCTTAATGATGCTTAGAACAGGTTTCGGTCCACTTAATGGAGTCGTCGTCCCTGCGCTAATCGATCTATCAGGTTGTACCTTGCTCTAGATACTAAGCTACCAGGGATCCACAGCACAGTAGGATTTCCCTCTTACTTTCTCCTAGTCCCACAAGGGCTTCATGGCATTCTTAAACAATCTTTGGCCTCATTACAGGGAGTGACAGAGGTTTCACAGCTGCTGGTTTTTGTAAATAAATGTAGCACCATGAAGATACTACGATCCTTGTAGCACATATGTAAATTCTCCACCCTGCACACCCTGACATCTGATACCCCCGCCTGGAAGACTGTGGCCAGCTTATCGAAAGAGGTTATTCTGTAGGCTGTACTCCAGCCCCAGCGTCTTCATTTGCTTCGGAGCTGTCAGTAAACAAGACAATGTCTGATGAACAGTGACGTTGTTCCTTGTTACACTGCTCTCTTCTTACAGTTGTTACACTGAAAGACAGAAGTGGTTGTATGATAAGCTGGCATTTTCCCGGCAACGTTCACTATATTGGATACTGGGAGATTCTGGTTATCCTAAAAGTATCCATTTACTTCCAGCTGTATGACCTCGCTGTTGCCTCCATTGTAACCCAAAGATGTAATGGAGGCATGTCCAGCGTGATCCCAGCAGTGGATGGTCTGCTAATTTCGCCTCTTATAGTTAAGCAGGTCAGCCTCTGCACGTTGCCAAGCTCCTTAGCATCCCTTTCTACTCTACTTTATTCGACCATACAGTAGCCTCATAAATTCATAACTATCATAGGTCCTCTTACAGTGGTTTATATTCGCTACACACTCATTATATTTATATATTTTACAACTCATTATATTTATATATTTTACAACAAGCCCTTCTAATTCTCATGTTGTTTATAATGTGATTTGATGCAGCTCTCCATGCTACTTTATCCCGCGCAAAGCCTCTTCGTCTACAAATAACTACTGCAAGCTACATCCTCCTGAATCTGGTTACTGTATTCAGCGCTTGGTCCCCCTCTACGATTTTTACCCTCTACACTTCCCTCCAACATACTCTGATGCCTCATAACATGTCCTACCAACCGATCCCTTCTTCTAATCAAATTCCTGTTCTCCCCAATTCTATTCAATACCTCCTCATTAGTTATGTGATCTACCCATCTAATCTTATGCATTCTACTGTAGCACCACATTTCAAAAGCTGCTATGCTCTTCTTGTCTAAACTGTTTATCGTCCATGTTTCACTGCCATACACGGCTATACTCCATATAAATACTTTCAGAAACGGCTTCCTGATACTTAAATCTATACTTGATGTTAACATATTTCCCTTCTTCAGAAACGCTGTCCTTGCCATCGCCAATCTACATTTTATATCCTCTCTCCTTCGACCATCATCAGTTATTTTGCTGCCAAAATAGCAAAACTCTTCTACTATTTCAAGTGTCTCGTTTCCTAATCGAATTCCCTGAGCATCACCTGATTTAATTCGGCTACACTCCATCATCCTTGTTTTGCTTTTGCTAATGTTCATCTTATATCCCCAATCTTCAAACTGATTACAAAGCGGATACAGCGCTCTTACTCAACGCGAATCACTGACACAAACAAAACTGCGAATCTCTGAAAGAGAACAATTATCATTATATTTCCCACCACAGGCTTTCTTTGAGAAAAGACTCACTGTCGTGAACATCCTAGGTTCAGCCTGCCAGATGAAAGGCAAGTGTTTTAAAAATTGATACCTTGTGATTATGGACGCTACGCCCAGGATGTGATACCAGCTATATAGAGATCTTTGAAACAAATGTGCTCCACTGCTCTGACTCTTCCAGCAGCAAAACTTCAAGACTGACTGAAAAGGAGATGCCACAGTATGGGAATGTTGAGCTGTTTTTGCATAAGATGCTGGGACTTAACATCTGAGGTCATCAGTCCCCTAGACTTAGAACTACTTAAACCTAACTAACGTAAGGACACCACACACATTCATGCCCGAGGTAGGATTCGAACCTGCTACCGTAGCAGCAGCGCGGTTCCGGACTGAAGGGCCTAGAACCGCTCGGACACAGCGGCCGGCTGCTGCAAGTGAATTATGCTGATTTATAGAAGCCATTCGTGGAAGGCTACATTACTACACAGCCAGAACTGTGGAGTTTATAAAATTATAATATGAATATTTATATATGTGTTTGGAGAGAGAGAGATTGATTTTGATTGAGACTTTACTTTAGGTCGTAACTGGTACCCGAATTTTGGTTGCTTCCTCCCTAAATGATCAGCTTCTGCACCACTTGGTGATGTACGAGGTGCATTCAAGTTCTAAGGCCTCCGATTTTTTTTCTCCGGACTGGAAAGAGATAGAAACATGCGCATTCTTTTAAAATGAGGCCGCGTTCATTGTCAATACGTCCCAGAGATGGCAGCACCGTATGGCAGATGGAATTTCACCACCAGCGGCGAGAATGAGAACTGTTTTAAATACTTAAAATGGCGACGTTTTCCTTACTTGAACAGCGTGCAATCATTCGTTTTCTGAATTTGCGTGGTGTGAAACCAATTGAAATTCATCGACAGTTGAAGGAGACATATGGTGATGGAGTTATGGATGTGTCGAAAGTGCGTTCGTGGGTGCAACAGTTTAATGAAGGCAGAACATCGTGTGACAACAAACCGGCACAACCTCGGGCTCGAACAAGCCGGTCTCACGACATGATCGAGAAAGTGGAGAGAATTGTTTTGGGGATCGTCGAATGACTGTTGAACAGATCGCCTCCAGAGTTGGCATTTATGTGGGTTCTGTGCACACAATCCTGCATGACGACCTGAAAATGCGAAAAGTGTCATCCAGGTGGGTGCCACGAATGCTGACGGACGACCGCATGGCTGCCCATGTGGCATGTTGCCGAGCAATGTTGACGCGTAACGACAGAATGAATGGGACTTTCTTTTCGTCGGTTGTGACAATGGATGAGACGTGGATGCCATTTTTCAATTCAGAAACAAAGCGCCAGTCAGCTCAATGGAAGCACACAGATTCACCGCCACCAAAAAAATTTCGGGTAACCGCCAGTGCTGAAAAAATGGTGTCCATGTTCTGGGACAGCGAGGGCGTAATCCTTACCCATTGCGTTCCAAAGGGCACTACGGTAACAGGTGCATCCTACGAAAATGTTTTGAAGAACAAATTCCTTCCTGCACTGCAACAAAAACGTCCGGGAAGGGCTGCGCGTGTGCTGTTTCACCAAGACAACGCACCCGCACATCGAGCTAACATTACGCAACAGTTTCTTCTTGATAACAACTTTGAAGTGATTCCTCATGCTCCCTACTCACCTGACCTGGCTCCTAGTGACTTTTGGCTTTTTCCAACAATGAAAGACACTCTCCGTGGCCGCACATTCACCAGCCATACTGCTATTGCCTCAGCGATTTTCCAGTGGTCAAAACAGACTCCTAAAGAAGCCTTCGCCGCTGCCATGGAATCATGGCGTCAGCGTTGTGAAAAATGTGTACGTCTGCAGGGCGATTACGTCGAGAAGTAACGCCAGTTTCATCGATTTCGAGTGAGTAGTTAATAAGAAAAAAAATCGGAGGCCTTAGAACTTGAATGCACCTCGTATTATAATTTGGAGGAAGTTATTGCTCTTCAAGAGTTAAAGTACGACTCTCTTGGTTACCTGGCCGTATTGCGGATAGCTTTGAGCCCATGTTTTCGTAGCGTATCATACCTAAGAGACCATTTTTGTAAGTAAATACGATCAAACAGCAGCCTGCTTTTCGTGAGAAAAAGAGATTGCTTGGCACACAAAGTTCGTTCAAACTGCACGTCCTGCTACATCAAAATTGGTCAGTGGAGTTCAGCATCATACTATTGTACAAGATCATAATCTAATTACTGTAATTAATAAATTATGAGAGGTTGTTACGTATTGAATGAAAACTATAGAGAATACATATCCTGTCCTCTATTTTAGTGAAGTTTGTACACTTACAATTCTGTCAATTGATAGCCTGCGACGACAATGAAGTTCACCTCCTTTTTCAAAGACAAGATAGTTCTATTCTTCACTTCCAGAAAATTTGTATACATAAATGTTTGACAACTCTTACACATACTTTACTCAGTTTTATCCCTACTATAGCAATTTTCATTACAGGTAACAATACGTTCTGAGCGACGGCCTAACAACACGTCCTCTTTCCACAAAATACAGATTAACAATCCTCTTTTTTTTAATCAATTGTCTTTTTTTTGAGAGTCCATACTCAAAGATTCACAACTACTATCGTTGGGGGGATTTGACGCTATAGACTTTCTTGCTGTCCAGCTGCGTTTCACTTCAAGTACTTTTTGAATCACATTTACATTTACGGTATTTACATACATTACTGAGCTTATCAGAATAAAATCAGGCACAAGTTAGTTAAATAAAGGACAATGAGGCTCATATAACAAATTAACCATCAGAACAGAAAATCTGGGGAAATTATGTCAGGATTGCACAGCTGTCAAGCCTTGCGCCTCGATCCTCTTGCAGCTTAGAGGATAAAAGTGCCACAACTTTATATATAGTAGCAGACTGAGTCTGTATACATACCTCCAGTTTTACACAGGCAGTATGCACTCCCTATCAACACCAGGGGAGATCTACACTAGTCTGTGAGTTGACATGGGCCAAGAGGCCGCCATCATACAACAGTCTTCGCCATCTGTGGGCTTGCTGTATGCACTGCGTCTGAATGCTGCTGAGTTGGTGCCTACTGTCCGGTGGGTCATCTGCTGGGTAACTTCTGAACGCTGCTGGCTGCCTACTCTGGGGTCCATGGTTCATGACTGAGGCCACTATCCACCCAGCCATAATTACCTGTGCAGGCAACTCTGTGCTGTCCGTCGACGTCGATGTCTTTGTGAGCCACTGCTGTCCACGTTGAAACCCACACTGCTTGTACTGTGTTGTGTATTTTTGCAAATTTGTGTGGCTACCTGTAGCAGCCACCGCTTGCGATCCTGCTCAGGCAGAGTCAGCACCACGCCTGCAATGCTGACTGCATCACCTCACTCGACTGCCACAAGCTGTATAATGGGACGCCACACGCAAGCCGTGACAACAGATCGTTGCTGCGATAAGCACTCTACATCGTCTAAGACCAGCTGATGTCTTGGGGACGTCGGCCGTTATCTGGTAACGTCATAGCTGTAGTATTTCGATGTGAAATATGTAAGAACACAGCACTGCTACTTCTAGGACATGATCTCAGAGCGATACCTGCTATCCACTGCAGCCACACCTAGATTGGATTTCAGGCCATCCACACAACTAGCAGCCCAGCTCCACCACCAAAAGTAGACCTCCTTCACCCCAAGCCTCTACATAAAATATATATCAATATCACTTAATCCACATTCCACTGAATTTGTGTGAGACATCTTGACCTACGAAAGATCTGAATTTATTCAGTTAAATTGCCCCAGTAATTACAAAATTATTAATTCTATACACAATGGATGATTTTCATTAGAATATGAGCTAAAGTTAGTGCATGGAATGATCTGATATGTCTTGATTTGGATAGTTTCCTTTGTGAAATATTCGATACATCTTAAGGGAAGGTTGAAGCATGGGAAGGGATGCCGTTCTGATTTGTAGGAGGTGGAACATCAATGATCGCCATGGGTCGCATTTTATTTGTTCTTTTGACACTTGATTGCGATGTACCTTTACAAAAAAGGTAGACGTAATGCAAAACATGAAACACAGACAACGAGAATAATTACACAGTCTTAATTACATAGTCTCCTAATACTGTTAATCACGTAAATTCATGCACACGGTGATGATCCTATTGACATAGTTTACTTTATGTACGCTGTGGAGAAGTGGGATAGAATGGGAAAAAGCCAGAGGAAACAATTCACTCAAACACTCAGAAATCAGTGTACAAGGCTTCAGAAATAGATGAACTACAGATCTACTATAACAAGGAATCCCAATGGATCAAAAGTAGGGGGAGTACAGGCATGTTACTGGACATTATACCGTCCCCAGCGAAATACCAAGAAAAGACTTAAAACATTATCTATAAAGAAGAGGCATTTAAAAATTGAATAATAAGTGGACAGTAGCCGCGCAGGCGAACACGTATTTTTCTCATGTATCCGTATTATAATAATTTCTCTGTGTAAGTTTCGAGGGCAAAGAAATATAACAAAATGATCTAAAAGAGACGACAAGATACGCTCTTTTGTTAATTTTTTAGTCGTCTTCACTTCTTCTGTTGTCTTGTTTGCGTGTAGACGGACATCTTGCGAGGAATGGGAAAGGTAAGCATATTTGTACTAATTAAGCAGATAATATATTGATTTAATATTATTGTTCATTCTTAATTTGTAAGAGGTGATCTCGATTTCATATCCGCCTTCCTTGAATTAACTTGCATTCGAGAAATATACAGTGCAATAATAGCAGCGGCCGATGCAGCCAACGACGCCATTACATGACGATATTAACTAATAAAAATGAGCGGAAGTGAAAAAAGAGCTCGACCGCTATTAACATAATATACATTTTTCTCCACAGCCGCCCGACGTTGCAGAAAATATGGAAAATACGTAGCTTTAAGATTCTTATTTTCAGTACAACAGCCGAGAGTCAGAGCCTGGGCTCCGACTACAATGCAATGGTTAACGGAGGTAAGAAAAATACTCTCACGCGTGTGTGGGCCGCAATTGCAATTAATAACTAAAGATTTTTTGCTTTAAAGTGAACTAACTAGCCGAGGAAACTAATATGAAAAGTTTATTCCATTGTTCAACTTATATGCTCATGTTTTAAGATTCAGCGAGTCTAACGTTCATTAACGTAACAAATATTTTCCACTGAAGATTAATATTCTTAAAAAAGAAAACTTCACAAAAGATTTTAAATGTAAATCAAAATTGAATGAAATATCATTTTGATCAAGGACCACCACGTAAGTCGGCAACAATCACCATTACCAATCAATTTCTGTAGTAAATAATAAATTAAATTACGACGGCTGACGGACGCGAGAACATGTACCATCAAAGTCAAAAACACGTTATATTTTATAAATACAAAATGATAAGAAATTCGTTACATACGTTTGTACTCATTCTGCCCGTAATAGAGCACAATTTTGGTCATTGGATGCAAGATAAGGGACGCATGGCAGATTCTGTTTCCTACATTAATGTTCGATTTTGAGAAGAAACCCCTTAACGTAGATTAATATTCTCGTAAGACGGACACGAAATAATAGAATATGGTCGCTGAAGCGGATGGAAGTCTCATGTAACCGACTTAGAATGAGCTTCGACTAATTACGTTACCATATGGCTTCGTTGCTGACAAAAGAATCAAGAACAAAGCATCATACAACACAGTACTACGTAATCATTTCCGAAAGAAAAGGGTTTTGAAATTTTCGGGACAAACACAAATTTAATTTAACAATGAACCAATGCGCAACACACTAAACTCATTGAACTACAGTCACAGATGGATACGTCTTCTCACAGACGAAGTCTATCTCACAAAACAACATTCTACACATAAAATCGGATGTATACAACCAGAAACATAATCGAAAACTGAATTATTGACTTGTAATTGTAATGAAACAGACGAAACCGCTACATGATGAAAAATCAACTTAATTCGTAACATCAAATCATATTACTGGGATACCGTGTTATAATCGTGAAGAGTATGTGAATGTTCGTAAATTTCGGATGTTGGGTCCTAGTTAAGACAAGACAAGAAGTGTTATTCGCTGCCAAGTGCAGATCAGTGAGACTGACAAGGAATTGTATATCTCAGACTCGCCCCACATTTACCGCTAATCCCCCATCGCACTCGAATTCTGTCAGTTTGGTATAGCTCATGCTTACAGGTGTTACTTGTCTGGTTACTCGCAGATCTTTCAAAACAGACTGTGTCATTAATCCAATCATCCAAAATGGTAAACAGAAAATAATGCAGAACAAAAAGGCATCATTACATAAAAACACAATATATCGCACATTGTTCCACCAGAATCTCCTCACAACAATGAAAGGGTGAGACTCATTGTGACTAACGTAATACGAACGATTCTGTGGTCGGGGCATTCGCAGCTGTGGTAACACGTTTTATAGCCAGAACTCCTCAGACATCTATATCTTGAACCAGTTTTATTAAGACACTACTGATTTCTTGCATATCTAAACAACAAGAGATAAACAATGATTGAGCTATACATCGTAGTGATATCAGAGCCATAAGTGTCCGCCCCTGGTAGCTGAGTGGTCAGCGCGACAGAATGTCAATTCAGAGTGTCTGGGTCCCATTCCAGGCTGGGTTGGAGATTTTCTCCGCTCAGGAACTGGGTGTTGTGTTGTCCTAATCACCATCATTTCATACCCTTCGACGCGCAAGTCACCTAAGTGGCGTCAAATCGCAAGACTTGCACGCGGCGAAAGGTCTACCCGACGGGAGGCTGTAGTCATAAGTACATTGTTACGAGAACAGACAAAAACACAAGTATACTTTAAAAATTTAAAAGATGATGAAAATCATTCCAGAGACTACAGAAGACGTAATGATGATGATGATGAAGTCCCATACTCCGTGACGGAGCGTAGGGGAACGATGCGGGAGTGCCGCACCGCCGTACTAGGCAAGGTCCTAGTGGAGGTGGTTTGCCATTGCCTTCCTCCGACCGTGAATGATGATGATGAAGACGACACAACAACACCCAGTCATCTCGAGGTAGGAAAAATCCCTG
Organism: Schistocerca piceifrons; assembly: GCF_021461385.2. NCBI lineage: Eukaryota > Metazoa > Arthropoda > Insecta > Orthoptera > Acrididae > Schistocerca > Schistocerca piceifrons. Next base: position 197,462,364 of record NC_060138.1, on the reverse strand, counting down.
ACCCCGCCGGGAATCGAACCCGGGACCCCGTGCTCGGGAAGAACGCTACCGCGAGACCACGAGCATAGCTAAAAACTAGTCCGACTGAAAAAGATGCACCACAAAGGATTTGTCCGACTGGGACGGACATCGGTAGATGTAACGTACACTGACCGGCCAGAACCTGTCCAGGCGATAGCAGCGTCACCTGGCTAGGAATGACTGCTAGTCAGACACACACGCGGTGCATGTAGTATCAGTGAGTTTATTGTTCGTGTGTAGAATAGGGAAGGCGCGCCATCTATCTGAGACTGACTAAGGGCAGTTGTATGGCCCAGACGATCCGCACGAGCATTTTGGAAACTGCACGACTTGTCCGGTGTTCGAGGAGAGGTGTGGTGATTGTCTTCGACACGTGGCAAAACCAACGTTAAATCCCGTCCAGACGTCGTGGGGTCGGGCGGTCACCCCTCATTACAGATGTCGGCCGTCGTATGTCGGGCAGACTGGTAAAACAGGCGGCGAACTATGGCGTAACTAACATCTGATTTTAATATTGGGCAGAGTACAAGTGTGTCTGAACACACAGTACATCGAACACTCCTAACGATGGGCCTCCATTGCCTGGGCATGGGTCATTGTTAACACCACAACGTCGGCAACTGTGCCTGAAATTGTCACGTGACCAGCTGGTAAAAGGCAGCATGACGGATAACGAATATCGTACACTGGTTGTAGACCACGTAGACCCCTTCATGACGATCATGTTCCCCGACAATAGTGGCATTTTTCAACAAGAGAATGCGGCATGTCACAAGGCCAGGAGTGTGACGGAGTGGTTCGAGGAACATAATGGTGAGTTTCAGTTGATCTGCTGGCTCCCTAACTCGACAGATCTGAACCAGATCGAGCACATCTGGGATGTGATTGGATGTAGCACCAGAGCTCATCGCCTTCCTCCCTGAAATTTTCGGGGGTCAGGTGACTCGTGTGTACGGATATGGTGCCAACTCCCTCCGGCGACCTACTAAGTCGTGATTGCTGCCATGCCACGATGCGTCACCGCTGTTACCTGCACCAAAGGTAGACATATCAGCTATCAGATAGGTGGCCTTAATGTTCTGGCTGATCAGTGAACTTGACAGGAAAACGAATTATTACAATTCTAGAAAACTTGGATGTTTTTTACATGAGAAAGATCTTCACAAATGGAGCAAGTGAATAGCACGTTGGTCCGCCTCTGGCTCTTATGATTATCCGGCTTGGTATTGATTGACAGAGTCGTTAGATGCCTTCTTGAGGGATATTGTGACAAATTCGGTCCAACTGGAGCGCTAGATCATCAAAATCCCGAGGTGATTGGAGGGCTCTATCCTTAATGGTCCAAATATTCTCTGTTGAGGAGAGATCTGGTGACCTTTCTTGCCAAGGCAGGATTTGGCAAGCACGGAGACAAGCAGTAGAAACTCTCGGTGTTTGTCGGCTTCCCATATCTTTCTGAAATGTAAGTCCAGGATGGATTGCCATGAAGAGCAACAAAACCGCGCTTAGAACATCGACGAATTACGGCTTGCTTTAAGGGTGCCACGGGTGTTGTCGGTCTGGAATCTGATTGAGTGGAGTATGTCTTCAGTGATGAGTCCTACTTCGAATTGAGTCCCAATGATCAGCGAAGCTGTCTATGGAGATGCCGTGGACAGCTTTGGAATACCAGCCTGACTATTGCCTGCCATACGGCCAAACAACCAGGAGGGATGGTTTGGGGTGCAGTCTCTTTTCATGGAGGGACCCCTTTGGTTGTCTGTCATCAGTGCCACTCTTGCAACACTCCCCTAGCTCCCAGGGAAAGGAAAAATATAGCGTATTCAGTGGCTTTTCTTCAATAAAACTATTTAATAGTCTGTATTACACATTTTTTTCTCATGGTCGGAACTGGAAATTTTTATGGCTACTTACAAGTCTCCATTCTTCTTTTAAAATATTAAAAATGCAACTTTTCCCCAGGTCGAGCCCCCCCTCCCCCTGCCCCTACAGACTACTGTATGGGCGTCCTTGCGTGGGTGGCTCTGTGTAGTACTGACTTGGTGGTAAGCATTCTGCTTCTTGCCTCAATGATTCGTTGTTTTTGATCCAGAATGTCACTTTCGCTCATTGGTTATAGGCGCTTTCTTGTTACATGGCGTGGTTTCCAGGAGCGTTCTGACAGTTGAAGAAACGATAAGTCCTCCTGTTATGAATATCTGCAACATCTTTCTCTTTTACATTTCAAACAATATGAAACAGATATGCAGATTCAAGGCATTCAAAGCGCAAAAGGAACTGTATCATTTACAACACGCATTCTGTTGTGAAAATATTTTACTATAACATGAGTGTGGCATCCAAATATTCCACAAAGAATTCCAGGGACAATGGCTTGTGTTGTCTGGGGAGAGACCAAACAGTGACGTCATCGGTCTCATCGGCTTAGGGAAGGACGGGGAAGGAAGTCGGCCGTACCCTTTCACAGAAACCATCCTGGCATTTGTCTGGAGAGGTTTAGGGAAATCATGGAAAACCTAAATCAGGATGGCCGAACGCGGGATTGAACCGTCGTCCACCCGAACGCGAGTCCAGTGTGCTAACCACTGCACCACCTGGCTCGGTGGACAATGACTCCATCAAGATGATGTACTCTATGTTGTGACATGTTGAGCTTACAAAAAGTATCAGGCAAGAAAGATATACTTCTAGCAAGATTGTAAAAAGTAGATAATTTTTATCTTTTCCTTTGTAACGTTGGTCAGCCTATCAACTGACATCGTTCGTGATGGTGAGTACAACCTTGCGGTGGTTTTCTAAATTTGAGAGGCATAACGTGAACTACCTTGTCATTTTTTGGTGTTTGGATCTCGAGTGAGAAAGAGTGTATAGCCACAGTACAGTTCACAATCTCTTGCCTGTTTCACTGTTTCTGCTAACATACTATTGTAGCCGAATTAAGTCGGGTGATGCTGAGGAAATCCGATTAGGAAATGAGACACTTAAAGTAGTAAACGAGTTTTGCTATTTGGGGAGCAAAACAAGTGATGATGGTCGAAGTAGAGAGGATATAAAATGTAGACTGGCAATGGCAAGGAAAGCGTTTCTGAAGAAGAGAAATTTGTTAACCTCGAGTATAGATTTAAGTGTCAGGAAGTTGTTTCTGAAATTATTTGCATGGAGTGTAGCCATGTATGGAAGTGAAATATGGACGATAAATAGTTTAGACAAGAAGAGAATAGAAGCTTTCGAAATGTGGTGCTACAGAAGAATGCTGAAGATTACATGGGTAGATCATATAACTAATGAGGAGGTACTGAATAGGATTGGGGAGAAGAGTAGTTTGTGGCACAACTTGACTAGAAGAAGGGATCGGTTGGTAGGACATGTGTTGAGGCATCAAGGGATCACCAATTTAGTATTGGAGGGCACCGTGGAGAATAAAAATCGTAGAGGGAGACCAAGAGATGAATACACTAAGCAGATTCAGAAGGATGTAGGTTGCAGTAGGTACTGGGAGATGAAGAAGCTTGCACAGGATAGAGTAGCATGAAGAGCTGCATCAAACCAGTCTCACGACTGAAGACCACAACAACAACACTATTGATTACACAGTATCACGCTAAGTTCTCTTTCATGTCACATATTGTTTATGAAGGATTTTAAACACAAAGTGTAATGGCAGCCATCTTGTAAACTGATCGTTATTGTCCCATCCAATAGTATACAAGGTGAAGGTGGTCATCCTCCACTAACCATCAGTCTCCACTAAGCATCATTCTCCACTGACCAATCTCCAGCCTGTAAATGACCATTATTCACCACTGACTATCATTCTCCACCCTGTAAACTGACCATCTTTCTGCAACGACTATCATTCTCCACCTTGTTAACTGACCATAATCCCCAATGACGATCATTCCCCACAATGAAAACTGACCATCATTCTCCATCCTATAAACTGACCATTATTTTCCACTGACCATCATTCTCCACCCTGTAAATGACTATCAGAGTGCAATGACCATCATTCTCCACCTTGTAAACTGGCTATATTCTGTACCGACCATCATTCTCGATCCTCTAAACTGACCATCACTCTCCACCCTATTAACTGACCACTTTACACTGACTGTATTCTCCAACCTGTAAATCAGCCCTTATTCTCTACTAGCCATCGTTCTCCACCCTATAAACTGATCATCACTGTACAGTATGTAAACTGACCACCATTTCCTACTGACTTTCACTCATCACCCTGAAAAAAGACCATCATTCTCTAACATGTAACCTATCATTCTTCTCACTACAAATTCCTATCATTCTCCAATGAGCATCATCTCCATCCTGTAAACTGACATTTCTTCAGGTCTTTATTCTTCACCCTGTATATTGACCATCATTCTTCACAGACCACCATTCTCTACTGACCATCAGTCTTCACTGACCATCATTCTCCATTGACCATTATTCATTGCACCATAAATTGGCCATCATTCTCCTCAGTGTAAACTGACCACCATTCCCCAACCTGTAAATTGAACATCATTCTCCATCCTGTAAAATAAGCATAATTCACAGAATGGTACACATTTATATGTCCAGATCGGTAGAAAATGGGCTGAAGAAAATTTGAAAGAAGCACAATAAGCTATTGCTGAAGGCTGATATATTAGGAAGAGTGTTCGAAATTTTAGAAAACAAATAAGACTCAGTGCAAACGAGATTGAAGAGTGGGAAGATAACAGACACAATCTTAGGAAGGAAGCGTGCATGCCTTCTTAAAGCTGAAACTCAGTGTGTTTGAAGAGGCGATTCAAGAAACATACGCTTCTACTTCCCATGAGACCAGCTTCCAAAACACAGTGAATCAGTATGTACCGGAACAATATTTACATAGTCTCTCACCGTTAATTATTATTTATGATATATTTCATGCCATAATCTTAATTTCTGACCATAACATTAATTTCAGACTCTAATAGTAATTTCGAACCCGATTCCAGCTGTGCCTAACGTTGGATATCCAAATCTCGTCAGGTTTTGTTGAAATCTCGACTAAGTATTCACAGGAAACCACCGTTGCTGCAAAAGAGGCAAGGCAATCTCAAGGTGAGTCTGTGCTGAAAAAAGCTGTTAAATCCAATTTTCAACCGCTACAGAGATTGGAGAGACTATTCCTATAGAAGAAGAAGAAGACGGACCGAAAAGAAAAAGACGAATATGATAAAGCAAAAGGAACAATGTGTGTACGAAAACAGAAGGTGGAGATATTGAAGGAGAAGCAGAGAATTTTTGCGATGAAGCATATGGTGATGATGAAGAAAAAGAAGAAGAAGACGATGATGAGGAGGACGATTAGAATGAGGAAGATGATGATGAAGTTGAGGATGATTGTGAAGATGAATACAATGAGGAAGATGATGTTCCCAATTGGAAGATTACCTCCAACAAAGTGTCAGTAGGTATAGACTGTGTCCACTGAAATAACGTGCATAAGTTTTCAATAGTAAAGCAATTAGATGTCTTTAATGAAGTAATATAGATCGAAGAGAAATTTCGAGAAGAATCGATTATTGCTTGAAGTTTACTGTGGTTGTACATAATAAAGTGAAAGACTTAGTTGCAGAACGGTAAGTTGTGTGTGAGAACTCTTAGCTACAGAAATGAGGTACTCAGATAAATAATGATGGACTTACTACATTAAGCCGTATTCTCGCTAATTAATGACAGGACGAAGAATGGTTATGATGCTGATACTGGGAGGGAAACAGGTTTGAACAGGTTCACCTTACCAGAGGCTTCTGTTAGGCAATCGCCGTTTGTAGTTACAATAAAAAGCATTTACTGGTGATAGTCATTCTGATCTATTGCTATGCTTCCAAACATGGGAAGATGTATGGATGACTGGTGAACGTACTAAAACTGCTTTTTGGGAGCATAGCGTGTTGTTATTGTCAGTGTCGTTAGAATAGCATTGAATATTTCGTTAATGCTCGTCAGAACATGCACTTAATATAGTAAGCTAGATCAGCCCAGGTGTGCTTTGTACAGCCTGAGAAGGGTACAGTGGCCAGTGCATCGCCACAGCCTGGCTTGACTGTGGACGTCTGTAGAAGCCACTGCACTCTCGTTGATTGAAGCTGCGCTTAGGCTTCGCCCCAGAAATCTACCTACTCTTGTGGCTCGTTGTAGACAGAAGATCCAGCAGCAACACAAAGACCAGCACAACAGGTGGTCCCAACAGTAGTTATACCGCCTAGGATTTGTGGCACGGCTACTCTGCTCTCAAGATGAACAGATTGTGGTTGTGCTAATGGTTCCTCTTCACAGAAGATTGGCCTTGTCCTCAGTTAGTCATGGGTCTGACGGCCAGGAATGCTGCTTGCTGAGGGAAGTTCTCTCCACAGGCAAACGGCTGTGGATTTATAGTAATGGATCCTAAGCTGGTGGTAGCTGGTGACACTTAGTCGTATTCATCAGGTCCATCTGTTTAATTCCCACCCACGTGTACATGTTGCTTTGTATATGCAAGATTAAGGAACCCCTAGTGATCAAATTTAATAACTTTTTTCAACCCACAAGATAAATTCGGTGTTAACTATTCTCAGTTGTTTACTTCATGTAGAAACTTTGGAATCATCATTAATACTATTATATTCCATCTAAAGTAGAGTAAATTCAAAGCTTAAGTGTATGGTAATCGCCATTATAAGTTTTGTTTCATATTACGAGCGTAACCCCTTCCCCCTATCTGCCAGTATCACATCAGTGTCCGTGTGAACAGGTTTCACATTGTGCCTTCATACTGCTATCAAATTTATTGCGAAAATACTAGACGGATTTACATAAATTGATGAAGATATAATATTTGCTTACCAGCCATAGATAGCCAAGTTCAAAAATTGCTTAAATTGCCCACTGCCTTGCACAGTTTGTGGTACACGCCCTCTATCCCATTAACTTTATGCACTTGAACTTAAAGTGGCATGCTTGTTGTATTCATGAGTGTAATGCTCATATTCAACCTCCTGTCCCACCAATAAATCATTTACGATGACAGCTATGTTCATAAGGAGACAAAATTTAAAGATTGTTGCTTACATTGCCACCCTATGTGGACTCAAATGTGGAGACAAATTGCCAATTTAGTGTTTCCTTGCTTCAGTTTGAAATCAATCTGAATCTCAGTTAAAGTAAAACCTTTTCCATTACTACTCCGCCTCAGTCAATCTAAAGAAATATTTTTTGCCCAGTAATTACCATTCTAGCCCTTATTATTGAAATTTTTATGCAAATTAATCAAATCAGCAGCTGATGAAATATAATCTACGGCAAGTTTAAAACAAAGTGTTACCAGCTCCCATACTCTATGTATTGACCCATGGTCACTTGCCATTCTAGCGTTATCCGTTGCGTTCTTAATTAATTTCTATGATAATTTTGTAGGGGTTTACATTGACTCATTCATTAAATAGATTATTTGGCCTATTCAATAAAATAATTAAAATCGAGTTAACAACCACTGCACGTAACTTGCAGTATCAGGAGCACACCTGTCAACGACCAGACATTCAGTATTCTTAAAAAGAACGCAATAGGAGAAAAAATTTCAATATATGACCCAGTTGTCATGTTGACTATACGTTTAATGGCTCAACATTTTCGAAACTTTGCAATGAAACCTTTCGGTATATCCATTCAGTTGTGGATGGAAAGAAGGAGTGAAAAGTATTCAGATGTGAAGTAGGTGACACAACGTCTTCAAGACATAAAATTTGTACACTGATCTGTAATTACAGCATCAGGAGCCCTAAATGCTAGTATCCAATTATTAATCATTGCATGTGTTTGCATGCTCGTCTAGAACCGTTATCACCATATGAGCTCGGAAAAGTGATCTGTTATTGTCAGAATATACTTATTACCAGTTAGTATCCTATTAAATGGTCCAAGAATATTCAAACCAAGCATTTCAAAATGTTTTGTCACTTCTGGCAATGTTTGTAATGTAATACTCTTGCACACATGGCGCACAGTCTTTCTCATATTTCTTAACATCTTGCTTTCTGGTTCTCCATCAGAAATTTTCTGATGGGCGTCTATCTGTTGTTCTATGGCCCCCATGACCTGCTAATGGGTGATCATGTGAATGTTACAATACTTAATTTCTGGACAATGTTGGAACCACCACACGTGGTCCACACTTCAAACTTCTGCACAGCAAATCATCATGTGTCACAGACTGAGGCAATGATCTAAAATCCTGACAGTTTATATCAGCTACTTGTGCCTTTTGCCACCCTGACAAGCTTCTCCCTGCAGAGCTCCAATTTTCCTGCTTTGCATGTCTGCTGTAGTGTGTATCTTGCTTTGTTTATGCAGCACTTCGTAATTAAACTTGTTTGACTTCTATGTCCACCACATTAATCCCTATAGTCACTTGGAGTGATCAGTAATTACCTCAAATGTTTCTCTGTATAAATAACAGCAAAAGGAGATACAGTATCCTACGATACTGGTAATGCCCCATGGTGTGGAAAAAGTTATCTTCGACCGGTCTTACGGAACTAATTCATGTTGGTGGTAGCAACTTTTCAAATCCTTAGTTGAGAGGTATTTAGGCTGACTCATTGTCGAGTGTCTCTCTAATGTTCGGAACAGGATAGGAATCAGTTATAGTCATTGCATTTAGGAATCGTAATTTTTTGTACAATGACAATGTTCGCACTCCAGGGGCTACCACTTTTCTCAATGATTCGTAAATCAATTGCTAGTGAATGAATTTCTCCATCAATGGCTGTAAAAGTTTTTAGAAAACATCGTTCCTGTAAAACACAACTAGCTCTTTATTCACATGAAGTGTTGAGTGCTATTGACAAGGGATTTCAGATCGATTCGGTATACCTGGATTTCCGGAAGGCTTTTGACACTGTACTACACAAGCGGCTCGTAGAGAAATTGCGTGCTTATGGAATATAGTCTCAGTTATGTGTCTGGAGTTGTGATTTCCTGTCAGAGAGGTCACAGTTCGTAGTAACTGACGGAAAGTCATCGAGTAAAACAGAAGTTATTTCTGGTGTTCCCCAAGGTAGTGTTGTAGGCCCTTTGCTGTTCCTTATCTATATAAACGATTTTGGAGACAATCTGGGCAGCCGTCTTCGGTTGTTTGCAGATGATGCTGTCATTTATCGACTAATAAAATCATCAGAAGATCAAAACAAACTGCAAAACGATTTAGAAAAGATATCTGAATGGTGCGAAAAGTGGCAGTTGACCATAAATAACGAAAAGTGTGAGGTCATCCACATGAGTGCTAAAACGAACTCGTTAAACTTCGGTTACACGATAAATCAGTCTAATCTAAAAGCCGTAAATTCAACTAAATACCTAGGTATTAAATTACGAACAACTTAAATTGGAAGGAACACATACAGAACGTTGTGGGGAAGGCTAATCAAAGACTGTGTTTTATTGGCAGGACACTTAGGAAAAGTACTAACAGACTTACTAAGGAGACTGCCTACACTACGCTTGTCCGTCCTCTTTTAGAATACTGCTGCGCGGTGTAGGATCCTTACCAGATAGGACTGACGGAGTACATAGAAAAAGTTCAAAGAAATGCAGCACGTTTTATATTATCGCGAAATATGGGAGAGAGTGTCACAGAAATGATACAGGATTTGGGCTGGAAATCATTAAAAGAAAGGCATTTTTCGTTGCGACGGAACCTTCTCACGAAATTCCAATCACCAACTTTCTCCTCCTAATGCGAAAATATTTTGTTGACACCTACCTACATAGGGAGGAACGATCACCACGATAAATAAGGGAAACCGAGCTCGTGCGGAAAGGTAAAGGTGTTCATTCTTTCCGCGCGCTATACGAGATTGGAATAATATAGAATTGTGAAGGTGGCACTTGAATATGATTTGCAGCCTATCCATGTAGATGTAGATGTAGTCCCTGCGTGGTTTCTTGTACAGAAAAGTACTACTTCCTGTTCATATCCCGTGCTGTGTCATACGTGTCGCTGATAATGGACTCGCTGGACCGAATATATGTGTGAAGCTTGGACTCGCTGGACCGAATAAATGTGTGAAGCTAAGCAATAAAGCTTCAGTTGCATCCCCATATTTTGTTTGCTAGTTTTTCACGTTATTGCCTTCTGCAGAACTGGTAATGTATGCTTGTAGCTGTGGTCATATCAGTACTGTCTTTTTCCCAACCAAACAAACTGACAGACGATAGGCCCTTTGGAAGTCTCACCTCGTCCATGCCGAAATTGCCCAAACTCATGGGAACCATGAAATCCCCATCTAAATCCATAATGCATACTACGCCATACAATGTGACTTACCTAATGTTTAACTGCAGGCCAATGCGCAACAGTTCCCTTGGCAAGTGCATACCTATACTAACCCAGATAAATTTTTCTCTACCTATCAGTACGTTCTCCCACGAACTATACTTTCATTTATGTGTACATTAACTGGTAATACTTTCATGACAGGTGCACCTTGCAGCATTGCTTTACTAGCAGCTTCATTGCTTCACTGCATCGTAATTCCGAATAACATAGGCATTGCAATATCGTAATTACAATATTAGCTCCTAGTCGGCTGTAAGTGCTCTTCACTACTGTTATCTCGGAACTGTGCCAGGTGTGCAGGTTCTTGTGATCTACACAATGTCACTCGTCCTTCCAATTCAACATGATCGCAATATTAAATAAAAGAAGCCTACAGAACTTGATTACTCGCCGCATCTTGTAATGACAGATATCGATGGCTGCTGGTGTCCAGTTGAAACACCTCGACAATGGCAACAGCCAACGTCAGCATTCCTGACGCCCAGTTCGTACTACGTCCGACATCGCGGCATCTGGCCCTCAATTTGCTGGACTGCGTCGTCTTCTGATACCAAACTTGCAAGAGCGCGCCAGATGTAGCCTCCTATGTGGTTGTGGAATAGTCGAGCGGAGGTGTGATGGAGTCCTGTGGTGCACTGGGGCTTCATGAGACATCACAATTGACATTTTTGAGTGTTTTCATTCTGGCTTTTTCCCCAGTGCTGTCCACCAGCGGGCGTGCTGAGCCCGCGTTCCTCAAGGGCGTGGGATAGCACATGAGTACCTCGCAAGGAATGTGCTGGAATGAGATTTCACTCTGCAGCGGAGCGTGCGCTGATATGAAGGCTGTGGCTAAGCCATGTATCTGCAATATCCCTTCTTTCAGGAGAGCTAGTTCTGCAAGGTTCGCAGGAGGGCTTCTGTAGAGTTTGGAAGGTAGGAGGCGAGGTACTGGAGGAAGTAAAGCTGTGAGGACGGGGCGTGAGTCGTGCTTGGGTAGCTCAGTCGGTAGAGCACTTGCCCGCGAAAGGCAAAGGTCACGAGTTCGAGTCTCGGTCCGGCACACAGTTTTAATCTGCCAGGAAGTTTCATATCAAGGAATCTGTTGTTGGTACAGGCCCTCTAGTTGCCTAGGCCAGTGCCGCAGCGCTGACACAAAAGGATAAAACGGCCGGGGGAATGGGGACCAAACTGCTGTGGTCATCGGTCCCTAGACTTACACATTACTTAAAGTAACTTATGCTGAGGATAACACGCACATCCATGCCCGAGGGAGAACGCGAACCTCCGGCGGGAGGGGCCGCGCAGTCCGTGACGTGGCGCCTGAACTCGCGCGGCTCTGGCGTGGCTCTGGACGTCTATCGGAGCCCCAGCAGTCACATTGAATGAAGATGAACCAGAGCTCAACCCCAGAAATTTTCATGCCATTGTTCTCGGCTTTTGAAATAGTGTGTTGACGTAGGGCGCAACAGTGACACCAAAGACAACACGAGAAGTGGTCCCACCATACAGCCAGCAAGGCAGTACTTGTACTGCCCAGGAGTGACGGCACAGGTGGCCTGCTCCCAAGATGAGCATCTCATAGATGGGCAGATCGGTTTCATCCACGAAAGATAGGCCTCATCTTTATTTTCAGGTACTCACATATGTGCCATTCAGGAATGAGTTGAAGTTCCCTCCAAACATGGATCACTGCAGACTTTCAGCAATGGACCCGAAGCTCAAAGAAATGGTTCAAATGGTTCTGAGCACTATGCGACTTAACTTCTGAGGTCATCAGTCGCCTAGAACTTAGAACTAATTAAACCTAACTAACCTAAGGACATCACACACATCCATGCCCGAGGCAGGATTCGAACCTGCGACCGTAGCGGTCACGCGGACTCGAAGCTGGCGGCAGCTGGTGACACTTCGTCGTCTTAAGCGCGTCATCCTGCAACTAACAGAGCTGGCATACCATTAGTATCAGTGAGTCAGATGGAGTGCCCAGTTTCTGAGAATGTGTCGAAGGAAAGCAAGGGTTTTATAGCAGTGTATGACGTGATTCCGAATGAGTTCCCATTTTTTGAGCACTTCTACGCATTTGGCTAGGCCAAAATGTTCAAATGTGTGTGAAATCTTATGGGACAACTGCTAAGGTCATCAGTCCCTAAGCTTACACACTACTTAACCTAAAGGATCCTAAGAACAAACACACACACCCATACCCCAGGGAGGACTCCAACCTCCGCCGAGACCAGCCGCTCTTGGCTAGTCTAATGTTTAACTCCTTTATGCAAAATCTGCAGCCTGAAAGCCCTCCTTGTGTCATCCCTAGCTGCAATTACAACACGTAGCCGTGTTGTGGAAGAGCATTGTATCTGCTCTGCACTGTCATCTAAGCGCTGAATCAAGTGTTGCTGATAATCTGGCACGCTGAGGCGATGAGCTCATTACCTTTTTGTACTTCAGGTCTTCTGAGTGTTGATAATGATTGCACCATCGGTGCGCACTTGACCGTCCAAGTCGATCTGAACAAAAGTTTATTCTTGCAGTTAAATACTGTTCTACTGCGCAACATCTCTTACCTTCAAGCAACGGCCTTTCATTAACCCCAGTTCCTATGTGTCGTGAAGAAGCCGCTTCGGGACAACAGGTGCGAGCACTATAAAATAAGAATTACTACTGGACACTCGTCGCTGTGGCGAAAATCAAACTTGCCATTTAGTTTTGTTGGTGATGAACTGTGTACCTTAAGGACCTTCATAATGTATAACTCGTCAGAATAGCGATTAAATAATTGCAAACGTGCAATGTAAATGTGCCTGTGGGCGCTGAACTGATATTAGCTGTAATATGTCCTGCAAATCATCAAATGAGTGAGAGTAAACTTCTTCAGGCAGCAGTCGAAATCACCTCGTCATTGTCAAACAATCTGGACTGCTGACTTGTTTACTTGAATCCTCACAAGCCCAGTTTATATTAGGTTAAGATGATTTGCAGAAGGATAAATACCTACATCTCGAGTCAAAGGAAATTTTTTAATCTAACAACGATCCCCTTTAAAGAGGATATTGCTGTTAAATTTTGGTGATACTGGCTGTACGGTTGTTTCATCTGCTCCTACCATATGAAATTGATTGGTGATTGCGTGAGTTTAACTTGCTACTATCCTGACTTCCTACTTGAACCCAAGACATCAGACCTTTGGCTGGAGCTTCAAGACAACGCTTCAACGATTACTTACACAACTGATGCTACCTACAGTGGTGTGCAGTACTCACGACGAAAGTAACTGTTGCATGACGTGTCACTGCCAAGTAATATCGCTCGAGAAAGCTTGGACCATACATAGATAAAACTGCTACGGAATAGTGCAGAAGGTAACTGAAAAAAATACGCTATGAAGCGAACAGAAATGGTATTTTATTCAAGGACAATAATTAAACAGAAATCACCGCCGTTCATTACGCTTCGATGTACGTAACGAGAGGTGGGACGTGGTTCTTAATAGGGTGTATGACCACCACGGACGGCTATACGTATTCTGCAACGCGCTCCCTCGCTGGCTACGAGATTGGTAATCAGTTCTTGGGGCAGAGACTCCACCTGGGCCCGCAGACGAGGAGTTGAGTTGGCAGCTTTCAGCGGGAATCCAACACGCAGCTGAATGATGCATCGGCTACAAGGCCGGTGTGAAAAAGACGACTGTAAACATGGCTAATAAGTAAATGGAAATGCCGTGTGGCTAGGGCCTCCCGTCGGGTAGACCGTTCGCATGGTGCAAGTCTTTCGAGTTGACACCACTTCGGCGACATGAGTGGCGATGGGGATGAAATGATGATGATAAGGACAACACAACACATAGTCCCTGAGCGGAGAAAATCTCCGACCCAGCCAGGAATCGAACCCGGGCTGTTAGGTTGACATACCGTCACTCTGACCACTCAGCCACCAGGGGCGGACATGGTTAATAACCCTTCACAGATACCTCAATTGCTGTCCTGACTTCATGCGGAGTGTGTGTCCGCTCGGCCCCTCTGTAAACTGTTGTCTGAAGTGCGTGGTCTGACACCGTCATCAGAGGATTTGGCATCTGATGTGTTTGACTGCAACGCCTCGAATTCAGATGCAGTCGTCTGCCTCTGCAGCGTCCATACTTCGCAGCAGTAACCGCAACGCGGTGAGCACAAAAAATAACATTTTTTTTCTTTGTGATATGGCAGAATTTAAGTGTATTGATGGAAGTGCTATGCCAAAAGTATCGTTTGTAAAACCAACGGAGCTTGTTGATTTATCACACTTCAGACGCAATTGTAAAGAAACGTATTTGGCACCAGTGGGATGTGCTTCAAATGGGTTCAAATGGCTCTGAGCACTATGGGACTTAACATCGGTGGTCATCAGTCCCCTAGAACTTAGAACTACTTAAACCTAAATAACCTAAGGACATCACACACATCCATGCCCGAGGCAGGATTAGAACCTGCGACCGTAGCGGTCGCGCGGTTCCAGGCTGAAGCCACACCGGCCAGCTTGAGATGTGCTATTCGTAATTTAAAAGTCATAGTGAACCATGAACTAAATTTGTATCGGTAACTTGTTCTACTTTTAGACGTTATGGTCATGCGGCACACGAGTGTACTAAGTGTCGCTGGACGATGATTAGGTAAAAGAAGTAAATGAGTCTCGTTTCGGACAGTGTAATTCGTATTTTTCGTGTCCGGTATACGTTGGCGCAGATATTTTTGGTATACATATAAATAGTGGTAGATTGCACAAACATGCTAGGCACAAAGTCAGGTACTATTAGTGATGGTATAGCCACTTTAAAGGATCAAGCGTCACAAGTTCAGAGCAAAATGCTCAACAGAAGTTACGCCATGAGGGGTTGGTGGCATATTTAGATTTGTTGCGGATCGCCCGAGATTCACAGCCAGGTTCGAGTGAATGTAAATCGTCAGGAGCAACGCTTCACTTCTCCGTACATTCTTTAGAAACTAACCTATCACACACTTCACAGGCAAAACAACTGAGATGATACGGTACTCATTAATGATGTATTGGCTACTCCCAGCATGTGTAATTGATCAGAGGAAGTTACTCTGCGGATGTCCAGATTACGCCTTATGGGTGAAACCAAGATATTTCATGAGACACAGAAAGGCAAGTGCATTTGAGGAGTTAAAGGAAGATTTGCGTCAGAGATACCGTAATCAAAATAGTGCCGGAATTATCAGGGAAAAGTTGAGTGGGTTGACACAGAAGGCAAACGATACTGTAGAGACTTTTTCAGACAGAAGCCATAAAATAAATGCGCAAACATTTGAGTGGACGGGAAATCCTGATGCGGATCGTGTAATACCCAGGGAGTTAGAAAACAGATCACTCGATGCGTTTTTACGAGGAATTCCCGGGGAGTATTCACGAGATACTTCTTCTACACGGGTACGCGCTGATAAGCGACTTCTTGCATCTGAAAAGCATTGTTATCGTTGTGCGAAGAAAGGGCATTTGAAAGAGCAGTTTAGTCAACCACATTGTTGCAGATTTGGGCGTTTTGGTCACGAGGCAAAGGTGTGTGGGAGTAAGAGGCAAAGTAAAGGAAATTATCAACGGAAAACGTCAAACATAAACGGGGGATGTTTCGTCCGTCGGAAAACTTCTCGGTTAGTCAGAGTACGACAGACACTAAGGCAGAGACTGGTTGTTGTTTGATGAGCTTTGTAAGCGTTAACGAACCTATATTTCTAGTCGTTCACTTGTGCACATGTATCTATGACAAGTCTAGATTTCTTGGGTAAGAGAAATCTAGGGACGCAAAGGTATAAATTATGTGGAGCGGTAAACAATAACTTGGTACCACTGGGGACAACACGGGTCGTTTTTAAGATTGAAACTACAGAGTTTCTTGAGCGTATGGAAGTGTTGCCAACTGCGGGATTTAATTTCCTGGATAGGCGTCACACAAAAATTAATCGGTCACCGTGCACAGTTGAACTTGGTGGGAACCTGTTCCCAATGGGACGAACAATCGTAGATGTTTCAATGTCCCAAGCTACACCGATTGCTGAGGTATCAGATCTGAACTGCCTACACCTGCATTAAAGATGATTACGCACGACAAAGTATCTGCTGGTACAGCAGAGATTATGTGTAGCTGAGCCACTACAGGACAATGAAGCGTTACATGAAATGCACTGTTTTACACGAAAAAGCGTCGCGAGCGTAACCATCGTTAATGGGGATGATTCCGGTAAACTCGTGTAACTATGGGCATATGAAGCGAATCTCTCGAAAGGATTACGTACAGCAAGTTTAGAGGTAACTGAAGATGAGGATATCGAAGGGTCGTGCTGTGCTCATAACATGAAACAAACCGTCGATGCGTCTGTAGTACGCGATAAAGTTCGTCACTTGAAAGATAGTGAACGAGAAGCCGTGGAAGCTTTGTTGTTAGAATGCTCACACATTCAATTAAGATGGTCCACGCTAAGCAACACCTATTGCACAGCACCGCATACCAACAGGCGATAATCCACCACTTTACCGCAAAGCATACCGTACTCTTATAGCGAAACACATACAGGCAGTCAGGCAGTAGTAGACGAATTTACTGATCAGCAATTGTGTGAGGGTATTATCGAGCGCTCCGATAGCCTTTGATCGACAAGTATTGTCCCTGTACCCAAAAAATCGGTGGACAGTACTAGAAAAGATCTGTTTTGCTGTGACTGTCGTTACTTGAATGCGTGAACCACAACAGGTGCATACACAATATCGAACGTAACGGATACATTAAATAATATAGGAAATTGTAAACATTTGTCAACGATTGATCTTAGAAGTGGTTATCACCAACTAGAAGTATTTTCTGAAGACAGGCCCAAAACTACTTTCACAGCAAATTCATTTGATTACCACCATCGAAGAATGCCGTTTGGATTGTAAGATGCTCCAGCTACCTTTCAACGACGGATTAAAAGCGAAGATCTTTGTGGTATATATTGAAGATGTAGTCGTCTATTCAAAAACTATAGAAGATTATGTTAAATGTCTAGCTGAAGTATTTAGTAAATTAGAAGGGTTCCACTTCTTACACTATATGTGGGTAAATGCCGTTTGGCTCAGACACAAGTAAGTTACCTTGCGCGTATTATCACTCAAGATGGAGTGAGGACAGATCCTCGACTTCCTTCTACTATACGTTATTTTCCGACATCATAAATGACTAAATAATTACAGTCATTCATTGGGTTATGCAATTGTTATTACAAGTTCATGAAGGGGTTCGTTTTCAATGGACATCACAACGCCAGGAGGCGTTTGAGAAACTCAAGGCGATATTAATTTCAGATCCTATGTTAATATTCCCTGACTTTGAAAATGAGTTCATAATTGCATGTGATATATCCAACAATGCTTTGGACTGTGTGTTAAGACAGAATGTTGATGAAAAAGAACATCCAGTGGCATATGCCTCCAAACAATTGAATAAGGCTAAAACTAATTATTCAGCAACTGAAAAAGAAATGTTAGCAGTTATATACGGAATCTCTTATTTTCGTTGCTATTTGTAATTCATGAATTCAAAGTAGTTACAGACTGCACATCTTTAAAATGGTTATTAGGGTTAAAAGATCCATCAAGCTGATTAGCAAGATGGGCATTAAAATTAAATGAGTTTGATTATAAGGTAGTTGATACGCCCAGAGTCAAACACACAAATTCTGATGCTCTAAGGAAAAAGACAGCAGCTTTGCAAGTAGTAGATGGGAGCCAGGCAAAATAGTACTTTTGCGTGGAAAAAAAGAAATGGTTGAGGTACTTGTATAATATTTATGATAAAAATCATGAATGATTGTGAGCTTAATTAAAGCAAAATACTATGTTCTCTTTTAAAAAAAGTCGAGACATATTCAATCATTCAAGCATTTAACTAGCCAGAATTAACTGCATGAAAATTAAGTATTTCATGTCTTAAATATTTAAGGAGTAGTAGAAAGTAATATAGTGTGTAATGTACTTGTGCGTTGATCTGATGCTGCAAATAACTTAGATTTTCTTTTGACATTATTTGAACCTACATCTTTGCATAACTTTTCCAAAGATTTAATTTATTCATCTCTTATAACTAAACTGACACGACGCATTTTTGCCAGTCGTCAGAGTGCACAAATTAATATTACATACTCTTCATTTATTTCATTACACATTCTAGTGTGTGTGTGTGTGTGTGTGTGTGTGTGTGTGTGTGTGTGCGTGTGTGTGTGTGTGTGTGTGAGCGTTTGTGCGGAAAATAGCTATGTAGCACTTGGTGCAAACATTATATTTTTTTTGTTGCTGACATATTTTTGCAGGCAGTTGATTAACATTGTAACACTTGGCAAGCATTATAGAACAATTTAGATGTGGAAATATTTAATGTAAGGGCCTTTGTGCCTTACATCTAGTATAGGCCTAAAAAAACCTAATTAATTACATTCTTCCACTAGCTGGCAATAATTCAGACTACCTATTTGTTACTATGTTTGAGTTCTTGGCACTGTATTTTAACTAGCATGTATTTTCTGCAGTTATATGCGTGGTCAAATTTGTTTGACTACATTGGGAATGTCAACTGTGTGTTTATCGTGCCATTTGCAACTATTTAGACATGGAAACACCATTAAGATAATTACTTGGGAGGTCGAAAGCGTGTTTAGCCATCAGTTTGATCCATGCGGTTCATGATCTCAGTAATAAGAGGGTTGATGTCACTAATTAGGAGGGTAGACTTTGTGACGTCATGGAACTGCGTTCCTTGCATTCCAAAGTGGATGAGGTAGCAGGCAGATATACTATTAACGAACGATACAGAAACTGTCGTCTGATCAAGTGCATCCGTTCATTCTACTACTGCTCCCTGTAGATGTCCTGTGTACTTTGACGACGTCCTGTTCGAGTTGTCTGAGGGGTGAATTATCAGAACACAATGACATTTGACGTAACCTCTGGTAGCAGAAGTCGTAGAAGTATGGATGCCAATATCAACACTTCTATGACACTACAAGATGTCAGGCGCTGTTGCTCAAGAGTGTGTTTCGCTCATTCTTTGAGAGGAAGCAAACGAAAGACTTTGTTTCAAACACACAGCGTAGATACCGACACAAGGGCCCTGGGGGACTCGTTATTGGTAGCTAGGTTTTCCCTTAGAATACAAATAATGCTCGCTGATAAACACCATCTCCGCAGATAATCAAGATTTCTGTCCTCTGGACCGCGTCAACAAGTCGTCACTCGCTGCGAGATACGGAGAAAACCAGCAACCGTACCTGTGCTAACTTCGTGGCGCAAACACACACATACTAAATGAGGATGTCGCATCTCTCTCTGGTCGTAGTTCTGCTCGCTGTCGCCAGCCCAGCGCTGTGTCTCGAGTGGTGGAAAACCGCAATAATCTACCAGATATACCCCAAATCTTTCAAGGATTCTGATGGCGATGGCGTCGGCGACCTTCGTGGTAAGTACCAGCATATTTCCCGAGTGAAGTAAGTTTTATGTTGATTATCGACGTTCTGAATACGCAGTATCAACTGAACCTTTTTCCTTCATTTGTTCAACAACTGTTAAGGGTGAAGTTGGTCGTCTCCTACGTACTACAATGAAAAAACTTACCTCCCCGATTAGGTTCGGAGGATGGTTGTTTGCGTCTATCCATTATCTTTGGTTATGAATTCAATAGAATTTTGCATGAAATGTATATGTTTTAAAACCGTTTGTTCATTTAAAACGTCATCAGAGCGTTGCATTGTACGTATTTAGATTTCCATGTTTTCTAATATGTTCGTTGTTAAGTCATTAGACGAAACGTTCTGCGTTGTGGTTATCGTTCTTTAAATGGTTGAAGAACGTAGACAGTTTATTTTCGATAGTTCTCATGTGCTCTCGATATTTTATACGGAAGTTGTGCCCCGTCTACACTACGTAAGCTTTATTGCAACCCTGTCATTCCATCCCTGGATTTGTGTATATTGGTAATTTTGTTTTTCCAGAGTGAAGACTATGGCGGATATTGCTTTTCGTTCTATATGAGAACTGGATACCTATGTTCTTCATCACCTTCACTAACAACACTTATTCACACATTTTCGAAATTTACAGAAAGCACTTAACAAGTGACAGCATCATACAAGCTAATTCATGCCATCCAAGCACGCAAACTTCCAAGGCATGATCAACAGGATACAAAATCCACCACTAAATGAAGTTGCTACACAAAAAGAAAACCGACACTTTACGATAGACACCACTACAAAGTGGTTTAATCCAAGACATAGTAATACAGATACACAAAATAAAAATTACATCTACACAGTAAAATATTCACAAGGACATAAAATTAGCCGGAGAAACACCAAAAAAGTCTGAACTAACATACGTACATGTAACGGTTTAGGCACAATATCAGACAAATTAAACGCATTAATGGAGAGCACAAGTAACCAATTCGCATGTAGAACCAACAACAATATCCGCCACAAACTTCATTCAGAAAAATCAGAACTACCAACACACACAAACCCAGGCATGTTTAAAACCGAATGTCAGGATAGCAATAAATTTGACGTAGGAGAGGCAGGGCGCATCTTCAGTATAAGACATCGTGGCACACGAGGAGAAGCGAACATAATCCGCCTACGTTCTTCAACCCATTAAAGAACGATAACTACAACGCAGAACACATGGAATTAGCAATGTTAGCTAGAGCTTTAATAACCGACGTACTTGAACAGATGTAAATCTACATACACACAGTACAAAGCCCTGATGACATTTTAAATGAACTAGTGGATTTAAAAGGTTCAGAGGACATCGTGATGCCAACTAGTTGCCTATCGTGCTGTCCTCTGCAGCGACCCGTAGTTAGAAAGCAGCGTGCACAAGCATAGACCAGCACACGACTCTTCCAGCAGTTGTTAACTTCGCCGGTAGCAAATTATTGGAATAAGTAACCGAAAATCGGTTTCTTCAGAAATCGGTTATTTTGAACAGTTTTAACAGTGAGGTTCAACCAGCAACGAAAAAAGTAACCATATAACTGTAAAACAATTGTTTCAGCGATAATAGTAATTCCTATAAGCTGACCGTTCAGCTGCGGTCCTACGTGACACAATACATTAATATGTTACTCTGTTATTGTACCCCTATCTTGTAGACCTGCGTGGCTGATATTCAGTTAAGTTGCTGAGGATGGACGCACCCATCCACAAACACTTTTGATTCGCTACATTTTCCTACCTTCATCCATCTTCAAACGGCTACAGATATTTTATCACAGCGTCAAAAACGTTACCAGCATGTGAACTACACCTGTAATTTGTTGTGGTGAACTTTGTTTCGCTTTACATTGATTCTTTTGCATTTCTGGACGAAGGATATTTTGCTTTTATAAATACTATGCGTGAAGTACATGCCTGAAGCTACAATATGTCATGAAGAACAATGTAAAATTTTCGTGTGCCACAGTTGATTGTGTAATACATGCATGATGCTTCTTCTCAAACCCTTTTCGCCTCCTCCGACAAATGCAGAAGAACCAAAGCGAGACGAAATTATAGGAACAGACCACCTGTTGCTGCCAATTCTGACACTGCAATAAAACAAATCTGTCACGAAAGTAAACTAAAGCTTCTTGAAAGTAATTGTTACTGCGTTCTCCACCCACTATCGTCAAATAAATTACTATGTTGGATCCGTTTCGGCCAGTGTGGGTGCTAACAAGTGTTTGCCGTTTCATTCGAGCAAAATATCTTCAGTGGTCTGGAAATACCGGGTTTTGCGCTGTTTTAATTGCTCCATATCTGAAATGCTAAGTTTTATTGTCCACTAAAAACTACCTTTTAGTTCCGGGTAACCTTATTCTTTCCCATCTGGTGGTCTAACACTGTCTACATCATTATGTTCTCACTGCCAACTGCTCAACTGACACTGAATTTCTTCTTTATTACTCTTCCTCAGCATTACACATTTACGGAAATGTTGAAGTTCATTATGTAAAATTTTGTTATAGCACTCACTCGGTTTCCTTGGGATAGTGTGTTATCGATTCTTTTGTCCCCAGTTTCATATAATAATTGTGATATTTTCAATCTATCATTGTCTGACGTAGTAAACGCGTGAGCGAACGGAATTATTACTTTCAGATTTTGAAGATGAACACGAAAAACTTATGTTCATTGCTGTATTGATAGAATTTGAGGAACTCAAGTATTTTCGAACCAATTCTGAACATAAGAACATAGAAATTGACAGTGTGAAGCACATAGGGAATTACGGATTTCCATATCATTTTGAATATGAACACCGATCCACATAATCACACACATAAACATAAACCTACACAAAACATACCTTTACATTGTGGTTGTCAGAATTTATTGTTTATCACATCTGAAGTGAAAAAAAACACGAAAAGTCTTAAATATGGTTTCTCAAGACAAATTCCAAACTCAGTGGGAACTAACGCATTCCTTAGCAAACAGCGAACAATATTTAGAACACCCACCATATATCTGTTTCATGCCGACCGCTGTGGCCGAGCGGTTCTAGGCACTTCGGTCCAGGAATCGCGCTGCTGATACTGTCACAGGTTCGAATCCAGCCTCGGGCAAGGATGTGTGTGATGTCCTTAGATTAGTCAGGTTTAAGTAGTTCTAAGTCTAGCGGCTGATAACTTCAGATGTTAAGTCCCATTGTGCTTAGAGCCATTTGATTTTATTTCTTTCATCATCCGTTATTATGACTTTATATATACAGGGTGGAGTGCAGTAAATTGCTGATTTGGGAATGAAATTAAAAAATAATGAACACTTAGAAACTTAAATTTTATTTTTCTCATATTGGAAAATAATGGAAGTTTTTAATTACATGATTTAAACAATATATGTGGCAAATGTTTACCCTCATAATCCACACATTACCGCAGTCCTTTTCTGAAATTCTCATGCACTCTTTCAGGCATGTCTTCTGGTACCCTTGCAATTTCAGCCTCAATGTTGTTCTGCCCGTCTTCCAGGGCGTTTGGACGATTGCAATACACCTTTGACTTCAGGTAAACCCAAAGAAAAAAATGGCATAGGGCTAAGTCCGGTGATTGTGCGGGCCAGTTCAGATCCCCCACCCGAGAGATAAGCCTCCCAGGAAACGTTTGCATCAAAAAATTCGTGGTAATGCCCGCTGTGTGTGTAGTGGTACCGTCTTGTTGAAACCAGGTATCCTGTAATTGCATTGCCTCGAAAGCCGGCTGGAAAAACTCTTGAAGCGTAGTTGAGTAACGATCCGAATTCAGTTACAGCACGGCGATTTTCCTGGAAAAAGTAAAGGCCAATGATGTCTACTTGTAATATGGCGCACCACACGGTGACGCGGTCTGAGTGCAGGGGTCTCTGGCGAAATTTCCTGGGGTTCGCGTCGCTCCAGTAGCCCATATTCTGTGTGTTTGCACACCCACTGAGGTGAAAATGTGCCTCATCATAAAAGAACACAATTGCGTCACGGGGTATGGTTGAAGCATGTCTTCACAAGATGTTCTTCGTGTTACACAAACCCGTACTGACTATTGCTGGACCACGCACATTTTATATGGGTGAAAATTCAGTTCATTATGAAGAATCCGGTGGAGAGAACGTCTTGAAATGCCAAGAGAAAGTGCCTATTTCTGAGCTGAGCGTTTCGGAGATTGCAGTACTGCTGCTCTTACTGGTTCGTCAATTTGTGGTGTTGTAACGCTTCTCTCAGGTCCTCTTTGTACAGATGACACATCACCTGTTTTTCTGAGGGCATTCACCTAATTTGGAATTGATTACCGTCCAGGAACACGTTGGCGTGGGGGTACTGCAAACCGCAAACGAAAAGCACGCTGCACTGCAATGATCGAGAGGAAATTCGAGAAATACACTTCAGCACAAAACGAGCGCTCCTCATGTGTACACTGCATTATCGCAACTGAACACCAATTGAATACAATCCTCCCGTCGGTCAGTATAAACCACGCCCACTCTCCCCTCTATTCGACCAACAGTGCCGCCACAACTTGAATCCTAAAACAGCAGTTTACCGCTCTCCACCCTGTATGATCTATCAAAAGATAAATCTGTCTTCGTGCAACCTGTTACTGTGCCGAGAGCGACGAAATGTACAGCAAGACTCTGCATTGTTCGCAGGTATAATCGAGAAACTGGACTACCTGAATGATCTTGGAGTGTCAGCGATATGGATATCTCCTATCTTCAGGTCGCCGATGGCTGACAACGGCTACGACATCTCTGATTACAGGGACATCGATCCAATCTTCGGAACTATGGATGACTTCGACGAACTTCTGGAAACAGCGCACAGCAAAGGTATGACTCTTACTGTATGATGGTAGACTTAACCACCAGACACTCGCACGGATAGCCATGCATGTTAAAGCGTTGCACGAGGGACCGGGTGGTATGCCGGCCACATCTCACTAGGTGAATGCGGGGCTGGTACTCAAGTCTGCCTCAGTTACACCGTTCACAATCATTTAGAAAAAAAAAATGTTTCCCTCACTTTCACACGAACAACACTACACACAGGTAGTTGGGGTACGCACATTCCGTTCAGGGGTGATAGAAAGGGGCAGCGAGCATTGGGGGAGGGGTGCTGAATGGGGTGGCGACATGAATGGCATCTGGTCGTCACTTAAATGAACCATGCCAAAACCGTTAACGATCATGTTGACTGTACGCCGATGCAGGGTATGGCAGAAAAAAAAAGATTTTGACTTCCCACACAGAAAGAACATCGTGATAATCTTCTAAGTGTATTGCTGTTTTCTTTGCCATTCTTTGCCTCACCATGTTCGAGACTGAGCTTTTCTTGTTTACAATTTAAGAACCTTATTTACGTTGCATTTAGGCTCAATGTGAGAAATTATTCAGACGCGATCATCCATGTTCTGGTGCTAGTATTATCCTAGAATTTAATATCTTACTTGTATCTGCTTTCCTTTACTTCGCAAACTATCACGTTATATAAATATAAGCCTGCAAATAACTTTCTGGGTCCATCTGTTATCCGTTTAATATTCATAATTGTATCATCCACTCCACCTTCTCCCCTGATCTATTTGTTTGTATTATTTTCTATCCTAGTATCTCCCAACACTATTTTGTGCATTGCATACTGAGCAACTCGGTTTTTGAATGGTTTTTGTATTACAGTTACACGCATCATTGTCAGTCAAAACGGGTGAAACACATTGATCGATTTTCCAGGTTCAAATACATCTGTAAAGCTTGCGAAAAAGATTCATTTTAATGTAAATTACTTCAGTCTGAAACCGCGCGATCGCTACGGTCGCAGGTTCGAATCCTGCCTCGGGCATGGATGTGTGTGATGTCCTTAGGCTAGTTAGGTTTAAGTAGTTCTGAGTTCTAGGTGACTGATGACCTCAGTTGTTAAATACCATAGTGCTCAGTGCCATTTGAACTATTTTTGGAGTGCAGACGATGTACTACGGAAATGCAAAATAACCATGACAGTGGCAATGACACTGCAGATTCTGTGGACCATTCCAGTAAGGAGGGCTAAGTAGCATCTGTAGCCGACTAAGGGAGATCTTTTATTTTTTGTGTAGCTGTACTTTTACTGTCTCCTTCACTTACGTGTAATAAGGTAAACAACTGTAGGTTTTCAAAATACACCTTGT
Source organism: Schistocerca piceifrons (assembly GCF_021461385.2). Lineage (NCBI taxonomy): Eukaryota > Metazoa > Arthropoda > Insecta > Orthoptera > Acrididae > Schistocerca > Schistocerca piceifrons. Next base: position 197,436,316 of record NC_060138.1, on the reverse strand, counting down.
ATGTGCATACACGTTTTTCTGTAACCCTAGTTGAACAAAGGTGAGCGGCGGGTCGTCTTGGATTCGGAGATATACGGCATATGCGAAAAACAATTTGGTGCAACTTGCTTTAAAAGTTCATAAATGTAAAACTGTTTACTTCACAAAACGATCCTATGACTATACTATCAGTCAGTCACAGTTGGAATCGGCTAACTCAGACAAATACCTGGGTATAACACTTTGCAGGAAATAACACTTTGGAATGATCACATAATCTCTGTTGTGAGTAAAGCATGTGGTAGCATTCGGTTTATTGGTAGAATATTGGGAAAGTGCAATCAGTCTACAACGGATATTGCTTACAAATCACTTCTGTGACCCGTTCTAGAATATTGCTGAAGTTGTGAGACCTGTACCAGATAGAACTAGCAGGGGATGTTGAACATATACAGAGAGGGGTGACATGTTTGTTTGACCCGTTTGGAAAGTGTTACACAGATGCTGAAGAAACTGGACAGGCTGACCCTTGAAGATAGATGTAAACTATGCCGAGAAAATCTACTAACAAGTAATTTTTGAAAACACTGTTGGAACCTACAAAGTTTCAAGAACCGACGTTAAATGATGATTCTACGAATATGCTACAAGCCCCTCTGTACTCCCCACATAAGGATCTTGAGGACACGATTAGAATAACTACAGCAGATACAGAGACATTCAAACAATCATTCTTCCCGCGCCCCATACGTAATGGAATGGGAAGAAACCCTAATAGCTGGTACAGTGGGACATACCGTCTGTCATGCTCTTCACAGAGGTTTGCAGATTAGGCCTATAGATAGAGGTGTAAATGTAGATATCTAGTGTGTTCAGTGCTCTATTAACGACGCGAAAACCGAATGCGAGAAAGAAAAAAAAAAAAAAAACTGCACATTTTCAGGACACAGCGCATTATTTTCTTTATGGCAGACGATTTTGAAAGAAAACGTGTACTTTGTCCCTTAAAACCTTACACAACCTGTGTCTGTCCGAATGTTTATTAGAGTATCGTGATAAAATCTGAAGTAAACCGACCAAAAATTTTAGAGAGAATTTTAGAGATTTTTTGCTAATGTTTCGTCTTTATATATCAGTTTAGACTACTAATCGCACGAAAGAAGCGAGTATTCACAAAAACAAAAATTAAATACAAGATAAAAATACTTATTTTTATTTATGGAGCTTGAATACTATCATTGACGTATTTAACTTTTTTTTAACAATAAGGCGTTACCCATGTCAATTTGAAATATTTTATTTATTTTCGTGTGACCAGTAACTGAAAACAACGTTATTTTTATTAAAAGTTATGGCTCAATATTTGTTACTTAATATTTGCATTTAATGATACATACAGAGTTTAAAAAGGAAAAGAATGTCACTACCGACATAAATCGAACCAACGGCTTTGCAATTATCAGACCTTTAGGTTAGCGTTCAGCTTCCTACAGTTCCATTAATAACCATGAATTATCTTTTATTTATCAGTGGTCGGAAATCTTCTAATCTTCAAAAGCGACTTTTTCGTCTCTCTCTCTCTCTCTCTCTCTCTCTTTTAAATTGCGTCGCATTGCTTTAGGAAATTGACTTCGAATTCTCTAAGTATGAACAAAATCGAAGAGATCTCCTTATTAGCCTTCCTTATACCTGACCAAAAGAAGAATGTCGTTTGTTCCCCCTGCATTTTAACCACTGTTAAGAAATGTTATGTCTCTTTCTCCTGGCCTTCTTTGACGTAGAAGCTGAACAACTGTGGCGAAAAGTTTAAAACTTGCCTAACGCTCTTCTCAACACGATCTTGTCTCCAGTGAGCATCCATTTCAATGTCCCACATGCATATTGTAGACATCGTACATAATTCGCCTTCCTCGTAATTCTATCTTCTAATAGTTGTTAACTTCTTATTTCAAGTTACATTGCCGAAGGCTTTGTCTAAGAAAGCAGACAAATATTTTAATAATGTGCTGAAATATGATATAACGTCAGGCAGTTGCGTGTCGTTCTAACGGAAAATGTTACAAACGCCTCGACGTGCCTGCGGTTGGTGTGAACAGTGAAAATGAGTACCTGCGGTGAAAGTCTGATATTTTTGGATTTACTGACAGATTTTAGTGACATCTTTGACTGTGATGAACATCGCGATGACTTTATTTGTCACTTTTTTAACTTTATGATGTCCAGTACTTTAGCAGACTGTTTTACGATATTATTAAACGGTAACAAATTTTAGGGCTGTAATTTAAATAAGGGAAGGAAATGAATGCAAAAGAAGAATGGGTAGCTGTGAGAGATGAAGTAGTGAAGGCAGCAGAGGATCTAGTAGGTAAAAAGACGAGGGCTAGTAGAAGTCCTTGGGGAACACGAGGAATATTGAATTTAATCGATGAAAGGAGAAAATATAAAAATGCAACAAATGAGACAGGCGAAAGAGAATACAAACGTCTAAAAAATAAGATCGACACGCAGTGCAAAATGGCTAAGCAAGAATGCCTAAAGGACAAATGTAAGGATGTAGAAGCATGTATCACCAGTGGTAAGATAAATTCTGCGCACAGGAAAAATAAAAAGAGACCTTTGGAGAAAAGAGAACCACCTGTAAGAACATCAAGAGCTCAGATGGAAAACCAGTCCTAAGCAAACAAGGAAAAGCAGAAAGGTGGAAGGAGTATATAGAGGGTATATACAAGGGAGAGGACGTAGGATGAAGATGACAAAAGAGAAATGATACTGCGTGAAAAATTTGACAAAACACTGAAAGACTTGAATCGAAACAAGGACCCAGGACTAGGCAACATCCCGTTAGAGCTACTGATAGCCTTGGGAGAGCCAACCATGGCAAAACTCTTCCATCTAGTGAGCAAGAGGCATGAGACGGGCGAAACACTCACAGACTTCAAGAAGAATATAATAATTTCAATTCCAAAGGAAGCAGGCGCTGACAGGTGTGAAAATTACGGAACTAATAGTTTAATAAGTCACAGTTGCAAAATACTTACACGAATCCTTTACAGAAGAATGGAAAAACTGGTAACAGCTGCCTTCGAGAGCAATACTGACCCTAAGACTTCTCATAGAAGATAGGTTAGGGAAAGGCAAACCTACGTTTAGAGCATTTGTAGACTTAGAGAAAGTTTTGGAATACTCTCTTTCAAATTCTGATGTTGGCAGGGGTAAAATGCACGGTGCGAAAGGCTGTTTACAATTTATACAGAAACCAGACGGCAGTTATAAGAGTCAACGGGTACGAAAGGGAAGCTGTGAGACAGGGCTGTAGTATATTCCCGATGTTATCTAATCTGTATATTGAGCAAGCAGGAAAGGAAACAAAAGAAAAATTTGGAGAAGGAAGTAAAGTCCAGGGAGAAAAAGTAAAAACTTTGTGGTTCGCCGATTACATTGTAATTCTGTCAGAGACAGGGAAGGACTCGGGAGAAAGAATTTCTAGACTGGTGGATATAAGATGAACATCAACAGAAGCAAAACAGGGATAATGGAATGTAGTCGAATTAAATCAGGAGATGCTGAGGGAATTACATTAGAAAGTGAGACCCTTAAAGTAGTTCATCAGTTTTGCTATTAGGGTAGCGAAGTAACTGATGAAGGTCGATGTAGGGAGAATGTAAAATGTGGACTGGAAGTGGCAAGAAATGTAAATAGGAATCTTCTCGGCGTTCCTGATGTCCCCTAAACTGTAAGCTTGTTCCTTTCTTAGTGTTATAACGTGTCGCTGATATTCAACGAACTTCTCCACATACGATGAGGGAAGACGCTGAGGTCGCAGCCCATTGCGGCACATCGTCCTTGTACATCACCTAAAGCTGGCTTCAAATTTGGCCATCGTTTTCCTGTGCCGATTCAAGTGCTTCATTTCGTATAATATCGCGGGAAACTGCCATACCTTCTTTACGTTTCTGGCACCAAAATGCCACTAACCCTATTTCAATATTTTCGAAACGTCCACTCCATAGACTATTGAAAGCTTTCCTGTTCGATTTTGCTTTTATAAGATTCCTTTGTCCTTTCGCCACTTCCGGATGTTGCTTCTGTGACTCCATGATTCCTCGAAGCACACCGAACAATCACTGTTTTGAAATGTGTGTCGTAATAGCGCCTGCATCCTGTCGAAAATTCGAGAACGTTGTCCCACACAACGATTCATCGCACACGTTACTGCGCAGTTTACACGTGGGATCTCCAAAGATAAACAACTGACAAAAAATTTCGCACACCGAGCACTTACCGCTACCGTAAAAAAAGTGCTCAAAGCGCATTCGTACGTTCAAGTTTAAAGCGGTAAGCAAAGAAGAGAGTAGAGTTTAAGCTTAATACTAGCTCGAGGCTATATTCGGTCACGAAAAGAAACACTCCATGTTATATGCCTCAAGTGCAAGACGGTCCCGGGTAAAATCCTCGTTTTGGTCTCGGATATGTAAGGTATATTGTTCTTCTGTGTATATAATTTCAAACAAAAATCGTATACTCAGCTGTGCGAAATTATGTCACTGAAGCTATTACGCCTACGAATCGAGCCGTTGGAAAGATCTTTCTCGTACCCTGATTGCCAATCATCCCAACGGATTTACCCATTTGATTTAAACGAACCGGGATTTTGTTTGCATTAACAATGAAGAAGGTTCAAGGTCGGACACTGAACTACGTTTGTCGGGACGCCATCTGCGAACGCCTCCGCGACAAGGTGAAGAGCACTTGAGAAGAACACACTCATCTGTTCCCAGAGCGTTATGTAACTATCTCTAGACTACTACGATTACCAGGCAATCTTCTAATACAGATTTTTTTCAGTCACTTTTTTCTCTATCTCAACTAATAACGCAATCAGGAGCCAACTCAATTAGATGGAACGTGTGAAAATAAGATATGTTTATCGTGCTATCAACAAAACATTGGAGTGTTCTTTTATCTCCAATTACTTTCAGTGGCACAATGGACGGCATTAGTGTTGCAACAACTCCTTGTCACTGTCCGCCATGAATTGCTTCGATGTATTCCTTCAATCCGACCTGGTACGGACCTCAAACACCGGAGCAGTATTCAAGAATAGGTCGCACCAGCGTCCTCTATGCAGTCTCCTTTACAGATAAACCACACTTTCCTGAAATTCTCCCAATACACTGAAGTCAACCATTGTCCTTCGCTACAACAGTCCTCATATGCTCTTCCCAAAAACTGACCTACCCTCGTGACAAAATACCAGATACTTTTCTGATTACTTAATGAAAGTGTGTAGCAACTCCTCGTTCAACCGACAGTCAAAGTCAGTGATTATCGTTGGACACAGTATCCTTATAACCAATTTAAAATTAATGCGTTAATGCATAAGATAAGCAGAACCAGTCACGGTTTTTCGACTTCTAACTTCAGCTTCTAGATATTCTCGTCGTTTGGCAAATTTCAAAATACAAAGAATTATTCTAAGTAAAAAATGATTTTTTCGTCGTATCTTGATACATGTTGTGGAAATCCTGACAACTAGATACGCGTCAAACTGTTATTATGTGCTACCGCTTATAGCAGTTATAGTATTATTTGCCAATAATTGGTAACAATCTGTGCTGATAGTGAATAAACGGAGCAGCCTGCTTGTCTGGTTTGATAATTCTGTAAGCTGTTTGTTGTATATGGCGGATCTGTGGATTATAACTTACATGCCACGAAGAACTGCTTTTTTGCCGACGGTACATTAAAGATATATAAGAAAACTCATTCTTATACGACATATTAGAGTATTACGTCGCAAAAAGAAGATTTCGGTTTACAAAAACGTTTGTTACACAAGAATAAAGTGACTTGCAGTCCAGTAAATTCTAAATTGAATCGTTGCTGTAGTAAATTAGGTGCAGTAAAGTGTAGCGCCTCAGATCATCAGGGCACAAAATAAAGTAACGTAACGTGACAGTACATTCTATTAGGGCATTTCACGAAGGTAATGTTTTAAAACTAAACTTTTTACTGGGAAATTACTACTGCACAAAACATTATTTAAAAAATGAATTTTCAGTGTGCAGCGGAGTGTGGGCTGTTTTAAAACTTCCTGTTAGATTAGAACTGCGTGCAGAACCGCGACTCGAACCTGGCACCTCCGTCCAGGATCGGAAATTCGGTCTGGAAACATCCTCTAGGTTGTAGCTGAGAAGTTCCTCAGCAATATCCTTCCTTCGAATAATGCTAAGAGGGTTGTTCGGAAAGTAAGGAACGATCAGTCGCGAATTGGAAACCACAGTGAAATTCAAAAGTGTTTTCTTTGTACGTTTAGCTACACCTTCCAGATATTTCTCTACATCTTGACAAGTAAAAACACCTACAGCCGTCCTTATGATTTTATTTTATTTTGTCGCTACCAGTTTCAACGCTTCAGTGCGTCATCTTCATGCTGTTTTTGATGCGGTACAGGTTGATATGATCCCCATGCATAACACATCAGTTGTCAGCATTACACAGATAATGTGTCAGCACTCCAACCACCAACTGCCAACTGAATCTGGGTTTTGTAGAGTCTGTGACTGATGATGGAACATATCGAGTCATAGTTTCCTTCGTTATCAGCTGGCATCCTACCTAGTACGTTTGCTACGCTTACTCTACAGTAGCTCCCACAGTGGGCAGCTGTCATGTAAATTAGACTATGGCAATTCTCCTCTGTTTTTGAACTTTTTATACTGTGCATCTTTTACATAGTATTTGAAACATCCTTTGTTGTTAAGCCTACGACAAAACTTCTAATAATTATATATTTTTATTTATGGAGTTCGCTGAATGTAGTCAAGTCTCACAACCATTGGCTAATAGTGGCGTTTGCTGGAAGTGGTTCGCGGAGCTTTCGCTGTTAAACCACTAGCAACTGTGCCTTGTTCAACAGCGTCCTTCACGCCTCTACGGAATGGCTTGCTCCATGCCACTGTCTCCTGCTGTCACCAGGGGTATATGAGCCAAGGATTTTATTATTTTATTCTTATGATTGTATTCAAGTCCTCTGATCTCTAAGAAAGTGCATTACTATTTTTGACACAGTAAAATCACCTGATGATTATCCTGTAAGACATGAAAACCATTCGTCAAACTAAATAAATAACGTACATGCTATCAAGGCTGCTTTTATTGAAATAATTTTACTCTAGTTTTATCGAACGCTGTTTTTTCAACGAGAATTGTTAAAAAAACTAACTAACATAAGGATCTCAGGAAAAAACAAATAATAATAAAACTAAAGAAATTAAAAAGACATTTTGTAAGTATGTTCTGGACATTTTGTCAGAGCGTAGATTCGATGTTTGCTTACGAAGGGAAAGCGTGTTACGTGGAGCACTGCCCTCTGCCTTTGTTAAACCTTCAAAGGGAGCAGACACAGGTAGTGACATCTCTCCTTAACAACTACAGCAGTATCAAAAGTAGGAATAGCATTCACATTTTTGATAGGTGTTACAAGGAGCATCCCATTCCTTACTTTGAACATTGAGGAACACAACTGTGCTGGCATAAACTGTCGCCAGCACACCGGTCAGCAATGATGTAACGTGAAGATCGATAGTAGGCGATGGATCAAGCGCGCCTATCAGGAGAGAGGCCAGGGACACACCGACAACAAACACGCCACCAACGCCCTCTCGATAGCAAGTACTTAGGCCGCCACTGCTGGCCGGAGGACCTCAATATCTCACTCAGGTTATGACAGTACATTGCGACCAGATTTGTGTTGATACTGGGCCTAGTAATTTACAAATAGCGAGGCTGAAGTTTGTACTAGCAAGATTACAGATATTGTCTGCAAGAGCACTATTATGCATGAGTTCCTACCACAACACATGGACTCTGTTGAAGTTAAGTAGCAGCTGTCTGTTAATGTAAATAAAGAACTGTGTTAATCCACGTGGGCATTTGAGTTGTAAAAAGAGGATACCAGCTACCCATAACAACACCCTCTCCCTTGCTTCCTTGGTACAACAACAATACCACAAACTCTAGAAAAATAATCCCCTATTACATTCTGATTAACCTAGTAGTCAATATGTAACATGCTCTCGCGTTTTCTATGTCTGTACAGAGACCAATGATTGATTACATTGAGGTTAAAATACTTTTCTGAAATGCTTGGGGGTTTACTCATCTTCGCACAATAATAACCAAATGTCCTTCCAAAACCTTCTTCAAATATTGTTTTAAGATTGAGGCTGTATCAGCCGTTCAGGGAAATCACCTCATATTTGATGTACCTTTTATTTAGTCCGTAACATTTATTAGATCAGTAAAATAACCTCTGCTGTGTCTTCAGCACGTATCTCACGGCTTGTGCAGAGTAGTGTGACAGTAACTGTGCAGCTATCCTCACACTTTGGTGTGCACACTGAGGTAAACCTCCGAAACAAGAAACGTAGTTCCCAAAGAGTGCCCTTCTGATGTCCAAAATATCTTGTATTAATTTCACTGTCGTGGTGGAGACATCTGGCAAAACGAGTCCTTCGTCTGGTATGTGATAACTTGGCAATAGTAATAACTGATACATTACAGAAGACCTGTAGATCTGCATGTTATAAGCAATACATTGTATTTGTTTATAGCCCAAGCTGCTTTCATACTTTCGAATGGCAGACTCCCATGTCGCATGCAACATATAGAATGCGTATCCCAGCTCCGTCCAGTCCTTTTGTTAATTTTTCTGAGTGCTCAGTAGTGCCTGAGACGCCGAAGTTGTAATATACTGGTTGCTTCCCAGCCGCAAATAAGCTGCTGGCCGATGTTAATTTATGAGCACATACAGAACCTCTTCGAATGGTTGAAACACTTTTCCTCCAGCTCTCATTAAGCCACCTCGTTCATGTCTTGAATATGGGACGGCAGGATAACAGATACATCTGCCTCCTCAGGTAATCACATGTTTAGGGAGAAACCAAAGTAGATTACGAAAAACGTCTTTTCAGTCAGTCTTGCGTCAAACTAGGCGCCAGCTCAACCGGTAAGTCATACTGTAGTAATGCCATAAACAGAACCGAAGGTAATTGTATTCTGAACATTGTTTCAATTGTCCAGCATATCCCAGGAAAGACGTGGCCCTCAGAACACTTATAGTTCACTTGGGTGTTCCTACAAGAAATTGTCAGCCTGGTGCAGAGGAAATCGCGGATAGGACTGACATCTCTAACCTGCTGGCTGAGTTCATTAGTAGAGGCCGAGCATATTTTCGCAAATATCGTTTGAAGTAACGTCACAGCTTCTTATTAACGTCTGTAAACTATCTAACGTGGAACGGTGCTTTTCTTTCAATCCCAGTACGTTAGGGAACAGGGCGCGCTGTTGGAGGAAAAACTGCACAGGCTCGAAGTGGCAAGAGAGAATCCTAACTGGGAAACTTTGGGAGGGAGTTTTCAGTCCCAGCATTCGCCTTATGACCAAGGGAAACCTTCCGAAAAACTTGGTCAGACAGAGGGAGTGGAAATACTGTCAGTATTTGTTGCGTATGTGCATTTCATCAGTTGTATATTATTAAAATGGTATTCACGTACAGGTGATAATTGTAAATACGGTAACATACGCAACAGTGAGAGACGTTAAATCTGGCTGTGTCACTTTCTGCTACTTTGAGCAGCCTGAATCTGTTGTTAACCCTGCTACTATATAGCGCTTCCAGTGTTGTTAATGTTAGAAGAACTGTTGTTTTACAGTGTACCACCCTTTGTTTTACAATGTACCAGAGCTAAAATATACAACTGCTTACGATCAGTACACAAAATATACGGAATGACAACACCACGGGCCACTGCTTAGCGCAATGAAAAATTGAAATCTGTGGCATTCCTACCTTCCTGGTCAGAGGACACTGACCATTTACAGTGTGTTAAAAAGGAGTCGCCTGCCTGTTACATCTCTACCTTGTATCTTGAACGCAGCTAATGCACAAAAAAAAAAAAAAAAAACCGTGAGTTTAGGGCATCTCATTGTTGCTTTTACTTATTGATTGCCCACATAGGTTCATTTACTCTTGAACAAGATATTTTACGAAAGCTTGGTATATAGTAATAGAATTTTGAGCAACTTTATAAAAATGTCACGATTTCATCAGTTGAGGACTGACTTTTGTTAAAAAAAATGGCTCTGAGCACTATGGGACTTAACTTCTAAGGTCATCAGTCCCCTAGAACTTAGAACTACTTAAACCTGACTAACCTAAGGACATCACACTCTTCCATGCCCGAGGCAGGATTCGAACCTGCGACCGTAGCTGTCGCGCGGTTCCAGACTGTAGCGCCTAGAACCGCTCGGCCACCCCGGCCGGCGACTGACTTTTGTATTCTATTCAATGAGATAAAGTTTAATAAACGCATTTTTCTAATCTTCCTAAGTACTGTGTGTGGTATTATGAATGAAAACATACACTACACCCTCAGACTTCCTGTCACATCAGTTCAGGGTAAAACCTTAAGCAGTCGACGATTACCTACACAGTTTTCGTCAGGAGCAACTGACTGTCAAAATCGCTGCTGTGGTGGCCTTAAATAGCCCAAGGACGGCCTCTCATTGGTCGGTAATTACGACATGCTGTCGCAGGTGGTACCAACGTCTGCGCTGGTAGCACTGCCTCTTATGCCGTAGCTATATAAGGCCAAGGCCATCATTGCAGCAGTTCGGACACTCAGTTGCTCTCCTATTTTGGCTCGGACATGAAATAATTAAAACCCGAATTTTCTTTCTTACTGAGGAAAAAACCTCCCTAAAATTCTCAGTAATGTTAAATCGTATACTGTGTATTCTTTATTATTCGTCATGCTCATTTTGATTTTTTATATGCTGCAGTATATTTTCCACATGTAAACTCGTTAGCAATTGTGCAATTTTGGATATACTGTTTGTATCGCTCTAGAGACAGCGCTTGGAGGATATGGGTATTTGTACCTTGGAAAGTTTAGATGTATTAGTGGTTATTTGAGGAGTTCTGTTGTTTTCGCTTCTGTAGCAATTCTTGATAGTCCATAGTTTTTTCGAAGCTTGGAGTAAAGTTTTCCCGATTTTGTCGCAGTATTTACCTCAAAAGTTTCCAAAAGTTGCCTTGTGATGTGTATTGAATCTTTATATGGTCTGTAGGTGAAGTTTAGAAGTGTTTAGGCAAGATTTTTTACGATCAATAGATGTGTTGGTCTACCATTTTTTGCAGTATTTCATGATCTTTGCAATATGTGTAGCACTGTGTTCTGGGTCTGTAGCTGTAAATATAGATGTTTATGATCTTTAAATGGGTTGATCTGTGCAGTGTAATTAAGCAATTAGAGCATCTAGTTGCTGGTCCTCCAGGAGGGTAATAGTTGCACCTTCCGAAAATGATGAAATGAAGAGAGTAGCCCACATACTTCCACTCAAAAAGATATGTAAACTGAATTTTCATAAATAAATAATATTATATTATTATTACTATTACATCCTCTGTAATGTAAGTGACATTTAGGTTTAACACGAAAATTTTAATTTACCTCGAAAATTTGAATTTCCCGCCAATGGGGGGAGGAGTGTGAGAGGGGTGAGGAGGGGGCTGGGTATTTCCCAGGGAGGGCGGTGGGTTTTCCGAGGGGTGGGGGGGGGAAAGAGGGAATTAATTTGTCAATTTAATTACTTAGATAATTAATTTGATATCAAATTGTCCCAGAACTTTCTTTGTCCTCCGCGTAGGTTCAAGTAGTGCTACTTCCGCGTCAATAAAAGAATACACGGTCGATGTATGTATTAGTAACCTGGTTTTGTATCGCTACTCAAATGCATAGAAAGTAGAGGAGGCCTTTATCCAAACAGGATTTGTCAAGTAGTTGATGACAATGTTTATTTTTCTGAAAGTTCATGCTATGAAAATCACACTTAAACAAAACTGAAGTAAAGAGAGTTTTTTTAAATTCCATTCTTTCCAACTATGTATGTATGTTCTCTGAGATGTACGTCAGAAAAGAGATAAAACATTCAATTCGAGCCACATTTAGACACTGACTTCTTTACTTCATTTCTAGCAGTAGAGTTCCATTTTCAAACCATTGACTATGTTAAATAGCTACATGTCACTCTACTGTTATGGTGCCACTATTATTAGATCGCCGAATAATCATAGAAACGATGTTTTGAAGCAAAAGTACTTAATCATTTCCACGAAAAATAAGTAATGGCAAACAGTTTTCAGGATATACTCAATGAAGTACACTCCTGGAAATGGAAAAAAGAACACATTGACACCGGTGTGTCAGACCCACCATACTTGCTCCGGACACTGCGAGAGGGCTGTACAAGCAATGATCACACGCACGGCACAGCGGACACACCAGGAACCGCGGTGTTGGCCGTCGAATGGCGCTAGCTGCGCAGCATTTGTGCACCGCCGCCGTCAGTGTCAGCCAGTTTGCCGTGGCATACGGAGCTCCATCGCAGTCTTTAACACTGGTAGCATGCCGCGACAGCGTCGACGTGAACCGTATGTGCAGTTGACGGACTTTGAGCGAGGGCGTATAGTGGGCATGCGGGAGGCCGGGTGGACGTACCGCCGAATTGCTCAACACGTGGGGCGTGAGGTCTCCACAGTACATCGATGTTGTCGCCAGTGGTCGGGGGAAGGTGCACGTGCCCGTCGACCTGGGACCGGACCGCAGCGACGCACGGATGCACGCCAAAACCGTAGGATCCTACGCAGTGCCGTAGGGGACCGCACCGCCACTTCCCAGCAAATTAGGGACACTGTTGCTCCTGGGGTATCGGCGAGGACCATTCGCAACCGTCTCCATGAAGCTGGGCTACGGTCCCGCACACCGTTAGGCCGTCTTCCGCTCACGCCCCAACATCGTGCAGCCCGCCTCCAGTGGTGTCGCGACAGGCGTGAATGGAGGGACGAATGGAGACGCGTCGTCTTCAGCGATGAGAGTCGCTTCTGCCTTGGTGCCAATGATGGTCGTATGCGTGTTTGGCGCCGTGCAGGTGAGCGCCACAATCAGGACTGCATACGACCGAGGCACACAGGGCCAACACCCGGCATCATGGTGTGGGGAGCGATCTCCTACACTGGCCGTACACCACTGGTGATCGTCGAGGGGACACTGGATAGTGCACGGTACATCCAAACCGTCATCGAACCCATCGTTCTACCATTCCTAGACCGGCAAGGGAACTTGCTGTTCCAACAGGACAATGCACGTCCGCATGTATCCCGTGCCACCCAACGTGCTCTAGAAGGTGTAAGTCAACTACCCTGGCCAGCAAGATCTCCGGATCTGTCCCCCATTGAGCATGTTTGGGACTGGATGAAGCGTCGTTTCACGCGGTCTGCACGTCCAGCACGAACGCTGGTCCAACTGAGGCGCCAGGTGGAAATGGCATGGCAAGCCGTTCCACAGGACTACATCCAGCATCTCTACGATCGTCTCCATGGGAGAATAGCAGCTTGCATTGCTGCGAAAGGTGGATATACACTGTACTAGTGCCGACATTGTGCATGCTCTGTTGCCTGTGTCTATGTGCCTGTGGTTCTGTCAGTGTGACCATGTGATGTATCTGACCCCAGGAATGTGTCAATAAAGTTTCCCCTTCCTGGGACAATGAATTCACGGTGTTCTTATTTCAATTTCCAGGAGTGTATTTTCACTTATGAAATAGTTTAAAGTCATTTTCTCTGCAGTTAGATTTGCGTTCTAGTTTAGATTCTATGGTGTACTTTTTCTCTAGGTTATGTTTCTTTCATGACGTATGGATTATCTTACTACTTTTTTTTGGCGCAAGTCGTATTTCTGCCAGTTGACTCTAGCATTCACGTTGGTGAAGACAAAGCTTGACAGTTTTCTTGTTATTTCAGGAATCAGAGTACTCCTCGACTACGTGCCCAACCATACTAGCGATGAGCACGAATGGTTTATCGCTTCCAGCGACCCTACGCACGAAAATTACACGAGGTATAAGGACTACTACGTATGGGTGGACGGGACTGAAGATTCGCTGCCAAATAACTGGGTGAGTTGTACTCGTATGTTCAGAACAGTGATTAGCAGCTGGTGTGTATACGTAATAACACAGCTACACCTACGAAAGATCTCACTGAAGAAGTTGTAACACGGGGTGATTCAAAAAGATTTATCTGATTTCAACAGCAGTATTAATTGTAATGAAAGTCGAGGTTCGGGTCTAACTTGTAAATTAGCGTAATATAGCTCAAAGACACAGATTTAGTTGCAGGTATCACTTTTAAATCGCCGAGTTTCAAGAGAAACAGGTTCAGCTCTTCGGGAGAACTATACAGAGAAATTCACAGCTTAAAAAATGTTTGCTGCACTACCTGAGAATTGCTAACAAACAGAGACATTGTTGGACAGGAATAATAACAAGCAATTATGGACGATATGGAACACATTACATACGTAATAGAAGCGAAGTGGTATATTTATAACGAAAAATAGTACGTGTTTCATCACATGGAAAAGCAGGATAACAGGCATAAATAACGTTTATTTTTGACACTAATTATATTCTCAATATAAAGGTCGATATTGGACTTTCAGTAAGGAATATGTCCTCATCGGGCACGAATGCAAATTTTGCACCTGTTATTCATGCTGGGTACCAAATTATTGAGGGTTTTTGGGAAATATTGTTCCACTTCTCTCTCAAAGCAATTTTCAGTTCTTGTACGGTTCTGGGGGTGTGGGGGGGGGGGGGAGTGTCTTTGTTGAGAATTACGTCTGCCTAGAGCATCCCAGGCATGCACTATAGGGTTTAGATTCGGGGAATGCGTAGTCCATTCCATATGTTCAGTATCTTCGCTTCCAGTGTGTCCGATTCCTCAGCGGTCTTGTGTGGCGGGTATTGTTGTACATAAACAGAAAATGGGGACCTCCCGCACTCCTATACAGACGGACATGATCTAGAATAATCTCCCTGCAAATACCGCTGTGCAGTAACAGTACCAATCGCAAAGATAGGCAGCGTGTTTGATCATTGTGCATAACTCCTCCCCATACCGTAACGCCTAGGTCATGCAGATGACAATCATGAAGATTCTGGGGTGATCAACGTATTGTCCCCTACCTCCACATTAACTGGTGGCTAGAGTCTCTTGCGACAGCGAAGTGGGATTCGTTGGAGAACATCACTCTGGTCCATTGTTGCTGAACCTAACCAACATGCTCCTTGCACCAAGGAAATGTTTCCAGACAGTGACGTAGTTGAACGAATTTAAGGCTTCCGAGCACGAAGACCATGCTGATTTAATCGAAATGAATTGGTTCTGGCAGAGAGACGGGTACCGGTAGCGGTTTCAAGGTCTGCAGCGATCTGCTCGGCAGTGAGATGAGTGTTCCTTTTCGCTACTAGGCCTTGCAGTGTGATGGTCCGTCTACGACCACCAGCATGCTTTGGCATAACGTTTCCGCCCTCAGAGTTTTTAGTCTAGATTACACATTTAGACACACCCACTTCTGTGGCCACAATACTGACACTATGTCTCGCTTCAAGCCGTCCAAGTGCTCGTCAATGATAGTGTATACTCAAATGATACCAGAGTGAAATTTTCGCTCTGCTGTGGAGAGTGCGCTGATATAAAACTTACAGGCAGATTAAAGCTGTGTGCCGGACCGAAACTCGAACTCGGGACCTTTGCTTTTCGCAGGCAAGTGTTCTACCGACTGAGCTACCCATGCACGACTCACGACCCGCCGTCTCAGCTTTACTTCAGGGAAGGTAGAACGGAAATTTGTTTCGCATTTTCGGATTGTTATCTCATTATAAAATTTGCAATTTTCAGAATAAAATGAGGTAAATATCACTTATAAACTCACATGGAAAGTATTTTATTTTATTTTTTTAAATATAATCTACACTGGTTGAAAATGTTAAAATTTTACTTGCGTTACTTCAAGATCTAATAAAATCGGCAATTTTTTAATATAGAAGGCTATGGATTGCTGTGTTATAAATGTCATGTTCAGAAGAGGATGGGCACCAGGTTGAGGAAGTAGAAACAAAGTTTGAGAACCAAGTAACTTTCTGATTGTAAAACCATAAGAGGCAGGCTGTAAGACAAATTGACTGATGAACTACAACAGTATTATGGGATGTCCATTTGAAATAATACTGAGGATTTGTTGAAAATGAAGCAGGCAGTACGGGCTACCTTCTTCCACAGACTGTCAACTGATAAAAAACCAGTACACCACCTTTGCCCTCCCAGACCTGATTCATGGTGCAATTACCGCAATGCCCAGTACTCAAACAGTTCATACGGCCATAAACATTCCATCCCAGCAGCAGTCATGGATATCATAAAACCTGTTTACAGAGACCTGGCAAATCCTGAATTACTGAAGAAGTGTGTGCATGGTCAGACTCAAAATCCCAATGAGTCGTTCAATAATCTCGCTTACCAAAAAATGTTTTTGTTCGAATGAAGGCACTAAAGTGGGGGTTCAGTGATGCTGTTATTGCTTTTAATGATGCAAACGTTGGTAGGGTGAAAGTGCTACAGCATGTGGGAATTAATCCTGGAGCAAACTGCATCAGAGAACTTGAACGGATGGACAAGGTTCGCACTGATAGAGTATGCAGCACAGTTGGCCACTAAGGAGTCCAGAAAGAAGAAAATACTTGGAAAAAGATCAAGAGGATGATATACAGCATGGTGTAAGGTGCTTCTGAGTGACTAAAACTAAAAAATTAAGCATATATTATGTGCGTTACAGTCTTTTGAAACTTTAGAAGCCGTTCTTGAAATTTTGCATTTTCCCTAAATCTTCACTTCGAGTAGAGTGTTCAGATTTTCAGGTATTAATAACATACATATCCTGAGTCTACTGAACTAAAAGAACAACATAATGTTATCTGTAATTAAAATTATCTAGGATAAAGTACAAAAACGTACACAAAATTTTAACCATTGAATTGAAAAAATTTATTCCCGAAATCAGTGGTTGAAATGCAATTATTGTAGTTCAGTAGACTCAGAACATACAGTCTAAAATCCTGTAAAAGTTTCATGTCAATGGCTACAGTGGTTCCTGAGATACAGGGAAGCCAAGTCACTAAATTTAATATTGTCGTGATAGAGCGTTGCAACTCCCCTTAAGGCTGTGAGGGATGTTTGTCAGACCTGTCTGGGTAGCTCTTCTGTTTACTGTGTTAGCTTTCTCACTAATCATTGCTCTTCCTGACCAGCTTACCTACAACGACAGATACCGCTCCACTTTGCGGCGCAGCTCTTCTAACCGTTGCGTGTGAAGCCGCACGAAACAACACTCCCCATAATTCACATTAATGTTGAAGCTGGATCTCACCATATTAATTTTCAAGTGGTGGCTAAGATGCTGCAAAGCCATTCTCTGGTTAAGTACCAACAGCTTTCATCCGTGTCGAAGTTTGAGATAGCGGGATCAGGGCCTAAATGAAGTCTACCCCATTCATCAAGATGCTGAAATAAGAAGTATGCCTGAGGAGGCGTCTGGCTGAAGAATAACTTTCAGCTGTCTGCCACCTACAAGGAAGATTCGGAACTAAGCCAATGAGAGTGGATCTCCGTAAGCAAAGCACGGTTTCCCACTCCCACTGCTAAATTATTTATGTTACACAGTAGTAGCTGTTTTTCACATTTCGTTACACATTTTGTCTTGAGCTCGTTGGCGGTTTCTCACACTCTTCAAAGGAGCCCTAAACTTTCCTATTCCCTATTCCATTCTCAGGTGTTATCTTTCACGGGCTGTGCATTTAGACGAATTCTTTCTGCCATTCTGTCTTTTTTGGGACTCTGCCAAAAACGACACAAAACCTCCTGCCATAAACAGCATATCGAAAACAGTCCCTATAGTCCCGACACGGCTGGAGATACAATCTGTACTGTGACCCTAACATGAGGCTTACCACAAAGCACGGCCCGTCCTGCATTTCTCCCTAGAAGCTGTCCACCTGCCTGCTGGTGAATTCTGCTGGGTCTGTTCTCACCAGCCGGTTTATGACCCACGGCGGATCCACTCGCTTACAGCTAAGAGAACAGACATCTTGCATCCACATGTGTTATGTCTCATGTGACAATATCATGGTGCCATTTTTCAACAGGACAATGCTCGTTCATACATGGCATTTATCTATCTACTGTCTACATGATGTTGAAGTACTCTCATGGCCAGTAAGATCAGCAGATCGGTCCCTGATGAAACATCTCTGGAACTAGCTCGGACAGGAACATCGTCCGTGTGCCAGTATTCAGGATATTACAGACAAGTTAAAACATTTGTGGGCGACATTGTCTCAGGAGGACACAATGGTTTCATGCCACCCTTTACATGTAAATAATGCATGTTCACAGGCCAGAGAGGTGCAACGCGATACTGCTAACTGGACAAATACAGCTGAGTTCAAATGGTTCAAATGGCTCTGAGCACTATGGGACTCAACATCTTAGGTCATAAGTCCCCTAGAACTTAGAACTACTTAAACCTAACTAACCTAAGGACATCACACACACCCATGCCCGAGGCAGGATTCGAACCTGCGACCGTAGCAGTCCCGCGGTTCCGGACTGCAGCGCCAGAACCGCTAGACCACCGCGGCCGGCAGAGCTGAGTTCACTATAAAAATTTGCGTCGATTTCGTACCGACTGAAATAACACCACAATCCCTCCTAACCAATGAATTTTCATTCCATTTCCTCCTCCTCTTCTCGTCGTTTCACAGTGTTTTGAGGCAACACCCTGCTCATTTACGTGACAGTCTTGTTTACACTGATCTTTGACTCTGAGCACTATGGGATTTAACATCTGTGGCCATCAGTCCCCTAGAAGCTAGAACTACTTAAACCTAACTAACCTAAGGACATCACACACATCCATGCCCGAGGCAGGATTCGAACCTGCGACCGTAGCAGTCGCGTGGTTCCGGACTGAGCGCCTAGAACCGCTAGACCACCGCGGCCGGCACACTGATCTTTAGACGCGTGTAAATTGTTATATATGGAGTTTCGTATGAAACTCTTTGTGCTACATATCTGTCTGTTTGTCCGAATGCCAGTTTCTTCCTCTCTCTCTCTACTCCAAACACACACACACACACACACACACACACACAAATATTAATCATAGTATTACACAGTCGGAAATTGTTCTATGAAGTAGAAAAGTTGTAAAGCATATATGTTTTCAGTTTGTGTTTGTGTTATATTTATTTCATTTTTGTTGTTTCATTTCATTTTTAGATTACTGGATTCGACCTTCTAAGATCTTGCAATCCTTGATGACAGTAGTAACAGCTGGAGTGAAACAGATCCATCAGTGCCGGTGTGGGCAATGCAGTTCATCATTGTAGCAGTTTTCTCCACACCTGCAGAGATGAATCTGCTCCACTCCAGATTCCTGCGGTCATTAAGGAATTTAAGATCTGAAGCAATCTGTTAGAAGATCAAAACAGTCATCTAAAAATAAAAATAAACAACTGAAGTGCGATAAAGATTGTGCATACTGAAATTATTTATTCATTTTCGTACTGGCCCTTTACCCACAGCTTCGCCTGCATATGTGTTGAACACTGTGCCGTCACATTAATGTTACCACCTGTTAGAAGCCTGAATAACCACCTTTTTCAGCACTAATTGATGCGAGATGTGCAGGATGAGAGTTAGTGAGGTTCTAGAAAGCGGCTACTTGGATTTGGAGCTATGCTGGCTACACTGCTGTGGCCAGCTGCACTAGGTTTCTCAGCTGAGGATCCACAGCGCTAACAGCACGATAGAGGTGGGCCCACAGATTGTCGATTGGGTTTAATTCTGGAGAGTTTTGTGGCCAGAGGAGTGGGGTAAAATCATCTTGGTGCTCTTTGAACCACGCATGTACACTGTGAGCTGTGTGACAGGTTGCATTTCCTGCTGGTAGGTCCTATTGTGCCAAGGAAAAACAAACTGCATGTAGGGTGGTCGTGGTCCCCGAGGATAGATGCACGCTTGTGTTGATTCATTGCCCTACCAGAAAGACTAGGTCACGTACGTTGGCCTGGACCCTTCTGATGACTGTTGCTGTGTGTATACGTTTAGACATTTCACGTCATACACGTTAATGGCCATCTGTCAGATGGAGCATAAAACTTGATTTTCCTGAAAAGACCACCTGTCGCCACTTACTAAAAGTCCAGTTGCGGTGCTGGTGTGTAGAGTCCACCCTTTGTTGCTGATGAACAGCGGTCAGCATGGGTGTATGGAAAAGGCACCTGCTGTGGAGATCCATACGCAGCAACATTCAATGAAGAGTCATTGAGGAGACACTGTTGGTATCCACTTGGTCCATCTGAGCAGTAAGTTGCTCAACAGTTGAACTTCTATTATCTCATACACACTTCAACGGCTGTCATTCAATGCTGTCATTTTAAGCCCATGGTGTACCACAGTTGGCTCAGCGCCTGCTTTCACTGGTGCCATTTTGCCATGCACAGTCTATTTTAGCCACAATGGCACACAGAGCCATTTCACAGTACTTCCAACACTGGCCCAACAGCCAATGACAATGTCCTTTTGGCCATCAGATAAATCGTTCTGTTTCTGCACTGTGAGAACGACTGCACATCCCTGTAACGCACTTTACATACCCTGCACTGTCCATGCTGCTATTTGCATCTGTGTATAGTTACTGCATGTTGACATCAAATGTATGTGGTGGTCACATCAATGAGACCAGATCGTATATTGAATACACCTCCTCTCCTCCTCCCAGTCTGTTCGTCCATTTCCTCTGCCCCTTCTCTCTGACCATATCTTCCTTCCCTCCCTTTGACCATATCTTTCTCCCCATTTATCTTGCCATCTCTGCCTCCCCTCTGCTTTTTTCACCTGCCCTTTACCTCTCTACACCCATCTCCTTTATCCACCTCAACCTGTCGCCAGCTATGCTCACTGGTACATGTAGCTCGTGCAATACAGATCAATAAGACACATCAATACTACTCCCACAACACGTGTGTCACGATGGCAGGCTATATGTTGGTGGATAGGAAAGGTTTTCTTGCCCCTGACATGTAGGTTGCCCTGCAAAAGACTGTCCACCAGTTACATCAGACATATCATAGCCTGCTGATGCCACCCACTGATGTTTGTTATAGGTACTACAGAGCTACGAAACTGTAGGTATGCTGTGTGCTACATTTCACCCATTATTCTAAACAGTTCCACTCATTTTCTGAAGACTTACGATCATGCAATTTAGCAGTCCAGTAGAGGTGCGATTGGGGGGGTGGAGTGAGGAGAGGGGCTCCATGGTCGGCAACCAAATGTATATGTGCAACTCTGTTAACGGGGACAGGGCTGTTGTCATCTCCACAGCACGTTCATCATGAAGATGTACAAGAAACACCAAAACTTGATCAACTAAAATGTTGAAATAAACATCCTAGTTCGTGATCACGGTAACCTGAATGAAGAGGTCCAAGTCTTTGTAAGAAAAACACCCATGGAACATCAAAGAGCCACCTCCAGTCGAAACTACACCCTCCGCTTACCGTCAGTTAAACGTCTTATTGGCAGTCAGTGAAATCGATGTCTTTGGGCAGTCAGTGAAATCGATGTCTTTGCACCATTATAAAAAAGGCCTAACTAGACTCGTTGGACTACATTACCACCTCAAGGAGCCACTGCCCATTTCGGGTGTCGTTTAACCAACTGGAGAAATGTAGCATTATCTACTGCTGTGAGTAAGTCTTCTTGTGAGTGCAAATGTCTATTACATGCAATTTCGTTAACAAAGTTTGCTCGGAAAGTGCTTGAGATGGACCTGTATTCGCTGAGAGGAGTAATTTCTACCGGGCTTGAAACTGATTTCCATAGACAATGCGTGACACTCGTCTCCAGTTCCAATCGATTAGGATTCTTTTCATACCGCAGTGTCTTAGGTGGCGTTACATGGCTACTGCGAGAGCTACATCCTTCCTGTCAACGTTGGACAATCTGCGTCGATACACCACGAAATCGGGTGATTTCGTCCGCTATGTGGTCATGGGCTCCTCTGCACACTACAGCACTTTTTTTTCGGTCTCCATGTCCATCCATCTTATTGTGAGAACCTTACTGCTGTAATTACACCGGCAGTGTAGTGTTGCATGATCTCGCAGCAAGAATTCTACACCAGTGGTCGACAAAATTTTTTCCTCGAGAGCCAATGCTGACACGGGCCACACATGAAGTGATCTCAATCTTAATTGATAAGGTATATAAATTAGTAAATTACGAGAACACAATAGAGAAGCTATGATTAGGGCGCGATACGTTGGCGGTCTGCTCCCAAGCACAGACTGTTAAGGTGGCACCATGTGTAACACTTCGTGTTGATTCTTCTCTGTTTCATATTGCTGCCACTGTCAGCAATTCAAATGTTGTGACACTGTAAGAGCCTGACGAGGTGTTGTTGTGTTGTCTGTGTGAGCGGATGATCAACTGATTAATAACACTAATTGTACTTATACTTAAATGAGCTATGCAATATGAGACACGATCAGAAATGTTTACTGATTGTTTTGAACGATAGTTTTCTCCTACTCGTTGTCTTGTATTAAAACAAGTGTAATTTACTTTCATATTCTCTGCAACAAATATGTACGGCATTTGAAGATGAACGCTTCTATAATGCCCATTCACGAATTCATGTCACTTGTTTGAAGAAATTTGTACCATGTCATCTGACTGGTACGAAGCACGCAGGCCCGTGAGTTGTCAGTATTCGAAGTCAAACAATAAAACAACCCCCCACCCCCCCCCCACCCCCCCACACCCTTCCTTTAACCCCGCAGTGTCTGCACCACTTATCCCTCTGGCCATGTGGTAAGCGGCCAACTTTACACAATTCATAGTCGAATTCAGTTGCGTAGATTAAAATTAACCACATCTTAAAATTTTACAGACTCTGTAAATATCTCTGTTTGTTACTGAGCAGGAAAACTTCATCCTTACGAAACTCTTAACATTAGTTTACATTTTCGGATTAGGCTGTTAGTTGCTAGATGCATATTATTATAAAATGTGGCTGAGAAACGCTAGTCACACAAACACATGATTCAGGCCACATGCGGCCCGTTGGCCACACTTTGACGACCACTGCTCTACACGATCTACTGCACTCCAAAGCGACCTGTCTGATCTTTTAAGGGGGTGGCTAACATTTAGTCCGCTGAAGTTATTAGTTTTTGGGCAGAGACCATTAGGGTAAAATTATGGAAAGTTTGTCGAGATACCAACAAAATTGTTCTCTCCGTGCGCCAAATGTGTATGCAAATGCATGGTTTATTCAGGAGTAAAGATTCAAGCATTTCATATAATTTTTCTGGTGGATGATGATTTCTGTGTTGTATCTTGCCTCACTTGACTCTCTATTGCAGCCCGGTGGTTTCAACGAGCCTTCTGCATGGCAGTGGAACGAGGCCCGCCAGCAATACTACCTGCACCAGTTTCACTACAAGCAACCCGACCTCAACTACAGGAACCCTGTCGTTTTGGAGGAGATGAAGGTGAGAACTTTGTGACAGTAATCAGTTATTCTTCTTTGTAATGGCAAACAGCACGCCGGGCTTGTTGGTAGTCTCAGTGGTATCGATTTGCCAACAATAATCAAAATCTAAATTCATGGGCATTTTTTAATTCTCGTACTGGAGACAGGCTGACAACGGTAAAAATAAATCTCTTCAGTCAATGAATCACAAAATATAAAATTTTAATACAAAAGGTCTATGACAAGAAGATCGTGATGTGGTGTACATTCTAATTGTTATGAACATATGATGGTGGCTCCCGGTAACTGAGGTATGGATTGGGATGTGAGAAGTATTACGAAAGTTGTTATATGGAAAAAAGACGTGGGATGTCCACGTGGGAATGGACCGATACGTAGGATGTAGATAGGAACGTGCGTGTGCGGGAGGGGGGGGGGGGGAGCAGTTAGTTGAGTAGAGTAGTTTATTGTAGGGGTAGATTGCAGGGATGACGTCATGGTCTGGGAGGGCAAGGCTATTGAAATTACGGTGGGAATGGAGATGGAGCGTTTGGACATAAACGTGGCTTATATTAATAAGGGTGTGATATGTCCAGATGATGGTCCTACAAGTTAATACTCATAATGAAAAGCGCTTTGCTTTTGTTCTACAGTATTAATTTATTTCGTTAACCCGTTTTTGGCTTACAAGGCCGTCATCAGACATTTACCGACTCTTGTCACCAAAGTAGTTACAATGTTTGTAAACGACATGGAAAAGAAGTTACGCGTGTATATTGAAGCACAGACGCACAGAAAATGATATGTCTGTCAGTGTGGTGCCAATGCAATGTAAAAAGTTGAACCATAAATAAAAATAAAGGGAGTAAACAGGAAGAACGTCAACACAAAACTGATGAAGCATGTCCACATAACTGTTTATATTAGTAAACAAAACTAACAAAATAAAATAAAATTAGTAGCTGACAAGGCTACATTAAGAAGTATTAAACATGGAGTGTGCTACACAAATCAGCGAAAAGAAAGAATAATCAACTGTAACTACAGAATATCTGAAGAACTTCAGCAGTATCAATAAGATGAACAGAAATGAATAAATGCAGGAAATGGGGGACTGTGAGAGAACATACAGTAGATGCCATCTTTGAGAGTGTGGTGGCTCTGCATTTTGAAAAGTAAGAAGTTGAGCAACATGCAAAAATAGAGTGAGCAAATAGGAAAAACATTAACACTGTACTCAAAACTGTTCCTACATAACAGTTTGCATTAGATAAATGAACCAAGTAGAATAAAAACAATAATACAAGAACCAATTAAAAGAATGACTTAACAATTTCAGTAACATAAAAGAACTCAATGAACACAGGAAAATAGATGAATATGAAGGAACAGACAGTTTGGGAAGTAATGAAGAACTGAGAGGATTACGTGAAGTTTAGGAAAGGGGAAGCATTAAGTTGTGTCTAGTCATTTGATATTAGATCTCGGCTGTGAGCTAGATGTTTGTTTATTTCCAGAGCTTCCCGCACATTTAGATTTTGGCGTTTGTTTGCTAAGTGAAGGACATGTGACCCTGGATGGTAGCTGTGGCCCTCACTAAGTACATGCTCAGCAAATGTGGAGTCAGAATTCTGCAACCTCTAACTGTGTTCATGTTCAGCCAGACTAGCTGCTATATCTCTGCCTGTGAGATGACCTTTTCGAAATAATCTTGTTGACATTAATAAAAGTAACCGAGGTTGCATTTATATGGTGCGCTAACAGATGGCGTTACTTCAGTACTTGAGCCAAGCTAGTGACAGTATTTTTCAAAATCGGGACAAAATTGGACATTGTCGGGATGTCTGAAGAAGAAGGTCCACAACGGTCACGCATCCTGATGTATCGGGATGGAAGCCCTTGGTGTACCCCATCCGTATCGGAATCAAATTCCCCGTCGCAGTCTCCAATAATAGCTAAATACAGTGTTTCGTAGAACATTATTTGGTACACAGAAAGCGAGGTGCACTGCACTATACCTTAACGATCGCTTTCATGGCAGCTTTGTTGTCTTCATCACGAGAAGACATCCAAGAGCACGTTTCGCCATTTTTTTCAATTTATTGGATTCCGGAACGAGCTCATACAGACAACTCAACGCTGGAGTTACTTTAGTAAAGTTCGTTTTGACCTTGCAGAGTATACATTAGTTTAAGTCGTACCCTGGTGCGAAGTTGCACAAGCTTAACAAAGGACAGATTCCGGCATAAAACAAATTTTATATCAAAATTATACTGAAACGCGTAAACAAGAGGAAGATGGAACACAGGATACACAGAGGTGTTATCCTATAAAAATTCTGCTGCTAAAACAGTAACAGATGATAGATCGGCGTCTGTAAACATTTGAGAATTCCCACATTTCACCATTTCATAATGCTTGAAGGAAATGTAGTACGTTTAAGGAAGCTTGGTGAGTTAGTTTAGTGTATTATGTTTATTTAACAACAAGGGACGCTTCTGCCATGTTCCGACATGCAAACTCTAAACGATGCTACCTCCACGGACTTCAGTAGGCTCAAGCCTACGACGGTCACTCACATTTTTCAGGGCTGGCGCGGCTTGCGGGAGTCCGTGACTGAAGTTGCAAACAGTAAACAATCCGTCACAACTCGTCAGCTAAATCTATTTGTAAATAATTCGGATTTCGAGGAGAAGGATGCAAACATATAGCACGGTAAGACGGGAGAACCATCAGCTTTACATTTTCTGTGTTCTCGTTTCTCTTATGTAAATACATTCACTTTCGACACATATTCTTACATATTCTCGATCTCGGTTGCCAATATTCTAAGTTGTGTTTCACGGGATTTCTCAAATCACAATACTGATTAGGTTCACTCCGCAATTTACTAGACGTATCTGACATCTTGATGTGCGTTGAATGGGTACCAGCATTTCTCTGATTGAAACTTCTCACACGAAATTTAGTAT
Organism: Schistocerca piceifrons; assembly: GCF_021461385.2. Taxonomy (NCBI): domain Eukaryota; kingdom Metazoa; phylum Arthropoda; class Insecta; order Orthoptera; family Acrididae; genus Schistocerca; species Schistocerca piceifrons. Next base: position 197,409,861 of record NC_060138.1, on the reverse strand, counting down.
GTCATGACATACGTGCTTGATTATCTGTAGCACGGCAAAGCGAAGTGTTTTCTGAGCCAAAGCGGCTCAAAAATATTATACTTTGGCCTGCAACTACGTGCACAGTTGAGCGATGTGTTCTACAATGAGTGAAAACGAGTTATGTAACTTGTATGTGCCAAGTGCTCACAGACGAAAAGTGAAAAACCTGATGTGACTAGCTTAGTCATTGACAAATCTAGGCAACAGCCTCGGCGATCGTTACTCGTCTTCAAACAGGATCACGTGTAATATTACGTTTTGTGTATTTTCATATCACGTGTGGTTCTTCAGAAGACATTTGACATCTAAACATATAACTCAGTGTTTCATATCACATCGTGTTTTGTTTTTGCTAACTTTTCGGGAAGTCGGAATTGTACGTGACCTCCACGGGTCCGGAATACGTACCTTCATCGGCATTCATTGCTAAATGCTTTATTAATTAATACTGGACGCACGTTCACAGAGGAGCTACATTGCAGGCATTTTACCGTTACGGCTGAGAGCAGTTGAAAACATGACGATCACGAAGGCTGCCAACTTGGGCCGACATGTATCCAGCACAAAAGTAGGAAGCAAAGTGACATCACTATAGGGACAGACATGGTAGCATCTATTGTTTATATTAAATATTGTGATTTTGATGTTTTGATTATCAGAAATTATGTTTTAAAAACTTGAATTTCAAAACAGTAATTTGTAACAAACTACTTTATCATTGTAAGTTTTATCACGTTTTCAAAATCGGAAATTGTGAGTTATATGACTTGGTGGTAGATGGGGGAGATTGTTTGTGTGGTTGCAGAGGTGCTACTTTTTAAGTCAGAAATGTACGTAGCGTCAGTGACATTTTCCGTGTCAGTCGTACTTATTGTTAGTAGTAACGGTTTTGACGGATGTGGCCATCCCTCACCATGATATAGTACGAGGGAAAACGACGTCAATACTTTTATTAGTTGATACAATGAGTTCCCAACCACGCTGTGCTACGCGAAAATGCACATGAAGAAACAGTAAACACCACGATCAGTAGCCAAAGGACGTGGAACAGTCTTATTGTTGTTTAAATAAGCATCACCACGATCCTGGTAGCCTTCCTCTTGCGTTCTGATGTTAGGTAGTATTGTTCATGTGTAGGATAATATAGCAATTTCACCTTAACACCATGTCTTTGGAGTACCCCCTCCTCACACTATTAAGGCAGATATACACTCCTGGAAATTGAAATAAGAACACCGTGAATTCATTGTCCCAGGAAGGGGAAACTTTATTGACACATTACTGGGGTCAGATACATCACATGATCACACTGACAGAACCACAGGCACATAGACACAGGCAACAGAGCATGCACAATGTCGGCACTAGTACAGTGTATATCCACCTTTCGCAGCAATGCAGGCTGCTATTCTCCCATGGAGACGATCGTAGAGACGCTGGATGTAGTCCTGTGGAACGGCTTACCATGCCATTTCCACCTGACGCCTCAGTTGGACCAGCGTTCGTGCTGGACGTGCAGACCGCGTGAGACGACGCTTCATCCAGTCCCAAACATGCTCAATGGGGGACAGATCCGGAGATCTTGCTGGCCAGGGTAGTTGACTTACACCTTCTAGAGCACGTTGGGTGGCACGGGATACATGCGGACGTGCATTGTCCTGTTGGAACAGCAAGTTCCCTTGCCGGTCTAAGAATGGTAGAACGATGGGTTCGATGACGGTTTGGATGTACCGTGCACTATTCAGTGTCCCCTCGACGATCACCAGTGGTGTACGGCCAGTGTAGGAGATCGCTCCCCACACCATGATGCCGGGTGTTGGCCCTGTGTGCCTCGGTCGTATGCAGTCCTGATTGTGGCGCTCACCTGCACGGCGCCAAACACGCATACGACCATCATTGGCACCAAGGCAGAAGCGACTCTCATCGCTGAAGACGACACGTCTCCATTCGTCCCTCCATTCACGCCTGTCGCGACACCACTGGAGGCGGGCTGCACGATGTTGGGGCGTGAGCGGAAGACGGCCTAACGGTGTGCGGGACCGTAGCCCAGCTTCATGGAGACGGTTGCGAATGGTCCTCGCCGATACCCCAGGAGCAACAGTGTCCCTAATTTGCTGGGAAGTGGCGGTGCGGTCCCCTACGGCACTGCGTAGGGTCCTACGGTCTTGGCGTGCATCCGTGCGTCGCTGCGGTCCGGTCCCAGGTCGACGGGCACGTGCACCTTCCGCCGACCACTGGCGACAACATCGATGTACTGTGGAGACCTCACGCCCCACGTGTTGAGCATTTCGGCGGTACGTCCACCCGGCCTCCCGCATGCCCACTATACGCCCTCGCTCAAAGTCCGTCAACTGCACATACGGTTCACGTCCACGCTGTCGCGGCATGCTACCAGTGTTAAAGACTGCGATGGAGCTCTGTATGCCACGGCAAACTGTCTGACACTGACGGCGGCGGTGCACAAATGCTGCGCAGCTAGCGCCATTCGACGGCCAACACCGCGGTTCCTGGTGTGTCCGCTGTGCCGTGCGTGTGATCATTGCTTGTACAGCCCTCTCGCAGTGTCCGGAGCAAGTATGGTGGGTCTGACACACCGGTGTCAATGTGTTCTTTTTTCCATTTCCAGGAGTGTATGTGGCCTCAGTCCACTCTCCTACAGAATACGCTAGGGAATGGCTTAAATCTATTACATACACTGATTCATCTTCTTAATACTTATTGAATGACATTTCTTGTGAGAACCAACCATAATTCGGTAATAGTATTCGACTGCATGTCTGAGAACATTGTCCTGGATTGAAAAACATATGTTTTGCCTGCTTTAATATAGCGCTTCTGTGTGACACATATATCTGCAGACAGAGCATCATTTTTAGCTTTTCTCAGTCTTGAGTGTCCGGTTACCCTCAACCCACTTCAACTCCACGCATTTCATGGTATTGTTCAGTAATTTTTTGTATTCTCAGTCAATGGATGTAATTTTGCTAGGTTTACGCGATTTTACATATTTCGTCTAATTTCCCTCAATTTTACGTATTTCCCATCCATTTGTCATAATCATACCAGATTTTCCTCAATTTTTACAGATTTTATGTCATTGTCATATTTGTTTCGATAGTTTTCTATATGTGTACGGTCATATTGCTGACATAGCTATTCGTTGTTTGATTTTATACGAGGGTATTTGCATGTCTCATATACCGGGCTACTAAAAAGTCCTAAGAATTTCCCTCATCCCGATGATATATATTCATTCATTTTGGATAGAACGATCATGGAAAGTATAATAACACTCGCTTTGTACCTAGATGAGGTTCAACGAATGGTGTAGATGATGGATACATGGGAAACACTTCAGTGTGCTGCTACGACACATCAGAGAGCATGTCTGCAGGCTCATGTAGTGGTGCACTTGAAAGAAATTCAGAAGTCAGGAAACAGTTCTATATGTTCATTTGAGTTCCACTCTATCTTATAGATAGAGACATGACATGTGTACAGAGAGTTAACATGTGTACAGAGTTGATTTTTGTTGCTAATCGGATATTTCTCCCATAAGTGTATGCTCTTATTGCTTACCAGATCAGCCCTGACAGATATTTACAAACTGCAGAGTTCAGGTATTTTTTACCCTAGTAATAATTTATTCTTTAGTTGACAGTGTGTCGACTGCACTTAGCATCCTGAACCATAAGAGTTCCCCTTTTCCCTACCTACAGAGTGTGTCTCCCCGGCAGCGTAATTTACGGGCGAAAAGATAGCAAACTATGTATTCGAGCCACAACTACTGACAGCTCTACACACACACATACACTAATGGCCATTAAAATTGGTACACCAAGACGAAATGCAGATGATAAACGAGTATACATTGGACAGATATATTATACTAGAATTGACATGCGATTACATTTTCACGCAACTTGGGTGCATAGATCATGACAAATCAGTACCCAGATCAACCACCTCTGGGCGCAATAACGGCCTTGATACGCCTGGGCATTGAGTCAAACAGAGCTTGGATGGCGTGTACAGGTACAGCTTCATCACGATACCACAGTTCATCAAGAGAAGTGACTGGCGTATTGTGACGAGCCAGTTGCTCGGCCACCATTGACCAAACGTTTCCAATTGGTGAGACATTTCGAGAATGTGCTGGCCAGGGCATCAGTCGAACATTTTCTGTATCCAGAAAGGCCCATACAGGACCTGCAACATGCGGTCGTGCATTATCCTGCCGAAATGTAGGATTTCGCAGTTATCGAATGAAGGGTAGAGCCATGGGTCGTAACACATCTGAAATGTAACGTCCACTGTTCAAAGTACCGTCAATCGGAACAAGAGGGACCGAGATGTGTAACCAATGGCACCCCATAGCATAACGCCGGCTGATACGCCAGTATGACGATGACGAATACACCCTTCCAATGCGCGTTCACCGCGATGTCGCCAAACACGGATGCGACCATCTTGATGCTGTAAACAGAACCCGGATTCATCCGAAAAAATGACGTTTTGCCATCCGTGCAACCAGGTTCGTCGTTGAATACACCTTCGTAGGCGCTCCTGTCTGTGATGCAGCGGCAAGGGTAACCGCAGACATGGTCTCCGAGCTGATAGTCCATACTGCTGCAACCGTCGTCGAACTGCTCGTGCAGATGGTTGTTGTCTTGCAAACGTCCCCATCTGTTGACTCAGAGATCGAGACGTGGAAGCAGGATTCCTTACAGCCATGCGGATAAGATGCCTGTCATCTCGACTGCTAGTGATACGAGGCCGTTGGGATCCATCACGGCGTTCCGTATTACCCTCCTGAACCCACCGATTCCATATTCTGCTGACAGTCATTGGATCAGGACCAACGAGAGCAGCAAGGTCGCGAGGCAATGCCGGTCGGCTGCTGTTTGTGTATGAGAAATCGATTGGAAACTTTCCTTATGTCAGCACCTTGTACGTGTCGCCATCGGCTCCATCCTTGTGTGAATGCTCTGAAAAGCTAATCATTTGCTTATCACAGCATCTTATTCCTGTCTGTTAAATTTCGTGTCTGTAGCACGTAATCTTCGTGGTGTAGCAATTTTAATGGCCAGTAGTGTATAAAGACTCTGCATGCTTATTACCTGTCGCGACGTCTCGATTTAAACCACATGTACGTTTTTTCGACAATGCTGCAGCCCCGCAAAAAGCGAAATACTCTTCGCAAAACGGTTCTGTAGGGGGTGTACGCGCATTTAAATTCCTCCTGCTAAAGACCGTAACATCCTCTGTGGAAATTATATTACCAATATGTTGTAACAAGATTGTCTACATTTTTGAATAATAACAAGAAACCATGGTATCCTGCTGTGTGTGGCTCCGAGCTGGTTAGTTCATGATCGCACATCGAGGTGAACAAAGGTGCAGGTGCCACCCCTCTCTGCTAGTGCTATCTTTTGGGAGCGGTTCTTATCGTAGTTGTGTTATTTTAAGAATTTTTCTCATTTCCCAGTATATGTCTTGCATTATGACCAGTTGTTTACGAGCTGCCGGCCGAAGTGGCCGTGTGGTTCTAGGTGCTACAGTCTGGATCCGAGCGACCGCTACGGTCGCAGGTTCGAATCCTGCCTCGGGCATGGATGTGTGTGATGTCGGGTTAGTTAGGTTTTATTAGTTCTAAGTTCTAGGCGACTGATGACCTCAGAAGTTAAGTCGCATAGTGCTCAGAGCAATTTAAACCATTTGTTTACGAGCGCCGGTTACATTTTTCACGACAATTTTGATGTCTAATTAGACTAATGAAGCATTTTCGATCAGTTGTGGTAACGTGTATAGAGCTTCCTACACTTCAGTGATGGTTTGCTGCCCTATCCGTTCTTACTATGTATCAGCGCCCAAGTTACACAACAGCTATACCAAGGTGACATCTCGGGGCAGTAGGATGAAGTTGTCGAGAAATAAAGAGAGCACAGTTTATTTGAATTCACAACATCAGGGCTTCAGGGTGATTGTCGAGCAACACACCGGAAGGCGCTGTAGCGAACTCTGACGTCAAATAACGAGACACACACAAACATTCAGTAAACACGAACAACTCGAGCACAGGCAATAGTCTCTATGAGCTATGAAATGCATCATCAGACCAACCAGTGGGTCACCATTATTTGCTACCTACGCTCCCCTTCATTATCAGCACTTTCCATTCCTCATGTAAGACGCTGTAGACACAATCCTCAGCTATATGTTTACAGGTAACACACTCGTTAAGCTCTTCTCTGTCCACCGCGAACATCTCATCAGTTGAACACATTTCCCACCAAAAATAAAGGTAGTACCCTCCATTGCAAGCTTTATCTCGCCAATTCACAAGTGGAGCAGAGAGATTTATTTCAATTCGACTTATGGCTAAAGGAATCATCCTATGTAAAGTTAGTATCTTTTTCGACAACATCTGCTACTATCTATTTCCAGCAGGATAACACTAGTCGCATCATATTGTAAATTTTTGAGGTATATTGCGATTTTAGGCGCTCCTTGAGTGGCGCTGTGGATATAGTAGTGTAATAAGGACCGACCTTTATCGTTAATTACATAATTATAACTGATCGTTACTTCAGTTTCCTACCCAAAATAAATAAAGCACACTAACCTAACCTTGAAACTTCCTGGCAGATTAAAACTGTGTGCCGGACCGAGACTCGAACTCGGGACCTTTGCCTTTCGCGAGCAAGTGCTCTACCAATTGAGCTACCCAAGCATGACTCACGCACCATCCCCCAAGCTGTGGCTAAGTAATGTCTCCACAATATCCTTTCTTTCAGGAGTGCTAGTACTGCAAGATTCGCAGGAGAGCTTCTGTAAAGTTTGGAAGGTAGGATACGAGGTAGTGGCCGAAGTAAAGCTGTGAGAGCGCAGCGTGAGTCGTGCTTTGGTGGCTCAGATGGTAGAGCACTTGCCCGCGATAGGCAAAGATTCCGAGTTCGAGGCTCGGCCCCTCACACAGTTTTAATCTGCCAGGAAGTTTCTTATCAGCGCACACTCCCCTGCAGAGTGAAAATCTCATTCTGGTAACCTTTCTTTTCTGCAGCTGAAGAGTGACTGACCCCCCTGGGGTTCCCTGATCAGGAGGAACGAGGTTCGAGTCCCGGAAAGGGCACCTGCCATTTTGAATTTCCCGCCAATTTCTATTCGAAATTCCTGCCAAAATTCGAAATTCCCGCCAATAGGACAGTTGCGCTGAGGGGGAGAGGAAGGGGAGGGGAAGGAAGAGGGACGGGGTGGAGACGCACATGGTGGCTAGGGAAAATCAGAGACGTCATCCAAGGGTGGGTGATGGGGGTAATTCATTGAGCAAACAATTAATTCGCATAATTTATTCGCATATAATTTTTGTATCGAAACTGCACTCGCACCGACTCCGCCATCCTACTAACGTCCCGTCGACAGGAAGTTCATCACAGATGGAGCACAAGCGTGGAACACAAATGGATGTGGAAGAAAGTCGGTCATGCCCTTTTCAAAGAAACCATTCCGGAATTTGCCTGGAACGATTTAGTGAAATCGCGGAAATTCTGTCAGGGTGTCTGGACGAGGATCTGAAACGTCGTCCTATCGAATGCGAGTCCAGTGTGCATACCACTGCGCAACTTACCTCGGTTACTATCCATGGAGTTTTGAAGGCACTAAAAATTCCCAGTGGTTGTATTTCAAGAGTGTTCCACGAGGGAATATCACACTGCCAAAATCAATATCCGTGGACAGCAATTTGATGGTAGGAGTCGCAGTCACCTATCACGAGCAGTATCAGCTACCGTTCATCACGAATCAGATTTTCTGGAAGCGGAGGTTTAACGCCACTTCACTTGCAGAAGGACAGATAAATATCGCGTGAAGTTCAAGTGGTTGACGCGAGCCATTGTTTTCGACAGACGCTTTTCAAACATCCTTAAACAACAGTCTCCACAAACTATCGTATCTGTGTGTGCATCAGAGGATCAGGAATGAAAAGAAGACAGAGCTGTTTCATACCTACTGCTAAGTTCTGAATGCATGGGAATAACACTGTCAAATTCATAACGATGAATTACGTGTACATCTGGTTTTGTGTATAGTATGATGTAATCAGGTTATGTTTTCTGTAAGGATGAGTCTGTTTAGAATGGTATGGAAACGTAAGATGGCTATTTAATTTACACAATGGAATATTGTTAGTTTTGACGCTTAAAATAAGGAAAAATAAATTAAAAATAATGAAAAATACATATTTATTTGTAACAAGAAAAAAGTGTTGGCTCTGGCTAATTATATTCTAAGGAAACATTTAACTGACACTAAACTTGCAAAGGCTCGTATGTAATCTGCACTTACATACATGAAATAAGGTTTTTGGGATTTCCACAGTATAAAACAACTGATACAAATCTAATTTTCGATGTAACATAAAAAGGCAAAGCTCCTTCATTGGAAGCCTGAAAACCACATTACTTTACTAGGCAAACTGTAGTTGGAGATAGGCTGTCTTTGCCTTTTTCTGAACATAGAACTGACTTCCAAATCAATTACGACTCCATATAATAGAGCGACTTCTCATTTTCTCATTAATACATTATTTTCAGAACTGAAACAAGAGATAAATTACAAACAAAGATTCCCAGAGTGACTGGGGATCGAACACAGAATATTTTAATCTTGCACTTACGATTTTTTTATTGTTTTTTTTTTAGAAACTACACCATATCATGGAGCAACTTCTCATTTTTGTCATTAACAAATCATTTCCAGAAACGAAAAAAGAGATAAATGCCAAAACAAAGGTCGCCAGACTGACTGGTGATCTAACCCAAAATATTTTAAGTCTTGCACTTATCACCAGTATAGTTGCTTATGCTTGTGACTTAACATTAATGCTGTCGAGAATTGTAAGTATTTGAGACAGTGAATTTAACAAGCACAAATACACTAATTTATTTCTGTTTATAAATAAAGAAATTATGGCAAAAATAGGGTCTTTATCATACTGTTTATAACAAAAGGAACCATTGTGGATTTGGATTCATTCACCAGAGTCCGGAAGGAGCAAGTGTACATAAAAAGGCCGTGGGACCGATTCGTCCCTCTTCCCTTCATCTTTGTCCATAAAATTAGAAATTTTATTTCTGGAGAGACGTGCTCAGTCAGCCCTTTAGACAAGACCACTAAAAAGTATAAATGGTAAGAACTGTTACCTGTTATCTCCTTTCGTCGGAAAACATTTAAAGGTACTTTTTTTGTAGAATGTTTTGAGGTTCTGGTTGGATAAAGGAGTGGATGGCTTTCGTATGGATGCCGTCATCTGCCTTGTAGAAGCGGAAGGTTTCCCAAATGTTACAAACGGCGAACCTAACCCCATGGTGCACCAACCGGAAACATACGCGGTGGTCGAGGACTTCCGCACAGTGCTGGACGAGTACGAAGAAAAGTAAGTAACAACGTGGAGACCAGCATTTAAAGGTATTAGCACTGATGCGTAGTTTTAGCAAACAGGAAGCATCTCCCTTATTTGCCAAACTGAAATTTTATGTCATATGCAATCATATGGTAGTTGTAACTGTGTGTGGCGAACAGGAGACAATTCGTTTCAGTAAGAAATAGTGACAAGTATGATAATCCCGTCGTTTAATGAGATTTTCACTCTGCAGCGGAGTGTGTGCTGATATGAAACTTCCTGGAAAATTAAAACTGAGTGCCGGACCGAGACTCGAATTCGGTACCTTTGCGTTCCGCGGGAAGGTGCTCTACGGGCGGAAGTAAGCTGTGAGGATGGGCCGTGAATCATGCTTGGGTAGCTCAGATGGAGAGATGGCGCCGGCACGGGTGCTCTGCGTGTTCGGTCAAGAGAGCTGGCTGCTCTTTGTAAAAAACAAAAAAACCTGAGTGAAGGGATCAACAACGAACTGCAAGGGACGTCATGCGGCGTCCGCTACGACGAAACGCAGCGAACAATAACAAAAACAAAATTATTGTGACATCAACAGCGAAAAATATTGAATATATTTGTTTGTGAAAAGTGGAATAACTAATATAATTTACAGACAAGTTGTTTTAGAATGTGGACCGTGGCAAAAATCGACGCGTGGGACGAGATGTGAGAGAGAAAAATAGGAATGTAGGAAGTAGTTGGGTAGTCCGACACCAGCTATAATTGGAGGAGAAACTTAGAGGGATAACAAAATGAGCTGCCTCAGCTTTCTCTCACATGCGGTAGTATACTGTAATGTGCGTAGAATACTGAGTAGGGGTTCCACAGGTCAACAGGAGCAGTGACGGGGTGGAGAATGTTTTTCGCTTTATATTTGGAACAGCTAGAATGCTAGGTAAGTGAGATGTTTTGTTCCTATTATACTACCAGATGAACCTAAACTGCGCCGGCCAAATTTCAGGAGTTGTTCAGGTCTTTTTGTATTTTGCTATAACGCAAGTGACCCGTGACCTCAGATGGCTCTGTTTGTAGTATTGTTTCTGTGTAAATAATTCATTATTAATGAAAATTCCTGTAATGTATAATCACAAAAATGTGCGATACAACGCACAGCATAATGTAACACTCCTCAGACGCGGAAGTACAGAACGTTATGTGCATCCGGTTGTCTATTTAATCTTATATTGAAACTAATATACGGTTGCTGAAGAACAATCATGTTCAGAAGTGTAGGATGTTAATAAGTCAGTTATACAAAAATTAATAATTTACGGAGATGTCTGATACAGCACTGAATCCAGTATATCTTCAAGTTTTATTTAGAAATGTTCAGTGTGGCCACCTTCTGTAACACAACAAATGTCGCATCTGTAATCAGTTTCCTGCCAAATACTTTGAAGCAAGTCTTGATATACGGTGGCAACTTCTTGTGTTATCTGTTGTCGCATCTCGTAGAGGTTTCCCGGAAGCGGAGGAACACTCTCTCTGTCTTTAATGTAAAACCATGCACAGAACACTGTTTGGGGTAATCCCGGTGGCCAGGATATAGTACCATCATGTGCAGTCCAAGACGGCTCATTCCTACATAGATACGCGACTGATTCACGATGATAATGTGGTGGCGCGCCATCTTGCTGGAAAATAAATTCTGTGCCTATATATTATTGTAATTGAGACATTAGATAATGTTGAGCCGGCCGGGGTGGCCGAGCGGTTCTAGGTGCTACAGTCTGGGACCGCGCGGCCGCTATGGTCGCAGATTCGAATCCTTCCTCGGGCATGGGTGTGTGTGATGTCCTTAGGTTTAAATAGTTCTATGTTCTAGGGGACTGATGACCTCAGAAGTTAAGTCCCATAGTGCTCAGAGCCATTTGAACCGTTAGATAATGTTGAAACATGTCCAGGTACGACATGCCAGTTATAGTTGACTCAGAAAAAAAAGGAAGGACCATAAATCTTGTCACTGCTTATAGCGCAAGCAACATTTAATCCCGACAGTAGGGTCTCCTATTTTTTTATAAGTACGTAGACCTGTTTATATCTACAATGGTTTACATCAGTTTACAACTTGAACATTTAGCTATTTTTCGACATAATCACAACTGCTGTCTATGCATTTTTGTAGACGCTGTGGCAGTTTTTGTATGCCCATGTCAAACCAGCTCACCGCCATGCCTTGTCAGAAAGTTATGAACCTCTTCTTTCACCACGTCGTCGGAACTGAATCGCTTTCCGACCAAATGTTCTTTTAACCTAGGGAACAGGTGATAGTCACTGGGCGCCAAGGCAGGACTGAAGGGTGGGTGGGTCATTATGTTCCACTGAAACTGTTGCAGGAGAGCAACGGTTTGCCGCACGATGTGTGGGCTAGCGTTGTCATGGAGGATGAGTACGTCATCGCTCAACATTCCTCTTCACCGGTTCTGAATTGCCCGTTTGAGTTTTTTCAGACTCTCACAGTACATGTCAGCGTTAATTGTGGTATCAGCGATTCAGCTCCGACGACGAGGTGAAAGAAGAGGTTCATAACTTTCTGAACAGCATGGCGGCGAGCTGGTATGACATGGGCATACAAACACTGCCACAGCAGTAGCTCTGCTACTCGTGCTGATATTTGACGTGTGTTTCCAACGGCTGTGCTAGGGTGATGGTGACGGAGGCGGGAGGAACTCTGGATGAGGTGCTGGGTTACTATGGCAACGCCAGCAACCCCGGTGCGCACTTGTCCTTCAACTTCCTGCTCATCACCGACCTCAACGGTCGCTCCACGGCAGAGGAGTTCGTCCGCGTCGTCAGTGAATGGAACGATATTGTCAATGAACGTGGTATCTGGTCCAACTGGGTGGTGAGTTCACTTACTTCAACGCTTCTTCCAAACTCTCTTTACCTTTACCTTTAACTTTATTATTATCATTAGTAGTAGTAGTAGCAGTAGTATTCCGCCCCCACCACACACACAGGTAACGGCCGCGGTGGCCTAGCGGTTCTAGGCGCTTCAGTCCGGAACCGAGCGACTGCTACGGTCGCAGGTTCGAATCCTGCCTAGGGCATGGATGTGTGTGAAGTCCTTAGGTTGGTTAGGTTTAAATAGTTCTAAGTTCTAGGGGACTGATGACCTCAGATGTTAAGTTCCATAGTGCAAAGAGCCATTTGAACCATTTGAACCACACACACAGTTCCGTATAGCACCAAACTGTCCTTTCCTTAAAGCCTCAGGATACGTCCTGTGAAGGCATCCCTACTTTTAGTCAATTTGTGCCATAAATTTCTTTTCTCTTACATCTAACTAAGCCCTTATTCACGATTTATCCCTTCTACCTACTTAATCTTCAACATTCTACTGTAGCACCATTTTTCAAAAGCTTTTATTGTGGTCTCAACTCTTTAGTGTCCAAGTTTTACTTCCGTACAAGGCAACGCATGAGGCAATTACGTTAAGAAAGTCCTTCCTAGCACTTAAATTTATATTATATGTTAATAAATTTCTTTTTATTGCTATTACAAGTCTGCATTTTATATCCTACCTACTTCGGCTAGAGTTAATTTTTCTTGCAATCCCAAATAGGGAAAATTATCTACTACTTCTAGTATCCGATACTAATTCCCTCAACATCGCCTAATTTAATTCTACTACATTCCATTACTCATATTGTATTGTTCATCTTATAACCTCTTACCTCTTCAAAGTTCTTATTTCTTCTACTGTATTTCAATTCATGCACTAAATTTCACTTTGATTTACTTTACTGCCCCGAGGAAATCCGGCACAACGTGGCGAAACGCCGGGTATTTTAGTATATTAAGTATTTTATATGGGGTCTGATGAGATGTACACCAGTCGCCTAACTTTTTCATCTCATAAGGTTGTTGACTTGTTAAACATCTTTTCACCTAGGCTATTAATAAAATAACATTATGTGGTCAACAGCCTGGTGCAAGATTTCAGTTGGCTGCCACATCGGCTTCGTGCGTATCGCAATCCTATCTCAGTAATCATGCTTGGGAACTGGATAGTACAGTTTAACGTTGCACCGTTCCTAGTGAAGCTTCACATCACTGAGACGCGAGGGCTAGCTCAAAGGCAGCTTGAAAATTCCGTGGTTCGATCGGGACTCAGTCTCGATACCATTCGCAATCCTTGCCCGCAGTTTACCCCAGACCATCAGCCGCGACTAAACAAATAGTGACCAGGGGCTCATTAAAAAACAAAATGCGTTTCTGTAATTTAATTAATCACCTATATACAGCCAATAGTTTACATTGTTTTTTAATGGAACTATAATAATTTCGCGACAGAACGGCGACATTCATGGAACAAATTCAGTAAAGGACCTATAACTCTTTTATATACGTGACGATGATACTGTGCAGTAGTCGCTGCCATTTCAGTGGGGCTCCTCCTACAAATATGCTTCACTCTCCGTGGAAATCAAAGCCTCTGAAGCAAGCGGCACGTGAGGTTTATACTACGTTCGACGGAGTGTGTAAATTGGAGTAATCTTTCGGATGACGCCCATCTCAAAAGACACTAAAAACTGCACGAGAATCCCCATATACAATGTACGAGTATTTTTACGCTGTAAATAGGGCAAGTGTAACCTCCTTTCTTTACTATGTGTTGTAAGATCGAAATAATAATGTCATTCAGAAATGGCGGCACTTTTACTTGCGAAATGGTCATAGGAAAGATGCAACGACAGCAATCTATCACAAGTGAGTACCTGTAACATACAGAACGTTAAGTCACAGAAGCATAAAATGCACCGACGTAAGTAATTATAGCTTGAACAACAAGTTAGCATCAGATCGTGACAAGGCATTTTGCAGTACTGACACGTAACTCTACTATTTCCCCGACGTTTCGCTCATTCTGGTGGGGAATTCTTTATGTGACGTGTTTCCGACGACCGTTTCCATTGACGGCTAGTGAGAAGGGCATCGTTCATATTACATGGGAGAATGCTTTATGGGCTGTAGCGTGACGTGAGGTCAACCTGGCGTCTATAGTGTATCGACCTCAAGAGGACGTGTTGTTGGCAGGGGATTCCTTTTTTCAAGCCAAGCCAGTCGCAAGTCACGGAACCACATACAAAGAAGATTCTCTGTCCATTTTTTTAACTGCCGACACTTTACTTGTAAAAATGAGGACATCAGACAGAAACTGCCTTTGTAATTGGTAAATACCTCATCATAGGTTAAATTGTGTTCCATCTTAGCATGTATGCACGCTCTCTCCTCCGAAATGTTCGCCACCCCTGTGTCGAGAATACTTGTGAAGCAAACTGCTAGATGACAGGAAAAGCGATTTCCTTAAGTTTTCACCCTAATAGTAGTCGGTACCAAGCTGTGTCGAAACCTGGAAGGCCATTTCCTACCTCACAAAGTGGCAAGAAATGCAATCTGTACTACTCCTTGATTGTTGTTGTTGTGGTCTTCAGTCCTGAGACTGGTTTGATGCAGCTCTCCATGCTACTCTATCCTGTGCAAGCTTCTTCATCTCCCAGTACCTACTGCAACCTACATCCTTCTGAATCTGCTTAGTGTATTCATCTCTTGGTCTCCCCCTATGATTTTTACCCTCCACGCTGCCCTCAAATACTAAATTAGTGATCCCTTGATGCCTCAGAACATGTCCTACCAACCGATCCCTTCTTCTGGTCAAGTTGTGCCACAAACTTCTCTTCTCCCCAATCCTATCCAATACTTCCTCATTAGTTACGTGATCTACCCACCTAATCTTCAGCATTCTTCTGTAGCACCACATTTCAAAAACTTCTATTCTCTTCTTGTCCAAACTATTTACCGTCCATGTTTCACTTCCATACATGGCTACACTCCATACACATACTTTCAGAAATAACTTCCTGACACTTAAATCTATACTCGATGTTAACAAATTTCTCTTCTTCAGAAACGCTTTCCTTGCTATTGCCAGTCTACATTTTATATCCTCTCTACTTCGTCCATCATCAGTTATTTTGCTCCCCAAATAGCAAAACTCCTTTACTACTGTAAGTCTCTCATTTCCTAATCTAATACCCTCAGCATCACCCGACTTAGCTCGACTACATTCCATTATCCTCGTTTTGCTTTTGTTGATGTTCATCTTATATCCTCCCTTCAAGACACCATCCATTCCGTTCAACTGCTCTTCCAAGTCCTTTGCTGTCTCTGACAGAATTACAATGTCATCGGCGAACCTCAAAGTTTTTATTTCTTCTCCATGGATTTTAATACCTACTCCAAATTTTTCTTTTGTTTCCTTTACTGCTTGCTCAATATAGAGATTGAATAACATCGGGGAGAGGCTACAACCCTGTCTTACTCCCTTCCCAACCACTGCTTCCTTTTCATGTCCCTCAACTCTTATAACTGCCATCTGGTTTCTGTACAAGTTGTAAATAGCCTTTCGCTCCCTGTATTTTACCCCTGCCACCTTTAGAATTTGAAGGAGAGTATTCCAGTCAACATTGTCAAAAGCTTTCTCTAAGTCTACAAATGCTAGAAACGTAGGTTTGCCTTTCCTTAATCTTTCTTCTAAGATAAGTCGTAAGGTCAGTATTTCCTCACGTGTTCCAGTATTTCTACGGAATCCAAACTGATCTTCCCCGAGGTCAGCTTCTACTAGTTTTTCCATTCGTCTGTAAAGAATTCGTGTTAGTACTTTGCAGCTGTGGCTTATTAAACTGATTGTTCGGTAATTTTCACATTTGTCAACACCTGCTTTCTTTGGGATTGGAATTATTATATTCTTCTAGAAGTCTGAGGGTATTTCGCCTGTTTCATACATTTTGCTCACCAGATGGTAGAGTTTTGTCAGGACTGGCTCTCCCAAGGCCGTCAGTAGTTCCAATGGAATGTTGTCTACTCCGGGGGCCTTGTTTCGACTCAGGTCTTTCAGTGCTCTGTCAAACTCTTCACGCAGTATCGTATCTCCCATTTCATCTTCATCTACATCCTCTTCCATTTCCATAATATTATCCTCAAGTGCATCGCCCTTGTATAGACCCTCTATATACTCCTTCCACCTTTCTGCTTTCCCTTCTTTGCTTAGAACAGGGTTTCCATCTGAGCTCTTGATGTTCATACATGTGGTTCTCTTATCTCCAAAGGTCTCTTTAATTTTCCTGTAGGCAGTATCTATCTTACCCCTAGTGAGATAAGCCTCTACATCCTTACATTTGTCCCCTAGCCATCCCTGCTTAGCCATTTTGCACTTCCTGTCGATCTCATTTTTGAGACGTTTGTATTCCTTTTTGCCTGCTTCATTTACTGCATTTTTATATTTTCTCCTTTCATCAATTAAATTCAATATTTCTTCTGTTACCCAAGGATTTCTACTAACCCTCTTCTTTTTACCTACTTGATCGTCTGCTGCCTTCACTACTTCATCCCTCAAAGCTACCCATTCTTCTTCTACTGTATTTCTTTCCCCAATTCCTTTCAATTGTTCCCTTAAGCTCTCCCTGAAACTCTGTACAACCTCTGGTTCTTTCAGTTTATCCAGGTCCCATCTCCTTAAATTCCCACCTTTTTGCAGTTTCTTCAGTTTTAATCTACAGGTCATAGCCAATAGATTGTGGTCAGAGTCCACATCTGCCCCTGGAAATGTCTTACAATTTAAAACTTGGTTCCTAAATCTCTGTCTTACCATTATATAATCTATCTGATACCTTTTAGTATCTCCAGGGTTCTTCCATGTATACAACCTTCTATCATGATTCTTAAACCAAGTGTTAGCTATGATTAAGTTGTGCTCTGTGCAAAATTCTACCAGGCGGCTTCCTCTTTCATTTCTTCCCCCTAATCCATGTTCACCTACTACGTTTCCTTCTCTCCCTTTTCCTACACTCGAATTCCAGTCACCCATGACTATTAAATTTTCGTCACCCTTCACTATCTGAATAATTTCTTTTATTTCATCATACATTTCTTCAATTTCTTCGTCATCTGCAGAGCTAGTTGGCATATAAACTTGTACTACTGTAGTAGGTGTGGGCTTCGTATCTATCTTGGTCACAATAATGCGTTCACTATGCTGTTTGTAGTAGCTTACCCGAATTCCTATTTTCCTATCCATTATTAAACCTACTCCTGCATTACCCCTATTTGATTTTGTATTTATAACCCTGTAATCACCAGACCAAAAGTCTTGTTCCTCCTGCCACCGAACTTCACTAATTCCCACTATATCTAACTTTAACCTATCCATTTCCCTTTTTAAATTTTCTAACCTACCTGCTCGATTAAGTGATCTGACATTCCACGCTCCGATCCGTAGAACACCAGTTTTCTTTCTCCTGATAACGACGTCCTCCTGAGTAGTCCCCGCCCGGAGATCCGAATGGGGGACTATTTTACCTCCGGAATATTTTACCCAAGAGGACGCCATCATCATTTAATCATACAGTAAAGCTGCATGCCCTCGGGAAAAATTACGGCCGTAGTTTCCCCTTGCTTTCAGCCGTTCGCAGTACCAGCACAGCAAGGCCGTTTTGGTTATTGTTACAAGACCAGATCAGTCAATCATCCGGACTGTTGCCCTTGCAACTACTGAAAAGGCTGCTGCCCCTCTTCAGGAACCACACGTTTGTCTGGCCTCTCAACAGATACCCCTCCGTTGTGGTTGTACCTACGGTATGGCTATCTGTATCGCTGAGGAACGCAAGCCTCCCCACCAACGGCAAGGTCCATGGTTCATGGGGGGTTCCTTGATTATCAGTCATTAATATGCCAAACCTCATCAACAAATAGTTCTTATTAAGCAGGATTGATGAGAAACTGGCTGGACGTGTGTGACTCCACAGCAAGCGAGATAAATAATACGATGTGGGCGCAAAACGGCCGAATTGATCGAGTCCATTATAGCAACTAATGACTCTCAAGTTATTTCTTGCAGTTTGATGTGTCACCCGTACCATATACTTAAATTACGATAGTTACAAATAGAAAAGTGAAGAAACTGAAGGAATGACATCATACAAGTGAAGTTATGTTGGCTGATTTGTAGTGTAAAGCTACGCGAGTTTCGGCGTTTCATATAGTTATAGACCGATAATCTATATCACTACTTTCACTATTTTTAATAACCGCTTATTATGCATGAAAGCAATTGAACTTCCGTGGAAATTAGTTAAAATTTTACCTCTTGTCTCGTTGTCTTCGTTTTCTTCTCGGCTCTGCTCTGCTCGTAGCTGGTACAATAACTTCAGCACTAGAGAACTTTAGATCGTGATCCGTCGCATTTGTAATTAATAAGTAAAACTTTTTTACAACCACGTAGTTTATTTGAAGGACGATAAGTGATTACTCACAATAATAATGTGCCGACTAGCGGCAGACCACACAGATACTTCCATCTACTGCCACAGCAAGAAAGCCAGAGAGCGATATATTAGTGTGTAAGAATCTTCATTTGTTCAAAAAGAAAACAAAGTTAAACGAGAAATTTCTAAACATCACTGAGATTTATTGATATTGCAGCTGAAGACTGCTCCACTCGTGTCTTTCCTTAATTAGTACTTTGTAATTGAAAAGGTTTGGCCCTCGGGCTGTTACATCTTGTGCAGGGACGACCGTAGTGGTTTATCAGTTGTTCAAGGGAGACTATTTTCAATCAGAGACAAGTCTGGTGATAGTACTTAGGGGGTGTTCAGTATCGTGTTGCTAGCGATGGGGAACGCGGCAGGTGTGTGCTGGGGAACACAGCAATGTTCGAGGGTCTTGTCTCACCTAATCTCTGGATGTATCAGGCGCAGTTCCCCCAACAGATACCTACAGTGTACGATCACTGAGTTTCATTGGGTTCAACACTTGTCCAAGTATCTGCTACAGTCTCCTTTCCATGGGCAATGGCTGCTCGTTTGATGCGGCGAACCAGTCACGAGTACACTATCTGATCAAAAGTACCCAGACACCCTCATGTAATGCGGAGCTGACCATCAGATGTCACGTAAATCTGACCCACCAGTACAAAAGGATGCGGGGAGTATTGTGTTGTCGGAAGAGAAACAGCAACACCAGAATGGGTTGTTCAGGAGATCCCAGTGACTTCGAATGTGGACTAGTCACTGGATGTCACCTGAGTAACAAATCCGTCATGAATATTTCTGCGCTTCTAAATCTTCCAAAGTCGACTGTTGCTGATGGCGATGTGGAAACGCCAAGGAACAACCACAGCTAAACAGAGATCAGGTACTCATATACTAACGGACAAGGGCCTTCAAGCGCTGTGCAGACTGCTTGTAAAAAAATCTTTCCCTTTGCAACGTTGAGGGATGTGATACACGAGGGCTATTCGGAAAGTAAGGAACGATAGGTCGTGAAATGGAAACCACAGAGAAAATCAATACTGTTTTATTTGCAGCTGTTAGCTACACCTTCCAGTTACTTCCCTGCACAATCGCCGCTCAGACTTAGACGTCTGTCGTAGCGTCCTACCAACTTTTCAATTCCCTCGTTATAGAAGACAGCCGCCAGTGCTTTTCGACAATTTTCTACTCCGTACTGCAGCTCGTTGTCTGTGTCAAAATATTGTCTTCACAGCCAGCGGTTCATTTGAGCAGAGCTGAACCTCAGAGGTAGCCAATTACGGGCAGTATTGCGGGTGATCAAACACTTCGCATCGAAAACGCTGCAAGAGCATCTTCATTGCCCCTGCAGAGCGCGGCCGAGAATTGTCGTGTAGAACGAACTGCATGACATGTTATGTAGATTGCATAGCTTCAGGCGAAATCTTTCGCCAGGCCCTCATACTTGGCGGGAGATGCTAATTTCTAGCCATCTTTACGTTCTCACCGTGAGCTCAGAACTGAAAAGAGCGACATGATTCGACAATCGATGGGCGTACTAGACACAGTGCCCAATGCATCTGTGCAAACCTTCATCAGATTTTCACTGTATTTTCCATTTCGTGACCGATCGTGCCTTACTTTCCGAATAACCATCGTATGTATTATTGGACAGGGGCACATTTTGCTGCTGAGGTAAGACAACTGCTAACATGTTAACATGGTCCGAAATGGACAGGTAAAAGAGGGTCTGTGCCTTGGCTTCCAACATCATGTGACACATATCCTCCGGATTTTTTTCTGTCTGGGGTCGTCTCAGAAGTAAAGGACTTCTGTTGATATGGCTGAAGAACTGGAACAGCGAGTTGTGCAACCTTATCATGCTTTTCCAGGAGGAGCAGCGGCATTTGAAATAATTCAAATCACACTGTACAGATGACTTGAGTGCTGCATTCAGATCTGAGGACGACAGGTAGTAGCGTACAGAAATTTGTAACTTGTAATACACTGAAATATTTTGTCTCTTTTTGAGGTAGGTCATGGATGAAATTCGAGACCAGTTAGACTGTGGTATAAGTTTGCATTTCAGTACATACACTGATCAGCCAGAACATTAAGGCCACCTACTTAACAGCCAGTATGTCCACCACTGGCACAGATAACAGCGACGACGGTTTCTATGAGCCCTTGGTAGGTCGCTGGAGGGAGTTGGCACCACATCTGCACACACAAGTCACCTAATTCCCGTCAATTCCGAGGAGGGGTGGGGGGGGGGCGATAAGCTCTGACGACACGTTCAATCACATACCAGATATGTTCGATCGGGTTCAACTCTGGCGAGTTGGGGGGAGGGGGTAGGGGGCAGCACATCAATCAGAACTAGTCACTGTGTTCCTTTACCATTCCATCACTCTTCCGGCCTTGTGACATGGCGTACCTTTTCACTGTTGTCAGCAAACATGGTTGTTATGAGGGTTGTACACGGTCTGCATTATAAGATACTCCTTCGCCGTCAGGGCTCCCTGCACGAGCTCAACTGGACGCATGGATACCCACGTAAATGTTTTCCAGAGCATAATGGAGCCGCCGCCAGCTTTTCTCCGTTTTGCAGTACAATTTCAAGAAGCTGTTCGCCTGGAAAAAGACGTTTTCGCGCACTTCCATCGGAATGATGAAGAAGGTATCAAGATCCATCAGACCATGCAACGCTCTGCCACAGTCTCAACGTCCAGTGCCAACGATCACATGCACTGTGTGTCCACACAATCTTGTACTCTGCACTACATCATGTTTGACATTAGTTCCGCCATAATTCGCCTCCTGTTCTGTTTTACCAGCCTACGACGTCCGACATTTGTAGTGAGGGTTGGTCGACCAACCCCACGACGTCTGGACGTGGTTTGACCTTGGTTCCACCACGTGGTGAAGACACTCACCACAGCACTCCTTGAACGCCCCACATGTCGTGCAGTTTCCGAAATGCTCGTGCCGATCCTCCGGGCCGTCACAAAATGCCTTTGGTCAAACTCAGATGGATCGCGCTCCTTCCCCATCCTACACAAGGGCAGCACGCGCACTGATATTACATGCACTGCTGTAGCAGTCATTCCTCGCTGAGTGATCCTGCTATAGCCTGGACGGGTTTTTATCGATAAGAGGTGGGTGGTCGTAATGTACTGGCTGATGACTGCATTTAGTAGCCTAACAACGACAATATTTTGTATTGAAGAAAGTGGCAGCACATAACCATACATTCACAATTATCTCGTAAACTGGTCGTTTGCAGACCCATGTTTTCTTGATCCGTTTTTCATGTTTTTTCGCTATTAATTATGTTAATCCCTGTATAAGTCCTATAGAGTCTTTTTGAGGCTAAAGAGGCTATTGATAGACGATGTTTGGTCTCAGCTTGGCAACCACGACCAGCACCGCGTGGCCAACCGCTACAGCCCGGAGCTAGTGGACGGCATGAACATGCTGGTGACGCTGCTACCTGGAACCGCCGTCACCTACAACGGAGAAGAGATCGGCATGGAGGACAACTACAACATGACGTGCGAGGTGGCTCAGGACCCGCAGGGCTGCGCAGATAACGTCACACTGGGAAATTCCAGGGACCCGGAGAGGACGCCATTCCAGTGGGACGCCTCTAAGAACGCAGGTAGGAATGCTCTGCATCCTGTTTGGTTAAAGTGGCTTTGAGAGAGAGTTGTATGGCGTTGTTGGTCTCGATAGGCTGCTAAGCCGCTTATTTGTAAGGAACAGTTTTTTTCATGTAAATAAGCACTTTTGTCTCATGAAGAGAAAGTATAACTGCTGTCTGGATTCTGTACAGTCTGTAAATGATATTTCGCTCCCTTTGTTTAGTCCATGATATCTTCAGAATTTCAAGGAGTGTTTTCCAATCAACGTTGGCAAAGTCTTTCTCGTAGTTTACAAATGCTGGAAACGTAGGTGTATTTTTCCTAAATCTCTATTCTAAGAGGTTTCGTAGATTCAGTATTACCTCGAGTGTTTCTCCATTTCTCTGGAACCTAAACTCTCCTTCCCCTAGATCAGCTTCTACCAGCTTTTTCATTCTTCTGTACATAATTTTTGTCTGCAACTGTTACTGATGAAACTGTTAGTTTGGTAATATTCTCACCTGTCAGCACGTTCTTTCTTTGGAATTGGAATTATTACATTCTTCTTGAAGTCGGAGGATATTTGGTCTGCCTCATACATCATGAACACCAGGTGGAACAGTTTTGTCGTTGCTGGTTCTCCCAAGGAGAATGGGAATGTCGTCTATTCCAAGACTTTCGCTGTGACTTACACCTTTCCGTGCTCTATCAAATTCCTCTTTCAGTATCACATCTCCCATCTTATCTTCATCTGCTTTCCCTGCCTGTTGAATAATATGGCCTTAAAGTTCATCTTCCTTGTATAGCCCCTCAAGAAACATAAGAGACTGATCGTCATAAAATGAGCTGCACCCAGAACAACAAAATGGATTGCGATCATTGTTGGCATGAAGGTAGATGGTACAACACATATGAAATGATTACATTTTCAACTTTGAAGGACCAAAATTTATTGAGATACACAGCCACAACATGTCGGTATTAGAACTGCATCGGGTTATCATGGTTGTTAATACAAGCATCCAGACATTGCGGCATGCAGATGTACAGGTCTAGGATGTAGTTTTGGGGTACTTGATACCGAAGTAGTCCTGCTACACTCCATCCCATGCTGCTTACACCGTAGGATATAGTTGCCGCAGATTGGTGGGTGGTGGTGGAGTCCTGATGGCACACCATACATTCTCGATTAGTGAAACATCGGGCGATAAGGCTGGCCACGGCAGACTATCCTCAGCTGCAACGCCCGTTCGGGAGATGGCAGCGGTGTGAGGACGAGCGTCGTCCCGTTGAAATAGGGCATGGGCGTGGGCGTTTACGAAAGGCAGACACCAGTTACAGGAGCTCGTCCACGTACTGTGTGGCTATCACGGAGCCTGTTAGGAACACTAACGTTGAACAGGCGCTGTAGAAAATCGCTTCCCACACCATCACACCAAGCAAGCAAGATGTGTGATGGGAGACCACAACCCGCTCTCCATCGCGCTTCCAGACATGGATCCAGTGGCTGTCGTATCCAAAGCAGAAGTGGTAGTCGTCACTAAAGGCTTGTCCCCATGCCCATCATTGCCGGTGAGTCGGGTATGACGCTGTGGGGGTGTGAATGGGTGTGGGGGTGTAACAGTCGACGTTCTGCGAGCCGTGCGACGTACAGCTACTTGCCAATGGTACCAGCGCTTACAGAATGTTGCACAGGAAGAAGAACAGCTCATTGAATCGCCTCTATCGGATCTGCTCGCGTGTGGCGGATAATCATTCGGTGCTCTCTCTTTGAGGTGTGTGTCGGACGTGCACATTCTATATGTCATGGATGCGTGCCTTCCTGTACCCATTGCCACCAAAAACGGGCAACGGTGGTGTCCGTAGAAGCGGTGTGGTGCGGTGTACGACGGTAGGATCACCCAGCCACCCTCAGTTCCACGATATGGCCTCTCTTGAACCTGATAAACGCGCTGTTGAACGTGTCGTCTAGCTCCAGTGTACATGAAGGAGATGCTACCTGCTGTTATACTACTAGCCAACACGGCCGTTCGGGACCCTCTGGGACCCTCTGATGTCGTCAACGGACGAGTGCGGAGTCACGGCCTCACCCATGCTCCCCGCGTTCGCGTCTGACAGCGCAGAAGTAATCATAGACATAGCTGATTGTGTGCAACATATCCGCCTAGTTCGCGCGTCGGGTCCTTCCGGGCGCTGCTCTTTTATGACGATCAGTGTGTACTACAGTAGT
This sequence comes from Schistocerca piceifrons, assembly GCF_021461385.2. Classification (NCBI taxonomy): domain Eukaryota; kingdom Metazoa; phylum Arthropoda; class Insecta; order Orthoptera; family Acrididae; genus Schistocerca; species Schistocerca piceifrons. The sequence goes on along the minus strand of NC_060138.1, from coordinate 197,385,264 downwards.
GATGTCACGGAATCAACAAAATCTACAGCTGGCGCCAATTATTTTTCTGCTAGAGACCTCAACGCACTTCCATAAGTACGAGTCTGCTGTGTCTTATGGAGGACGCGTGTGTGCAGGCTTCAGCACGGCGGACGAGACGTGGCTGCCCGTCAACCCCAACTACCTGACCCTGAACGCGGCGCAGCAGGAATCCGCGGCTGGCCGCAGCCACCTCAAGACGTACCGCCTGCTGGCACAACTACGGCGGGACGACGAGTCCATCCACAATAGAAATGTCTCCGTCGCCAGCGCCGGCAGCGTCTTCCTTTTCAGCAGGTACGTCAGCCCAGAGGGGCACGGTCCTACCTACTTTGTCGATTTGTTTTTTCATCTGTAGTTTGCGCAGAAATTAGTTAACAAGGCTTTGTAAATGAGTGATGTACATTACCATGACGAGATTCTAGTAAAAACTAATTTTATTTATTTATTTTTTGCTCCGTATAATTATATTATTTGGGATTTTACAGTAGGTGATAGTTTCTGTGTACGATTATACAGCCTGATTCAAAAAGAAAGATCAGTTTTCAGTTATATTTGTTCCTGCACTGTATTTTATTTTCCCAGATGTGTTTTGCCTTTTTTCACTTTAAGGTGTCATCAGTGAGGTATACAACGATACAGTTATGATACATTTTTGTTTTGACGCATTATTCCTATATTACAAAACAGTTCACATCTCGCTTGTTATGCAAATACGTGATAACTTATGGTTCTTCCTGCTTTTAATCGGCATAGGTGTTTCCTCTCATCTGGTCACATGGAGGTCGCAGTGCCACCCTATTTACGAAACATAAGGATGTTTTTGTGTTTCGAACATTTTTCTTCCCACTTTTAATTTTGCTTGCACTTGTTGTTTCGATGCACTGTCAGTCACCTGTGACTAATTTAGACGTAACACTAATATAGACATAACTACTTTACATACGCTGCGTATTTCTTCCTGTTTGGTTTCTTTACATACATATACATGTTGGCAACCTAACGAAATATATGCTGAAAACTAACGTCTATCAATTTCTGTTACGTTTATATCTCTGTGTTTGTGTATGTGTGTGCATGTGAGCGACAGAGAGAGAGAAAGGGAAAGAGAAATAGAAAGAGAAAGAGAATTAGAGAGAGAGAGAGAGAGAGAGAGAGAGAGAGAGAGAGGGAGAGGGAGAGTATACGTACATGGATTTTAAAAAAAATTAGATTTGAGTTTTAGTTTAAATGTTTTGTGGAGAGGTTCATGGATAAGTGAGTGGAAAAGGGTAGGGACGTATTATTATTATTATTATGATAATAGTTCTTTGTTGTAGTGTTACTCTATTACTTTATCTATTAGAGAAAACAATGAGTCGTTTGGTACATGTACTTCATCTTTCAACAGAGTTTTCTTTTTTGCTTTGGTTTTTTTATGTGATTGTTTTCCTGCAGGGTTCAGTTGATTATTACAGAGAAGTTGTGAAAAACAGAAACAAATCGTGCATGTCACTAGACAGAGAAATGTTGAAAGATATATGTTCGCACCGACATTTTACGACACACTGAACATGAGCACAGTACGTTGGCCGAGAAACACCGAAACGGTAGACCATTCCACGTACGAATCAACAGATTCCTGTTTATAGAATCGATAGCTTCAACTACTCGATTTCTGAAGCCCTGAAGAGTCGCTGCCATAGGTGGGACAAAGACTCTGAACTTTATGCACCCTCAAAAACAAAAAAAAAAAAAAAAAAAAAAAAAAAAAAAAAAAAAAAAAAAAAAAAAAAACACAGAGAGTGACGTCTGGTGACATTGCAGGCCAAAGGCGATGAAAAAGATCTTTTCCACATCTTCCAAGATAACTCCGCTTCTAAAAGTGAAAGTGAGGCAGGATGTCGTCATGCATGAAAATGAAATTATGAGAATCTTCGTGAAGTTGAGGAAACAACTAATTCTGCAAGATGTCGAGCTATGACATTTCTGCCGCACTGCGCTCGGGATAAACAACAGGTCCATAAAATTTGTATACAGGGACGGCGCAAAACACATCCCGTTTTGGTAAGTCTCTTTCATGGTCGACGACGGAGCCAGCACTTTGTGAGCCCCAAATTTTTACATTATAGTGGTTTACTTTATGCCGTAGATGAAACGACGCTTAATCCGAATAGATGAGTCGTTCAGATTAAGTATCCACTGCCGTATCGTGAAGAACTGAAGTGCAACATTTGTACCTTGTGTTATGGTTGCCGGGACAAACTTTTACAGTGACGCCATCTTATAATTCTTAATGTATAGGCGTCGTTTCAGAAGACGTCACACCGTTGTTTGAGATAGTTCCTGTCCTGTCCATCTCGTGGACCTCCGAAGGCTCCGTGTGAACGTATCCCGGATACGCTCGACATTTTCATCAGACGTGCGTGGCCGACCAGTAGTCTTCCCTTTGCATACTCGACCAGCTTTCAAGAAGTCTGTACGCCCGTCATAAATCTACTGGTGTAGAGGCGACTTCTTGCTGAACCGACGATGGAATGCACGTTACACTTGACAGCAGACTGACTTCGCGCAATTTCGAAAACAAAATGATTTCTCTTGTGGTGCAGTCGCCATGTTGTACATACAAACAACAGCGCATCTGCGTCAAAACTTTGAACCTTACTCTATTCAGTGACATGCGCTATATTTTTCTGTCCTTTTTAGTTTGTCTGTAATAAACAACTGAAATCTGTTCTTTATTTTCGAATCACCCTTTATTTCCATGTCACTTCAAGCTACATAATAACGACACTACATTTCAAATATTTTTACTACTACAAGTACTAGTACAATTGTAATATTACCAACATCGCGACTGTGAGGTTTGTTCAATAAGTAAGGTTCCAAATACTCTCGTTGATGTACAGATACCCCATACGAATTACATTTTAAATACAATGTTACCAACTTCCAGCCAACCGGTTGCAAACGTTAAAACGTCTAGACTAGAGCGACGTCGCTCATATTTTCGTTTTAACCACTTGTGAGTATTTTTATGCAATTTAAGTTGTAAAGATTAAGTATTTGTTCTATGCCCACCTGCTATTAATGTACCTTCCTGTGATATTGTTAAGTAAGGTAACAGTTTCTTCTGAAGACGGCGCCCCTAGTTGGCGTTGAAAACTAGTTAAAGAATTTTAAATTCTGTTTGCAACCGGTTGGCTGAAAGTCTGTTAGACTGTAATTAATTACGGCTGCTGAGCATAGCCATGTCCAAAACATTACATTTTTAATATTAAGAGGTATGCGTTGTCGAATAAATGGTCGGCTATTGAACTGCAGAGTGTAATAAGGCTTTTGCTCTTAAGGAAAACGAGCCTGAAGTAGTTCATTGCCACCGACGTAAGTAGACGGAACGAGTCCAGTATCACGACAACAGACGTTATCTGGTCGCAGGAATTTGAGAAAAGTCAGACCAGATAGGCGAGACGAGGGAAGCTCAGGGTAGCAAAGCGTAGCAGTTTCAGTTTCGAAGGATTGTTTCAAGCAAGCCGTCGCATTCGAGCCATGCGTCACCGAGATCAACATCTTCTTTCCCAGTGGACTGGATATCGGGCACAACATATTGGACTACTCGAATACATGTTCCTGTTGGATACTGCGAAATCTCTCACACCAGAATAAAGCCAAAGGCAGATTAAAACTGTGTGCCCAACCGAGACTCGAACTCGGGACCTTTGCCTTTCGTGGGCAAGTGCTCTACCATCTGAGCAACCGAAGCACGAATCACGCCCGGTACTCACAGCTTTACTTCTGCCAGTATCTCGTCTCCTACCTTCCAAACTTTACAGAAGCACATACTTACTGCAAATTCCCGGTATTGTCTAGCACATTTTGAGACATAATCCCTTTCTGTGTGACGAACAAGTAAGTCATGCACATGTGTTGTTACTGAGATGACAATGCGGCTGGTACGCTTAAATATTGTAAACATACTGTCTGAATTTCGCTCTAGATATACCGATGTTCAGTGAGGTGTAGGTCTTACAGTAGAAAAGTGAAGTACTGATCACAGATAGAGTCCGTATTACGTCCAATTTCGAAGGACAAATACATATAGTAGACAAATGTATCTCCAAACCAGTTGGCGATGTAACTGTATACATTTATACTAGTCTAGTTTAAAAAAATGTTCAAATTTGTGTGAAATCTTACGGGACTTAACTGCTAAGGTCATCAGTCCCTAAGCTTACACACTACTTAACCTAAAATATCCTAAGGACATACACACACACATCCATGCCCGAGGGAGGACTCGAACCTCCGCCGGGACCAGCCGCACAGTCCATGATTGCAGCGCCTTAGACCGCTCGGCTAATCCCGCGCAGCGGTCTAGTTCATTTAATATTGGAATTTCATGATACCTTGAATATTTTCCGATTTTCATAAACACATCTGTGTGCAGGTAGTTTTACAAACTTGTAAGTAAAAATAAATACATTTGAATTATTCATGCTAAATACTGTATCCGTTCTTTCTCCCATGGGTGAAATCTATGGTAAGATATGTGACATCAGAATCGAAATATCTTTCTCCCGTTACAGGTCACAGAACGGTACTGCCACAACAGTCGTGGCGCTGAACGTAGGGTCTGAGGAGGAGACTGTGGACGTCATTGAGTCAATGCCGGACGTCGACCTTCCTATAATTCTCAGGGTGTACGCGTCCAGCGTCAACAGCGAACTGGATGAAGGGTGAGTTCTTGGGCCTGACTCCTGATTTGCAAGTAAACTGTGAAAATTTCGTACTGGATGCTCAGGGTCGCGTAATAAAACATGCAAATAATTTTTCTGGGCAACTGATCTGATCTAAACAGCCACAAGTCCCCTGCAGATACGTCGACATCCCCTATGCAGGTCCTTCCGATAGCCTTCTCAGTCAGCTCATACAGAATGAAAGGATTATTTTGGTGTTTAGATCCCCTAGATGAGGTACGACTTATAAACGTTTTATGTGAGCTATAGACGAATGTTGCACTAAGAAGACGAAAGAAGAAGGAGGACGTACCACGAAAGAATCATAAGAGTTGACGGAAATCTATAGTTCTGATGTATATCTACAGACAAACATATGATTACAGTTTCAGAAACATTGGACGATTTATTCAAGAAAAAGAGCTTCACATTCTGAGCAAGTGAATAGCGTGGTGGTTCAAATCTGGTCATTAAGCAAGCAGTTATTCGGCTTGGCATTGACTGGTAGACATGTTGGACGTCCTCGGCTTTGAGTCTCATTGATTTGTGTAGAACTGTCTGACGTGATGAGTCCCGCTTCGAAATGAGCCCCCTGACCAGCGGAGACGTGTCTGGAGACGCCCCAGACAGCGGTGGGATATCAACCTGATCGTCATGAGCCATACAATCCGACAGCCAGGGGCGATGGTTTGAGTTAGCATTTCTTTTCATAGCAGGATCCCTTTGGTTGGCATCCGCGATATCCTTACAGCACAGCGGTACGTCGACGACATTCTACAGCCCAGTTTGTTGCCTTTCGTGGCGAGTCATACTCGGCTTATATTTCAGTAAGGTAAGGCCGGCGAGAGTTCCTACTGCTGGTCTTCGTGCTTGATGAGACCTAACTAGCAGGGTCGGCAGACCTCTCCCTAACTAAGAACGTTTGGACCATTAGCGATAGAACCCTCCAGTAAACTCGGTATTTTGAAAATCTAACGCCCCAAGTGGACAGAATTTGTCACGAATCCCTCAGGAGGACAAGCAACAGCTCTGTCAATCAATACCAACCCGAATAACTGATCGCATACAGGCCGGAGGTGTAGCAGCACGTTATTGACTTACCCAATTTGTGAAGCTCTTTCTCTTGAATACGTCATCCAGCTTTTCTGAAACTGTAATTATTTGTTTGTCTGTACATATACGTCATAACTAACGAACACCTTCATATATGGATTCTTCCTTCAACGTAAGTCTTATTTTTGTCTTAGAGTATATAACGCTACTGATCCCATAGAGGTCTAAAAGTTGAAGATTCCTCGTGCTTACAACTAAATAAACAAGCGGGTAAGTGGGTTCTGACATCTTATGTGTTCGACGAAGAGCTTAGTTTGCCGTGAAAGTAGCTTACAAAGAAGTTGATTGAAATTACAACCATCTTCCTGCTTCTTAAATAGTGTTCCTGCAGCCACGTATATTAGCTGATATGAACAGGCCTCCTCTGACCTTAGTCATAGGACTGATCTAGTCACTTGTTTGGAAACAGCACAATAAGATGAGTGGACGAGCAGACGTTACAGAATGGCAGAAAGGACCTATCGTGTTTCGACTTTCCTATGAACACATCTTGATGAAGTTGCCCGATTTTTGGTATTTCAAAGCGGACTGTCGTGTCTACAAAGAATGTTGCACCACTCACATTCGTGTGAGAACAGTGGGGGTAAAAAAAGACAAAGACATTTGTCACGACTTCACAGTGACAGTCGCTTTCAAACCTTATGGGAACTACGTCTGTTAGTGACTGTAGGATTATCTAAGCCAATTTCCGAGTGAACATTGTGAAGCAAACTGCATGCAATGAACATTTGACGGCAGCTACCTGACGAAAGGCGATTTCCCTCAGAGGCACAATGAGCTGCACATTTTATATGAGCCGTGGTGGGCTGGGGTGCAGCGACCGCTGAAGGGATGTGGGATCCATCTTAGAGCTTGCCAGGAGGCGCTCGACTGCCACCTGTGGCATCCTGGGTTCGGCGAGGGAGATGTAGCGCCGTAGAAAGGAGAGGGTGACAGGCTGCAGAACGACGTGAGCGTAAGCAAAACAATTCTTTATTATTCTTTTAGACTTGAAGAATCGTATGAGCGTGCCCTCATCTGGGGTGTGGCCTGTCGTTGTCCCATAATATGCCTGCGTCGGTGCAGCTGAGGTCCCAGAAAAGGCCATGCGGTGTACACTCGCAGCCATGAAGTGGAGTTATGTCGTCAGTGGCGGCCACAGCTTGCAGCGAAGACTTTTACGTTTTGGTCCGGTGTCTCATACGTGCAACAGGTCACAGTGTTGCCAGAGTCAGTGTTAGCTGGAGAGCAGCGGTGCGCACATGGTGAACCCTGGTGGCACAGAGCTGGGTGGTGGTCCACTGATACCTCGGATCATGAGGCAGCAGCAAGTTTCTCGGCGGGCTGTCTCGTAGCGCTGGCGGTGGAGTATTGGCCACGTCACAAATACAGTATCGTGTGGCACATCATTGTCCTCCTGTACAAGTTGTGACTACATCAGTAGAATGTTGTCTCTCGTGGCAACAACTAATGCACGATGAGAAACTACGTAATATAGCCCTGCCATGCCGATGATCTGCCCGGCTGGCCTGGCTGTTTAAATACGGTTCTAAGACGCTGACCACGCGGTAGCCGCAATATTGTCTACGTAGGTGAACTCTCTGGTTTGCACGGATGCTTTCCAAAATGGTATGCACTTTTCTGTGCCTCGGGCATTGGATTGTAGACGGGATGGCACAGAAGGTGCTGCTCGGCAAAGGGTACTTCTGTCCGCATAGGTCATTGACTTGTGACTGTCAATGCCTGGAACTCGGGGCTCTATCTGTGGCATTGGGCAATGACTCTTTCTATGCCATTACACTTCCTTACCCCTAGGAAAAATCCAGCCCACCGAACTTCGCCTTGGGAAACTGACTGCAACTTCACATTCTGCCTCTTTAGCTCATCGTAAACATTCACGCATTCTGTACACTCGGTTCGCTGTCTCACATACCTAGGGTATCTAGTTCCTTGTTTTTCACTTTTTGTCTTCAATTATTTCTTTTGAGTCTGGTTAGCAGCTGTGTCGTTTCACCCCATGGGAAACGGATGGAAATCAATAAGGCATCCTATCAGTGTAACCTTGCCAGTCTGCCTACGTATTATTTGCATACCAACTCCACCAACGTCTGTCCCTGCGTTCACTGTAATTAAGATCCCAAAGCCTTTTCATAAATGCATCATGCAAAAATCCTAATCTCGCATAGTCTCATAATATACACACTACACACTTTTAATAACTAATAATGCAAACCCCAATAAACATTCTCAAACATCTTGTTACCGAGCGGTTCTAGGCGCTGCAGTCCGGAACAGCTCGACTGCTACGGTCGCAGGTTCGAATCCTTCCTCGGGCATGGATGTGTGTGATGTCCTTAGGTTCGTTAGGTTTCAGTAGTTCTAAGTTCTAGGGGACTGATGACCTCAGATGTTAAGTCCCATAGTGCTCAGAGCCATTTGAACCAGCCAACCTATACAAACATATACGCAAACCTACACAAACAATGTCACGCGCTCATATCCAAAATCAGAAACCTGGTACTTTTTCACCTTTCCGAAATTTATACTTATCAACTCCGTTACCTTATCGCTATTACCTAATAAATAAGGAAAAATAAGTACCAAAGAAACGAGGCAGTGGTATATCACTGTGGTCGCATTCTCAGACGCATTGACTGGGAAGAACTCCGTTGTTCTATGGCACAATGCACGCAGTTCAGTACATCCTCACGACAAAGAATTCCTAACACCAACTTCACAATACTTCAATAATGCACATAAATTTTCCATAATACAATATATTCATAACCCTAACTCATCACCGTCTAATAAAAATCATCATCACTTAAAACCTTAACTCACTGTTGCGGCTCACCCTGAGATACTACTCCAGTGTCCCCACTTCAAAGATCTCTCTGACGCCACATCTAACTTCCTTGGCCACAGTAGCCGTGCCTGGGCACACCTATTAACACTTCATGGTACATACACTCCTGGAAATTGAAATAAGAACACCGTGAATTCATTGTCCCAGGAAGGAGAAACTTTATTGACACATTCCTGGGGTCAGATACATCACATGATCACACTGACAGAACCACAGGCACATAGACACAGGCAACAGAGCATGCACAATGTCGGCACTAGTACAGTGTATATCCACCTTTCGCAGCAATGCAGGCTGCTATTCTCCCATGGAGACGATCGTAGATATGCCAGATGTAGTCCTGTGGAACGGCTTGCCATGCCATTTCCACCTGGCGCCTCAGTTGGACCAGCGTTCGTGCTGGACGTGCAGACCACGTGAGACGACGCTTCATCCAGTCCCAAACATGCTCAATGGGGGACAGATCCGGAGATCTTGCTGGCCAGGGTAGTTGACTTACACCTTCTAGAGCACGTTGGGTGGCACGGGATACATGCGGACGTGCATTGTCCTGTTGGAACAGCAAGTTCCCTTGCCGGTCTAGGAATGGTAGAACGATGGGTTCGATGACGGTTTGGATGTACCGTGCACTATTCAGTGTCCCCTCGACGATCACCAGTGGTGTACGGCCAGTGTAAGAGATCGCTCCCCACACCATGATGCCGGGTGTTGGACCTGTGTGCCTCGGTCGTATGCAGTCCTGATTGTGGCGCTCACCTGCACGGCGCCAAACACGCATACGACCATCATTGGCACCAAGGCAGAAGCGACTCTCATCGCTGAAGACGACACGTCTCCATTCGTCCCTCCATTCACACCTGTCGCGACACCACTGGAGGCGGGCTGCACGATGTTGGGGCGTGAGCGGAAGACGGCCTAACGGTGTGCGGGACCGTAGCCCAGCTTCATGGAGACGGTTGCGAATGGTCCTCGCCGATACCCCAGGAGCAACAGTGTCCCTAATTTGCTGGGAAGTGGCGGTGTGGTCCCCTACGGCACTGCGTAGGATCCTACGGTCTTGGCGTGCATCCGTGCGTCGCTGCGGTCCGGTCCCAGGTCGACGGGCACGTGCACCTTCCGCCGACCACTGGCGACAACATCGATGTACTGTGGAGACCTCACGCCCCACGTGTTGAGCAATTCGGCGGTACGTCCACCCGGCCTCCAGCATGCCCACTATACGCCCTCGCTCAAAGTCCGTCAACTGCACATACGGTTCACGTCCACGCTGTCGCGGCATGCTACCAGTGTTAAAGACTGCGATGGAGCTCCGTATGCCACGGCAAACTGGCTGACACTGACGGCGGCGGTGCACAAATGCTGCGCAGCTAGCGCCATTCGACGGCCAACACCGCGGTTCCTGGTGTGTCCGCTGTGCCGCGCGTGTGATCATTGCTTGTACAGCCCTCTCGCAGTGTCCGGAGCAAGTATGGTGGGTCTGACACACCGGTGTCAATGTGTTCTTTTTTCCATTTCCAGGAGTGTAGTATCTGACTCGTCCTCCCGTAATGTAGAATCCCTTGCCAGAACACATATCATTGGCAGCTTTATGCTATCACCCTCACCGTACCTCGAGGAACTAGGAGTGCAGTCGACGGTGTCAGAGCCAGTGAGTCGACTCACATTTGTGCAGTGCTTCAGTGCGTTGCTATTTTGAATCAGTGACACATGACGCCAACACATTTGATACTGTTTCAACACTTAGACCATGAACTACACAGTCAGCACTACAGAGGGGCCGAGCGGATGACGCCGCTGTACGATGTCAGGAATCGTCTGGAAGCGCTCGTGGCGCTAATAAAACATGATTATTCAGTCCATCGTTCATTTTACCAACTTTACAAAGAGTTGTGCACTGATGGCCGTAGTTGCCTCATGCCCTGGTTACGGACACTCTCTCGGTGTCGGACGCTGCGCCAGTCCTTGCGCCTGCGTCCTAGCGAAACGTCGTTCCTCTTACATCGATGTGAATACTTAGCCCAGGCTGGTACAGCATGGATGGCTGCTACCGGCTGGGGGAGTGTACTCGATCCCACTCCGTGCCTCATCTTCCCTGGATCGCCCCATCCGCGGTGTGATGTAGGCGGCAAGCGTTGAACCCAGTACTACCGGTCTGGTAGGTCCCGCACCCGGAGGCGCTTGGGCGTTCCGGACGGTGGTCCGCCAGGAACCCTGGTCGTCATCTTCCGTCCCACACTCAGAGTACAGCACCTAGTACAGCACTGCTCATCAGCTCTCCCATCAGTAGTGTTTGATGTGACACAGCATGAACTTCGTCAGTGGAGTTCAGCTCTGCTGCACTACACGGCTGGCTGGTACTGCTGCAGTTGATCTGAGGCAAGACTTACTAAAATAGCATGGTCATGGAACGGAATGTCGTCGACACGGACTCTATCGTTCCCATTGACCTGAACCGTTCTCCCCTACCTGGAGCTGGGGCTCTGGTATTTAAAGAGCTCTCTGTAGTTCCGTGACGTGTGGTTTACTGGCGATGAGCGTATGTGGTCTCGTTATTCTGCTACCCTTGCTTTAATTCTCTCTCTTAGCAGCTAGTTAAATTGGTCTATGAGTGTTTTCTCTAGCCGTGTCTATTGGTTCTTGCGGCGTCCCGCCGCGCGAATGAGCGTATTTGTTATTTTGCTGTCCTCTATTTTCCCGCTGTGTGCTCTCTCTCACTCAGCTACTGCAGAGTTGCAGACTGTGCCGCCCGTCTGCCTTGCATAACCGTTTTTGCTGGTCCGCCGCTAATCGTAGCGTAACCAGTCTACCTTACGTCAAAGCGTTTGAACTCAGTTAAAAATGTTATAACTTGGAACCCGTATTACTCTCCAGTTTCTTAAAATTCGTCCCGAATTTTCAGCTTCACTTGTTCTTAGTTAGCCTGTACATTCTTAAACATTTTTACATTTCTCCTTGTTCTATGTTACTTTGGAATATTGAATCCTAGTTTATTCTGCTATGCTTATCTAATTAAAGTGTTGTGTTTTCTGCTTTCAACTTATGACTAGGCTGTAGCCATTTTACAGGCATTTGATGGGTTGCTATTTCACTTGAGTGTACCATCTAACGTTTCAGACAGAAGTAGGTTGCACAAATAAATATCAGAATCAAGATTACGCTGAGGGTCGACAAACTGTAAATAATTGTCTTTTGTATATATTTTTCACGATACCGTTTCTTATGCCTCATTATTTGGTTCACTGAGATTTGTTGGTTTTCCTAATTTATCAAGTTGTCTATCGACAGTAATAAAGTTGAATCCAACGAGTTGTTGGTAACAGTTACGTTTTGGTGGGGCAGAGTGTGTGGGGGTTTCTCTGGCCAATACAACATTGGACTGAGCACGTTAAATAGTGAAACTGTCTTCCTGCTATCTCGCATCTAGTCCCATACATTAGCCATCAGTTACATTGTAATTCTATTATTTCCATTTTCGTAACAACAAAGCCAGTGCACACCGATTCTCTGGAATTCCGTCTGTGGCAGTAAAACTTTCTTTTCACACTCTGCCGCTTCTAGCTTCCCTAAAAACAATTGCCTTTCGCGTGAGTTTTTGGTGGTTTGTATCGCCCTTGTTGGACAAATAACAATTCTTTCCTGAACGCAATCGTTGAAATCCGCTACGGACATCACAACATGGGCATCTCTTTTCTTAGAAACTAATAATATTCCTCGTGTTTGTAACTGTGCCCATTTCTGAATTGTACTCCACTCTATTGGATATGAATGTACCGTGTAACATTAGTATTGTTCATTGATTCCTACTACTGGAAATTTAATTCTAACATGTACCCTAGCTTGATCAGTGGTTACTTCTACAGTAAATATACGATAAAATAAAACTAGATTCCTACTTGTTATTAGTACGATATGCTGCAACCATTCAGGAAAGTCTCTTTGTGCTTGTTGTCATGCTACGAGAGTTTGATATGGACTTACTAATGTGGGACTCAATTGCTCATGACTAGCACGGTGGATTCCCTCATGTAACGTCTGTACCTCTAGTCTTGCGTCGTCTAATGTATGCCGGCTGGATTGGACGAGCGGTTCTAGGCGCTACAGTCTGGAACCGCGCGACAGCTACGGTCGCAGGTTCGAACCCTTTCTCGGGCATGGATGTGTGCGATGTCCTTAGGTTAGTTAGGTTTAAGTAGTTCTAAGTTCTAGAGGACTGATAACCTCAGAAGTTAAGTCCCATAGTGCTCAGAGCCATTTGAACCATTTTCTAATGTATTCGCTAGAGTGCTTAGTGATGCGGCTACTAGCATTTTATCATCTAAACTATTCAAATAAGTCTGAATCTTCTCTAAATCATTATTCAAAGCATTTCTAGTTTCGCGTGCATACTGCTCTAATTTCGCTGTTAAATTTTTTACTGTTCTAGTCACATTGAATTTTCCTTGCTCCATATTACCTATCTGTGTCGTGTGGAATTCCAGTTTTGGTCTCGTATCCTCCTCTAATTCTTGTACGCACTGAATTTTACTGTGGTTGTTCTCAATATCCTCATTATCTGCTGTCCCAAGTACCGTTTTTAATAGCTTTCCTCATGAATTTAACCAACCTCGCTTCCTTTGTACTGGAAATGAATGGAAATGAGCGTTTGGCGTCATTGGCCGGGAGGCCCCTCGCGGGGCAGGTCCGGCCGCCATATCGCAGGTCTTATTACATTCGGCGCCACATTGGGCGACCTGCACGCCGGATGGGGATGAAACGATGATGAACACAACACAACACCCAGTCCCTGAGCGGAGAAAATCTCCGACCCAGCCGGGAATCGAACCCGGGCCCAGAGGACGGCAATCCGTCACGCTGACCACTCAGCTACTGGGGCGGACTTCCTTTGTACTGATGCTCGCGGTACAATTTCGGTTACCTGTTCTCAGTTTTTCATACGAGAGTTTCACTTTTCATATCCTCGACCAGTCCTCCTCTGTTCTCCTCTTTCTGTAATGCTACAAACCTGTCTTGTGGTCGTCTTACTTCATTTCTCACTTCCAAAACATAAAATGCAAACTCAATTATCCAACTGTGGCTTGTTAGTAGGACATCTGCTTTTCTAACAAACAGGGTACCATTGTGTAGTGGATGATTCTGCATTACATTTCCTTTGCAACAATATAGCAGTGCTACGCACAGAAGAATTTTTCTCGCCACCATTTCGGCATGTAACCTGAGAGAGAGGTAAACATCATCACTCTCCTCCCACCTTTAAAGAACAATCATGATAATCCATTAAATTTCGGGCATGCAGCCGCGCAAATAAAATTTCCTCTACTGATATTTCGGCCGTCGATAAGTGAATCGAATGTCTGTACGCCTTCGTCACAGGCGGCGCATGTGTAAGCGTATGTCTCTGCCAGCGACCAGCATCTATGACCCGCATGCGCAGTACCGCCGCCGTGGAGCATATAAGGCTGCGCTTGGCACCTTGTCGTCAATCTTGTGGCTCGCTCTGAAGATGGCCGAACGATACGCGGCTGAAATATCAGTAGAGGAAATTTTATTTGCGCGGCTGCATGCCCGAAATTTAATGGGTTATTCATTACGCCGCGAGAAATTGAAAATGCACAACAGTCGTGATACTTGGATTACACTGGTGAATCCTACTTTACTTACTCTTAGATCGAAGTGAATAAGATATATCCTTCATAGGTAGTTGCTTCTTTCGCCCTTCTGATCTTTCGGGATTGGTTGAACAGATTTGTGACAATGCGTCAACTATGGCCTTGAATAGTTTGACTCCACTGACATGCACTATCGAAGTCCTTCGTAACTACAATGTTACGCTGACCGGTGAAGTCATTTCCGCAACTTGGTACGATCCCTGATACTTAGTCAAAAATTTGTTAGTTTTGCCTATCGGAGCGTAAGGATTAGTTAACAATTCCCACTGTCCTCTTCTATTCTGTCGTTGTTTACTTGCTCTTTGCCCAATACGCCTTTGTTTTTCTAACTTTTTTGTTTTTGCGCGTTTCACCACTTTCCAAATTTCTTTTAACCTTTTTGCAAATTCTTTCACTGGTTCACCTTGTGGACATCGATAGGTGATAGCATTTTCTTACTATATACAACTTCGTATGGTGAGAGACCCACTCCAGAATGACCTTTTACATTGCAGATACAGACGTCTAGGTTCAAATAGACATCCCAATTTAAATTCTGTGAGTCAACGTAGTGGCTCAACATCTTAGCTAACGTACGGTGAACTCTTTCAGTTCGCCTGTTTGCTTGAGGATGAAACTGACTGTTACGTAACTTCTTAATCTGTAATAAACGACATAGCTTTTTCAGTGCTTCAGATACAAAATTTTTTCCCTGGTCTGGAATCATAGTTTCAGGTATACCGTACTTCAATAGCCAATTGTTCACCATTGCTTGTGTTCTGTACTAGCCTTCTGATCAGGAATAGCTACCATAACCAAATAATGTGAAAAATGATCCAAAATTGTTGGAACATGTTTGTTCCCAGCAGGTGTTTGGTTAAAAGGTCCCAGAATGTCTCATCCTAAAAAAGAAAATGGTCTTTCAAACTGTGGCTGTGTGCGAAACAATGTGCACTTTCTGTCAGCTAGTTGTGCCTTTATCCAGTCTGCTTAATGCGTCAGCATTTTTATTTGAAGCTCGCGACTTATGAATCACTTCATAATGAAATTCACTTCCTTTCAGTACCCATCTCTACGATCGGCTTGATGGATCCTTTAACCCTAGTAACCATCTGAGAGAAGCATGGTCTGCAACGACTTTGAATTTGCGACCATACAAATACCAAAGAAAGTATGAAATTTCAAATATGACAGCTAGCATTTCCTCCTCTGTTGTGGATCCTTTAACCCTAGTAACCATCTGAGAGAAGCATGGTCTGCAACGACTTTGAATTTGCGACCATACAAATACCAAAGAAAGTATGAAATTCCAAATATGACAGCTAGCATTTCCTCCTCTGTTGTGGAACAATTTGATTCCGCTTTATGAAATTCCAAATATGACAGCTAGCATTTCCTCCTCTGTTGTGGATCCTTTAACCCTAGTAACCATCTGGGAGAAGCATGGTCTGCAACGACTTTGAATTTGCGACCATACAAATACCAAAGAAAGTATGAAATTTCAAATATGACAGCTAGCATTTCCTCCTCTGTTGTGGAACAATTTGATTCCGCTTTATTTAACTGCCTGCAGGCATACGCCACTGTATGTTCATTTCCGTCTGTATTTTGACTTAATACACAACCCAATACGACATTAGATGCGTCACGTGCCAATATGAACTCATCTTCAAAATCAGGAAACACTAACACAGGACCTGACACTAGAATTTTCTCAAGTTTCCCGAAAACCTCTTGACACTGTGGTGACCCTAAACCAACTCCTTTGTTAAGCAACGTGATAAATGGTTGTGCGATTTCAGCACAGTGACATAATTTTGCAGATACGTTCAGTGATATATGTGGATACTGACTGAGAAATGTGTCACGAATAGAGTTAGTAGTAAACTAAAATGTCGTATCTCATACTGTAGACTTACTACATGAACAGAGAAAATATAGTAAGCGAAAATATTTTTCTTTCATCGTTTTGTGGGCATTATCAACCAGAAAAAATTCCTTTAAGGCTTGAAATTATGTGTAAGCTTTGTTCGAAGTAGCTAAGCACTCTCATTCTCAAACACTGGATAAATATAGTCTGCATAATATGCGCATGTTCAGTAACGCTCTCTCAAGACGTATTAACTGTTCCTAACTGTAATATTTGTCTTACTGTTTTGAACCTTTCACGTAAGATTATACATGATATTCACTTCAGATCCACTACCGGAAAATATGTTTATCTATCTAATATTTCTATTTCAAAATCATTTGACCAAGAAGGTTAAGAAGATGTAATTCTTTTCAAGTAGGCTAGATTTTCCAAAAAATGATGTGTCTCATACAGACTGGCATACAAGGCAAGCAAACTATAAAAATTGAGTTGGGTAAAACACTAATTTCATTATTTGTAAATTTATAATGAAAAGGAAACCAGTACATAAAAATTATTTAATTACGTCATGGTACTTGTAAAAATAGTTATACTTTCATGAAAAGTATAGTTCGTGCGTTGTAGGTCAGCCAAGCTATGACATCTCAACAGATAGTGCAAAAATACCTTTACTTCTTCAGTTGTTGAGTCTAGTAACTTGTCAGTACATACGCACGACATCTGATTTATACCTGTGGAGGTCAAAAATTTCTGGTGTGATGTATATTCTGACATACTGGTGTAGTTGGTCGTCTTTTCCTTCTCAAACCGCTTCCTCCGTAGCTGCAGCAGGTGGCAAGGGCTGAAACACTTCTGTATGGAGCTAAGCAGGATAATTTTTTCGTTGTGGCAGAAGTAATTGTGGATCCATTACGTATGAGTCGTCATCTGAAGACAAAACTACATATCCATTGTCAGTAGATGGGAAAAAGGTCTCATCACCCTCATCAACACTTAATATTTCATAGAGTTCTAACAGATTACCATCAATTCCAAATGGCTTATCGAGTTCATAGGTCATATTATGTTCTTTTCTAACTATTTTATCTTCAATAAAGTCATTAGACTTTTATTATTAATATTATACTCTGAAGAGCCAAAGAAACTGATACACTTGCCTAATATCATGTATGGGCCCCACGAGCACGCAGAAGGGTCGCAACACGACGTCGCATGGACTCGACTAACGTCTGAAGTAGTGCTGGAGGGAATTGACACCATGAATCCTGCAGGGCTGTCCATAAATCCGTAAGAGTACAACGGGTCGGAGATGTATTCTGAACAGCACGCTGCAAGGCATCCCAGATATGCGCAATAATGTACATGTCTGACCATCTGAAGTTTCTAAACTCAGAAGAGTGTTCCCGGAGCCACACTGTAGCAATTCTGGACGTGTGGGGTGTCGCACTGTTCTGTTTGAATTGCCGAAGTTCGTCGAAATTTGCAGTGGACGTGAATGGATGTCGGTGATCAGACAGGATGTTTACGTACGTGTCACGTGGCAGAATCGTATATGGGCATACCAGGTGTCCCATATTACTCCAACTGCACACGCCCCACACCATTACAGAGCTTTCACCAGCTTGAAGAGTCCCCTGCAGACATCAAGGGTTCATGGATTCATGAGGTTGTCTCTATTTCCGTACACGTCCATCCGCTCGACAAAATTTGAAACGAAATTCGTCCGTGCAGGCAACATGTTTCCAGTCATCAACAGTCCAACGTCGGTGTTGACTGGCCCAAGCGAGACGTAAAGTTTTGTCTTGGGCAGTCACCTTCGGCTCCGAAAGCCCATGTCGATGATGTTCGTTGAATAGTTCGCAACTGACACTTGTTGATGGCCCAGCAATTTGAGGAAGCGTAGCACTTCTGTCACGTTGAACGGTTCTCTTCAGTAGTATTTCGTCCCGTTCTGGCAGAATCTTTTCCGGCTGCAGGGATGTTGGAGAGTTGATGTTTTGCGGGATTTCTGATATTCACTGGACACTAGTGAAATGGTCGTAAGTAAAACACCCCACGTCATCGCTACATCGAAGATGCTGTGTTCCATCGCTCGTGCGCCGACGTTCGAACTCACTTAAGTCTTGATTACCTGCCATAGTAGCAGCAGTAACCGATATAACACCTGCGCCAGACACTTGTTGTCTTATATAGGCGTTGCCGACCGCAGCTCCGTATTCTGCCTGTTTATATCTCTGTATTTGAATACGCATGCCTATAACAGTTTCTTTGGCGCTTCACTGTATGTAATTGTTTTAGCTACTTCACATATTATCAGTCGCAGACAGCCAAATATGTTAAAACTGATACCAAATTACTGATGAATGTTTGCGAATGGAAAAACGTTTTTACGAGATACAAAGCCACTCTGTCACATAGGACACACGCGTGACACTCGCGGAGCGAAATATTGATAAGTGCTCTCTTAGTGCTAAAGTAAGTAGATACAGTCTGCTATTAACATTCTGTTTATAATAAACCGGAATCGGTTCAAGATAGTCAGGATATAACTAAATGAATGAAAATACGCACTTGCGGAATATCGACATCGTTTTGCTGTTTTACGCTGTGGACGTATGAGGAACAATAGTTGACGTCAATAACTGACCACTGACAACACTGAAACTTGCTGTTCCAGGTCGTGATAGATCACGGAGTGTGATCAAACTATTGGCATGTCTATCTTTGCGTTATATGGATTCTGTACGCAGGCAATAGTTATCAGATTCCTGTGACGTTCACAACACGCGGGAAGGGAAGCAGTTAATGAATTGACTAGGACAGCATTTCAGATTAAAAAAATAACATTTTCCTTACAATTCCCTTTCTAGGTAACATTTCATATCAGATTGCCAATGTCTTCAAACGAAAAGGCATAAGCACACTCTTTACCACAGACAACAAGATTGGACAGAATCTACCCCACAACGTCAGCACCCACTTCATCTCAAAGGTGTGTAAAAAATTGAATGTTTGGACTGTGACTGCTTCTACATATGCCAGACAGGCAAATCATTTGAGATTAGATTCAAAGAACGCTTGGCAGTACTAAAAAACAAAACATACCACGCATCAGCAATAGCCACCAACCTGCATGAAACAAAACACCATGTTAACAACACAAGTATCAGCATCCTACACATCCAGCCAAAAGGCAGGAAACTAGACATCCTTGAAACACCCGAAATATTCGAACACCAAACAAAACAACCTGAATCCATATTAAATGACAAAAATGAAAATATTTACAATAGAATCATCTCTGTTTTCAGTAAATGCCATCATCTTTAAAATTGCACACACACAGCCACGCACACAGCCGCACACACACGCGCGTACCGTAATAATTCCATAAATATTTAGTTATGTTACCAGCTGCCAAGTGTGCAAGTGGTTGACTTCATTTACATACGTATCATCACACCAACAGCTTGTAGCCTCTGTCAGCTTGAAACTGTATGTACATCAACTACTGGTACAAATTGTACATCCGTCTGCGTATTTTACAGCATTAACCAATGTATTACCCCAACCTTTAGGCAGTTATTACATGTAACAGGGCCGGCCGGAGTGGCCGAGCGGTTCTAGGCGCTACAGTCTGGAACCGCGCGACCGCTACGGTCGCAGGTTCGAATCCTGCCTCGGTCATGGATGTGTGTGATGTCCTTAGGTTTAAGTAGTTCTAAGTTCTGGGGGACTGATGACCACAGCAGTTAAGTCCCATAGTGCTCAGAGCCATTTGAACCATTTTTTTACATGTAACAGATACAAGACCCCTTGCCACGTAAAGTTTGCTCTCATACAATTACTTTTTCCACCCTCTCTCTCCCTCTCACTTTCTCTTTCTCTTTCTCTCTCTCTCTGCTTCCAGCCTTTCATATATACCTGTTAATCCCAATCAAAATGTTGCTTATGCATAATTTTACTGCTGTAGCCAATATGATTATTGTACTTAAAGTTTGTAACATTTCACCTGATTGTATAAACAAGTATGAAGTTTAACTTATTTTAACATTTCACATGATTGCATAAACGAATATGAAGTTTAAGCTGTTTTAACTTGTCAAAATCGGATTTATGTACCATCTGAAGTATTTATTCGACACCTCCAAACAAACACCTCCAAATCTTTAAAAAAATTATTCTGTAATAATGTTGTTACGATGTATATTCTTTGTACTTTGCGGTAATGTTTTCTCTTCTGCTATACGATCCTTGCACCCAGTAGTTTCCAGACGCCATATTTGTTTACAAAGTGTGACAGGATACATGTGATGTGTTACGACAGCGAAAGGAACCTGTGACCACTGCAGGTACTCTATTTTGCTTATTTTATGTTTACCGTTAGATATCCGTTAATTTTTGTATTTTTGTTGTCAAAAGACACCCAAAACAGTGTTTTGCTTTCTCCACTAGACAGTGCCCTAAGTTCATAAAAAAAGACTCAAATGTCATACTAGCAAATGTAAATTCACCTGATGATGGAGGTTTAAACCTTTGAAACGAGTCGTGTATATAAATAAACAGTGGCTGGTAACAGTAAAACTTGTTGTTTCATTTAACGTCAGTAACAGTCACGGTAAAGCCTAACCTAAAAATGCTCGCATTTTTAAGATTCTGTTAATAAATAAATGAAATGTAGAAGATCAAATTTTTGTTGCCCCTGGAAGTCGTTAGATAGGGAATCTGCAAGTGGGATTGTGCCCCGGGTTAATAGTTCAGTAAGACAGATACTCTCTTTTGGGCTTCTGTTTGATCGTTTCGAGGTGTGATTCTCATAGTAGTTTACTGTCGCTGCACAATTTGTCTCGAATGAGAAATCCTGTGCCGGCACGATCAAGGAAAGAGAATTCCCTGTCAAAACGGCTTGAAAAGTGCAACACTCTACGGAGACCCTGTACCCGGTCACCAGGTGAATGACATAAGGCCCTTTGCAGGAGGTCACCGGCCGTATATTGAATCGCTGCTGTTAAATTCGCGTGACTGGCGCAGCGTTCGATGCCGTAGCCTTGTTCTGCAGCCTAGCGTAACGAGCTGCGTTGATCAGTATGTATGGGATATCAGCTGTGAAACACGCAATGCAGGCGGCCTCTGCGTACACCTCAGATGCGAAAATAGCTCCTCATCCCCGCTTTCCCTTACATCACTTGGTATTTGCATTTGGACTGTTTATGAAGCGTGTATGCGTGCGTAGTGTTCATAGGAGTAACAGCATATAGGACACACTGTTTCACCATACCATTTCACCTCGTATGACTCAGGTCTATTAATCACGCCTGGAATAGCTACCACCATCCTATCAAGCGAGGTATCTCGTTCATACGTCAGTTACAAAGATCTTCGAATCTTCCGAGCATTCACTTTACAGCTTCTCATTACGTACTAGGGGTACTCAAAATGTTGCAGCCAATTGATAATGTGGAGATGGGCTGTGCTGCTGTGTTTCGACTTTTCTAACGGTGTACTGTTGTCTGTGACGGGAGGATTTCAATGTGTGCCAGAACCGCAGACACTTACACGCAAACAAACTAAGATTAATTGTGTGACTCCTTTCTTTCTCGAAATGATTCAAAAACATTATAACTAGCCGGAAAAGGAATGCCAGAAGGCAACCAATTCAATACCATATATTATAGCTGTTGAGTACAGTAACATAGAGAAGAATAGACAGAAAAACACGATGACTTACTTCATGAAGTTCATTTTGGTTTTGGAAATAATAATAGTGAGATGCATTAATACACTATGAGCTGCGAAAGAGTACCTGCGAACCAGGTACGATTAATTGATTTTGAAGATCATTACACACAACTTCGAGTCAAGGTTGACGCTAGACACAATTGTTGCCTGTCGGTGCTGTTGTTTAATTTGTATGTTGAAGTCACGTTGAAGAAAGTGAGAGAAAATTTCAGCAGGGAAATGAAGCCGCATGCGGAACTGACACCAGTTCAAACGTTCACAGATTGTGTTGTCTTGCTGGACGAAATGAAGGACAAGTAGGTTATTGAATAGAACACAGACGCTATTTAATACAGAACTTGTGTTACCGGTAGATAATGGCAAGGCTAAATTCATTAAGCGTAGTAGAAAAGAGAACAACGACTTGCCACGCACCGAAATTGGAGAAAAAACACCATAGTAGAAGATGCTAAGGCATTCTGCTCTATAAGAAACCAAATACACAAGATGTCAATACCTAATATCCATATAAAAGCTGTATCGTCAGCTTTCATGAGACCGCTCCAACAGTATTCCTAAAGCAAGGCCACGCAATCCGTAGAAGCGAGACCTCGCTTAGGGAATACCACAAGGTACAGGTGAACCTGAAATTACACATACGGGAAGACATACCAAGTCTACGACGAAATAGACTCCGTTGAGCAAACCCACCGTTACGGCAAGCAGAACAGCTAGATGCTAGTCCTATCAAGGTAAGAGACCTCTGGGATCAGAATCGTCAACTTATTGAAAATTCTGAAGGGCGTGAGCGCTTCCGAAAATATATCTGTGATGCTACTGTCAGGGATCTCGACAGAAAACTATAGGTCGAACTGAACAGAGCTCACACTGGGCATGGTCGATGCGCAAACTCACTTTACAAATCGGGTGCTACAGAGCCTTCGATTTGTGACTGTTTGGCTGCGAACCAGTTAAGCAGAGCTTAATGCCTCTTGAGTTCCTATCAGGAGGCTGGAGAGACCTCATGAAAGCTAACGATACAGCTCTTACATGGATTAGGAACTTAGATATTGACATTAAGTTTGTTTTGTATGTAGTTCTGTCCTTCTGTATTCTTCTTATATACACATACTAATGTTATACACCCATGTTTTTACACTACATGACAGCCATACGAATAAATAATAAATAAATAACCACACAAGGTGGGAAATTCAACACATACATCCTTAAAAAGTTTACTGTCGGTGTGTGTTACGACTCCGACTCTGTGGATTGAGGCGTAGACATAAAGCGATAACTATTCGAAAACTGAGGGTTTCTCCGTGAGCAATGCATAGATGCAAGTTGGGAATTATTGTCGTTCGATTCAAATTTGTTAGCACCTGACGGCGACAGAAAATCGCTTGAAAGACTATCTCCTACACACTTATTGTGAAATGGAAGTCGTGGCAGGTACTCACACATACTTCTGCCAGTGCCTCATCTCATACCCTCCAAAGCTGTGAAGATGGGTCATGAGTCGCGCTTGGAAAGTTCAGTTGGTAGAGGACTTGCCTGCGAAAGGCTAAGTTCCCAGGTTCGAGTCTCTCCGGCACACAGTTTCAATCTGCCACGAAGCTATCAGCAGAGTGACAATTCATTCTGGAAATCATGTAAAATATCTGTGACTCACGTATAATATAGAGGTCTAAAGTTTCTCTAATCATGTCAAAAATCTACTCCTAATCGCAGTTGGGGAGGGAGGTATGTTAATTTATTTTGTAATGAGTGAAATTTTGCTATCCGTAAAACAGCTTCAGACTTATCACGTCATATTTCGAAAATTATTGAACAACTTACAGCTGAAAACGGTAATGGACATAACGCTCTCTGAAAGGAATTTATTCGGCCATGGGTGTAAAATGGGTGATATTGATTTACTTTTGTGAAACTACATATGCTTCACATTAGTCCTGCAATCTACACTATAGAATTCATTTCGTTCTACTGTGACCATCGTGTTGTAATTTCCACAAGCGTATCACTACAATTCGAGGGCAGTGAAATGCATTAGCCATACTGTTATTCTTGAGCGCCAGCTGTGCTGTTCAGTGAGTTCTTGTATTTTTAGTGATTTTAGAGCGTTTTACTATGAGTGCCCATTGGTCCCTGTGCACCAAGAAATAAATGAGGGGATCGATTCGTTGTCAATTGACTGAAGGGATTAAATCTACGGAGGTTTCTCGCAAAATGCAGCTTCAGTATTGTGATATTTGCTTTAGTGAATGAAAAATCGCTTCTAAATTGGACGTGTGTTTGTCTGTGATGAAGAGAGTTCGGCTAGCCCAACCACTTCGGAAACAGGCAGGAACATCGAGATTGCTAAGTGAATGAATACTGAGAGGACCATCTTACCAGAATTGATGATACTACATATGATTTGAACATTAAGCATTGTTTAGTTATTTGCAATCGTCCATTAATCTGTACACTGTCGCAAAGTTTGTGGTCGTTCGGTACTGTGTGAAATGGCAGACAAACACAAGCAAGAACGTTTGGAAATGATGAAATCACATTCAAAGGACTTTTAAGGGGAAAGAGAAGACCTGCGCTGTCGCATAGTAACTCACTGACGAGGCATGCGTTCTTCAAAAAGAACCACAGAGGAAGTGAAAATAAATCTGAAACCTAGCTTCTACGTTGACGCTGTTTTGGGATATAAAAGGGGCACTGCTGATTCATTAAGCTCCTTAAGGCCAAACAGCGAAGTACTGCAAGATCTGAAAATAAAAAGCAAAGGGAAGAAGCAAGGAGAAACTTTTAAAAGGCATGATTTTGCTTCAGGATAATGGCCACCCTCAAACAGCTGAGGAAATGTCCAGTGCAATAAAAATCATTTTTATGACTGTATCAGGACCCATCATTCAGTTCTTACCTAGCTCCAAGCGATTTTTACCACCTTAGTTGGGTAAATGAACAAAGTTTTCGTCAGATGATGAGGTTGTGAAGGCGGTGCAAGAGTGAATCTCTGTCACATGATGGATCAAGAGCATAGAGGTTTAGGCACATTATGTAGACAAATTATATACTTGGAATATGTTTTTAAGTGCCTTTACTTTTTGACTTGCCCTAGTACAACTAGCAGAAAATAGCTTGGCTCCTGTGCAGAAACGCATTGTCAACCTGTACATAGGGCCAGTCCATCCTCTTGTTCCCAAGGTGCGGCCATCGCATTTCACTCTCGCCTATTGATGTGCACACTTCGAGTGTTCTCTTTGAATCTGTTTTCTATATACCATGGAACCGCAGTGCATCGAAAGTTCTTCATAATCACGCAATCTCATTAAATTCATGTCAGAAGTGGCAAACGAGAAAGCAAATATCTCACAAAAAACATGCTTGAAAGTGTAGCAGGGAACATTGGTTCAAATGGCTCTGAGCACTATGGGACTCAACATCTTAGGTCATAAGTCCCCTAGAACTTAGAACTAATTAAACCTAACTAACCTAAGGACATCACACACACCCATGCCCGAGGCAGGATTCGAACCTGCGACCGTAGCAGTCCCGCGGTTCCGGACTGCAGCGCCAGAACCGCTAGACCACCGCGGCCGGCAGGGAACATTGGCTAGCCCATTCTAGAATAAGGAGAATAAAAGAGGAGAAGACGACATAGCTACAAGTATTTTTCAAGGCTTAATATCTTCAGGAAAGATGCGGAATGAGAGAGATAAAATTTTATATCTAGGTAACATTGACGTACAGGTTGTCGGGGAGTCGACACATAGGTTCCGCATCGTACAACTTCTTTATCGTAGTAGCTTTTCTGTTTTATATGACTTCCTTTTGGCAGTGCGTGCTTGGACATGTATTGCTTTACTTCGTCCTTTGTTTATGTAGATATTTTTACACTGAAGCGCCAAAGAAAATGGTGTTATATTCAAATACAGAGATATGTAACCAGGCAGAATACAGCGCTATGGTCAGCAACGCCTATATAAGACAACAAGCATCTGGCGGTGCACTTAGATCTTACTGCTGCTACAATGGCACGTTATAAATACTTAAGTGAGTTTCAGCGTGGTGTTATAGTCGGCACACAAGCAATGGGACACAGCATCTCCGAAGTATCGATGAAGTGGGGATTTTCCCGTTCGACCATTTCACGAGTGTACCGTGAGTATCGTGAATCCGGTAAAACAACAAATCTCCGACATCGCTGCGGCCGGAAACAGATCCTGAAGAGAATCGTTCAGCGTGACACAAGTGCAACCCTTCCGCAAGTTGCTGCAGGTTTCAGTACTGGGCCATCAACAAGTGTCAGAGTGCGAACCATTCAACGAAACATCATCCATACGGGCTTTCGGAGCCGAAGGCCCACTTGTGTACCTTAGATAGCTGCACGACATAAAGCTTGACGTCTCGTCTGAGGCCGTCAACACCGACATTGAACTGTTGGTGACTGGAAACATGTTGCCTGGTCGGACGACTCTCGTTTGAAATTGTATCGAGCGAATGGACGAGTACGGGGATGGAGACAGCCTCATGAATCCATGAACCCTGCATGTCAGCAGGGGACTGTTCAAGCTGGTGGAGGCTCTGTAATGGTATGGGTCGTGTGTAGTTGGAGTGATATGGGACCGCTGATACGACTCTGACAGGTGACACGTACTTACGCGTCCTGTCTGATCACCTGCATCCATTCATGTCCACTGAGCATTCCGACGGACTTGGTCAATTCCAGCAGGACAATGTGAGACCCTACACATCCTGAATTGCTTCAGAGTAGCTCCACTAATACTCTTCTGATTTTAAACACTTTCACTGGCCACCAGACTCCCCAGACATGAACTCTATTGGCATATTTGGTGATGGTGGTGGTGATGTTTGGTTTGTGGGGCCCTCATCTGCGCGGTCATCAGAGCCCTTACAAAGTCGCTATTTTTACATAGTCAAATTTTACGCAGTCCAATCTTGCCACTGTTAAGAACAATGATGAGGATGTTGATGAAATGATGATGAAAACTCAAACACCCAGTCCCCAGGCACAGAAAACCCGCAACTCATACGGGAATCGAACTCGAGACCCCGTGATCCAGAGGCAGCAACGCTAACCACTACGCCACGAGCTACTGACTGGCATATCTGGGATGCCTTGTAACGTGCGGTTTAGAAGACATCTCCGCCCCTCATATTCTTACGGATTTATGGACAGCCATTCAGGATTCATGGGGTTAGTTCCCTCCAGGCATAAGTCGAGTCCATGCCACGTCGTATTGCGGCACTTCTGTGTGCGCGCTTGGGCTCAACACGATATTAGGGTGGTATACCAGTTTCTTCGTCTCTTCGGTGTATATCGGTATTCTAATGAGAAACAACTGTCATTGAATGTCTATATTTGTCGAATAATCATTGTTTATACTGAAATAACCTGTTAATACGATATTTGCGACTTGCTAGACATAGTTACAAGTTATGTGGACATTTATTTGTGCATAGGCTTCAGCTGTTAAAATGTATTTCCCCTCCCATACAGCGGCCATTCACAATGGGGCCGCCAGCACTAAAAGTATCCTCTCCTGTACAGTGCTGTCTGTAGGGGCACAGGCCAAGATATTTTGTGCACACTGTAGCTACGTGACAGAATGATGCGTATGTTAAGAGTTCTGGTGATTGCATCCTGCAAGTGTGTTTCTCGTGTGTCGTGTTGGCAGGCGGCTGGTGAACGCACGCGCACTGCGACTGCCCGGCCAGCAGGCGGTGGTGCTGAGGCCTGCGTTTGAAAGGACTGGCTGAGCTGCGACACCTCGGCGACGCTGCTTTAGTTAGAGAGGAAAAGTATTACCATGTGTAATAATGAACTAGGAGAAGAAACTGTGGAAGTGGAATATCTGTCAGCAAAATAAATCACTATGTACAATTA
Organism: Schistocerca piceifrons; assembly: GCF_021461385.2. NCBI lineage: Eukaryota > Metazoa > Arthropoda > Insecta > Orthoptera > Acrididae > Schistocerca > Schistocerca piceifrons. Next base: position 197,357,432 of record NC_060138.1, on the reverse strand, counting down.
CTCTGTTCAGTGTTCAGTGTTATTTTAATTAATATATTGCTGAGTGTATTAACACTAGTAGACTTAAACCTTGATAAGAAACAAATGAATTTATAATTTCTGTTACAGTTGATAACATTTTTTATACCGATCACTAACATAACGAGCAATTGCTATGCAGAACCTTCTTCTTCTTTTCCTTGGGCCTTTTTCCCCCATCTATATGGGGTCGCCACGGTTGCTATTGAATATGGCATAGTTAATTTAAGTGGTGGCTGGATATCCTTCATGTTACCAACCTATAACCGACAGAGTGGAATATGTGTACCTTAACTGTCTGTCTGTAGAGTTATCGATATGAAAGTGTGCAAAAATTTACTAATTGTGTACTAATCGTGTAACTGAGTTTGGATTTGGGTACCAGCCTGGTATTCTCTTAGTCGGACGTGGGAAACCGCCTAAAACCCACATCCAGGCTGATAAAGACATCAGCCACTGTCATTAACCTGCTAGGCGGATTCTACTCGGGTCCTGTGCACCTACCTGAATCCTGGAAGCAGTGTATCAACATGCAGGCTATTCAGCTGGATAACAATTGCTATGTCGATTATCTATAAATATGTAATATTTATAATAGTATTGGTGCAACCTGCATTCTGCCCCACTCTCCACTGTTACCAGTTGTATCCAAGACGGTGGCGATAACATCTAAGATAGTGGCGTGTAGACTTGGCAACAGTGCCTGAGATCATCAAAGATGAAGGCCGTGATGTCATCCAGGATGGCGGATTTTGGCGGGAAGTTTTAATTTTGGCGGGAAGATAGGTCGACTGGGTACCTCAACACCCCCTCCCCTCTCCTCCCCCAGAACACCTCCAGTAACCTAAGTCACCCAACGGCCACCTCCTCCTAGGGACTTGTGGGAAAAGGGCTCACCCAGTGCTGCACCTAAGTCCTTATTACGTTGTATGCACTATTTCATTTAAACAATTAGAGGCACTACCACCATCGAGTGTGGCATCCATGGGGTCTGGACTCACACTGACCTAGTGCACAGTACCACTGCCAGCGGGTGCTGTCATCCCTCTTCTGACATAATACAAGATGGTAGTCTGGAGGGGGAAAATGACACAGCCTGTACTGGGCTGCTGGAGAGAGCAAGGAAGGAGCGTAATTTTATTTAATTTGGAACAATTTACTTAGGGATGGAGTATATTTATTACGCTGATACAAAACACACGCTCTGACATGCTTGGGATCACGCCACACAGCCCACAGATCTGTAAACTACTCCTAAATAACGCTCTGCAGACAGGCAAACAACTCCTAACTTACCGAAAAAATGTTAGTACAGACCTGCAAACTGCTCCTAAATAATGCAGCACAGTGATGTGTAGACACCCTCAGTACGTAAACTGTCCAAATATCTCATAGCACAGCCTACAGATCCATTCGCAAAATAATGCAACAGACACGTGCAGACACCGTCCGCCACCCCCTGTCCAGTAGACTGCACAGGAGGCTACCGACAGTCCTGCGAAGTGACGTGACCGTCAGCTGTCAAACCACACAAAGGCGCCCATTCGGGTCCTACATGCATGAGGTGGTGGCATCCCTTTCATATTTAACGCCTGAGAAATTCCTCACGAAATACATGATCACCTGGGCGCCATTCATGATGTGACCAGATGGGAGTGATGACCTATTTACAAAGCACAGATGCTCCAAGGTGGGTCACGTGTGTGTGTGTGTGTGTGTGTGTTTGCCACTACTTGTGTGAACCCTCCTTCTACCTGTGGCCTGGCAAAGAGCTAACTGCCGGGTGACACTGCAGAAAACCGTCCCAGAATAGCACAAGCCACTTTCTCACTAGCGATTCTAATGGACCATACATAAGAATTTCAGTAAGTATCTCCAGTTACAGCCTAATATGAAGAGGTTTAATTTTCATGGAAATTTGCAAGAAGACCATTGAATCAGTTATTATTTTGTGTGTCTTTCTTATTTTATTTTATTATATTTTACCTTACTTATCTATCATATTCCGTGAGACCGTGTGTGTCAGAGGTACATGGTCATGAATCATGTTAGTACATAGATCACAGTAATCATTTGGAAAATTTAGAAAAAAGAGAATTATGGAATTAATAAAATACAGAAAAAATTGTGGGTGAGTATAATCATAAATAGCACGTTATACGGCAAAGTTTCAAATGCTGCAAGAAAATCTTTTTACAGAACTGGAGAAGTGTGTTACAAGGAAAGCTTGATGATGATTGCTTATTCTAACAGACATGGCAGAGTTAGAATTCTGAAACACACGATAGTGGCTTACACGAAGTTCATGAACTGATACCAAAGGTCAATCTGACTGGCTCCTCTGGACAAAAAATATTCTTATTAGGTGCAGAGAATTGCCTCAAAATGTAACACCTTACTAGTAAAAGTAAGCAAAGCTAACATGTCCTCGCGTTTTAGTGTCAGAGACAGTTATCATTCTCACAGTGAAGAAAGCAGCACTGAGTTTCTGCACGACATCTTGAACTCTGTACTTCCAAGAAAGCCGTTCATGTACCCTCAGTCCCAAGAATTTAAAAATAATGATTTTACTGGCAGTTTGACCATCTTGGGAAAATTAAATGTCGCTTCTGCAAGAGTTCCTTGTCAGATACCGAATGCATTGCGGTTTTTAGCAGTTTAGTGTTAGACTCATCGTTTAAATATATCCATAAAAACCACGGATCCAGAATATAATCCTGTCGCTAACCATTTTACATGAGACCTGTGAATCAAATCTCTTCCTCATTTGTTGACAATGGAGGAAAACATTCTGCATGTTACGTTCCAGATATGATATGAAGCGAATCACTGTTGAACTTTTTCTCTAATTCCATAAAATTTGAACTCCATCTTCCTGCTTTCCTTTCTTTGTTTAGTACTGGTTTTCCATCTGAGCTCTTGATGTTCATCAGGTGGTTCTCTTTTCTCCAAAGGTCTCTCTGATTTTCCACTAGGCGGCATCTATCTACCTCTAATGATATATGCTTACGTTTGTCCTCTGATCATTTCTGCTTATCGATTTTGCACTTCGTGTCAGTCTTATTTTTTAGACGTTTGTCTTTCCTATGGCTTGTTTCATTTACTGCATTGTTATATTTTATCCTTTCAACACTTAAATTCAGCATCTCTTGTATTACCCAAGGATTTTCTTCCTTTTACCTTCTTTATCCTCTGCTCCCTTCATTATTTCACCTCTGAAAACTAAACATTCTTCTTCTACTGTATTGATTTTCCCTGTTCTTGTCAACCTTTTCCTAATGCTCCCTCTGAAACTCTCTACAACAGGCTGTTCCAACCGAGCTCCACGGAGCCCGCGTGGAGGGGGAAAGCGAACTCACTGCCCCCTGGCCGCATGCAGGAGCAACTGATGCAATAACCAGTGTTCAATGACAGCTATGACTAGCCGATGGAGCCCTGTACCTCTATTGGAGGATACTTTTCTATTCATTGAGAGGGATGTTCGTCCGCAGTGTCTTGTATGTCATGAAGTATTTAATTCTGCGAAGAGGTACAATACACAACGACATTATACACGTCTTCACTCAGCGCACTACGATCAGGTAGAAGGCGTTGCACGCAGAGAACTGGTAGCCAGGCTTGAGAACGACATACCAGGAGACGTAAGTTTAACAACGGTTTCGTAATACGGAGGGTGTCAAAACATGCAACAAAGTTCGCGTTCTGTAATGCGTTTATAATTTTCAGGTGAATGAGAGCGGAGAAAACACTACTGAATCTGCAATTCGAGCAAGCTACAGGGTCGCTCACATCATTGCGACGAGTGGCAAGCCGTTTTCGGTGAGACTACTCGTAAAATCGTGCATGGTAGCAGTTGCATAATGTTTGTTTCCAAGGGAGGTGCAGGCAATTGAAGAGGTTTACCTGTCGAAGCAAACAATGTCTCGTCGAATGCTGGACATCGCAGCGGATTTAGAGACACGGCTCAGGAAAAAGGCGGAGAGCTGTGTTGAATTTTAGCTAGCGCTTGACGAAAGCACCGACATATCGGACTGTGCTCAGTTTACAGTCTTTCTGCGTGGTGTCGACATGGAGCTGCAAGTAACTGAAGAACTCTTGGATGTGGTACCACTCGATTACACCGCAACAGGACGTGACATTTTTGAAGCTGTTTGTGAATCAGTGAACAATATGAATTTGCCGTGGGATAAGTTCCATTTTGTAGCGACGGACGGTGCACCACAAATGATCGGGCGTCACCAAGGTTTTGCTTCTCGTTTGAAAAATAAACTCAAGGACGAATTCGGAAAAGACATTTTGACCCTTCATTGTTTTATTCACCAAGAGGCATTGTGTGCTGAAACGACAGAACTAGGTGGCGCAATGAAAGATGTCGTGAAGTGTGTGAATTTTAGCGGCGTCTCGGTATGAATCATCGCCAATTCAAAGGATTCTTGAAAGATATGGAAGCGAAATATGGGGATACACCTTACTACAGTACAGTTCGTTGGCTGAGTTGGGGAAAAGCTCTTGATGTTTTCTTTGCCATTCGTGAGGAAATATCCCTTTTTCTCGAAATGAAAGGGGAAGAAATGTGTTGTCTGAAAGATATAAAATGGATATCAGACCTGGCGCTCCTAGCTGACATAACTATGCATCTGAATAATTTAAATCTGTCATTGCATGGCATTGACATGATCGACCAGATCAAAGCGTTCAAGGAAAAGTTACGTTTATTTGAGAGGCAGATGAGTAATGGACATTTAACGTTCTTCAATCGTTTTGCTTGTTTAAAGCTACCTGAACGTACTACTTTCGACGATTACCAAGTAAAGTTAAAGCAGCTCATCACGTCGTTTGAAACACAATTCGGAGACCTCACTAGTTTGGAAATGGAACTTAAGGTATTCAGCACTCCGTTTTCAGTTTCCTCCGATGACTTGTCATCGTCACTTCAATTGGAGGTTATTGATTTGCAAAATTCAACTTTGTTGAAAGAGAGGTACTACAACACGTTGGGTTTGTCACGATGGTATCGTTCATTACAGCAAAAAACATTTCCCAAGCTTCACAACAATGCCGCTTAGATCATGTGCACGTTTGGATCTACGTATTATTGTGAGCAGCTTTTCTCAGCAATGAAAAGAGTAAAAAGTAAGGAAGATCGTTTCTTCAGGATGCAACAATGAAGGCCATCCTTCGCATTAACGCTGCGAACACTTTGACGCCTGATATTTCTGATCTTGCAATGAAAAGAAAATGTCAAGCTACAAAGGCCCAATAAATTTAGGATGCAATTTCTTGTAAAACAGTTGTTTCTTATTTATTTCCTGAACATCGTATTTCCTGGTGTAGCACGTCACCACGTCTTAGCAGCTAAGAGTATGAGGTTGTCGATCTTGCAAGACGCAACTGGCACATCAAAACGCTTGCCTTGCCGCCTGCCTCAGCCAGCCGTGCCACGTGCCGGCGTGCCGGCCCACTGGAATGGTCACAGCGAGCGACACGGCTCCCTGGAGCAGGGAGCGCTCCACGGCTCACAGCGGAGCCGACGAGCTGGAACAGCCTGCGCTACATGCTCTGGTTCTTGCAGTATAGAAATGTAGCTCGGCAATGGACCATGCTGACTCTTGGACAACAACTAACATTTTTATATAAAGCATACTGCGCCATCGGCTGTACAATTCTATATCTATTCTCTACCTGTTTTAGTTACGACAACCAACTTCTAAGGATAAAAACAGTATACATCAATTTATCAAAAATACATTTTTGTGAAATACGAATTGTACTGTCACATTTGACGCAAATGTCTTTTTGATGCACTGATGAATACTGTTTTTCTGCTTCGAAGATGGTTGTTAGAACTGAAGCAGGCAGAGAATAAATATAATGGTACCGCTGGAGGCCCAAATACGCTTCTGTCAAAATACGTAACAGACATTAAGCCGTGGAGACGGCTGCTTATCAATAATTCTCTTCCTTCCGTAGTTGTATGTGTCTATGGCGACACATTTACCTCTGTGTATCGATTCTCCTTGTGAAGCAACATATCTGGTGGTGCATCGAGGAGGCGGCGGAATGCGGAGGGAGCAGTACGACGAGGGCAAGCGAACAGCTGGGTACGACACACCAGGACGACCAGTAGCCCGGACTAGCAGCGGTAGCGATATTTCTCGGGTGCTTGTTTTGGTCACGGCCTTAACGTTTCTGCTGCAGTCTTTGGGGAGACAGTGTCCAGTTGTATTCGTCTTGACGTCCGTTGGTTTATGATTCACGCGGTTCAATCCTGTGTGCGACTGGATAGTTAAAACTACCCTTACAACAGTCAACTTGTCTTCGCCTTTTCTATCTTCAACGCACAGTGGTCGCACTACGAGAGCTTCTGGCTTTGCCTGGTCTGGATGGCTTCCTGAAGGGTTGAATTTAATGTGATTACTGATTGAGCCTCCCTTTTTTATTTAATGGTATTTTTTATTAATTGTTAATTTGTGCCTTTCAGTGCCTCTGTAAGGGTGGTTTCCTGAGTTATTTATTGCCTGTGTATATTGGTCGCTTAAATCCAGTTGCAATGGCCGAAGGCAGTTATTTAACTAATGTTATTTATATTATTCTTTTATTGGTCATTACCTTGAGGGTTGCCTTGTTTTAATTAAGTGCTGGTGGCCACCCCTTTTTAATGAGAGTGTTGTTCATTGAAGTTTAATGCTTTAGTATTCTGTAACTAATTTTGTGGTGTAACTGGGTCAGAGTTTTCTTATGGATGACTACGTGGAATTCTGATTGATCTAAAATATTTAATTAGCTATGTGAACACCGGCATCTAAAGTCAATTAAATTAACTAGTTGTATTTTCCACTGCTGGTTACTTTATAGTTGCTTTTTTTTTATTTGTGGGGCAGTGGATTTAGAGCTTGTAAGTCTAATATATATGCAAATTGTGTTATAGATTTCCTTGCTTAAAGTGTTGAGTAAGCAGCTAATAGGCGTGAGAATCTGTTTGGATCCAGTTGTGTATAAGTAAGCTCGTTCCTTCTTCTCTTACTGTAGAATACGTCAACACGCGGCTTGGTGGCCTGACAGTTTTCATTAAGCCGCTGATCACAATGGTGACTAGCCAGTTGATTAAAGCTTGAGCCTGCTTCTAATTCTCATGTTCTCTTTTCTTGAACAGAGATCTTTGTTACGAGAGGTAAGGATAAGTTGCTACTCTTTGGTATCTTCCTGTAAGGGTTTCATTTACATTTGTTAAACTGCTTCCTTGGCCCTCGCTTATTTGGCGCCTTTCGTTAGAAGCACCTACTTGCCTGAGCTTGCAGCCGACTTCCTTGCGCTTCATGGAAGCGGGGACCGTTGGTTTTGTGCGCCGCCTTGTTGTTTGTTAATTTGTGTCGTGGCTCAAATGGTTCAAATGGCTCTGAGCACTATGGGACTTAACATCTGAGGTCATCAGTCCCCTAGAACTTAGAACTACTTAAACCTAACTAACCTAAGGACGTCACACACATCCATGCCCGAGGCAGGATTCGAACCTGCGACCGTAGTGGTCGCGCGGTTCCAGACTGAAGCGCCTACAATCGCTCGGCCACTTCGGCCAGCTCTGTCGTCGCGCGGGAGACTGGCCTAAGTACAGTAAGTCAGGCCGTCTGTTGTAACGAGCAACTTAAGTTCTCTTGTGTATTTTCGGCCCTACATTCTAATTCAAAACTGTGCTCTCTTAGTCTCTTTAGATTTAAATATCTGTCCTGTACCAGCTTTCTCTCAACCATTAGAGATTCATAGTTTATTTGAAGGTGTTCCTTTCAACAGGCTTTAGCCTGAGCTGGCAATATACTGCTTTTACCTTGTATCTTTTCTAGGCACTTTAATTTTATTTGTTTGAAAACAATTTTTTAATAAAAAAAGGATGGAAATATTCTGCTTTGACAGTACATTCGCTACTTTTCTTGATATAAGGGTCTGTTAATGCTACTATGAAGTAACTTGTTGCCTTTTATGAAATTATCGATTGTATTATAAATTGTAGCAGTTTCTGTGATTAGCAAAATAACTTGGTCGAGTGCAGACTCAGTGCGAGAATAGGGCCTAAGGCCTCATTTTTACCATTTTCTTAATGTGAAATGCTGCTGTTCTTTATTGTGCGTATATCTCTGTTATACATTTTTTATATATTTTACCTTCGATTGTTGTTTGTTTAGAGGGAGTCGGATCATTACTGAGTTTAATATTATTTGTTATTATTTGAATAAATGCAATCAAATGACAAACGACATTACTACTCCGGATTGCACTCTCACGCTTCCTTCTCTTTCCTTCCTGTGTAAAAGGTCTATCACCCATAAGAGGTTACTTAATAAAAGTTTTATTAACATTTCTGGATGCCATTGCGCTTTCGGGTTTCCAAATCAAGACTAAGTGCTTCTTATTTCAATTGCGGTACTACACCATGTTGGAACCAAAATTTGTTTGTGCAGGAGGTCACCACGTCTTTGTATCATTAAAGCCATCAGAAGTGCCTAAGTCTTGTAGAGTATGTCCGGTGCCTTTCGCCATGGAGCAATATAGACTTAAAAATTTGTAATATCCCCAGTACCGTCTATCCTGTGTGAAATGTCTATGGTCGTAGTTCACAAGCCAAATGGGTCACATACTGTTTGTGTTTGTTTTAACTCTACCATTGATCCACTAGCAAATGTAAATATGTATCCTGAAGAATTGTTAGCAGAAGTGGCTGCGGTCCATGATTTTTCAAAAACAGAGCTCGTAGACACCTGCATTCAGTCGCTTGTAGGCGATCGGACGAAACAGTTTTCAGTGATTACTGCGCCATTCAGATTGTATTCTTATGACAGACTGCCATTTGGGGTCACAAATGCTCCCAGCATGTTTCAGAGATATCTTGAACACGACATAAAGTGTATCCCTAGTTTTAATTATTTAGATGACATACTAATTGTTGGGGCTACATGGGAGTAGCACCCGTGCATTCTAAAGGTGTTGATTGAGTGGCTCCAAGCTCATGGTCTGCATTTTCGCTTCGACAAATGTAGTTTCTTTCAGCCAAGTGTATAGTAGTTAGGACCTATATTAAGACCAGAAGAGGTTATGCCAACACAGGATCATGTGGACGCTATCACTGAACTGCCAGCTCCTAATAACCTCACAGAACTATAGTCGTTCCCCTGGAACGAAATTTATTCCCAGAATATCTTCGCTGCTAATGCAGTTGCGTAAAAGTGTTGAACTTTTGTGGTCAGAGACGTGCCAGAAGACTTCCTTGAAACTTAAAAAGTGCCTTAGGTCAGTCATCTGTTTAGTAATGTTCCATCCCGGCACTCACTTTACACCTGTCATTGACCCATCGTATTGCACCACTTGCGCTGTGCTCTCCCACAGATACGCCGCCGACACAGTACAGCCCATTGCATTTATATCTGAACGTTAACACGGCATAGAGCACTTATTCGCAAATGAGAAAGAAGCCTTTGCTATCATCTATAGCATCAGGTAGTTTCACATATTTGTCTAGTGTACTTTAACCTGATCACCAAGCCCGCATCTCGTGGTCGTGCGGTAGCGTTCTCGCTTCCCACGCCCGGGTTCCCGAGTTCGATTCCCGGCGGGGTCAGGGATTTTCTCTGCCTCGTGATGGCTGGGTGTTGTGTGATGTCCTTAGGTTAGGTTTAAGTAGTTCTAAGTTCTAGGGGACTGATGTTAAGTCCCATAGTGCTCAGAGCCAGAGCCTGATCACCAATCACAAGCTCATAATTTCGCTGTTTACCCCGCACTTGAAACTTCCCGATAAGATGGCGCAGCGGCTGCAACGGTGGGTTTTGTTCCTGAGTAATTACACCCACGAGATTCATTATTGCCTCAACACGCAGCTCTCAAACGGAGACGGTCTTTCTCAGTGTCTATGCAGCCGATGGAGAATTTGACATGCACCAAGTGCTATGTTTTGCCTTATAGGTAAATCAGCGACACACCCTCAAAGAATCCCTGATTATGGGATGATAAGTAGCAGCAGAACCAGGCCGCGATCCGTTACTCCACAGGATGTGACTGCAGTATGCCAGTTTGGGCTGGAGGACCTGCCTGAGTGTACCGTCCTAGAATGGTGCACCTATTTTTCATTAGGGCACAGGCCTAACGCCGCTGATGGTGTCATATTGTTGTTGGCTGCAGACGATTCTGAATGCTTCTCCCTCCAACCCCTCCCCCCCCCCCCCCTCACCAAATACTAAAACTCCTCCACACTGCCCACTGGGGAATGTGTTGAATGAAGGCAATGGCACGGCGTCACGTATACTGGCCTGGTACTTACGCAGCCATAGAACACACCGTCCGGAATTGGCAGCCCTGAGCCTACCATTAGGTCAGCCATAGTATAAGTTATCTACCCCTTGTCACGTTCTGACCAACTCTGGCAAATAGCGTATGGTGATATCGCTGGGCCTTTCTAGGGAGCAAGGTGGCTGCTAAATGTCGATAGACACTAACTTTCCATACGTGGCATGAATGGCTACCACCACCAGCTGCCACCACCAGCGGCTGCTTTCCATGCCTTCTCCATCATATCTGCATTAGAGGTGGCGCCTTCAATTCTAGTTTCTGACAATGGTCTTCAGTTCGGGGCATCTATATACCAAAATTTTTGTCAATAGAATGGTGTTGAGCAAATGACCATCAGCCCTTTCCATCCCACGTCTAATTATGAAGTGAAATGAATGGCCATGTCCTTCAAAACGCTCATGCCCAAGATAATGGCGACAGCTGACTGAGGAAGCACACTCCGTATTCACTGTCACCAACCATTCCGCCTCGTAAGCAGGCGTAGCCTGGCCGAAATTTTACGCGGGCGCAGACTTTACACGTTTTTCGACCTGCTCCACCAAACGCAGAGGACTTACCACCCAGTCGCACAGCCGTATTATCGCTTGTGCTACGGCGTCTTGGTTAGTCATTTCTGCCGGGACCCAGGTGGATCGAAGGAATCGTTGTCGTCAAAAGGGAGCGGAAATGTTCAAGGTTGCGACCAGCTAGTAGGGTCTAGACAGGCACTGAAATCAGCTGTGGCCGAAAAGAGACGCACTAAGCCCCTACCCCACCCCCCACCACCACCATTCCCCCATGCGTGGACCAAACCTGTCGGGAAAGTATTTGCTACCACTACTACCTCTGCCATCCTGTTAGGCATCGATAGAGAATCAACAATGACCAGCAATGTGAGCCAGCTCGGAGGGAAGCACTTGCACCCCCTAAGCATCTACCGGCTCCCACCAGCGCCAGCGACCCTCTCACCAAGCAATCTATGAAGGGTGAACTTTTGTCGGACTGCAGAGCTCACCGAGACCGAACCATTGTCCTCACCTCCACCATTGATGGCTCCCACTCTCGGGAAGGCAGGACCAAGCAGTGCCCCAGAATACCTCGACCAGACTGGACTGCCAGAGAGGCCGCCAGCATCTGGCCCGACTGATGCCGTCAAGGTACTACCACGGGAGACTTTGGAGATCTAGCACCTGTATTTTCCCCCTCCTGGAAGAAGTCGTCAAAATCCGAACCCTACGAGCCGATTAATAGGCGGGGGGGGGGGGGGGGGGGGGAAGTGGCGGGGGGGGGGGGGGGCAGAGCTTACTGTCTGAGAGTGATTCGGATTCTCCACCCAGCTCGATTGTCGACGTGGAAGACAGTTCTGGGATAAAAATGGTTCAAATGGCTCTGAGCACTATGGGACTTAACATTGGAGGTCATCAGTCCCCTAGAACTTAGACCTACTTAAACCAAACTAACCTAAGGACATCACACACACCCATTCCAGAGGCAGGATTCGAACCTGCGACTGTAGCGGTCGCGCGGTTCCATACTGAAGCGCCTAGAACCGATCGGCCACACTGGTTGGCAGTTCTGGGATACTTGAGCCTCATACTCTGCTTGCAGATTTCTCCTGAGAGAGGCGCCACCACGGCCGCAGGAATGTCATGTGGGCCTGTCCACAGTCGCGAGTGTGCCGGAAAATACCGCAGCCCGGTACTTGCCATTCAGTCTCACTAATCACTGAAGTTTTAGGTATGAGCCATTGATTAGTAGACCGTTAGTACTTGCCCGTATTACGTTTTTGATTTGGATTCCTCGCTCAACTGCTTGTGTACAATATCGACAAGTTTTACTGTGCTCTGGTCTCTGCATCTGGGTAGCTGTCCACTTCGTGGGCACATCGTCATGATCCATAGGAACCACCTGTTTGTTTCATTGGTCTCTGCGTTAGCACCAGTGCGAGGGATCGTATATAATGTTCTATCAACTAGAGTAGAATAATGATGTCATTTAGGAAGTTCGTAGTGTCTGACGCCCCATAAGCAACAAAATCAATGACATGAATGTATCAAAAATATTTGCATTGGTGCAACGAAGCACACAAATAAAACAATACAGTCACTGGGAAAATTCTCAGGAAGACTTACGACTTACGTTAAGTTCGAGAGTGCTCTCTGCTTTTAGAATTCTGGGGTATCCTGTTAACTTGCGGAATTCTGATGAACGCTTTTATCGTAGACATTCTTTGAGTGATGAATTCGATGACAGATGTTAAGCATCTCTGGCAAAAGTACTCAGTCTAGAAGATGAATATTTCAGTGGTCAACTATTTAAACAAGACAGTACTTCGGATGTCTTAACCGCTGTTGACTGTCAAGTAATCCACTAGTAGTACACGATCTGCAATTTTTTTTGTCTTGGTTCGTTTTATCCCCTGAGACCCTGCCATCCAAAGGAAACTGGTCATGTTACGATTCATTTTATAATACACAAAAAACATAAAAATTGAAGAGCCACGAAAATTTATAACACCAGAAGTACACTGCTGGCCGCCCAAAACCCAATGCCCTGAAGGAAGCATCCAAATAAAGTCAAATTTGCAAAGTACGTTTGCTGCGACGAGAGTACATGATTAGCACTTCAGCACAGGCGCGTACCACCTGCAAGCGCTATGTAAAAGGGGATTGGTTGGTTGGTTGTTTTGGGGAAGGAGACCAGACAGGGTGGTCATCGGTCTCATTGGATTAGGGAAGGATGGGGAAGGAAGTCGGCCGTGCCCTTGCAGAGGAACCATCCCGGCATTTGCCTGGAGTGATTTAGGGAAATCACGGAAAACCTAAATCAGGATGGCCGGACGCGGGATTGAACCGTCGTCCTCCCGAATGCGAGTCCAGTGTCTAACCACTGCGCCACCTCGCTCGGTGTAAAAGGGGGAAGAGACGGCAGTGTAGACGTACTGTAATTGTTCTTTAGTGTGTGTATTTTGCGCAAGCGGCTTCAGTATACCTTGTAGAAGACAGCAAGCGTCTTTCGAGTACGTTTCCGAGTTCGACCGAGGAAGAATAGTTGCCTATAGTGATCGCGCGTTATCCTTTAGGCAAATCGGTGATCGTGTCGGACGGAACGAAGCAGTTGTGATGCGTATCTGTAATCGTTGAATGCAGGAGGGAACGGCGGACCGACGGGAGCGATTGCACAAACCTCGTTGCACCACTACATATGTTGACGGGCGTATTGTGCCCACGGCAGTGATGGATCGCTCTGCCACATCATTATTTTATTATGATATAGTCGGTCTGTTGCGCAACAAGCAGCGTCCGCGCGTACCATTCGACGTCGTTTGCAGGAGACTGGACTGTCGCAAGGTGTCCACTGCTGCGTTTGCCACTGAGTCAATGCCACGGGCGATGGTGCGATAAACGCGGTCGTAGATAACCTCACGGAAAGGCATTGTTTTTACCGATGAATTCCGATTCCGCCTTCACCACCACGGTGTTCAGAGTGGAGTCTGGAGACATCGAGGTAAGACACTGCTGCCTTACACATCGTTCTGCACCCGGTATAATGGTTTGCGGTGGTATTGGATTCCATTCCCAACACCCGCATATCTGAAGCGCTGGAGCTTGAGGTCCTACAGAAGTTTCGGAGTTTGCCGACCACCGCATTGTAACAAGATAATGTGTGCCCTCACGTCGCACGCAATGCTCAAGTCTTCTACGTCGCTCAACGATCTCTCGTCTGTCGAACACATCTGGTCGCTGACTGCGGAACGACTGGCCCGGAACACACCACCGGCTGCTATACCAGATACATTTTGGCAGTATGTGGAAACAGCATCATGGACTACTATACACCAACAACACATTCGGAGTGTCTTTGATTCAATACCGAGGCTTCTAACAGCGGCTATAGCCAGCAGTGGCGGCAACACTCAGTGCTGAATCCATCATCTTCTGCACTTCACATGGGGCTGTATCTTCATTCAGTTGATCTTTGTACAACGTGTTATCTCCAAAATCAGTTTGGCTATGATATCTCCGGTCCTACTTGGTGTTGAATTTTGGATGGCCAGCAGTGTAGATGTACAGAATAGTAAACAGTACGTAATACAATGCAGTGCAAGGCACTAAACTACTGTGACTAGCATCCGCACAGGATAAAGTGCCACAAGGAAGCCTTCCGCTCATTCTTGAAAATATGGTGTTTGGCACTCAGGTTCTTCAATTGAAATTGGAATATTATGTGCATCATTTTGCACAAGAACTAGCGAAGTATTATCCAACTGCACATCATGTTTCCGTCTAGTATTCACCGAGTGAGAGTAGCAGCTCCATTTGACTGATTCCGCATTATTCAACACAAATCCTGTACTGGAGAACACGTACAAGGATGGTAGAATCGAATATATCCACTGCAGTATCAGACAACTGTATTATCAGCGCAGAAGGGTCAATGCGAGATTATAGCTCCTGTGGAGCTGAAAGATTACGCCTCCCATGGTCTAAAATAACGAGTGTTAGTGTCAGATGGTGTCCATGGTACCAAGCCAAAGAATCCATGAGCATTTGAACTAGTAGGTACAATCTCTTAAAAGCCAATTCCGCTATGATGCAGTTTCGTATTTCTTGGCATTTTTTCTAAAAGATAAAACAATAGCCTATTAATTTTAGTAATGGAAATAAGAAATAAGAATCTAAGAATATAAAAGTAATGGAAATAAGAATCAAAGATTATACTTAGTTCTTTTTTAGGCACTTTTATATGATAACAATCTTGACTAGTTTTGGGCGTACATTGATTATCTTCAAATTTTGCAACAGTGAAAGAAATCTGCAACTGCTGTGAGTTCCGAATCACGTTATAAGTGCTTCATACTTTAATATCATAGGATATATTTAGTGAACCAACGGTTGTCACATTAAATCTGAAACTAACACCAGAGAAACAAGAAACAAATATAAATTTTTGTTTATAAATAGTTGCAATGAATTAGGGTTTTTAATATCTTTTTAGATTCAATTTCATTATGCTAGATTTTGCACCTAACAAACACTGATCACTCCGAAAATTATGAGCACTTACCTACCATCGACATGAAGCTACCCAGGAAATAGTAACGTCACCTGATGAGAAGTGACTGCGAGTTAGACATATGCGCAGTGCATGTAGTTGTAGAATCAGTGAGCAGATGGGGAAAGGCGCGCTATCTATCTAAGTTTAACGGAGGGCAGATTGTGATGGCTCGGAGGCTCGGCGCAAGCATTTCGGAAACTACGGCTTGTCGGGTGTTCGAGGACTCTTGTGATAAATGTCTTCAACACGTGACGAAACCAAGGTGAAACCACGTCCACGTGTCGTCGGGTTGGGCGGCCACCTCTCTTTACAGGTGTCGGACGTCGTAAGCCGGCCAGAATGCTAAATCACAGCAGGGGGTGAATTATGGCGGAAGTAACATTAGACTTGTATTCTGGGCAGAGAACAAGCGTATCTGAACACACAGTGGACCGAACACTCCTCATGATGGTCTTACACAGCTGACGACACATGCATTTGCCGAAGTTAAAACTACGACATCGGGAATAACGACCGAAATGGACACGTGACCCTAGACACTGGACATTTGCGCAGTGGCAGAGTGTTGCATTGTCTGATGAATCCCGATACCTTCTTTATCATGACGATAATAGGGCGCGAATCCGTCGTCTTCCAGGGGAACGACTACTTGGCGTCTTTACTGCGAGATGGAGATGAGCTGGTGGCGGCTTCATTATGCTTTGAGGAACATTAATGTGGTCATATCCATGGGTCCTGTGGAGCTCGTGCAAGGCAGCATGACGATCAAGAGTTATCTTACGCTGGTTGCAGACCACGTACACCCCTTCATGACTATCACGTTTCCCGACGGGAATGGCATTTTTAAACAAGATAATGCGCTATGTCACCTGGCCAGGAGCGTGATGGAGTGATTCGAGTAACACAGTGGCGAGTTCCAATTGATGTACTGGCCCCACACCTGTCCAGATCTGAACCCGATCGAACACATCTGGGATGTGATTGAACGTGGCGTCAGAGCTCATCGCTCCCCTTCCCGGAATTTGTCCAGATATGGTGCCAATTCCGTCCAGGGATCTATGAAGGCCTGATTGCTTCCAAGCCACGACTCGTCGACACTGTTATCCGTGCCAAAGGTGGAGACACTGGCTATTAGATACGTGATCGTAATGTACTTCCTGATCAGTCTACACCACGTGTCTCTTTCGAAAGTCGTCAGGAACAGATTCTCTTATATTTCGGCAGATATTTGTAATTTTGGTTTTGCAATGTGCAGTTGCATACAAATACTGTTCACCACATCATTTATACGCGCCCAGTATCCGGTATGTTCCCAGTTACAAACAAAATTACTTTTAAAGCGGAATTTTCTCGTGCCAATTCGATAAAGCGATTCCAGATTACTTCAGTGCAATATTCATTTTTGTGATGTGTATTAACAGAGACAGTAATACACTAAAAACTTGCTTTGTCTCATGTGCCGCCCTGCACCACGCTGTCTGCTACGGCTATGCAGCAGCGCTAATCAGTCGCTGCTGGAAATTACTAAGCTTTTATTGTCTCTGTTAGTCGTACAATTCCATAAACCGGTAATAGACTAATCTGGGACCGTTCTACCGAATAAGCACATAAAATTTCGCTTTAAACATAATTTTGTTTGTCACGGGAAACAAACCGACGTTTTCTGTTGACGCTGGACGTTGCCTGAAAGACATGATAAGAAGTTAAGAAGTATTTGTTTGCGATGACTTCATCTATACATATCGAAAACGAAATTCCAAATAACTGTCGAAACACCAGAGAAAATGTGCCTAACGACTATTAGAAGAGACTCTCTTAGTTTGTTACAAATCACAAATCAATGAAAGCGACGGAATAAAGAAAAATGCATAAAAACATTATAATGACAGAGCTTTAGAAAAAAAAAGTCTTACATTTTGTTGCACAACTAATAAAAGTAATAAAACTTCAGTAAAGCCGTTGTTTGTGTTAAGAAGAAAAGTAGTAATGGTTGAATTATTACTATATACTGCAACTTACTAGCAATACACCACGCTCCATTTCTAGATGCAAGGTGTTTACTTCATTGGCCATTTGCTTAGAAGAATTGACTTGGCTCAGATGGCACAGGGTAACATTCTGTTGTTGACTGATGCCACTTCTCCTCTAGCTATGATGTGTCTGTTAGCTGCACTAAAGTTCGGAAGTGACGATACGGTCTGTATGGAACAGTGGCTTTCTCATAAGTGCTTGTAATTAATTCAATATTTATTTAATTTTCAACACCTTTGTACGCTCTGTTTTTTAACATCGCAGCATAATGATTCCCAAGCTGCCTCACTGCATTTACCTCAATTACGAATGTATACGGACCTATAAGGCCGCTGCTACAATACTGCAAAGACTGCCTCTCCTTTTCTCGACGTGTTATATTTCTGTTGTAGCTGCCAGTTCAGTAGTGTTCTGGTGCTGTTGGTAGGAACGGCTAAAAAAAAAAAAAAAAAAGGTCGATGGAAGTGGAGAGTCGTTGTCTGTGACTATCGAATAACACCATGGGAGCCACAAAGTTTAATATACACATATAATTCACCGATCATAGTCGATAGTCGACAGTAGCACGCACAGGCAGTAAATCGAGCTGCCAAGAAAATAAGTATGTAACCTGAGAATTAGTGATCAACCTAGAAACGAAAAATTATACGCCAGCTAAACACGTCTTCCAAGCTTGTTTTCGAAAAAGAAATTTTTTACTCTGGCTACTTTCGGTCGTTCGGACGAGTGCCACCGGACGTGACATGACCTAATCAGGGGAGATGGCTCTGGGAAACCAGAGATGATAAATGTAATCGCATCTTGTTTGTAGCACGAATACCTAACGGGAACAATAACACGTCAGTTTGTTACTTACCGGTATATAACTAATCCGCTGGTTTATACGTATTTCGAAATTCCATGTGTGTGTTTGTGAAGAATATATCAGAAAGAAGCTGATAAGCTGGTTGTGGGCTCAGCAAGACTCCTGCTGCTGACCTTGGCTCAGGTTTCCATCGGATAATCATGAACGTAAATAAAAATTATGCTACAGAAAATTGAAAGCAGGATGAGACGAATCGCCTAGTGTGTCCATGAATACTCATTTTAATTCTCAAACACAAATTAAGTGTTCTTTGACGTCATCACGGCTGAGCAAGCAAGCTTGCAACGAGTGAGGGGGATTTATCTGTAGTCTGAACTGCAGTTGTAGAGGAAGGAGTTGAAGAAAAGGTTACAGGGGAATATGGGCTAGTGACAAGGAATGTGAGAGGAGAAAGACTAATTGAGTTCTGTAATAAATTTCAGCTAGTAATTGCGAAAAATCTGTTCAAGAAGCACAAGAGGAGAGGGTGTACTCGGAAAAGGCCGGTTGATGTGTGAAGATTTCAGTTAGATTACATCATGGTCAGACAGAGATTCCGGAATCAGATTCTGGATTGTAAGGCGCACCCAGGAGCAGATATAGACTCAGATCACAATATAGTAGTGATGAACAGCAGGATGAACTTTAAGAGACCAATCAGAAAGAATCGAAATAAGTGGGGTGTAGAAGTACTAAGGAAAGAAGAGGTACGTTTAAAATTCTCTGAGGCCACAGATACTGTGGGAAGGAACGGCTCAGTAGGCAGTACAGTTCAAGAGCAATGGACATCTCTAAAAAGGGTAATCTTAGAAGTTGGAAAGAAAAACGTAGAAGGTAACTGCGAAGAAACCATGTGTAACAGAAGAACTACTTCAGTTGATCGATGAAGAAGGAAGTACAAAAATGAACATGCAAATTCAGGAATGCAGAAATACAGGTCGCTGATGAATGAAATAAATAGGAAGTGCAGGGAACCTAAGATGAAACGGCTGCATGAAGAATGCGAAAAAATCGAAAAAGAAATGATTGTGGAAAGGACTGACTCAGCATATAAGAAAGCCAAAGTAACCTTCGATGAAATTAAAGCAAGA
The DNA here is from genome assembly GCF_021461385.2 of Schistocerca piceifrons. Lineage (NCBI taxonomy): Eukaryota > Metazoa > Arthropoda > Insecta > Orthoptera > Acrididae > Schistocerca > Schistocerca piceifrons. The sequence goes on along the minus strand of NC_060138.1, from coordinate 197,338,079 downwards.
TTGGTAACAAGAGTGCAACGGGAATTCCAGTGTTAATTGCAGAGGAGAGAGCGCGTAGGTGGAAAGCGTACATTGAAGGCCTCTATGCAGGGGAAGATTTGTCTGATATTATAGAAGAAAAAACAGGAGTTGATTTAGAAGAGATAGGGGATCCAGTATTAGAAACAGAATTTAAGAGAGCTTTGGAGGACTTAAGACTAAATAAGGCAGAAGGGATTGAAAACATTCCATCAGAATTTCTTAAATCATTTGGAGAAGAGGCAACAAAACGACTACTCACGTTTGTTTGGCCCAACCTACATAGGTAGGAATGATCATCAAAATAAAATAAGAGAAAGCAGAGCTCGAACAGAAAGGTTTAGGTGTTCGTTTTTCCCGCGCGCTGTTCGGGAGTGGAATGGTAGAGATATAGTATGATTGTGGTTCGATGAACCCTCTGCCAAGCACTTAAATGTGAATTGCAGAGTAATCATGTAGATGTAGATGTAGATGTTTATAATATATGAGTCTGGCGACATACCATCTGGCTTTTTGGAATATACCATGCTCACAATTCCGAAGACTTCGAGAGGCAAAAAGTGCGAGAATTATCGCAAAATCAGCTTAACAGTTTATTCATCCAAGTTGTTGAAAAAAATAATATACAGAAGAATGGAAAAGAAAATTGAGGATGTGTTAGAGACGATCAGTTTCGCTCTAGGAAAGGTAAAGGCTCCAGAGAGCCAATTTTGACACTGCGGTTGATAATGTAGGCAAGACTAAAGAAAAATCAAAACACTTTCGTAGGTTTTATCGACCTGGAAAAGCATTCGACAATGTAAAATGGTGCAAGATGTTCAAAGTACTGAGAAAAATAAGAGTAAGCTACTGGGACAGACGAATAATATACAGTATGTACAAGAGCCAAGAAGGAATAAGAGTGGACAACCAAGAACGAAGTGCACGGATTAAAAATGCTATAAGACAGATATGTAGTCTCTCGCCCCCACTGTTCAATATGAACATCGAAGAAGCAATGATGGGAATAAAAGAAAGGTTCGGGAGTGAAATTAAAATTCAAGGTGAAAGGATATCGATGGTACGATTCGCTGATGACATTGCTATCCTGAGTGAAAGTGAAGAAGAATTACATGATTAGCGAATGGAATGGTCTGATGAGTGCAGAATATGGAATGAGAGTAAATCGAAGAAAGACGAAAGTAATGAGAAGTAGCAGAAATGAAAACAGCGAGAAACTCAACATCAGGATTGATGATCACGAAGTAGATGAAGTTAAGGAATTCTACTACGTAGGTATCAAAATAACCAATGACGGACGGAAGCAGGGAGGACATCAAAAGCAGACTAGCAAATGGACAAAAGGGCATTCCTGTCCAAGAGAAGTCTACTTGTATCAAATGTAGGCCTTAATACGAGGAAGAAATTTCTGATAATGTACGCTTGGAGCACATCATTGTATGGTGATGAAACAAGGAATTTGGGAAAATCGGAACAGAAGAGAAACGAAGCATTTGAGATGTGGTGCTAAAGACGAATGTTGAAAATTCGGTGGACTGACAAGGTAAGGAATGAGGAGGTTCTGCGCAGAATTGGAGAGGAAATAAACATGTGAAAAACACTGACAAGGAGAAGGGACAAGATTATAGCACAGATGTTAAGACGTCGGCGAATGACTTCCATGGTACTAGAGGGAGCTGTAGAGGGCAAAAACTGTAGAGGAATACAGGGATTGGAATACATCCAGCAAATAACTGATGGCGTAGTTTGTATGTACTACTGTGAGATGAAGACTTTACCACAGTTTAATACACATGAAACTACGGTGTTGTTACAACAAAAACCTTCCTGCAACGATTCGCAAAAACTTTTTTTTTGAGCCACCAGTCTTTGGTTTCATGCGGCCCTACAAGTGTAAAAGAAGGCGTGGAAAATTGTGTAGTCATCAGAGAGGCAGTAACAGCAAAATTCGTCATTCGGGAGAGTTCAGTGACTTCGAACGTGCACAAGTCGTTCCACATCTACATCTACATGGATACTCTGCAAATCACATTTAAGTGCCTCGCAAAGGGTTCATAGAACCATTTTCACATTTCTCTATTATTCCAATCTCGTATAGCGCGCGGGAAGAACGAACACCTATATGTTTCCGTACGAGCTCTCATTTCCCTTATTTTATCGTGGTGATCGTTTCTCCCTATGTAGGTCGGTGTCAACAAAATGATTTCGCATTCGGAGGAGAAAGTTGGTGATAGGAATTTCGTGAGAAGATTCCGTCGCAACGAAAAACGCCTTTCTTTTAATGATGTCCAGCCCAAATCCTGTATCATTTCTGTGACACTCTCTACCATATTTTGCGATAATTCAAAATGTGCTGCCCGTCTGTGAACTTTTTCGATGTACTCCGTCAGTCCCATCTGGTAAGGATCCCACACCTCGCAGCAGTATTCCAAAAGAGGACAGACAAGCGTAGTGTAGGCAGTCTCTTTAGTAGATCTATTACATTTTCTAAGTATCCTGTCAATAAAACGCAGTCTTCGGTTAGCCTTCCCCACAACATTTTATGTGTGTTCCTTCCAATTTAAGGTGTTCGTAACCGTAATAAGTAGGTATTTAGTTGAATTCACGGCTTTTAGGTTAGACTGATATATCGTGTATGCGAAGTTTAGCGAATTCCTTTTAACACTCATGTGGATGACCTCACACTTTTAGTTATTTAGAGTCAACTGCCAATTTTCGCACCATTCAGATATCTTTCGTAAATCGTTTTGCATTTTGTATTGATCTTCTGATGCCTTTATTACTCGATAAACGACAGCGTCATCTGCAAACAACCTAAAAGGGCTGCTCAGATTGTCTCATAATCGTTTATATAGATAAGGAACAGCAAAGGGGCTGTAACACTACCTCGGGGAACGCCAGAAATCACTCCTGTTTTGATGATTAATCTTCTCGTGTTATCAGCCGAGTGGTGGCGTCGTCTTATCGGAACGTTTCGATGAGTTTCGAACCCGCCATCTTCGACATAAGATCAGTACCCATCATGATAGGTACGAAACTCATCGAAACGTTGCGACAAGACGACGCCACCACTCGGCTGATAACCCATGAAGAATCATCATTGGAATACGCCGAGAAAGAGTGCAATCGCATACACTTCTGTTTTACTCGATGACTTTCCGTCTATTACTACGAACTGTGACGTCTCTGGCAGGAAATCACAAATCCAGTCACATAACTGAGACGATACCCCATAAGCACGGAATTTCGCTACGAGCCGCTTGTGTGGTACAGCGTCAAAAGCCTTCCGGAAATCCAGAAATACGGAATCGATCTGAAATCCCTTGTCAATAGCACTCAACACTTCATGTGAATGAAGAGATGGTTGCGTTTCACAGGAATGATGTTTTCTAAACCAATGTTGACTGTGTGTCAATAGACAGTTTTCTTCGAGGTAATTGATGTTTCAACACAATACATGTTTCAAAAACCTGCTGCATATCGACTGTAATTTAGCGGATTACTCCTACTACCTTTCTTGAATATTTGTGTGGCCTGTGCAACTTTCCAGATTTTGGGTACGGATCTTTCGTCGAGCGAACAGTTGTATATGATTGTTAAGTATGGAGCAAATGCATCAGCATACTCCGGAAGGAATCTAATTGGTATACAGTCTGGACCAGAAGACTTGCTTTTATGAAGTGATTCAAGTTGCTTCGCTACTCCGGGGATATTTACTTCTACGTTACTCATGCTGGCAGCTGTTCTATATTCGAATTCTGGAGTATTTACTTCGTCTTCTTATGTAAAGGCATTTCGGAAGGCTGTGTTTTGTAACTCTGCTTTGGCAGCACTGTCTTTGATAGTATCTCCATTGCTATCGCGCAGAGAAGGCATTGATTGTTTCTTGCCGGTAAGATACTTCACATACGACCAGAATCTCTTTGGATTTTCTGTCAGGTTTCGAGACAAAGTTTCGTTGTGGAAACTGTTTAAGCATCTGGGAATGAAGTCCGCCCTACATTTCGAGCTTCTGTAAAGGATCGCCAATCTTGGGGATTTTGAGTCTGTTTAAATTTGGCATGTTTGTTTCTACAACAGTGTTCTAACCTGTTTTGTGTACCAAGGAGGGTCAGCTCCGTAGTTTGTTAATTTGTTTGGTATAAATCTCTCAATTGCTGCCGATACTATTTCTTTGAATTCAAGCCACATCTGGTCTACACTTATACTTTTAATTTGGAATGAGTGGAGACTGTCTCTCAGGAAGGCGTCGAGTGAGTTTTTATCTGCATTTTTGAATAGGTTTATTTTTCGCTTATTTTGGGATGTTACGTAGACAAATAAATCCGTCAGGGACATTTCAAACCTTCTAAACATGCTTAAATCGTCTGTTGATGGCGAGATTGTGAAGTGGAAGCAAGAAGGAACAGCCACAGCTAAACAAATACCACGCAGAAGTCGTATACAGACGGACGGGAACAGTCGAGCATTGCGGAGAGTGTTGGTATAGATCACATGAAATCAGTGGAAAGAATCTACCGTGAATTACAAATTGCTACCAGCCAGCAGATTGACTGTGCGCAAGTTGAAAAAAAAAATGGGGTGGTCACACCTCCTTATAAGCCACGCATTGCTGTAGTCAAAGCTAAGTTAGGCTTGAGGAAGTGTAAAGAGTGGCGGCCGTATACAGTAGATAACTGGAAACGTGTGATTTGAAGTGATGAATAACGCTATGCAGCTTGACGATCCGATGGACAGGTTTGTTTCTGGCGAGTGCCAGGAAAACATTACCATCATGTGTGTTGCCAGCGGTGAAGCAGGAAGAGGTGGTGCTACGGTAAGTGGATATTTTTCGTGGCTAGGCCTTCGTCCCCTCATTGCGCTTACGAGAACTCTCCCATTATATCTAGTGGTCAATTCCACTTTACATAGCAGTGGTCGGCATATTTTTGAACAGATACTGCACTTCGCCTTAGTTTCATTTCCTTTCCGTCAGTTCTTGCTTACGTGGATTCCGTGATCTTGTCCTAAGCGAGTACTGTACTTCAAAGTGGATGATTCATTCTTCCAACAATCTGTTTGGCTGTGAGAAAGCCGTTTCCCTGAGATATCCTTCCATCGAACAGTGCTTGTCCCGCAACGTGTGAAGTAGAACTTTTGTGCAATTTGAAAAGTAAAAGCGAAGTACTTGTAGAAGTGAAGCGATGAAGACGTGAGTCGTGCCTGGATTGCTCATTTGGTAATAGCAATGCTCGCAAAAGGCGAAGTTCTTGGTTCTAATTCCCGGTGCGGCACACAGCTTTCAACTGGTACGAACTTTCTAGACAGCGCAAATTCCGCTGTACAGTGAAAGGTTTAATCTGTAAAGAATCATCTAGTCTGCTGATAAGCCACGCCTTCGAAACATTCTTTTTTCCAAGAGCGCTAGTCCAGCAAGGTGTGCAGGTGAACTTCTGTGAAATTTGGAAAGCAGGAAATAAGTACTGAAACTGTTATACAGTAACTGTGATGGTAATGATATATAAACTATACGCCTGTCGGTCTCTTCTCCGTAAGTGAACTACAACTGTCACCAGCTATGTAAAAAAAAAATCATTCAGTTGCAATCAATTAGAGAAACTAGCTGTAGTGGATACAGGACAGTGAACAATTTACAAATCTTAAATGAAAATACTAAACGAAGAAAGAGTATGAACTAAAAAAATTTCGTGTGACTAGGGCCTCCCGTCGGGTAGACCGTTCGCCGGGTGCAGGTCTTTCGATTTGATTCCACTTCGTCGACTTGTGCGTCAATGGGGATGAAATGATGATGATAAGGACAACACAACACCCAGTCCCGGAACGGAGAAAATCCGACCCAGCAGGAAATCGAACCCGGGGCCCTTAGGATTGACATTCTATCGCACTTACTATATTTTTTCCTTTTTTTTTGTTGATCTCATTTTGTTCGATATTGTTCATTGGATTTGTTCGAGGCGGACGTCAGATAACACTCATTTAGGGTCCTCGTTGATCCATTCACTCGTTTTTTTTTTTTTGTTACAGAGGGTAGCTAACGCTCTGACCGAACACGCTGAGCTACCGTGCTGGCTTTGACTAGTTTTTCAAGCCCGTTTAATTTAATTGTTTTCCAGACAGACTTAGTGAAACAACACATGGTTACTGCCTGTTTCAGTATACTGTAGAGTATATGCAGTCACTACCTCCGCTCGCATTAGATTTCATTAGTGAAGCTGAAGAAGCAGAATTGACAGAGGAGCCAGGCAAGGATGTTCATTACCACAAAATATATTCTTGGCGCTCCTAGAGGAAGTTTGAACATCGGTAAAATGGTAAATGTAAGGAGCGGTAAGTGTCAGTGAAACATATGCGAACTGCCGCAGTATAACACTGTACTATGAGCCTCTGGAGTAGATAAATTTTCATAACGAATGGACGAACGTGATAGCGTAAATTTACAAGCTCACCTTGTGATTATTTAGACTAGAAAAACATACAACCAATAGATCGAAAAAAGTTCTACAGCGAAACAAAAAAGAAGTTGAGCTAATTTACGATTTTTTGTTTTTAGGGTAATGAGAGAGATACCCAATAGGTGGCTAGAAAGAATAAATAAGATATCATTTTCAACATCGGCCTTCCAGTGAGTCCGAAATGAAGATTTACAATCAGTGATTCTTATTAATTTTAACCTATGGCAACGGAACATTGCATTTTATTGAGAGATTCATTCTAAAACTGAAGGTTGCTCTGCATGCAACTTATACAGGGTGTTTCAAAAATGACCGGTATATTTGAAACGGCAATAAAAACTAAACGAGTAGCGATAGAAATACACCGTTTGTTGCAATATGCTTGGGACGACGGTACATTTTCAGGCAGACAAACTTTCGAAATTACAGTAGTTACAATTTTCAACAACAGATGGCGCTGCGGTCTGGGAAACTCTATAGTACGATATTTTCCACATATCCACCATGCGTAGCAATAATATGGCGTAGTCTCTGAATGAAATTACCCGAAACCTTTGACAACGTGTCTGGCGGAATGGCTTCACATGCAGATGAGATGTACTGCTTCAGCTGTTCAATTGTTTCTGGATTCTGGCGGTACACCTGGTCTTTCAAGTGTCCCCACACAAAGAAGTCACAGGGGTTCATGTCTGGCGAATAGGGAGGCCAATCCACGTCGCCTCCTATATGTTTCGGATAGCCCAAAGCAATCACACGATCATCGAAATATTCATTCAGGAAATTAAAGACGTCGGCCGTGCGATGTGGCCGGGCACCATCTTGCATAAACCACGAGGTGTTCGCAGTGTCGTCTAAGGCAGTTTGTACCGCCACAAATTCACGAAGAATGTCCAGATAGCGTGATGCAGTAATCGTTTCGGATCTGAAAAATGGGCCAATGATTCCTTTGGAAGAAATGGCGGCCCAGACCAGTACTTTTTGAGGATGCAGGGACGATGGGACTGCAACATGGGGCTTTTCGGTTCCCCATATGCGCCAGTTCTGTTTATTGACGAAGCCGTCCAGGTAAAAATAAGCTTCGTCAGTAAACCAAATGCTGCCCACATGCATATCGCCGTCATCAATCCTGTGCACTATATCGTTAGCGAATGTCTCTCGTGCAGCAATGGTAGCGGCGCTGAGGGGTTGCCGCGTTTGAATTTTGTATGGATAGAGGTGTAAACTCTGGCGCATGAGACGATACGTGGACGTTGGCGTCATTTGGACCGCAGCTGCAACACGGCGAACGGAAACCCGAGGCCGTTGTTGGATCACCTGCTGCACTAGCTGCACGTTGCCCTCTGTGGTTGCCGTACGCGGTCGCCCTACCTTTCCAGCACGTTCATCCGTCACGTTCCCAGTCCGTTGAAATTTTTCAAACAGATCCTTTATTGTATCGCTTTTCGGTCCTTTGGTTACATTAAACCTCCGTTGAAAACTTCGTCGTGTTGCAACAACACTGTGTTCTAGGCGGTGGAATTCCAACACCAGAAAAATCCTCTGTTCTAAGGAATAAACCATGTTGTCCACAGCAGACTTGCATATTGTGAACAGCACTCGCTTACAGCAGAAAGACGACGCACAGAATGGCGCACCCACAGACTGCGTTGTCTTCTATATCGTTCACATCACTTGCAGCGCCATATGTTGTTGAAAATTGTAACTACTGTAATTTCGAAAGTTTGTCCGCCTGAAAATGTACTGTTGTCCCAAGCATATTGCAACAAACGGTGTATTTCTATCGCTGCTCGTTTAGTTTTTATTGCCGTTTCAAATATACCGGTCATTTTTGAAACACCCTGTAGATGAATGTTGAGAATTAAGAACAGAGATAGGAAACGAAATAAATCGATCAGGGAACACCGCAGAATGAAAGAGAAAATTATGAAGTTAACGAAACGAAATGGAGATGGACGGACACGCAGCCATGCTAATGGTTGGAAATTTGATCAAAGACGTTATTTGCTGGGTGCTGAGAGTGAAAAGTGAAAAAAAAAGACAAGACAACGAGCAAACGAGAGGTAGATAAATTAGTTTTGAAAACAGGTGTGATATCGATAGCAACGATGCCACGGCTTAGGTGCAAGTTTTAAGTTGGCGCTAGGACAGTCACCGACGACAGCGCTCCTACCGACGATAAAAAAACAAGCAGTAGCAGAATGGATACGTATTGCTGTAGAGCAGGCCTGCACCACTGGATAAAAAATGGGTGATGAGGATGGTGATGTTGTTGACGATGAAAATGACGGTGGTGATGAAACAGATTGTCTTGAATGTTTATCATCTTTAGAGGGATATGTTCTTAAGTTTTTCGAGGCTGCTTTAAACGTAATAATAAATTGTAGAAAAGATACCTGGGTTTTCTCACTAAATCATTAATTGCTACTATCCAGAATAGTGCTATGAAGCATCACTAAGCGACTGCAATTAACTGAAGATCTGTTCTCTGTGTCAGTGAGCTGGGTGACTTTATGGCAAACCAGACGCTTCATTGCGCAAAGACCTGTTGTAGTCAGGAAGTAACACCAAGGACGCTGAAGGAATCGGTTGCTGATAGGTCAGGATGATGCACCGGCCTCCCCCCCCCCCTCTCTCGCTCACTCCTGCCCCTTCTCTGAACGATGACTGTGAGTGGTGATCGTGACTGGAGTCGCATGGTGGATCGTTAGTAGAATACGGCTGGTTAAGAAAGACCTTTATTCATGTTAGGTACAGAGATAAATTCGTAGTTGGTGTGCAGGCTGTTGTCACTGATGACATAGCTGGCCGCAGTAGTGCGGTTTGCCGATGTCGGCAACCGTCTGCAGTGAGGCGGCAGGTGCAAGCAGCAATGAGCACTGGAGTCAGTGAGGCCACAGAGGGCTGACGATGGCCACACCCTGCCGGAGAACTGTGACAGACGCAGATCCCGGCAACTTGGCTGAATCATGAAGGAAGGAAAAATAAGGTTTTAACGTAACGTCGATATCGAGGTCATTAAAGACTGAGCAAAAGCTCGGATTGTTTTAAGGAAGGGGAAGACAATCGGCTCTGCCCTTTCAAAGGAACCATACCGGCATTTTCCTGGAGCAATTTAAGGAAACAAGGGAAAAACTAAATCTGGATGACTGGACGCGGATCTAAAGCGTCGTCCTCGCTCATGTGAGACCAGCATGTTAACCATTGTGCCTCCTCGTTCGGTGGCTGCATCGTGGTAATGTTGCGCAACGCCAGAGACGAGAGTGCTTAAGCTGTAGTTCCCAGCATGTCCAAAGTTGAAGGCGAATGCCACACTGGGCGGTGATCAGCAACAACGACGGCCCGCAGAGACCAGTGGACAGAAACATAGCTGGCAACCACAGCCCAGGCTGAAACTTACCACCCACCAAGGGGGTGGTCGCCAGCAGAGGAAAGTCACTCAAAAAATGGTTCAAATTGTTCTGAGCACTGGGACTTAACATCAGAGGTCTCCAGTCCCCTAGAACTTAGAGCCACTTTAACACAACTAACCTAAGGACATCACACACATCCATGGCAGGATTCGAACCTGCGACCGTAGCAGTCGCGCGGTTCCGGACTGAAGCGCCTAGAACCGCTCGGTCACCACTGTCGGCGAAAGTCACTCAGCAGGTGACCCGGCTACTCGAAGACGCCGGTGGACGTCTGCAACTAAGGGAGTCAAAGTCCATGAAAGACGTCTGGTGGCTTCATCTACTACTGCAAGGGGTCTCCGTTTCGTAGTTATTGGCTGGTGCAAACTGCACTGCTCAGTATCACGTACACGCCTAGATACTGCCTGAGAACATCTATATAGTATTTATGTGAACGACATCATCAAGTGTTTTTCCCTTGTCACCACCTTAGCCCAGAAGTCACAACATGCTGGAACGCTCGACCATCAAAGTTACACAGTGTTTACTTCATTCGACTTGGTTCTCTTGTCGGGTCAGCTTTTCTAGCTGTCCTGCCGTTGTTGTAAGGTTTCACAGACTGCAGTTGCCGTATTTTACGGCGTCAGCGCACTGAATGTGTGCTCTTGCTTTCGGATGTGTCCTCTTACTCCACAGTATGGGGGATGACGGCACCTCCCTCAATACGACGTACATAGCTGTACCGGTGCTAGTCAGAGTTCATTACTCCAGACTAGGTCGCAGAACAACAGACATGATCCAAGAGACTCTTACATCAAGTAGGATACCCTAGCATAGGCTACTCTGTTATACACGAAGTATCTTATTCGACGTTCCTCCTGACTAGTGTGGCTTGTTGCACGGACTTTGAACTCCTGTCAGGCATAGGCACACTGCTTAAATGTTCATGTATCCGTTCATGACTGTAGAGCAAAATATTCTGCTATATCACTTCAGCAATATATTGCTGGAGTCTTCTTGGAACGTATGTTCTCCGAATTACAGCAATAAATGACCTCTCCGTGGTGCAGAACGACTCTTTTATAACGTCAGCCACTGTAGTTAGTTAAGTCTCCACGAAAAGGTTTCGTGCACCTAAACTGCCATTGACGAAGCGCCTAACTCTTCATTCGATTTTCTGTGACTTCGATGTGGCGACGTACTGACAGCCACCATCTTTATGTAGGTAATAGATGACTCAATTTATATTTCATAAAAATAATACAGGAAATTATACTTCATAAGTCATCATCTGCACACAAGGAGTCATTTCTGAGTAGAGAAAAATCATTAATGGAGTTACAGAAGGTTCAATATTCGCTCCTATATATATATGGTGTTACAAAAAGGTACGGCCAAACTTTCAGGAAAGATTCCTCACACGCAAAGAAAGAAAATATGTTATGTGGACATGTGTCCGGAAACGCTCAGTTTCCATGTTAGAGCTCATTTTCTTACTTCTCTTCAAATCACATTAATCATGGAATGGAACCACACAGCAACAGAACGTACCAGCGTGACGTCAAACATTTTGTTACAGGAAATGTTCAAAATGTCCTCCGTTAGCGAGGATACATGCATCCACTCTCCGTCGCATGGAATCCCTGATGCATCCCTGGAGAATGGCGTATTGTATCACAGCCGTACAATACGAGCACGAAGAGTCTCTACATTTGGTACCGGGGTTGCGTAGACAAGAGCTTTCAAATGCCCCCATAAACGAAAGTCAAGAGGGTTGAGGTCAGGAGAGCGTGGAGGCCATGGAATTGGTCCGCCTCTACGAATCCATCGGTCACCGAATCTGTTGTTGAGAAGCGTACGAACACTTCGACTGAAATGTGCAGGAGCTCCATCGTGCATGAACCACATGTTGTGTCGTACTTGTAAAGGCACATGTTCTAGCAGCACAGGTAGAGTATCCCGTATGAAATCATGATAACGTGCTCCATTGAGCGTAGGTGGAAGAACATACTGACGAAACTAAAATGAGCTCTAACATGGAAATTAGACGTTTCCGGACACATGTCCACATAACATCTTTTCGTTATTTGTGTGTGGGGAATGTTTCCTGAATGTTTGGCCGTACCTTTTTGTAACACCCTGTAGACGTAGTTGGCTGTCAATGTAACTATGTTCCCATCGCAGGTACATAAATGATAAGAAATGGTTTCTCTGTGACACGTAAGAACGGCCACTACACTGCATTGGTGTTGTTCGTATTTAGTGTTGTTACAAGGCCTGATAGGGTGTATATGCGGCCTGAGCAGCGTCGGATGCTGAGTGATCACTGAAGGACACGGAGACGCCGTAAACTAGTGTGAGACACCGTTATCAGCACCTGATAGAGACTGAAAGGGCCTTCATTGTCGGGCTCCATTTGGTTGCCTTGTCAAATCAAGCATTATCAATACTTGTAGGTCCTTGGATGTGGCACTGGACCGATGGTGCACTGCATGGGAACTTCAGGACAGACGTATTCGTCGTCAGGGTTATGGTCAATCACGTCTGGCCACTATAAGAGAGAATTCTCGTATTGCACACTAACCACATTGCAACCGCTTCACAGTTGTGCCTGCCATCAAAGAAAAAGTAATAGCCTACCCGCAAAATTCTGTTCATCCAAGACCTGACGGGATACCAATTCGATTCTACACAGAGTACGCGAAAGAACTTGCCCCCCTTCTAACAGCCGTGTACCGCAAGTCTCTAGAGGAACGGAAGGTTCCAAATGAGTGGAAAAGAGCACAGGTAGTCCCAGTCTTCAAGAAGGGTCGTCGAGCAGATGCGGAAAACTATAGACCTGTATCTCTGACGTCGATCTGTTGTAGAATTTTAGAACATGTTTTTTGCTCGAGTACCATGTCGTTTTTGGAAACAGCGATAGTGTGAGACCCAACTCGCTTTATTTGTTCATGAGACCCAGAAAATATTAGATACAGGCTCCCAGGTAGATGCTATTTTTCTTGACTTCCGGAAGGCGTTCGATACAGTTCCGCACTGTCGCCTGATAAACAAAGTAAGAGCCTACGGAATATCAGACCAGCTGTGTGGCTGGATTGAAGAGTTTTTAGCAAACAGAACACAGCATGTTGCTATCAATGGAGAGGCGTCTATAGACGTTAAAGTAACCTCTGGCCTGCCACAGGGGAGTGTTATGGGACCATTGCTTTTCACAATATATATAAATGACCTAGTAGATAGTGTCGGAAGTCCCATGCGGCATTTCGCGGATGGTGCTGTAGTATACAGAGAAGTTGCAGCATTAGAAAATTGTAGCGAAATGCAGGAAGACCTGCAGCGGATAGGCACTTGGTGCAGGGAGTGACAACTGACCCTTAACATAGACAAATGTAATGTATTGCGAATACATAGAAAGAAGGATCCTTTATTGTATGAGTATATGATAGCGGAACAAACACTGGTAGCAGTTACTTCTGTAAAATATCTGGGAGTATGCGTGCGGAACGATTTGAAGTGGAATGATCATATAAAATTAATTGTTGGTAAGGCGGGTACCAGGTTGAGATTCATTGGGAGAGTCCTTAGAAAATGTAGTCCATCAACAAAGGAGGTGGCTTACAAAACACTCGTTCGACCTATACTTCAGTATTTCTCATCAGTGTGGGATCCGTACCAGATCGGGTTGACGGAGGAGATAGAGAAGATCCAAAGAAGAGCGGCGCGTTTCGTCACAGGGTTATTTGGTAACCGTGATAGCGTTACGGATATGTTTAACAAACTCAGGTGGCAGACTCTGCAAGAGAGGCGCTCTGCATCGCGATGTAGCTTGCTCGCCAGGTTTCGAGAGGGTGCGTTTCTGGATGAGGTATCGAATATATTGCTTCCCCCTACTTATACCTCACGAGGAGATCACGTATGTAAAATTAGAGAGATTAGAGCGCACACGGAGGCTTTCAGACAGTCGTTCTTCCCGCGAACCATACGCGACTGGAACAGGAAAGGGAGGTAATGAGAGTGGCACGTTAAGTGCCCTCCGCCACACACCGTTGGGTGGCTTGCGGAGTATAAATGTAGATGTAGATGTAGACCACTGGTGGCAGACTAGCAACAGCTGGATTAAGGACTTACCGTAGAGCCCATGCAGCCGGCCGGTGTGGCTGAGCGGTTCTAGGCGCTTCAGTCCGGAACCGAGCGACCGCTACGGTCGCAGGTTCGAATCCTGCCTCGGGTGTGGATGTGTGTGATGCCATTAGCTTAGTTAGGTTTAAGTAGTTCTAAGTTATAGGGGACTGATGAACTCAGATGTTGAGTTCCATAGTGCTTAGAGCCATTTGAACCATTTTAAGTCCATGCAGAATACCGTGGCCGGTTTATGCGCAGTCGGCAGGGCATGCGTGGGGGGAACGGTAGTGGTTGGGGCTCCTGGCAGACGCTGTAGGGGAGAAGCCGAGCGCTGGAGGGAAGTTCCGTTCTAAACTGCATCCTACACACACATTTTTTTTTGTAAATATTAAATGGAGCCCCTCCACGCTCACACATGCACGGTGACCTTAAAAAAAAAATTATCACCCTTGCTTCAGTTAGTATCTAAAAAGAATTCCGCTAAAACTGCAGCGATTTATTTTTACTTGGCTTGTTAACCATTTCTAACATTCAGAGAAGCGTCATCAGCGGAGAATTTTGAGTAAAACCTACACAGTTCTCTTATTGCCACGTTATAACTTGCTTCTTTTGCCAAATCACAGCAGAGTTACTCAGTTTCACCCTACTAACATGTTGTGCAGATCCGAATGGAGAGCAATCTTGAAACAGTGATTTATTAAGCTTATTAAGTGGGAAACTGAGGAACGGTAAAGTCAGTAGCTTATGACAAAGTACATCCTAGGAACAAAATAAACGTATAATGCCTGATGTCGTTCCAAAGCCCATAGTACTTCCTTACTCACCACCCCCTTAAAAATTATATTCTTTGATGGAAGAAGTTTGTAGTTACTGGTATAACACGTTAGCCTAATGAAGTTGTGCATAATAACGATATGCAAAATACTCTCCTCCTTCATTCGCCAAAATCTCATTTCGATATCTCAAACCGCTTATGAAACATGAGGAATGTTCCGGATATTTCACTCTGGCTTTATGACTGGCTCTGCGCGATCTCAAATGTGTGTGTTACATCAGATCAATTTTGTCCAGACTGGTGACAGATAGAGACATCCACCCAACTCTAAAAAAAATGGAGCCCTATTTTTCATTGCAAACTTTTTCGAATTTCGTGTAGTGCACCTGCATATAAATATCCCACTAACTATAACGACTAACAAAATGATGGGCACATCATAATGAATCTAACATACAAAGCTACAAATAAAGCAAAAATCAAAATTTTTTACCGAATAGTGTCTGTACAATCGTTTGAAAAAGATTTCAGGGCATGTACCTCGATTCTGTCATCGCGACCGACCGGAAGGTGGCAAAAACCTGCCGGCCACCCCTTCCGAACAAACGGATGAACTATCCCAGTGCTTTGGACGATAATTTGTCAGTGAGCATCGACCACCCCAGCCTGCGCGGACTCTACCATCTGTAGGCTGCCATTAAAACAGTGACAAACAGTTTCGTTTCGAGCGTTTCCATGACTGGGAAACAAGGACTGCTGAATTAAGGCATCACGTAGTGTTGCAGTGTTCACCGATGAATCACAGTTCTTCCCTACCGCGGATGTACGTCGTCGACTAATATGGCAGCAATGTGCGGAGAGGTCCGATTCTTCCAGTGTTTTGGAGAGCCACAATGGTGTTACTCTTTGCGCTCCAGAGTGGAGAGCCATCAGGTATAACTTAAGATCACGACTGGTAGTATTTGGGGGAACTATGACGGCACAACAGAAAGTTATGAACATCCTGTGAACTCTTGTGTTACCTCTCATGCGACAGTACTGACGTGTCATTTTTCAACTAGACAGTCCTCGTATCCTCGTCCACATACACACACACACACACACACACACACACAAACACACACACAGCATGCAAGATCCTCAGATCTGTCCCAAATAGATAATGTCTGGGGCCAGCTCCGTCCCAGAGCCAGTATCCATGCTATGAAGGACCACTTAAGAATGTTGTGGACCAGCTTGCTTCAGGAGACGACACAACGGCTTTATAATACCGTTCTCAACGGTATCGCCACATGCATCCAGGTCAGAAGGCTCTGAGCACTATGGGACTTAACATCTATGGTCATCAGTCCCCTAGAACGTAGAACTATTTAAACCTAACTAACCTAAGGACAGCACACAACACCCAGTCATCACGAGGCAGAGAAAATCCCTGACCCCGCCGGGAATCGAACCCGGGAACCCGGGCGTGGGAAGCGAGAACGCTACCGCACGACCCAGGTCAGAAGGGGCGCAACGTGATCCAGATAAAAGAATCCCTACTGCGAAGTTCTTTCTACATTTGTTTCGATATCGCAGTCACTGAAATAACTTCACATCCCTCTCAACCGGTGAAAGGGTCTTGTGCTTGTATACACCAATGAGCAAAAAGAGCAAATTTCGTTTCAGGTGTATCAATTCTTTCACATACTCTGACAAGAAAAGTGAAACACGGAGATAAGGGAAAGAAAAGAAACTTCAGCTGGTAAGATTATGCCAATACTATTATGGGACATGGAAGGTGTGGTAGCCGTTCACTCCAAGAGACGAAACCTCGTATGAACGGTGAGAACTATTGTGATGTGTTGCGAACTAAACTAAAATGTGCAATCAGATCCAAATGTAGCGGAAAACTGTGAAAAGGTGTCATGCTGCAGCACGATAGCCCTCAGCCACATTATGCCAAATGAGCGGTCGAAACAATAAAGGCGATGGCAATCTAATTGCTGGAACACCCGCCATAGACTCCAGACCTGGCTCCAAGTGATTTCCATATGTTTGGACCATTGAAGTAAGCACTCAGGGGAAGAAGATTTGCAACCGATGCAGAAGTCATTGATGCGGTGCAAAATTGGTTGGAGGTGCAACCTAAAAAATTTTGTCCGAGGGAATCAAAAAACTTCAGAAACGTTGGACAAGGTGCGTTGAGTTTCAGAGAGGTTATATAGAAATATAATGTATGTTTCAGCATTCTATCATTACAATAAATATTTCTTCACTTTTTGACTTTCCCTCGTTCAAGAAGATGTAGATGTTACTAGATGGAGAGAGGGCTGAGAAGTGCGTGCCCACGGGAGAGCTGACTGGCTAAGGAGCCTACGTTTTATCAGATTTCTGGAGTCAATCTTAATTCTCGAAATCTGCGAGGCATCGCGATCCCCTGTCGAGAGAAGTAGACGGGTTCAGTAGACCTAGATGAATAGTGTTACAGAACTCAGTCTTTCATAGTTGGGTTTTATAGTTTTAACGTAGGCTTGATTGATTTTTCCTTGGTTGCTTCTGTATAATAAAGACAGATCGACAGTGTAACTCTAAAAGTCAAATGTGTAGTGATTTAGGCGTTATTACTCGGTATCAGAATTACGAGATGTACCTGAGGGAACAGTTTGTCGAGCAAACTGACTAGGTGAGGTTTAATAAAGAGGGAGAATAAATCGTACTATTTCAGAGCAAACTGGAGCTGACAGATGGCTCACATTAAACTTAACTAAAACAAAGCTGAAAATTTATTTCATGGTTCGTTAACTGTAATGAAGAGATATTTTTCTCATTAGGGGAAAATCTAACGCAGTTACACAACATTCAACACGGAATCCCAGGTTGTTTCTCAAATATGATAATGATCTCCCATTTCATGCACGCCAAGGAGAACTGCTTCTTGTAGAGAACGTAAGAATCATAATCGATACCAACAGACGTACACCAAGAGACTAAATTCTAAACGATGAGTTTAAAACAATAATTAACTGTGTTTTTGCAAATGATATTTCTCTTAATTTTAAGAAGACCTAGCGTATTCCATTCCACATATCGAACTGTGCAATATCAATAATAAATTTAAACCATGAGATAGAGCGAGTAAGGAAGCAGAACTAAAAAACAGTTGAGCCTATTTATTGAGGAGAATTCAAAGAACACAAGAAAGGAAAACATTTTTGAGCTTCTTAAACAACTCTTTTCGTCCACTGTTGCAATGCGTGTCATTACGAACCTTGTATAGTGACATATTGGTAAGTTAACGTATTTTAGTTTTATATAGTAATGTCATTTGTAGTATTGGAGGGTAACTCATCTTGAAGAAAGAAAATCTTTTCGTGAAAGAGTGCCGTAAGAATAGCATGTAATGCTGATTCTCCATGATATTGCGGGCAACTTTTTAAGCGGTTAGTCATTTTAACTCGCGTATGTCATCACACTACATATTTATTGTCATGAAATTTATTGTAAATAATGCATTAGTGGGCAGAAGATTTAACGACAATACTAGAACAAAACCGACCATCATTTCTATTAATTAAAGTTGACTTTAGCTCAGAAAGGGATAAATAATGCTGCTACCACAATGTTTGATAACTTATCCAATTATATTGAATGGCTGACACACATCGAAGTTAAATTTGAAAGTAATCTGTGTTAGTGTTCCTTCTGGGAAACTCAACTTATTGCATAGAAATTTTTTATTTGGAAACTTGTAGCTTATTTTGTGTAAAAATATTATATACTTGTATTTGTCTTATTAATCTGAATATTGTTTTCGGTTAGGTGAATCCATTTGTAATAGGTCAGCATGGACCCATATTTAAGTACCAATCACTGAACATGTAGTCCACATTTCAGAGCAATATGTTTAATGGTTTTAGAAAAAAATGTTCCTTCTATTTGCTAAAATTAACATGGAGGAAATGGATCGTTCCGACTCCCCTTAATATTCTGTAAACTGTGTTGTTGCATGTCATTACATTATATACTATAAATGACCTCTGCAACAAGTAATTAACGTGCTCGAATATCTTAACCAGTCAACTGCCAGCAGCTGTTAATTATCCATAAAATATTGTGACAAGCAGCTTCATGTTAGTATACCTTAATTGTACCAGTTTCGAACGTAGACCACCATTGCTTTTATTGTGTCAACAGGAAAAACACTGAAATTACAAGGTTGCACCAATACTGTTACGGAATACAAAGGAGGGAGAGGTTGAACTCTAGGAAAGTATAAGAACGGCGGACCACCGATAACAGTGCACTGATTTCGCAAGACCCAGAAGGGACATTTCACAGGGCTTTGAGGTCGACAGTGCAGGTCCAACCTGGAGTGATGGCTCTGCTGTCGTCGCTGCTGTGCCTGGTGCTCGTGTTGGCCGCGTCGACCGCGCAGGAGGCGGAGGAGCCGCTCCAGTGGTGGCAGACGGGCATCATCTACCAGATCTACCCCAGGTCCTTCAGGGACAGCGACGGGGATGGCGTGGGTGATCTTAAAGGTGTGTCACGAGAACTAACTATCTGGCGGCGACAGCATTCTACGGAACAATCGGCTAAGAAGTAACACCATGCCTTGAATTATAATTATGTAGAATTCTCCGTCCGTTTTGTCAGTGTAACATCAAATGCGGACGCACAATTTATACCGCCTAACAAAAAGTGAACCATTCATTGGGGGAAGAGGAGACGTAATTAAGAAATTTCCTGGCAGATTGCCCGCATCTCGTGGTCGTGCGGTAGCGTTCTCGCTTCCCACGCCCGGGTTCCCGGGTTCGATTCCCGGCGGGGTCAGGGATTTTCTCTGCCTCGTGATGGCTGGGTGTTGTGTGCTGTCCTTAGGTTAGTTAGGTTTAAGTAGTTCTAAGTTCTAGGGGACTGATGACCGTAGCAGTTAAGTCACATAGTGCTCAGAGCCATTTGAACCATCCTGGCAGATTAAAACTGTCTGCCGGACAGAAACTCGAACTTGGAAACTTTGCCTTTTTCGGGCAAGTACTCTAGGCAAAGGTCCCGAGTTCTAGTCTCGGTCCGGCACACAGTTTTAATCTGCCAGGAAGTTTAATATCAGCGCACGCTCCGCTGCAGAGTGAAAATCTCATTCTGGAAACATCCCCCAGGATGTGGCTAAGCCATGTTCCCCCAATATCCTTTCTTTCAGGAGAGCTAGTTCTGCAAGTTTCGCAGTAGAGCTTCTGTAAAGTTTGGAAGGTAGGAGACGAGGTACTGGCAGAACTAAAGCTGTGAGGGCGGGGCGTGAGTCGTGCTTGGGTAGCTCAGTTGGTAGAGCACTTGCCCGCGAAAGGCTTCGAGTCTCGGTCCGGCACACAGTTTTAATCTACCAGGAAGTTCCATATCAGCGCACACTCCGCTACAGAGTGAAAATCTCATTCTGGAGACGTAATTAAGTTAAATTTAATTTGTTAAATCAGTGAAATTTGCAAAGTACTCGGAACGATGACCCAACACCAGAATGACGTTGTAGTCCCTCTGACATAACTGCATGCGTGTTTCGGGTGGCAATGGTGTCATATAGCCATTGTATTTTGTCCTGAGTCAAGCGAGCCTCTGTTGTAATTATTCCTTGAAATCATATTTACTGGCACTGGGACAGAGTTAACGTCCGAAATGGTCACCTACTTGTTCTGGCGGGGACATATCTGAGAATCTTGCTGGCCGCAAGGTTATCTCAACATCACGCAGACATTTAATAGACACATCTTTCATGTGCGGAGCATTGTCCTGTTGAAAAATGGCACCACGATACTAGCGCATGAGGGGTAACACATGAGAACGCCCGATGTCCGTGAAGTACCGTTGTGCCGTCAAAGTTCCCTCAACCACCACCGCCCGAGACCTGAATTCATTCCTGATGGCACCAGGATTAACACCACTGTGGCTCTCCAAAACATTGTTCGGAATGCACCTGTATGCAGAACGCCGCTATACTAGCCGTCCATGATCAACCGGCGTATTGCAGAACCGCTATGCGTCTATGAACACAACGCGACACCATTCATCAGTAGCGTATGCGTCCCGATCATGGTACCACTCAAGATACAGCCGTTTGTGTCGGGGTGTTAACGACAGCTATGCATGTGACTTAATTATTTAGACCGGCTACTATTAGTGTCCGAACAATGGTCCAGGACGACTCAGAATGTCGCAGGTAGTCCGTTACTTATTCTCGGATGGCAGGCACAGACGTGAAGTTACATAACTGACTATTACGTAAACATCAAATCGGGTCTCCTGGGTGCTTCACTTCTTTTGCTAGCTTAAGAGTCGTCAGGCACATTTTCACCGACGCTTTGGCCGATATTTACAGTTCCGTTTTTGTAGATGGAATCGGCCCAGACAAATGCTACACATCACATGTTTCATCCGACGTCCAGTGACAGCGGAAAACTCCGCTTTGTTTCACGTTACAACGAAATCCCCATTCGATAGAGCGGTTTCAAATTAGTCTAGCATGATATTAGATTTAGCGATGCGTAATGTAAAAGCTGAAGAATAAGCAGTATCCCAGCAGCGACCGAGCAGCGCTGCTACGTGGCGGTAAGACAATGCGATGCAGGAACAAGTTGGTCAAGGACTGTTGCTGGACGGGGTCAGGGATTTTCTCTGCCTCGTGATGGCTGGGTGTTGTGTGATGTCCTTAGATTAGTTAGGTTTAAGTAGTTCTAAGTTCTAGGGGACTGATGACCATAGATGTTAAGTCCCATAGTGCTCAGAGTCAAAACCAACTGCTGCTGGATTACCAGATATTCTTCGTGTTTCACAGTCCCTTTTAATAAGTACTGTGAAGAAAATATCGCACTAGACTAATCTGGGACAGCTTTGACGAATAGGTACGTGAAATTTCTCTTGAAAAATATTTTTGTTTGTAACGGGAGACCAACCAACGCTTTCCGTTGACACCGGGAGACGCATTAAAGATGTGGTCGACAGTGCTTATTTGGAATGACTCCAGACAC
Organism: Schistocerca piceifrons; assembly: GCF_021461385.2. Lineage (NCBI taxonomy): Eukaryota > Metazoa > Arthropoda > Insecta > Orthoptera > Acrididae > Schistocerca > Schistocerca piceifrons. The sequence goes on along the minus strand of NC_060138.1, from coordinate 197,316,328 downwards.
ACATTAAAAAACGAAATTGCAAATATCTGCGGAAACACAGGAGAAAATACACCTGATGATGCTTATGAGAGACACCTGGTATACAGGGTGAGGAGAAATTAGCGCACTCAGACTTCGCAGCGCGATTCCTCACATACTAGCAACGCAAAAATCTCTGTCACAAAATTTCGTCCTTCGCCTCTTTCGGACAGTAAATGGACTTTAAAGATTGGCAATCTGTCTACACTGTAATGACATGTACGGTAACTACCTTTGTCAGCAGGCAGAGCAGCGCTTTGTAGTTGGTGCGGTGGACAGCGTTTTGGATTAGCATGCTCGACGTCGAGGGTTCGATTCGGGTTTGAGGCGTACTTGCTTTTCTTTGCTAAATGTAGTCTGCGTGGTACGGTACCTGGCGTTTTAATCATCATACAGCGATCACAGTAGGTCTTATACAAAACATTTGCTGTTGCGTACTACGAACACAGGGAAGGAATTATAATAGCTTTTATTGCTCAGCTTTTATGGAAGCCTTTTGCATGTCGTGGACAAGAATTTCGTACCACTGCATCTACTAGATTCCAAACCTGTTTTCTGTGCGCCCTCCCCCAAATGGTCCCATCGAAATTATTTGCAACGAATGTTGCTAGCTATACTGGTGACGAAAAGTAATGGACCCGAGCGTGGCAACAATAATAGTGTTAACTGATGGGAACATTAGGGGAGAGCACACGCAAAACAAGTTTGAAATCAAGTAGATGCAGTGGCGCAAAGCAATACGCGTGCACGAAGTGTAAAAGGCATCATTAAAAGCTGACGACTGAAAACGATTGTACTTTCATTAGGAGTACTTAAATGCAAATGTTTTGCAGCGGACCCTATGTAATAACAGTATGACGGTTAAAACACAAGGTACAGTACCACTCAGACTAATTTCAGCAAATAAATACAAATAACCCTCAACCCAGAGTCAAACCCTCGACTTCCTGTCACCTGCACAGTTTACACAGAACTCCTGCCGTACGTTGACAGAGTTTGTAAATGTACATTTGATTACAGTGTTGCCAGATTGCAAATATGTAACGTCCATTCACTGCCCGAAATACACTATGTCACCAAATTATCCGAACACCTGGCTGAAATTGACTTACAAGTTCGTGGCTACCTCCATCGGTAATGATGGAATTCCGTATGGTGTTGGCCCACCCTTAGCCTCGATGACAGCTTCCACTCTCCCAGGCATACTTTCAGTCAGGTGCTGAAAGGCTTCTAGGGGAATGGCAGCCCGTTTTTCACGGAGTGCTGCACTGAGGAGAAGTATCGATGTCGGTCGGTGACGCCTGGCACGAAGTTGGCGTTCCGAAACATCCCACGGGTGTTCTATAGGATTCAGGTCAGGACTATGTGCAGGCCAGTCCATTACAGGAATGTCTTTGTCGTGTAACCACTCCGCCACAGGCCGTGAATTATGAACAGGTGCTCGATTATGTTGAAAGATGCAATCACCATCTCCGAATTGCTCTTCAACAGTGGGAAGCAAAAAGATGCTTCAAACATCAGTGTAGTCTTATGCCGTCATAGTGGTACGCAAAACAACAAGTGGTGCAAGCCTCGCAAAACACGACCACACCAAAACACCACCGCCTCCAATTTCACTGTTGGCACTACACACTCTGGCATATGACGTTCACCGGGTATTCGTCTTACCCTGCTATCGCATCGCCACGTTATATATCGTGATTCGTCACTCCACACAACGTTTTTTCACTGCTAAATCGTTCAATATTTGCGCTCCTTACACTAACTGAGGCGTCGTTTGGCATTTACCTGCGTGATATGTGGCTTATGAACAGGCGCTCCACCATGAAATCGAAGTTTTCTCACCTCCCGCCTGTCATAGTACTTGCAGCGAATCCTGATGCAGTTTCGAATTCCTATGTAATGGTCTGGACAGATGTCTGCCTATTACACACTACGACCCTCTTCAACTGTCGGCGGTCTCTGTCAGTCAACAGACGAGGTCGGCCTGTACGCTTTTGTGCTGTACGTGTCCCTTCACGTTTCTACTTCACTATCACATCGGAAACAGTGGACCTAGGGATGTTTAGGAGTGCGGAAATCACGGGTGCAGACCTATGACACAAGTGAAACGCAATCACCTGGCCACTTTCAAAGGCCATGAGTTCCGCGGGTCGCCCCATCCTGCTCTCTCACGTTGTCTGATGATTGCTGAGGTCGCTGATACGCAGTACCTGGCAGTAGGTGGCAGCACAATGCAACTAATATGAAAAACGTATGTTTTTGTGGGTGAGTGGACTGCTGTAGCCGGTTGTGGGGTTGTTTACCACTGAGGGCTACGGCGGGGACGAAGCCTCTCCGTCGTTTCTAGGTCCACGGTTCTATACAATACAATACAATAGATAGGCCGAGAATTTTGTTGGCAAGAATAACGGGATGACAGTTTTGAATACCATATGTTATCAGTACTACAAAAATTATAAATGATAAAATTTTCTGAGCTCTCCTAAGAAAGTGCCGGTAAAATGGCCATTTCTCTACACTTTTTGGCGACGCAGCAGTCGCAAATCTCAAATATCAATAATAAAAAACTCTTATAATCGTTCGTGACCTCAGACTTTGGGGCGTGGCTTACGTTAGACGAGAAGGGAAATCTAATAACGTAGACATATGAGCTGAGCGAAAAGTTTACTGCCGTGTTACACTTATGATGAGAGGAGTATGGCGTTAGGCTGGAAATGCCTTCGTTGCTGTGGGTGGTTTCAGGTCACGAATATACCACAGCTGAGTCTCGCTATTGTCCTTACTTTGTTTCTGAAGTAGCTCCATTTTTCCATCTTCCGTATCCTGGTTGGATACAGAAGACATTAAGGTAGCTTCGAGGTTGCAGTACGGGAAGTGGCTGTTAAAATCCGGAAGTATCGCAAATAACGTATTTTTGTTATTGTGTGCAGACAGTATAGTAGAAAGGATACATGGTTAAGATTATAAGTGATTTGGATGTATACTCTATGTGGAATGTTGTTACACGTCTGGCAGTTACGGACTAAGTGGAACTGAGCTTGGATGACGCACACCATTACATCATTCCATACTGCTTCAGTCCTATGCCAGGGTTAATCAATCGCAGTGCCTGTCGACTGGTGGCGGGCTAACATCTCTGCAACCTGCGACTAGGTATTTCAGTGAGAGAGAAATCTGCAGATTGTGCTGGTCAACAGCCGAACACACGCTGTATCGAGATAGGACAGAACAGCGCGGGCAATATCAGAATCACCACCTGAAGAGAAGGCCTCGGCGCACGTTACGTCACGCACAGCGGTCCAGCCTTGGCGAGGCGCTGCGTCGACAGATTCGAGGCGCACGATATTCAGTCTTTCTCAAACGATTTTACAGAATCCACTCGGAAAAAGGAAATTAATTTCTACGTTTCCTGTAGCTTCATATATTAGCTTCATGGAGAAGTGACCATCGTTTCGTTAACGGTCATAGTTATTGTGAAGTTTCACGTAGAGGTGACAAAGCCGAAAACGCAGCAATGAAAAATAATGGTAATTATGAATTTCCATTTGGTGCGTATTTCACCATATGTTGCTGTCATGAAATGTAACTAACTTCTTGAATTTTTCTTTAAACTTGGGAGAGGGTCATTATCAGCTGTTTTAATGAAAAATTATGTCATTTTAGAATCTGTTTTGACGTTTTTTGCTGCAGACTAGAACTGACCCAATAAAAATCTTTTGTAACTCTGAATCTGTGAACAAAGGGACGACTAGGAGAACCTTGCCAAATATTCCTCAAAGTCGCTTGCACTGATAAATAAAGAGATACAAGAGTCAGTACATCGCTCGGGTCAGGGATATGAAGAGAAAGATGGTGGGCTATCTGCTGCAATTTTTCAGATGTCACAGATTACTGAAGTTTAGAAAGAAAATCTTGTGATAAATTTCATTGTGTCAGTTTACAGTAACATAAGAAAATAAATTCAAGTTTCTCATAGTAACAAATTCTCTTTTCATTAGCTGTCAATGACTCTTAAAAACATTACAGTACTGGTTTGAAAAAAAAAAAAGGGTAGCTTCTCCAGTATCATCGTAGGTAAAATTCCATTTGTTAATGTTATGACAACGTACTCTCCGTTTTACCTTCCGTCATTTGCCAAAGTCTCTTTTCGATATCTCCGAAAATTTACGTTGTATGAGGGATCTTATGAATATTTCATTCAAATGATCGCAAGTAAACTTGCTACATAAAATTCATTTTCTCGAGATCCCTCTCTAAGTTTAAAAAAAAATTGAAGAAGCTAGCCACATCTCATGCACAGCAACTGTAGTCGAATATACACCAGAAGCAAATACAAAGCGACACTTAAGTTTCATTGCTACGTTTTCGATTTTGTTACTTATATGAGAAACATGACAGTAACTATTAGCAGTAGCGAAATGATGGGCACTTCACTATGGGGCTGACGTACAGGTATGAGTCTCCAAGTAACGTAGAAAGCAATTTTTTTACCGAATAGATTCTGCAAAATCGTTTGAGAAAGACTGCAGACCGTGCACATCGAATCGGCCAGTGCAGCGCCTCGCCGTGCCTGGCCACTTCGCATGACATCAGACCAAGCACGCCACGGCCTTCTCTCTAGCTAGTGGTGGTGGAAACATGCGGTCTTCCGTTATCTTGTCGAAAGATAAAGTCACGTAGACTTGGAAAACTGCGTGCAGCCAACGGCCTTATCACGTCATATACACCTACTGTCGAAATTGCAAACTATGCGAACCAGAGGTGATCGTGACCTCGTGCCCACCGGCAGCCCATAGCATCACACCAGGTACTAGACGATGACGAATGGAATCGGGCAACTTTTGTCCTCCATACACGTGTACTTCCAACATGATCATGGCCTTTTATTTCTTTTTTTTTCAGTACCAGCAGTCATGTCAGTAGACGAGGTACCATACCTGTGGCCATTGTTGCCGTTTGGCACTCCACAGTCGATGAAGTACGCAGCTCGTGGTCTAGTGGCTAGCATTGCTGCCTCTGGACCACGCGGTCCCGGGTTCGATTCCCGGCCGGGTTGGGGATGTTCCCTGCCCAGGTACTGGGAGTTTGTGTTGCCCCTCACCATTTCGTCATCATGATCATTCGTGGCAGTGGCTCGATTGGACTGCTGATGACCGCTCAGTTGAGTGCCCCACAAACCAAACATCATCATCATCACTGTCGGTGATTCTGTTTGCTGCTGCCGCATTGGAAGCCCGAAAAATGGTCACTGTGCTAGCAGTCCGTAATGCTCCAGACATCGTCGCACTGTCCCAGTGGATACTTTTCTTGCTGCAAATAAACCCATTTCCCAACTCGAGGCATGTGACGTAGCCGTAAAATCTTGCACAGGCGAGTGAACAATGTCTCTCCTCTCGGGCGGTATTTGTATGGTACCGCTGAGGTACTGCATGAAGTTGCATATGGCTCTCCAGAACCTATCGATTCCATATTCGCGTAACAGTCGTGGGATACGGACCCAAGTGAGTAGCAATGCCGCGCAGTGATAAATCACTGTCTCCATGGGCCACAAACACGCCCCTGTCGAATTCCATACGTGGTGCTGGAGCTTTCTCCTTCTTACACAAACCGTAAGACAACCTTCTCACATACGACCAGCATTCAGATGCGATCTCCGAGTGTGTAAACTCTTGCGTAATGTTTCATTGTATACAGAATGTAGATGGCATTACTACTGCAAATCCCATGTGTGCTTAAAACGTTTAACGTTACCCAAGACGTTAATAAAGGGACAGACGCGCCTTTGAGAAAAAAGCGGAAATTATTGTGAGCAGCGGAATGACTAACACGGAGAATTCATAGCCCCAGCTGTGGATCCTAAAGTGGAGAACTTCATGGTATTAAATTTGACATTAATGGAAGGTGTTAACAGAAACAAGTTTTAAATGAACGCATTAATTAATTCAACTGAAAACACACGTTAATCACATCTGACTATGAAAGCAGTTCAACTGATATTACAAAATGTGTTACTACGAGAATTATACAAGTAAACCTGCTGGTTTTCAGCGTTACTTGAACGTAAATCTGAACATTCGTTATGGACGCAACTGACATTCTTCTATTCCTACAAATGCTGTGACTGCTAGATTGACGAATGCATGCATCTCCTAAAGCACTGTCAGGCTTGAGACATAACTGCAAAGATTTGATTAAATGCGGACGAAGGGTTGTTATATGACTCCGGTGCTGCTAGTAATGGCCACCGTAAATATTCGGCATGAGACTTGCAGAAATATGCTAGTGCCTGTGTGGTATAGGGTGAGGGTCGTGCTGTCGCGAACACGAACTCTGCACCCTGATTGGCTGCAAAGATACCCACCAGATCTGTGCCACCCCATCTCTGGACGAACTCTTTGACCCCTCCATATCTCTGTCTCAGAACCAAGTCTCTGTGCTCTAACTGAATCATGCAGCCTCTTCTTTTCTTCCTGCCAAATAGGTCATGCCTGCCAATCGCTGAATAAGTACAGTCAGTCAGCGAATAGCTTAATTGCTTTGTACAAAAACAGTCACTCCAAGAAGGAGTGTCACGCTAAAATGTCAATGACTTTACAATCCACCCTTTTTTCTCAAAAAACTGTTGCTTCTGCCTCTGCTTTGGGACATCACAAACATTTTTACCAATTACATCGTTCCACGCCAAGCAACTAACAAGCAATTAACAAGCAATTACCAGAGGTCGTCCTCTTTTTTTTTTTTTTTTTGTGCAAGCTGTGTCCCTTTAGGAAAGCGTAAGACTGTTATCTGTTGAAAGAACTCTTCAAAACAGGAAGAGCGCCAGCCTCACACTAATAAACTTTCTTCCGTGTCCTCGGCGTGTCCCCAATACTGGAAGTGGCTCACAAATGCACCATAGCTCGCATTCTCTGGAGCTCGCCCGGTGAGGTGACTTTCGTTGAGGCAACAACTGAGTTTGCCTCTTTGTGCATACGTCAGACGTGCTTTATTCGTTACAATGGACAGTGTTGTACTTGTCCAGATCAAGAGTTCTGCACTGCTCCCATACATTCAAAAAAGTAGAAAGAAAGGAAGACCTGCACCACGTTAAATGTACGTAATTAAGATTTCAAGTTAGTTGGAAGTCAGTACAATTGTTGTAGTCCAATCCCTTTTATAAACATTGATGTTGTATTCTACACTCTCATTATCCTCTAAGTGGAGCGTTATTCTCATATTAAATGAAGAGGTGCGTGCCAGATGGCTTGCTGCTTCTCACTATTACCTACTCAGCGGAGTTGCACTAAAATGCTAATCAACATTGTAGAAAGAGACAGATTGTTACTCGATTGGTGACTCCATGGCGTGTTGTGTGCATCACGACCAAATAGCGGATAGAATTGGAAGGAAAATCAGCATTGGCTGTATTTTGTTGTTTTATTATCAGAAAAATCGATTTTAGGTCACTTAGTGACCATCCTCAATGCTGTAATATACAATTAAAATTGGTAGGCACCGGTATCAAGCTATAACCTCAAGCCTAGAGCGATCACATAGGATGGTCACTAAGTGACCAAAAATCGATTTTTCTGTCAATAAAACAACAAAATACGGCCAATGCTGATTTTCCTTCCAAAATTGTTACTTACTGTAAAGACATGATGTGTGTGTGTGTGTGTGTGTGTGTGTGTGTGTGTGTGTGTGAGTGTGTGTGTGTGTGTGTGTGTCATCGACGAAGACTGTGGTCGCAAGATTTAAGTAAGTGTCTTTTAATTCTGCCCGTCTGCAACTTGACGTGTCTTCTTTATGGTAAATAACAATCTGTCTTTTCCTGCATTGTCCATATTCCTCCAAGAGTTTCCATGTAGTACACTTGTTACCAATTTACAGTTTGTTGCTTACCATCTGCATGGTATTACAATTATAAAGCCTGGCACTGTAAGTCACTTTGGCGTTTCAAATACACGTAGCATGCAATACTTCCAAGTCGCCCTTGTATTTCACTGGTTGTGTGTCATCTGCTTACACAGGTGTAACGGAGAAGCTGGACCACCTAGTAGAGGCTGGTGTAACAGGAGTCTGGCTGTCTCCGTTCTTCAAGTCGCCTATGGTTGATAATGGTTACGACATCTCCGACTTCACAGACGTCGATCCTGTTTTCGGCACCATGGAAGATTTCGACGAATTGCTGGCTCAAGCCCACGATAAAGGTAATCAATCCAGTTTGATATTTTTATGGTCATAATTTATAATTGTACTGAGGGCACTGAATATGATGTCAGTCATCGGATGCTGAAGCAGATGCGGGCAGAAATGGTTTCACAATGCCCCACACTTACAGCAAACCAACGATGGCCCCGAATGGCACTGCGGAGGCGACGAGACATCTGTTCTTCAAACAACTGTGGTCGCCCTTTGCAGCGGTTTACACGTGTGAAGACGTTGTCTCTGTGGTATTATAGATCCGCCGGAGACACTGTAGACCGTTGAAGGCCGTATTAAAGCGTTATCTCCGATCAACTGCGACTCCCATGTGTTATATCTATTATCTACCGACGAACTCGGTGAACTCGCAACATGCTGCCACGTTTGGCGCCCCTGTCTTTAAGAGACTGCTCGGATATTGTGTCTACATTCATGCCATATGCCCCATATAGCTGTACCATTCGTGTGTTGTACACGGCAAGTCTTCAAATGATACAATACCACCGGCCGGTGTGGCCGAGCGGTTCTAGGCGCTTCAGTCCGGAACCGCGCGACTGCTACGGCCGCAGGTTCGAATCCTGCCTCGGGCATGGATGTGTGTGATGTCCTTAGGTTAGTTAGGTTTAAGTAGTTCTAAGTTCTAGGGGACTGATGACCTCAGATGTTAAGTCCCATAGTGCTCAGAGCCATTTGAACCGTTTGATACAATACCTCCCACTCATTTTATAACAATATTGTTTCTGTCTGACATCCATTTCTCCCTCTCATGTAACAATTTATTCATCTCTGCATATACTTTACACAGTGTGTAAAACAAAAAATACTAGACGTTTTTGTGCAATAAATTTCCATTCGATGCATTTTCATATAAGGTTTTCCTAAACTCTTTGACATGTATCTAACCACTTTTGACAACTTCTATTGCGAAGTTTATATAGAATTTTCTTTCCATCTGGTCTATTCCATCTTTTAGATGATGAATATAAATTCGTTCACGCAGTCCTGTAGTGCGTTATTTAAAATTCCACCATTACTAATTTTTCTTTTTCGATTTTCATACTCCTCATGTGTTGCAAATATAAGCTGTAACACAGGCTGACACAGCATTTGATACTGGGCCTGATGGAATTTCCAATCCAAAATATGACTTTGAAACCTCTCCTTAGAAAAATTTATGAATGATTGTGGAAACCTCTTACGTTATTTGATTTTCAAACAGCTGAGCAACACTGAACGTACTCAGACATTTCTCTCTTTACTTATTCTAATCATCACTAAACTGACACACAATATTTTTAGCGCAACGCAATCTGACTTTCAAAAATCCCTACAAAAGAATCGTCGTGACTAATAATAACCTATACCTGTCATGAATCATTTACCTCACAAAAATCTTCGTTATTCGAACTACTGCAATACAACGAGCGCCAATACTGCCAGCTAAATAAAAGATTCTAAATACTGAAGGCACTAACTCTTGATAGGCATAGTTGGCAAATGAAAGATTTTGATAGAGAACAAACAATGTATTTACCTTAATAGTGTTTAAAAGTCATAAAATATATATATATATATATATATATATATATATATATATATATATATATATATATCAGTTCATGACATCCAGTGTTACAAATTTCGTTTTTCTGACGGGCACACGTCCAGATCGCCCGCTCTCAAAACTCTGCAGTCTCTCTTCCCACATCCACCACTGCTGGCGGCTCACCTCCAACAGCTCAACGCTACGCGCTGTTCACACCCAACTGCCCAACACTACAACAGGGAATATTCCAACAATGCCAACCAGCCACAGACTGCACACAGCACAGTCAGTGATTTTCATACAGGGCGCTATGTGGCGTTACCAACATAAAAACCTAAACAGCCTGCTTACAACTTCACTGATTTTGGGAGACCGCTACTTTTATTTTTTTTTTAATGTCATATAGTACTGTGGGTTGGGAGACCGCCGCTGGTAGATTCAGCTGCCTAATTGGAGAAGTTTTTTTCCTTCGCGGAATGTGAAAGTCGCTTAATTTCTTCTTCGAACGAGTTCGGTCACTGAAATTATATAACTACGAAATCTACAACTGAAACTTCAGCCTTTAGCCATTTTCAACTGGTACAGGTCAATAAATTTTGTGAAAATTTAAAAAACATTATACTATACAAGGTGTAACAGGATTGAGTGCAGATATTTTTAGTATTTACTGACGACAACATTACATCAGCTTTTACGTCGTCTGCAGACTAATAACTATGGATTTACAGTTGTATGTTTTTAGTTTGGTATTACCTCCAGATGTAGCACAAGCAAGCCATTAATGTTTATTTTAACCTGGGCAACAGGAAAGGTATTGAAACCTGGATACATCGACGCAAAACGGGTAGTCTATATTGACAGGCATAGTCCACCTTGTCACGCAGTTACGACCACAGAGCATGTTACAACAGTGCAGAAAACATTATGTCGTAAACTTTGTACCTTGTCTATGGGAATACTGTTCGAAGCAAAGAAGAAATAACCCACACGCTGAAGTGTGTACTTACTACGGTACCATATACAAAAATTATCTGCACTTCTACCCGTTACTGGGTGGTTGTAGTTAAGCTTTCCCTAGCTAACACGTTATAACGCGGAAAATAACTACCGTACTAGGATCAGATTTGGTAGCATTAATGTGAAGGTCATGGGGAAGAGAAGTAATGCAGAATCAATTCAACTGAACCACTTTGAAAGTGCTGCTGGGTTACATGATACCATTACATACCGGTACCGTTACTGTTACGAAAGAGGCTCAATATGGCGCCCATCAGTGTCCAGAAGAGTCTGAAAGCGCAGGATTGTATTCTGCACAGGTATGCTGGCTACCTCTCTTGGTATGCTGCGCTTCAGATCAGCACATGTGTGAATGCTCACCTAGTAAATCCTGTCCTTCAGGTAGCCACACAACCAGAAGTCACAGGAATTGAGATCAGGTGATCGTGCCGGCCAAGCATTTGGAAACGATCGGCCGATAATTCGATCGTTTTCAAATGCGTTTCGGAGAAACAGGTGAACTTCACTAGCGACGTGCGGTGGGGCCCCATCTTACATGAAAACTATTGAGTTCAATGCGTCTCTCTCCTGTAGGGAGGGTATGACATGATGGCGAAGCATATCGCAGTAACGCTGGCCAGTCAAACTGCACGTCTTTGGTCCTTGAGCGCCAACCTGTTCAAGATAGAATGAAAGTAGCCGTGACGGTACAGCGTATGGTGACACGTTCATCATACAGAGGAACTTCATGCACAGTAACTGCAGGTGAAGATCCCGACACTCGGCAATTCTGGGTGTTGACCTCATTCGTCAGCGAAAAATTAGCTTCGTCTGTCCGTAGGAGGGCCCAGGGCCAGCCCTTGTCAACTTCAATCCTTGCGAGAAAGTGGAGAGCGACGTCAACACGTCGTCGTGCGTCCTGTGGTGCAAGCTGCCGTACGATGTGGATCTTGTACGGATGCTATTTCAGAATGGTTCGAAGGACCTCCCGTACAGTGGACCACGGGATGTTCAAGTGTCTTGACACAGCACACACACTCTGACGATCTGGAATTGCGTGCAGCGTTGTCTGTCAGTGAAACAGCTATTTCATCAACCATCTGGTCATCGGCCTCTTCCCGGAGCGAGGCCCAGTTCTGCGGTTGATTCGAACTTCTTTGACATGCTCCGCACAACAGGTGGGCAAAGAGGACCCTTCCATAATCCTTTCAGCCGACTATATTCTCGGAGTGCAGCTGTAGCATTAATGTTGTTTTGATAATAGAGCTTTACCATTAATGCCCTGCTCCTTTTGTCCAAACTCATGTTGACACATCAAAAAGTGCACTGTGACTGGTCAGGTGTGTGAGACTATGACTCAGAATGACTGATCACGTCTCCTGTTGGCTATACTTGGAACTCTAAGGTGGCTCTGTGATGCATGGAAATCATCCACCCCATACTCTAGACATTAATCTTACCAAGTTTGGTACTCTCACGGTCATTAGTTTCCGTGTTATAACGTGTTGAATGACGAATGATTAATTATAACCGCCCAATATGTCACCATTACAGGACCCATGTCTATTGTCTTAGTATATAAACATCAAATTACTGCGAATATTTAGCGTTTGATAGCAAACAGTTAATATGAAACACTGAACGTCATGCTGAAGTGTAGCAAGTGTAAGAAGATAAGTGCAAACAACTCTTATGAAAACTACCCCGTAAAGTGGTGTCTGGTATATTAGTCCATTCTCAGTAATAGCTGTACGCTATCTGATCAGTAGTATCCGAACACCTATTAGTTGATGTTAAGATAGGGTGTGTCCACTCTTCGCCTTCATGACGACTGGAGCTCTTTAGGGGACACATTCAACACTTTCAGTGGCGTGGCTGAATGACTGTAACCCATTCTTCATCAAGAACTTAAACCAATGAAGTTAGTGACGTGGGACGCTGGGATCTGGAGCGAATACGACGTTTCAACTCATCCCACACCCATTGGGTTCACGTCGGGACTCTAGGCAGACCAGTCCATTTAAGGAACGTTATTGCCCACAGATGCTGTCCATTGTCTCCGAACTGTTCCTATACTGTACGCAAGACACGATGCGGTAAATATTCTTCCGCACGTATCGTTTTCCTAAGCGCAGTAAGGGAACAACACCCTAATCCCGAAAAACGCCCCTGTAGGGCAACACCACATCGTCTGTACTTCACTGTTGGCACTACACATGATGGCCAGTAACATTCTACGGGAATCCACCACAGCCGAAACCTTCAGTCCGACTGCCAAACGATACAGCGTGGTAAATCAATCCAAATGACTCGTTTCCAGTCGTCCACTGTCCAGTAGAGTCCCTCTCTGCACCACCTCAAGTGCCGCTTAGTTTTGACTGCAGAAACGTGTGGCTTATGAAGAGTTGCTCAGCCGCTGTACTCCATTCCTTTTAGCACACCATACGCAGCAACTGCGCCAGCGGGACTGCTGGTAGCACCGTGGAACACACGAGTGACTCCTGGGGCTGATTTCGTGCGACTTTTTTCAACTGTCCTCCGCAGTGCTCCACAGTACCGGTCCGTCGGCAGATGGGATCTGCCTGATATTGATTCAGCTGTGGTTGTTCCTCCTCGTTTCCGCATCACGGTCATCACTAGCAGTCGACCAGAGCAGTTTTAGAAGGGTTGAAATTCTGGCTCAGGTGAAATCACTGAGCTCTCCTGGCCGACCCATTCTGCTGTTTCCGCTTCTCTACTGGCAACATAATAATTCCTGGCTCCTTTCATGATAATGGGTCCACATCTCGTGACATTTAACGGTCAGTGCAGTCCGAATACGTTTGATGAGGTAGTGTATTAACTAACTGTTTATGTATTTATTTACATGTCTAGTTCCGTAGGACCAAATTGAGGAGCAAATCCCCGAGGTCATGGAACGCGTCAGTACACGAAATTACAACATACATCTGCATCTACACATATACTCATGTAGCCACCAAGCGGTGTGTGGCGGAGGGCACAATTTGTGCCAAAGTCATATTCCCCCCCCCTCTGTTCCACTCTCGAACTCTCGAATCGCGCGAGGGAAAAACGATTGTCTGAACGCCTCAGTACGAAATTTCCATTATCTTTGAATGGTGATCATTGCGCTATTTGGAAGTTCGTGGTAATAATATATGCTCTACATCCTCGGCTAAGCTCGGATTTCGGAATTTAGTGAGCAGCCCCTTACGCTTAGCTCGTCGTCTATCTGCAAGTACGTCCCACTTCAAACTTTCTATGAGATTTGTAACGCTCACGCGATGGCTAAATATACGAGTCACGAATCTTGCCGCTCTTCTTTGGACCTTCTCAATCTCTTGAATCTGACCCAACTGGTAAGAGTCCCATACAGACGAACAATACTCTATAATGGACGAACTAACGTATTGTAAGCAATTTCCTTTGTTGAAGGACTGCATAGCTTCCGGATTCTACCAATAAACGTTCGCGAACATTTTGTCGATCCCTGTTCACTAGTATGGGTATTCTGACATTCGACTCTCAATACATATATTATTTACTGTCATTTCTTGTTAAACAGTCATGCGAGTCACAGCTGGCCCTCTTTGTGCATGATTCACAACAGGCTCTAGATACTGGCTCCCAGGTTGTTCCCCTATTTCTCGACTTTAGAAAGGCGTTCGACTCAGTTCCACACTGTTGCTTGCTCCAAAAAGTGCGAGCTTACGTTCTATGCTATGATATATACGGTTGGATGGAAAATTTTCTAACAGGCAGGGAGCAGTATGTCGTCCTGAACGGCGTGACTTCAACAGAAATAAGCGTAACTTCCTGTGTGCTCCAGGGCAGCGTAATAGGTCCACTGCTTTTTACGATTTACATAAATGATATGGTTGATGGTATTGACAGCGGCATTAGACTGTTTGCCGATGATGCTGTAGTCTACAGGAAAGTAGTATCACACGAAAGTTGTTAACAAATCAATGAGGATTTGCAGAAAATAAACGCGTGGTGTAATGACTGGCAGTTGTCTCTCAATATTAGTAAGTGTAACCTACTGCATATAACAAGGCGAAAATCCCCATTAATGTACGAGTACAAAATAAATGCCCAGTCTTTGGAAGCGGTAACATCCGTCAAGTATCTGGTTGTGACTATTCGAAATGACCTCAAATGGAATGATCAGATTACACAAGTAAACTCTCTATTGCGGTGTATTGGTAGAATCCTGAAGCGATGCTGTCCTTCAACAAAGGAAATAGCTTACAATATGTTAGTTCGTCCAGTCTTAGAGTATTGTTCGTCGGTATGGGACCATTACCAGTTGGGTCTGATTCAAGAGATCGAGAAGGTCCAAAGAAGAGCGGCAAGATTCGTGACTGGTACATTTAGGCATCGCGAGAGAGTTGCAAATCTGATAGAAAATTTGAAGTAGGACACACTTGCAGACAGATGACGCGCTAAACGGAAGGGGCTGCTCGCTAAATTCCTAAATCCAAGGATGTAGAGCAATGTTTACCATTCAAAGATAAGGGAAATTAGAGCTCGTACTGAGGCGTTCAGACAGTCGTTTTTCCCTCGCGCGATCCGCGAGTGGAACAGAGTAGGGGAAATATGACTTTGGCCCGAATTTTGCCCTCCGCCACACATCGCTTGGTGGCTAGCGGAGTATATATGTAGATGTAGATGTAGATACTGTACATATGATGGGCTTGCTTGTACAGTGCTTATAGAATCAACCTGAGGGTCAGCAAGCTACTAAGCTGCTCTTCGATTCTTGTTTTGGATATTGTTTTCTAAAGCCTAGCGTAGTAATTCTGCCACACGAGCACTAATTGCTACCTAAATAGTAAAAGGTTTACTTGTTTTACCACTCATCGACCACATTTACAGAGCTGTGCTTCGTCGTTATTTTGTTTACGTGTGATCTGCCCGTGGGAAAGTCCAGTGAAGGGCAGTGCTATGCGGTCTCGCTCGCTCTGCGGCTATCTCTCTCGCTCATATGCCAAGACTAGGACATACGGTTGCGTAGGGGCGCTGAACTGCACTGCGCCGCCGAGCGCAATTCTTGGATGAGCCTGGTGTACGAAGTTACTTTGACATCCGACCATGTCTTCTAGGTGCTTCACATTTTTCGTCGAGAAGTGTGTATAGAAAGAGATACACAACTGACAAGGTGGAGAGACGGGGAGAATACAGATGGAGAGAATTAAAATGCAAGTTGTTATGCATAACTCAATAGTGAATGATTAATTATTTCTGTGATTATTTTTGCAGGTCTGAAAATACTAATGGACTTCGTTCCGAATCACTCGAGCGATGAACACGAATGGTTTCAAAAATCGTCGAACGTTAGTGATCCAGAATATGACAAGTATGAGGATTATTATGTGTGGCTTGAGGGGAAGGTCGGTGAAGATGGAGAGACACCGGAACCGCCCAACAACTGGGTAAGTAGACACGGTTTAAAACCCGATGTCACTCTTCAGAGCAAATTTGAGGCTGTGAAGGCATTGCTAATTACGCATATAAAATTTTTTTTCCTGATTTTCTTTAGATTTCTATTCTTTTTCTTTTGTTCATATGGGCATTTCTAATCGTGACTATGTAACATTCTACTGTGGTTTTTAAATGTAAAGATGTAATTGTGATTATTTCGTTTGCCAATGGATAAATATGTTTCTTGCTTTGTACCTGTGCTAAAGTTTGTAAAGTTCTCATTTGGAATATTATTAATTGTGAAAAATGCAGTCAATAACATTTATAAAGGTTTATGTAATTTACGATAACGATATAACATCTATAGACAGGGGACAGCGATAGTGATATCGAGAGTCGAAAGGTTGTTGCGTAGTAGAGGGGATGGTGGATGGCGTGTCTGTGAAGCGTGCGCGGGAAAAATAGTACTGTGTTTCGTGAAAAGCATACGTAATTGTATGGACAGTGATACCGAACTATCAGACTGTTAATTCTCTTTACCACTGCGGTATGTAATGCCATCGCCAGCGAACTTTAAGAGCAAATAAACCGCACTGTGAAAGTGCCGCTAACATTACTTTGTTTTGGCCGACACGAACTGTGCTTTTATGCGAATGAACTTTGCTGGTATTGGTTTTGGGTGGTGGAACTGTTGTATATCACATTCTATCAAGCCGTGAAAGTGAAGACTGATTAACTGTGCAATATAAATGGCATTCAGTGACGTTGTCGAAGTCTGAAATGCGAGAACAGAGTGGACATTGGTTACGGTGTGCTTCACACACAAGAACAATTCTATGAACTGTGTATTTGTGGCTAAGACTATATGAATGTGACGAACCGTGTAATTATGGACGATAGCGTCACGGACAGTGCATAAAGTGTAAAAACAAGCGATGTCTACGACACGTACTTTGAAAGAGAGGACATGTCAACAACGTTCGTATACTGGCGTCTTGTGGTTTGTTAATCACCACGGGGTTAATGATACAGCTGTGCTGGAACTTTATTTGCGTTTCGCCGGAGAAGATTAACCAGCGGAACTGTCTGTATCCTGCTCTCATCATCGTAACCCGCCGACATCGTGCTGCCTAACGCAACGCTTCGTATGCAACAAAAAGTTAAGGGATTTCGCCGAACGCTATCCCCTGACCTAGAAACTTTCTCTATTAAAAGTATAAGAATTACACACTCTATTTAATTAAATTCTTTGTTTAGTTTGTTTACTTTCTGCTAACGAAAATAAATTACAATCAGTGAATTAAAAGTTGCTTGGTAATTATTGTTGATACACCAGTAAATATAAACTTCTTTCTCTCATTAGGACTAATTCTCTTTGCATGTCAAAATTATTGTAGTTAAAAAAAAAGTGGCTCTGATCACTATGCGACTTAACTTCTGAGGTCATCAGTCGCCTAGAACTTAGAACTAATTAAACCTAACTAACTAAAGGACATCACACACATCCATGCCCGAGGCAGGATTCGAACCTGCGACCGTAGCGGTCGCTCGGCTACAGACTGTAGCGCCCAGAACCACACGGCCACTCCGGCCGTCATGTAGTTATTTTATGTAGTTTTGTGTATTGTTATGAGACTAGATATATGACAGTGACTAATAAGAGTATTTTGTCGCGAAATATGGCTTCGCTTGCGTTCTGACCAATAACGTAAAAGCTGCTATTCCCGTATTGGTGCTTTTCCTGACGTGAGCGGGAATTATAAATGTCAGCTGTCAAACCACGTAGTGACTGTTTACCCAGTAATAAAAGTTTTTGATATTGTATTGCTACGAGTCGTAGTATTAAGAGACACTGGTTATACTCAAAAGTGGGTAGATGTATGGCGAAACCCCCCAGTGTTCATGCGATTGTCAACAGTATTGTGTGTGATTCACGAAATTTTGTCGCTTTTTCTAATTCCTTTCAGATATTGTCTTAGATGTCTTTGAAGTTTCAGAGAATATATACACAATTTTGTCGGTTCAGGTTAATTTCAGAGCAGTTTCTCGTGAATATTATTTTCAGTTCATAAACAAAATGGGATCGTGACCAATTGAGAAGTATAACAAAGAGTGTGGTTTTCCAACTAGAATTTTGGATGAATTCACAGTTCAGATTTTGATAATTGTTTTTCCTGTGGGTTGAGGTCATCACAAGACCTTATAATGTACAGTAGTGAAATCAGTATAAAAGCATGGATATCTGTGGGAAAGTTAACACTGTCGGCTAGAACAGTTGTGCACAGTGTATGTGCAACAATATGAGATCCATTCTACTGACAAAAGCACTCAAATGGTATTGCATTTGATGTCAGTAGTCCAGTATATAACAGTCCACACCCGGTAGCTGAGTGGTCCGCGCAACAGAATGTCAATCCTAAGGGCACGGATTCAATTCCCATCGGAGATTTTCTCCGCTCAGGGACTGGGTGTTGCGATGTCCTAATCATCATCATTTCATCCCTATCGACGTACAAGTCTCCGAAGTGGCGTCAAATCGAAAGACTTGCACTCGGCGGACGGTCTACCCGACCGAAGACTCTACTCACACGACATTTATTTATTTAGAATATAAAAAAATGGTTCAAATGGCTCTCAGCACTATGGGACTTAACTTCTGAGGTCATCAGTCCCCTAGAAATGGCTCTGAGCACTATGGAACTCAACTGCTGTGGTCATCAGTCCCCTAGAACTTAGAACTACTTAAACCTAACTAACCTAAGGACAGCACACACAGCCATGCCCGAGGCAGGATTCGAACCTGCGACCGTAGCGGTCGCGCGGTTCCAGACTGTAGCGCCTAGAACCGCTCGGCCACCCTGGCCGGCATTTAGAATATAACAAGACGTCAACTATTCCGATGGTAGAGGATGGAACTCAGTATAAAAGCAGTCGGCTCTTTGTGGTGTTAGTGTGTGCCTATGTGCCTGTATTGTAGATGGGAAACAGATACCATTACTGACAATGCCTGTAAATGTATGTATAAACGGGGCTGTTACATGATGATGTTACAAACTATCTAGGATGATGGAGAAGCATGTTTGTATCAATGTGAGGTAGGGGTCCCTGTACCGGAAACGAACGAGCCGAATGTTATAAGAGAAAACTATTCCGATACCTCTGACTGTTGTTGCTAAGATTGTAGGATAGAAAACTTTCAGTCGAAACAAAACAAAACAAAAAAATACCAATAAACAGGGCACTAAGAGCTATAAGTGCTTGTTCAATAGAGGAGATGAGTTTCACAGTGTCGTAGATGATCAAGTACACTCCTGGAAATTGAAATAACAACACCGTGAATTCATTGTCCCAGGAAGGGGAAACTTTATTGACACATTCCTGGGGTCGGATACATCACATGATCACACTGACAGAACCACAGGCACATAGACACAGGCAACAGAGCATGCACAATGTCGGCACTAGTACAGTGTATATCCACCTTTCGCAGCAATGCAGGCTGCTATTCTCCCATGGAGACGATCGTAGAGATGCTGGATGTAGTCCTGTGGAACGGCTTGCCATGCCATTTCCACCTGGCGCCTCAGTTGGACCAGCGTTCATGCTGGACGTGCAGACCGCGTGAGACGACGCTTCATCCAGTCCCAAACATGCTCAATGGAGGACAGATCCGGAGATCTTGCTGGCCAGGGTAGTTGACTTACACCTTCTAGAGCACGTTGGGTGGCACGGGATACATGCAGACGTGCATTGTCCTGTTGGAACAGCAAGTTCCCTTGCCGGTCTAGGGATGGTAGAACGATGGGTTCGATGACGGTTTGGATGTACCGTGCACTATTCAGTGTCCCCTCGACGATCACCAGTGGTGTACGGCCAGTGCAGGAGATCGCTCCCCACACCATGATGCCGGGTGTTGGCCTTGTGTGCCTCGGTCGTATGCAGTCCTGATTGTGGCGCTCACCTGCACGGCGCCAAACACGCATACGACCATCATTGGCACCAAGGCAGAAGCGACTCTCATCGCTGAAGACGACACGTCTCCATTCGTCCCTCCATTCACGCCTGTCGCGACACCACTGGAGGCGGGCTGCACGATGTTGGGGCGTGAGCGGAAGACGGCCTAACGGTGTGCGGGACCGTAGCCCAGCTTCATGGAGACGGTTGCGAATGGTCCTCGCCGATACCCCAGGAGCAACAGTGTCCCTAATTTGCTGGGAAGTGGCGGTGCGGTCCCCTACGGCACTGCGTAGGATCCTACGGTCTTGGCGTGCATCCGTGCGTCGCTGCGGTCCGGTCCCAGGTCGACGGGCACGTGCACCTTCCGCCGACCACTGACGACAACATCGATGTACTGTGGAGACCTCACGCCCCACGTGTTGAGCAATTCGGCGGTACGTCCACCCGGCCTCCCGCATGCCCACTATACGCCCTCGCTCAAAGTCCGTCAACTGCACATACGGTTCACGTCCACGCTGTCGCGGCATGCTACCAGTGTTAAAGACTGCGATGGAGCTCCGTATGCCACGGCAAACTGGCTGACACTGACGGCGGCGGTGCACAAATGCTGCGCAGCTAGCGCCATTCGACGGCCAACACCGCGGTTCCTGGTGTGTCCGCTGTGCCGTGCGTGTGATCATTGCTTGTACAGCCCTCTCGCAGTGTCCGGAGCAAGTATGGTGGGTCTGACACACCGGTGTCAATGTGTTCTTTTTTCCATTTCCAGGAGTGTATATTCATAACTCCTCAGGTATGCATTTTAGATCACATGTTTACTGGCAAAGCACAAATAGAAAAGCAAGATTCAGTGCTATTCCGTATCCACTTTCCAGGCGAACCTGTTCAACGGAGAGTCGGCCTGGGAGTGGAACAATGACCGGCAGCAGTACTACCTCCACCAGTTCCACAAAGCGCAGCCGGATCTCAACTACAACAACAGCGACGTCGTCGAAGGGATGAAGGTATGTTCTGAAATGACACGCTGATCATTCTTTTCTAGCAGGCACTGCAGAGCAGTAAGAGAGGAGAGCTTCAGACTCCACTCAGATTTCATGTAAAAACAACCAAAAAAAGCTATTTAATAAAATGAAACGAGTATCACAAGGTCCGATACGTGATAAAAAGAGGAAACTGTGCCAAATTTTACATAGAGCATGGAAAATATTTGTGTGTCATTTCCCTATAGACCTTTCAGGTGATCTCGTTTGACTCATATTCAAAACAATTTCAGGACATGAGTGAAGTAGACTCAGTACAGGGATGAGAGTCATCACCAGATGCACCGACGAATGTTGAAGGAAAATATTACTGTCATTTGATTACATGTGGCTTGTTAACAATGGGAAACGACCGCACTGGAACTCGAGCAGACATATTCACTTCAAGCCTTTCAAGGCTAGTGGAATCTTGGAATTTTCAATGACATTCAGGTCGCTATCAAGTTGCTTAGACGGTAGAGCACTTCCTGTTAAGGGTATATATTTGGGTTCAAGTCCTGGTCCGGTAAACAGTTTTAACTTCTCACATACGTGGTGTCTCAAACACTTAAGAGTCAAAATTATGGAGATGGTAGAGGACTTTATACTGATTAAATTGAGATGAGGAATTAATAAGAGCAAGATAACATTTTGTTTCTTGTCTATACAAATAATTGAATAAATGATAGCTATTCAAAGGGACGACCATCTATTAGATTGCATGCTGTCAGATAAAATTCTGACGCCCTCTCTTAGCCATAAGTGCTGTGTGTTGAAAAATGGGACAGGCACCACCGGTCTTAAAATACTTCCTCTCCAGTTTCCGCTGGAGTTCCAACATCGTAGAAAGGAATTGATAGGGGGAAAGCGAACGATCGTACTGGGGATGGCATGGGATTTCAACTTGTGATACATTGAGGAGTATATTTGTTATTCATTTGCCCACGGACATTTATACAGCAGTGGTATTTAGCGCGTCATGTTGAAACCACATCTTCTGGCGGCACCAAAGAGCACAGCCTCCACCAGGTACGGCAGTGTGCCTGAAGTGAACATTAGACAATGTGCACAAGTCACAAGGTTCGGCAGCCAATCTTGTACAGTTCCAACCTTCAAGCTGCTAGAGAACAGTTGCCAGTGATGTGAGACGAGAGTGGCGTACGAATTACCATCGCCGGCCGCTGTGGCTGAGCGGTTGTAGGCGCGTCAGTCTGGAACAGCGCGACAGCTACGGTCGCAGGTTCGAATCCTGCCTCGGGCATGGATGTGTGTGATGTCCTTAGGCTAGTTAGGTTTAAGTAGTTCTAAGTTCTAGGGGACTGATGACCTCAGACGTTAAGTCCCAAAGTGCCTAGAGCCATTCAGACATGACAGTCACGGCAACCAGTTTCTGCTATTTCTGCACTGCAGTATTTCTCTGGATAGTTCATAGCAGAACTCTA
Organism: Schistocerca piceifrons; assembly: GCF_021461385.2. Taxonomy (NCBI): domain Eukaryota; kingdom Metazoa; phylum Arthropoda; class Insecta; order Orthoptera; family Acrididae; genus Schistocerca; species Schistocerca piceifrons. Next base: position 197,293,742 of record NC_060138.1, on the reverse strand, counting down.
AGTTCATAATCGTTTGACCTCAATGGTTGCACACACTGTTTATGATGCGGTTGCAATTGCTGCTCCACCAGTAGAACTGTGTATTTCACGAGCAAGTTGACGGTTTTTTGTTGATGAGCTTTGTTCCACGCTTCGCGACACGATGCTCTCAAATTCTGTGCAACTCATCACTTGTGGAGAGTCTTTGCGACTCCATCTGCCCAATTTATTGTAAGTTTCAAATGGTTCAAACGGCTCTGAGCACTATGGGGCTTAACTTCTAATATCATCAGTCCACTAGAACTTAGAACTACTTAAACCTAACCAACCTAAGGGCATCACACACATCCACGCCCGAGGCAGGATTCGAACCTCCGCCGTAGCAGTCGCGCGGTTCCAGACTGTAAGTTTCACTATCTGGCGGTAGTATTTGTCTTAATATGACATCTGTTGCGAAAATTTTGTCTGTACATTCTTCCGGTTTTGCTATTAAATGGCTCTGAGCACTATGGGACTTAACTGCTGTGGTCATCAGTCCCCTAGAACTTAGAACTACTTAAACCTAACTAACCTAAGGACATCACACACATCCATGCCCGAGGCAGGATTCGAACCTGCGACCGTAGCGGTCGTGCGGTTCCAGACTGTAGCGCCTTTAACCACTCGGCCACTCCGGCCGGCTTTTGCTATTACTATATATTTCTGCACCATTCATTAAATCGATATCTGCAAATTTCTGTAACGAAAATCCTCCACCTTTGACAAACACCTATTGCAGACAGTAGTTAATTCCACAGTGGATGCTGCAGAGAGGGTTGTGTAGTGCTTTCGAACATTGTGCCATCAAACTCGGTGCTGCTTGGTGACGTTTGTGATTAAACAGAACGATTGAACCAATTGAAAGCATTGTATCAGACACAGAATGAAGACATAAAAAGTTGTATACAAAGTGTTCCAGGAGGAGGCCGTACATATTAAAAGAATGTATATATGGACAGGGTTATTACAAATGATTGAAGCGATTTCACAGCTCTACAATAACTTTATTATTTGAGATATTTTCACAATGCTTTGCACACACATACAAAACTCAAAAAGTTTTTTTTTTTGGCATTCACAAATGTTCGATATGTGCCCCTTTAGTGATTTGGCCGACATCAAGCCGATAATCAAGTTCCTCCCACACTCGGCGCTGCATGTCCCCATCAGTGAGTTCGAAAGCATCTTTGATGCGAGCTCGCAGTTCTGGCACGTTTCTTGGTAGAGGAGGTTTAAACACTGAATCTTTCACATAACGCCACAGAAAGAAATCGCATGGGGTTAAGTCGGGAGAGCGTGGAGGCCATGACATGAATTGCTGATCATGATCTCCACCACGACCGATCCATCGGTTTTCCAATCTCCTGTTTAAGAAATGCCGAACATCATGATGGAAGTGCGGTGGAGCACCATCTTGTTGAAAGATGAAGTCGGCGCTGTCCGTCTCCAGTTGTGGCATGAGCCAATTTTCCAGCATGTCCAGATACACATGTCCTGTAACGTTTTTTTCGCAGAAGAAAAAGGGACCGTAAACTTTAAACCGTGAGATTGCACAAAACACGTTAACTTTTGGTGAATTACGAATTTGCTGCACGAGTGCGTGAGGATTCTACCGCCCAGATTCGCACATTGTGTCTGTTCACTTCACCATTAAGAAAAAATGCTGCTTCACCACTGAAAACAAGTTTCGCACTGAACGCATCCTCTTCCATGAGCTGTTGCAACCGCGCCGAAAATTCAAAGCGTTTGACTTTGTTATCGGGCGTCAGGGCTTGTAGCAATTGTAAACGGTAAGGCTTTTGCTTTACCCTTTTCCGTAAGATTTTCCAAACCGTCGGCTGTGGTACGTTTAGCTCCCTGCTTGCTTTATTCGTCGACTTCCGCGGGCTACGCGTGAAACTTGCCCGCACGCGTTCAACCGTTTCTTCGCTTACTGCAGGCCGACCCGTTGATTTCCCCTTACAGAGGCATCCAGAAGCTTTAAACTGCGCATACCATCGCCGAATGGAGTTAGCAGCTGGTGGATCTCTGTTGAACTTCGTCCTGAAGTGTCGTTGCAATGTTATGACTGACTGATGTGAGTGCATTTCAAGCACGACATACGCTTTCTCGGCCCCTGTCGCCATTTCCTCACTGCGCTCTCGAGCGCTCTGGCGGCAGAAACCTGAAGTGCGGCTTCGGCCGAACAAAACTTTATGAGTTTTTCTACGTATCTGTAGTGTGTCGTGACCATATGTCAATGAATGGAGCTACAGTGAATTTATGAAATCGCTTCAATCATTTGTAATAACCCTGTCTATCTGCCAACGGCCTTGCCGCAGCGGTAACATCTGTTCCAGTTAGATCACCGAAGTTAAGCGCTGTTGAGCTTGGCTAGCACTTGGGTGTGTGACCTTCCGGTATGCCAAGCGCTGCTGGCAAGCGGGCTGCAGTCAGCCCTTGTGAGGCAAACTGAGGAGCTACTTGACTGAGAAGTAGCGGCTCCGCTCAGGAAAACTGACAACGGCCGGGAGAGCGGTGTGCTGACCACATGACCCACATACACGAATTCTTTAACGAATCGACCCTCACCAGAATAAAACAGCTTCTAACCTCTCATTACTTTACAGATGACGTGATTTGTTAAATATTTGGCGTGAAGCATGTGAGTGAAAAAAATTTAGAGGAGGTTTGAAATTATGTTTTACGTTTGTTGTAAGTCGCTAAGTTATGTCATTACCAACTGCAGGATAAGGACAGTATGGGTAATGTACTCTCCGTTTTAAGAAAACCTAGTTTTTCACGCATCTCAGTGGCTGTGACTTTATATTTCCTTAATTATGTGTCCTAAAAGGATACACTACTGGCCATTAAAACTGCTACACCAAGAATAAATGCAGATGAGAAACGGGTATTCATTGGAAAAATATATTATACTAGAACTGACATGTGATTACATTTTCACGCAATTTGGGTGCATAGATCATACGAAATCAGTACCCAGAACAATAACCTCTGGCCGTAACGACGGCCTTGATACGCCTGGGCGTTGAGTCAAACAGAGCTTGAATGGCGTGTACAGGTACAGCTGCCCATGCAGCTTCAATACGTTACCACAGTTCATCAAGAGTAGTGACTGGCGTATTGTGACGAGACAGTTGCTTGGTCACCATTGGCCAGACGTTTTCAATTGGTGAGATATCTGGAGAATGTGCTGGCCAGGGCAGCAGTCGAACATTTTCTGTATCCAGAAAGGCCGGTACATGACCTGCAACATGCGGTCGTGCATTATCCTGCTGAAATGTAGGGTTTCGCAGGGATCGAAGGAAGGGTAGAGCAACGGGTCGTAACACATCTGAAATGTAACGTCCACTGTTCAAAGTGCCGTCAAAGCGAACAAGAGGTGACCTAGACGTGTAACCAATTACACCCCATACCATAACGCCGGGTGATACGCCAGTCTGCCGATGACGAAAACACGCTTCCAAAGTGCGTTGCCCGCGATGTCGCCAAACACGGATGCGACCACCATGATGCTGTAAACAGAACCTGGATTCATCCGATAAAAATTACGTTTTGCTATATGTGCACCCAGGTTCGTCGTTGAGTACACCATCGCAGGCGCTCCTGTCTGTGATGCAGCGTCAAGGGTAACCGCAGCCATGATCTCCGAGCTGATAGTCCATGCTGCTGCAAACGTTCGTGCAGATGGTTGTTTTCTTGCAAGCGTCCCCATCTGTTGACTCAGGGATCGAGACGTGGCTGCACGATCCGTTACAGCCATGCGCATAACATGCCTGTCATCTCGACTGCTAGTAATACGACGCCGTTGGGATCCAGCACGGCGTTCCGTATTACCCTCCTGAACCCACCGATTCCATATTCTGCTAACAGTCATTGGATCTCGACCTACGCGAGCAGCAATGTCGCGATACGATAAACCGCAATCACGATAGGCTACAATCCGACCTTTATCAAAGTCGGAAACGTGATGGTTCGCATTTCTCCTTCTTACACGAGGCATCACAACAACGTTCTACCAGGCAACGCCGGTCAACTGCTGTTTGTGTATGGGAAATCGGTTGAAAACTATCCTCACGTCGGCACGTTGTAGGTGTCGCCACCGGTGCCAACCTTGTGTGAATGCTCTGAAAAGCTAATCATTTCCATATCACAACATCTTCTTCCTGTCTGTTAAATTTTGCGTCTGTAGCACGTCATCTTCGTGGTGTAGCAATTTTAATGGCCAGTAGTGTAGAATTTTGCAGGTGTGAGTGGATACTGCCTGCAAAATGTGTTGCGAATAGACTTAGTAATAAAGGCATAGACTTCATACCGCACGCTCCCGCAGCGTTGGTTTTGCTTCTTATAATGTTGCAGTTTAAAATGACATGCTTTTCTTAGCCAAGAGTTTTTTGTAAACAATTTGGTATGTGTTCTGCCAGTGTTATGTGTTCAGTTCTCTCACTTACCTCGTTAAAAATTTTTCTTTTTGCAATTGGACTAGCCCCGCTGTGTTCTCTCTTTCCATATCTTATGGCGGTGCAGAAGACATTGAAACCGATCGTATTGTAACCTTCTCGTATAAAGAAAAAATATAAAATAATGATGTGTAACCTCCCCAAATAGAAAATTAAAAAAATAATTAAATTTGGATATTTAAATTCTGACATATGAAAACTGATAAATCTTAACTCACGAAAAACTCATAAATTTTGATGTAAGCAGCGCTACGCCATGGCCCTGTGAAATCAATCTGAAACTGTCCGTGAGAAATTAACTGAAAAAATTCTTACCTCGTGATGGTGTCGCTGGATAACGCTGTCTGTATATCTGCTAGTAAATGGCACAGCTTAGTGCAATGCTGGCCTATCTACTAATACTGGATAACATTTGTCTGAGATCCGATTTACTAGAAAATCTGACTTTACTTAGTGACACAGCTGCACGGCTGGTCTCTGATTACTAAAAAGCACGTGACTGTGATCAGACAAAAATTCTGGAATATTTTAATTTAGATAAATGACTGGTTAGGGTCTGGCAATGACTTAAGGGGAAATTATACTTTTATAGTTGACTAGTAAAAACAATTATATTCTGAAATTTTTTACGTTATTGATAAAGATCTACAATCCATAACACGGGAAAATTGAATATATAACAAATCTGGGTCAACTGGTGCTGACGAATCACAAAGGAAAAGATTGAAACAAATTCATATTAACATCTCAGACAAGTGACTTAACTACGGGAATGCCAATAAAAATAATAAAATTTACCTTACAATAGATGGTTGACTTAATTACACTTTATTTTTCACTAAATTAACAATTATTCATTTGTTCATCAACATCTTATTCCATGGTATCATTTAGCTCTGCGGCTGATCACAATTATTATTCAGTTCCATACAATAAAATTTTGCAATTTGTTCTGCACTGTGTCTTTAACTACTACTAACTATAAACTGCGCTGTACCAGCGGCAGACTACAACTACAATGTAGCAGCGAGCGACTGCAACTGCGTTAGAGACTGCTCTCATCTGCGACTCTATTGCCGCTCTCTTTTAACAGGGGCAAAGATATTTTATGTCCCAGGCAGCGCCTGTGAATTGTCGTTCTAGCAAGTGAGCAATACATCGAGATTACATTTGCTCCAGCAGGGTGGTGAACCCCTTACAATATATTAATAAGAATACCCTGTGACTGAGACAGAAAATTTTTATGTCATGTTTGTTGTTCCAAAACTTGTGAGTTGATTGTGTTCGGCAGGATTTCATGCGGTTCTGGCTGGAGAAAGGCGTGGACGGGTTCCGCATGGATGCAGTGCCTCACCTGTTCGAAGACGGTCTGTTCCGAGACGAGGAAGAAGTGGATGGAGGCCTGACTTCTAAGTATACCAAACACCAGGACGGCACGTACGACATGGTGCGGCAGTGGAGGGAGGTAGTCCAGGCGTTCGGCACCGACAAGTGAGTGGCTCGTTCCAAGCGATTCCGTGAGACGTAGCGGAGTTACTTCTCTTTGTGGGGTTATAACAATACATCCACTAACAGTTAATTAGTTCAAAAATTATCACGTCGCGCACTCAAAGGATGATCTTTTTATTGCGCAACTATAAGGTCTTTAATGTGGCAGGCATTGCTACATCAATTGATTGCAGTCACTGAAGAAAATTAACAATAATACCACTTATCTTGTATATGCAATCCAACGACGATCTCGCTCTGGCTTTGGCTCGTAAATGAAAAATGTTGTCTAGGTAGCATGACTGTCGCTGTTGGTGCGAAATGCACTCAGATGTTAATTACGCCGACTTGAAGCACTCACGAAGACAATCTTTCAGGATTAATTCGATGATTTATGTTTTTAAACAATGGTCACTTGAAAATAATTCTTGACACTCACTTTTCACAAAAATTCACATTTATTAAACTTTTTATACTTTCGCGTGTTCAAAACATCACTTTATCATACAATTTCGCAGCCGTTACTGCGTTACTGCTCTTAATAAAACTCACAACATTTTTCATTGTCCACAACTCCGACTCATCTTTTTATTTCCAACACAAAGTCAAGACTGTTCATATTCAACACGAAAACTTGACTACCCTGTACGCTTCCGCGCCAAAAGTCACAAAAGAGCATCAAAGATAACAATAAGCACAAAGTTATTCACAATAGATATTATATCGATTTCAGCATCTCCAAATATCGACGTACATACATATAAAAATGAAACCAAATTTTAATAGAGTGAAAAATGTGAAACTTTACGCAGAAAAATATTCATTAATCTACGATATCGAAAAATAGGGTTGGCGGGTGGTAATGGTTTCGCAAATAAAGAACCATTACAAGGTGTAAGGGTGATTTATTAATTTACATACTCTTATCTGAAAGCTGCCCTCTTTTATATCTGAAAAAGGTGGCGCGATACACTAAATATTGTCTACATAATAGAACCTTTTACTGTCTTAGCTCTAATAACGAAATACTAATGACAGCATTTATACAATATAACTAAACAGTATGTGGGTACAGTCACGAATTATTAACTGAAGACAGGAAAAACTAGTAGACCCCGATCTCGAGATGGATCAGTTTGGGCTCCGGAGAAATGTAGGAACATGCGAGGCAGTCCTGACCTACACTTATAGCATTTGTATAATTAGAGAAAGCGTTAGACAGTGTTGACTGGAAACTCTCTTTGACATTCTGACGGTAGCAGGGATTTTACAAGTAGGTAAAGGTTATTTACAACTTGTGCAGAAACAAGTCCGCAGTTCAGGACGTACTGAAGTTTAAGGACATCAAAGGGAATCAGTAACTGAGAAGGGAGTAAGAGAGCATTGTAGATTGGTGTTTTTTAGTGTATAGGTTGATAAAGGTGTGAAAAAAACCAAGAGCAAATTTCGAAAAGGAAATAAAATATTGGGCGAAGAAATAAAAAACATTGTAATTTTGTCAGGCACAGCAAAATGACTAATAAGAGCAATTGAACTGTATGGATCGTATCTTGAAAAGTGGTTTTTAGATGTATATCAACAAAAGTGAAACTACATTACTGGCCATTAAAATTGCTACACCACGAAGATGACGTGCTACAGAGGCGAAATTTAACCGACTGGAAGAAGATGCTGGGATATGTAAATGATTAGCTTTTTAGAGCATTAACACAAGCTTGGTGCCGGTGGCGACACCTACAACATGCTGACATGAGGAAAGATTCCAACCGATTTCTCATACACAAACAGCAGTTGCCGGCGTTGCCTGGTGAAACGTTGTTGCGATGCCTCGTGTAAGGAGGAGAAATGCGTACCATCACGTTTCCGACTTTGATAAAAGTCCTACTGTAGCCTATCGCGATTGCGGTTTATCGTATCGCGACACTGCTGCTTGCGTTGGTCAATGACTGTTAGAAGAAAATGGAATAGGTGGGTTCAGGAGGGTAATACGGAACGCCGTGCTGGATCCCAACGGCCTCTTATCACCAGCAGTCGAGATGACAGGCATCTTACCCGCATGGCTGTAACGGATCGTGCAGCCACGTCTCGATCCCTGATGGGGACGTTTGCAAGGCAACAACCATCTGCATGGACAGTTCGACGACGTTTGCTTGGACTATCAGCTCGGAGACCATGGCTGCGGTTACCCCTGACGCTGCATCACAGACAGGAGCGCCTGCGCTGGTGTACTCAACGACGAACCTGGGTGCACGAATGGCAAAACGTCATTTTTTCGGATGAATCCAGGCGAACAGACGTGCAGCTGTTGAGTAACTGAGGACTCAGATGAACCAACGAGCTACCAACAATGGCTTCTCAACTACCGTTCAACAAACGTTGCTGCGTATGAACCTCCGCAGCAGGCGTCTGGGTCATGCAGTCATGGTTACTGCTTTTCGTCGACGACGGAGGCTGGAATCTGCAGGCCAGTACCGCAAATGGACATTCTTTTCAAATGAATAACGTTTTATGCTTCGTCGGACGGATGGTCATTTGCAGGTACGTGAGACGCCTGAAAGCAAACAACCCAACGACGCGGAATCAGGTCCTTTCATGCCAAAAGCAGGAGTTCCGCAGGGAGCCATCATCTCTCCCCTGCTATACACATTATACACGGCAGGCATCCCACTACCCAACGACGGAGGCTGGAATCTGCAGGCCAGTACCGCAAATGGACATTCTTTTCAAATGAATAACGTTTTATGCTTCGTCGGACGGATGGTCATTTGCAGGTACGTGAGACGCCGTCGGACGGATGGTCATTTGCAGGTACGTGAGACGCCTGAAAGCAAACAACCCAACGACGCGGAATCAGGTCCTTTCATGCCAAAAGCAGGAGTTCCGCAGGGAGCCATCATCTCTCCCCTGCTATACACATTATACACGGCAGGCATCCCAGTACCCAACAAGTGGAATGAGGGTCTGACGCTGTACGCAGACGACACAGCTTAATGGTGCCACGCACCAACAACACAAGAAACCGCCAGACAAACCCTATCACTACTGGAAACCTGGTTCAGCCAGTGGAATATCAAACCAAACGCTACAAACGCACAACTTTTCCTTGCTAAACACAAAAGTGCTGGAACACACCAACAGAATCCAGAAGGCTGCACATGACAGCTCTGGGGACAAACCTTAAAGGTTAAAGATACTGCGAGGTATCTGGCTCTGAGCACTATGGGGCTTAACTTCTAATGTCATCAGTCCACTAGAACTTAGAACTACTTAAACCTAACCAACCTAAGGGCATCACACACATCCATGCCCGAGGCAGGATTCGAACCTCCACCGTAGCGGTCGCGCGGTTCCAGACTGTAAGTTTCACTTTCTGGCGGTAGTATTTGTCTTAATATGACATCTGTTGCGAAAATTTTGTCTGTACATTCTTCCGGTTTTGCTATAAAATGGCTCTGAGCACTATGGGACTTAACTGCTGTGGTCATCAGTCCCCTAGAACTTAGAACTACTTAAACCTAACTAACCTAAGGACATCACACACATCCATGCCCGAGGCAGGATTTGAACCTGCGACCGTAGCGGTCGTGCGGTTCCAGACTGTAGCGCCTTTAACCACTCGGCCACTACGGCTGGCTTTTGCTATTACTATACATTTCTGCACCATTCATTAAATCCATATCTGCAAATTTCTGTAGCGAAAATCCTCCACCTTTGACGAACACCTATTGCAGACAGTAGTTAATTCCACAGTGGATGCTGCAGAGAGGGTTGTGTAGTGCTTTCGAACATTGTGCCCTCAAACTCGGTGCTGCTTGGTGACGTTTGTGGTTAAACAGAACGATTGATCCAATTGAAAGCATTGTATCAGACACAGAATGAAGACATAAAAAGTTGTATACAAAGCGTTCCAGGAGGAGGCCGTACATATTAAAAGAACGTATATATGTCCAGGGTTATTACAAATGATTGAAGCGATTTCACAGCTCTACAATAACTTTATTATTTGAGATATTTTCACAATGCTTTGCACACACATACAAAAACTCAAAAAGTTTTTTTAGGCATTCACAAATGTTCGATATGTGCCCCTTTAGTGATTCGGCAGACATCAAGCCGATAATAAAGTTCCTCCCACACTCGGCGCAGCATGTCCCCATCAATGAGTTCGAAAGCATCGTTGATGCGAGCTCACAGTTCTGGCACGTTTCTTGGTAGAGGAGGTTTAAACACTGAATCTTTCACATAACCCCACAGAAAGAAATCGCATGGGGTTAAGTCGGAAGAGCGTGGAGGCCATGACACGAATTGCTGATCATGGTCTCCACCACGACCGATCCATCGGTTTTCCAATCTCCTGTTTAAGAAATGCCGAACATCATGATGGAAGTGCGGTGGAGCACCATCCTGTTGAAAGATGAAGTCGGCGCTGTCGGTCTCCAGTTGTGGCATGAGCCAATTTTCCAGCATGTCCAGATACACGTGTCCTGTAACGTTTTTTTCGCAGAAGAAAAAGGGGCCGTAAACTTTAAACTGTGAGATTGCACAAAACACGTTAACTTTTGGTGAATTGCGAATTTGCTGCACGAATGCGTGAGGATTCTCTACCGCCCAGATTCGCACATTGTGTCTGTTCACTTCACCATTAAGAAAAAATGTTGCTTCATCACTGAAAACAAGTTTCGCACTGAACGCATCCTCTTCCATGACCTGTTGCAACCGCGCCGAAAATTCAAAGCGTTTGACTTTGTTATCGGGTGTCAGGGCTTGTAGCAATTGTAAACGGTAAGGCTTCTGCTTTAGCCTTTTCCATAAGATTTTCCAAACCGTAGGCTGTGGTACGTTTAGCTCCCTGCTTGCTTTATTCGTCGACTTCCACGGGCTACGCGTGAAACTTGCCCGCACGCGTTCAACCGTTTCTTCGCTCACTGCAGGCCGACCCGTTGATTTCCCCTTACAGAGGCATCCAGAAGCTTTAAACTGCGCATACCATCGCCGAATGGAGTTAGCAGTTGGTGGATCTTTGTTGAACTTCGTCCTGAAGTGTCGTTGCACTGTTATGACTGACTGATGTGAGTACATTTCAAGCACGACATACGCTTTCGCGGCTCCTGTCGGCATTTTGTCTCACTGCGCTCTCGAGCGCTCTGGCAGCAGAAACCTGAAGTGCGGCTTCAGCCGAACAAAACTTTATGAGTTTTTCTACGTATCTGTAGTGTGTCGTGACCATATGTCAATGAATGGAGGTACAGTGAATTTATGAAATCGCTTCAATCATTTGTAATAGCCCTGTACTTAAATTTAACTAACCTAAAGACATTTTACACATCCATTCCCGAGGCAGGATTCGAACCTGCGACCGTAGCGGTCGCGCGGCTCCAGACTGCAGCTCCTAGAACCGCTCGTCCACTTCGGCCGGCCTGTAGGTAATTAGAATGGGTTAAAATGAAACGTAAATAACGAAACAAAAATAGAAATGAATATGATGAGCTAATTTAGAATTTTCATGTATGTGTGTTTTGTTTGAAATCCTTCGATTTGTGCGGCACAGTACGGCTCTAATTTTTCATACATCGAGGGCGGTATCCATCTTATATACGAGTAAAACCTGCATACAGATCAAGTTGTGTGATGTTACAGAAAGTGGTGGTGCAATAATAGGCACAATAAAGAATCCCGACCGCTCACCGAAATTCAGGTTTCATGAATCTCTACAAATCATGCAAGGCGATCGTCAGCATAGTTCCTTTGAAAGGTCACAGCTCATTTCCTTCCCCATCCATCCCCAATCCGAGTTGAAATTGAATATGTCTTTCTCGACGGCAGTTTCATATTCCACCAGGATAACTGTGCGCCTCACCAGAATCGTGCTATAGTTCTTTGAGGAGGATGTCAATGAACTTACGATGATGTCTTGGCCATCCTGTTGGTCGAATGTGAACACGATGGAACACTTTTGGGACGGTATCGGGCGCAAGTTCGCGCCCATAAAGAACTGCAGCGTAATTTGCGGAAATTGAGTGCCCCGTGCGTGGACATTCGGCGCCACATACCTCCGCATACCTACAAAGCACTTGTCGAAACCATTTGCCGCTCTGAATCGCCGCCATATTGCTTTCCACTGGTGGCCCAACGCGGTGTTGTGCAGGTGGTCACAATGTTTCGGCTCATCCGTGTGTTTTCCGAACTACAGAGATGTGTTACTGCAGTTTTGTTTACGCTTTTCAGTATTGTTATGACAATGTTATTATTGATGCAAAGCGATTAACAGCCTTCTTGAAGGATTGCGGGGCAGATACTTTATCTTCGGAACATTCACAAGAGATTTTGCAAGAAGAGTAACTGCATTGAGGTGTAGAATACAGCAGATGATTTTCTTTGCAGGTTAATGATGACAGAGGCATACGGAACGTACGAAGAAGTGGTGCGCTACTATGGCAATGACAGCAGTCCTGGGGCACATTTCTCTTTTAACTTCGTCTTCATCACGGATGTCAACAACCAGTCCGATGCAGCGACATTCAAGAGCGCCGTGGATGACTGGCTCGAAGTAACTGTCAACCAGGGCCTCTGGTCCAACTGGGTGGTAAGTGAATACCTGTGACGAAGTTAGCATACTCTTCAATTCCGTTTAACGCAAACTGTGAATTGCCTACGTATTAGTCTATATATGGAGAAAGAGAGTATTGTTTGTGTGGGGGATGCCCTCATTTGACGACATTGGGCCCGTTATACTTTTGTCAATGTCTGTTCTAGCTAACGGTGCAGGATCCAGCTATACAATCATTGTTCTCAATTGGTTCAAATGGATCTGAGCACCATGGGACTTAACTTCTGATGTCATCAGTCCCCTAGAACGTAGAACTACTTAAACCTAGCTAACCTAAGGACATCACACACATCCATGCCCAAGGCAGGTTTCGAACCTGCGACTGTAGTGGTCGCGCGGTTCCAGACTGTAGCGCCTAGCCGGCCGCTGGTGGCCGAGCGGTTCTAGGCACTTCAGTCTGGAACCGCACGACCGCTACGATCGCAGGTTCGAATCCTGCCTCGGTCATGGATGTGTGTGATGTCCTCAGGTTAGTTAGGTTTAAGTAGTTCTAAGTTCTAGGAGACTGATGACCTCAGAAGTTAAGTCCCATAGTGCTCAGACCCATTTGAACCATTTTTTGTAGCGCCTAGAACCGCTCGGCCACTCCAGCCGGAGTTCCCAACTGTTTTTCATCTACAGAAGCCTACCGATGACACGTACCTTCGGAGAGACAATGTACCATCTTATCGCCCGAAGAATGCATAATAATGGTTCGAGAAATACTGCACGAACATGAAGCAGGTTGCGTACCGCCATGTCATTTGATGCTAATGGTACGGATCATCTATCCAAGACTGTTGCCCGACATGTGCGCACCTTGAGACTAGTTCTGCCGTCCAAGTATAAGCGGCTTGAGCAGTCGTGTATTACGATGTTTCCAGAATACTATCAGTGTCGCGATGAACTTATACCATGACGCTATTCCCACCAGGACGGAAGGAATTAGCTACTAACAAGGGAACCTCCCCATCGCACCCCCCTCAGATTTAGTTATAAATTGACACAGTGGATAGGCCTTGAAAAACTGAACATAGATCAATCGAGAAAACAGGAAGAAGTTGTGTGGAACTATGAAAAAATAAGCAAAATATACAAACTGAGTAGTCCATGTGCAAGATATGCAACATTAGGGACAAAGTATGCCGAGGAGCGCCGTGGTCACGTGGTTAGAGTGAGCGACTGCGGAAGGAGAGGTCTTTGGTTCGAGTCCTCCCTCAAGCGAAAATTTTAGTTTCTTTATTTTCGCAAAGTTACGATCTGACCGTTCATTCATTGACGTCTCTGTTCACTGTAATAAGTTTAGTGTCTGTGTTTTGCGACCGCACCGCAAAACCGTGCGATTAGTAGACGAAAGGACGTGCCTGTCCAATGGGAACCGAAAACTTTTGATCGCAAGTTCATAGGTCAACCGATTCCTCCACAGGAAAACACGTCTGATATATTCTATACAATGCTTGTGACGGCATGTGCGTCACATGACAGGAATATGTTGTCGACCCACCTAACTTGCACACTAGGCGAATGGGTAAAAAGATTCTTCTACCTTGCCCGATTTAGGTTTTCTTGTGGATGTGATAATCACCCCCAAAATAGTGATGAAAACACAAGAGTTTGTCACATAAAGTGCAACAAATGAATGCAACAGTTTCACAGTCGCACAGTTTTCCCTGTGCTCTGTCAAAACATATGTTTTTTACGTTTTCAAATGTTTCCGTGTGTAGACCGTAAAATTGTGCATATGTCCAAGCCAATCTGAACATGCCCTGGAATTTTGGAGAGCGAAGTTGATTATGTGTGACAGTCTGAACTTTGATAATTGTCTGAAAATAAAAAATTAAACTTTTCTCTCGAGGGAAGATTTGAACTGAGGACTTCTCGTTCCGCAGCTGCTCACGCTAACCACTGGACCACGGCGCTCGTAGGTTGGCACTCTCCTTGATGTTGCCTACGTTGCGCATGGACTACTCAGTTTGTATATTTTGCTTATTTTTTCATAGTTCCACACAACATTTTCCTGTTTTCTCGATTGATCTGTGTTCAGTTCTTCATGGCCTATCCCTGTGCTACCTTATAACTAAATCTGACGGGGGTGCGATGGGGAGGTTGCCTTGTAAGTAGATATCTCAAATTACACCGACCAGTCATCAAAATATTTTTTATGACAGTAGCTAATCCTTGCGATTGTGGTGCGTTGAATTCTAATAGGGATAACAAGAAAACCGTATCACCAACCACGAATGTTACAAATAGCACTTAACATTTAAAAAATGATTTTAGCGATCTTAATGATATAGATGATACACGATATTAATATTCAGTTAATAATAGTGAAAAGCCGCAGTTTCGATGGCAGTGGTTACATTGGTCAGTGCGAGGACCATTCTTACAAGGAGACCGTGCCTGCTCTTCATCACTGATTTCGTACAAAGTTGTGGTACATGCACGGAAATGGGAGCTCCATGTGCCACGATTATAGAAAAAAATAATGGGACTAGGCATGGGCACTTTATGTTAGTATCAATTCCACGCAGTGGAAAGGGTGCAGAACGGTAATCCGAGGATCATGGGTTTGAGTCCCTATACCAAAACACTTTTTATCTTCAGTTTTTACTTTACTTACTTACGTTAAACCAAAACATTGGTCAGTAAATTGTATTTATTAATTTTTTCATAAAATGGATGAAAAGGAAAGGCAAAAAATCTGATTACAAATAATTTTCCAGAACAAGATTTTACTTACAGCGTCCACGTGGACCCCGCAAGAAACATTCCAAGAAGAGATGTCAATTAAAGCGTACGGGACTCCGCATCCCGTTAGTTTCGGTTTAGCCTTCGGCAGCTAATGCACCCCTCCGATGCCTATTTTTATCGTCAGTTAAAGAATTTTATCAAAACGCTGCTCTTATAGAGAGAGAAGAAGAAATCATATCCCGGGAAGTCTGCATCAATTTACAGTTCATTACACATGAACAACTATCGTCGCCAGTATTTGGCGAAATAATGCAGTATGCATGGTTTGCTGCCTGTCTGTGCGATGAGACTAAATTTTTTATGACTGTGAACCTGGTTTGTTTCTCTACAGAAATTTTAAAACGACATTGTGATTGAAAAAATGCTGAGTTAATACGTGTGCAAGACGATGTGAAAAATTCCCTGTTTTTACGACGAATATTACCCCAGCACGTGTAAATCATCAGCTGTAAAGAAATAAGTATTTAATTTTACATACGGAGTTCTCATGTACGCCATACTATTCCCTCCTGGAAATTTATTTGCATTCCAAAAATTTTCCTTTGCACTGATTTGGGAGTACAAAGATCACGTGATGTACATGTAGTACAAAGATCACGTGATTCAAAATACTACCCCATGTGATGTGAGGAAGATGATGAAATGAACATTGAGTGTTGCGCCATTGTTGGCTATAGCCTGTGCTAAACACCTCGGTACTCAATCAAAGAGGCTCTAGATGTGTTGTTGGTGTATAGTAGTCCATGCTGCGTCCACGTATTGCCAAAGTTAAGCTGGTGCCATAGCGAGTGGTGTATCCCGGGCTAGTCGTTCCGCAATCGTCGACCAGAGGTTATCGATACTAGTAGGAGAAACATCGGAAGAACGTGGAGGCCAAGGCAGCAATGCAATCCAATGGGCGATGGAGAAGTCTTGAACGCTGCGTCGAGCGTGTGGTCGCGGATTATCCGGTTGAAATTTGGCCGTCGCGAGCTCGAAAGGTAGGTGGGGGGGGGGGGGGGGGGGGCTGGGGAAAAAGCCCTCCAAAACCTCAGACGTGTAACGCTAGCTCGTTAATGAGCTGTGTGGAAGTGGAATCCAGTACCACCCCCAAACCATAATACTGGATGCAGGACCAGTGTGGTGATGTATAAGGCAACAGTTCAACAGTCTCTGACCACGGTGTCCCTCCAGACTGTAATGGTTCAAACAGCTCTAAGGACTATGGGACTTAACATATGAGGTCATCAGTCCCCTAGGCTTAGAACTACGTAAACCTAACTAACCTAAGGACATCACACACATCCATGCCCGAGGCAGGATTCGAACCTGCGACCGTAGCAACCGCGTGGTTCCGGACTGAAGCGCCTAGAACCGCGGCCGGCTCCAGGCTGTAATCCGACGATCGTAGTCGTGCAGGCAGAATCGGGATTCGTCAGTAAAAGCAATGTCACTGCATTCGGTTTTCCATGCCCGTCATTCATTGCACCATCACCGGCGCAATCGGCTGTTATGTTGACTCTCTGCTACAAACGATGCCGAAGGTTCGCGCGGACACTGCTTGTTGACCAGCAGACCGAATTTGTTGTGATACGGTTCGTGATGTGGCAGAGCGATCCACCACTGCCGTGCGCACTATACACCTGTCGTCACGTATAGTGATAGAACGAGGTGGATGCAATTAATCCAGTCGGCCTGTCATTCCCTGCCGGCCGCAGTGGCCATGCGGTTCTAGGCGCTGCAGTCTGGAGCCGCGCGACCGCTACGGTCGCAGGTTCGAATCCTGCCTCGGGCATGGATATGTGTGATGTCCTTAGGTTAGTTAGGTTTAAGTAGTTCTAAGTTCTAGGGGACTGATGACCAAAGAAGTTAAGTCCCATAGTGCTCAGAGCCATTTGAACCATTTTTTGTCATTCCCTTTTGCATCCAAAGATTACAGATCCGCAGCACAGTAGCTTGTTTCCGTCCTACACGATCACCAATTTCTGTGAAGAATAATCCACTTTGCCTATAGACGCTAGCTGTCTTTTATGAGGCATACTATAGCTGTTTACGCAAAACAACACCAAGAAAGAACAATTCCAGTACGTTCACATGGCCGTCTTTTCTCCCTTTATACAGTGCTTGTAGGTGGCGCTGCTGGCGCCAGTGATCTGCGCCTGCGCTGATATGCTAACTGTGCGCGTCCCTCGTCACCGCAAACGCGTGCTGCAAATTTCACCTGAACTGGAGCTTCCTTCAGGCTGGGGGTACAAGCGATGTATTAATAAATACAGCAAATTCAGCATTATTTCAGTGTATTTTCAGTGTGACATAAAAATTGAAAATAACAATAAGTTTCAGCGTAGAGGATCGAACCCATGAGCCTCAGATTTCCGTTCTGCACTGTTTCCGCTACGCCCATCACTGCATAGTGGATACTGCTGAAATAAAACTGGCTCATGCCTTGTCCGATCGGCACCAAAAATATTTTTCCTATAAAAGCTTGGCTATTTGATTCTTCCAATTCTGTCATTTTCATTTCTGGCCGAGGTGTGCATATATTATATAAATTTGGTCGAAATCGGTGATGACGAGGAGGAGCGATCCCCTATTAGTGTTTTAACAACCATCTCGGAAAAAGGTTACCTAATTCATATTCTTTTGCTTGATTGTATTGGTACACATAAAAATCTCCACGACAAAGCACCTAACACGGCGCTAGAGAAGCCCGAACATAGCGGCAGTAGGATATCGCGCGATAATTCGTTTTCTGTTTTTAGAAGGGAGCAACTCTGCCACAATCTTTGCTGAGTTGATGCATGTATTCGCCAGCTACGCGCTGTCATATGACACAGTGGTTGGGTGGCTTAGAGTTTCCATTGTGGCAGACCACATATCTGCGAAGAATCAGGACTCTTAACAGATGTGGAGGCCCTGTTGTTTGAATACCAGCGTTTCACAGTCGAGGCATGTGGAAGGTGAATATCTGTCATGGATCACCTTGCACAACACGACAAATGTTTCCGTCCGCTGGATTCCGCAAGCGCACAACCTGTTCAAAAAGCATGAGACAGAAGTGGAAATGTTGCAACTGTGTTAGGCCAATCGAGATTTCTGTACCTTCTTATCTCCATGTATGAGTACTGGCTGTATCAGTATGATCCCAAGACAAAGGAACAAAGCCAAGCAGTCCAAACAGGTGGGTTCAACACCGTCTAAAATATGAAAACCCAACGATTCTGACTCCTTTTTTGAACTGCCAAGGTGTGATCCTATCGGATTTACTGTATGGTTGCCGAGAGGATAAACCTCTGTCAGGATGATGTTTTGGAACCTGCAGAGCATATTTCACTGCTAAAACACTTGATTTACTAGCTAATAGTTATAAATTCAGATTTACAAGTTTGTAACTTTGTGCAAGTGATTCGGAGGAATTCTGTTGACCCCTGTTGTCGGCTCGACTGTGCTTCTAGCCAAGGCTGCTACACCAGTAGTTCTCCCAAAGCATTGCGGGCTGCCGTATGGCAGGTGAAGAGGTAACGTGGCACTATGCGCTGACACCCCTTAGAGCAGGGGTGGTCACAGTTTCGCCTCGTGGGCCATGCCGAGGCCCGAGTGCCATAGCGCTCAGCCTTAGTGCATATTTTGCCCCACCGTCGCGCCATGCTGTCTCAGCGCGAGTAGGTGGAAAAGAGAGAAAACAGCGAATGCACCATATGTAAATGGCAATGCAGGCGCACTACGTACGATTTGGTTTTGTATTCCAGATTTCTCAACAACATAGGTAACAAACAAAACAAATTATCATCATTAGTTATTTCTGGAGCGCTGACGACATAATATAATTTTTATGTGATACAGACTGTCGTCGTATGGACAGACGCAGATAATTTCATAGAGTTCCACACTCAAGCTACCACGCAATCATGGCTTACTTAGTTTCATAATGGGAAACAGGTTTTTCACACAAATATGTCGATCGAAATATTCTGCCGCTTTTGCAAGATCATTATGAAGACTTGTGGAAAATCTATTTGAGGAAAGCAATGTAGACGTCCTGGACAATTTTAACCTTAGAAGATTTGACATTAACATTAAAACTGGAATAACTAGCAGATCAGTCATTTACGTTTGCACACGCACAGGAGCGTTTGCAAATGAAACGGAAAACGGTCTCGAAAACAGCTCGAAAACAGATGTAAGACTGACAGTGTCCTCAAAACTTCTATAAAACTTTCCTTGTAATTCTTGCAAGACCACAAAACGTTCTTTAAACGTCGTGCATTCTTCTGCGCCAGTGAGTTTAGGGAACTGGACCGTCTTCGTCAGAATGTGTTCCTTCTGCAACTCAATTTTCTTTCTAAGTACATCCCCACAAAATAAAAATGAAGCTACCTTGCAATTTCTTACTGTGAGCAGTGTGCAATCGAGTTCACTTAAAATGCGAAGTCTGCAATCCATTCCAGAAGTCGTTACTGCTCACCTTTTTCATTTATAATTTGAACAATAGCTAGTTTTACATCGAAAAATCGTTTCAGGCCTGCCCCTTGACTTAAAGAATATACCTTGTAGTAATATATGAGGTCTCCATACTATTCGTTCAGTTCCATTGAAAACTGTTGCAACTGACAATGGTTACGACTTCAGAAGTTTTACTACCACCATTTTCTTCAAGTGCTCCAAGCAGCAAATTTAGCACAAAGTGCTTCTTGATGTACAGAACAGTGAATCCCATCTGTGAAACATCGTAATATTTTACTCTTTCATCGTCAGGTTCATGTTTAAATTATTTGTGCATGGTACTGTAACGTCACTTCATAGCAAATAAACAGTATCTGTCGCCTACGAGAACAGAGAATTCTCATTCCTCTCTTCTGTAGCTCCATTCATTATAAAGGACAGTGACTATAGATCGCTAGACTGCCTCTTTTCGTGCAAACAGTCACTGGACCAGTGAACGTCCTTCATATGAGTAACAAACAGCGAAGAGTAAACAGCGCTGAAAGGACGATTCTGCAGAACACAGAGAGTTGTGCCGATGCGGCCAGCACATGTTGCGCGCGCGAAGTTTACCACGCCGTGGCTGATCCTGGCTTACAGCTGTGATGATGACCCAGGATGTATCACACTGTTCCAAGCCTTGTACTTGGCTGATCCTGGCTAAAACAGACAGGTAGACCCTGGCACCCAGAAGTGCCTGCAGTGATGATCAAGGACGGAGGCACTACTTGGCCTCCTCACCCAGCAGTGACGGTGGGGTTACTGCGATACACATGATGATATGTACTGATGGTGGAAGATCCTCAGTCTTCCCACCAGCGATGTGACAGGCGACAAATGTGAAGTGCACAAAGGCAGGTCATGATTATTTGCTTCTTTTTATCACGGGAAACGAAAGCAGTATGTTCACGAGAAGTGCCGAGAAATCTAGTAGATGGATGTCACTACACCGTAATTATTATTTAATCAAGAGCTTCAGAACGAACGCCATCATTAGATCAGCTGAATTCAGAGCTGGAGAACTGAGGTATTTATGAAGACGAGAAGAAGGCAATGCTGTGATGCTCTGTTCATTATGACCGAATGTAGCGCCCTTCTTTACTCGTGGTCAGAGCTCCTCTTTCTACCGTGTTTGCTAAACGGTTTGTTACAGGCTCTTAACTCCACTCTCAAGTAACTGATGGGTATTACTGCATTAGAGGTATAGCTTGCTACTCCATGTAAAAAGAGCTAAATAATACGTCCCCCTCTCTCAGTGGGCGTTCTGCTGAATGTGTAGTTTACGCCTGGTGATTGGTGCCAATGTAGGAAAGTGGCTCATGCCTGTGGGGTTTTACAGTGTTGACTGTTTCTTTCTGGTGCACAGCTATGTCGCCACCTCTGCCACCTTTCGGACGATATTGTGCTAGTGTAAACTGAAAAAAAAAGAAAAAAAAAGGAAACTGATTTCTTCCCTTTTTCTGTTCCGTGGCGTAACAATACTTTTAAAGGGCAAACCATAATAGGAGCATATTACTGAAATGGTTGGACGACGTCTGGATAAGGTTATGGGAGAATGTAAAGAACCTTCTCGGGCAGCTGCATGTTGTAGGTGTTTCCTTACTACAACAGTGCCCTGGCTCATTCTGGACAGACCACAGTCACGCATACTGCTTATTTATAAACTAAACTTAGCTCCATCTGAATAGGCTTTGGAAGGCCCAACGGTGCCAACCAAATACTGTGTCATCCTCAGCTGATAGGCGCCTCTGGATGCAAATGTGGAGGGGCATGTGATCAACACACCACTCTAAAAAATGGTTCAAATTGTTCTGAGCACTATGGGACTCAACTTCTGAGGTCATTAGTCCCCTAGAACTTAGAACTAGTTAAACATAACTAACCTAAGGACATCACACACATCCACGCCCGAGGCAGGATTCGAACCTGCGGCCGCAGCGGTCTCGCGGTTCCAGACTGCAGCGCCTAGAACCGCTCGGTCAATTCGGCCGGCAAAACACCACTCTCCCGATTGTTGTCAGCTCTTGTGACTGGAGCCACTACTTCTCAATAACGTAGCTGCTCAATTTTCCTGACAAGAACTGAGTACACCCCACATGTCAACAGCAATTGGCGGACCCATCAAAGTGCTTGTGAAGCCCGACAGTTCTTAACTTTCGTGATCTGACGGAAACCGGTGTTACCACTGCGGCGAGGCCTTCGGTCTCCAGCTGATTTAAGTTATCAAATTTTTCTCGCTCTCGACTGCTACGGTCGCAGGTTCGAATCCTGCCTCGGGCATGGATGTGTGTGATGTCCTTAGGTTAGTTAGGTTTAAGTAGTTCTAAGTTCTAGGGGACTGATGACCACAGCTGTTAAGTCCCATAGTGCTCAGAGCCATTTTTCGCTCTCGAATTCTCTTTTTTTGACATGACAAACAAAATGACTGCTTTCTCTTTCCGCTGATGAAGACACCTTTAAGTGAGTACAATTTTCAGAATGACGACGAGGTCATTTATGAAGTGAACGTTTCGTGAACAGCAAAAATGAAGACTTCCGCAACTAATGTGTTCGCTAACTCATTCATCTCGGGAGAAATGTGTCACAACGACGGGTGAACATGAAAGAATGCATAACCGAATCACCAAATTTCATTACTGCAGCTTCAGTTTTAGAGGTGATAACCTAGCCTTATGGCTACCCCTCGTGTGTATCCTACTTAGTATTACACGTTATTTGGATTAATTGCTCTAGAAGTTCTAGGATTAATCACGTACTTAAAAATAGTTGAATTTTTTTATTCGAACATTAACTGAAACGACCAGAGAGGCCGAAAGGACCCTTCTGCAGTCCTCTCACCTGCGAAAAATACATGGCAGTACCAGAAACTGAACACAACTTCTCTTCATGTTAGTCAGATGCGGAGTGGCCGCGCGGTTAGAGGCGCTATGTCACACGGATTGCGCGGCCCCTCCCGCCGGAGGTTCGAGTCCTCCCTCGGGCATGGGTGTGAGTGTTGTTCTTAGCGTAAGTTAGTTTAAGTAGTGTGTAAGTCTAGGGACCGATGACCTCAGCAGTTTGGTCCCTTAGGAATTCACACACATTTGAACATTTTCGAACAGATGCTCTGACCATGTAACTGAGGAAACTGACTTTGTCAGTAACATAATGCACTGTCAGCCTGTGAACAAAGTCGCAATAGAAAAAGCACCGGTGTTTATAATGGTTTCAGATTGGAAATCACGACCAGCCGCGAGTGGCCAGCCGGTACAGCCCAGAGCTGGTGGACGGATTGAACATGCTGGTGACACTGCTGCCGGGAACCGCCGTCACCTACAACGGAGAAGAGATCGGCATGGAGGACAACTACAACATGACGTGCGAGGTGGCGCACGACCCGCAGGGCTGCCACGATGGTGTCACTTTGGGCAGGTCAAGGGATCCCTGCAGGACCGCCTTTCAATGGGACAGCACGACGAGCGCAGGTCCGTAATGCCCTTCCCGCACCATTCATACTTGTTTAGGAAACCGACAGCGATGGCACAGTACTCAATAAAATTATTTAATAGTTATTTATCAGGCCAATGGCGGATCGGTGCCACATCGATCCGCCACTGTCGTGAGCTCATTAGTAATTTTCAATGTTCATTTTTACTTATTGTACAACTAGGCCCTGTAGGCACTCAGAGATGAAGTGTGAGTTTTTCAAATGAGTCATGCAGCATAGAGTGTTTATCAAATCGCGGCGTCTGAGTTACGTTCTCTAAATGGCATCGTTCCACATCCTCTGTTGCGCCACTTCCAACACCAATCTGGGACACTTATAAACTTCATTCTGATAAAATTTTGAAATACTTTAGCTGGCGAAGGTGGAAGGCCTTCTGTATTGCATTCCAAAGGTGGACCAACGCGCTATTAAACAGGCTCATCACCTTGCGTGTGTGCAGGCTTCTCGAGCAACGAGACGACGTGGCTGCCGGTGCATGAGAACTACGAGACTCTGAACCTGGAGGCGCAGAAAGCGGCCGAGCGAAGCCACTTCAAGGTCTACCAGAAGCTGGCCACCGCCCGCAAACAGAGGGTGGCGCAGAGGGGCGCCACCGAGACGTTCGCCCTGGGCAGTGTCTTTGCTTTCACTAGGTATACTTCACGCACAGTATTATTTTTCTGTCATATCGATGTCTCTGTACGCTTGTACCAAAGGGGGGGGGGGGGGGGCGGCAGTAGAGGTTGTTGTTTGGTGGCCGCTATCCTCTTTCTATAGCACTAACTGCACACGTATATTAGCTGGGTTCGTTATCCATAAAAACAGAAAATTACTTAACTCAAGGCAGTCGTTGTGGCACAAGCTCTCTGTAATAGTTCACGTTAGCCTCACTGCCGGTGAAGAACAAAGTCCGCTATGTACACTATTCTGGTCGCTACACGCTGCCTGATTCTGTGCTAGAGGCTGTGACTGTAACTCCGGCTCATTGACTCGTGGATGACAGACTCGAACTTACTCGGTGCAACAGACTGCGACAGAGTGGCTCTCTGGTCTGCAGCGACGATTTAAATTGTAACGGCCGAGAGGGCGTTGGCGGCGCATTTCCTGTGGGTCTGTCATTGGCGTCTATCGATCTTCTCGGAACCTCTACAGCGCGTGCTGTGCTGGCGCCAGCTTATGCCAGCACATTTACTGTATCACTCTCTGGTGGAAGTTCACTTTAAAAATCCCTCCCCCCCCCCCTCTCTCTCTCTCTCTCCCTCTCTCTCTCTCTCTCTCTTTGTTAGTGTCAGCAGATCATGGTCTTCGGGTTCTATTCCCAGCCGAGTCGGGGATTTTCTCCGATCAGGACTAGATCGTTGTCATATCGTTATCAACGACATGTGAGTCACCGAAATGGCATCAACTAAATTGACTTGCACCAGACATCCATCTTTTCCCCAGAAGACAGATCCCAGACACAAATGCCATACGCACATTGCATTTCTCTTTCTTAACGCTTATCTAGTCGTACCAATTTTGCTGCTTAACTTTGTGGTTGGATGCCCTTCTTATCGCCACTTTCATCAGTTAACGTAATGGCAAGTTGGGACGGGAAAACTGGTCTGTTAAAACCTGTACTGGTATTTCAGTTCTGAATAACCAGTATTTCTCGGTATTTGTCTGGCCTCAATTATAACAGGTGTTCTTTTTTTTATTTTTCCTGATAACCAGGTAATACAAGCAAGATATCGATTAGCCCTAGCTGCGGTGGTAAAATTTTTGGTTCTTAGATGCACTTTGAAAATTTCGTATATATTCGAATTCGTGTTCGTAATAGTCAAGCTGGTGTGTAAGACCTATTTTTGACATCCAAACGTATAAGTCTGGACGCAGGGCAAGAGAATTATGTGAAAAGTTGTTTTTGAAAGGAAATATGTGGAGCCACGCTACACGATGCGAAATCCAGACTAGCTGTTACATCAAACACTTGGTCTGCAAGAAAGCAATACCTTTTCAATGAAACTTACATACGCCATCTGACTGCAAATCAAAATTACTTAATGTAAAATGTTGGCCCTTAATAATGCTAATCTTTCTCTTTAGTCTTGCAAAAAGTCACTGCGGCACAACAGTTATTGTAATTACACAGGAAATGAACATAAAAATTAACGGATCTGACTTCCTGACAAAACTGCTTGAAAATACACAAGTTGCACTTTACAAAAATATTTCACTGGTATTAAGCCCTGAATTGATACTGGTATTATTTTCACAACTACACTCTGCCAATCACTGTGCCCTGCAGCGAACATTAACTTTGGTGGTAATTAAAATTATTGGCCTACCTGTGTCCATGGAACTTTCTCCTGCTCTGCAACTTATTGCTATTAGGAATAATGAAGTGACTGTCAAAAATCTAATTTCATTTGCCGTACTTGCGATGTGCAATGCAAAACGGTACCTTACCAGTTTTCGTGAATGCTTCTCAGTACACGTATCGCGATGCTCAATGCGAGTACTCAAAAAGAGTCATGAAAGTAAACGAAAATGGGAAAATGGGAAACTAATCTTAACGGCTGATAAACGAGAAGGAAGACGCAGAGTTTAACTGTACTTCATTAAGCCATAACAGGAGTACACCTTTTCTTACACCTAAAGAAGTTAACGAAATATTTCTTAATAACTCTCATGTGTGCAACTGTCTCCTGTGAAACTTGTTTCAACTATAAGACAAAACAATACGTTTCATTACATAATTTCTATAGCAAACTTCAGTCACACTGCTGACAATTAGAAGCTACACAGTTACAAATATAAAAATGTGAACTATCTTAAAGTGACTTTTATTAGTCTTCCGTTAATATAATCTTATTTGCTCAATATGTATTCTCAAAACAGACTATTACAAAAAACCTTTGTAACAATACTGCCTTTACTACAGAGCAGGCCAGCTTCCATCCGTTTTAAACCAAGTACATTGCCAGACTTTCCAACACACTCTGTTACTGCTAGTCACCTGCTTACTCTGACAAAGCAAAGTTAACCTCTCTGGTCAACATCTCTGGTCTCAAACACAGCATTACAAAGAATTAAGATTATGTCAATACTATAGACGATGAATACATTTATCAAATTCGCAACTTCATTCACATTTATGCCCAAAACTTTATGAAAATCGTCATGACAAATAGGACAGTCCCATTTCAACATTTTTAAAAAAAAGAAGAAGAAATGAGTGACTTTTGACAAATTTAAATTGCTTTACAATATTGCTTTACGATAGAAAAGCTGGAAAGCAGCCAGTGTTATTTTAATAACAATGCCGACATGAATTAGCAACGAACACAAGGCATAGGAATCGGCACGGCGTTACAGAGGCAATAACGAACCTTTTACTATACGGCGTGACCTATTAGATGGTACGCGTGTGCATGCAGTGTGCAACACTTATTGCATCTCGACTATATAATAGTTTTTCACTGTCGCCATCGTACATCAGTTGTTTTACAGAGTGGCACCAACCCTCGTCTGGAAGTATTTTACGAAGGAAGTATTCTACTGTGGTACAACGCCCCATTTGCTTTAAAAGATGAAACAGGGGAGGAGCCACAAGAAATGTGTGTCATATGAGGAGGAAAGTTAAAACTTAGCAAGTTTACGATAAAAACAGAAAGTAGCTTATCTGCTGCTTCTGCCTTTATCTGTTTGCAGCTCTTGAAAACGGACAAACTAGCCTGAAAATTAGAATTCTGCAGTCTCATTTTTCGCCATTTAACACTGACTATTCGTGACGCCCAAATAGTCGTATGATCCTCGATTACAAAATAATTTTTGAGCAAATTCTCAAAAAATTACAATCCAAAGGAGAATATTGGTGATCTTTTTATAGTATTCAGCAACTTTTTACTTTTCGAGAAAAAGAGCGAACGGTGGGCAGAGTAAGCTTCTTTTATTTGCCTAAATATTTTAATTCTGTGTGCCTTGACCTGAAGGTGTCAAACATCTTGAGAAAAGTAGGTTTACAGCACCTCTCTGCAGCTGAAAAGTCAATTCAAAACCTGGAAAAGGAAAGAAGGTAGAAAACAAGAAACCAGAAGAAAATCCGTGGAGGGAAAGAGTACTGTGAGTACAAATCTGAGGCGTTATGGAGAGGTTAAGTAAGGAAAAACGCGTTAGATTGAACATTAAATTGCTTTTGTGAAAATTATGTTTTTAAGGTTTACGTACATTTTTCCCGGAATATATGAAGGCTAGAATTATGAAAATTTGTACGCTTATTTCTATGAACTCAATAAACGTTGTGTCAAGAGCAAATTTCGGAATTGTGAGTGCAAACTGAGATATGGGGCACAGTGCCTGGAATTTTTCGTCGATTTTATATTATTCTTACGGAACTACAATTAAAAAATTATTAAAATTCTCGTATTCGATATGTTTTCAAAGAAGCTCATGAGAGAAGCTTACTATATTGAAAGAGGTTACATAGACAAAGTTTTGTAGAAATCTATTGAATAGTTTATGAGAAACTGATATGTATATTATTTATTGAAAGTAAAATTTTTAAATTCCATAAAAAATTAAACATATATAACCAAGGAACTCAACAATAAATGTGTTAATTTCATGTAAAGAATGGTACAAAAGTTCATCGCCACGTCTTAAAAATTGTGGATTTGGTGCCTCTTTTACATCTTTCAAATAGTTTGTGTTTTCACGAACGTCCCCCTTAAGATGCAGCATTGTCCTCATTTACACACTTCCATAGCCAGTCTGCAGACCTGTGCTTAGTCAGACGCTGATAATGGTCCGGAATACATTTTCACTCTATAGCGGATTGTGCGCTTCCTCGCAAATACAATTGTGTCCCGGACCGGGACTAGAAACATGCGACCGATTCCTTACGCGGGCATCCCACACTCACGACACAGTAAAGTTGTGAGGATGGGTCGGTTGTCGTGCTTGGATAGGTTCAGTCGGTAGGCCACTTGATGGCAAAATGAAAAGGTCCTAGGTCCGAGTCCCTATCCAGTACGCAGCTTGAATCTTCCAGGACGTTTCAGTGGTTATGGTGAATGCTCACTTCAGTCTTCTGTTGTGTAAATTACGACATTGTGAGAATTGTGGGAGACTTTTGCTATGACAGTTCTTAAATCAATAGCATCCATTTGCACTTCTCAAATTTTTGGTGATAATGCATTTCAGGAGGTTCATTTCTCTGTTTACAATGTCTTCTTCAAAGCGATGCACCGATATAAATACATTATTATTTTTATTATAGTATTAAGACGTTTCATAGATATCTAAGTTGAGCATCGCGGTAAGTTACGTTTGTGTGAAGTGGAAGAGTGGAGCAGAGTATCAATAGTGTTACCAGAACCAAACTTTGGACCTGCGCCTGCGTAAAGGACAAACTCATGTTCGTCATCGGTTTGTGAATCGTCGGAACGTTTTTTCGTTATTACTGAGTGAGAGGGCGCAGTGTTCTAACACTGGACTCGTGTTTGGTAAGACAGTGGTTCAAATTCTTGTCCGCTCATCCAGATGTAGATTTACCACGATTTTGCTAAATGACTAAAGGGGATGCCAGGCCGATACTCTTTCTCCATCCGAGCTTGTGTAGTGGTCTATTCTATGCAGGTCATTCTGCATTTCGCTACTGTCTTCTGGCACTGCAGCTTTCCTATATTCTAAGCGTTGATTGTAGATGACTGTAATATGTAAAAAGTAAAAGCTAAGCAAGAAGACACTCAGTTCTAGTCATGAAATTCCGGTGTGTCACAGGAGTGGTAGCTAGGGGAGAAGGGGGCTTGAAGTAACGTAAAGGGGTGTTAGAAATGTCCATAGATATCAATCGGGCCAAATGCCCCAGGCACATTCCAGCTGAGCGGGGGATCGTGTAAAACCTACGGAGGCAATCAGCGACATAGGAGTGGTAGCGCAGACGTCTTTCAATCACGGTATGTGCATTCTGTAGTAGTATCCAAAGACCGAGCCGCTATTTTACCCGGTCTTCATAAAGGTAGGCTACCATCCATCCTCTGTCCCATACTATCGCATGAGTCTTGGCTCCTGGAAAACACGTCCTCCCGGCGAATTAAAGCATACGAGTCGACCACGGATCGAGGGGCACGGAGGGAACAGGTTACCATTTGCCGCCCCAGCGTCCAGACTTCACAAAAATCGACGCAGGTAAGGCGATGGGCGACATCGTCCACCGAATGACAGGTGGAGAATAAAGAAGTGTCAATCAAACCAGTTGCATGTAAACGCTGGTTAGTGGCAAATTTTCCAGAGACGACGTGATACCATGTCGCTCGTGCTGATGTGGGGGGGGGGGGGGGGGAGGGGGGTAAGACTGATGAAGGTTGCGCCATACTGCGGTCCATCCCGTTAATGGTTAAAATGGCTCTGAGGACTATGGGACTTAACATCTGAGGTCATCAGTCCCCTATAACTTAGAACTACGTAAACCTAACTAACCTAAGGACATCACACCCACCCATGCCCGAGGAAGGATTCGAACCTGCGACCGTAGCAGTCACGCGATTCGGGACTGAAGCGCCTAGAACCGTTTGGCCAACGCGGCCGGCCCGTTAATGGATACTGAAGTTTAACGTTGTTGCAATGTACGCCGCAATGTAATTGAATGTGGATATCTTTTAAGACTACAGTCTGCAACCGCGCGACCGCTACGGTAGCAGGTTCGAATCCTGCCTCTGGTATGGATGTGTGTGATGTCCTTAAGTTAGGCTTAAGTAGATCTAAGTTCTAGGGGACTGATGACCTTAGAAGTTAAGTCCCATAGTGCTCAGAGCCATTTGAACGATTTTTGGGCCGGGGGACACGCGCGTGGGAGGCCACTGCGTACATAGCTAAGGTCCACGAAGAAGACAGATACGAAGAAGACAGACAGATACACGATTATAGGTGCAACGTGTCCTATCGAAAGATACGAACTAGCTTACCTCCGAGTCGAGCGTCACACCGCACAGGCTTCTGCTAGCTATCTCGGCAAAGGAAGTAGGTGTCGTCACGACATTTGGCTGTAGCTGCTCATGGATCTGACTGATCGGTTCGCTGTTTGTGTCGAAAGGACCCTGGCTGGCGAGGACAGTCTGCTGGTGGCGGTGAACCTGGGGACGGAGAACCAGTCGGTCGACCTCAAGGCCATGCTGCCGCTCGCCCATCACTTCACCGTCCTCACCAGTTCCATCAGCAGCCCTCTGACCGAAGGGTGAGTACTCGCTCCTCACAATATATACACTGTACATTCCACCGAACACAACCAGCCACGCAACTGCCTTTCATTTGTCAGTGTGATCGTGGAACTGCTTTACCCAACTGGCGGAGATGTTCCTACTTACATGCTCTAATACTGCCTTTTTATGTGCCAAGTCATTACTTGTACCCGTAAAGAATTAGCTATTATTTTTAAGACTATCTTGTTCGTGAGTGGACCTTAATGTTCACGATTAATTCCAGCTTTTTTCACAGTCTTTTGGATAAACTTAAGCAAAATAACAAAAATGGTGTTGTTCATCCTCGCCAGTTTACAGTTCTGTGAGTAGACCGTTTGTTGCCGCTTCCTGCGAAAAATTGATTCTTTCTTTATGCTTTTCTGTACGCATACTTGTGCTGTATGTATCGACTTTTCCTGTTTCGGCCACACATAGATGTTCATTGTCATCAGGACAGTTAGCGACACCGAAAATCACGGACCCAACACTAATCGCTGCAGTTTTCGAAACGTTTCACACCCTGATCCGTATCTAAACGCGCTGCTGTTGACTTACCCTTTCCAGATAGAAAGTCATATACAGGGAGAAAGAAAACTCCACCGACGAACTTTCGGAGATGGTAGAATGGACCAAGAAAAAAAGAAAAGTGCAGTGAACATGGGCTCTTGAATGCGTACTTCAAGAGCTATGAACAATTGTTCGTCTTTGATACTGTAAAACACACCTCTTCTACTGAATCTTTGTTTTCGGTATTTTGGGAGGAGGTAATACGGACCAATACAGGAGAAAAATGTCCGGTAAACACGGGTTCTAAAATGAATATCTTAAGAGCTGTAAGCACTTGCCCATTAGAATAAGTGTGTTTCACGAGAAGGAAAGTAAAGCAAGTGTTCATAGTTCTTAAGACATGCGTTTTAGAGTCCAGATTTGTTAGACTTTTTTTTCTCGTTCGCTTCCATATACTACCTCTGAAAGTTCTGTAGTTGTAGAGTTCTGTATCACCCTGCGTGTGTAGTTTAGTTGAAATGATTCCTGCGGTTCCAAAATTATGGTTCCTAACGCCACCACTTAAAATAGGGGTTAGTGATATCAAACTACATACACTATGTGATCAAAAGTATCCGGATAACCCCAAAAACATATACTTTTCATATTAAGTGAATTTGCTGCAACATACTGCTAGATACTCCATATCAGTGACCTCAGTACTCGTTAGACATCGTGAGAGGGCAGAATGGGGCGCTCTGTGGAACTCACGGACTTCGAACTTGATCAGGTGATTGAGGTGTCACACGTCTGTACACAAGATTTCCACACACATAAACATCTCTAGGTCCACTGTTTCCGATGTGATAGTGAAGTGGAAACGTGAAGGAAGACGTATAGCACAAAGCGTACAGGCCGACGTCGTCTATTGACTAACAGAGAACGCCGACAGTTGAAGAGGGTCGTAATGTGTAATAGGCAGACATTTATAAAGACCATCGGACAGGAATTCCAAACTGCATCAGGATCCACTTCAAGTACTATGACAGTTAGGCCGAAGGTGAGAAAACTTGTATTTCATAGTCGAGCGGCTGCTCATATACCACACATCACTCCGGTAAGTGCCAAACGACGCCTCGCTTGGTGTAAGGAGCGTAAACATTGGACGATTTAACAGTGGAAAAACGTTGTGCGGAGTAACGAATCACGATACACAATGTGGCGATCCGATGGCAGGGTGTGGGTATGGCGAATGACCGGTGAACGTCATCTGTCAGCGTGTGTAGTGCCAACAGTAAAATTTGGAGGCGGCGGTGTTTGGGTGTGGTCGTATTTGTTCATGGAGGGTGCTTGCACCCGTTGTTGTTTTGCGTGGCAATACCACAGCACAGGCATACGTTGGTGTTTTAAGCACCTTCTTGCTTCCCGCTGTTGAAGAGCAATTCGGGGATGGCGACTCGATCGAGCACCTGTTCATAACGCACGGCCTGTGGCGTAGTGGTTACACGACAATAACATCCCTGTGATGGACTGCTCTGCACGGAATCCTTACGTGAATCCTACAGAACACCTTTTGGAAAATTCAGAATGCCGACTTCGTGCCAGGCCTCACCGATCGACATCGATTCCTCTCCTTAGTGCAGCACTCCGTGAAGAATGGGCTGCCATTCCCCAAGAAACCTAGCACCTGCTTGAACGTATGCCTGCGAGAGCGAAAGCTGGCATCAAGGCTAAGTGTGGTCCAACTCCATATTGTATTCCAGCATTACCGATGGAGGGCGCCACGAACTTGTAAGACATTTCCAGCCAGGTGTCCGGATACTTTTTATCACGTAGTGTATGAAGCAATTACAGTTGTGTCAGGCGTTCCAGAGTTGTGCTGGAAAGTAAAATCACATAGAAGTATACAGCTTGTTTCGCTACTTCAATTACAGGCTTTCACAAGTTGTAGAGGGTACGTAGTAGATAATGATTCGGTAAGCAACCCATGGCCGGGAATGTACCGTTTGGATGTAAAATAAGTTTGAAGATCGAATCACTTTCTCAAGTCCCCAGCTTCGCAGTACGCACACAGCAAAGGCCCTGAGCTCCGACCTGTGTGATCTGCAGGATCCCATGGTATACACAATGTTTCAAGTACTCGTCATCGGGTTCTCTTCTACGTGACGTAAGACGTTCTCATCAAAGTGTAGAGTCCATGGAACACCAGTCAACCCTCCTGGTAGCGAACGACCAGTTTCTTGCAGCCGTTAATGTAGTCTGATGAAAGGCTTATGTGATGACTTACTTAAAACAGTGACGGAGCCCCCTTTTCAGATTGTGTGTGCACGGTGAAGCGAGAGATTTGGACGCAGTCCAAGCTTCAAACTTATTGTATATTCAAACGGCGCGTTTCCGAACATTTGTTTTTTTTATCACATCTTTGTTGGCCGCATCCCCTCTACAACCCTTACAACAGAGTGTAATAGGAATTGTGAAACGCCCGATGTATACAGAGCGTGTCCCAATTGACAGCGAAAAAATGACAGACGAATAGAAGAAGAAACGTTCTAGTAAACATGGCCCACAAACCACCCATCTGCGAGAAAACTGCCAATGGGTTGTTAAGAACCTTTCATCTACATCTACATCTACATGGATACTCTGCAAATCACATTTAAGTGCCTGTCAGAGGGTTCATCGAACCACCTTCACAATTCTCTATTTTTCCAATATCGTATTGCGCGCGGAAAGAATGAACACCTATAGTGGTGATCGTTCCTCCCTATGAAGGTTGGTGTGAACAAAATATTTTCGCATTCGGATGAGAAAGTTGGTGATTGGAACTTCGTGAGAAGATTCTGTCGCAACAAAAAACGTCTTTCTTTTAATGATGTCCAGCCCAAATCCTGTATCATTTCTGTGACACTCTCTCCCATATTTCGCGATAATACAAAACGTGTTGCCTTTCTTTGAACTTTTTCGATGTGCTTCGTCAGTCCTATCTGGTAAGGATCCCACACCGCGCAGCAGTATTCTAAAAGAGGGCCGACAAGCGTAGTGAATATTTTACTATTCAGTACTAATGTGTTTTAAAGGGCGGAGACTTTCCCCACGGCTTATCATAACAAGAAATACAATGCTGGTTCAGCTCGCTACATGTTACAATACACTCCCGTTTATCCTCGCATTTGGATGCAATACTGCATTCGTGTTTGCAGCGAGGTATGAATCCCTTCAAACACTTGCGAATCCTCGCGAATATCATGAAAGGCAGCTACATTTCTTCAACCTGAGAAACGCAAGTGCTGTTTACTTCACTTTTGAGTTCCCCAGGAAGAATAGTCCTGAGGATAGAGGTTAGCTGATGTTAGAGGTCCAGGTACAGACCCTGCGTGACTTGTCCACGTTGGAACGTATTGCTGCAATAGATATCGTCTTACATTAGCAGCAAAACCGCGCCAGTGCCGCATCATGCACGGAACCAGTTACCCAACTGTGGACCATGAATGAAATTTGAGCAAAATTAGATGGGGACTTTACCGTAAAGTTTAAATTCAAGTAATTTTGTGCTAACTAGGAGAATATTTCGTACTGAGATGATTGGCAACTGCTGACCACGTTTCGGTATTATCTCGCAAGCGGATGGCTCCAGCCCTATGTTAACTGGTACGTTTATGCTGCTATACTGCTGGATACTAAAACTGATGCGCCATCGAGGCCGATACTAACAAGGGAACCTCCCCATCGCACCCCCCCTCAGATTTAGTTATATGTTGGCACAGTGGATAGGCCTTGAGCAGCTGCGGGACGAAAGGTCCTTGGTTCAAGCCTTCCCTCGGATGAAGAGTTTAACTTTTTATTTTCAGTTTATGTTTTCATCACTTTTTTGGGAGTGATTATCACATCCACAAGAAAACCTAAATCGGGCAAGGTAGAAGAATCTTTCTACCCATTCGCCCAGTGTACAAGTTAGGTGGGTCGACAACATATTCCTGTCATGTGACGCACATGCCGTCACCAGTGTCGTATAGAATATATCAGACGTGTTTTCATGTGGAGGAATCGGTTGATCTATGACCTTGCGATCAAATGTTTTCGGTTCCCATTGGAGAGGCACGTCCTTTCGTCTACTAATCGCACAGTTTTGCGGTGCGGTCGCAAAACACAGTGAACAGAGACGTCAATGAACGAACGGACAGATCATAACTTTGCGAAAATAAAGAAAGTAAACTGTTCTCCCGAGGGAAGACTTGAACCAAGGACCGCTCATTCCGCAGCTGCTCATGCTAACCACGAGACCACAGCGCTCCTGAGCTCACATTATCCTTGATGTTGCCTATCTTGCACATGGACTACTCAGTTTGTATATTTTGCTTCTTTTTTTCATAGTTCCACACAACTTCTTCCTGTTTTCTCGACTGATCTGTGTTCAGTTTTTCAAGGCCTATCCACTGTGCCAACTTATAACTAAATCTGAGGGGGGTGCGATGGGGAGGTTCCCTTGTAAGTATAGCGTAAGGCGAAATTTCTGTGTTTCGCTTCTAAATTTTTATTTGTGTATGACGCACAGCAGTTTGTAAACTGATCAAGAATTATTGCTTCTGTGTGTGTAAAAAAATCTTGGTTAAGGAGGATCCCACCGTATTGTAATATCTGGCTGTTAAGCCATTATACAAGCTGCCTTTTTTTTCATTGTTTTTAAGGCTTGTTCTAATTCTGATAATGTCGGTACATCTACTCGTTTCCTACCTTCATACGTCTCTGCTTCTCCCGTTAAGGTATTGTCATACCGTGTTTATAACGTTCGTCCCATTGTTTTACGTTGATTGTGTTAATGTTTAATGTGTTCTTTTTTGTGTATTTAAATGTTTGATTGCTTTGTAGGGAATTGTCCATGAATGTAATTTTGTAAGTTACTTATGCAATGTCAATCCTTAACGCAACTGCTTGGCAGGGATTTTTTTTTCTCCCTCCAGCAGGCAGCTGGCAGCAGGTCTGGAGGGGATTATATTTACCCTCTGGTGCAAGGCCTTCGTTTGTGAAGAAATCTTGTGCAGACTGGTCTTGTATGTTGCGTGCCGCAATGTAGCGTATTAACTGAAAGTGTTCCACGTTAAATGTCAAAAGATAATTATCCTAGTCACCAAAGAATATTGATGTATGAGTCATAAATGCATACAGAATCATCACTTACTGTACGGAGATTATTTTAAGAGGAATTTCTTGATGTTCAAGTTTCTAACTGGAGTAAGATTCATGGATTCATAAATAAATTTCGTAAACAGGTACGTAAAGTACTCACAGAAGATAGTCTGGATAACACTGGGCATGCTCTGGAAAGGTCTCCTAGGAAACCAGATCGACCCCTTTCTCAGCAAATGTGAATTGGCTGTGGTTCTCTCTGAACGGCTACAAAGTTACTGAAGTTACAGCCAACTGCAGTGTAGAGACTTAAAATTTGTAACCCTGATAAAATATTGCGGTTTTGTGAATGCATTTTGAATAGATTGCATGACGGAGAAATTGACCTCCACCTGCGTTTCTTTTCAGACAAATTATGCTTCCATCCAAGTGGATACGTTAATTCACAAAGTAACCGTTACTGACGTTCTGAAAAGTCTAACGTAATTCACGAGGCCAACCTGTATGATCAAAAATAGGAGTCGGTATGCTATTAGCAGTGAGATAATAATAGGTCGTATTTTTTTATGGAAAACATTTTATGGCCTTTTTTAGCCAATTAACTGAGGGATGACGTGCTTTCGTGATCTCAGCAGCACTCTGTGATGGCAAATATAGCCAACTTCTCATTACAGGAAGTTCATGACGTGTTTCAAGATAGAGTTATCAGTAACAACTTATGGCCTCCTCGTTACCCCAATTTAATCCCCTGATATTTTTATCTCTGGGTGAACATTAAAAGAGAAAGTGTAGAAATGAAATCCATACAGTTTAAATGACTTGAAGCTATGGATCGTGAAGAAATTGATGCCATTTCTCAGATGGAACTACGGAATATTATGAGCAGTTTCCTATGTAGGTGTCAGAAATGATTGAACAACTAAAGAACGAAGTTTCACCATGCCCTTACTTGATATGCGTGAGCAATTTATTGTTATTTTCAAGTGTTTATGTCATGTACGTTAGAAATAACTTACGCGACAAACCGTACTATACTTAATGCTGATCTCCTACCGACCGCGCCGCGGGAACAACAGCCGGCCTCGCCGGCTGACCGCACGCCGCAAAAGTTGTGGCCTTAACGACTGTAACGACCGATAACGCTGTTCATCTGTTCCAGCTTGCTGTGTGTGCTTTTTAAATTATCAGTTCATAATTGCTCATTTTCATTTCTATGCTGTTTTTAATCCTAGCGTTCTTCTTTGTACGTATTTTAGAGATGCTTCCTTTTTTTCCTCTTATAAATTTCTCTAATTTTTCGTTCGATGTAATTAACCTTATTATAATTCAGTTTACACATAAATGACATGATTAAATAATGCAATGAAGGAGCAAAAAACATCAAAAGAATAAAAAAAATAAGGACGATTATATAAAGATATTAATGTGTGCTGACGACTAGAATATAATTGCCATTTAAGAAGAAGAGTTGCAAATAAAGGTTTTAAATTGAACCAAATTGGCTAAAACTGTAATTACATAATTTCTATAGAAAAGACAAAAGTAATAGCATTCCGAGGAAGACAACAGGTGTGCTAAAAATAGTAACAAAAAAGAAAATCATCGATCAAGGAGACCTGTTTAACTAAGTGAACTGCGAAATTTCCTTTGACCATCATTATGACACAAAGAAGTCTTTCCGGGCGGGAAGGCGTGCCGGACCCGGGCACGAATCCGCCCAGCGGATTAGTGTCGAGGTCCGGTGTGCCGGCCAGTCTGTGGATGGTTTTTTAGGCGGTTTTCCATCTGCTTCGGCGAAGCGGGCTGGGTCCCCTTATTCCGCCACAGTTACACTATGCCGGTGATTGCTGTGAAAACACTTTCTCCACGTACGCGTGCACCATAATTACTCTACCACCCAAACATAGGGGTTACACTCGTCTGGTATGAGAGGTTCCTGGAGGGTCCACTGTGGGCCGAACCGCACAGTAACCCTGGGTTCGGCGTGGGGCAGCGGTGGGATGAGTGGACTGCTGTAGCCTGTTGTGGGGATGTGAACCACTGCGGGCTACGGCGGGATGATCGTTTCTAGGTCCCCAGTTCCATACAATACTATACAAAAAAGTAAAGAGCAAAATTTGAGGAAGTCTGTGGAAAAATTAAAATAAAATTAAACAAAAAGACAACTAAAGAAATGCAATAAAATTATGTAAAACACTGCCTGTCCAAGTGCTACTTTACAGACCGGAGGCTTAGATAGCAAGAAAGGAAGATGTAAATCGAATAGTGATTTCAGAAATGAAATTCTTCAGATCAGTAAAAGGATGAAGACTAGACTATAAAAAAGAAACGCAGATGTCAGAAATGTTCTTAAACATTTGAAATAACAGAAAAAATTGACTCATATAAGCAGAACTGGAAGAAATATGTAGTCAGAATGGATCAAGTAAGATATGCCAAAAAAGTTTTGTGTTGTAAATCCAAAGGGGCAAGGGATATAGGTCGGCCCAGGAAGCGGTTGAAATACGACTCTGAAGCCGGAACAGATTCGTCGAATCCACGAATCTGGATGTTGTTACTGATAATGTATATAAAAATTCGGCCCACACCTGCTGAATGGGGAAGACGTTTCAAGGCAGCGACTAAACTTTCGGCAATAGAGAAACAAATAATTTCGCTTACTTCCTATAAAGACATGATCGTAAGCAAGGCGTGTGACGTCACGAAGGACGCCAGCTCCTAATCCTTTTGCTGCTGGGTGCGTATATGCATGTCATGCTCCGCCGTTCTGCAGGTCTTGTGGGCATACAAACGTGTGCCGCTTGGGTTTTCCTGCAGTCGAGGCCCACGAGAAAGGCCATGGTGCGTACGTCACAGCACGTGACACTGCAGGTCTTACGAGTGCCAGCAGCCGTCTGTGGCAGTGAACGAGTAAATATTTCAGACGAATATAATAATTCTAGACTGCACGTTTAAATGCACAGGTCAGAGGTAAGACTTCTAATAGGTACCTTTTCAATTACATACTGATTTCCTGTGGGCCCTGCTCGGAGCCGAGCGTTCGAGAAGTGTGGCGAACAAGCCGTCCAGTGTGACGCCGTAAGTTCGTTGTAGGGCCCATATATCTCGTTGGCTCCGCCAAAGATGCTATTGACGTCTACATGGGCCCTGAGCTGCCGACCTCTTACTACTATGGATGAGTTGCTTCCGTATCTCGGCGAATAAGGAAGTTTCGAATGTTTATCATACAATATATGTGCCTCTTTGAGTGCTATCATGGGCAAAAAATCTTGTTTCGATATCTTGAAACCTTCATGATGTCTGACGATTGTTACGAGCACATAATTCCCGATGCGCAGGGGATGAAATGTGCGTGTTGCACGCTACTGTCTATGGGATATAAAAATCGATAACTCAAGAACGAAATGAGATATCGTTCTGCTCTCAATTTTAAATAAAACCGATGTATTATCTACTTTTCAGACACTGCATTAAACGAGCTAAAATGAACGCTACGCCAAATTTACGGAATGCGTTTTTATCTCTGCAAAATCTTTTAAATTTCGTGCAATATATTACTTAATTTGATGCAGTGAATAGCTATGACAAATAACTGAAGGAAATTCAGTCCTTTATCGAGCTAAGCAATCAGACCGTAAATGTACAAAAATCAAAATTTTTTCAGTTAGTAATTTTCTTAAAATCGGATGAGAAAATAAATCCTAGTAACCGGAAAGTCTCCATGGACACACTACATGTGACTTGTCTCTCAGATATAAAAAATGGTTACTCGAGAACGAAATAAGATGCTCTTCCGCACCCAATTTTAGATAAAATTTCGATATGTTTCACACGTTTAATTTAGTGTGACGCACAAGCTAAAATCAACCACACAAGAAGTTTACACAGTGCGTTTTTACCTCTGGAAACTCTTTAAAATTTCGAGCAGAGTGTTGGTTAATCTGATACAGTGCAGTAAATTTGATGAATAACAAAAAGAAATTCAGTCCTGTATCGAGAAAAAATATAAAATTGTAAGATGCGCAAAATTCAAATTTTTTAAGTTAATTTTTTTGCTGTTGTTTCAAAGAAAATGCTTTTATGCGTGCTGCACATCGAAATTTTTGTTATTACTTATGCACTCAAACACGTTTCCCCTTTTTTACAAGGCGTCTTCAGTGGGTATCCTGAAATATTACATAATTTGTCCATTTTTACACATAGCTTATGGTTTCACATCTAGGGTATAGATTTTTTTATGAAATGGAAAGGCCCTTACAGGTAACTTCTAACTCATTGCATCTAAGCAAACTGCTTTTCCTCATCTGCCAACCGGGTTGACATCTTATAGTTCACTTTCAGTTCACTGTTTACGTTACACATCACTATAACTGCCATCTTTTTAATACAGAGTTTCATTTGTTTTTCTATGTGCTACCAACATTCTCAGTTTTCTGCATTCAACTGTTTCGTGAATGAATGTGTGTGTGTGTGTGTGTGTGTGTGTGTGTGTGTGTGTATTAGAGAGGGAGAGAGATTTTTTTATATAAAATAAAAATTATTTATTTTATTTTGATTACTATTTTTTATTCATTTATTTATTCTTAAAAATAATAATTATTATTACTATTATATTGTCCTGTATATACTTATGAGAGGAATCAGATGTGTAATCATTTCCTGGGATTTCTGTCTATTATATGATAAATCAGTGTAAACAATGAGTTGTTAGGCAAATTTACTTGGTCATTTGGTGGTTGTTTCTTTTCAGCCTTTGTTTTGTATTTATGTTAAGTTTCCTGTAATGTTAGGAGATGTCTTTCATTATTTAGTCTAATTATTTTCATATCATTTTCTCTTGTAGTAGGTTTGTGGTTATTTTCTCTTAAATGTTCTGCAAAAGTTGAGTGGCTCGTTCCATATTTCCATGCTGTGTAGTTTTGTGGTTATTTTCTCTTAAATGTTCTGCAAAAGTTGAGTGGCTCGTTCCATATTTCCATGCTGTGTAGTTTTGTGGTTATTTTCTCTCAAATGTTCTGCAAAAGTTGAGTGGCTCGTTCCATATTTCCATGCTGTGTAGTTTTGTGGTTATTTTCTCTCAAATGTTCTGCAAAAGTTGAGGGGCTCGTTCCATATTTCCATGCTGTGATATGTTCTTTGTACTGGCTGTCAAACGTTCTGCTTGTTTGTCCTATATACCTTCCATCACATGTGTTGCACTGTAGTGGATATATTCCTGCTTTTTCGTAGATATCTGTGTTTCTTGTTATTTTTGGAATGTGCCTTTGAATTGAATTGTCTGTTTTGAATGTTATGTTATCCCTTGTCGTTTGAAAATATTTGTTATTTTAAGTGTGAGTTTGTGCTTGTATTTCATTGTTCACCATCTTGAATCTTCTATCTTATTCTTTGTGTCGTTATTGTTCTGTCACTATTTCTGCCTGTTAGTGTAGTGTTTTATTGTACTGTTGTTTGTGGGTATTTATGTACTGTGTTCACTGACTGTATTTGTTTTTAATTTTTTTGTTTAATTTGGTGACTAGATCCCTGTTGTACCCATTGTTTGTTGCTATTTGTGTGATGATGTCTAGTTCTTCCTGGTAATTTTTTGTGCTGAGTGGTACTGTGTTGAGTCTATGAAGCATGTATCTGAGTGCTGATTGTTTCTGTGAGTGTGGGTGATTATAAGTCTGATGTAGGATTGTGTCAGTTGTTGTAGGTTTGCAGTGGATTTCAAAGCTGTGCCGATTGTTTTCTTTTTTTAATTGTTATAGCTAAAATGTTTATTTGGTTGTTCTGGTCTTTTTCCATTGTGAATCTTATCTTTCTGTGTATTGTGTTTATATCTGTATGCAACTGGTCAATTTTTCCCTGGGGTTCATCTATTAAACAAAGGATGTCATCCTTGTATCTGAGCCAATGAAATATGTTGCAATTTTTTTGATAACATTTTTGAAAATTAAGTTTCCTACATGGTTTATGAAAATGTTTGGTAGGGCTCCTGATGCCGGGGATCCCATTGAAATGAAAGTAGTTGTGTTCAGTTATTAGTTCCAGCAACTTGTGTATTTCTTTGATGTGTTCATCTGGTAGCTGGCTGTTGTCCTTCAGGTTTTGTTCTATGATATTTATTGTTTCTGCTATTGGAATGTTAGAGTACATTTTTTCTATGTCAAAAGAGAGTAGAGTAGCTGTGTCTGGGATTTTTATATCTTTTTAAGTTGTATTAACTCTGAGATGTTCCTTAAAGTTCTGTCATCTTCTGTTTTATAAGTTTCTATCAGTATTTTCAGTATGTGTCCTGCAAGTTTGTAAGTGGGAGCATTTTTGAAGTTTACAGTGGGTCTTACTGGGATATTTGGTTTATAGATTTTTGGTTGGCATGGGATGGTGGGTACTCTAGTACTGTTCTGTGTTAATTTAACGTTTTCTGTCATCCAGTGTGTAGTCTATATTTTTTAACATATTCTTTAACTTGACCTGAAATATGTTTGTTAGGTCTGATTTGAATTTTTTAATATTACTTTGTGAACTGAACACTTTTGCTTTGTCAATGTATTGCTGTTTGGGTATAAGAAATACTGTATTTTCGTTGTCTCCTATAGTAATAACGATGTTTTCATTTTGGACTTTCTTTCTGAGTTTTCTGAGTGTTTCGGATTCTGTCTTTTTATTGTTTTTGTCAGTCTGCTTTTTTGTATCTGTAATAATTTTATGTATTTCTTTTTTATCAATTCCCTTGTTAGCCCAGTGTTTACATTGCTGTTTCCACTTTTCTCCTCTCGCTTTAGAATGGCTTCTGATTCTATTATGAGGTTTTCTATGTATTCATCGTCTACTTTTGTATTCACGTTATATTTCAGTCCTTTTCTATGAGCTCTTTTCCTTCACTGTTTAATTGTGTGTCTGTGAGATTCATAAAACGTGGATAAATCTTGTGTGTGTGTTTTGATTATTTATTGTTTATGTATGTAGTCTCATGAGCTGTTCAAAATGGTTCAAATGGCTCTGAGCACTATGGGACTTAACTTCTAAGGTCATCAGTCCCCTAGAACTTAGAACTAATTAAACCTAACTAACCTAAGGACATCACACACATCCGTGCCCGAGGCAGGATTCGAACCTGCGACCGTAGCGCTCGCGCGGTTCCAGACTGTAGCCCCTTTTACCGCGTGGCCACCCCGGCCGGCTCTCATGAGCTGTGTTATCTTTGTCTTATGTATTTCTTCAATTTCTTTCAAGACAGCGTCTGTGTAACTTTCAACGTTTTTGACCAGATCAGAAAAAAACAGCAGGATTAGTTGCAGTGCTGCGGTGCTGAACGGCTAGCATACCGGCCTGGTAAGCAAGGAGTGTCGGTCGTGCTATAAATTTTAATTCAATTCTTCAACTTGGACCATTAGCGGGTGATAATTATTTGGCAGCAACAGGGACGCTGTCTCTCAGCGAGCACAGGTAGCAGCGTTCGGCAGTCAGTACAGCCACTTCAAAGCCGCGCTCAAAGCGGAGTGCAGAGATCATGTCTGTAGCAACGAAAGGTCTAATGATCCCGCACTGTGGCATTGTGTCTGCAGGTCTACGGTGAGCTCGCTGACGCTGGGCCATCACGAGTCGGTGGTGCTGCAGGCGTCAGGGGAGCGGGGTGC
Organism: Schistocerca piceifrons; assembly: GCF_021461385.2. Lineage (NCBI taxonomy): Eukaryota > Metazoa > Arthropoda > Insecta > Orthoptera > Acrididae > Schistocerca > Schistocerca piceifrons. The sequence goes on along the minus strand of NC_060138.1, from coordinate 197,250,054 downwards.
GGCCGGCGCCCTCAGGGCGACCGCCCTACTGTGTACAACGCTGGTCGCAGCCGTCCTCGCCGCCGGCCACTGCTAACGACAGCTGGCCGCGTCTACAGCCGCCTCAGCACCGTCCCCTCTGGGACTCTGCGCCCCTCCCGCAAGCTCCAATCACAATTTGAACGCTCATTCACTACAGTATAGCCTAACATCATTTAATGATACCCTTGCACCGTTCTCTTCTCCTTTTCCTGCTTTTCAGGTAGTGTTAGTACTACGTCACCTCTGTTCTCCTTTAGCCCAACACATTAACCCTTCGTGCGTCACATTTAGAAAACAATTGGGGACAATTTTTTTGTGATGAATATTTACTATATATGTTGCACATACGCCATATCCTGAAAGGTATGTGCTGACATTCGATCAGGATAGAGCCAGTGAAAAATGTCGATAGTTCCCAACCGCAAGGTTGGACGAGTAGTACATCTTCGAGTAGTAAGATCTTTGACAGCTAACAGAGCTAGGTGCACGCGGTAAAAGTTTGAGTGGTGGTGAGGAGATGCGCACAGACAGCAGACGTGTTTCGAGTCGGAGCTAGATGCCTGCAGGAGGCAGCCAGGTCGAGACAGCATCAAATTAAGAATTGGCGCTACGCACATAATAAGCTATATATTGAGCGAAACTCGGCACATACCTGGGGAAACTAGAAAGAATAATTAATAAAATAGGTTTTCTTTGGTTAAATAATGTCTAAAAGCTAGATAGAAATCCCATTGTTGATGCAATAAGCGTTTTGTTAAACTTTTTCGTAAATCCATGCTACCGAAGTTTTTTTTTATCAAAAAAATATTTATTGTTCAAACTTTTAAGGCACATGTGAAAAACTAAAAAAACTTTTTTTTTATCTAAAAAATATTTATTGTTCAAACTGTTAAGGCACATGTGAAAAACTAAAAAAAACTTCGATAGCATGGATTTACGAGAAAGTTTCACAAAACGCTTATTGCATCAACAATGGGATTTCTATCTAGCTTTTAGACATTATTTAACCAAAGAAAACCTATTTTATTAATTATTCTTTCTAGTTTCCCCAGTTATGTGCCGAGTTTCGATCAATATATAGCTTATTATGTGCGTAGCGCCAATTCTTGCTTTGATGCTGTCACGACCTGGCTGCCTCCTGCAGGCATCTAGCTCCGACTCGAAACACGTCTGCTGTCTGTGCGCATCTCCTCACCACCACTCAAACTTTTACCGCGTGCACCTAGCTCTGTTAGCTGTCAAAGATCTTACTACTCGAAGATGTACTACTCGTCCAACCTTGCGGTTGGGAACTATCGGCATTTTTCACTGGCTCTATCCTGATCGAATGTCAGCACATACCTTTCAATCCATTGCAAAAGTTCTTTTGAAGCTCTTGGTTAATAAATAAAATAATGATTCCAAATGGCATCATTAGAAATTACATAATAAATACTCAAAAAATGCATACACAACTGTATTGTAAACTTGCCCTTCAGGAACTATGTAAAATTGGTTCCATAACCAAGATTTTCAGTATACACAGAATAAAACTAAACACAAGAGTTAGTGTTCACTCACAAATGCAGTAGCACAACTCACGACACTTCTCTGTCCTGCACTTCAAACAAACGGCGAGTCATGAAAGCAAACGCCACTGTGATCTGTTGGCCAAACTTGGAACTACGTGAAGCGATGCCAAACGGTTCATTGAAGCATTGGGAAGCTCAAAAAAGCCAGGAATGCTTAATGATGCCATTTGGAACCGCAGACGCAGAAAGGGTTAATGACATCTGCAGATCGTTAAGCACTTGAAAATTTTCAGTTTTTAAAGTTACTCGTTTCTAAATTCTTGTAGATGAGGTGTTTCCAACGCCATCAGTTGGACTGATGCAACACAAAAAAATATTTATTACCCACTTTTACCTAAAATTCCATGACATTGCGGGCTTGCAACTCGATGACTACACGTTTCCACGATATTTTGGCGGGAATCCGTTCAGCCAACTTCAGGCGAGTTTTATACACCGGAGATTACTGCTACATGTCACCGGCTTTCCACACTGACAGAAAATTTCTCTAACCTTTTCGTGATAGGTACCAATTTCCATCCGTTATGACCTGTGGAATCAGAAAAAAGTACTCCAAAAGTTCTCATGCTGTTATTTTGTACATCATGGTACTAGAACGTTCGTGCTACTCAAAAAAAAAAACAAATATATATAAAATCCAACTGACACGTCATACATTTGTTTATACACCTTATATACAGGTTATAAACGAAAACCGTTCTGATAACTCTGACAGCTGAATACATGTACCGGTTCTTGTGTTGCGAAGAGTGTAGGGCTGGTAAGTTTCAGTGGTGGTAGTGTGAACAAAAACGAGAAAAAAGTCCAATAAACGTGGGCTCTAAATTGCATACCTGAGGAGCTATGATCATTCGTTCATCTTCGCTAATGTGAAACTCGTCCCATCTACTGAGCAAGGGCTCGTAGCTGTTAAGGTACGCACTCTATAGCCCATGTTTATTGGACATTTTTTTCTCGTTTTTGTCCACACTACCACGACTGAAAGTTACCAACCCTACACTCTTCGCAACACAAGAACCGGTACATGTATTCAGTTGAATACTGTGAGAGGAATCAGAACGGTTTTCGTTTATAATTTTCAACTCGTTCGTTTCCGGTACAGGGATCTTGACTTCAAATTAATACATTTATCGTTCTCCATCATCCTAGAAAGTCTGCAACATCGTCACGGAATCACCTCACGTACATTTACGGACGCCCGCGCCTATAACTTTGAAACTCTTTAGTCTCGTTGGGTGACGTTCCTATTAAAAATACGATGTATTCACTCCCCTCTACAAGTCCTAGCAGTCTGTAACGAGAATTTCCGACCACCCTGTATATGTTAAATGTAATATTTCCACTCTAAAATAATTCAGGAATTGCCTTACACTAATGACAGTTAGGTAGAGGTTTTGTATTTATATCAGTGATGTACGGCTTTTTGTTCCTGCTGGAATTTGGATTGATCTGTTGCCCTCTGATGGTCATAATATTAAACAAAACAGGTGCCAAAGGGAAGCTGCAAAATTACACAATCGTTACTGTCCGGAGTTATGCAGGAAAGTGACGCAGTTGAACGACGAAAAATTTAAAACCTAATTCACAATATCCTGCGGGCCAGAATGGAAAGGGTTATACTCAAAATTGGCGCGGAGCGCATGAGCATAGGTTACCCCCGTCGAGTTTAGCGGCCTACAAGATGGAGCGGTAACCTATCTTCATGCCAGCCGCCCCTATTTCAGGTATAAAGCCAGTGGCACGTACCAGAAATCTCCAGTGTACAGAACTTGCCTTAAGATGGATGAGTGGATGTCAGCCTTAACATTACCGTAAGATGTCACCGTCATGCGGCTGCAAGCCTAAAGCCTCAGCGAATACACATTACGCCAAGAACATTCTTAACTACATATCTTTAATAATCTGCCAGTCATAAATGCGATTTCCCGTAACCACGACGCTTAAAAAAATTTTCTTGATTCAATGTGATAAATATGGTTTACTCATGTAAAAGGAGTGAGAAATTAAGAGAAGAAACACTTGACCGGCAGGGAGCTGATAATTTATTTTGCTCTATTCTACAGTTAACTCCGATAGCATTATCGTCTTCTGATCGAACGTAATTAAATCGTACCGGCTAACAATGGTGAGCCATGGTCACCATGTGGCACAAATCATTAATCATTATTATCATTGGTATATGTACCTAAATAATTGGCAGTGCCTATGAAATTTGCGAATTTTACAACAATAGGTTCATCTTTATAATATCAAAATACATTTTCAAAATGTCGTGCACATGTATAGTATGTGCAGTTTGGCCTCTCATAATAACCTCTCAAACAAACAAAAGGCCACTCAGATTCCCCGATCATGTGTTGCAATGCTAGTTACATACAACGCCGTTTCTGAAACAATTCGAAAGAGGATTTTTTTTTCAAACTTTGATATTCAAATATCCTCGGGTTTCTCTAAGGGAGAGAGTGATATCTCTTCATACAGGAGAAACACCCATACCCAACAGAACGCTAATAAACAACAAAATTGCATTAAGCATGAGAGAAAGCGTTGTATATTACTATGCTGTAATGTGGTTCCTTTTTTGTTTTCAGGCTTTTGACGTAATGAGCTCGCAAGTAATACTCCTTCGGGACCTCTGAACCTAAAGAAAAACAAATAGCAGCTCGTTTCTGTTAAAATCATCGCTTCTAACTGTTCATTGCATTTTCGAACGAAAATGAACTTATCACATTAAAATGACCCCGTAGGGGTCCTCGCCACGGTGTTTGGTAGCTTTCTGGCTTGTCCTGCTCGCAACTGATTATCACATATGCATCTCAAGGATACGAAACCTAAGTAACCTCACAGAGTTTGCGCAGAAAGCGCCATCTCGTTGATGTTATGTTTAAGGCAATAAGGAATAGTACTGAAATTCAGATGTTCTGTTTTTCCACACACCATTTCATATTGTAAGCGTTTTCATGGCCCCGAAGCCATATGATATATCCCTCTCCCAGATGGTACTGTCACAATCCTGACGACTTCCTTTGCGACGTATTTCTCTACTTCATTTGGTCACTTTTCGTCTCAAATACCGTAACATTCTTGAACGAGTGTGAGAAATGAAATATTTTGTATATGAAATGATCTTCGGAACTCGAATACTGTACTTTTAAGCAAATCATGGTTTGAAATGAAATTTCGTTACGTGTTTTATGGCAATAAAGGTACTTTTGATATTTGTGTTTCCTTTAGAATTTCTTTTCACAAAAATATAATACCTGAGGTCTTCTTTCCTGTGTCATTTCAGCCATGACCAAAAGGAAAAGCTTTAACTATAACCTCAGCATCAATGTATTAAAACATTTCGTTTACTCATCTTCAGTAATCGTAACAAACTGAAAAGAGCCCTGACGTGGTCGCTCTTGAGAAGAAGAGGGGCCATTGGGAGGCAAAGGAAGAAAAATCTTTTAGATTAGGCTCAACCTTTCCTAGCCGGCAACGCCATACTAGTCTTTCTTTGCTGCCAACGTGCTCAGCCGTTCTAACAGTTGGCTCTGTTGGTAGTGGTATACGCTGTCACTACACGTACGTCTGAAGCTCAACGGAGTACTAACTTTATGATCAAACAAATAAGTTTGGTATAAATAAGCAGCAAAAAGTTCACCAAACACTTGGCTTGAAGATCATCTGAATCTTACCCTTATCACCTAGAAATTTAATTTACGTGCAGGAAGTGAATACAGATTAGGCAAAACAGATTAAATGCAATTTCTTTGAACCTTGTTGGTGTGCTATTAATTGCCAAGAATATGTATTGTCTGATCACGTGGACATGGTGCCTATCAGAATTCGAATCTTATTACCAAACAAGAAAATCACACTACTTGCAAAATGAGTGCAATAATTACGATGAAGGGAATGCAGCCAGATAACGACGCAACCAAATCCTACCCGCCGCCGATTCCCAATCCAGAGTGCTATTGTTACAACCGGACCTGAATGCAGCTCGTTGCCATAAGCGTTCATACTCTACCATACACAGCATGTAAGTGATCAACAGCAAAACAGAACGAACAGGCTTCTCTCGTTGAACCATAGCAGATACCTCAGCCAGTCAAAACCCTCCTTTCCCCTCGCCGTATTCATCATTATTATTATTATTTAATCAGAATACCAACACGCCATTTTCTCTCAGATATGTCAGTCAAAACACCAGTCCCTAGCAAATTCTGTTTTGCATAATATATTTATTTCTCCTATCAGATTACCAACAAATATAGGAAGTTCGCCTCAGAGTCGCTGCATGTCTTGGGGTGGTGGCATGATGAGCATACATTATAAGTTTAAAATGCTGCTATTGAATTGCGCTTGCGCGTGCAGATTCCTTAATTTACAGAAACTAGTGGACCGAGCTATGCTTTCTGCTACTCAGACACAACTGACTGGCACCTATATCTTCACCTCTGTGACCAGTCGCACAACGGGTACACCCAATACTCTACATTCGGCGTGTGAAACAAATCAACAAGAACCAATTAAAACACCAGAACCACAACAAAGAATAAGCAAAAATAAGTCAGAATCGTTTCTAGTTACACCCCACCCAAAATGCCTTTTGATTAACTTTGCGGAAGCAGTATCTATGTCTTACTCTACCATTATTTGTAGTGAAATATCCAGCTTTTGGCCGTGTTTGCAGAGTGTAGTGTATTCGTTTAAGACCTGTTTTCCTTCCACTATTGCCTTCTGTATATGGAAGCTTTCCTCAATGGTCAGTTTGTTCTGGTGTAGTGAAAAGCGTTTTGCTACGTTATTTGTGGAAAATACTTGTTATAGCTACGTATGCATCACAACATCTCAGCAAGGAGCGGAGAATGGAAGTGCTTGCCACACGAAAACATGACAAGCTACCTGTAATAATTAACAGAAAAGTGGTCCAGAAAATTGATGCTCACCAAATGTAAAGAATAAATAAAAACGAAAACCCACTGGTGATGGCACAGCGGTGCCGAAACATGTTTGGGTACTGAGAAAAACGGTGTTTTGCGTAACTGGCGGCCCTCAAATCTCAAAAACTGTAATGAAATAGCTTGGCCACGATTTGGTCCTGGACAGGGAAACCAACGCGAATGGAGCAAGGTATAAGACACACCACGTCTGATCAATGTTGTGCAACACCATAGTCAAACGTATCTTCCAGTTCGCGAGTAGCTAGGAAGACGTTTTGTGTGTCCTCCACTCTTGAGCACCCACTACGAAGTACTTTCGCGAAGGGTATCGCGGCTTGACCAGCTCGCACAAAGAATGTTTGCGCCAGTCAATTACGAGCCAGTACCTCTTAACATGCTACTTTACCTTTTAACGTAATCTTACATGAACTACTGTTTTGAGGAAGTAATTAATATTTTCGGATGGCTTGGTACAAGAGTGAATCGATTTGCCAATCTGTTTTGAATTTAAGAAGCAGTTTCTTTATTAAGTAGGACATACGTGATTTAAATGCAGAACTTTCAATCGTTGGATCAGTTTTTGACAAACTCTGCGGTTTAGGCACGCACGACCACCCACACGGTTGAATTCTCTCACCCGCATGCGATCAGATACTGAGCGTGGCGCCAACCTATCAGAAACTTGCCTCGCGACGCATTCCACCTGGTCATTCACAGAAAGCTGCTGTAGTCCCTGAAATCCTCGGCCAACATCTCTGGCCAATATTTTTCCACCTAAGACATCTATAAATTAAAGACATTGGCTGCGAGTGAGCATTGATTTAAATAAATTGAGGAGGATTTAAAAAATTGTGTTGACCGGGATTCAAACCCGGGCGTCCTGCTTATGAGGTAGATGCTCTGAATACCTTCTCTCAGTTTGTTCGTTATCATTCGTTGCATTAGTTCAGGGCGGACGTCCCATGACACCTGTTCAAGTTCATCGTTGATCCGTTCATACCGTTTTTTTCTTCTTTTTTTCTTTTTTTTTATTACGGTTCATTACAGAGGGTAGCTAACCCCCTGACCGAACACGCTGAGCTACCGTGCCTGCATCACTAAGTCATGCCGTCACACTGATTATCGCGACTGCGTGGACCACCCTAGCACGCCACTCACCAGGCCCACATACTCAACCAATCCACATGCTAGTGCCCCTTGCCCATTATTTTCGTATTCCCGGTATTTCGCCGATCCCCATTGGGGTTCAAGCCTAGTATGCATCCGCACTGAAGAGATCACTGGTCTCACCTTAATTATGCGCTACTGGCCAATAAAATTGCTGCACCACGAAGATGACGTGCTGCAGACGCGAAATTTAACCGACAGGAAGAAGATGCTGTGCTATGCACAAGATTAGCATTTCAAAGCATTCACACAAGATTGGTGCCCGTGGCGACACCTACAACTTGCTGAGATGAGGAAAGTTTCCAACCGATTTCTCACATGAAAACAGCAGTTGACCGGCGTTGCCTGGTGAAACGTTGTTGTGATGCCTCGTGTAAGGAGGAGAAATGCGTACCATCACGTTTCCGACTTTGATAAAGGTTGGATTGTAGCCCATCACGATTTCAATTTATCGTATCTCGACATTACTGCTCGCGTTGGTCGAGATCCAACGACTTTTAGCAGAATATGGAATCGGTGGGTTCAGGAGGGTAATACGGAACGCCGTGCTGGATTCTAACGGCCTCGTATCACTAGCAGTCCAGATGACAGGTATCCTATCCGCATTGCTGTAACGGATCGTGCAGCCACGTCTCGATCCCTGAGTCAACAGATGGGGACGTTTGCAAGACAACAACCATCTGCACCAACAGTTCGACAACGTTTGCAGTAGCATGGACTATCAACTCGGAGACCGCGGCTGCGGTTACCCTTGACGTTCCATCACAGACAGGAGTGCCTGCGATGGTGTACTCAACGACGAACCTGGGTCCACGAATGATAAAACGTCATCTTTTCGGATTACTCCAGGTTCTGTTTACAGCATCATTATGGTCGCATCCGTGTTTGGCGACATCGCGGTAAACGCACATTGGAAGCGTGTATTCGTCATCGCCATACTGGCGTATCACCCGGCGTGATGGTATGGGGTGCCACTGGTTACACGTCTCGGTCATCTCTTGTTCGCATTGACGGCACTTTTAACAGTGGGCGTTACATTTCAGATGTGTTACGACCCGTGGCTCTACCCTTCATTCGATCCCTGCGAAACCCTACATTTCAGCAGGATAATGCACGACCGCATGTTGCAGGTCCTGTACGGGCCATTCTGGATACAGAAAATGTTCGACTGCTCCCCTGACCGGAACATTCTCCAGATCTCTCACCAAATGGAAACGTCTGGTCAATGGTGGCCGAGCAACTGGCTCGTCACAATACGCCAGTCACTACTCTTGATGAACTGTGGTATCGTGTTGAAGCTGGATGGGCAGCTGTACCTGTTCACATCCAAGCTCTGTTTGACTCAATGCCCAGGCGTGTCAAGGCCGTTATTAATGTCAGAGGTGGTTGTCCTGAGTACTGATTTCTCAGGATCTATGCGCCCAAATTGCGTGAAAATGTAATCACATGTCAGTTCTAGTATAATATATTTGTCCATTGAATACCCGTTTATCATCTGCATTTCTTCTTGGTGTAGCAATTTTAATGGCCAGTATTGTATGTTATATCTGTTCTTTCAGACATGTCTCCTTAAATATGTGTTATGTTCCTTTAGTTAGAGTACTTGACATGACTTGGAGTCTAGCTTCTCATACTGAACTTACTTTTGGTAGAAAGATGCTATGAGCAGAACTTACAGTCACACCACAGATTCTTAAATACATTGAAACATTGTACTTGACACTGCCATGTCAGATTCAAATTCTGCATTAAGGTGCTTAGAAGTACTATTTTTGTGTGCTTGAAGGTTGACTGTCTCATAAGAGGAAGTGAATTTGATAACAGGCTTATGTAGGAGGCAGTGTGCGACTGGGCGAATCAATACCACTAGGTGACATATGTAGACCTCTATTCCAGCAGGTAAGCATGCACATTACAGCTCGCTACAACAGGAAACTGCAGTTTGGACATCGTGACTATGGTAAGACTCTGGGGTCTTTGTTGTGACAATGTTTCACGTTGCATTATATAGCATTATCATCGTTGTGTATGTGTGTGAGCGTGTGTGAGCGTGTGTGTGTGTGTGTGTGGTGTACTGTATGTGAGCAGAAGTGAATTGCCAATGGAATGTGGTAAAAATAAAAGTTAAGAAAGACCTTCAACGTCTCTTCATCCACAGCCAGATGCGAGAGAGAAAGTAAATGACATCTGTAATTCACTGTTTCAGCCTGAGATTAATTGACCACACATCTGCTCACAAAAAAATTATAGAAACGCACCTAAACACTAACACTAAACGCCAGTGTCTATTGTTGATCACTGCACTAGGTAACCCAACTCTCAAATAAAAATGGGACACGACATGTTTGCTTCACGCATAAGATGAATAGTGGAACACGATTCGAAAGCTATGTGAACAGATTTTTAGAGAACTTCCTATATACAGCATTCCATTCATTACGCACCGGACAGTAAACATTTATGAGTTTAGTCTACGTTTATGCTAAACAGAGAATGAATACATGCTATATGTAGAAATGTTTGCGGTATACTATCTTGAATCAGACTCGACATAAAATGTAACCGTTGTATGGGGTATGAAATCCGATATTATTTACATCATCAGCATAATGCTAGACGAGCGAGTGCAATGCTATTTATACATGTGTAACACAACTGATCACACTATCTGTGTATAAGCTGAATGATCAGAAGGTTTGGTCACTGTATTGCAACGGAACACCATTACAATGAGATAAAGTAGAAATGCAGATAAACTGTCTGTATTTACTTTTTAGAGGATCACCTAACCAAGATCGGTTGCAGGAATACAGTTTGGTTCTGAAATTCACGTGAAATCTTTATTAAATAATTCATTTCCTTATTCAAATTCTCGGCACATAGCACATTAAATTGATAGAGCGTAAATTTCCAACGAAATGACCATCAAGTCTCGTAAAATTGACTGAGAAATTACTCCAATACAACAAGCAGAAAATCATCTAAAGTATTAAATAACACTAAGCTCTTTCGACAGTCGGTTTAATCAAGAATGTCCTGCCTGGGAGGTACCTCATTTACGTTTATAAGTGCTTGTGAAACGCTTCAAACTTTGCTAATCTGTGCAGCTCAGAAATGCAAAGTAAAAGAGCCCAGGAGTCACGAAACAATACAGTTAATTAGGCAACACAATTCGTGTGGCAAATACCGTAAATTGTGAGCTGCTCAGAAAGTGGATAGCGCCAAGGCGAGGTGCGATACTTACTGCCAACTCGACAACCGCGCGCCAGACCGCTGCCGGATAAAACGTCGCCCCAATCGGCGTCAGGAAGCATGCGCGCCATTTCCTACCAGGACCAGAAGTCTCCCCCACGTGTGGCAGGACTGCAAGTGTCCAAAACTGTTCTCCTGCAAATTAAACCCCCAACTTTTTGTGAACTCCGTGTGGAAGGGGTAAGGTAATGTTACAGCCAGTGTGACAAATGAAACGAAAAAATGTTCAAATGTGTTTGAAATCTTATGGGACTTAACTGCTAAGGTCATCACTCCCTAAGCTTACATACTACTTAACCTAAATGATCCTAAGGAGAAACACACTCACCCATGCCCGAGGGAGGACTCGAACCTCTGCCGGGACCAGCCGCACAGTAAATGAAACGTTTTATTTACGTAAATACAGAGGAATCCTGGAGAAATGTCTCATTCTTGGCTTAGATGAATCATTTTAACGTGCAAGAAGTTGGTATCGGCTGCTAGCCATGTTCTAGAGTCCGCGCATAATACCTGGGCTGTAGATGCGCAGTTGCAGAAGGGGGCAAAGGGGGGGGGGGGGGGGGGGGGGTGCTGCGGGCAAGCGCTGCAGCGAAAATGCCGGGCGCTGGAGCGGAAGTGCCATTCTAAACTAAAGCTTGCGCTCACATTTTTTTGTAAATGTTAGGTGTTCCTCCACACCCACACTTGCAAGGTGACCATTCAAAAACATTGTCACCTCTGCTTTGGTTAGTATCTAAAAGAATATTTTCCGAAAGTGCAGCGATTTTTTCGCGCCGCTTGTTAACCATTTGTAACTTTTAGAGAAGCGTGACGAGTGTCGAATTTTGAGCAAAACCTACGCATTTCTCTTGTTGTCATGTTAAAACTTGCTTCTTTTGCAAAAACAGTGGATGTTACATAGTCGCACCTCACAAACATGATAGGCAGAATTAATTGCGAGAGAATTCTGACCAGCGGCTTATTAAATGTATTAAGTGAGGAATTGAGGAAAAGTAAGATCAGTATCTTACGAAAAAGCACATCTTCGGTCCAAAATAAACGTGTAATGCCTTCACTTGCGTTGTTCCAAAACCCAAAGCGTTTCTTGTTTCAGCAGACTATAGATAGTCTTTAAAAATTAAATTCGTTCATCGAGAAACTCTGTAGTTAGTGGAATAACACGTTAGATAATGAAGTTTTGCATACTAAATATACGGAAAAATACTCTCCTCTTCCCGTGCTACCACTCAAAGTGGTATCGAAATCTCATTTCGATATCTCAAACCGTTTATGAAATAAGAGGAATGTTGTGGTTACTTCTCTCTGGCTTTATCGCTGGCTCGGCGCGGTCGCAAATGAGTGTGTAACATCAAATCAGTTTTGCCGAGATGGTGACGGAGAGAGACCTCCACCCACGTCTAAAGAAAAATTCGATATGTCAGCTAAATTTCAGACACAGTAAAATATTATGTAATACACTCCAAACGGAATATCATAGCGACCCCTTTTTTTCATTGCAAACTTTTTCGAATTTCGCGCAGTGTCTTAGTCTCATGTAAATATCACAATAAATGTGACCATTAACGAAATGATGGGCACATCAGACGAACCTGACACATAAAGCTACAAGTAAACCAAAAGTGATTTTTTTTACTTAATAATTTCTGTTTTTGAGAAAGACTGCAGGGCGTGCGCCTCGATTCTGTCATCGTTGACTGCGCGAAAGGTGGCAAACGCTGTCGACCTCCCATTTCGAACACACAAATATGGATTCTGATACGATTATGTTATGTATTGCGCTGTTATTGTCTAACTTGCTTTCTGAAAACACTTGATAATGGCACTTTGAAGCCGAAATCATGATTGTGTAAGTGTAAATGAACACTGTAAATAAACAACAGTCTAATGGCGGTACTGACTTTAAAGAACTACACTCCTGGAAATTGAAATAAGAACACCGTGAATTCATTGTCCCAGGAAGGGGAAACTTTATTGACACATTCCTGGGGTCAGATACATCACATGATCACACTGACAGAACCACAGGCACATAGACACAGGCAACAGAGCATGCACAATGTCGGCACTAGTACAGTGTATATCCACCTTTCGCAGCAATGCAGGCTGCTATTCTCCCATGGAGACGATCGTAGAGATGCTGGATGTAGTCCTGTGGAACGGCTTGCCATGCCATTTCCACCTGGCGCCTCAGTTGGACCAGCGTTCGTGCTGGACGTGCAGACCGCGTGAGACGACGCTTCATCCAGTCCCAAACATGCTCAATGGGGGACAGATCCGGAGATCTTGCTGGCCAGGGTAGTTGACTTACACCTTCTAGAGCACGTTGGGTGGCACGGGATACATGCGGACGTGCATTGTCCTGTTGGAACAGCAAGTTCCCTTGCCGGTCTAGGAATGGTAGAACGATGGGTTCCATGACGGTTTGGATGTACCGTGTGTCCCCTCGACGATCACCAGTGGTGTACGGCCAGTGTAGGAGATCGCTCCCCACACCATGATGCCGGGTGCTGGCCCTGTGTGCCTCGGTCGTATGCAGTCCTGATTGTGGTGCTCACCTGCACGGCGCCAAACACGCATACGACCATCATTGGCACCAAGGCAGAAGCGACTCTCATCGCTGAAGACGACACGTCTCCATTCGTCCCTCCATTCACGCCTGTCGCGACACCACTGGAGGCGGGCTGCACCATGTTGGGGCGTGAGCGGAAGACGGCCTAACGGTGTGCGGGACCGTAGCCCAGCTTCATGGAGACGGTTGCGAATGGTCCTCGCCGATACCCCAGGAGCAACAGTGTCCCTAATTTGCTGGGAAGTGGCGGTGCGGTCCCCTACGGCACTGCGTAGGATCCTACGGTCTTGGCGTGCATCCGTGCGTCGCTGCGGTCCGGTCCCAGGTCGACGGGCACGTGCACCTTCCGCCGACCACTGGCGACAACATCGATGTACTGTGGAGACCTCACGCCCCACGTGTTGAGCAATTCGGCGGTACGTCCACCCGGCCTCCCGCATGCCCACTATACGCCCTCGCTCAAAGTCCGTCAACTGCACATACGGTTCACGTCCACGCTGTCGCGGCATGCTACCAGTGTTAAAGACTGCGATGGAGCTCCGTATGCCACGGCAAACTGGCTGACACTGACGGCGGCGGTGCACAAATGCTGCGCAGCTAGCGCCATTCGACGGCCAACACCGCGGTTCCTGGTGTGTCCGCTGTGCCGTGCGTGTGATAATTGCTTGTACAGCCCTCTCGCAGTGTCCGGAGCAAGTATGGTGGGTCTGACACACCGGTGTCAATGTGTTCTTTTTTCCATTTCCAGGAGTGTATATTGTGACTGTGGCCCCGCATTACAAAAAAATTATTAAAAAAATGAAGTCACCCAGTGCTTTGTACGAAAGTAGTCACTGCGCATCGGCCACCGTATCCTGCATGGACTCGGTTCATTTGTCGATCGCTTCTCACCGAGGCACGGTAGTGGGTAAGAAGCATTTGATTGGTTACCAAAAACTGGAGCATAAGGTTGCGAATTTTCTCACGGTGGCCAAGCAAAGCCACGGCAGCCCATTCTTAGATCTGCGCATAGGAGGGGGAATTCGTGATGCTCAACTGATACCCTCTGGGCATGCGGTGGCTTTGTGGCAGACTACCTTCATAGTAGGAAATCGCGTTTGCCAACAAATTTCGGAGCAGAGGTTTCTGCAACCAACTTCCATAAACTGCATTGCCCTGGGGACCCACATCCTTTCTCTACGCACTCTGTTACTGACCTACAGACAATCCAGACCACCTGATCAACACCTGGGCCTGTTCGTTTCTAACAGAAAATACGGTGCCTTTTTCCTGAGTTGGGTACCTCTCTTCAAAAACAGCCAAGACATAAGCAGAAACATAGTCAAATATCGCACAGCTATTCGTGACTGTCATGGCAAAATGTAATAAAAGAATAATTTTGATGGACTGTTCGTGATATTATGCTTTACCTGAACATGTCGGAGATGACTTGCATCCTCTTCATCAGAGGTAAAATTAGTTGACGGGCTATAATACCATAAAAATGCTTCGTACTGAAGAACATGTGGAAGTTCATACTCGATTTGAATAAGTTAGAAATTTTATTTATTATTATTATTATTAGCGAATGTCCCCATGGGAGAACGATAAGCAGGTGATTAACATTTCTTAATGTTCTTCTTATTTTCCCAGTATTTCTTCATTGCCTCCCCAAAGGCCTTCTTCCTTTCTTCGGTCCACTTTGGTCGGAAAGGTTTAGATTCCGTCTCTGGAGTAAACTTCCACTTGTCGATTTTTCTTCTGAATGTATCCCGGTCTGATGTGTTTGTTATGTCAATTTTTGCCTTTTTCAAATCCTTCTTAACTTCAGTTACCCAGGGTATTGTTGCCTTAAGTGATGTCATATAGTCCAATAGACGTTTAGTTAACCTGTTTCCAGGTAATCTGTCTATATGTCCATAAAACTTCATCCGCCTCTTCCTGATATCTGCCTCGATGTTTGATATTTTTTCGGTTGTCTCGGTAGTCTGCAGCCTGTATCCATCTTGTGTGTATCGTGGTCCTAGGATTTTTCTAATAATTTTTCTCTCTACTTTCTTAATTTCGTGTAAATCTAATTTTCTATTCAGGGAGAGTGTTTCACTTGCATATGTGACTGTTGGTTTGATGACTGTGTTGTAGTGTCTGATTTTAGTGCCTTTTGATAGACATTTCTTGTTATATATATTTTGAATAAGTCCGAATGCTTTCTTGATTTTCTGTAATCGGTTTTTTTGTGCTATTTTCTCAAGTCCTGTTGGTTCAATAACTTCACCGAGATACTTAAAGTGCTTGACTCTAGTTATTTCACCATACTTTGTTTTTAGTTTCGAAATATCTAATTTTGAGCAGATGAATTCTGTCTTCTCAAAGGAGATTTGCAGGCCAACCTTCTCAGCACATTCTTTAAGTGTCTCAATTTGTTTTACTGCTGTTTCTTCACTGTCAGTTATAATTGCCAAGTCATCTGCAAACGCTAAATAAGGGATGTTCAATTTTCCTTTACCTCTTCCTAGTTCAATTGGCTTCCAAAAGCTTTGTTTCCTTAGTGTTACTTCCCACTCTTTCATAACTTTGTCCAAAACTATATTGAATAATAGTGGTGAGATCCCATCTCCTTGTCTTACTCCTGTTTTAATTGAGAATGGTTCCGAAATTTCCCCTCTGAATTTAATTTTTGATTTGGTTTCTGTTAGTGTTTGTTCAATTAGTTTTCGGGTTTTAGTGTCTAGGCCTCGTTCTTCGAGAATGTGACATAGAGACTGTCTGTCTATGGAATCGTATGCCTTTTTGAAATCAACGAATGTGCAGATTATTGGTTTTGACCTGATTGCTTTAATCTTTAAAATAGTTTTAAGGTTGAATATCTGTTCCGGGCATGATCTATTAGGACGAAAGCCTGCTTGGTAGTCTGAAATTGTATGTTCTAGTTGTTCTTGTGCCCTCTTTAGGAGACATGCAGATAGAATTTTGTAGGTAACTGGTAAAAGTGAAATGCCTCTGTAGTTGTTTACGTCTGATCTCTCTCCCTTTTTGTGCAATGGGTGAATTAGTGCACACTTCCACTCCTCTGGGATATTTTCTGTCTGCCAAATTTCTTGGATGATGCTAGTGATCTCTTTTAACGAATTTGGACCAAGGTTTTTCAGTAGTTCAGCTACAATTCCATCTTCTCCCGATGATTTATTATTTTTGAGTTTTCTAATGTGACTATAAATTTCTTCTTGAGATGGTGGTAGTGAAGTCTCATTCGTGTGTTCTGGTTGTAATCTGGGGAATCTTGTACTTGGTTGTGGGCAATTTAGGAGTTGTGAGAAATATTTAGCTAGTTCTTGGCAATTTTCTTTGTGCCAATTTTCCATTCTGTTTCCGGAAGCAGAGATTTTGTGGAGTGTATCCTTTGATTTGATTTGCGAATATTTTATAAAAATCTTGAGTGTTGTGGTTCTTAAAGTTTTCTTCAATTGTGTTTAGCTGTTCATTAAGGTATTTTCTTTTAGTTTGTCTAAGTATTTTAGCTGTTTGTTTTCTCACTTTGAAAAATGTTTGTTGTGTGGTTTCTGATTTGTCACAATTGTAATTTAAAAAGGCTTGTTGTCTCTCTTCTAATGCGTTATCACAATTCGAATTCCACCATGGATGCTTGGATATTTTCTTTAACGGAATCAAATCTCTTGCTTTCTGTATAATTTTCGTTCGGAAATCTTTCCAGTTGTTTGTTGGTTGTTTATCCCATGCTTCTGTAATTTCTGATTCCTTGATATTTTTCAAGTCAAATTTGGGAATTAGTGGTGATTTCCTTTGGCGTTTCCTTTTTGGAGTGAATTTAATTTTAACTCTGGTAAGGTAGTGGTCAGAATCTATATTTGCCCCTCTGCGGACTTGAACGTCGTGTATTTCTTTCTGGAAGTCATAGGAGATCGCAACATGGTCTATTTGAAATTCACCAAGCTGAAGGTTTGGTGATCTCCATGTTTTTTGTTTCTTGGGGTCTTTTCGAAGTGATGTTGTCACGATTTTTAGGTTGTTTTGCTGACATAACTCGATGAGTCTCATGCCGTTCTTGTTTGTGAATTTGTGTGCAGGGTAATTACCGACTGTTTTTTTATATTTCCTCTCTTTGCCAATTTGCGCGTTGAAATCCCCTAGAAGAATTTTTACATCCTCCTCTGGAATTTTGGACATTTCAGTTTCGAGTTTTTCCCAAAATTTTTCTGTCTTCTCCGGTTCTTTTTTGTTGGCAATGTTGGTAGGTGCATGAACATTAATAAATGTATATATTTTGTTGGTGTGCTTGATTCGCATGGTCATTAGTCTGTTACTGATTTGATTCATGTCTATAACAGAGTCAAGGGTGTCCTTATTTACAATAAAAGCCATGCCAAATATTGCAGCTCCTTTGCCAATTTTCTTGTCTGTTTTACTTTTAAAGATACGGTAATTGTTGTAGTCTATTGTTTCTGAATCAGTGAATCTGGTCTCTTGGAGAGCAAGGATTTGAATTTTCTGTTTGTTGAGTTCTGTTGTAAGATTATGAAGTTTGCCTGTCTGAATTAGTGTCTGAATGTTAAAAGTGCCAATAAATGTATGGGACTTTCGTGGACGTTTACTAGAGAACTCCGACTTTCTCTGTCGTACGAGCCCAAGCTCCCCAGAATCCGATAGCTTGGTTGTCGCCACAGGGCGAGAGGATTGGCCACCTGGGGTAATATTAATTTTACTTGTACGAATCATACTGCTTGTAATTAAGTTCCAGCTAATGCTGGGTAGTTAGAACCAGGGATTGTTAGTTCCTGGAGCTTGGTGTTCAGCCGCACCTCACATGGTGAACAGACGCTGGCCAGAGTACCGGTGGTTGCCACACAGACGTGTCTGGGCTTTTCAATATGCTTTATCTTGTTGATAATGCTTGCCTCTTCCGCCAGTTCCGCCGTACCGATGATCTCCATCTCCGTCTTCACTACCGTTGAGGTCTTCGCCGTATCCCTGGCAAGGGACCCTCACAAGGTACTATCACCCGGGCCAGGTGAACCAAGGTTTTTTTACGAGGTGTTACTCCTCCCCCTCCTCCTTTTACAACCGGGCTTGGGACCGGCTTAGGCGGAGTTAATTTTATTTATTTATTTATCGTATGGCATACATCACTATTCTTATACCCTGTATATACAATTTAACTGCAAACTGACATCCAGACACTGTTGCAGTTAGGATGTCGATTAAGGTTCCCTTGTAAGCTCGAACTGGACATTCTTTTATTATGTGCTGGATTGCTTGTTCTGAGCACCGAAGTCGCAGTTTTGAGTTGGTATCTTTCTCCATGTGTAGAGAACGTCAGCACTTTTTTCGTGGGAAGTGTTTATGCGTTTGAAAGTTGTCCACACTTTGCGTGACTAATGCTGGGTAGTTTCTCATCCACCCTTAAGCTTTGGCATTTTGGTTAGCAATGTTACCGCCGGTGTAGTTTCCAGAGATTGTGGATGTCGAAATTAGAGGTCGTCATCTCTTCAGCAATGATTAATGGTAGTCTTCTAGATTTAAGTCTTCTGCGCTTCAGGCCAGCCGTCTCGTTATGCAAGGGCGGCTGAGGGTTATTAATTATCTTGTATTCTCTGACGAGAGCATTTTTCGGCGTATCTCTGGTGTTGGTATGTGGCTCAAGGTTGGCATCCATACAGGATGAAGCTTTCATCTGCTCCATGTGAAATAAAAACGCACCACACCACAATCTTATTGGGTTTTGTGGGCTATTGCTCGTGCGTTTCGGCGCATAGAGCCATAAAGTTAAGGACAGCACAGGCTCTGAGGCGAGCACAGAGAAGTGTACCCCTGCACGTGACGCTGCTGGTTGACTTGCTACCTCTAGACCTAGCCGTAAGAACGAGAGTTGCACAACATTGACTCAAAAGGAGCGAGTATGATAAGGTAAGAAGATACTGGTATCAAGAACCACATCGAAAAAGGAAATAAAAGCATGCATTGATAGAGAATGGCAAGAAATCTGGTACAGGACAGAAACAGAGAGAAGGAACTACTAGTTCCTTCCTAAAATAAAAGAAATAAAAAGAATGACATACCTCCCTCCGACCGATGGAGTTATACACTTCCTGTCGGGATATGGTCGATATTCCAGCTACTTATTGAAAATACCACCACAGACACCTGTGAATATGGAGCAATCGGCAATCCAGACCATACCTGAGAATATGCCATCAGACGAGATGTAACAAACCAGGATAGGAACGTCGTTGTTAATACAACCTTCGGTAGCACAATAAGGAATGAGGAGCTTTGGCACAACCTGAACTCACTGATAGCCAAGATATAAGTGTATGAAATGCAAGTCTACATGGCCGAGAGATAACTAAGAAGAGGTCATACTTTATGACAACGAATTGCACTACGGCAGACGACGACTTACAACAGCTTCCGGAAGCAGCGAGGAGACGAGTCTCGGGGAGCACCGGGAAGGATTTCCTGACACCCTTACAGCCACCTCCAAACTCTGCATCTAGGTTAGTATCACCATAGTCCTTGTGAATTTTGAGTTGTGCTTCATCGCGCCAGCAGCTGACTGTAAACACAAGTAAAAAAATTTAGTTTGGTTGTAATGTCAAATTTTGTCGTGTAGTGCTGTGTGGTGTAGTATTGTATAGTAGTGTAGTCCAAAATTACAAAATTACAAATTTAAAAATTTAAAAATTTTTGAAACGAGCGATTATCAGCAAGTAGACTTATTTTATAATACACGACAATCAGATATCACGAAAGATCGAAACATTTTAGGGAACGATTCTAATTACGAAGATATTGCCATATGTTCAGGAACCACAAATTTTCGAATGATTTCTTCCTTAAAGGTCATAAGAAACATACATAATCTAACAGCAAAACGACAGAATTTCATCAACGTGGACACGATGAATATTTGTCTCTGAAAAACAGCATTACTTGAAGAATTAGAATATCAAACGTTCTAAAATATGGCTCTGAGCACTATGGGATCAAACTTCTGAGGTCAGCAGTCCCCTAGAACTTAGAGCTACTTAAACCTAACTAACCTAAGGACGTCACACACATCCATGCCCGAGGCAGGATTTGAACCTGCGTAGCGGTCGCCCGGTTCCAGAATGTAGCGCCTAGAACCGCTCGGCCGCATCGGCCGGCATCAAACGTTCTAAATGCAATTTTTCCACAAAACGTGTTTTCAGTATTTTTGTGTTCTCGATAGTCTGTTGCAGACTTGTTCCAAGTGTCAAATCACGAAGAAAATGTTTAAAACATTCATTATTAGATGGTGCATGGGCTTCATGTCAAGCAGTGTCCGCCCCGGCACCTATTCGCTAACTCCTAGGTAACGTGCTTGCCTGTCAGGTGCACACTGGCTTTGTTCGCTGAAAGCCAGATTTTGCTGACACGGTAACTCAGAGTGTTCGGTCAGAGGGTTAGCTGCCCTCTGTAATAAAAAAAAAAGAAAACTGAGTTAATGGATCAACGACGAACTGAAACGGTTGCCTTGCGACGTCCGCTTCGAGCAGATACAACGAACGAATACGAACAAAATGAGATTTAAAAAAAGGAAAGAAAGTTGGCTGAGTGGTCAGCGTGACGGATTGCTGTCATACGGCCCCGAGTTCGATTCCCAGATTGGTCGAGGATTTTTTCCGCTCTGGGACTGGAGGTTGTGTTTTCTTCTTCATCATTTCATCCCCATCCGGCGCGCGACTCCCTCAATGTGGCATCGAATGTAATACGACCCGCACCAAGGCGGCCGGACCTGTCCTGTAAGGGGCCTCCCGGCCAATGACGGCAAACGCTTATTTCCATTTCCATGTCGAGCGGTGCTTCCCTCCGGAGTTCCAACAGTCATATCTTGAGATCACCTCCATTTCATCGGGGACGGTTTGAAGAGATAACACGTAAGTTTTTGGCTGGCGGGTAGAGTTTCTCGAGCTATTATAGAGAAACCAAGAAAGGCACGCATGGCCTTTGTTTCTCAAGACTTGCAGGAGATCGTTCAGACAGCAAAAGCTATGAACACATTCCTTGTAATCCCGATGCATACACCAACATTTACTTCTACAGCTACAGGGAAATTCTGCAAATTACATTGAAGTGCTTGGCAGAGGGCTCATCTAACCAACTTCACAATGGTTCCCGATCATTACAATCTCGAAGAGTGGGCGAAATGACGAACACGTATATCTTTCCGTACAAGCTCTGATTTCCCTTATTTTGTTACGACGATCGTTTCTCCCTTTGTAGGTCGCTGTCAACAAAAAATTTTCGCGTTCGCAGGAGAAAGTTGGTAATTGAAATTTCGTGAGAAGATTCCGCCGCGACGAAAAACGCCTTTGTTTTAATGGTGTCCAACCCAAATCCTGTATCATGTCATGCCTCCCCCCCCTATTTCATGACAGTACCAAATGTTCTGCTCTTCTTTCAATTTTCTCGATGTACTCATTTAATACTATCTGGTCAAGGATCCGAGGCAGCGCTACAGTACTCCAAAAGAGGACAGACAAGCCTAGTGTCGGCAGTCTCTTTAGTAGATCTGTTACACTTTCTAAGTGTCCTGCCAAAAAAATACACCCTTTCCTTTGCATTCCTCCAATACATTTTCTATGTGTTCTTTCTAATTTAAGTTGTTCGTAACTGTAATTCCTAGGTATTTAATTGAGTTTATGACCTTTAGAGTTGACTCATTTATTGTGTAACCGAATTTTAACGGATGACATGACACTTTTCGTTATTTGGAGTCAATTACCAACTTTAACACTATACAGATGTCGTTTATAAATCGATTTGCAATTTGTTTTGATCATCTGATGACTTTACTAGGCGACAGCATCATCTGCAAACAACCTAAGACGGTTGCTGAGATTGTCTCCTCAATCGTTTTTATAGGTAAGGAACAGTAGACGGCCTATAATACTACCTTCGGGAGCTCCAGAAATCACTTCTGTTTGACTCGGTCCCTGACTTTCCGTTAATTACTACGACCTGTGACCTCTCTGGCAGAAAATAACGAATCCAGTCCCATAACTGAGACGAAGCACGCAATTTTACTACAATCCGCTTGTGCGGTACAGTGTCAAAAGCCTTCTGGACATCTAGAAATTTGAAATCCCTTGTCAGCAGCACTAGACACTTTAAGTAAGGATCTAGTTGTATTTTACAAGTACGATGTTTTCTAAATTCTTGTTGACTGACGGTTTTCTTTTAAAGATGCTGCTGAAACACTGGTGTCAGTGCAGGTGTGTAAGATATCCAAATGCTGCACGAGCGACATGTTTCACATCCACTTAAAAAAGCTATCAAAACTTCATACTCTGAAAAAGAGAAGTGGAAAACCGTCAATTTAATAAAAAGAGGAGAGATCATAGCTGACATATGCTACGGCGTATCTCATCTGACACATCAACCAAGTTTATCAGTTGCAAAACAGGCATTCCTCAACATCACACTGCAGCGTCTGGTTCAAATGGTTCAAATGGCTCTGAGCACTATGGGACTCAACTGCTGTGGTCATCAGTCCCCTAGAACCTAGAACTACTTAAACCTAACTAACCTAAGGACATCACGCACATCCATGCCCGAGGCAGGATTCGAACCTGCGACCGTAGCAGCAGCGCGGCTCCGGACTGGAGCGCCTAGAACCGCACGACCACCGCGGCCGGCACTGCAGCGTCTGATTCGAACACTGGTGTAAGAATCAGAAGCCAGTACTCAGCGACTTCGTTTTTCTGTGGTATCAGAATACCTTCTCGATGTTTTGGATACAAATAAGTTACATTCAACAAGGGATATCTTTTTTTTTTATTGACAAATGTGGGATCTGGCGCTTACAACGATTGACGTTGTAATTCGTCATTTATATTTTTGATATTACTCCGATCACGTTAACGACAAAGATGAGGAAACTTCCTGGCGGGTTAAAACTGTGTGCCCGACCGAGACTCGGACTCGGGACCTTTGCCTTTCGCGTGCAAGTGCTCTACCATCTGAGCTACCGAAGCACGACTCACGCCCGGTACTCACAGCTTTACTTCTGCCAGTATCTCGTCTCCTACCCACACAGTTTTAATCTGCCAGGAAGTTTCATATCAGCGCACACTCCGCTGCAGAGTGAAAATCTCATTCTGGAAAGATGAGGAAAGCCACACAATCATGTAACAAGCAGTCATTTATAACTCGAAACAGCCACCAGACAACTAGTTTGTGGGAATTTCTCCTTTTCTTACGATACGTAGATCGTTAACTGAAAAGTACAGAAGAGAAAGTAAACCGAATGTAGTGTAAAGTTCGTAGCAATAAATAGTAGCTGATGGAACATCGTTATCTCAAAAAGAAAATCTGATCACAGTCGCAAGTTCGTAACACTGTATTCCCTAATGATAATTATGAAAGAAACACAGTATGTCTTATTACAACACATTTGCGACTTCTAAACGAATTTTAGAAGTATTAACTGAGTTTTACACTAAGGTGACGTAAGTCATGGGATAGAGATAAGCAAATACACGGATGGCCGAAGTACCGTATGCACAAGGTATAAGAGGGCAGTGCATCTGTGGAGCTATCGGCTGCACTCAGCTGATCATCACCACACGACGGGAATTAACAGACGTTAAACTGGAAATGGTAGACACATGGGACATTCCATTTCGTAAATCTTTAAGGAATCCAATATTCCGAGATCCAAAGTGCCACGAGTGCGCCCAGAATACATCTCTGGCATTACCTTTCACCACAGACATCGCAGTAGCCGACGGCCTTCACTTAACGACCATGAGCACTGGCGTCTGCCTAGAGCTTTCAGTACTAACAGACAAGCAACACTGCATGTAATAGCCGCAGGGACCAATCTGGGACGTAAGACGAACGTATCCGTTAGGATAGTGCGGTGGAAACTAGCGTTAACGGGCTAAGACAGCAGACGACCGAAGCGAGTGCCTTTGCTAACAATGCGTTACCTCTTTCAGTGCCTCTACTAGGCTGATGAGCACATCTGTTGTATCCTAGACTAACGGATAAACATGGTGTCGTCAGATAGTCGAGATTTTAGTTGCTAAGAGCTTATGGGAAGGTTCGTGAGTGGCGCAGACCCCACGAAGCCGTCGATCTACACTCACGCTCATAAATTAAGGATAATGCTGATAAATGGTGAAACAACGCTCTTGTGTGTGGTTTGCGGGTTTAAATCACCGCGGGTATGATCATGCGGTGCATCTGACCTGCGGTCGCCGCACGGTGGCGCTGGCAGCAGTCCATATACGCAGAGGTGTGTTGGTGCATGTCAGAGTGCGGTGCAGCGAGTAAGTGTGCAGACGTTTTCAGGCGTGCTAATGGTGACTGTGTGTTGCAAATGGCTCAAAGACCACATATTGATGACGTTATGAGGGGTAGAATACTAGGGCGACTGGAGGCTGGTCAAACACAGCAGGTCGTAGCACGGGCCCTTCGTGTGCCACAAAGTGCGATCTCAAGATTATGGCAACGATTCCAGCAGACAGGAAACGTGTCAAGGCTGTCCAGGCTCTACAGTACGGGACGTCCACAGTGTACAACACCACAAGAAGACCGATATCTCACCATCAGCGCCCGCAGACGGCCAA
This sequence comes from Schistocerca piceifrons, assembly GCF_021461385.2. Classification (NCBI taxonomy): domain Eukaryota; kingdom Metazoa; phylum Arthropoda; class Insecta; order Orthoptera; family Acrididae; genus Schistocerca; species Schistocerca piceifrons. Next base: position 197,224,949 of record NC_060138.1, on the reverse strand, counting down.
GGAGTACTGCAGGTAGACTTGCTCGGGACCTTACTGCAGCCACAGGAACAGTCTACAGACGACTGAACAGACATGGTTTGTTCGCCCGGAGATCTGCAAGGTGCATAGCACTAACCCCTGGTCACAGGAGAGCCTGTAAAGCCTGGTGTCAACCATACAGTACATGGTCATTTGAACAGTGGTCCCAGGTTATGTTCACAGACGAATCCAGGTACAGTCTGAAAAGTGATTCTCGCCGCGTTTTCATCTGGCGTGAACCAGGAACCAGCTACCAACTCCGTAATGTCCTTGAAAGGGATCTGTATGGAGGTCGTGGCTTGATGGATGGGAATTATGATTGGTGCACGTACACCCCCACATGTCTTTGACAGGGGAACTGTGACAGGTCACGTGTATCGGGACGTCATTTTACAGCAGTATGTCCGCCTTTTCATTGGTGCAGTGGGTCCCACCTTCCACCTGATGGATGATAACGCAGGTCTCCAACGAGCTGTCAACGTTGGGGAGTACCTTGAAACAGAAGATATCAGGCGAATGGAGTGGCCTGTCTGTTCTCCAGACCTAAACCCCATTGAGCACGTCTGGGATGCTCTCGGTCGATGTATCGTTGCACGTATTCAAACCCCTAGGACACATCAGGAGCTCTGACAGGCACTGGTGCAAGAATGGGAGGCAAAACCCCAGCAGCTGCTCGACCACCTGAGCCAGAGTATGCCAACCCGTTGTGCGGCCTGTGTACGTGTGCATGGTGATCATTTCCCATACTGATGTCGGGGTACATGCGCAGGGAACAGTGGCGTTTTGTAGATCATGTGTTTCAGGACGGTTTGCTCAACTTATCACCAATACCGTGGACTTACAGATCTGTGTCACGTGTGTTCCCTATGTGCCTATGATATTAGCGCCAGTTTTGTGTAGTGCCACATTGTGTGGCACCACATTCTGCAATTATCCTTAATTTATGATCATGAGTGTAAGTTGGCAACGACGCATTGTGCAAACTAGTGGAGGCTCCATGGCGGAGTAGGCTGTGTTTACATGGAATCTGGCTGCTCTGGGTGTTCAGCTACTTGGAGACCGTTTGCAGCCAGGTACGGGCGTCGTATTGCCAAAAATTGTGCGTGACAATGCGCCATGTCACGGTGCCACAGTTGTAATTCCAGCGAATGATTTGGTCACCCAGATCACCCGACATAAATCTCATCTAACATCTGTGGGACATAATGGAGAGATCAGGTCACGCACAAAATCCTGCACTGGCAAAACTGTCCCAATTATGGACGGCTATAGAGGCAGCGTGGCTCAATATTTCTGCAGAGGACTTACAACAACTTGTTGAGTCCATGTCACATCGAGTTGCCGCGCTACGCCGGGCAAAATGAGGTCCGACACGATATTAGGAGGTACCTTACGGCTTTTGTCCCCTCAGTGTAACTAGATAGAAGCTATTTGGGAAGAAGCAACTGCTTCGACACTTAGAAAGAAGCCACTGCTTCGACACACTCCATCGGACAGTCACAAGTGTTTCTAAAGCCATGGCTCCACTAATAACAAAATATCACCAGAAAACGCGGAAAGGATACAATGATTGAAATGGCTCTAAGCACTACGGGACTTAACATCTGAGGTCGTCAGTCCCCTAGACTTAGAACTACTTAAACCTAACTAACCTAAGGACATCACACACATCCATGCCCGAGGCAGGATTCGAACCTGCGACAGTAGCAGCAGCGCGGTTCCGGACTTAAAGCGCCTAGAACCGCTCGGCCACAGCGCCCGGCAGGGACAACGAGGTAATTACCTTAATAAAGAAAATTGTATGAGAGAAATAACCACGGTAAGGATTAAAGTAATTCCGTCTGAATTATTAGAAATTGGTGTAAGACGCGTCCCACAGAGTCATCTGCTGCTGTTACACTCGTATTCGTGGCTGTCGTCAGCTCTTTGACAATGTGCACTGAAAAGATCTTTCGGCCTGAGGTGTGCAACAGTTTCAGGGTCGGAAGGCGTCCACTTTAACAGAATACTCGGGGTAATAATAGCTGCTCGATAAGGCGTGTATATATATTCACCGCGGAAGCGCGAGGTTTGTAAATTAAGTAGGGGCCCGCCTTGTTATCTGGGAGCGCCATGTAAATTTATTCTAATGACGGAGCCGTGTTGCTGGGAGCAACAGTTCGCCGGCAGCGCTGGCCAACACAAATCGGCCTCAGCAGCGTAAAAAACCAGCTGTCAGCGAGCAGAAGGGGGCGTGCCCTGCAGAGGGACACGCCACTGTATTTCAGAGCAACGACGTATGCGGCAACGTCCGCTCCCTGCGCACTGGAATCGCGCACGCCACCCTGTAAAGCTACGCCTGCATTGTTCCGGACTCAAATAAACTTCTTTTCACTTTAGCATAGCTATATTTGGCACAACGTATACCATGGAAATGCCTGTGGAATCTATGGAATCTGGTAGCCTAAATGTAAGGAGTGTTTTTCATTGAAGTATGAACGTATTCCTTAACTAATATCTTCCATTTATGTGTGTTGACTTTATGCCTGAACCAGATTATCGTGGTGTAGAACTAATTTCTGAATCTTGCTGATTTTCTGTTGGTTTCGTTGTCCTGTGCCAGATAGCAGCGACCTCCAAAATAGCGTCTGACATCGAGGTGAGTGTAAAACAGGCCTGGCCTAGATTTGTGCTCCCAGCGCTGTCGACCATTCAGCGCTGTGGCTTCCCACACCACCACACTATTCTGAGCGGGAAATTTGTGGTACGTTCTATGGGACCAAACTGCTGAGGTCATCGGCCCCTAAGCTTACACACAATCTAACTTTAACTAACTTACGCTAAGGACAATACACCCACCTGTGCCCAAGGGAGGACTCAAACCTCCGACGGGGGGAGTCGCGCGAACTGCAGCAAGGTACCTAGACCACATGGCTACCCCACGCGACATTCTGAGTACGTATGTGGATGAGACAGCAATATGCCAAAGACTGCAAAGGCTGTACGTGCAGGAAACATAGGAAGGGATGGTTGCAACACAGTGCAACAGTAAGGTTTGGAGGTAGAACAACAACTATGTAAGTTGTAAGGAATTTTGGTTTAATGTTGCAATCTTATCATGGAAATACACGCATTCACACAGTTTACAATGTTACGACAGTTGTCAAATGAACGCATCTCGTCCTCAGAAAATGAAATAATCCTAAACACAACAATGGTAAATTTTAACTAGAAGTTTCTTTACAAAATTATTCTTATGACTACGTCTTGATGTTGGCCAGTACTACGATAAATCATCCGATTCCAGTTCAAAGTTAGGAACTATTTAGGAGGACAATCAAGTCTACGGAGGATGGTTAGTTTTGTGACAAGGTGAGGAAAAGATTACCCAAGATCGCTCGCGTTTACAGTGGATGTAAGCTCGTGAACCAACAAGTTTAGGTGTCTGCTCGGGGTATTTACCTTAGCTGCGATGAGCTATCGTCCCCATGGTTGCTCTCACCCACTGAAATTCCTATAAAAACTAATTAAGTCTTTGCTGATTTTTTCAACAGATAATTACCCTGTGTTTCTCGTGATGCGAGAAAACCTGTACTCATCCCTAGTCTTGGAATATGGCGATAAGTACGCACATAATTGGAGTAGCATGCATATTGAAATACTCTCTCAGTCCTTGCAAGAACAATTAACTAACTGGCTGGTTCGTTTCTCCACAGTTGGATGTCAACGACGCTTCATCTAATACCTAGCTGTACGTCGCCTCAGTAAACGCAGTCTTCATACAAATTTCTCCCGTGCATCGTACAGAGCGTTATTCATCCCGTTCTGCACTTGACGCCAGTTCAGAGAAGAGTCCCGAAAAATTTCGCTCTTGTCTTTCTCGTAGCCGAACTGTTTCCCCAGCTGAGCTCTTTCGTTCTCCACGACACGGCTTTTTTTGACCAATAGGAGCATTCCTCTTATTATGTGGAAACTCTCTCTGACAATCGCAAGGGCCCTGCCATTGAACTGCATTGAAATCTCGGCACTTTACTCCTTCCAAATTCGTTTCCGCCTATCGGACGCCCCCTAAGAGCTTTTCGTGGTGCCTCCCATGGTGCCGCTTCTGCTTCTGTCCTCACCCGTTTCCACACAAAACGTTTTCTCTCGCTGCTTGTTTCACCTTCTGCTCATTGACATGCATTATAAAGGAGCTGTGCATTAACATTGTCGATTGAGTGTCATCCCATTTTGGTTACATACTTATAGGCAAATCTGCCGAATTAAGTTAGGTGTCACATTCACCTTCCCATTACGATGTATAAAACTGTTATGTAAGGTGCGAAATTGACCTTCATTTATTCTGCCACCTTACACAACTACTTCTAAGAGGCGATAACTGCAGCAGCCCGGCCAGCGTGGCCGAGCGGTTCTAGGCGCTTCAGTCCGGAACCGCGCTGCTGCTACGGTCGCAGGTTCGAATCCTGCTTCGGGCATGGATGTGTGTGATGTCCTTAGGGTAGTTAGGATTAAGTAGTTCTAAGTCTAGTGGACTGATGACCTCACATGTTAAGTCCCATAGTGCTCAGAGCCATTTGAACCATTTTTTTTAATAACTGCAGCACACTTTTATAAACAGCAGCACATTTCTATTTTAGAATATGTAATACAGGGCTATTACAAATGATTGAAGCGATTTCATAAATTCATTGTAGCTCCATTCATTGACATATGGTCACGACACACTACAGATACGTAGAAAAACTCATTAAGTTTTGTTCGGCTGAAGCCGCACTTCAGGTTTCCGCCGCCAGAGCGCTCGAGAGCGCAGTGAGACAAAATGGCGACAGGAGCCGAGAAAGCGTATGTCGTGCTTGAAATGCACTCACATCAGTCAGTCATAACAGTGCAACGACACTTCAGGACGAAGTTCAACAAAGATCCACCAACTGCTAACTCCATTCGGCGATGGCATGCGCAATTTAAAGCTTCTGGATGCCTCTGTAAGGGGAAATCAACGGGTCGGCCTGCAGTGAGCGAAGAAACAGTTGAACGCGTGCGGGCAAGTTTCACGCGTAGCCGCGGAAGTCGACGAATAAAGCAAGCAGGGAGCTAAACGTACCACAGCCGACGGTTTGGAAAATCTTACGGAAAAGGCTAAAGCAGAAGCATTTCTTAAACAGGAGATTGGAAAACCGATGGATCGGTCGTGGTGGAGATCATGATCAACAATTCATGTCATGTCCTCCACGCTCTCCCGACTTAACCCCATGCGATTTCTTTCTGTGGCGTTATGTGAAAGATTCAGTGTTTAAACCTCGTCTACCAAGAAACGTGCCAGAACTGCGAGGCCGCATCAACGATGCTTTCGAACTCATTGATGGGGACATGCTGCGCCGAGTGTGGGAGGAACTTGATTATCGGCTTGATGTCTGCCGAATCACTAAAGGGGCACATATCGAACATTTGTGAATGTCTAAAAAAACTTTTTGAGTTTTTGTATGTGTGTGCAAAGCATTGTGAAAATATCTCAAACAATAAAGTCATTGTAGAGCTGTGAAATCGCTTCAATCATTTGTAATAACCCTGTATATGTGGTCCTACGCTTCATGATACAGTCAAACACATGGAGTGACACAGTTTAAAATCTGTTAAACTCGAGTGTTTCCGGGACTTTCAATTTCATGACAGAAGAAAAAGAACATTTACATATATGTGTTGAACCAAATGCTGGGATAACTTTAGCGGTTTGTCTGCACAGTCGAGATTATTGCTCTTGGATAAAATTTTATAAAAGTCTTTACGTCTCTAGATTGGACGAACAGGTCGCTGAGCTGGCTATGTCTATCCACTCAAACTGAAGTAATGAGGTACCTTAGCAGAAAAAAAAGAGAATGGTCTGACAGATAAATCAAAATCCGTCGTCACTTGTGCAATGTCTTGGAACCTTTGAGAACCCATGATGAAATGTTTAAATTACTAAAAGGTAGTCAGTGATGTCTGGTCCGCAAATGAGTGCCTTGAGTCCGTCGTATCTGTTACCAAATGGTTCTTCCCTTACACTAAGACACTTAATGAATTAAAATAATTGGTCATGTCAGCCATAAAAGATTTCGTCACCACTCTACTTACCATTAACTCACTTTTTACCCCAATTCCCATCTTCAGTTCGTCGTCGTCAGTTCTGTCGATTGTCAGAAGACAAGTTCATCGTACAGTATTTCTGGTTGGTGTCGCAATAACGTTCTAGTGACAATATAAGGAAAAGGATAGTTGCTATTCACCATAAAGCGGAGAGTCACAGTAAGACAAAACAAAAAGGCTGTCGGAAAGTTAGATTTCGGCCAACAAGGCCCTGTACCAAAACCATACAACATACACGCACGTACACATCACGCAAACGCAACTAAGACACACGACCACAGTCCAGCTACAAGATACTTTGGTTATGTGTGTGTGTGAGTTGCGTTTGCGTGACGTTTGCGTGTGTGTATGTTGTCCATTTCTGACAAAGGCCTTCTTGCCCGAAAGCTAACTTTCCGACGGTATTTTTGTTGTGCCTTTATGCGACTCAGCATCTCCGCTTTATGGTTAGTAGCAGCTATCCTTTTCGTTATATTGTTATATTCCATAATTTTCCATTGTCTGGTGTTCTAGTGAGTGTTTTTCCATCTCATAATAGTGCGATGGCCTATTTATAGTTTACATGAGAGGATTGAGCACTAAGATACTGACTTGTAAAAAAGATAGCGTGAACAACATGGAAAGAGAAAACAGATTGCTATATGTTTCTGCGAATGATTGATAAATGAGAAGTGAGTTGTTTTATTGTTTGGTTATTTTATGGTTTGGTATTTGAAGGTCGACGATACCTGGAAGTAGACGATCACGTGTGGAGTTAGGTAGCTGCCTCAAGGTAGGAGGAGAGTGACGCGAGATCGATGCGTCGCTTTCTTTCTGGCGTTGAGGCTTTACCATGAATCATGAAGCAGTCGCTTCCTTACCGCAAAAGCTCCAGCATAACCTTTGTGGACTCCGTGAAGGTCTCTGTCTGAGTATAGGCTATAGGGCATCAGCGCGATGCAGTGCTTACGCTTCTCAGTCCTCCGTGTTATGAAACCAAGGTCAAAGAGCGATATGCATGAAAGAGACGCGGAAATCGAACCTCTTTTTAGCTTCATGATTACATAATGGAGTCTAAACTACAATGATTTTGTTGCAAATTACTCATACGGTATTCTAGAAAACATCATTAACAGTCACAACGTCTTTTAACAATGGACCGGATAACAAGCGCCTCAGAAACTTTTTAAGAATCGAACTCTCATGGCTAAAACAGCTTTAGACGTGCAAAATATTGTATAAATTTATGACTGAAGGCACAAAATCCCAATTATGTTGGGTTATAAGATTCGGATATTGAGAGGTATTTACAGTTTTCTGAAAAGCTAGTTTTTCTCTTAATTATACGTCGTACAAAGATGTTATTTTGAAGATATCTTCAGTGATATATGTAGATATAGTCTGCAAAGTGGGTTGCGAGTACAGTTACTAGTAAAGAATTACTAAATTAGAACATCATGCTTGATGCTCAAGTCTTACTGCATGAACGAAGAACATTTAGTAAGGGATAAACTCTGTTCCTTTTATTATTCTGAGGGACTGTAAGAGGAAAAATTTAGAAAAAGTTTGAAATAGTGTTTAAAGTTTCCTCGAAGTCACTAAGTGCTCTCATTCTCAAATACTGAATGAGTACATTCTGAGTAATTTACACATCGTTGTAAGAAAAGGTAGTTCTTCATGCGTCTCAATTTTTATGGTGTATCCTGTGAACTATGTGGCTCACAGTGACATAATTTTGCAGGTATGTTCAGTGGTATGTGTAGATACTCTGTGTTGTGAATTGCGTAGGAAGCCTCATGCCTGATGGTTAAGATTTACAGCATGAAGAGTGAAAATGTTGAAAGTTTTGTGTTAGCAGAAGAGCCAACACCGTGTTACGAGTGGAGGCCGAAATGCACAAGTCTTAGCTCACGCAGGTTGGCGTGAGGAGGTAAGAACTATACTGACGTGAGGTCTGGAACATCACAAGGAATGAGACTTCAGAAAGCGGACGTAATTAGTTTGATACTTAACTTTAATCCATTAATGATGAACGTCGCTCTTGACAGTACATGATTCAGAATGTTATCTGTTCAGAATACGTTCTTGAAGATAGTCGTCATAGTAACTGAATATGGCGCCTTGCTAGGTCGTAGCAACTGGTGTAGCTGAAGGCTATGCTAAACTCTCGTCTCTGCAAATGAGAGCGTATGTAGACAGTGAACCATCGTTAGCAAAGTCGGCTGTACAACTGGGGCGAGTGCTAGGGAGTCTCTCTAGACTAGACCTGCCGTGTGGCGGCGCTCGGTCTGCAATCACTGATAGTGGCGACACGCGGGTCCGACGTATACTAACGGACAGCGGCCGATTTAAAGGCTACCACCTAGCAAGTGTGGTGTCTGGCGGTGACACCACAGAAAGCGATAAACTTTTTCACTTTCGTTATTTTGTGTGAGGGAGTTAACAAGAAAAAGTTTCAAAATGTATTTAAATTACGTGTAAAATTGTTGGAAACCGCTAGTGCTCTCATTCTCAAATACTTCGTGAATATTGTCTGGAAAATTTGGACTCTGTAAGTTACGATGCTTCACGACAAACATATAGTTTCCAACTTTAAAACTTGGCTTACAGTGTTGAATCTTTAACGTAAAATTATACCTTTTAATGAGTAGGTTATCTAAGCATTTTAAATTTTCAAATTTCGTCATTATTTTGTGAAATACTGAAAATCAATTTTTGTTGTCCCTAGAAGCCTTTAAATGGGCTACCTGCAACGAGAACTGGGGGCCATTTTTTTCTGTTAGTGATATAGGTCATTAGTAGTGACGATATCTTTTAGTAATAATGTTTAAATATATTGTTGACACAAGTGCCAACTTTTCTCTGTTGCGTAATCTCTGAGGGAAAGATATGGATAACAGGGCTGATCGTTTGCAAATCATTTAAATCTCTGGTACGTATGCATACAACAAGTAATTTCCGTAACAAGAAAGGTCTGTGTAGTAACGGACTAAGGTTGAACATTCCGTTCACGACGAGGTCATTAGACATGGAGCAAAAGATCTAAATGGAGAACAATGTGAAGTACACCGCTTCCTTTACAACTGGAATGCCACGACATTTTACTTACGTGAATTAATTTAGAGAAATCTTGGAAGACTTAATTGTGTGTGACTGGAGCCTTCCTCGGTTTACAACCCACCCTCAAACAGGACCGGTGTAACTTTTTAATGTTTGCCATATTGTTAAGAATAATTTAGAATCGAGTTGGATATTCTTTACAACGATAGCAAATACTCTGAAAAATATCTGGATGATTATAGCAAACATATAGTAACTTAATTAGGTGTAGGACTTACTGAGATTCTGTGACGTAGCTGCACCTCAGGACAGTTTCGTAAATTAATTTTCTGACATATATTTAAAAATTATTATTAAAATCAGTTCTCTGAAGTAGGACATGCCATTATGGAAGGGAAGGTAAAGGCACTCAGGTGGTAGACCCACTAGGGTGTTCGTATAATTAAGTATAACAGCTGTGTTTCGTGCGGTCATAAATATATACACTCCTGGAAATTGAAATAAGAACACCGTGAATTCATTGTCCCAGGAAGGGGAAACTTTATTGACACATTCCTGGGGTCAGATACATCACATGATCACACTGACAGAACCACAGGCACATAAACACAGGCAACAGAGCATGCACAATGTCGGCACTAGTACAGCGTATATCCACCTTTCGCAGCAATGCAGGCTGCTATTCTCCCATGGAGACGATCGTAGAGATGCTGGATGTAGTCCTGTGGAACGGCTTGCCATGCCATTTACACCTGGCGCCTCAGTTGGACCAGCGTTCGTGCTGGACGTGCAGACCGCGTGAGACGACGCTTCATCCAGTCCCAAACATGCTCAATGGGGGACAGATCCGGAGATCTTGCTGGCCAGGGTAGTTGACTTACACCTTCTCGAGCACGTTGGGTGGCACGGGATACATGCGGACGTGCATTGTCCTGTTGGAACAGCAAGTTCCCTTGCCGGTCTAGGAATGGTAGAACGATGGGTTCGATGACGGTTTGGATGTACCGTGCACTATTCAGTGTCCCCTCGACGATCACCAGTGGTGTACGGCCAGTGTAGGAGATCGCTCCCCACACCATGATGTCAGGTGTTGGCCTTGTGTGCCTCGGTCGTATGCAGTCCTGATTGTGGCGCTCACCTGCACGGCGCCAAACACGGATACGACCATCATTGGCACCAAGGCAGAAGCGACTCTCATCGCTGAAGACGACACGTCTCCATTCGTCCCTCCATTCACGCCTGTCGCGACACCACTGGAAGCGGGCTGCACGATGTTGGGGCGTGAGCGGAAGACGGCCTAACGGTGTGCGGGACCGTAGCCCAGCTTCATGGAGACGGTTGCGAATGGTCCTCGCCGATACCCCAGGAGCAACAGTGTCCCTAATTTGCTGGGAAGTGGCGGTGCGGTCCCCTACGGCACTGCGTAGGATCCTACGGTCTTGGCGTGCATCCGTGCGTCGCTACGGTCCGGTCCCAGGTCGACGGGCACGTGCACCTTCCGCCGACCACTGGCGACAACATCGATGTACTGTGGAGACCTCACGCCCCACGTGTTGAGCAATTCGGCGGTACGTCCACCCGGCCTCCCGCATGCCTACTATACGCCCTCGCTCAAAGTCCGTCAACTGCACATACGGTTCACGTCCACGCTGTCGCGGCATGCTACCAGTGTTAAAGACTGCGATGAAGCTCCGTATGCCACAGCAAACTGGGTGACACTGACGGCGGCGGTGCACAAATGCTGCGCAGCTAGCGCCATTCGACGGCCAACACCGCGGTTCCTGGTGTGTCCGCTGTGCCGTGCGTGTGATCATTGCTTGTACAGCCCTCTCGCAGTGTCGGGAGCAAGTATGGTGGGTCTGACACACCGGTGTCAATGTGTTCTTTTTTCCATTTCCAGGAGTGTATTTAAAGTGCAGTAATGCTGACATTAGCATTTCTGCATATTTTTGTTTTCTCTGTGGCTGATGATCTTGCATTTTAAAACTTATTGAGATATGATATATTACTTTTTTTATTTTCAGATAATCCTGAAATGTAAGAGCCAAAAAGATGTCCTCTCCAGACGTTGTCACTTCTTCGACTTCTTCGATGTACTTTGCAAAGTAGGTAATGCAGATGGCATTGGTGCATAATAAGATATTAAGCCATGAAGGCGAAATCAATCTTGCTTCAATCTGAGGCTGTTAAGAGTCGATTCTACAGGTCAGTTTGAAGCTGCTTTTTTGAGGTTTCTCACATTCATGAGGTCAGATGCTGGGCCTTGTATACACTTTCCACACATGATATAAAAATCTAGTTTCAAGAACCCATTTTATTAAGCTTTAATTACGTCAGGCGACATCAGAAACCAGTAAGTACGGCAATGATGCAATATACTCGTTATCATTATCATATGTGAAACTTTACGAGCAAGCAAATTGCTGAATCAGCGTATTTTAAAGTTTATATTCCTTATCTCCACTCTGAGGAGCATTGACCAACGTTTCATACAGTTACTTCTGTTCATATCTGACAGTATTTCATCACTTCTGTTTTCTTCCCAATTACAGAGTCTTAATTTGGATTCTCTCGTTAACATCAGTAGTCTATGAATAAAAATATCCTTTGTCAATAGTGTTTTGCTTTATTGTCTAACTTCTTTGATACTTTGGATTGAATCGTACATTGATGGAATTTCGCATTTACCTCAACATCGATAAACATGTTAATAATGTACACTCATGCTCATAAATTAAGGATAATGCTGATAAATGGTGAAACAACGCTCTGTTGGGTGGTTTGCGGGTTTAAATCACCTCGGGGTATGACCATGTGGTGCATTTGACCTGCGGTCGTCGTACGGCGGCGCTGGCAGCAGTCCACATACGCAGAGGTGTGTTGGTGCATGTCAAAGTACGGTATAGCGAGTAAGTGTGCAGACGTTTTCAGACGTGCTAACGGTGACTGTGTGTTGAAAATGGCTTAAAGAACACATATTGATGACGTCGTGAGGGTTAGAATACTAGGGTGACTGGAGGCTGGTCAAACAGAGCAGGTCGTAGCACGGGCCCTCTGTGTGCCACAAAGTGTGATCTCAAGATTATGGCAACGATTCCAGTAGACAGGAAACGTGTCCAGGCGCTACAGTACGGGATGTCCACAGAGTACAACACCACAAGAAGAACGATATCACACCATCAGTGCCCGGAGTACTGCAGGTAACCTTGCTCGAGACATTACTACAGCCATTACGTTATCTCCAGACACACAGTCTACAGACGACTGAACAGACTTGTTTCATTCGCCCGGAGACCTGCAAGGTGCATTCCGCTGACCCCTGGTCACAGGAGAGCTCTTAAAGCCTGGTGTCAAGAACACAGTTCATTGTCATTGGAACAGTGGCCCCAAGTTATGTTCACGGACGAGTCCAGGTATAGTCTGAACAGTGATTCTCGTCGGGTTTTCATCTGGCGTGAACCGGGAACCAGACACCAACCCCTTAATGTCATCGAAAGGGTCCTGTATGGAGGTCGTTGTGTGATGGTGTGGGGTGGTATTACGATTGGTGCACGTACACCTCTACATGTCTTTGACAGAGGTACTGTAACAGGTCATATGTGTCGGGACATCATTTTGCACCATTTATATCCGTCTTTTCAGGGGCGCTCTGTGTAACACCTTCTTCTTGATGGATGATAACGGACGGTCCTACCGAGCTGCCATAGTGGAGGAGTACCTTGAAACAGAAAGATATCAGTTGAATGGAGTGGCCTGCCTGTTCTCCAGACCTAAACCCCATCGAGCACGTCTGGGATGCTCTCGGTCGACGTATCGCTGCACGTCTTCAAACCCGACGGCACTTCAGGAGATCCGACAGGCACTGGTGCAAGAATGGGAGGCTATACCGCAGCAGCTGCTCGACCATCTGATCCAGAGAATGCCAACCCGTTGTGGGGCCTGTGTACGTGTGCATGGTGATCATATCCCATACTGATGTCGGAGTACATGCGCAGGATACAGCGACGCTTTGTAGCACATTTGTTTCGGGACGGTTTTCACAACTTATCATCAATACCGTGGACTTACAGAACTGTGTCATGTGTGTTACCTATGTGCCTTTGTTATTAGCGCCAGTTTTGTGTGTGGCACCACATTCTGCAGTTATCCTTAATTTATGAGCGTGAGTGTATTTTTCATACCTTATTTAAATACACTTACATTTTATGTACCTACATACCTTCTTGATTAGGCATGACACTTCATCACACTCAGTTACCTTAAAAAGTGGATGTCTTAGAATATTTCTCCCTTGTTGGATACGTTTCTGAGGACGGACTTGCACAAGCTCCACACTTTTCCGCAGACACTAGCCCTGAGAAATGTGGCCATTCAAAGCAGATCAGCCCTGACCTCTGGCCAGCACTAACAAGACCGCTGAGTGCAACATGCGTGCAGTAATTCCGAGTTAGCCACACCTGCGCTCTCTCGACCTCAGGTTACCCCACACATCAATGAACTCTTGGTGTTTGTGTATGAACAGGCGACATTCCTGTACCTTACGTTCTGCTGTCAGCGTATACAGCGTACCCATAAATGATGGTGGTGAACTCTTTCCCAACGCAATATTCCACATGTCATGAATAGATAAAATAAATAAAACCCTTTAGATTCCTAATTGTGCTCTTTAGATCTTGTGCGTTGTTCTGTAGCAATCACATGTGTGCGACCAGACTGTTGTTTACCACCCTTCCAACTCGAGATTACGTTAATAAACGATTTTTCTATACATTTTTATAAAAAAAGACGTCAGGATTGATTCAGAGATCAAAATACCCAAATACATTCGTGGGTGCTACGTTCTACATTGCTACAGCACTCAGGACGTATAGTCAGGAGATGCTCAAATTGCAAGATATGAGCTCCTATACTCGCCTTCCAGCGTTTTATCATCGACTACCGAAGCCATCAATTAGTAATTGAATTCTATCGAACAGTTACGCAAGCGCTCCTGATATACTGTTCCAGGTCACTGATGTGACCAACCAGAGTTATCTTCACCATAATTTCTATTTATACCCATTAACGTAAAGCATACTGGGTAAGCTAGTTCACTAGACCTCGAATCGGGCTCTGCTGTGTGGGCAAGGCGTTGTCGAAACACTGGCGTGATCAAAAGTGCAGAGTGCTGCGGTCCCATCGTGAATAGCCAGGTGGTGCTTGAGACTGCTGGAGGTATAATATGTCCTAGCAGTTCTAGTATGTTCTGCGTCCCTACATGTTCAAGCACGCAGCTCTATTCAGTGGTCGGGATAGCGTGCATAGGACGAACTTGTGGATACAGATAAACAACACCACACAATGAGTCAAAAAAAAAAAAAAAAAAAAAAAAGAAAAAAGAAATGGTTCAAATGGCTCTGAGCACTATGGGACTTAACATCTGAGGTCATCAATCCCATAGAACTTAGAACTACTTAAACCTAAGTAACCTAAGGACATCACACACATCCATGCCCGAGGCAGGATTCGAACCTGCGACCGTAGCGGTCGCGCCGTTCCAGACTGAAGCGCCTAGAACCGCTCGGCCACACAGGCCGGCTCACAATGAGTCCAAATAGTTGTTGATGATTGGCGACAATCGTACCCAGGTGTTTCGCACCTGTCCAGATAAGAGACTTATTTAAGTTTCTGATGCCGTCTCATGCAAGACTCATTGGTGAACCAATCATTTGTGTAAAGTTACATGACACTACATTATTTTGCAACACCCGTCTGCACTACCAACGCATACACTTAATTATGAAGACTTTGTGACCACTGTCGAACGTGAGACTGAATGCCACCATGTGATGCTCCGGGCACATGACGTGATAAGGGAAGTGTATAAGTGGAACAGAGATGAATGGGGAAACGTTCTAGCTATAGTAAGACGGAAAATGGCAAAAATCCACCGTCATAAGCGACTGTGACAAAAGCAGATTGTTATGGCCTGAAGCCTTGTAACGAGCGCCTCGGAAGCGATGAAGTTTGTTGGCTGTTGCTTATGTCTTGAGTCTTTGCAAACGATGTAAAAAAAAAACAGCATTATACAGAGATCACATAATAATCATATCTCGATGTTGGCGACATGCAGAGTACACTAAGCTTGCTCTATGGGTATTCCTAATGAACTCTACTACATCTCACAGTCAGTATAGATTTTTTGACGTACATAAAGACGATATACTCCCTTTAGAGATCTTTATCGTAAGTGAATATCAAATGCACATTGAGAGCTATATATGACAGTTTTCTTTTAGCACGGAAGACAATTTTTCTTTTCAGTTTTTTCAGAACTTTGATCTATTTGTTATATGGGAGGCAATTTGTTACAATTTCGCTGTAACATGTACTAATTGATCAAAATCATCCAACACTATTATGTAATGCGGAATTGATCACTAGACGTCTCAAGCTGTGGACTTATCAGTAGAGAATGGGGTGGGGAGTATTGTGTTTTGAGCAGAGAAGCACTAACATGGAAATGGGTTGGTCTGTGACGTTAGTGCTAGGCCTCACCTGGATAGTGTAAACAGGAACACCACTGGACAGTACATAACTGGAAACGCGGGATTAGGAATGGTGAAACATGCCATACCAGCCGGCCGGAGTGGTCGAGCGGTTTTAGGCGCTACAGTCTGGAACCGCGCGACCGCTACGGTCGCAGGTTCGAATCCTGTCTCGGGCATGGATGTGTGTGATGTCCTTAGGTTAGTTAGGTTTAAGTAGTTCTAAGTTCTAGGGGACTGAAGACCTCTGAAGTTAAGTCCCATAGTGCTCAGAGCCATTTGAACCATGCCATACCCTGTCGCAATGGTGGTGATCATGAATGAGGTAATGGTAGTCACCATGTCAGCTGACCATTACCAACAGGCATCCGCTTTCTTTATTCTTCTGGTTGTTGCAGAACTGGTGAGATGTGTTACCTACGTGAACTTCAGCAACACTTCTTCTTCGCACCATCTCATAAGGACTGCAAGTAAACTCAGTAAACACTCGCTCCTGTGCAATAGCATCTCAGGTCCTTCGATGTCGCGATAGAGGTATGTGCTAGGATTCTTCAGCGTCTCCAAGGGTCCGTCATGTCAAAACAGTTCATGAGTGAATGGCCAGAGTTAGTCCCCCATAGGTACAATAAGGTCGCAAGAAGAAATACCGCCCCTTTCGAAAAGGTTTATCCAATTCCACAAGACTAAATATTATACTTGAATGACGACAAAAAGTTTAGGTAAATTTTATCTTATGCATAGTATTACAAAGTTCCCAGAGGAAACAGTCGACCTCGCAATCTTTTATCTTTTACATGCATTCACATGCAATAGTGGGGCTCTTTTTGCAATTACGCATAGGATGGAAGTTTTAAGCGATCTTTCAGATACACTGAAGCGCCAAAGAAACTGGTATAGACACGCGTATTCAATAACAGAGATATGTAAACAGACATAATACGGCACTGCGGTCGGCAATGCCTATATAAGACAAGTGCCTGATGTAGCTGTTACTGCTGTTACAATGGTAAGTTATCAAGATTTAAGCGAGTTTGAACGTGATGTTATAGTCGGTGCACGAGCGATGGGTCACAGCATCTCGAAGGTAGCGATGAAGTGGGGATTTTCCCGTACGACCATTTCACGAGTGTACCGTAAACATCAGGAATCCGGTATAACATCAAATCTCCGACATCGCTGCGGCTGGAAGAAGATCCTTCAAGAACGGGACCAACGACGACTGAAGAGAATCGTTCAACGTGACAGAAGTGCAAATTTCCGCAAATTGCTGCAGATTTCAATACTGGGACATCAACAAATGTCATCTTCAACGAACCGTCATCGATATGGGCTTTCGGAGCCGAAGGCTCTCTCGTGTGCCCTTGACGACTGCACGATAAACGGTTTACGCCTCGCCTGGGCCCTTCAACACCGCCAGTGGAGTGTTGATCACTGGAAACATTTTGCCTGGTCGGACGAATGTCGTTTCAAAGTATATCGAGCGGATGGACGTGTACGGGTATGGAGACAACCTCATAATCCATGGACCCTGCATGTCAGCAGGGGACTGTTCAAGCGGGTGGAGGCTCTGTAATGGTGCGGGGCGCGTGCAGTTGGGGTGATATGGGGCCCCTGCTACGTCTAGATACGACTCTGACAGGTGACACGTACGTAAGCATCCTGTCTGATTACCTGCATCAATTCATGTCCATTGTGCACTCCGACGGACTTCGGTAATTCCAGCAGAACAATGCGATTCCCCACACGTCCAGAATTGCAACAGAGTGGCTTCAGGTACATTCTTCTGAGTTTAAGCACTTTCACTGACCTCCAAACTCCCGAGACATGAACATTATTGAGCATATTTGGGATGCCTTGCAAAGTGCTGTTCAGAAGAGATGCCCACACCTTCGTACGCTTACAGATTTACTGACATCCCTGCGTGATTCATATTGTCAGTTCCCTCCAGCACTACTTCAGACATTAGTCTAGTCCATGCCACGTCGTGTTGTGGCACTTCTACGTGTTCTCGGGGGCCCTGCACTGTATTAGGCAGGTGTACCAATTTCTTTGGCTCTCAGTATATGTTCAAAGTGTCTTCACCGCACAGGTGATACTCAGGCTAGACCCATACTTTTTCGAATATGTCTGGCGTCACTGTATTCACTGCTGTGCCGATGTGGTTTCCCAGGTCATGTGAAGTCATTCCGACGATAATTTCTTTTTTGATTTCTTGACATCTTTGCTGCAATTTCGTCTTGACTGCCCTGAACTTCCTAAGGAATTTACATTGCTGTATTCCTGTCTTTCTCTGAATATTTGTGTACTTCCTTCTTTCGTGAAGCAGTTGAAGTATTTCTTCTGTTACCCATGGTTTCTTCGCGCTTATCTTCTTTGTACCTATGTTTGTCCGTCCAACATCGGTGATTGCCCATTTCATAGATGTCCACTCCTCTTCAACTTAACTGCCTACTCTGGTATTCCTCATCGCAATATCCACTTCTTTAGCGAATTTCAAACACGTCTTCACGTCTCATAATTTCCCAGTACTTCAGCATCCCACTTTCTTCCACATTGATTTTTCTGGGTGATTCTCTTAAACTTCAATCTACTGTTCATCATTATTAAATGGAGCTGAATCTATATCTTCACCTGAGTACGCCTTACAATCCAATATCCGATTTCGGAACCTCTGTCTGACCATGATGTAACCCATTTGGAATATTCCATTGCCTTCGTGTGTTTTCCAAACATACCTCCTCCTGTTGCGATTCTTGAACAAGAGTAGTCGCTGTTACCATCTGAAACTGTGTCAGGAGTAGATAAAACTATTTTTTATCATCGGAAGATGACCGAGAGTTTATTTTTTTTAGTGTATCGAAAGGGTTAGTTCCTCGTTTCCCATATTATGGAGACACTAGGAGGTAATGTGATTAAAATGTCGCTCTTCGTATTATTCTTCCTGTATCACATACGAGTATATCGTCTGCAGACCATAGTAACGATTTTTTATTATGATGTGGATTTGTTACACACCCTGTATCAACAAGGTTAAATGTAGTGAGAAATTTGAGAGTGTCTCCTCCTATGTTATAGAACATTTTAAAAATCGAGTCTATCCTTTGGCCCGAAGAAGCCTTTGTTCAGATTAAAAGTTGTGTGCTGACTAGTACAGTATTTCTTTTTTAAATACCAACTTCATAAATACACGAAGAAACAGTGTGACTCCAAATTATATCAATGTCTCCCCTGCCATCTAAGACCTTCACAGACCATCCATGGAGTTTGCTACAACATACCTGGGCGATCAAGGGAAGAGAAAGTAAGTTTTCGAAATGAAGCATTAGGATTAATCAGCTGGTACGACAATACTTCTGCAGACTGTGTTGTTTGACTGCTAAAGTAGGCACAGATACTGCACACAAACCAGTCCAAACCCGTAGTCTCCGACTTTTATCAAATCGGAATTATGAGGTCCTGCGAATAATGTACATTTCGCGCATAGCTGGTATCACAGCCTAGCGCAAAACAGGTGGCAGCGCTGCCTGGCGAGGCTTTGTATGTATATGTACGCGTATATCGTACGTCAGAGGGTTCCAGCGACGAGGGATCGTTATTTAGTCGCCTTGGACAAGAGCCTGTAGCGTGTCTTAGACCGCACGTGTTATCTGCGTCACTTCGCACGCAAGCCGCATACGAAATGCATCACCGTCGAGCAGGAAACATCAAACAACCGCGCCGTCCTTCCGAAACGTGCTGTAGAAATGACTTTCACGGCCACTGCACTCATTTTAAACTCTTACATTGCACTGTTAAAGCACTCAGTGTCCATCAGACAAATACTGCCTCCACAATGAGTAACTATAATTTCTCTGCCATAACGTGTACTACTAAACGCCTAAGGCTGTGCACAATTGCCGTTGCTTGTTACCTGTGCAATAGCTTTCACGGACGACAAAATTGGATCTTCAGTGCTTCGTATAGCTATTGATCGAAATTAAAAATTTCAAAAGCCGTCATAATCTACTCGTTCAACAAATGTTTTAACGCTTGTGGTGGTTGTGGCTCCTTTGAGGCAAGATTTCGGCTTTCATTTGACTGCCCCTCATAGAGCAACATCGACTGTTAAGATCTCCTGAAAGCTTGTTGATACGAAAAACAAGAACAAACACAAGTATTAAAGTCAGAAACTGCGCGTGTGTTTGCGACAGCATAGCTCACAGCGTGCAAATTAACCCGACTTTATTATCCCAGTATTTGCGGGTGAGAGCACTCAGCGACTTGCAACGAAGTTCAAACATAATTTGACGTTTTCTAAACTTTTTCACTAGCCTAACTATCAGTTTAATAAGTCACAGCTGCAAAATACTAACGCAAATTCTTTGTAGACGAATGGAAAAACTGGTAGAAGCCGACCTCGGGGAAGGTCTGTTTGGATTCTGTAGAAATGTTGGAACACGTGAGGCAATACTGACTCTACGACTTATCTTAGAAGAAAGATTAAGGAAAGACAAACCTATGTTTCTATCATTTGTAGACTTAGAGAAAGCTTTTGACAATGTTGATTGGAATACTCTCTTTCAAATTCTGAAGGTGGCAGGGATAAAATACAGGGAGCGAAAGTCTATTTACAATTTCTACAGAAACCAGATGGCAGTTATAAGAGTCGACGGACAGGAAAGGGAAGCAGTGGTTGGGAAGGGAGTGAGACAGGGTTGTAGCCCCTCCCCGATGTTATTCAATCTGTATATTGAGCAAGCAGTAAAGGTAACAAAAGAAAAATTCGGAGTAGGTATTAAAATCCATGGAGAAGAAATAAAAACTTTGAGGTTCGCCGATGAGCCGGCCGGTGAGGCCGTGCGGTTCTAGGCGCTTCAGTCTGGCACCGCGTGACCGCTACGGTCGCAGGTTCGAATCCTGCCTCGGGCATGGATGTGTGTGATGTCCTTAGGTTAGTTAGGTTTAAGTAGTTCTCAGTTCTAGGGGACTGATGACCACAGATGTTAAGTCCGATAGTGCTCAGAGCCATTAGAACCATTTTTTCGCCGATGACATTGTAATTCTGTCACGGACAGCAAAGGACTTGGAAGAGCAGTTGAACGGAAAGGACAGTGTCTTGAAAGGAGGATATAATATGAACATCAACAAAAGTAAAACGAGGATAATGGAATGAAGTCGAATTAAGTCGAGTGATGCTGAAGGAATTAGATTAGGAAATGAGACACTTAAAGTAGTAAAGGAGTTTTGCTATTTGGGGAGCTAAATAACTGATGATGGTCGAAGGATAGAGGATATAAAATGTAGACTTGCAATGGCAAGGAAAGCGTTTCTGAAGAAGAGTAACATCGAGTACAGATTTAAGTGTCAGGAAGTCGTTTCTGAAAGTATTTGTACCGAGTGTAGCCATGTATGGAAGTGAAACATGGACGATAAACTGTTTGGACAAGAAGAGAATAGAAGCTTTCGAAATGTGGTGCTACAGAAGAACGCTGAAGATTAGATGGGTAGATTACATAACTAATGAGGAGGTATTGAATAGAATTGGGGAGAAGAGGAGTTTGTGGCACAACTTGACAAGAAGAAGGGACCGGTTGGTAGGACATGTTCTGAGGCATCAAGGGATCACCAATTTAGTATTGGAGGGCAGCGTGGAGGGTAAAATTCGCAGAGGGAGGCCAAGAGATGAATACACTAAGCCAGATTCAGAAGGATGTAGGTTGCAATAAGAACTGGGAGATGAAGAAGCTTGCACAGGATTGAGTAGCATGGAGAGCTGCATCAAACCAGTCTCAGGACTGAAGACAACAACAACAACAACATGGGTGAATAAGACGAAAATAATGAAACCAACATAATTAGGATTTTGTGTCTTCGACTATAAACATTTTACACGATTAATAGTAAATATTTGACACATTACCTCATTTGTAAAGAAATAACTCGTTCCAAGGTAGCGTCCGCGGCTAACCGACCGCTTTCCACGAAGTGGGCCGGGGCTGTTCCTCAGTTAAGTAACGTAGCTTGACATGGTACCACGGTACTTTAGATTTTTATGTTTGACCGTGCCTTATTCTGGTATGTATTCGATTATTTTATGCTTCTGAAGAAGGCTAGATTACTCTAGGTGAAACCTGGGTAAAGACCAGTAACATTTTGCAACTGAGGCGGATTTTTGACATATTAATATATCACACTTGCTGACAAGGCTGCAATATGTAAAAAATTATTACCTACATTTGTGCGATACCTTTGGTCGCACACACTAAAGAACATCACAAGTTCATACACTAGTTATGTCGATTCTGGCCAGAAACGAGACAACTGTGCATCTCAGGTTGTGTTTAAAATCACCACCGTCAGAGGCAATACACGCTTCCAGCCTGGTATGGAAGACTGTTGCACACGTTCTAGCATTTCAATGGCCATGTCCGAGCAGGATGCACTTATATGACGTTGAATATCGTCGGGTGTAGTTGGTTTGTCCTTGTAGACAGCGTCCTTCAGTTATTCACACAGAGAAACGTCTACAGGCTTCAAGTCCGGGGAACGAGTCGGCCAAGATATAGATACTCTGCGTCCAATTCAGCGATTTGGAAACAATTCGTGAAGCCATGCTGTGGTAGTCCGTGCACTATGGGGTGCACAGCTATCATGTTGGTACCAAGGACTCCTCCTAGTCTGCACTTCTAGCATCAGTGGAAGATGGTCTGTTAGGAGGCTGCGATACTTGCGCACTTTGTGTTCCGTATGTGAAACACGGACCTATGAGCTGATGGTTCACGCTCCGTGGACGCTGACGTTCCACCTGACGAAGCAAACGGTGATTGTCAAAAAAAAAAAAAAAAAAAAAAAAAAAAAAGGTTCAAATGGCTCTGAGCACTGTGGGACTTAACATCTGAAGTAATCACTCCCATATAACTTAGAACTACTTTAACCTAACTAACCTAAGGACATCACACACATCCATGCCCGAGGCAGGATTCGAACCTGCGACCGTAGCGGTTACGCGGTTCCCGACTGAAGCGCCTAGAACCGCACGGCCACTCCGGCCGGCGATTGTCAACAGACCAATTGTGCATGTTACAGCAGTTTCTAAATGTCGCTTCTTCACTGAACAACATAAATGACGCATCTGAAATATCCTGTCTTAACGTCCATGTACAGAAGTTAACACTATTCTCATGATCGTTTCAGTGCACCTGTTTATAGAGAGAGGTGTGATAGGGATGGAAGCTATGACGATGGAGAATACGTAGGATACTTGCCTGACTCATGCCACTTACTCCTACGTTTGCGCGAGAGCTAACTTGAGGATTAACTCCAACATCAGCAAGAATATTAATTTCCCCGTTTCTGTCGTCACTTGTTTCCCTCTGTTTCGTTGTCCAATTGTTACACTACCACTCTCATGGAGCTGGCTGTGGAGGTGTATAAGTAATAGCCGACGAGGTTGGTATCTTGGTGCGTACACCTTACGAGAACAAACTGCGTTCTTCCTACACTCTCCATACACTATAAGCATGTCGAAGTTTTATGCATTGGTAAATCCCATTGTCCACTCACGATGTGCTGCTTGGAATGTCAACACTAATCGACTAGCAAGCCGCCGCAATGCACTAAGCAAATATGACAACATCGTACCTAGCAGATACGGACGTAGAATGGGGCAAACACGTGTTGGGTGCGGAAACTTTTAAAAATACGGTATCTCTTAAAAGACTCGCACTAGAATCCTGCAACAGACGCCACTGACATTCTAATCTACCCCACTTTCAGTTTGTTAATGTGCACTGTGTCATCAAAAGTATCTGGACACCCTCAAAAACATACGTTTTTCAAATTAGGTGCATTGTGCTGCCACCTACTGCGAGCTAGTCAGTATCAGCGATCATTAGTCATCTTGAGAAAGCAGAATGGGGCGTTCCGCGCAACTCACGGACTTTGAACGTGGTCAGGCGATTGGGTGTCACGTTTCTCATACGTCTGCACGCGTGATTTTAACACTACTAAACATCCCTAGGTCCACTGTTTCCGAAGTGATAGTGAAGTGGAAACGTGGAGGGACACGTAAAGCACAAAAGCGTACAGGCCGATCTAGTCTGTTGACTGACAGAGACCGCCGACTGTTGAAAAGGGTCGTAATGTGTATTAGGCAGACATCTATCCAGACTATCACACAGGAATTCCAAACTGCATCAGGATCCACTGCAAGTACTATGACAGTTAGGCGGGAGGTGAGAAAACTTGGATTTCATAGTCGAGTGGCTGTTCATAAGCCACATATCGCGCCGGTAAATGCCAAACGACGCCTCGCTTGGTGTAAGGAGCGTAAACATTGGACGATTGACCAGAGGAAAAACGTTGTGTGAATTGACGAATCACGGTACACAATGTGACGATCCAGTGGCAGGTCCTGGATATAGCGAATGCCTGGTGAACGTCAGCTTCCAGCGGATGTAGTGCCAACAGTAAAATTTGGAGGCGGTGATGTTATGGTATGGTTTTGTTTTTCATGAAGGATCTTGCACCCCTTTTTATTTTGCGTAACACTACCACAGCACAGTCCTATATTGATGTTTAAAGCACCTTCTTGCTTTTCTTGCTTCCCACTGTTGAAGAGCAATTCGGGGATGGCAATTGCATCTTTCAACACGATCGAGCACGTGTTCGTAATGCACGGCCTTTGGCGGAATGGTTACACGACAATAACATCCCTCTAGTGGAATGGCCTGCACAGAGTCCTGGCTTGAATCTACAGAACACCTTGGGGATGTTTTGGAGCGCCGACTTCGTACCAGGCCCCACCGACCGACATGGATACCTCTCCTCAGTGCAGCACACCGTGAAGAATGGGCTGCCATTCCCCAAGAAACCTTGCAGCACCTAATTGAACGTATGCCTGCCAGAGTGGACGCTGTCATCAAGGCTAAGGGTGGGCCAACACCATACTGAATGCCAGCATTATCGGCGGAGGGCGCCACGAACTTGTAAGTCATTTCCAGCCAGGTGTCCGGATACTTTTGATTACATTTAAAAATCTATGTATGAACAAGACGTATACTAGCTAAGTGTTATTAGAGTCTGTTATTGACTAACAGCATGAGCTCCTGACTGCCAATACATTCTATGAAAACCGCACATACATAGCATTTTCATTTCCGCTATATTTGCGATTCACGTTTTAGGTGATTCAGAGCATATACAGGGTGTATATGATAACTGTTGGAAACGTTTCCCAGGAATTCTCCAGACGAAACATTTGAAATAAGACACTTAGGTCTATCAAGGAGGGAAACTCCCTCAGGTTATCCCAGATAAGTCCTCTGAGCTACAGTGCAGACTTGTTCCACGATAGTTTGACTATACCCTCGCTCTCTTATGCCACGGTTTTCGTTACCGTTAGTAAGTTAACCTTCCCTGGGAGCCTAAAGAAAAGGAAAGACCTTTGAACACGTTATGCAAACTCTAATTACGTTTTTAGTTCGTCCTTAGCTTAGCGTGTACAAACACAATCGTCCCGTGCTAGGAAGGCCAGAGAAGCATCGCGATTTAATTGTTACTTTCAAGCTGCTAGGTTCACAAAATTGTGAGGTAAAATTTGCACAAACGTCAGCTTTATCGTTTGTAAGAGCGCGACTAGGTAGGTGGCATAGAGGGCGTGAGGAAATTAAAAATCGGACGCAACATGTACACTGTAGCCCGGGCGGCCTCTGTTGGCTAATATGAAATTGTATCGAGCCCTGATAAACTACAGGTGTCCTATATCAACTTTTCCATCTCCAGTCCCCTGACACCGTTGTGGTGCGATCTACCGTTTACACCCTGTGTAACACAGACCCATACATATCACTCCCGTAGCTACTGCAGTGACACGATTAGACTAATTGTAGAGAGCACAAACGCCTTTAAGCAGTCATGCTTCCCGCGCTCCATACCGAAAGGAAACCTGAGACGTGATACAATGTGAAATACCCTCTGCAATGTACTTCATTGTGTTTGCAGTGTACTGGTGTAGATGCAAAGGTAGATAACAGAAACGTATGGGCGACTATGTCAGATTTCTAGTAGTTGACGATGAGTAACGCTACAAACCCTCTATCTGTCTCTCTCTCTCTCTCTCTCTCTCTCTCTCTCTCTCTCTTTCTCTCTCTCCTTCTCCATCTGTCTCGCTCCGATAAGCCGAAACCTTATGACCACTGCCCACCGCGATGTTAGATACTGCATGCTGGCGTTGCGGGAACGTGACACGTTAGCGGAGTAGACACGGAAGGGGAGGGGGGATCACCGCAGCGAAGATATTGTTGTTGTTGTGGTCTTCAGTCCTGAGACTGGTTTGATGCAGCTTTCCATGCTACTCTATCCTGTGCAAGCTTCTTCATCTGCCAGTACCTACTGCAACCTACATCCTTCTGAATCTGCTTAGTGTATTGATCTCTTGGTCTCCCTCTACGATTTTTACCCTCCACGTTACCCTCCAATGCTAAATTTGTGATCCCTTGATGCCTCAAAACATGTCCTACCAACCGATCCCTTCTTCTAGTCAAGTTGTGCCACAAACTTCTCTTCTCCCCAATCCTATTCAATACCTCCTCATTAGTTACGTGATCTATCCACCTTATCTTCAGCATTCTTCTGTAGCACCACATTTCGAAAGCTTCTATTCTCTTCTTGTCCAAACTAGTTATCGTCCATGTTTCACTTCCATACATGGCTACACTCCATACAAATACTTTCAGAAACGACTTCCTGACACTTAAATCTATACTCGATGTTAACAAATTTCTCTTCTTCAGAAAAGATTTCCTTGCCATTACCAGTCTACATTTTATATCCTCTCTACTTCGACCATCATCAGTTATTTTACTCCCTAAATAGCAAAACTCCTTTACTACTTTAAGTGTCTCATTTCCTAATCTAATCCCCTCAGCATCACCCGATTTAATTTGACTACATTCCATTATCCTCGTTTTGCTTTTGTTGATGTTCATCTTATATCCTCCTTTCAAGACACTGTCCATACCGTTCAACTGCTCTTCCAAGTCCTTTGCTGTCTCTGACAGAATTACAATGTCATCGGCGAACCTCAAAGTTTTTATTTCTTCTCCATGGATTTTAATACCTACTCCGAGCCGGCCGAAGTGGCCGTGCGGTTAAAGGCGCTGCAGTCTGGAACCGCAAGACCGCTACGGTCGCAGGTTCGAATCCTGCTTCGGGCATGGATGTTTGTGATGTTCTTAGGTTAGTTAGGTTTAACTAGTTCTAAGTTCTGGGGGACTAATGACCTCAGCAGTTCAGTCCCATAGTGCTCAGAGCCATTTGAACCTACTCCGAATTTTTCTTTTGTTTCTTTTACTGCTTGCTCGATATACAGATTGAATAACATCGGGGAGAGGCTACAACCCTGTCTCACTCCTTTCCCAACCACTGCTTCCCTTTCATGCCCCTCGACTCTTATAACTGCCATCTGGTTTCTGTACAAATTGTAAATAGCCTTTCGCTCCCTGTATTTTACCCCTGCCACCTTCAGAATTTGAAAGAGAGTATTCCAGTTAACGTTGTCAAAAGCTTTCTCTGAGTCTACAAATGCTAGAAACGTAGGTTTGCCTTTTCTTAATCTTTCTTCTAAGATAAGTCATAAGGTTAGTACTGCCTCACGTGTTCCAACATTTCTGCGGAATCCAAACTGATCTTCCCCGAGGTCCGCTTCTACCAGCTTTTCCATTCGTATGGAAGATATGGGCTGCAAATTGGGAGCTCCATTGAATAATAGACATTGACAAAGGGTAGATTATTATCACGCAGAGCCTGTGAACGAGTATCTCTAAAACGGTCAAGCTGCTCGAATGCTCACCTGCTACGGATCAGTCTGTAGATGATCGCCATGATCATCTACGGAAAGAGGTAGAAGGGCATTAAAGCTACCACTAGGAGATAAATACTTGGACTTCCACTACTCTCCTCAGAACGTGGGATTCGGAGATTTGACTACTCTGTAAAGTAGGATAGATGGTGATCTGTACCATCTCTGGCGAAAGAGCACAATGCCGGTGCACTCACAAGTGTTTCGGAGCACAACGTTCATCGTACATTGCTGAGCATGAAGCTCCGCAGCAAACCGTGTTCACGTGTTAACCCAACAATATCGTCAATTACGATTTCTGTGGGCAAGGGACAATCGAGGTTCAACCGCAAATCAATGTAAACCTGTCGGCTCTACAGATAAATCACATTTTTGCCTAAGGTCGTCTCCAAAAACGCTGTCATCGAAGTGAACGGCGGTTTGAAACGTGCAGCGCGCCACGGACGCTGACAGGTGGGAACAGTATTATGCTGTAGGAGACATTCTCCTGCGCTCACATGGGACCTGTGGTAGTAATCGAAGACACGCTGACAGCTTCGAAACACCTGCATCCCTTGATGCTTGATGTCTTCCCCGAAAGCGATTCATCTATCAGTAGCATAACTGTACGTTTCTCTCCGAGCCAGAACAGTGCTAAAGTGATTTAAGAAGCATTACTGTGAACTCGCCGTGATGTATCGGTTACCAAATTCGCCTGATGTAAATAATATGGAATTCATCTGGGTCGCTATCGCGCGCCATCACCGTGTACTCACATCAGCAGCCCGTTACTTAAGCGAATTGCATGACCTTTGAGTAGACATCTAACGCCACATTCGTCCAAAAACCTACCAGTAAACTGTCGGATCCCTGATGCACGGAATCAGTTACGTATTTCGTCACCGCCGCGTGGAGGACCACGCGGTTTAAGGCGCGATGAAACGGACTGCGCGAGTCTTCCCTCGGTCTGTCTATTGTTCTTAGCATCAGGTATCTTAAGTTAGTTTAAGTAGTGTGTAAGTCTAGGGACCGGTGGCCTCAGCGGTATAGTCCCTTAGGAATTCACTCACATTTGAACTTTTCGTTCCAAAGACGCTCAAACAAGCTGTTAGGCGTGTTGTCATAATGTTTTGGCTCATCTGTGTGTGTGTGTGTGTGTGTGTGTGTGTGTGTATGTGTGTGTGTGTGAAAACAATGAGATGCTTTTAGACACGCGTGACGTTTAAATGTATTACATCTGTGCTACTATTTTTATTCGCAATAAATTTCGCAGACGCTGTCCACATATGCTGTGAATTGTGCCTACAATAGTATATCGTGGTATTTCAGGAGATATGACGCCATAAACACTCAGATGCATGAGAAAGTGTAGCATTGCGCCTGACGTTTAAATTTGTTACTTCCGTTCTACAAACTCTATTCTACAAACACATTTGGCACACAGTATTCCCATTTGCCGCGGAAAGTATCTACAAAATTATAGCTTTATATGACACATAGCTGCTTACAAGAATAATATACAGAAGAATAGAAAAAAAATTGAGAATGCGCTACGTGACGATCAGTTTGGCTTTAGGAAAAGTAAAGGGACGAGAGAGGCAATTCTGACGTTACGGTAATAATGGAAGCAAGGCTATAGAAAAATCAATACACTTTCATAGGATTTGTCGACCTGGAAAAAGCGTTCGACAATATAAAATGGTCCAAGCTGTTCGAGATTCTGAAAAAAAGTAGGGGTAAGCTATAGGGAGAGACGGGTCATATACAATATGTACAACAACCAAGAGGGAATAATAAGAGTGGACGATCAAGAACGAAGTGCTCGTATTAAGAAGGGTGTAAGACAAGGCTGTAGCCTTTCGCCCCTACTCTCCAATCTGTACATCGAGGAAGCAATGATGGAAATAAAAGAAAGGTTCAGGAGTGGAATTAAAATACAAGTTGAAAAGATATCAATGATACGATTCGCTGATGACATTGCTATCCTGAGTGAAAGTGAAGAAGAATTAAATGATCTGCTGAACGGAATGAACAGTCTAATGAGTACACAGTATGGTTTGAGAGTAAATCGGAGAAAGGCGAAGGTAATGAGAAGTAGTAGAAATGAGAACAGCGAGAAACTTAACATCAGGATTGATGGTCACGAAGTCAATGAAGTTAAGGAATTCTGCTACCTAGGCAGTAAAATAACCAATGACGGACGGAGCAAGGAGGACATCAAAAGCAGACTCGCTATAGCAAAAAAGGCATTTCTGGCCAAGAGAAGTCTACTAATATCAAATACCGGCCTTAATTTGAGGAAGAAATTTCTGAGGATGTAAGTCTGGAGTACAGCATTGTATGGTAGTGAAACATGGACTGTGGGAAAACCGGAACAGAAGAGAATCGAAGCATTTGAGATGTGGTGCTATAGCCGAATGTTGAAAATTATGTGGACTGAAAAGGTAAGGAATGAGGAGGTTCTACGCAGAATCGGAGAGGAAAGGAATATGTGGAAAACACTGATAAGGAGAAGGGACAGGATGATAGGACATCTGCTAAGACATGAGGGAATGACTTCCATGGTACTAGAGGGAGCTGTAGAGGACAAAAACTGTAGAGGAAGACAGAGATTGGAATACGTCAAGCAAATAATTGAGGACGTAGGTTGCAAGTGCTACTCTGAGATGAAGAGGTTAGCACAGGAAAGGAATTCGTGGGTGGCCTCATCAAACCAGTCAGTAGACTGATGACCAAAAAAAAAAAAAAAGACACATAGTTCAGGACATATGACGTCATAAACATTAATTCGCGTGAAATTGAAACTGCAGAGCGAAATTCGCCACAGATATGGGTCAAATATGTGTACGCTTATCGAGATGAAAAGTGCATACAAGGGAAAACCATGGTACACATACTAGTTATGACCTGCAAGGGGGGGAGTAAGAAGCAGCAGAATCCTATTGTGGAGAGAGAAGAGGAGAGGAGAAGATTGACAGTAAGCGAGTGGGAAAGAGAAGATGGACACAGATATGGGGAGGAGAAGATTGGGAGACGGAGGGAGGGGGAAATTGGACAAAGAGAGGGGAAGGATCAGACAGATAAGAAAGGAAAGAGGAAAACATGGACAGAGACAGGACAGAAGGAGGAACAGATAGGCAGAGAGAGTGGAAGGTTGGGGTGAATGGATATATGGGGAGGAGGAAACGGACAAAGAAAGGGAAGAGGGCCATCACTGCGATGGGAAGGAAAGGCCAGTGTATGTTACTTCACAGCCACTTCCACCCAACCGCTGTCGGCGTTGAGTCACATTAGCCAGTAGTGTACGTTGAAAGTAGCGGTAGACGTCCTTGGTTTTAGCAGCCCGTGTGGCCTGCAGGACATCCAACTCATGCCAACCAGGTACGTGTGAAAGCGACACAGTGGAGGCGCGATTTGTCCAACAGGAATCAGCGGCCAGAGAGACCGAGGCACCACCTCCTCAGTCAGTGTGCTAGTGAGTGTGCCCTTGTCCGAAGGACGTAGGTGATGCATCGAAGCAGAAAGGGAGCGCGCGCCCTATTTTGAACTTTTGTCGTTCCAACGCCACTTGCATGTGTGAACTACGTCAGTGTTTCCTAACGGGTCTTGAACACCCTACCATCGCCGACGAAATCACCAAAGGACACCTCAAACTTGGCAGTGCAACGGGCAGTGGGAGAACGTGTGTGTAATGATTAAGTTTCGGAACAAGATACACGCTGCCGGCCTGGGTGGCCGAGCGCTTATAGGCGCTACAGTCTGGAACCGCGCGACCGCTACGGTCGCAGGTTCGAATCCTGCCTCGGGCATGGGTGTGTGTGATGTTCTTAGGTTTAAGTAGTTCTAGGAGACTGATGACCTCAGAAGTTAAGTCCCATAGTGCTCAGAGCCAAGATAGACGCTTACAAAATTACTCACATGATCAAGATGAGCGCTCGAAAGGTATGGAGACGAATTTGCGTGCGGATCATATTAAGTAGTCATTGATGGGTAGCTACTGGTGTACGCTGCACGTTCCCACAGAAGATCACTTCCAAACCGTTCATCGCTGGGTTCTCGGTAACGGGCATTGTCGTATTGGTAGTCAGCACTCTGCCCATACCTATGAAGTGCAATTTCCGCAGGTTGATATGACTGCCGGCCACCTCGCCTAAGCCGTGAAGCCACGCGATCGCCGTACATATATCTTCGCCCAGGAAACTACATCATCCATGTAGGAACAACATTTAAAATACTCATGGTGTAGAGCAGCCTTGTCGCACTGAGCGCTCAACAGTGAATGGTGTCTAGCAGTGGCCATTGACCAGGACAGTGGAAGGAGTGGCGTGGATGAAATGGAGAATCACACAAGCAGGCGGTAGCGACGCACCCATCTTCTATAAAACAACTGGGAAGAAACCGTGCTCAGTCCGGTCAAGCACTTAGTGCAGATCAACTGCCACGAGGGCCCCTTCCAAACGACACACTGACATGAGCGTCACCATATCCCTCGAAGAGCTTAGCGCCATGTATATATTACTGCAGCCTTCGATATAAGTTTGGTCAGGGTGAATGGCAACCTTGACAGTAGCAAAAAAAAAAAATCGAATGTGTGTGAAATCTTATGGGACTTAACTGCTAAGGTCATCAGTCCCTAAGCGTACACACTACTTAACCTAAATTATCCTAAGGACAAACACACACACCCACGCCCGAGGGAGGACTCGAACCTCCGCCGGGATCAGTCGCACAGCGCCTTAGTCCGATCGGCTAATCCCGCGCAGCTTGACAGTAGCGAAGAGGTGAGCACGGAGCATGCATGAGAACAGTATGTAATCCGAATTCACTACCCTCAACGGCCGGAAGTCTTGCGGTTTGCTCTCTCCATTCTGTTTTAGTACAGAGGTTGCCATACCCTCCAAAAAGATAGGGTGAGCGCATACATCCGGATCCAGGAATTCGGAGTACACCTGTCGCCATAGGCTTCCTCCATCAGGTCAGAAAAGTTGCTATAAAATTCAAGGAAAAGGTCGTCAGATCCAAGGAATTTGTTTCTCGCCCCTCACGACAGAGCCATGTGCAGTTCTTAAAGCCCGGCGGTCTCCAAGAGTGTGTCGTCTCCTTGTGTCCTACCCGAAGGCGACAGGTCGTGTAGGATGTCCTCAACGGCATTATCAGACCGTTGCCAGGCCAGATAGAGAGTGCGGTAATAATCTGTGATGACATAGGAAATGACGGTGTGTCTCTCGGCACGTTTTCCGTCTGCCAAAATAACTGCCATGATCCGTTCTCTGACGATGTGATAGAGAGAGGTGCATTCATTTGGGGAATCTTGCAGCTCATTCAAACCCATGTGCCTTCCAATCTAACAGCCATAACTTCCAAGAGCCATGCTTGTGTCCGGTGGACGGCCGTTTGGCGCTCTGACGAAGGCAACTGCAATGGTAGTTCCCTCACGACTGTGTAGTAAAACTTAGAGGTTGAACGTTGCCAAAGCGCCCTGTCTCGCCCATACACCATGAGCGCACGTCGAATAGCTGACTTGACGCGGTGTGTCCACTGTCGTAGTGCGGAGTCATACATACGATGCCGTCATTCACATTTGTTCCAGGTATCAGTGACGACTAAATGGCAAGTCTCTGGCGAATGTTGACGTTAAGAGTACATGATGCTCTACTACGGCTCGTCTGTTGTTGTGGCAGGGTCACAGCGCAGTTGGAGGACTAATAGTAGGTAAATGCAGTGGGCCACAGCTCGGCATCGACAGTCGCTGCCTGAAGACCTTGGGAAACATAAATCCTGTCCAACCGCTGGCGGAGTGGCTGGTGAAGCGATTTCATAAATTCACTGTAGCTCCATTCATTGACATATGGTCACGACACACTACAGATACGTAGAAAAACTCATAAAGTTTTGTTCGGCTGAAGCCGCACTTCAGGTTTCTGCCGCCAGAGCGCTCGAGAGCGCAGTGAGACAAAACGGCGACAGGAGCCAAGAAAGCGTATGTCGTGCTTGAAATGCACTCACATCAGTCAGTCATAACAGTGCAACGACACTTCAGGACGAAGTTCAACAAAGATCCACCAACTGCTAACTCCATTCGGCGATGGTATGCGCAATTTAAAGCTTCTGGATGCCTCTGTAAGGGGAAATCAACGGGTTGGCCTGCAGTGAGCGAAGAAACGGTTGAACGCGTGCGGGCAAGTTTCACGCGTAGCTCGCGGAAGTCGACGAATAAAGCAAGCAGGGAGCTAAACGTACCACAGCCGACGGTTTGGAAAATCTTACGGAAAAGGCTAAAGCAGAAGCCTTACCGTTTACGATTGCTCCAAGCCCTGACACCCGATGACAAACTCAAACGCTTTGAATTTTCAGCGCGGTTGCAACAGCTCATGGAAGAGGATGCGTTCAGTGCGAAACTTGTTTTCAGTGATGAAGCAACATTTTTTCTTAATGATGAAGTGAACAGACACAATGTGCGAATCTGGGCGGTAGAGAATCCTCACGCATTCGTGCAGCAAATTCGCAATTCACCAAAAGTTAACGTGTTTTGTGCAATCTCACGGTTTACAGTTTATGGCTCCTTTTTCTTCTGCGAAAAAAACGTTACAGGACACGTGTATCTGGACATGCTGGAAAATTGGCTCATGCCACAACTGGAGACCGACAGCGCCGACTTCATCTTTCAAGAGGATGATGCTCCACCGCACTTCCATCATGATGTTCGGCATTTCTTAAACAGGAGATTGGAAAACCGATGGATCGGTCGTGGTGGAGATCATGATCAGCAATTCATGTCATGGCCTCCACGCTCTCCCGACTTAACCCCATGCGATTTCTTTCTGTGGGGTCATGTGAAAGATTCAGTGTTTAAACCTCCTCTACCAAGAAACGTGCCAGAACTGCGAGCTCGCATCAACGATGCTTTCGAACTCATTGATGGGGACATGCTGCGCCGAGTGTGGGAGGAACTTGATTATCGGCTTGATGTCTGCCGAATCACTAAAGGGGCACATATCGAACATTTGTAAATGCCTAAAAAAACTTTTTGAGTTTTTGTGTGTGTGTGCAAAGCGGTGTGAAAATATCTCAAATAATAAAGTTATTGTAGAGCTGTGGAATCGCTTCAATCATTTGTAATAACCCTGTATATCCACGTCGTAAACCGTGGATGATTGTCTATTCAAAGTTAGGTCCATGACCATTGCGTGAAGAATCGGACAGGGGTCATGGTGACGGATCTGATCCTAAGGGCGTAAGATGCTGTTAAAGTCACAGTTACACAAAACGTATCCGATGATTGCGAATGGTTCAAATGGCTGTGAGCAGTATGGGACTCAACTTCTGAGGTCATCAGTCCCCTAGAACTTAGAACTACTTAAACCTAACTAGCCTAAGGACATCACACACATCCATTCCCGAGGCAGGATTCGAACCTGCGACCGTAGCGGTCGCGCGATTCCAGACTGAAGCGCCTAGAACCACTCTGCCACACCGGCTGGCGATTGCAAATATAGTGTTAGATGCCCACAGTGCACATTAAGAATGTCAGTTAGAAAGACAGATTTGTTATTTAGGCACAGAACAGAACTGTAATGTGGCAAGATAGCTAGAGTATTATTCGTATTTTTTTTCCTTACTGTTATTGATATTTTGCTTTCAATATTTTCTTATCTCTACAGAAATATTATTCTATAGCTACATAAATAATCTGCAAGTTACTTAGGGTTTTCGTCAAGTCGAATCTTGTAGCTCTCAAATACCGAAAAACGAGATTTTTTAAAAGGTTTAACACCAAAACTGCTAATTATTTATTGGCTGATTGGTGTTTCGGGCTTTTTCCATTTTCACAAGCCATGTACTTAGTGTTTGGGTTCTGTTTGTTGTGAGCAGTATTGTTTCTGTGATGACACTTAAATGTAGCTCACAAACAAACAGTCCAGTTCAACCCTGAAATTTTTTATACGGGAAAAATACATCGTCTTCAATGCAGATGCACAACTACGTCCGACCTCCTGCGGGATTCTCAGAGTAGCGATCACTTATGCATTTTTAGTTTGCATGAGCACACTTTACGAATTTGATCAAGTATACCTGATACGCAGCACGATATGCAGAATTATAGACACGACCATTTCTTAGTCCGTTCCAGTTCTGTCTAAATAAAACTAGTAATTACCATGAAGTGCCTGAATGCATTAATTTTTCTTCTATCAGGTGCGCCTGGTCTAATCGTTATCCGATTGACGCTTCGCATTTTTTTACGACTATCTGGAATAAAGAAGGAACTGTTTCATTGTTAGCAAAATACACATTATTCAAAAAATATCACAAAAAAACTGTGCTACAGGAACTGTTATGAAATATTTAGTGCCAACAAATTAAATCCCGAGTTGATGAAAGTCGTCTGTAATATACATCACACAGCCTTGATTTTCTTTCCTCTGCTAGTCACTTGTGCAATAACTACATCTGCAATAATTTATCTGTTGATATGGACTGCAAGGCATTCAGAAATTAATTACATGAGACATTTTTAATATGGTTTAAGCGCGTAAAATTCGAGTGTGCTCTCTTTGGACTTCGCGCTATACAGCGCTACGTGTTCTTGTTACGGCTGCTTGTGTTTATTGGAAGAATCGCTCGCTAGGCAAGAACAGCTGTACAACAGCGCCCGATTAGCCGAGCGGTCACAGTTCGGCGCTAGCGGCCGTGCGAAGCGGAGGTCCGATACTTCCGCCTGTGCGGCGTGTGCGAGTGTTTGTTTACTTGTGGAATTAGTCTGCACGCGGACTAGTAACAACGATCATGGCGAACAAGTACAGGAAAACTACATTACGATTCAATTTCTGCAAAGACTACGAACGACCAAAGGCTTTAGCAGTGGAACGATTCATTCGAGAGGACGTCAAGATACCGCCAAACGATATTGTCGGAATTCACCTATCCATCGTTAGTCCCACGGTGTATGTTAAGATGGTAAATGACGCGGCGTGTGAGAGAATTCTACAGGCGACAAAAGCAGGTCTCCGATTTTGCCATAGTGACGGGAATGTCGGCACGGTAACTGTAGAACATGCTGGTCTGGGTATACGGACAATACGTGTTTTTGAGCTGCCATTTGAGCTCCCGGCTGACGAAGTTATCGAGGCTTTTAAGCCATACGGCACAGTACATGGTCACACAGCAGAACGCTGGACACAATTCGCCACATACCCCGTTCTTAACGGAGTGCGGCAGATCACTATTGATCTTCAGAAGCATGTACCGTCCTATTTGACAATTGGTGGTTGTCGGGCGGTCGTGATTTACGATGGTCAACCACGTACATGTTCTGGATGTGGCCAGGAGGGACACCTCAGGTCGAACTGTATGCAATGGCGGATTACGCAACTGCCTTCAGATGTGCGGGAGCCGTCGCCGACGATTACAGTACTACCGATCACCTGTGCCAAAGCCCTCACTGCGTCCGCTGATGACCGAAAGGACACAGCCCCGGTGGAAGATCAAGATGGCACTCTCCGAAACCTTGTAGCAGACGTCGGGATGACAGAGCGTGCTGCTCCGTCGAGCATACAATCTACAGCGACAACATCAGATGAGACCGAACTCCCACCAAGCACACCGATAGTACAAGAAGCAGTTCCACCCACTACGGATGCTGTTCCGTCTGAAACGCACTCTGAGACGACATCATTAGTTTCGACCGAACTCCCGACAAGTTCAACGATGGGACTCGAAACACTTCCAGTTCCTACGGATGCTTTTCTGTCGGGCAGCCGTGATTCCCTGCAATCTGAGGACACGGACGGAAGATCACGCAAACAACGTTCCCCGAAAAGGAGGAAACGGTGGTGTCGCACGACATCTCCTCGGGATGACTCCCCTTGCCCCGACGACGATGTGCCTGTGGACCAAGACGACACAACAGCCTCTACGAAACAGGATGAGGCACTGGGAACTGTTCGATCAGACCCACAGCGGTCTGTCACATTGACGGTACCGGGACGTGGTGATGCTGAAGAGGAATCACAACCAGTTGGCTCTCCAGACGCAGATGCTGTGGCTATGGACACGAATATATCACAGCCTGAAAAGATGTGGTATGAGGATATTGAGGAGGCGCCGGACGTCATACAGAGGCAGCCGGCACTCACGAAGACGGACTAATAATTGCTGAAGGTGAAGGGAGAGGGGGAGAGAACGTCTTCTAACTCAGCCCCCGGCACCGATGCAGGGAGATATTGCGCCTCGACAGAGTGGGATTCAACGCCATGCGAACCGTATTGCGACATTAAATATCAATGACGTGCGTTCACCGGCCAAAATACACGTATTGAAGGAAACGGTTTGGGCATCTGATGTGGATATTGCTTTGCTGCAGGAAGTCCACATAGCTGCACTCTCATACATCTCAGGCTACCAATCCTATTCGTCACATGGAGATCACAATGGGAGTGGGGTGGCAGTTTACGTGCGAGATGGCTTCCCAGTGGAAAACGTGTGTTATCTTCCGTCGGCCAGGGGAATGGCTTTCACGACATTTGGGACACGCATCATCAATCTTTGTGCACCGTCGGGAAACAATCGGCGGCGGGAAAGGGCGCGATTTTATGCAGAAGACATTGCTCCACAATTCCATGGACGTTCTGAATGTGTAATAATTGGTGGAGATTTCAACTGTGTTCTCAGCCAGAATGACCAATGGCCGCAAGCAAACATCAGCCAGGAGTTGCGAAAGGTTGTCAACGACCTTGTACTTAGTGACACGTGGGAATTACGACATGGAGCTGCACCGGGATACACCTATGTGACAAGTCATTCGGCGAGCAGATTAGATCGCATTTATATCCCACGGGCTCATGCAAATGATGTCCAGGACGCGGAACGCTGGCCATTGGCATTTTCCGATCACAGCGCTTACATCTGTACGGTGCTTCTTCCCCGTAGAGAGGTGTGGAACAGTAAGGCCCCGTGGAAACTAAACATTCAACATCTACATGATCCTGAATGCCGTCAACGGATCCTTGAGACATGGACGATGTGCGAGCGAAGAGTTGGAAGGTATGCGACGATGCCTGATTGGTGGCTGACTTGTGCTAAACCGGCGCTTCGCCGTACGTTCATCTCATATAGCAGGGAAATGGCAGAATGGCGCCGCCGTACCACCGACTTTTATTTTGCAGCACTGCGCGACCTGGATGATGGCCCGCCGGGACAGGACATCTGGATCGAACGCAAAAGGATAAAAGCTAAACTAGTGGCTTTAGCTCGGAAACATCTTCAGGGAACCATGGTGCGCGCCAGATGTCACGATACGATAAGGCACGAGATTCCTTCCATGCACCACGTCGTGAATGAACGAAAGCACCGACGACGCGTTTTGGTACAGGAGTTAATCACCCGCGAAGACCGAAGAGTGACGCGTCAAGCGGACATTGTCTCTGCATTCGTCGACCATTACCAACACATCTATCGGGAAGAAGCAACCTCTTTCGATGACCTCGACCGTATAGCCACGTCCGTCTCCCGTACACTGACGGTGGAAGCCGCGGGACCCTTACTGGAAGCCATTAGCTGTGAGGAAGTACATGATGCGATCGCACAAGGTGCGTTGAATCGGTCCCCAGGCATTGATGGGCTTCCTGCTGAATTCTATCGCGAATTTCGCAACGAAACGGCACCGCGATGGACGGAAATGTACAACGAGATGTTAAATTCCGATGCGCCTATTCCACCGGCTTTTATGGAAGGCCTCCTGGTGCCAGTACATAAACCGAAGCCAGGAATTACGGTCACACATTATCGCCCCATCACCCTGCTTAATGCCAACTATAAGATCTTTGCACGGTTGCTAGGTCCCGATGTCGTATGTTAATTCGTAGCGTTCTCTCTCCGGAACAGACGACACCGGGTGGATCGGTGAATGTGCAAACAGCTACTGGCGAATGCCGTGATGTGATAGCGCTGGCGGAGGAGTGCCGGCTTAAAGCGGCGATGGTGGCGGTTGATTTTGACAGTGCTTTTGATAAGGTGCGCCACAACTATATGTATGCTGTACTGGAACAAATGGGTTTTCCAGACCGTTTTACTGGTCGCATTAGAAGGATTTACGGGGGCGCACAATCCTTGGTACAGGTTAATGGGCGTATAGCAGGGCCCATTCAAATTCGACCATCCATTCGCCAGGGCTGCCCTCTTTCGATGCTGCTGTTCGCGATAGCGTTGGAACCATTAATTGGGAGGCTCACCAATTCTCTTTCTGGGATGGAACTACGGGGCTACACCTTCAAATGTCGTGCCTTTGCGGACGACCTCCTGCTGCTCGTTCGTTCTGAGGAAGAGGTGAAGACGGTCCTTGAACTGTTGTTGGACCACAGTGTGACGGCGGGTAGTGCAGTGAACATGAACAAATCGGCGGCAGTGCCGGTGGGAAGGGGCCTTACGCCGGAAGAAATCAGTCCGTTTCCTTATGTGCAACGATTCCGCTACCTCGGCATAGACTTTGCCTCATCTGTAAAACATACTGCAGCAGTTAACTACCGACGTATTTTACAGACAACACGTACCACGGTCCGACAACATCTCCTACGGCGCCTTGATCCTTTGCAGCGAGTCGAGTACCTGAACACTTATGTGGTTTCTCGAATGGTGCATATTTCGCAGATCCTGCCCCTACCACTCACGCTCGGACGTCGACTTCAATCAGCACTAGGCTATTTCGTGATGATTGGATCGCCCCTCAAGGTGCGATACGAAACGCTCACTCTCCCTACTGACAAGGGGGGACTCGGACTTACGAATGTTCACTGCCGTGCGACGGCGCTCCTTCTAGCCACAATGTATAAGCAATGGCGTAGCGGACGTGATTCCCTTACATCCCGCCTACTGGATCTCCTGGTTCCAGCGTCCCTCACACTTCCGGTGGCGGTGGGCAACATTACGCCACATTTTGCGCATGTATCAACATTTATCGTGGAACTTAGTTATATCAGAGACGAGCTTCCGCGCACGAGACCGCCATACGCGAAGGATTTTTATGTTTGGCTGCTACGGCGGATAAGTTGTAATGTCATTGAACTGAAACACCCCAGGTTGCATTGGCCGAAGATTTGGAGACATGTGAACCAAAAATTCTTTCCTACCTTCGTTCGGGCACTGTGGTTCTCTGTCCCCTGTGGCAAGTTCAACACCAACCAACGGCTCCATGCAATTGGACTAGTGGACACTCCACTATGCCCGAAATGTCACCAAGTGGATGACGACCATCACCGCTTAACTTGTATCGCGGTGGAGGACGTCTGGCTCCTAAGAAGACAGATGGTGGCTTGCTACCTCCGTGTGACCCCGCAACATATTACACCTGCTTCCTTCTTACATCCGGAGAGTGACTACTTTCCGGCGACTAAATCACAGTCGATCATCTGGATCAAAGGTTGGACGCTCGCGTACCTCTATGGGGATACTGCCAAGTCGCGACTCGACTTCTGGTATTTCTTGCAGCAAGCACACAATGAGGTTCATAGATGGTCACACTATCGGAAAACCTTTGCCAATGATCTTCAGGCAGTCTTCCTTGACCCCCCACGCAGTTGGGATGTGCCGGGTGCAGTCGGTGTGCACATTCGACAGCTGATGATGAACCTCACGCTTCTCTCACCACTCACTATGTAATGCACATACTATACGATGAAATGCTTTTAACAGAGTGATCTTTATTGAACATAAATAATAAAAAAAAAAGCGGTCTGGGGCGCTGCAGTCATGGACTGTGCGGCTGGTCCCGGCGGAGGTTCGAGTCCTACATCGGGCATGGCTGTGTGTGTTTGTCCTTAGGATAATTTAGGTTAAGTAGTGTGTAAGCTTAGGGACTGATGACCTTAGCAGTTAAGTCACTTAAGGTTTCGCAAACATTTGAACTTTTTTTTTTTTTTTTTTTTTTTTTTTTTTTTTTTTTTTTAACGGCTCTACAAACAGCTGCTATAAGCCGTTCTTCGAGCGACAAAAGTGAATGACTTCAACATTATTTTAAAAATACTTGCAGTGCGCCCCAGCAACAAAAACTTTGACGGTTCATTCCATTCGTTGTATTCTTCCTGGTGAAAAATTTCAGGGTAGGTTCCGACATGCCTGATTAGACCACTCCCTTGTCAAATGCTCATTATCCAGCGTGATCCGATCCGCGTGACAACGATATTTTGTATACAGTGGATAATATGTTTTCGCTGAAATATACTGTGCGCCACAGACAGAGGCGGCGTGTCTCGCCCTCTCTGCTCTCCGTCGGTGAGGTCCGGGCACCCTCAGGATGGAACGTAGTGCCTTCTGTTTGAAGACAGCTACAGCATTAGACATATGTTGGTTCCTCTTAGAGACACAGCATCGTGTTAGGAATCAATGGACACGCTGTACAAATCATCAGTCTTCCACTCAAAATGGCCGGCCGCAGTGGCCGAACAATTCTAGGCGCTTAGTCCGGAACCGCGCGACTGCTACGGTTGCAGGTTTGAATCCTGCCTCGGGTATGGATGCGTGTGGTGTCTTTAGGTTAGTTAGGTTTAAGTAGTTCTAAGTTCTGGGGCACTGATGACCGCAGATGGTAAGTCCCATAGTGCTCAGAACGATTTGAACCATTTATGAACTCAAAATATTTCTGCACCCGAGGCTGCGCAGGAACATGTTTAATTGCTTATCTTCTGTAACTGAGGTGATGGGTTTTGCTAGAACTTATCACAGCGTGACAACAAAGATCAGGCTCTGGAGAGTAACATACAAATTACCACAACAAATAGGTCCTCCCAGGCACCTAGAAACATCCCCTTACAAAAATTAATGAATGACTGTGTTGATAAACCTCTTACGTTATTTGATTTGCAAACAGCTGAGCAGAACT
The DNA here is from genome assembly GCF_021461385.2 of Schistocerca piceifrons. Classification (NCBI taxonomy): domain Eukaryota; kingdom Metazoa; phylum Arthropoda; class Insecta; order Orthoptera; family Acrididae; genus Schistocerca; species Schistocerca piceifrons. The sequence goes on along the minus strand of NC_060138.1, from coordinate 197,182,573 downwards.
GAACGTATTCAGACATTTCGATATTTACTTATTCTGATCAACACTAAACTGACACACAATATTTTTAGCGCAACGCAATCTGACTTTCAATAATCTCTACAAAAGAATGACCCTGACTAACAATAACCTATATCTTTCATGAATCACTTACCTCACAAAAATCTTCGTTAACTGAACTACTGCAATACAGCGAGCACCAATACTACCAGCTATATAAAAGATTCTAACTACTGCAGGCACTAACTACTGACAGGCAGAGTTAGCAAATGAAAGATTTTGATGGAGAACAAACAATGTATTTACCTTAATAGTGTTCAAAAGTCATTATATATATATATATATATATATATATATATATATATATATATATATATATATATATATATCAGTTCATGACATCCAGTCTTACAAATTTACTCTTTCCGATGGACACACGTCCAGATCGTCCGCTCTCAAAATTCTGCCATCTCTCTCCCCACATCCACCACTGCTGGCGGCTCACCTCCAACTGCGCAACGCTACGCGCAGTTCACATACTGCTGCCCAACACTACAATAGCGAATAATCCAACAATGCCAACCAGCACATAGCACATAGCACAGCCAGTGATTTTCATACAGAGCGCTACGTGGCGTTACCAACATAAAACCTAGACAGCCTACTTACAACCTGTTTACAGAGATTAGTACGAATTTAAAAATTCATCATGTACCGTCTCCTGGAAAGCCTTCTAAAAGCTGTAATAAGTAAAGAAAAAACTATGCGTATTTATGTATGTAAATGTGCTATCAGTGATGAAATTTTATTTTGGAACGAGAAAACTCTCTTTCGTTAATTGTTTTGAACATAAAAATATTAATAATAAATGTATTTCTGTGTAACAAATGATAATAATAACAAAGACTATGAGTGTATCATGTCATGGAATTTCTATATAGAACTGTGGGAGAAAGCCTCAGATGAATAAAATGATCACTCTGGTGTCGGCTCTCGAAACTATTAGACGCTTTTGTACGAGGTTGCTTCCGAACACACGATTTTGTTAATTGTACATAAGTTTTATCGCAATCGTTGCATTTGGCAACGGCCTTGCCGCAGTGGATACACCGGTTCTCGTCAGATCACCGAAGTTAAGCGTTGTCGGGCGTGGCTGGCACTTGTATGGGTGACCATCCAGGCCGCCATGCGCTGTTGCCATTTTTCGGGGTGCACTCAGCCTCGTGATGCCAACTGAGGAGCTACTCTAAGGAACAGTAGTGGCTCCGGTCAAAGAAAACCATCGTAACGACCGGGAGAGCGGTGTGCTGACCACATGCCCCTCCTCTCAGCATCCCCATCTGCGGATGACACCTCGGTCGGATGGTCCTGATGACAGAGTGCTTTTAATTGCATTTCATATCTCTCCCTCCATGTGAGTAAAGTGGAAATAATTAATTATCGTTAGGTTTCAAGTTTTATCATTGGCCATCTGCCATTCTTTTGACATAATGCCGCATTACGTGAAATATAGTTAATCACACGAGTTTCGGGCTTCACCGACAAAACGACAAGAAAAAGTACTTTGAATATTTTGCTATTAGGAAAAGAAATATTTTGTGCAGGAAAGTTTTAATTAAATATACACGACGAACCCAAAATTAATAAAGAATATTATGAAACCCAGGCTTGTTTATGAGTGAATCGCTGACTGGTAAAAAGCATTATTCAAATAATAGTTAACGGTGTAAAGGATCAGTATTTAACAAAGAATTTACGTACAAAGAGAATAATAGTGCAGCTATGTAGGTGATCATATCACGCCTTTCTCTGCAACAATATTTATTTATCGGGCATTAACTTGTACAGTTTTAAACAAAGCACGCGTGGTTCTGAGCTAGGTGTATGTGTTGTTAACATACGTAAATTGTTATTCAGAATTATTTGTCTTCGTAGCAACAACGATGATGGTTAGCGTATACGTTAGCCGCTACTACGATTGTGCGAAATATACACGAAGTTATAAATATTTTCATCCACGATTCCCCAGGTGACAAACCGACGCCTTTGGCAGTATATATATATATATATATACTGCCAAATACGTGCAAATTAAAATAAAAAATTACAGACAAGCATGGCGCTGCAGTCTCTGAGGTGGTTATTATCCATACACTAGCTGTGGCTTCGCATGAAAAAATGATAGGAATTTACCACACAGATCCAGTAATGCAAATATCGACGTCTAAACAGCATTGTAACACGATATATACGTACATCGAGTCCAGCACGTAATCTCGTTACACATTTTGTCGTCGCATAGGTCAAAGTGTTATAACAGTCAATGCTCTCTATTCAGACAGATGCTGCACTTCACAGTGCCCTGCTGCATTTGTAGAGGTCAACACAGTCAGCCCGCCACCGATGGCAATGTTTGTGCTCCGGACATTGCGCGCCGCTTCAAACATCATTAATGGTGCAAGGGGCTCCGTAGTTGAACACGGAAATGGGGCCTCGTTGTTTTCTCTGATGAGTCCTGCTTCGGCCATAGAGGAGATAACGGTCGTGTCACGAATTAGCGTAGCGAGCATTTCAGAACTGTTGACTCACATCACAGAATCCCTGCGCGCCTCATATCGTATTCTGGCGAGCCAAAACCCTCTGAACTCCCTCAATGGGTTTTCGAATGCCGAAAGAGGGTACAAAATGTGACAACGAATTTCAGGTATTGTTCTTCTAATGAGACAAAATCAAAGGCGTTCCCGAGAATTACGTCATCGTCTAATTAGTTCCCATCGTCTCGTAGGTCATATGCTCTCACTCGGCAACGTCACGTAGTACGTAAACTACTCCATAACCCTGCCTTATTGTGTGTCGACATTGTTGGTTTCCGACGCTAGCGGTGGAGGTATACTATGACGAAAAGCAAAATGTGTCCCATTAAAGTATTTCAGTCTTTGCTAAACACATGTTGGAGTAACAACACTAGGTGCAGTGATACTCAGGAGCGCATCGGTTCAAGTCCCGATTTAATTTTCTATTGTTTCCTTAATCCCTTGAAGTAATTGTTTCGATTGTTTGTTTGTGAATGATGCAGTCGATTTCCTTTCCCATGCTTCCAAATCTGAGTTTGTGCTCCTTCTCTATCATTTATCTTTCTTTTTCTCTGGAACAATCGTCATAAAGTGTAACTATTAATCTAGAGCAACAGAGTGTACTTGGGATGCACCAAAGGTGAGAGTCAACGTCCATCAGTGAACTATTTGGAAACAGTTCAATTTCAGTATTTCCGAAATTTTATCTAAAGTTACCATCCATAGCAGCTGACAGTGTAAAATCTTTTTCTAAGTTAAAAACAATAAAAATTACCTCATGTCGACTAATCAGTTTATCTTCGGTTAGTATTGAGCACGATATTCATTCTGGAATTCATATCATGCCAAGGACTTTGCAAATATTTACGTTAATTTTAAAATTGAATTACTAATTATACATTTTATTGTTGCATGAATACTAGTAGATGAGAATTCTGCTAAATGCGTTTTTGTGTAAACCCTTAAAAGTAAATATTCTATTAGTAATTTGAATACTATTGGTGGGTCATTATTCAACCTATCTTCAACATCAAGTGGCTTGCAAGGGAGGGCGGAGGGGGGGGACATGTGGCAATGGGTAGGCTAGGACCACGTCTGTAGATAAATGTTTTCGTAAATTATAGAACGTTACCTGGATGGCAACTGACTGTTTCATCATAGCGGCCAGAGTGTAAGAATGAATGAAAACCAGCTTGACAGCATAAATCTTCCGACATAAATGTTTTGTTCATAACTATGAGTGAAACAAAAGAAATCACCTTTGGCAGTAAACCGTTAAAATTTCTTGTCCAAATTTCTGCCAGTAAAATAGAATCACAAAGACGACTGCAGTTTTTACTCTCGGACTGTGTTTCAGCTCCAAGAAGTTCTTTAAGTTATACCCTGCATTTTATGTTCATGTTATTGAATCATTGTAAAAGATTATTTTGAAGAGCCCAATTTCCATCATTATCAAAACTAATGATGGTGCGCATCGCGAAGTCCCCTAATCCACTCTGTTCCAGTTATTGCTCTCTGCAAACATTCATCAGCTAAACTGTTCTGTAGCAGGTTGTCGCTTATCTTTCTCTCCCTCTTTTACTTAACTTTTCTCAAGGTGCTGTTCTACCGAGAACAGAATCAAGGAGCTTTGGAGGCCATCGGTGAGTGTCTACAAAGTACCAGGTGCCCACGCAAGCCGTCCTCTGTAGTTTTATGTTTCCCGCATACGACAGCGCTAGAAGGGTTGCCTCGTCACAGCTGTCCAGAGGGGAAGTGCATGCACAAGCAAACCTCCACCGAGCTGCGCCGCCATATGCGTCCGTTTTGTGTCCTGCTTCCGCTCTGATAAGGTCTCGTGGCCGTCTGTTTGTGGTTCGAGTCAGGTCTTACATTCAAACATGTAACAACTGCAATGTTCTCCAGCGGAGACTGCACCGATATAAATACTGATTTATGGGAGGACGCAACGCAATGCAGCAGTGGACTGAAAGCTGTATTCACAACGTATTCCAACGCGACGTCTACCTTCTGGGGATATTTTTTGGACGTACAAAGATGCGTTTAAGAATCGAGGGAACTTTCCAGGTACAACGTGTGGAAGGATCAATTCACGACGCACCCCATGTTGCCGGGAATATTACTGAGTATTTAAGAGCAAATTCCACGCTTGGTAATCATAGCTTAAGTGAAAATAACGCATATGTACGATGTAGTATAGACTAAAGTGTTACCGTCCTATTAAATTTGGGTTACAGTATTATTTGTACCTATAATAACAATAATACTATTATGGTCATTATTATTAATATTGTGAAAGTCATTACATCTCGTCCAGTAATACCAATTTCTCTACGTAATTAGGACAAAGAACAGCTGCAGCGTACCTGGAAATATCAAGGTCTTCGGTACGAAGGATTCTGGAAGAACGAAAATGGCATCCCTTTGAGCTGCATCTGCGCCAACAGCCGTATGGACACTATTTCCGGAATAGGGTTTCGCTCTGCAGACGTTTCGTAAACAATGTAGCTGTAAATTTGGATTTTATCAGGCAGATATTATTGGGAGTTGAATGCTATTTCGCAAATGACACCTTTGTCAATAGACACAGTCTACATTATTGGAATCCTGCAAATCTGCACTGATTACGACCACTTCACATGCAAGCGCACTGGGGTGTTAACGAATGGAGCGTCGTTCTAGGATACCACATCACTGGACCAGTTTATTTGGTTCCCAGACTAACTGCTCGGCTGTAGTTGCAATTCCTACGGAATGAGCTGAATCTCGGGCGTCTCCTAGAAGACATCCCACTTCAGTCAGCTGTGAGGCACTGGCTTCAGCACGATGCTACCCCAAAAGGTGGACAGGTCGTGATGGTTGGATTCGGTGGTCCGTGAAATCGCCTGATTTAACGTCCCTGACTTTTTTATTACGGTGTTATATCAAAGCCAGGGTTTACGAAACGGAACCAGAAAATCCGGATGTGTTAAAAGAACGAATATGCCATGCTTGCCTTCAGTATCTGCAGATGTTAAGTGATGTCCATGCTAATACCGAGAGGTGCTTACGTGAATGCATCCAACAAGGCGGACAAGAATTTGAACATTTGTTCAATTTGAACATGTGTGCAGTTATAAAGATCTGTCAGACTGTAATGTAGGGTTAAAGGAACATAATTTATTAATTCATTGTTCTTTATTGCATTCAAAGATGTGACAGCATTTATGTCGTATTGCCAACTGCGAAGGCGAATTAGTGTATTATGTTTTATTAATAAATTAGCTGTTATACACCCATATCCCTTGAAACAGAAATTAACGTGCTTTGGCCCTTGTGTGCATTGTTTTGGTCAGGGACAATCATTCTTCTACAGAGACACCTTCCGCGAGCCCAGGAATCGAACCTAGCACCCCTCCCACAGCTAGTAAGTTTTCTAGCGACGAGCTGTAGGACCAATTATAGCTGTAAAGTGTTTGTTTTCAAGCGCTGGTCTTACATTTAGCAAGGTTTCTTCCCTGTTTGTGTGGAGTCCCCTTTATTGTTCTCCTTAGGCAAACCTTTCGGCGTTTGTGGTGTCCGGGATTATCTAACGTCATACGAGGACGGCATGCATGGACCACCTGCAATGCTTGCTTCATATCAGGCACACCAGTGTTTGGACTCCTGTACAATTGATGCAGCTCACGACTACAATGGCTCTGACATTCTCTAGTGCCCGTATCTGTAACTGGTATGAAGATTTTCCTAAGCACATCCCGCTTGTGAACGAGCAATTTCGTTCGCAAGTTATCAAGCAGACTAGGCTTGAAAGAAAAAAATTATTCGGTGATTCGTTACAACAGTGAGATGAACCTGTTTAACTACAATATACACAGTCCGTCATGAATATATGAGGAATATGTAAGATGACTTGGCAATGGCGTGGCTCTTATTGCATTGGTAAAATCAGGACATATATATGCACCATAATGAAGGAATGACATAGATGCTGGAAATTACAAGAACGATTCCACAACTCAACAGCATTCTTTAGAAATTAAAGAAAAAGATTACACAATTGCTGTAATATTGTACTCGGGTCAGGACAAATATTTTAAAGGCTTGATGTATTGGAAACTAAAATCGTCAAAGGTACCACTCAGAACTGCTACCAAAAGGCTAAACATATTGTATTTTCTGGTTACTGTAAGAGTGGTAAAAGAAGAATCAAAATGATCTCGCCCTCTTCTCCACCAAACTCGTATCGTTCAGTGATATTCGTGCGGTAGCGTTCTCGCTTCCCACGCCCGGGTTCCCGGGTTCGATTCCCGGCGGGGTCAGGGATTTTCTCTGCCTCGTGATGGCTGGGTGTTGTGTGCTGTCCTTAGGTTAGTTAGGTTTAATTAGTTCTAAGTTCTAGGGGACTGATGACCATAGATGTTAAGTCCCATAGTGCTCGGAGCCATTTTTGAATCAGTGATATTCCTTGTACTGTAAGCTTCACTCCCCAAATCTGTAAACATTACTGTAACAGCTTGTACTCCGTTTTGTGAAGTAAATAGTAACTTACTGAGAGTGTGGTGAAGTGAGAAACTATATACACTACCTGAAATTTATTTCAGGCAGTAAGCTATCAGTGTGTAATTTCAACAGTTAATTTCGCACCGATTGTATATTTGAATAAGAGCAAATCTTTTCTGAGCGTGTTTACCTGTAGTGTAGCTTTGCACCAAATTCAAATGTGGATGTTAAACATTTCAAGCAAGGAGAGAATAAAAGCTTTTGAAATCTTGTGCTAGTGACAAACACTGAACATCACATGGGTGGATCGTATAGCTGGTGAAGAGGTACTTAATCGAAATGAGGGGAAAAGAAGTGTACAGCACAACTTCAGTAAAATAATGGGTCCATTGATAGGACACAGAAAAGTGAGTGTGTGTGAGATGGGCGGGGGGGGGGGGGGGGGGGGGGGAAGCGGGGGAGGGGAGGTGGCGGTGGGGGATACAGTAAACCTTTATTATAGCAAGCAGAGTCAAGTGGATGAATGTTGCAGTAGCTACGCAGCAGTGAAGAGGGAAGCACAGAATGGACTAGCATGCAGAACTGCATCAAATCAGTCTCTGAACTGAAGTCAATAATAACAATACCAATGGATGCTAGAAGGTTATTTTGAATCGCCGTATAATTTCTTTCGTTCTTCTTTATATTTCACGGTTTTCAGAGGACAAAAATAATATCTCTCTAACAATAACTCTGTAAATTAGCCTGAAACAAGAAATCGAAACGACGTGGCGCAGTGGTTGGCACACTGGACTCCCATTCGGGAGGGCGACGGTTGAGACTCGTGTCCGTGCATCCTTATTTAGGTTTTCCGTGATTTCCCTAAATCGCTTCAGGTAAATTCCGGGAAATCTAATTCGTTTAGAATGAAGAGTTGTGAAACATACACAAACATGTATGTTTCCACATTGAATTTTTCATTCTGTAGCGGAGTGTGCGCTCATATGAAACTTCGTAGCTGATTAAAACTATATACCGGATCGAGATTTGAACTAAGGACCATTGCCATTTGCAAGCAAGTGGGCTACAGAGTGCACTATGGAGGCGCGATTCACGGCGCGTGGGTCGTGCGGTAGCGTTCTCGCTTCCCGCGCCCGGGTTCCCGGGTTCGATTCCCGGCGGGGTCAGGGATTTTCTCTGCCTCGTGATGACTGGGTGTTGTGTGATGTCCTTAGGTTAGTTAGGTTTAAGTAGTTCTAAGTTCTATGGGACTGATGACCGTAGATGTTAAGTCCCATAGTGCTCAGAGCCATTTGAACCAGGGCGCGTGTTCACAGTTCCAGTCGCGCCAGTCTCTCAACTCCTGCCTTCCAAACTCCACAGAACTTCTCCTGCCAGACTTACAGGACGAGCACTCTGTTGTTGTAATTGCAGCAGAACACCGCAAAATCAGCAATCAAACATAAAAAACCACGTACTATGTTTTTTGTTTGGTTATAACCTTCGCTTGTTATTGCTTTTTGGTGTGGTTGGTTCCTTGCTAATTGTAATGCTTACTATATTTTTAAATCTTTTATTCTCTCTCTTGGAGGGTAAGTGTGGGCTGATGAGACAGCTTATGCGTTTTTCAGTTACAGTTTGGGCTGTTTTGTATAGGCTCAATTTATTAGGAGATAAGTAGTAAAAAGAATTCTAATTAATTGGTTACTGCTTTTTTCTAATTTGATTTTTATATTGTTTTTAGTTTTGAGGGCGTAAATTAGAGTCCCAGGTTTACAGATGTTTCATATGTACAATGCAGATATTAAATGTGGGCCTTGTAACTCTTATGTTTCCAGGGTACATAATCAGTAGACGAATAAATACTTCAGCGTTCCCCGGTAAATACAGTCGTTTTTGTTCCCGAAGTTCACCAAAAGCACATAAACATTATCAAAACTTTGTCACATACTCTCGGTAATGTACCGTACGTTCCCGAAACCAAATTAACACACTCAGTATGATTGAATCGTAATTCAAGAAATGTGTCAGCATCCGCAAGGTTAATTTGGAGCCATAGTGCCTTACCGCTCACGGTCCTACCAGAATGTAGGTTCACAGATGAAAATAGTATCGATACTGAGGGCATTACATATGCGCTACCGAACAGGTTTGTGCTGTAGGACGACTGGGACGTTGCTGAAGGGATTCTCCGAAAGCGAAAAACGTAAACCGGAAGCTTAAAGGGAGTTCCCGTTGTCTTTCTCCAGTCTGGAAACAGACTCCCCTACTCTATTATGATACAAACTCCAGGGGAACCAGAACGTGGCGTATGTCAGAAATCTCTGTACATGTAAATCACTGCATTATAGCACACATCATTATAGCGGGACTAGCAGCTGATACTGAATGTATCCAAAGAATGGCCGACGGATGATAGCAGATTTGTTAGACTCACGGGAGTGAGTCACAGAAATGTTGAAAACCTGAATCGGGAGACGGTTCCAAGTAGAAGTTCTACCTCAAAACCATACTTACAATATATTAATAACGTGTATTATGTGAAAAATCTAGATATTTTTTTGTGCCCCTACGTATCGCTCTCGTAGAGAGACATACATTACTTTTAGTCAATCTTCACGCGCTACATACGGAATGGGAAAGGAAAGGAACCCTAACATGTGCTATCAACCTAAGTACCTGCTTTCTTGCACATGACAGTGGTTTGCAAAATATGTAGATGTAGATGTAGAGGCTACAAAGATTGTTTATGTCTCCTTGGGTTTCTGCCGACAATAATAACTTCTTGTTGAAAGACGGTTTTACTATCCGAAAGCCGTCACCTTCAGTATCGTTACATGTTCAAAACATTTTATACAGTCCTCATTGTGTGAAGAGCTTAGACAACTGTTAAAACAAGGCTAAAAGAGAACTGAAAATATCCATAAATCAATAACAGACAAGACAACAAACATCGTAATTGCTTCCAGATAACGATCGAGACGTTGAGATGTCCATAAGGCCACCGAGTTACGGCGGAGCTAATTCGGTAGGTAGTCTTAGGCAACGCCCGTCACTAGTAGTTCGACCCTCGAGCTAGCGAGATATCCGCCATAATTTATGGCGTTACGGTACCTTCAGCTCCTGACAAATAATCCACTGTTGCCTGTACACTGTGCTGGTACGTGTCAATTCCTTTTTTTTGTCTGATATATAATCTTTATTATCTACTGAGATATTCGACCACCTGTGCTTTTTAAAGTCACTGATATACTGTAGATAGCTCTTCAGAGACAAGTGTGAAAATAGTGGAGAAACACAGAGCCCCGGAAAATTTTTGTAATAAGACTGATACGGGATGACACCTATTAGCAATTCTCATTGTTTTTATTCACTACAGAGTAAGTTTCGGGCCATTTTGCCAGGTTTTGCATTGCAGACTTTGGTGGACGTTTTACCAAAACCATTTCCAGCCTTAGACTCTTGTGCAAACAGTGCCGGACACTTTTCAAATGGTTCGAATGGCTCTGAGCACTATGCGACTTAACTTCTGAGGTCATCAGTCGCCTAGAACTCAGAACTAACTAAACCTAACCAACCTAAGTACATCACACACATCCATGCCCGAGGCAAGATTCGAAGCTGTGACCGTAGCGGTCGCTCGGTTCCAGACTGTAGCGCCTAGAACCGCACGGCCAATCCGGCCGGCGACACGTTTTCCACGAATGGCGCTTCGTATAACACTCGGCAACGAACACGCGCTGTTTTACGGTGCGCACCAGTTGGGCGGACACGTCTGTTCGTTGCACTCACTCAAACGTAACGAACACAGCCAAGTACCAGCTACAAAGCATGCGGGAGAGGAGCATGCATGGGCGTCTGGCTGCTACTGCTGCATCGAACTCACGGTTACCAGCATTTTCTGTTATGGATATTTCTTTTGTTGATTAGCAAGTGTCAGCTCAGCGTCAGTCATATAAACATTTTCTGGGTTACTTTTATTTTCCCATCGTTGAATCAGGATGATAACCTCTGCAGTTAACTGCAGCGCAAAAAAACAAAGACCGAGACGACAAGGCGCACCTTTATCACCTTTACAAAGTATACCTAGAACAATGGCCTTGAAAATTCATAATTCCTGCAGACATCGGGCTGATAGTTATCATGCTTCCCACCTTCGTTCGGAATATGGTGGACTGCAGGTATTACCAAGGCCTATATCAGTATATTAGTCGCTGTACAATACTCATGAAGCGTTCAGTGCGTAATTCGACGCAGTTTTTTTCTGAAAGGAGGTTGGTTCTACTCGTGACTCCAATACACCATATTACTACTTTGGCCGTAATATCCTATTGTTAAACATACAAACATAATCTTCGTTCAATGCGACGGCGTTAATGGTTCAAATGGCTCTAATTACTACGGCACTTAACATCTGAGGTCATCAGTCCCCTAGACTTCGAGCTAATTAAACCTAACTAACCTAAGTACATCACACACATCCATGCCCGAGGCAGGATTCGAACCTGCGACCGTAGCAGCAGCGCGGTTCCACACTGAAGCGCCTAGAACCGCTCGGCCACAGCGGCCGGAGCGACGGCCTAACTGGCAACCTAACTGGGAACCCAACTGGGTACCACTCCGCTGGTCGACGTCGGCGCCAAAGTCTTGCTCGGAGTTCATTCTTCATTGTCGAAACAGACGAAAGTCGGAAGGTGCGAGATCCGAGCTGTAGGGTGGATGAGGAAGAACAGTCCAGTGAAGTTTTGTGAGCTCCTCTCGGGTAGACATACTTGTGTGAGGCCTTGTGTTGTCATGGAGAAGAAGAAGTTCGTTCGTATTTTTGTGGCGACGAACACTCTAAAGTTGTTTCTTCAATTTCCTGAGGACAGCACAGTACACTGCAGAATTGATCGTCGCACCATGAGGCAGGACATCAAACAGAATAATCCTTTGAGAGTCCCAGTTGACCGCCGCCATTGCTTTACCTTCTGAGGATGCGGCTTCGAACTTTTTCTTATGAGGAGAGGTGAGGTGGCGCCACTCCATAGATTATCGTTTTGTTTCCGGTTCGAAGTGATGAGCCCATGTTTCATCACCTGTGACGAAGTTCGACAAAAAAAGCGTCAGGATTAGCCTCGTAACGTGCCAGCAATTCCGTACAGGTCGTCCTTCGTTGCTGTGTTACGGTCGTCTGTTAGACGGCGAGAAACCCAGCGCTCCTTTATAGAGGCCATTTTGAAAGATACGTGTAGCGCCGCCAGCTATCTGAACTTCATGAAACTACAGAGGCTGAATCAGGAGTATTCCACGACGTCCCAAAGAAAATTTCGCAGTTTTTCAACCGAAACTGGCGGAGAAGAAATGTGTTGCATTACTTATTGAATGTCCCCCGTATTAGTTTGAATAATCCAGTAATACGACGGCTGCCCAGAAAGTAATGCACCGTAATTTTTTTTTCTCAGCAGAAGATGATACGAATGCGAAAGGTTACGTAGGAAACCAACAGGGACACTCAGGTGCTCCCACACAAAGATTCAATCAATCAATCAATAACCAAAGACAAATTTAACAGTTTTCTAGTAAAGATTGTGTCTACCAAACTGGCTTGCAACTTGTAGTGTCACCGCCAGACACCACACTTGCTAGGTGGTAGCCTTTAAATCGGCCGCGGTCCGTTAATATACGTCGGACCCGCGTGTCGCCACTGTCAGTGATTGCAGACCGAGCGCCACCACACGGCAGGTCTAGAGAGACTTCCTAGCACTCACCCCAGTTGTACAGCAGACTTTGCCAGAGATGGATCACTGACAAATACGCTCTCATGTGCCGAGACGATAGTTAGCATAGCCTTCAGCTACGTCATTTGCTACGACCTAGCAAGGCGCCATTACCAGTTTATATTGAGATGGTAATTAATGTATCAACATGAGCGATGTTCTCCAATTATGGATTAAAGTTAAGTATTCAAGCAACTCGGTACTTTATTTAGTAGACTCAACTCCTTTAACTGTTCCAGACCTCACGCCAGTCTGCGTGAGCTTAAACGCGTGCATTTCGGCCTCCTCTAGCAACACGGTGTTGGCTCTTCTGCCAACACATCACAACTCACAACGAAAAGAGGCACAAAACATAATCGGGATCACGATGCAAGGGATGAATCATGACCGGATGAATATCAAACTTGGCCCCATCGTTGGCTAGTTAAACGATGGCAAAGATCTCATTCTCAAGAACCCCCTAACGCATCCGACAAATGAGTTTAAAAATCTTATAAATTTCATACCACGAAAATCTGAACTGATTCCCATCGAATATCAGCTTCCATGTGCTCACGGAAGCAGGGCGCCTCACTCACTACACCCCAGGACGTCGACTGACTAATCATGCACAAAATCCAATCTGCCTCATCTCCATGAACAGAGAAAGACATCTGGAGGGAGCATATTCACCAACTGACAAGGCGAATTTTTCAAGGGGAAGAAGAAACATTACCTGGTTCGTTTGTTCAACTTTTAAATCAGTGCAGCTGCTAAAATTTCAACAAGCGCTTGCCTTGCACATTGGTCAGAGGGAACCAGTCGCGATGGAGCGCATTAAGAAAGCCTAGTCATACAGAAGTGCCACCAGACTCACACTCCAAGCCAGCTCCAAAAAAAATAAACTCAATGACTGATCACAAAGTCCTGCTACAAAGCTGAACCGAGAACGTTCATCTGAAATTAACAACGTGCAAGCATTTGCATCCTTCCGTCGGAGGTTCGAGTCCTCCCTCGGGCATGGGTATGAGTGTTGACCTTAGCGTAAGTTAGTTTAAGTCAGATTAAGTAGTGTGTAAGCTTTGGGACCGATGACCTCAGCAGTTTGGTCCCATAAGATTTTACCACAAATTTCCAATTTTCCAAGCATTTGCAATTACACATCATTCATACAATCATCCATGTTTAGGAAAGCTGGTTATAGGTACATGGGTTGACGGATACCTAGCATAACGAAATGAAAATTTTGTGGCTTCGTACACAACAGTAAGGAGAGGTGGCCTACAGAGTGGTGTGGCAACCGTCGTCGTAGGAAAGCTGGACAAGAGAAGAAATAATTGGTAAACAAGTTAGCACGGTAAACAGAAGATTTACTTGTATTTCTCCAAGCATACGAAGATTCATTACAAATAATGCAACAGAAATACAGTCCGGCTAATACAATAGCAACAAGGATGAGGCTTTCTGAACTGGTGTCAGTGCTGCGACTAGGCGACTCATGCATAGCAACATGTAGCGAAGAGACTCCAAGTGCGGGCGGGCCATGTGGCTGCCGCCATCCAACCTGTACCACAGCTCAGAGGGCACTCGCGGAACAGAGCCAGTGAAGGCATGGCTCAGTGGGCCTGCTCCATTGGGTCCACTGGATCCCGCGTGGCCGTTATCGGCATCTGCCAGTAATTTGCGTTGCCGTTGCTAACTTTGAGATGGCCATGGACTGGTATCGATATGCGATTCCACAGAAAATTGAAATCTAATCGGTTCCTAGCATGATTCTCCACCCCCACCCCCTCCCTCCCTCACCCTGGCATGACAAAATATAGAATACGTAGGCGGAGAAAAGACACTTCCCTGAACTTGGTAAAACTTCAGAATCAGTTATAAGGAAGGTTGACTGCTACCATTCGCAGTGCTAAAAAAAGCTACCAGCGCCAACTCTTCTGCACTAAATGCTTCTTAACAAACGAAGCTAAGACTCTGCTGTCGCACAAAATATAGGCCTGTATCTCTTACGTCGCTCTCTTGTAGAACTTTGGAACACCTCTTGAGACCGAAAATTTTCTCCATAGCAATCAAGGCTTCTCAAAACAAGGATCGTGCGAAACCTAGCTCGCTCCGTTCGTCCACGAGACCCAGAAAGCAGGACCCAGGTAGATGACATGTTCCTTGAACACCGGAAGGCGTTCGATACAGCTTCCCTTTGTCACATAATGAATAAAACACAAGTGTACAGAATGCCATAACGAACCGAGTGCTTGGATTGAAGAGTTTCTAGCAGACAGAGCACAGTGTGTTATTATCAACGGAAAGAAGTCTTGAGACGTAAAAGTAACTTCGGGCATGCCCTAAGGGAGTTTTATAGGACCATTACTCTCCACACTATGCACAGTGATTCGAAATCCCTGCCCCTAGGAAAGAAACCACATTGATAATTCGTGTCCAGGAATACGACAGGAACACTTATTCGAAGCAAAACTGTCTGGTGATCTTGGGCTCCCAGCTGGGTACCTTAAGAAATCCGAGCACTTATTCATCTTTGATAGTGTTAAGAAAATCTGTTCTACTGCAAAATCATTGCATTCCATATTTTGCGAGGAGGTAGTACGGCACAAAAAAGTCTAGTAAACAAGGATGCAAAACCCATATCTCAAGGGCTGTGTGCACTTGTTCAGTAGAAGAGACTTGTTTCACACTATCTCGTAAGGTACACGGATTAGAGCCCATGTTTCTAGACTTTTTTGTTTCGAATGATCGTTCCTGTCATACGCCTGAATACGATTTTGCCCTATGCGCGTAGACTATGTGAAATTGTACACATTGTACACATACAAAAAAAAAGTTTTGCATCATCTCAGTTCCGAGAGTTCCGGAACCTGTACAGAGAATTGGAATAGAGATCAACATAAACATCGTTTCCACCCTTTTTATTGCCCATGAAAACCACACGTTCCATGTCGTACCACCATACAGCGAGACCTTCAGAGGTGGTGGTCCAGATTTCTGAAAACCCGGTACCTCTAATACCCAGTAGCACGTCCTCTTGCATTGATGCGTGCCTGTATTTGTAGTGGCATACTGTTCACAAGTTCATCAAGGCACTGTTGGTCCAGATTGTCCCACTCCTCAACCGCGATTCAGCGTAGATCCCTCAGAGTGGTTGATGGATCACGTCGTCCATAAACAGCCCTTTTCAATCTATTCCAGGCATGCTCGATAGCATTCGTGCCTGTAGAACATGCTGGCCACTCTAGTCGAGCGATGTCGTTATCCTGAAGGAAGTCATTCACAAGACGTGCACGATTGGGGCGCGAATTGTCGTCCATGAAGACGAATGCCTCGCCAGTATGCTGCCGATATGGTTGCGCTATCGGTCGGAGGATGGCATTCACGGGTCGTACAGCCGTTACGGTGCCTTCCATGACCACCAGCGGCGTACGTCGACCCCACATAACGCCACCCCAAATCAGCAGGGAACTTCCAAAAAAATGGCTCTGAGCACTATGGGACTCAACTGCTGAGGTCATTAGTCCCCTAGAACTTAGAACTAGTTAAACCTAACTAACCTAAGGAGATCACAAACAACCACGCCCGAGGCAGGATTCGAACCTGCGACGTAGCGGTCTTGCGGTTCCAGACTGCAGCGCCTTTAACCGCACGGCCAGGGGAACTTCCACCTAGCTGCACTCGCTGGGCAGCGTGTCCAAGGCGTTATCCTGACAGGGTTGCCTCCAAGCACGTCTCCGACGATTGTCTGGTTGAAGTCATATGCGACACTCATCGGTGAAGAGAACGTGATACCAGTCCTAAGCGGTACATTCGGCACGTTGTTGGGCCCATCTGTACCGCGCTTTATGGTATCATGGTTGCAAAGATGGACCTCGCCATGGATGTCGGGAGTGAAGTTGTGCATCATGCAGCCTATTGCGCACAGTTTGAGCGCTGCACGGCTTGTGCTGCGCGAAAAGCATTATTCAACATGGTGGCGTTGCTGTCAGGGTTCCTCCGAGCCATAATCCGTAGATAGCGGTCATCCACTGCAGTAGTAGCCCTTGAGCGGCCTGAGCGAGACATATCATCGATATTTCCTTCGTCTCTGTGTCTCCTCCATTTCCGAACAACGTCGCTTTGGTTCACTCCGAGACGCCTGGACACTTCTCTTGCTCAGAGCCCTTCTGGCACAAAGTAACAATGCGGACGCGATCGAACCACGGCATTGACCGTCTAGGCATGGTTTAACTACAGACAATGCGAGCGGTGTACATCTTTCCTGGTGGAATGACTGGAACTGATCGGCTGTCGGACCCCTCCGTCTAATAGGCGCTGCTCATACATTTTTGTTTACATCTTTGGGCGGGTTTAGTGACATCTCTTAACAGTCAAAGGGACTGTGCCTGTGGTACAATATCCACAGTCAACGTCTATCTTCAGGAGTCCTGGGAACTGGGGTGCTGCAAAACTTTTTTTGATGTGTGTATATACCCCATATATATCAAACTCTTTCCGGACATCACTCTTACTGTGGCGCAGAAGCAGTCTAATGTGACGTCAGACGTCACAAGTTCGTTGCAGGAAGTTCGTTGTAGGGCCGTTGCAGTCCCAATTCTCAGTTTCCCATTTTCCCTTGTGTATCATTGTAGAAACTTCAATTCTGCCCTCTGGGTTCCTTTGTGTTACTTCCCAAGTTTCGCTTACATACTATACAACCTCTGGAGAGGCTTGTAGTACATTTTCCTTATTTTCAACAAAGCCCCTAATTCATTCTTCCCACGCACCAGCCGGTACTAGCTTTGAATACAGCACCGCCTGTTGCTGAAAAATCCCTTTTTATCTCCGCCGTCTTCAGTCCGATAACAAGTCGGATAATGGCGAAGCGTTCAGAGCGTTTCCCTCGCATATAAAGCACACGCTGCTGCTTCCGTACTTTATGAATTTTTCCCTTCGTCGTATCCCTGAACGTTTTGAATGAAGAACTGACGTTCTTCAGCGCTCTCATCTTCTACGATTATTCACTCCTGAGACACAAAATTTTCTTCTTGGCACAAAACTGTTTGCAGTCTCCAATTCTTCAACGTCCACTAATCTAAGGTCCTTTCGTCTGCTTGACCAGTATACTCTTAGAGCCACATGGCTCATCAAAGGAAAGTATTCGATTACCATTCATTATCGAGCGTGACAGCCTACCGCCATTTCGTCTCTGACGGGAGCAGCAAACTGTATGCTGCATTTACTGCTGAGGAAGTTACCGACATGAAAATGTCCTGAAATGAAAATAAATACATCCAACACAACAGAGATTAGGAATGTAGTGTCGATATAATCCATCAGAGGTATTCGTGCTCACTCAGAGGCCTACCGCCCATAGTTTTTCCTGCGAACCATTCGCAACTGGAACAGGAAAATGGGAAGCGCCGGTGGTACACAACGTACCCTCCACCAGGTGGTTTGCGGAGTATAGATGTAGATGCAGATTGAAATTGTACAACATAAAAACGCTCATCTGGACTGCCAAAGCTCCGTCAACAAATGTTGAACTATTGTAGTCTTGTAGTCAGGTAAATGCGGAATGTAACGTATTTCAACGGAACAGACCAGTTAGCTACTTAAATCATGCAAGTTTACCACCAGACGGCAGTACAGTGTAAAACTGAAATTCACTGACAAAATTTCCGATGTTAGTCACGGTTATTTTCTGAGTATTTTGATATAAAGATCCCGTGGCTCGTTGCGGAATAATTACATATCATTTTCTTGCCCCCATTTATGTTCGTACCTGCAGTGCCCTGAAAATTCCAACAGAACAGTGCAAATGTCGACGGTGTGTGTCTTGCTTGGAGACAAACATGCTCCGTTCACTCACGACTCTGGCTGTTCACAGCAGTAATGGATTATTTGGACTTCACCTTCAGGTTTGCATTCAGTACAGTTTCATTTGCGAAACGAGAATGGTGCAGATATCTTTCAGCAACACGTATTCCATCCTCGTATTCCCAGTTTGTGGATCAGAAATTTTCTTCTAGGACTGCTGAGATATCGAACCTCCCTATGTGACTCTGAATCCTGAATCTCCCACTGCTGATGATGATGATGAAGTCCCATACTCTGTGACGGAGCGTAGGGGACGATGCGGGAGACCCGCACCACTGTACTAGGCAAGGTCCTAGTGGACTTGGTTTGCCATTGCCTTCCTCCGACCGTAATGGGGATGAATGATACCACTATCCTGATGAAATGTAATGGAAGCAGTGGCAGCAATAGAGTCATTCTCCTCTATAGTAACATAAGATGAATCAGTGTCTTGTTTCTCAAGTTTTTACCATAGATTTCGTTGAAAGTGGAAAGCTTTTCCAAAATTTATAGATCCGAGACAAAATGGGAATTCATGTTCGTTCCTCCTTTCTGTAATTTCTATCACCACTTCGTCATAATGTTGTTTCTAGTAACAAAGGCAACTTGTTCGTTTGCTGTTCAAATCCCAGTCGTTTCCTATACGATTGGCAATGAGTATCTTGCTTATCATGGGTAGGTGTCTTATTCTATTTTATTTTTGCAGTAAGCTGCCATAGCTGATGACACTGTAACATGCTCCGTGGATTGACGACACAGAAAATAACGAAACGTATCACTTGTTTCAAGACAACGTTTTAATTAATTCAATTGACGGTACTTGAAGAAACATTATGGTTATCTTAGCTAAACGAAACATTTTTAGCCTTGTTTCATGAACATAATTATTGTTGCACGACCTCGGTTTCCAATAATAAACCCTTTTGCTCATACACATAAACGACGGGAACCCAAAAAAAATAATAAATAAGTAAATAAATACATGGGAATTTGTATCATTATCTATTTGTAAATAAAAACACCAAGGATCGTCTCCTACGTAGTGGTTGTAACACTGCCTGAAAGGGGTGAATACTTGAACTGAGTTTGTTCTTTCAATAGTAAATGTGAATGGTACACACAGCTATTTTTTAAAAAAATTGTAATATTTCTAAGTGAGTGAGCTTATCATATTTTCCATCTGTGTGTTGGACGTCTTCATCTATTGCGGTTTAAGCAATGTTCGAGAAAGGATCTATCTGGATTCTTTATTCCGCAGCTTCTGTGGTGTTCTCTGAGCCTAGTACAGATTGACCTCACAGCCTATGCAGTGTAGCAACGACACTCACGGCAGATGATCTTAAAAAGTATAGCTATGATGAAAAGTGGGATTTACTTATTTCAATAATTTGCTCCTTTCAGACTCTACATAGGAGAGGAACCTTGGTGCCTTCATTCATAAGAAGATAATGACATAAATTTCCATTCCTTTGCCGAGAGCTCTATTCCAATGTATGTTTATTAAAAATTCTGTCCTAATGAGACGTGTGAAATACAAATATAACTGCGACAAATTTTTAACCGAAACAGCTTTTATAGTTTTGGTAAAGAATCAATAGTTTAAGAAACTGCATTTTTCTTTGTTTGGATCCAATCTTTGGAATCAGTTGTGTGATAGAAAAAGGCCTACAACCTGAAACTTAGGTGGTACAATATAAGTCTGTGAAACAAGACCTCAAAAGTGTTTCGTCTAGTTAATACAATATTTACTCATTCATTAATTCATTCAGTCATTCATCTCTCCATCCATTCAGCATGTTCAGTAGATTTCACCAAGAAGAGAGTCTTAAAAGTTGTGTAAAGAGTCGAAGCATACATTACTAAAAGACAGGCAAGTCGTAGAAACAGCGTGTTTATTCTATATTAACAATAAACTAACACTATCCTATTTAATGGTGGTGGTGGTTATGTCAGTTGAATTTAATCCAAATTAGAAAGGTAGCTACTACTTCTAAAGATACTGCAAACATGTTAGTTGTACTGCTGTTTGTCTGCTATTGAGTAAATGGTAATTGTATGAAGAAAATAGTTCCCTACATCCTTAGATATT
Source organism: Schistocerca piceifrons (assembly GCF_021461385.2). Classification (NCBI taxonomy): domain Eukaryota; kingdom Metazoa; phylum Arthropoda; class Insecta; order Orthoptera; family Acrididae; genus Schistocerca; species Schistocerca piceifrons. The sequence goes on along the minus strand of NC_060138.1, from coordinate 197,161,871 downwards.
AAGTCCTATTTGCAGTTCATTTTTAGTTGGCATTCATCTTTACAATGAACAGTTCTACAATACTACTTGTCATATAGCAAACAGAAGTTTTGTAACCCTTAAACCTACATACTAAAATAGGTTGTAGAAAGGGTGATCAATGAAGTATTTCCTAGTTTTCTTTTGACATGTTAGGGGATTCTGAATATTTAACTTAATGTTAGATGGGATATGTTACAGAATAGATAATTACACTTTGAACACTAGACGAAAAGGCAAAGTAAACATGAAGATTATTTTTGTACGTTGCATTGTGGTTGTATACATCATAGTTTAATTGAAACTAATTGTTATTGTCAGTAAAAATAAAAGTGAGGAGAGAATGGATTGCAAGTGAGTGTAAGAATTGCAAGATTCTTAGAAAGTTTGGTGAAAATAATCGGATATCTACGCTACATAATATTCTTATTCCTCGTTTCTGTTGGATAAACGCTTAGCTCAGTTTAGATGCACTGATCCGTAAGATAATACCATGAGACAGCAGGAAGTGGAAACTGCAAAATAAGCCGGCACTCTTCTCTTCAGATCGACGCAGTGAGCGGTGCTTCTAAGGACAAAACACGCTAAACTGAGTTTCTTGATTAGTTTAACGATGTACTGCCTCCGTTTTAACTTGTTAGCCAACTGGACCCCAAGAGATTTAGCACAGAGTGTTTCATTTACTATATGGCCTTTAAAGTTTACTTATGGCGTTAAAAGCTTTTATCCGCAATCGCATAAAGGCAATCTTTTTGATATTAGGACTTAAACTGTTAGCTGCTTATACCATCATCTTTCTATGGTCGTGTGCACTCCACGACAAAAGATTGAAGTTCTGTCTGGATGAACAGCATCAAGCTGATAAGCAGGCAACTAAATCGAACAAAGTGGTTTAGACCAGAAAACCCCCTTGTGTTAAGCGACCTACCTGCCAGCCCCACTTTTTGAAGCAGCGCTGCAATACTAGTTCTGTGAACAACCATTCCGAGTATTACTTTCAAACAAACTTGCACGGGATACATCTAGAAGACTGTCGTATACACTCTTTGGTTTTATAGATCATCTGAGCTCTGTTCCGTATCGTAGAAGCAATAACAACCTTACTTTGTATATGAAGAAGCAATTCTTGTTTTGTGCTGTACTGCTGATGGAGGTTTACGCAAGTGTTCGATTCTTTCGCCATCTTGCATTCAATAACGAGAACTTAGGGAGGATGAAGGTATTAGAGAGAGTGAGCTTTAAGGTAGGAAATGTCACTCAAGATATCTTGAGAAAAGTGTATTTATAGCAACTCTCTGAAGCTGAAAAGGTAGTTGGAGAGTTGGTAAAGGAAATAAGGCAGAAAACTAGAAACCAGAAGAGAGGCCTTGAAGGAAAGGAGGACCTTAAGTACAGATCTGGGGCCGTCTGAAGATGTGGCATATGTGAAAACGTTGGGTTGAATTGCAAATTGAACTATCTGAAAATTGCGTTATTTAGTTTATGTACCTTTTTGAATCTACACTTGCGTCTACAAACCCAATAAATGTTGTCCCGAGAGCATATTTTGATACTCTGAATGTAAGCTGAGATATGGAACGACGTGCTAGGAATTTTACATGAATTACATATTGTACTTACAGCATTATAATTACAAAATTATTAAAATTCTCGTAGTCGATATATTCAAAAGAACATGATAAGAGAAGCTCACTATATCTAAAGAGATTGGACGTAGTATCGGGGGAAAAGGTGGATACATATTTTATGCAGTGTGTTACAAAAAGGTACGGCCACACTTTCAGTAAACATTCCTCACACACAAAGAAAGAAAATATGTTATGTGGACATGTGTCCGGAAACGCTTACTTTCCATGTTAGAGCTCATTTTATTACTTCTCTTCAAATCAGATTAATCATGGAATGCAAACACACAGCAACAGAACGTACCAGCGTGCCTTCAAACACTTTGTTACAGGAAATGTTCAAAATGTCCTCCGTTAACGAGTATACATGCATCCACCCTCCGTCGCGTGGAATCCCTGATGCGCTGATGCAGCCCTGAAGAATGGCGTATCACAGCCGTCCACAATACGAGGACGAAGAGTCTCTACATTTGGTACCGGGGTTGCGTAGACAAGAGCTTTCAAATGCACCCATAAATGAAAGTCAAGAGAGTTGAGGTCAGGAGAGCGTGGAGGTCATGGAATTGGTCCGCCTCTACCAATCCATCGGTCACCGAATCTGTTGTTGAGAAGCGTACGAACACTTCGACTGAAATGTGCAGAAGCTCCATCGTGCATGAACCACATGTTGTGTCGTACTTGTAAAGGCACATGTTCTAGCAGCACAGGTAGAGTATCCCGTATGAAATCATGATAACGTGCTCCATTGACCGTAGGTGGAAGAACATGGGGCCCAATCAAGACATCACCAACAATGCCTGCCCAAACGTTCACAGAAAATCTGTGTTGATGACGTGATTGCACAATTGTGTGCGGATTCTCGTCAGCCCACACATGTTGATTGTGGAAATTTACAATTTGATCACGTTGGAATAAAGCCTCATCCTTAAAGAGAACATTTGCTCTGAAATGAGGATTGACACATTGTTGGATGAACCATTCGCAGAAGTGTATCCGTGGAGGCCAATCAGCTGCTGATAGTGCCTGCACACGCTGTACATGGTACTCTCCATACAGTGACGTGGTCAACGTTACCTTGTACAGCAGCAACTTCTCTGACGCTCACATTAGGATTATCGTCAACTGCACGAAGAATTGCCTCGTCCATCGCAGGTGTCCTCGTCGTTCTAGGTCTTCCCCAGTCGCGAGTCATAGGCTGGAATGTTCCGTGCTCCCTAAGACGCCGATCAATTGCTTCGAACGTCTTCCTGTCGGGACACCCTCGTTCTGGAAATCTGTCTCGATACAAACGTACCGCGCCACGGCTATTGCCCCGTGCTAATCCATACATCAAATGGGCATCTGCCATTTGTAAACATTGCACTGACTGCAAAACCACGTTCGTGATGAACACTAACCTGTTGATGCTACGTACTGATGTGCTTGATGCTAGTACTGTAGAGCAATGAGTCGCATGTCAACACAAGCACCGAAGTCAACATTACCTTCCTTCAATTGGGCCAACTGGCGGTGAATCGAGGAAGTACAGTACATACTGACGAAACTGAAATGAGCTCTAACATGGAAATTAAGCGTTTCTGGACACATGTCCACATAACATCTTTTCTTTATTTGTGTGTGAGGAATGTTTCCTGAAAGTTTGGCCGTACCATTGCTCTACAGTACTAGCATCAAGCACATCAGTACGTAGCATCAACAGGTTAGTGTTCATCACGAACGTGGTTTTGCAGTCAGTGCAATGTTTACAAATGGCAGATGCCCATTTGATGTATGGATTAGCACGGGGCAATAGCCGTGGCGCGGTACGTTTGTATCGAGACAGATTTCCAGAACGAAGGTGTCCCGACAGGAAGACGTTCGAAGCAATTGATCGGCGTCTTAGGGAGCACGGAACATTCCAGCCTATGACTCGCGACTGGGGAAGACCTAGAACGACGAGGAGACCTGCGATGGACGAGGCAATTCTTCGTGCAGTTGACGATAATCCTAATGTCAGCGTCAGAGAAGTTGCTGCTGTACAAGGTAACGTTGACCACGTCACTGTATGGAGAGTGCTACGGGAGAACCAGTTGTTTCCGTACCATGTACAGCGTGTGCAGGCACTATCAGCAGCTGGTTGGCCTCCACGGGTACATTCTTCTTCCCCGAAACTACTCAAGAAATTTCTCTCTATATAATCCAAGAATTTAACAGTAAATGTGTTAATTCAATGTGAAACATTTACTGAAGTATCTTCAAATTTGTGGTTTTTGTGCGACTTTTAAATAGCGTGTGTTTTTTATGAACGTCCCTCTCCTAGGGAACTTTATCTGAAGAGCCGTGACGGTCGAACGAGTCCAGCAGCAGCGCAGCGCGCCGTGCATGCGCAGAGAGGCCGGGCTGGCGGCGGTCCGGAGGCCATATAGGCGGGCGGCGCGCGCCATGGCGCCAGTGGCGGCGCTCCTCCCGGAATGGCGCCAGCTGCGACCGTGCCGCTGTCGCTGCTACTGGCGGTCTCGCTGCCACTGCTGGCCGCCGGCGAGGCGCTCAAGTGGTGGCAGACTGGCGTCGTCTACCAGGTCTACCCCAAGTCCTTCAAGGACTCCGACGCCAACGGCGTGGGAGACATCAAAGGTGAGTCGAGCGCAAACGTGTCGGACCACCGAATGCCGCAGACGTCCGGGACGCGGAGCAACGCGGAATTTTTTGGACAGCATGGTTGTGGAGAGAAACAGCGATTAGTATGATTAATCAGTAATTCGAGAACAGTCTTAATCGCATTTATTATTGTTATAATACCGCCAACCGGTTTCAACCAGATGTAGGGGTCATCTTCTGGGCGTTTACACCATTGGCCGACTGCTGGTGGTGTCACTCCTGTCTACATACCGGCAGGAAACCATCAACTATAGACCAAATATGTAAACGCCCAGAAGATGACCCCTACGTCGGGTTGAAACCGGTTGGCGGTATTATAACAATAATAAATCCGATTAACACTGTTCTTGAATTACTGAACGCGGAGTTTGCCGCAGATTTGCGTTCACGCGTTCGCCAAGTAGTTTCGGCACCGATGCTGATTCCGATCGGAGGTGAGGCTTTCGTCGAGCTGACAGTGTCCACAAATCTCTGCTTTCAAGCCGTCGTGCAGTCCTTCCGGACATTACCAGTACACAAGTACATATGTCTGGTTCAGGAGGCATGAAAAATCAGAATAATGTAACTTCTTGTGCGCAGAATAGTTAGGCCAGGAAGAGATGATTCAACACTTGATTCACGTGCCTAGCTGCACCCGTTCGTGAAGCATTACAGTTTTCCCTCAAATCACTAATTAAGTGTTTCTAATTGTGGTGATCACTTTCACGCAGTTAATTTCTATATTTTACTTATTTATTTATTTGCGAAATATACCTCGCGCTGGTCAATTTGATTTTTCGTTTGCCTATTTTCCACCCTTCGTTTGGCTATGAAATTTCGGGCAAAAATTTTTCCTCAAATTACTAATAAACGTCTTAATTACCCTTTTTACTTTCAAGAAATCAATTTTTTTTTCCAAAACTAGAATTCACGCTGGTGTATTTTTTCGCCACGAAAATTATTTTGTCTATCTTAGTTTTTTTCTGGCAAAGTACGGGTAATACTTGCAGAATTTTTATTTTATAGCCTAATATCTTAAATATGCGCCACCACCATATTTTTTACTGAATTTCTTCTGCCACAGCCGCCGAGAGTAGCCCAAAGTCATGCATGTAACTGACAGAATAACGTATGATCACTTTGATAAGCAAAAACAAATAGGCGCGTTAATAAATGTGTGATATTGTGATATCGTCCTAGTTAATACGAATATATTTGTATCGTAAACTTGTCGCCTAAGTTCCCGTGTCATAACCTGCTTCCATACCCGAGGTCGCTGACGTACGACTAACCGGTGGCGTTCGACTAGTAGGTAAGCCGATTCGAACTGTGACACGCAGGGTGATGGCGTGAAGTTTCTGATCACCAATCTTTGCGCCAAAGCCTTGGGTTAAATTCCTGTCCTCACCGCAGTGTTTCATGAAGGAAGGTCACGTGACACTTTTGGTAGTGATCCCTTCGTCGCATGAGGACGTTAAGTTCGGCGGCCCGTTGGTGCTTTTCGAGAAGAGAGGCCTATGAGCTGGCGCCGGATTCCCTCTCCTCGCCCTTCATCCACAACAACACAAACCCGACACTACAATGTAGAAGCACTCAACGATAGTTACCCCTACGACAAAGGTATTGGTCGACCACAATATCATTGCACCAGCGAGTGAGGGCGCTTCGGTCAGCTTTTGTATCGTGATATTTCAGGAGGACACGCTGATCCACTTGATAGTATACACACAACTGTCTTGGAAACATTCACAATGCTATGCACTTTCCTTAGGCACACTAAATTTGTTTAGTGTAACGTCACCGGGTGTTTCTGATAACGGTCACGCGAGGCCAAGTGTAAAATATCGTGGTCGGGTAATACACACCTGGCACTTTATAATATGTCGGAGGAAAGCAATAGCAAAACACCTCCATAACAATCCTGCCAAGAGTGACGATGAAAAATTCTTGCATTTTCCGCTCTACACTCATTCCCTTGACTTTGACCCATCTAAATGAGCTCATATTATACTCATGGCCCATGATTGGGGAATGTGAGCCGGCCGCAGTGGCCAAGCGGCTCTAGGCGCTTCAGTCTGGAACCGCGCGATCGCTACGGTCGCAGGTTCGAATCCTGCCTCGGGCATGGATGTGTGTGATGCCCTTAGGTTAGTTAGGTTTAAGTAGTTCTAAGTCTAGGGGACTGATGACCTCAGATGTTGTCCCATAGTGCTCAGAGCCATTTGAACGATTTTTGGGGAATGTGGTACAAGCATACGCTGTGTAACGGCCCAGTATGGTCCAAGATTAATAGGTGGAGAACGGCCTATTCCTTGGTCCCTGAGATCACGTGACTTCGATCGTACGGGTTCTGCTGTTTAGAGCAGCTCAGAAGTGACGTGTTCAATGCTCTCCTTCATACGGTCAAAGAAATGGAGCATCAGGTAATACGGTCTTGTCAATATTTAGGAGACAGTCAAGGACATTTTGAAAGATTTCGTAACTCACTGGAGAGTCGGTTACAATACTGCATGCAAATTATAAAGCGACACGTGAAACACCACTTTTTAGTGCTACGAATATGCAGTAAGTTATAACATTTGGCCTGCTATAGCAGTATTTTCTGTTAAAATAGGTCATGGGCGAAATTTGAGCCGAATTAAGTGGGGGCTGTACACAAAAATTTACATTTGACATATTATTATTATTTGTATGGTTTACATGGTCATTTTACCATCGGCCTTGTCGCAGTGGTGCCACAGGTTTCCGTCAGATCACCGACGTTAACCGCTGTCGGGCTTGTCTAGCACTTGGATGGGTCAGCGTCCAGGTCTGCCGAATGCTGTTGGATAGCTGCGTGCACTCAGCCCTTGTCAGTCCAATTGAGAAGCTACTTGATTGGGTTGTAGCGGCATCATTCACGAAAACTGGCAACGGCCGAGACAGCAGTGTGCTGACCGCATGCCCCTCCGATTCCGCATCCGGTGTCACCTAAGGCTGATGATGACACGGCGGCCGGTCGGTATCGTTGGGCCTTCAAGGCCTGTTCGGACCGTGTTTGTTTGTTTTACATCATCATTCTACATTCTTATACAAAGACTTTACACAATACATAAATGACGAAATACGCGTAAAACAATACTAAATATAACCAAAAAACACACAAAAATTTTATAGCTGAATATCTAGGTTCTTAGCGAGTCCACACATCTTGGTGCCACGAAATCCGGTTCATTGAGCTCACCAGGAAATTTCCGTAGTAAACACTTTTCAGTAAGTGGAGAATTTGCTGGGGAAATTTCTGTCATATCTCTTTCTATTCATACACTACAAATTTTCAGATACATTTCTACTAATCAGGGCAGTACTTAGTACAAAAGTCATTAGTGGGTTGTAACCACACACTCTGAGTTACCTCTCGCTGCGGTCCTCTGCTGACCCGTTTTTTGAACCGAGCGACCGCTCCGGTCGCAGGTTCGAATCCTGCCTCGGGCATGGATGTGTATGATGTCCTTACGTTAGTTATGTTTAATTAGTTCTAAGTTCTAGACGACTGATGACCTCAGAAGTTGAGTCGCATAGTGCTCAGAGACATTTGAACCATTTTTTGACCCGTTTTTACTGGAATGCTTTTACTTCTGTTATCATATACCATCAGATGATTTCGTCGGCTATGAACGAAATAATGAAGACAGTTACATGCCCTTTAATACCTGCGACCGTGTTGACGGCGTAGTCTGCCTTCTGATTTCGTCATATGCAGGCAACGATTCTTCTGCAAACACTGATTATTTTCTTACGCAGAATACAAGCAGATCCGCCGGGAGGAGTGTTGCAAAGCGTTTTCATGCTCTTTACAGTTGCAACACTTTTCCTCGTATGAACAGCAACGTGTCTTACCGACTGGGCGACGGGAAAGTACTCGTACAACTCTTCCTCAATGTCGCAGTATTCATATACCCTCGCTATGTTTTTGTGACCTCACTGTGAGTCGAAGATTTTCTTCTCCAGAGAGGAGTTGTGGGTCGAATCTGAGCGGGACCACAACTGTCGTCGCTGAATTTTCTTCTAGAAAACTCAGGCAGAACACTACGAAACGCGAGAGGACATTAAACAAAATCGGCACAGTGTTTGCGCAGCAATCGCAGACTTAATGTAACAGAGGTGCGATAAGGGGAACCAGCCTGCATTCACCGAGGTAGATGGAAAACTGCCTTAAAAACCATCCCTAGGCTAGCCAACACACCGGACCTCGACATTCGTGCCAGGCATGCCTTCCCTCTCGGGAAGCAGCGCGTTACACCGCACGGCTAGCCGGGCGGTCAACTTCTGTCTTACTAAACGGCTAGATCCGTCAGCCAATACCAGTTACAGGTTACTTATACAATGGCTTCCAGAAGCAACAAAAATTTGTTTTTTAGTATTTCATTTAATTATTAACCGAATTTAAAAAGTTAAATTCTATTTAAGAAGAGGTATAATCTTGCATTAAAGGATTAACACAATAAATCAAGTATTAAAGTTAGAAAATATCTTGAGGTAAAAAAACTCAAGGCGAATAAATGAATCAGAATATATTGGTCCAGTATTTGAGAATGAGAGCACTTAGCGATTTTGAACAAACTCTACGCATAATTTCTAACATTTTCGAAATTTCTTTCTCACTTAATGCCAGGCATAAGACATTAATTTATTACTTCTTTACCACTAACTTTATTCGCAACACATTCCACTCACAATATCCAAGTAACAGTAACCACTGAATGTACCGGCTAAATTATTAAAACCAAATTAATTAGGGCTTTGCGTCTTCAACTATTAAGGTTTTGAGTGCTTAATGTGAAATATTAGACACATTAACTCATTTTTAAAGTAATCACACATTTGAAGCGCTTTTGAATATGGCAGTTAGATTCTTTAAAGAATTGGTGTGGGAGGAATACTCGTTACATCATACATAGTTCTTGTCACACTCGCTGCGTGTGCGTATGTGTTTATCTGATACTATAATTTTCACGAAGTGCCTGTGTAAATCAATGTTCCTTTACTAATTCGTCGTGCTGATTTCAGATATTAAATAAATGAAGAGCTTACCTCCAGTACGGCGTATCTGAATCTCCGGCAATATTGAGTGTAGTGTCTAAACATTATTGAAGTTTTTTATATGAAGCTGCTTGCTTTTACCTTTTCGATCCGGCGTTTATCGTCTTTAAAACAGTGTGCAGCCAACAGAAACAATTTTCTGAGCGGCGTGCTTGGCATATCGAAGAGTTGTGATTGTTATCGATTGCATTGAGCGATGGACGCCAAACGTCTCGAGTTTTGGGTGGATTATTTAGTTTGTGTGTAATATCATTACGTTATAAGCAAAAATATCGAAAATATCAATCCGATATACCATAAATAGGCCACGTAATTCGTCGTAATAGCTTAAACGTGAGGATGTGCTATTTATTGACATTAACCAACCTGCGCTGTTTTGTGGACACAAAGATGGACGTTAACAGCCAGTAACACTTAGCAAGAAGATTACAAAAGCATTTAGTCATTAATTCACGATTGGAAACATACTCCTCAACAGAACAGTTTTATTAACAATTCTATTCTGATACAGATACTACACTCCTGGAAATGGAAAACAGAACACATTGACACCGGTGTGTCAGACCCACCATACTTGCTCCGGACACTGCGAGAGGGCTGTACAAGCAATGATCACACGCACGGCACAGCGGACACACCAGGAACCGCGGTGTTGGCAGCCGAATGGCGCTAGCTGCGCAGCATTTGTGCACCGCCGCCGTCAGTGTCAGCCAGTTTGCCGTGGCATACGGAGCTCCATCGCAGTCTTTAACACTGGTAGCATGCCGCGACAGCGTGGACGTGAACCGTATGTGCAGTTGACGGACTTTGAACGAGGGCGTATAGTGGGCATGCGGGAGGCCGGGTAGACGTACCGCCGAATTGCTCAACACGTGGGGCGTGAGGTCTCCACAGTACATCGATGTTGTCGCCAGTGGTCGGCGGAAGGTGCACGTGCCCGTCGACCTGGGACCGGACCGCTGCGACGCACGGATGCACGCCAAGACCGTAGGATCCTACGCAGTGCCGTAGGGGACCGCACCGCCACTTCCCAGCAAATTAGGGACACTGTTGCTCCTGGGGTATCGGCGAGGACCATTCGCAACCGTTTCCATGAAGCTGGGCTACGGTCCCGCACACCGTTAGGCCGTCTTCCGCTCACGCCCCAACATCGTGCAGCCCACCTCCAGTGGTGTCTCGACAGGCGTGAATGGAGGGACGAATGGAGACGTGTCGTCTTCAGCGATGAGAGTCGCTTCTGCCTTGGTGCCAATGATGGTCGTATGCGTGTTTGGCGCCGTGCAGGTGAGCGTCACAATCAGGACTGCATACGACCGAGGCACACAGGGCCAACACCCGGCATCATGGTGTGGGGAGCGATCTCCTACACTGGCCGTACACCACTGGTGATCGTCGAGGGGACACTGAATAGTGCACGGTACATCCAAACCGTCATCGAACCCATCGTTCTACCATTCCTAGACCGGCAAGGGAACTTGCTGTTCCAACAGGACAATGCACGTCCGCATGTATCCCGTGCCACCCAACGTGCTCTAGAAGGTGTAAGTCAACTACCCTGGCCAGCAAGATCTCCGGATCTGTCCCCCATTGAGTATGTTTGGGACTGGATGAAGCGTCGTCTCACGCGGTCTCCACGTCCAGCACGAACGCTGGTCCAACTGAGGCGCCAGGTGGAAATGGCATGGCAAGCCGTTCCACAGGACTACATCCAGCATCTCTACGATCGTCTCCATGGGAGAATAGCAGCCTGCATTGCTGCGAAAGGTGGATATACACTGTACTAGTGCCGACATTGTGCATGCTCTGTTGCCTGTGTCTATGTGCCTGTGGTTCTGTCAGTGTGATCATGTGATGTATCTGACCCCAGGAATGTGTCAATAAAGTTTCCCCTTCCTGAGACAATGAATTCACGGTGTTCTTATTTCAATTTCCAGGAGTGTATAAGAAAGAGAGGGAATGACAATCAGTGACTTCAGTTTGAAATGGCATCTCGCTGTGTTTATAATAGTACATTATGCAACCTTCTGTAGCATCCTGGGTAATGTGAAACAGCCTTTGCCGGCCGGGGTGGCCGAGCGGTTCTAGGCGCTACAGTCTGGAACCGCGCGACCGCTACGGTAGCAGACTCGAATCCTGCCTCGGGCATGGATGTGTGTGATGTCCTTAGGTTGGTTAGGTTTAAGTAGTTCTAAGTTCTATGGGACTAATAACCTCACAAGTTAAGTCCCATAGTGCTCAGAGCCATTTGAACCATTTTTTTGAAACAGCCTTTAAATAAATTAGGGCTAGGCCATTTTATGACAAGGTGTTTTCCTTTCGATGCAAGTGAATTCTGTTCCTAGGAAATAACGATTACTTCACTATTTTACACCTTCTTCCCGGTATTTTCAGGAAAACATAAATGTCTGTTTTATTCTGAAAACCGGCAAGTTAAACAGTTATTCAGATGACGTAGCTAGCGTTCAGTTTTACTACAAGACCTATAGACGTTTTTCTGCCAGGTCCTAAAAACTCGGATCTTTATCCTTATTACGTCCGTATTTAGAACATAAACGTAGAGGCAAAAACCAGGTTTCAAAACTGTATATTAAGCAGAGTATTTTAAATTTCAATTAATTAAAATTTAAGTTTCTTGGTCGTACGTCGCTTTTGCAACACATCCTTCCGTTACATTCATCAGTTTATTGTTACCAGTTCCAGTCTCATGCTGGGTCTATGTGAAGTGCTCGTAGCATTCATGATATACATCCACACTTGACAATCTACCTCACCGTCTGTGGAAGGAGTCTCTTCATGTACCACTCATTTCCCTTCTTTCTTTTTACCTTTGTGAATGGTGATTTATTCCACATACACGGGAAGCGAAAAAATATCATCTACTAAGTCACAACGCGGACGAAATTGCTTGTTGGCTGATGGTGACAGACAGTCGTCAAAGAGGACTTCGACGGAAAATAAGAGGATGACAACAGCAAAAGTCACCACAGAACCGAATGTCCGCTCGCGAACCCTGTCAGCACCAAAACAACACGAAGTCAGCTCCAGTGAAGTGCCGGACGAGCTGGGATTCCAGAACCCCTTATCAGTGGTGTAAACGTCCATAAAAGGAAAACGTGGTACCGAAGTCATAAAACGTGGACCATGGAGCAATGGAAGAACGTTGTCTGATCAGATGAGGCTTGTTTAACATTGTTTCTAAATTCTGGCCCAGTTTACGTACCAAGAGTTAAACATGGCGGGGGTTCGGTGATGATTTGGGCAGTCATATCGCGGTATTCCATGGTCCCAACGTTACTCTGTAAGGTTGCATTGCTGTCAAACATTGAGACAATTTTGCTTGATCAGGTGCACCCCATCGTACAATGTTTGTTCCCCAAAAGTGATGCTGTGTTTCAAGATGACGAGGCCCCTTTTTATACCCCTCACAACTTCAGGGCTGGTTTCGTGAGGAAGGGGGTGAATTGTCACATCTCTCCTGGCCACCACAGTGATCAGATCTCAATATTAGGGTGACTTTATGGTCTGCTTTGGGAAGAATGGAGTGCGGAAGCTAAAAGCCTCCATCAAACTGGTTCAAATGGCTCTGAGCAATATGAGACTTAAAATCTGAGGTCATCAGTCCCCTAGAACTTTGAACTACTTAAACCTAACCAACCCAAGGACATCTCACACATTCATGCCCGAGGCAAGATTCGAACCTGCGACCGTAGCGGTCGCGGGGTTCCAGACTGAAGCGCCTAGAACCGCTCAACCACTTCGGCCGGCTCAGCCTCCATCATCGCTTCCTGAACTTGCAGAATGAAGTAGGATTCCATTTAAAAGCACACAAGAGATTATTTATCCATATTAGGCATTGTAATGTGTTTTGTTTCTAGTATTTGCGTATTGTTATCCACCCCGTGTGAATCTACAGGGTGCTCAAAATAAGGCTAACCCAGAAATTTTTCATGCACTGTCAGATAGGCAACCGATCTTACATCATCCGCTCTGGATGCGGAAGATGTAAGTTGGCTTCCCCATCTTAAGATACATGGAATGTTTTTCGGGCTGTTTCGTTTTCTCCAACCCTTATAATCCCCGATCACTCTACCGTGTATCACGGAAATTATTTCTCCCCCTTCCTTTTCCAGTCATGGGTAGTGAGCACGGGAAGAACGATTGCTGGTAAGCCTCCATATGAGCTCCAATAGCTTCAACATTTTTCTTCTAGTAATGTCTGCCGTTAGAAGTGTGTGAGCGTCTCCGTAACGCTTTCACTCTCACTAAAGCGATCCGTGATCAAACACACTTTCTTTGGATCTTCTCTAGCTACTCTATAAGTCCTACCTCATAAGTGTCCAAGACTGTGGATCAGCACTAAAACAACAGTCGAATGCTGATGTTGTGACCTGCTTCTTCAGTGGATGGATTATACTTTCTTGATTATTCTTCCACTGAACTACAATGTGGCATCTACCGTCCCTACGATTAGTTTTGTAAGGTATTTCCATTTAAAATTGCTCCTCAGACATTTAATAGATGTGACTGATTACAGTGACTGGGCAACCAAATAAAAACAAGTCTATACACCTCTTTACGGACAACATTTTACATTTGTTTATGATGAGGTCACCTGCTAATTACTGCACCAATCCTTGAACCTCGGCAGGTTTTCCAGACTTGCGACTGCCTGTTCGCAGAGGTCAAAATGCTTGCACACACACACACACGTCCCAGTAATTTTTTTTTTTTTTTGGTCATCAGTCTACTGACTAGTTTGATGCGGCCCGCCACGAATTCCTTTCCTGTGCTAACCTCTTCATCTCAGAGTAGCACTTGCAACCTGCGTCCTCAATTATTTGCTTGACGTATTCCAATCTCTGTCTTCCTCTACAGTTTTTGCTCTCTAAAGCTCCCTCTAGTACCATGGAAGTCATTCCCTCATGTCTTAGCAGATGTCCTATCATCCTGTCCCTTCTCCTTATCAGTGTTTTCCACATATTCCTTTCCTCTCCGATTCTGCGTAGAACCTCCTCATTCCTTACCTTATCAGTCCACCTAATTTCCAACATTCGTCTATAGCACCACATCTCAAATGCTTCGATTCTCTTCTGTTCCGGTTTTCTCACAGTCTATGTTTCACTACCATACAATGCTGTACTCCAGACGTACATCCTCAGAAATTTCTTCCTCAAATTAAGGCCGGTATTTGATATTAGTGGACTTCTCTTGGCCAGAAATGCCTTTTTTGCCATAGCGAGTCTGCTTTTGATGTCCTCCTTGCTCCGTCCGTCATTGGTTATTTTACTACCTAGGTAGCAGAATTCCTTAACTTCATTGACTTCGTGACTATCAATCCTGATGTTAAGTTTCTCGCTGTTCTCATTTGTACTACTTCTCATTACCTTCGTCTTTCTCCGATTTACTCTGAAACCATACTGTGTATTCATTAGACTGTTCATTCCATTCAGTATATCATTTAATTCTTCTTCACTTTCATTCAGGATAGCAATGTCATCAGCGAATCGTATCATTGATATCCTTTCACCTTGTATTTTAATTCCTCTTCTGAACCTTTCTTTTATTTCCATCATTGCTTCCTCGATGTACAGATTGAAGAGTAGGGGCGATAGGCTACAGCCTTGTCTTACACCCTTCTTAATACGAGCACTTCGTTCTTGTTCGTCCACTCTTATTATTCCCTCTTGGTTGTTGTACATATTGTATATCACCCGTCTCTCCCTATAGCTTACCCCTACTTTTTTCAGAATCTCGAACAGCTTGCACCATTTTATATTGTCGAACGCTTTTTCCTGGTCGACAAATCCTATGAAAGTGTCTTGATTTTTCTTTAGCCTTGCTTCCATTATTAGCCGTAACGTCAGAATTGCCTCTCTCGTCCCTTTACTTTTCCTAAAGCCAAACTGATCGTCACCTAGCGCATTCTCAATTTTCTTTTCCATTCTTCTGTATATTATTCTTGTAAGCAGCTTCGATGCATGAGCTGTTAAGCTGATTGTGCGATAATTCGCGCACTTGTCAGCACTTGCCGTTTTCAGAATTGTGTGGATGATGCTTTTCCGAAAGTCAGATGGTATATCGCCAGACTCATATATTCTACACACCAACGTGAATAGTCGTTTTGTTGCCACTTCCCCCAATGATTTTAGAAATTCTAATGGAATGTTATCTATCCCTTCTGCCTTATTTGACCGTAAGTCCTCCAAAGTTCTTTTAAATTCCGATTCTAATACTGTATCCCCTATCTCTTCTAAATCGACTCCTGTTTCTTCTTCTATCACATTGGACAAATCTTCACCCTCATAGTGGCTTTCAATGTATTCTTTCCACCTATCTGCTCTCTCCTCTGCATTTAACAGTGGAATTCCCGTTGCACTCTTAATGTTACCACCGTTGCTTTTAATGTCACCAAAGGTTGTTTTGACTTTCCTGTATGCTGAGTCTGTCCTTCCGACAATCATATCTTTTTCGATGTCTTCAAATTTTTCCTGTAACCATTTCGTCTTAGCTTCCCTGCACTTCCTATTTATTTCATTCCTCAGCGACTTGTATTTCTGTATTCCTGATTTTCCCGGAACATGTTTGTACTTCCTCCTTTCATCAATCAACTGAAGTATTTCTTCTGTTACCCATGGTTTCTTCGCAGCTACCTTCGTTGTACCTATGTTTTCCTTCCCAACTTCTGTGATGACCCTTTTTAGAGATGTCCATTCGTCTTCAACTGTACTGCCTACTGCGCTATTCCTTATTGCTGTGTCTATAGCGTTAGAGAACTTCAAACATATCTCGTCATTCCTTAGTACTTCCGTATCCCACTTCTTTGCGTATTGATTCTTACTGACTAATGTCTTGAACTTCAGCCTACTCTTCATCTGAGTCTATATCTGCTCCTGGGTACGCCTTACAATCCAGAATCTGATTTCAGAATCTCTGTCTGACCATGATGTAATCTAATTGAAATCTTCCCGTATCTCCCGGCCTTTTCCAAGTATACCTCCTCCTCTTGTGATTCTTGAACAGGGTATTCGCTATTACTAGCTGAAACTTGTTACAGAACTCAATTAGTCTTTCTCCTCTTTCATTCCTTGTCCCAAGCCCATATTCTCCTGTAACCTTTTCTTCTACTCCTGCCCCTACAACTGCATTCCAGTCGCCCATGACTTAGATTTCCGTCCCCCTTTACATACTGCATTACCCTTTCAATATCCTCATACACTTTCTCTATCTGTTCATCTTCAGCTTGCGACGTCGGCATGTATACCTGAACTATCGTTGTCGGTGTTGGTTTGCTGTCGATTCTGATTAGAACAACCCGGTCACTGAACTGTTCACAGTAACACACCCTCTGCCCAACCTTCCTATTCATAACGAATCCTACACCTGTTATACCACTTTCTGCTGCTGTTGACATTACCCGATACTCATCTGACCCGAAATCCTTGTCTTCCTTCCACTTCACTTCACTGACCCCTACTATATCTAGATTGAACCTCTGCATTTCCCTTTTCAGATTTTCTAGTTTTCCTACCACGTTCAAGCTTCTGACATTCCACGCTCCGACTCGTAGAACGTTATCCTTTCGTTGATTATTCACGTCCCAGTAATAGAGCTGCAAAAATATCTAACGGGCTGTACACAAAATATCCAAGCAATACTGAATTAACTTTTTATATCTTATTGTCGGCCGTGTCACATGGAACATCCTTCCACCAATCAGATACGTTTTCCCGTACTGCCTATGCATCGACATGGGATGTGTTACAAACCACAACCGAAGACGAGACAAAACAGCAGCAATTTGATGATGCCCTCATTATAATCTCGTTTTATACAATAATAAAAATACTACAGCGCTAGAACAACCAATATTTCGATCGTTTTGTAGCGGCGTTCGTCAGGTTAAAGACGTATTTGTACTGATTTGTCGGTAAATCACAATAAAACAACCACTACTTACTTTTACATAGCTCCGTTCTCCATCTAGCGTTTCAAACATATTAGATGTCAATTTGCTAGGCAATTTTTTTGTTTTACTAATAAGGTAGTAGAGCAAAGTCTAAATTAGAAAAGGAGTGAGACATGGGCACTCATTATTAGCAAATTTGTTTTGCCTTTTCCACGCAAACGTTAATACTTTTAAAGGGAAAATATCTGGAGTTAACGTGAAAGAAATTGCCCTTCAATGATTAATATGTGCAAATGAAATTAGCTTAGTAGCTGATAATGAAAAACAGAGTATACCTTATGAATTTACAACAATTATGAAAAAGTTTGAAATTAAAATTAATACTGACAAAACCTAAATTCTGATAGTAAGAAAATCATAAGCAAGGGCAGTTGATGTCAAAATTGAAAAAAATAAATCAGAAAATGTTGATAAATGTAGCACGGAAATTAGAAAAAGAATTACAGCAGCAAAATGTGCTCTCAGTAAACGAAGGAATTTATTTAACAGTTTGTTTGGTAGAGAAAAGAAAAATAATTCGTCAAGAAGGTCAACTCTAGTGGGCTTCTTTATAGCTGTGAAACCTGGACACTCTAAAAGAACGGCAGATACAGCTTAAAGGTGATGGATAAACGAAAATCTGAAGGGCTGAAAGGAAATTTAATGAAGATATTTTGAAAGGATTCAGTGACCTGAGAAACCTAATAGTATCCAAAAGGAAAGAAAAGGTTTCTGAACTTTTATTTAGACACAATGTTTAACGAATACACTGTAAGGAAAATTTTCAGAAAAGAGAAGCAAGCGAAGACCAAGAAAGAAAATGTTACAGATCTATTGGAGGTTGCAAAGCATCCAAATTATGAAGAAATGAAAAGGACAGCTCGCAATATGGAAGAGTGATTGCAGCGTGCAACGGTCCTGCATTTATTCAAACACGAAAATGAAATTACAAAAGGAAAAGTTTGTTGCAACATTTTTGTAATTATTCTAGAGCTGGAAGCGAAATATTGTTTGTGGTTTTCTTATTGATCGGTGTGCTCGACTAGTGTTAATCGCTCTCATTCCATTATTTGGAAAGAGTCCTAAATGATTATTTCGTACATATCATGTGGAACTGATGATTTTTTAATTCAGTCCAAGATCCAGTTTTAGCAATTCTTACAATTAATCTCAATTTTTGGAACATATAGCATTTGATACAAATATTTCCACACTTGTTACGCAGTCATTACTTTACACACTGCCAGACATACCACAAATGTCTTCCATGCTACGCAGTGAACAACTTCTGGGTTATAAACAGCATCTTCCGCCACAGCTCGAGACGCAAAATAGAAATTTACATTGAAATCTAATACAATACAGAGATGTTTGGAAGGTAACAAACAGCGACCTACGTCGTATTTCAGTTTCTTCTGTGCAACCATTACAATAATTTAAAAGTAGGAAAATTAATTTTACAAAATGAAATTTTTATTCGGAAATATTTTTTTCACAGTATATCTTAATTATAAAAGGTTAGTAAGAGAACTGTTAACTTTTATGCGACAGTATCACACGCATAATTGTTATTTACGTGGCCCATACTCAAAAAATGTGACTATAATTATTTCGTCTGACTTTCGTTTATGAAAATTGTAAGTAGAACTCATCGATATAGCACAATAACTTAAAATGAAGAGACAGATACCTTGCGAAACAAACTACCGTATCTCAAACATATTAAAAGTGGCAAAATATAACCATTTCAAGATGATGTTGACGAAGACAGCCTTAGAAAACACGTAACGGAGAATAATGTAAGAAGCTGACCTTTCGACACTTTACAGAAGTCCTTCAGAAGTAGTTTCTTGAGTCAACTTAATCTTAAACAGTCTTGAGCAGTACTGTAATGGACATAAGGTAACGACAAAACTTCAGGGTTTCTGTAACGCCACCTCTGACTCATACCTGACGTTTTAGCACAAGGCGCACTCCTTACATAAGCATCAAGGCTACACACCTCATCAGAATGAAGTCTGAAGGCGTTGGGTTGATCCAGAATCATGCTGAAATTCCGAGCGCGAAACTGTTTACTGTTGTACCTATTTCCAAACAAACGGATCTCGTTCGGTTTGCATTATTTTTGCATTCATTGTCTTTGCGGTAATGTTGCTGTAGCGCTCTGCATGTTCTTGCCTTCCTAGGTCACTTTCTAGGATTCCACGAGCAGGTGCTCGTGATAAATGTTTCTGACACAGAAAGCGATTTTACTGCTCCCTGGGTTTTCGTGACACTTTTGCGTGCAAGAAACTAATCCGCCTCTGCCGTTTAGTAATCGTTCATTTTTCAGCTGTACAAAGAGACCTCGGCACGCTAATGCGTGTGACCACGTGCTCACAAGGGCCGCACTTTATCCCTGTATATAAAAGGCTGGTTGGTGGGATTTCGACGTAGTATTTAGGAAAAGACTGATTCTTTTGCATTCTTTTCTGCAACCAAAGGATAGCTTGCTGTCTTCTTCGTGTGGAGTAATGTTGCTTATCACCGAGGGTTTCCCTACACGAATACGAGTAGTAGGCCCACAATTATAAACATTTGCAGATACGCACGCTGTTTCACCCATATTCTATGAACTGCAGGTAACTACACACATCATACATTTTTGATATCCACTGCTGAATAAAGAATCCCTCTAAACTTTTGCATGTGTTAAGGCTTTAAGCAATACGAATCGGAGTAGGTCCTGCAAGTTTTTCAATGTCACCGACTCTTCTATATATTTGTCTTCTGGACCTTTTCTGCTTAGAACCTATCAAAGAATTTCCTTGGTCCATCTACCACTCATTCATCTGATCATATGTCCCACATATTCTCACTTCATTTTGATTTGCCATAACTACGTCTTCCACAGCACACAGTTCCCCGATCCACTCATTTATTTTGCTAGTATTTTTCATCATGCACCCCTTCATTAAATGGTAAGTGTCAGTTTCTGAACTGTTCTCGCATTGAAAGTCCACATCTCACTGTCATAAAACGAAAGTGGTAATTAACGTTACTAAACAGATAACATGGTCATGAGGTCATCTTGTTACTGTAAAGGCTGCCTAACGAAAGACTTCCAGCGGCAAAAGAAAAAAAATGGATTTACCGTATTCTGTACAATCGTTGACAAAACTTAAAAATTTAGACCGTTATCATAATCTACTCACTACGAGGTACGTTTTACTCTAAAAGTTCAACATAATTAGTTAAATATTACATTAAAAATTGTGTGTCTATCATGAGGCAGCGTTAACTCGCAAGGTGCACATTGCCCAGGCTGTACTAATTCAGTACTCGAAAAGTAGAACATATAGCGAATTTCTACAAACTTTGCACATTATTCCAAATCTTCCTGAAATCTTCTGTCAATGATATCCCCAACAAATTGATGAAAGGAAAAATGTTCATTTCTCTCCTACATTAAATTTTAGTCGTCCGTGCAATAAAACTTCAGCCTCACGCATGCAGTTTTAATTTATTGCTTCGTACCTACTAAGTCTATTCGTAACACGTTTGAAGACAGTGTTCACATATACCACTGAATGTGTCAGAAAGATTATATTTTTGTACGGCTCATAGTTCAGGAGATATGGCGTCATAAACACTGAGAGTCACGAAAAGTTTTTGAAGCTGTTTTTACATACTAGTTCGCTTGTTTAAAGACTCAGGTGTTGGGAAGTAACTAAAACACAAAAGCTTTCTATTTTAGATACATTAGAAGCTAAAATTTAAGAATAGTTTCACGTTTTTTATTAACCTGATGAGGATCTGTCCTTACCTTGTACCCCTTTTACAAACAAGCAGTTTCTACTCTACGCAAATCATTCAAACGAGCTGTGTGGTGTTGTTCTCAAAGTTTATTCCCTGCAATTATATATGATGTGTCCTTTCCAACTTCTATCAGTAGTCCTTTATGTCTTCAGTATTAGCAGGCTTTAAAATTCTAACTGGTGCTTCAGTCCTTTTATCGAAGTATTTACATTTAATTTCTCACTAGTAATATCATGATGTTTTATTAGAAACCTAGAGTCTTATTTGTGGATTCTTCCATTACTTCTTGGTAGAAAACATTCATATTTGAGATTGAGTAACAAGTACGCTGTTTTCGTTCTACTGGTTTTTTGTTTATTTCAAACTAGATTTTGGCACATTGGGCCACCCTCAGGAAACAACTGTCTAGTGTCTGAAACGTAGTTCTTAAGTAACCAAACATTATAAACAAAGATAGAATGCACTTGCATGGAACGATATGCATCAGCCTCGTTTCTTAACGTAGTACTTACACTGAACATAACAGACAATATTAAGAACAGTAAATAATTAAACTGCATAATTTTACAGGTCAAGTGATTATAATGCTAAATTTTGTGAAGTCTTGACGTTTGCAGAGAGACTGTTCAGTTGTTTTCTGAAGATGGCCCAATAAGCCGAAAACTAATGTGAAATAAACAAAAATCAATAGAAAGAAAAAACAGTGTACTTGTCATTCAACACAGTCTTTCTATTCCTTTTAATTTCTCCTTTTCTAACTGCGTGTACTCTGTTCCGTCATTTCTATTCGATTGCGAGCTTAGGAATCGCGCATTCTGTCAGAGCTGTCGTTTATGTAACAGACGACGTTGGACGTTTATTGCCGTCCCTCTTCTGTAGCCCGGCAATCAGCATATTGATCCTTAGCCAGCAATCAGCCAGAAACTTAAAAGCGCTTGAACAGCTGCAGAGGTAAATAGCAGTTCAACTAACGTTTAACGACTTTTGTTCGTAGCTTTCGACTATTACTGGCAGTCCTCAAAGGTAGAGTATTAAAAGCTTGAAAACTGGGCTACATTTACAGCGAATCGTTTGAACCGTTAAACCTATCAGATGCTAAGGAGAATCCAACAAATAGAAATGGCGGGTAGTGGCACCGGAGGTAATCAGTAGAATGCTAATCGTTGGCCGAAATCTGAAGAAATTTAGCGTGCCTGATAAATGTCTCGTGCACCCCAGTCAAATAATCCTGAAAACAACGATTGATATAAGAACGCATAGTGATAATGATAGTGTGAGAGCACTCAGAAACGCTCAGCTGAAGTGTCAGACGTTAGAAAAAAACGTTGTGGATGACGAAAAGCTTACTCTTAGAACTGCGAGAACTATTTTTTTTGTCAGAGACGAGATGAAAACCATACAACTTCAGTCTACATTCAGAATGAATGCGACAAATAACTGAAGGAAATATATTCCCAGTCGTTGAGCTATCAGGCCAATCAAGAAGGCTAAGGGAGTCACCTAGACTCGTCCGATACAGAGCGGCAACATTTCCACTGCTGCCAAAAGCGAATTATTCTTCTTTGTCAGTCAGCTGCGTCTTCTCTTTTGGGTCTACTAGCGACATGCTAAGCGGGGTTTTCAGTATGCTACGACCACTACAGACGTGTATTTGAAAACGAAAAAGATAATTACGTAACTTTATTTTATGGAGGTGATAATTAAAAATTTATGACTACTTCTCGTACGACATAATCCACCACTGATTCCGTGATGATGTAAATATTTTCAGGGATGATGTGTAATGTTGATTGTATCAATTTGAGCTAAGTGACCCTGGTCCGGAAACTACCGAGTCGAAAGTAATTAGTCAAAACCGCTCTGATTCCTGTGACAGTAGAATGCATGCACGCTAGTGTTGTTGCTGAGATTCTAGGCTTAAATGGTTCAAATGGCTCTAAGCACTATGGGACTTAACATCTGAGGTCATCAGTCCCCTAGTTTTAGAACTACTTAAACCTAACTAACCTAAGGACATGCCCGAGGCAGGATTTGAACCTGCGACCGTAGCAGCACCACAGTTCCGGACTGAAGCACCTAGAACCGCTCGGCCACAGCGACCGGCTGAGATACTTGGGTAGGCAACTTTCAGAGGTGGTGGAATGAACCAAAACAAGAAAAAAGTCTAGTAAACAGGGGCTCTAAATCGCATAACTTAACCCCTTGACCAACAATTTTCTTTCCAAAGCATCAGTGTATGGTTATTTTAGTTAATGTCTTAGTCAAATAAACAATATGAAAAGGGTATTTCCCGTAGTTTTCCAAAAGGGTCAGGGGTGGGAGGTACGACAGACAGAATTATTCATAAGAACTTCTGAGTTAAGGAATGGGACTGAGCAAAAACTCCAAGACATATTTAAAACCGGCACAAATCAGTGGATAGAGTGTCTCCCCAAGTTTTTACTGACACTGCAGATAGTCATTATGAGCTCCGTTTATGATGTGGCAAGCGTCAATTTGTGGGTGCGGGATGGCGAGAAAGCAACCCGCTTTGCGAGTCTGGTAATCGGGTTGCCTATCTGTAGGTGCGAATTAAATCGATGTGTCAGTCCGGTGACGACGATTAACAACGATACTTAAGAACAGTACAACCTACAGGTGCAATCTGCAATAAGAATTCTTCTAACCGTTAACAGGCTTCCCCTTACCAGTGAGACATTGATACATAGCAATGGCATACAACAAATTCCAATTGTTTCTCTGACAACCTATCGTAGGACACATGCGCCCCGTTTTTAGTTGAAGTGTTAAGAGCTATGAACACTTGTTCATTTTCTCCACTGTGGAACACATCTCTTCTACTGAACAGGTGCCCACAGCTCTTAAAGTGTGCATTTTAGAGCTCACTTCACTACACATTTTTTTCTTGTTTTGTCCCATTCCATCACCGCTGAAAGTCGCCTACCCTCCAATCTTATCAACAACAGTATAGGTACATGTATTCCACTCTCGGAGGTACCAGAACGATTTTCGCTCATACTTTTCCACTCGATCGCTTCCGGTACAGGGCCCCTTACCTCAGATTGATGCATTTACCTTTCTCCATCATTGCATTGTAACGCCATCACTGAATCACCTTGTGTGTCCATAGTCGCTCCTTGCTCCAACAGATTACGTACTGCAATTACCGGTCTTAATGACGCTGCCGAGTGCTGAACGGTTGGTAGAAAAAAGAATAACGACTGAAAAAAGAACTTATCTTCCGGCGAGCCATTTCTTAGCGGTACGTGCTCAAGTAGTAATAATGTTATTTCCATTTTATTTCAATCTATTCTGCAATGGCTGTTGTATCGACACACAAACGGTGCTCAGAATTATACAACGGCACTAGAAGTACCGAAGTTCGCTGCTAAATTTTTATCTAGACCATTCGATGGCTGTGTAAATGCTAAAAGCTTCACTGGATTTATGAGCTTATGAAAAATAAAGTATTAGGTGACTCACATTCTCTTTCCCGTGCAATTCAATTCTTTGTTCTACGCTTAGCTTTCGATAATCCTAAGATTAAATTCACTTCATCGTGTGACAAATATCTCTGCTGTGATGTTCGTTTCTAAAAATCTGTTATCAAGTGTTTACCTTCCTACAGCTATTAGAATTGAAACAGCTGTCGACGTATCTTATTCCTCACTGTTTTACAACCAGTGTAAAAACAGAGTGAGCGTTGCACGGTTGTAATATTATTTTTTGTGTATTTTGTTTTTTGCAAAGTAGCTTTACTGATATTTAAAATTCAGCAACTTTCCATGGTGCTGATCATGAATCCAACCACACATAATCACGCGCTAAGTCCTGTTATCTTTAATTTATGCCCTCTATGGACACGCTTAGATACAAAATAACAGCGGATTGGTTAGCTATACGCAGTTTTGGGTTTCGACTAGAACTTCTTTTCAGGATAGCGTCACCGGTTTACGACTTACACAGATTTCACGTGATCATATACCAGAGATACTGAAATAACCTTTGAGATACAGATTTATGAATCTTCCCATTTCTTGGACATATACTACAAGGAAGTCCCCTAATATAGCCATCTATGGGCACAAACGTTACTCCGCATATACTGTAGATAATACACGAGCTGCCTCTTTTGCCCACACTGGAGCGAAACTAACACACTGTGACGAAATTTTAGTTTGGCGATTGCGGAGAGTGCTATGGTGACGGACGTATTCATTTCAACAACGGATCGTATCTTGAATGACAATGACCCATTACTCTGTTCCACAAAGTGGAAGTCTACTAGATTAAGTAGAAGAAAGAAAACCTGTCACTCGCACAACGAGATTAATTTTTCTCGTGAAAGTCTGCCGGATTCACCTTAATCTTTAGTGAAATCTTAAGAGAGAATTGCATTTACTTCACATTTGTCTAGAAACACAATGCTGGTCGTTCGGAAAGCTGGGTAAAGTCTAACAAATCTCATCGAACAACCGACAAAACTGCGATAGCTGTTCGCGTTGCTAAGGCAAGTCGTTTTTCTTTGAGAAGAACAGTTACAAAAATTATCTGAGAGACGGCAGAGAAGTTGCTGGAACGTTGATGCCAATATTATACAGCACGAAGAGGGGAAAGGAAGCAAGTTCGCAGTATAAGGATTCCGCTTGCGTGGTTACTCTTGTTTCGAAATGAAATTAAATCGTTTGAGGCGGCGCAGCCGTAGAAGGAAGAACTTTTCTTGTTACCGACACTTATTTCTATTTTTTTACATGCTCTAAAAGTTATAGCAGTAATGAAATTGAATATGTAGTTTATAGAAACAACTGCGCTTGTGATTCAAGTTTTCTCAAAAGGAGACTTGTTCTTATGTAGTGAAGGAATAATGTGGTGATGTGATGTAAGGAAGCTGGTTATGTAAGCAAGAAAGTACCCTACATCCAAGTGAGGAGGACGGGGTGGTATTGCAACTTACATTATGTTCGTGCAAGGAGGGGGAAACTAAACACAACTGTTCTAAAAAACTTTTAATTACTTACTAAGGATAGTGAAGTTACCACTCTGTTACGGCACATACGGCTTACAGTGTAGCTACCTGACAGGATATAGTTTTTTATTAGACGTGCACCCACTGTTTTGCTGCCAGGCAGGTATACAGGGTGGTCCATTGATAGTGACCGGGCGAAATATCTCACGAAATAAGCGTCAAACGAAAAAAACTGCAAAGAACGAAACTCGTCTAGCTTGAAGGGGGACACCAGATGGCCCTATGGTTGACCCACTGCATGGCGCTGCCATAGGTCAAACGGATATCAACTGCGTTTTTTTAAATAGGAACCCCCATTTTTATTACATACTCCTCTAGTACGTAAAGAAATATGAATGTTTTAGTTGGACCACTTTTTTCGCTTTGTGATAGATGGCACTGTAATAGTCACAAACGTTTAAGTACGTGGTATCACGTAACATTCCGACAGTGGGGACGGTATTTGCTTCGTGATACATTACCCGCGTTAAAATGGACCGTTTAGCAATTGCGGAAAAGGTCGATATCGTGTTAATGTATCGCTATTGTGATCAAAATGCCCAACGGGCGTGTGCTATGTATGCTGCTTGGTATGCTGGACGACATCATCCAACAGTCCGGACCGTTCGCTGGATAGTTGCACTATTTAAGGAAACAGGAAGTGTTGAGCCACATGTGAAACGTCAACCATGACCTGCAATAAATGATGATGCCCAAGTAGGTGTTTTTGCTGCTGTCGCGGCTAATGCGCACATCAGTAGCAGACAAATTGCGCGATAATCTGGAATCTCAAAAAAGTCGGTGTTGAGAATGCTACATCAACATCGATTGCACCCGTACCACATTTCTATGCACCGGGAATTGCATGGCGACGACTTTGAACGTCGTGTACAGTCCTGCCACTGGGCACAAGAGAAATTACTGGAAGATGACAGATTTTTTGCACGCGTTCTATTTAGCGACGAAGTGTCATTGATCAACAGCGGTAACGTAAACCGGCATAATATGCACTATTGGGCAACGGAAAATCCACGAGGGCTGCGACAAGTGGAACATCAGCGACCTTGGCAGTTTAATGTATGGTGCGGCATTATGGGAGGAAGGATAATTGGCCCCCATTTTATCGATGGCAATCTAAATGGTGCAATGTATGCTGATTTCCTACGTAATGTTCTAACGATGTTGCTACAACATGTTTCACTGCATGACAGAATGGCGATGTACTTCCGACGTGATGGATGTCCGGCACATAGCTCGCGTGCGGTTGAAGCGGTATTGAATAGCATATTTCACGACAGGTGGATTAGTCATCGAAGCACACTACCATGGCCCACACATTCGCCGGGTCTGACGTCCACGGATTTCTTTCTGTGGGGAAAGTTGAAGGATATTTGCTATCGTGATCCACCGACAATGCCTGACAACATGCGCCAGCGCATTGTCAATGTGCGAATATTACAGGAGGCAACTACTCGCTGTTGAGAGGAATGTCGTTACACGTATTGCCAAATACACTGAGGTTAACGGACATCATTTTGAACATTTATTGCATTAATGTGGTATTCACAGGTAATCACGGTGTAACAGAATGCGTTCTCAGAAATGATAAGTACATGTATCACTTTGAAACAACCGAAATAAAATGTTCAAACGTATCTACCTTCTGTATTTTAATTTAAAAAACCTACCTATTACCAATTACTCGTCTAAATTCGTAAACCATATCTTTGTGACTATTACAGCGCCATCTATCACAAAGCCAAAAAAGTGGTCCAACTAAAACATTCATATTTCTTTACATACTACACGAATATGTAATAAAAATGGTGGTTCCTATTTTAAAAAAAACGCAGTTGATATCCGTTTGACCTATGGCAGCGCCATGTAGCGGGCCAACCATGGCGCCATCTGGTTTCGCTCTTCAAGATAGACGAGTTTTGTTCTTTGTAGTTTTTTTGTTTGACGCTTATTTGTTCAGATATTTGGCCCGGTGACGATCGATGGACCACCCTGTATATGCGAATACTGTCTACATTCGTATTGTTTGTAGTTTCAGATACTGTATAGCAAGGCGAGAAATAAGCATCGAGAATTGTAGGTACAGGTACAGGCAATAGTGGCCTGGTATCAAATCCCCTGTACAAGTGCTATGACTTACGATGTTGAAATGTTAATAACTGGCTCTGTGTTTCGAGCTTACCGCGTTATAGTTACAAATCTTCCCTGAACGAAATCTGAATTTCCAGTTCTCTCAGAGTATTTACAAGTTCCAGTGAGTAATTGGCTTTGTCTTGTCATATTTATCTCTCCCTCTTTAAAATCAAACTGTTCATTAAGCTTCAGTAAGTACACTGCAATAATTGCACTAAAACATCTTCTAGCTAATAGTCATAGCGACGAAAACTCATGTCATGTACTTCAAATATTTCCTCAAACAATGTTACACCCACTGCATTTTATGTTCCCCCACCTACACCTCTTTTTTTTTCAATTCAATTTAAATTCAACATTAATCGCAATAAGAGCCTTGGCAATGCGCACGATAAAATATTACGTTAATCAATCGGCTTCACACAGGCAAGAGTGCCTCTGCATAAATTAATTTCATACTCTCTTCACAGTAGATCTGGCGCCCCGATGCTCTATGGCTGCCGGAGTGTTGTCACTCTGCTATCGCCCCGCACGCAGAGCGGCCGGGTACTTTTATTTACCCCAGCGTTTCAGGATTCTGCATGGCGTAGCAAATATTATTTCTGTAACAGTTTTATAACACATTACCTGCTGAGTAAACACCATACTTGAGATTTTGTCCAGCTACCCAGCAACATATTCCACACATTCTCCTATCTAAATGGTTCAAATGGCTCTGAACACTTAACATCTGAGGTCATCAGTCCCCTAGAACTTAGAACTACTTAAACCTAACTAACCTAAGGACATCACACACGTCATTCCCGGGGTAGGATTCGAGCCTGCGACCGTAGCGGTCGCGCAGTTCCAGACTGAAGCGCGTAGAACCACTTGGCCACACCGGCCGGCATTCTCCTATCTTCATATTTGTAATAGAAATAAAATTCACCTACTTACAATCGTCATAGGAGAACGGTAACAACCCTTAAAGTGCAAGAGTGAAATTCAGGCGGCCAGTTAGCGACAGTGATTTCTTTATTTCTGAGCCGAATTAAGTTTGACAACATTAACTATGTATTATTTACACGCGATGTGCATAATTGTAGATGTTCAGATGTGTGTGAAATCATATGGGACTTAACTACTAAGGTCATCAGTCCCTAAGCTTACACACTACTTAACCTAAATTATCCTAAGGACAAACACACACACCCATGCCCAAGGGAGGACTCGAACCTCCGCCAGGACCAGCTGCACAGCCCATGACTGCAGCGCCTTAGACCGCTCGGCTAAACCCGCGCGGCTGCATAATTGTAGTACTCCATTGTATAGAAGACATTTTCCACACTGTCTGTTTTTCGGGAGGAAATATAGAGCATTAACCATTATTGTT
This sequence comes from Schistocerca piceifrons, assembly GCF_021461385.2. Classification (NCBI taxonomy): domain Eukaryota; kingdom Metazoa; phylum Arthropoda; class Insecta; order Orthoptera; family Acrididae; genus Schistocerca; species Schistocerca piceifrons. Next base: position 197,132,259 of record NC_060138.1, on the reverse strand, counting down.
GGCTGAGCATACCGAGGAAACACATCAGTTTACTTAATATCATATTTCTCCAGCGTTTCTGTAACTCGTCGCCATCTGTAAGGTGATGAATGTCACTCATTATTATGTACATTAACAAATTAACACTTGAAATAGTCATTAAGCTGAGTTCATTTACGAGGGGCGTTCAATAGGGAATGCTACACTTTTTTCCAGGTCCACTTCGGCTGACAAATGCGGAATCTGTTATGGGACATGGTGGAATAATCCCGTCTTAGCCTCTATGTTTTCATAAGAACGTGGTGGCCAGGGAATTGGCCCATCCCTCAATGTTTCATTCAGGAACCGACGAACATGCGATCCCCAATGTGATGGTGCACCATCTTGCTGGTAAATGATAGTTGGTTGTAAGTCAATCAGTTGTGGTGCTACATATTCTGCCAGAAGTTCGAGGTAAACATTTGCAGTAACTGTTGACTCGTTGAAGGAAAATGGACCAATTATTCCGTTGTACATGATTCCACACCACACATTCACTTCTGGACTATCGAAGCTCCCTGGTCACATAGGGGTGTTCAGATCCCAGATACTCACATTGTGTCTGTTTAATGTTCCAGAAACATGAAAAGTTGCCTCGTCACTAAAAAAAACTCGCTTGAGGACTGCTTCTTCCTCCGAAAGGCGTGCGAGCATGTTGAATGCAAACTGTCTATTTTGGCTTGTCATTTGGCTCAAGTGTCTGTAACAGTTGCACTTTATAAGCGTACAACCGTAAGTTCTTGTGGAGGACCTTATGCACGGTTGAACGTGGTAGTTGCAACTGTCTGGCAGCAGTGCGGATGGACTTCGTAGGTGAATGAGTGAAGACGTTTAAAACGCAATCGATGTTTTCCTCGGATGTTCTTGTTCGCCCGCTCCTCCTTTTATCCAACACTGTCCCTGTCTCCATAAATTTTTTGTGCCATGCACGGACTGAAGGGCCCGATGGTGGATTTCTTCCATACTTCGTTCTGAAGTTTTGCTGAGTCTGAAAATCCGATTTTGTCTCAATAACCAGGACACACATTGCACCTTCTCTTGAGGAGTTGCCTTTTTATAGAGGTTCAGTTCCTTTCATCAACAGAGTATCTGAAACACAAAATTTTAGTATATATAAAAACTTTAGTAAACAGTGATTACAATAAAAGAAATATTTCAACATCTGCCGTTGTAAAAAAAAATTTGAATTTGTAAAGTGACTTTATAGACACCCTGTATAATACCTCCCGACAAAATAACAGTGGTTCAACTTTTTTTTTTTTTTTGCATACCTTCTGTTCAGATGAGAAGGACAGAATTGTACAAATAATCGGGGAGTCAATGTAACTTTATCCATTCTATGCGTGCTTTATTCGCATGAAGATTTCTAAAGACGAAATGTGATCTGGAATTAGTCAGTGACTGGAATTAAATAGTTTTTATATTTAAGGCTGGTCTCGTTTATTTGAGAGAATTACGAAACTAAGGTTACCTCAAATAGTGTACAACCAATACTTATAAACAAGATTGCACAGGACGGAAACTCCAGGTTGGAATATCAACAGTGGAAGGGAAAGGATAGACTGCCACTCACCGTAAAGATGATACGCCCAGTTGCGGACAGGCACAACCAAAAACTGTCACACACCTTTCGGTCAAAGCCTTCTTCTGAAACGCAAATACACACGCACACACATTCATTCACACAAGTAAGCACACCTCGCCCACGCATGAGCGCTATCTCCTGCAGCTCGGACCGGAATGCCGCGCCGACAGGACATACTTCATTGGGCCGTGCAAGATCATACTGTCAAATCGTACACCTTGAGACAGAATGTAGGCTCCTTCGCAACAAGAAAAGCATCCACATGGAGAGTGCGACGACGTCACTGCCTGACAGTACAACAACCGTGGTTGCGGCTTCCCATGACGCGGGGGGGGGGGGGGGGGGGGGGAGCAGCTGTGGTTCGCGAGATAGTACAGTATTTATGTTTAAAGTCTACGTGTTCGTTGAGAATTTCGCCTGGATATGTTCTTGTATGACTATTTACTTCCAGTTTTTCGAGAATGTTCGTAGTAAGGCAGGGAACCTGGTGTCGGAGATGCCAGCTTAGGGAGATAATAGTAATAAACTGACATTAATGCGCACTTTTTTATTTACATTAATTATAGTTAACTTCAAGCACCATCACTGACACAATGAAGGTAACATTTCTAGTATATTTTACAAAATGTGCTGAAACTGACGGGTACCAACCTCAATGCAAGCATGACATCGTCGAGCTACATTCTGACGCATCCTGACAAATACCCCTGGTGTGTTTCGAATCACGTCAAAGGCAGCAACAATTCTGGCCACTAATTTCACCTCCGTATCCTTTGGGGTCTCGTGCACAAGTGGCTTACGTGCAGTGACCATTTCACGTGCAATACGACGAGTACTTGCAATGGGGTCCGCTGCAACACGTTCCAGCAACTCCACTTTAAAGTAGAGTGTGACAATTGTTCTCATGTTGCCAGGTCGACCGTTTCCTCTTTCCAACGAACAAATCTCCCGCATTCGACAGAAATAAACACTCGTCGGGACGGATGATGCCTGTACACCTTTGCAGCAGCGAGAGCATTGCAATTTACTTCCCCATACACAAGGTGTATGTCAGTTAGTTCTGCGGAACCGTGCCGGTTGTACTTTACGTCTCTGAATAGCACTGAGTAGTGAATGGGTATGTCGTTGATTCATAGCACGTTCTGTCATGGAACAATGTAATCACGATACAACAGAGTCACCTTATGGACAATAAAGTAAACAAAACCTACATATGGCTTCCTAGTAATCAGGCTCGTCCTCCTTGTTTCCTTGCAGAAAATAAAGAATGTACATGTAAATAAACAGCACAGTACGTGTAAACTCGTACGCATGTTACATGGCTGGAAAGTAGTAATGCTAGATGAAGCAGTAGACAAGATTTCTTCCATATCCACTTAAGCTGGCTTCTCCGACCCAAGGTTACCTGCCTCAAATTATTGAGTGGAACATTCTCTACGTCCTGTAAAATTTTTGCGTTCTCCTACGGTAACATTCTGTATATTCATGCAAGAAAATATCCAAGTGAAATTTTAAATGAACACACAGACTTTACGCTGAAATTAGAGAATATGAAAAGGACAGTCATACAGAAAACAAGCATACACAGACTATACATAAAATTGAAAGGAAAATAAAAACAACGACGTGTAACATCTTCTCTGGTAAAATGTATACACTTTGTGAACATACAGCATTGCAGTAAAAGACTCAAAATATTGAACTGTCAAAATATCCATCAAAAACTTACTTTTTACGTTTTGTAACTACGAAAAATATTATATTCATCACGAACCGACAGAAAAAATTTACAACAGACGCAATGTGTCGTCGCTTCCAACTGGAAGTAAGTACCAATGCAGTCTTGTAAAATTTTAAATACGAGTGTATTAACTTATTGCAGCTACTATCGGACGATTCATTTTCGTTTAATACTTTGTCTGTCTTATTTCTTCAGTCATGCACGTTCCACATGTAAGATGATTCGATGTTGTTCCTTTGTTTCATTGTAACGTGTTTAGAGCAGGTTGTCTTCGGAGTCAGCTCAGTGACAAAGCTTACCCAACCAGTTTCTCTGAATGGGCAAAATTGATTATCTAACAGAGAAGCCGCTTTTTCCCCAGTTTGCTCACCAATCGTTGGATTAAACGGATCACAGTTACAATACTTCACAGTTTGCAGTATTATGCACTGTCGAAAACATACAGACAATTGAGTGAATATAATACACACAGCGACTCATTTCTTGAAAGACATATTTCATTGTAAATTGCATGGTTTAAAATTGCTCTAGGTATAGAGACAAATATGGTAAAATATGTGACTTTTAATTGAACATGTTCCCAGCACATATCTCTGAGACGACTTCACTTCCCATTCATCTTTCTTTAGGTACAAACTTAGAAATCAAAGACGTTTAGTTTTTCGATTACAGGCTTCTATTTCTTACATTATCTGCCTTTTAAAAAAACGATAAAAACGTGGTATTACTCGTTGCGTCGCCATGTTGGTCACTAGAACAAGACTGCAGGAGAAGCAATGGACTATGACCGTGAAGAAACCGAGCCAAGCTTCAAGCGACGTCTACAAGGAGGCTAATTTTCAACTTTCAGACTGTACTGAAAGAACATCGTATTTACGACCGTCAACCAATGTCGTCCACCATGACGGAATGTTTCCTGATCCCCAGAATCGCTACTGTCTCCTCCAGCATGAACTTCTCAATTTCTGTATGGTATTAGGCATTATAAAGGATTAACCTTGAGAACATTAAATGAACGACGTGCAACTTGTAAAGAAACGGCAAATCCTCTAAAACCAATGAAGAGGACAACTATATCTCATGTGGGATCAAGCTACATTCATTACAACAGATAAGAGTATTGCCTCAGCCTGCCAACAGTATTTTATTTCAAACGTTGGGTTCTCACTCCAAGATAAGCTGTATCTTTCTAACTAGATGGTTTTACAAACGTAGTAATCACTATTTTCTCATCTTTACAGCATGCTGGATGACGCGTGACTGGACATCACGTGTATTAACGGCACAAGCTACATGTGGAATTATAACTGATCTCTGTCCTAGCTTTGTGCAAGTATTAAATAATTTCGAACATTTATCTAACTGTAGTCAAAGATACGAAAAGATTTCTTCATGTAATCAGCAACGCAGAATATTGTTTCTGTTAGTTTAGATTGATGAAGAATCTGTAATGTGATTGCATAGCGCCCATGAAAGATTTTTCCTTCTTTTTAAATGAGTGCTAAAGTTGACAGCGAAATTTTAGTGAATCTGCGCACGACACTCATTACAACAGATAAGTCTATTGCTTCAACGTGCCAACAGTTGCAATAATCTTGAGCAACGTTATGTTCTTAGCCACATATGTTTCTTTCATCAAAAACTGAAACATTTTAGTTAATTCATCTCTGATATGCAGTTTCATTGTTGTTGCACAATACGTGTTTGTAGGTCACATTACGGTGTGTGGCGGTGTGTACATTCGTACATCTCTAGTTTCCCACTTTTCATGTTCTTTTTTTTTCGAATTACGAAGAACGTCTGTCGGGAAACCACTACCTGATTTCATCAACAATGTCAGCAAACGAGTTCTATGTTGTGCTGTTGGGACATAAGTTCTCGGAATGTCAACAACAGTCCTTTCCGTATGTGCAACTCCCCTCTTGTAGCGTCTGCTACTGAAGATTATTGATCATCTCCGTAACGCTCCCGCTCTTACTGAACCAACATGTGACTACATGTGTCGTTTTCAGTTGGTTCTTCTCTGTGTTCTGTAGCAGTTCTACGTGGTAACTGTCCCATACCGTTGAGTAGAACGAAAGAATCGGTCGGACTGCCATTTTGTAAATTGGCGTTTGGTGAAGTGAGTGGTTTATTATTTCTCCTTTACACTCTTCCAATTAAACATACTCTGACGTCTGTCTTTTCTATAATCTGTTTCACGTGGTCTTTCACTTTCAAGCACTCCAGGTGCATGCTGCCACATATATAGATTGTCACTGTTTCTAGAGACTGATATATACTCCTGGAAATTGAAATAAGAACACCGTGAATTCATTGTCCCAGGAAGGGGAAACTTTATTGACACATTCCTGGGGTCAGATACATCACATGATCACACTGACAGAACCACAGGCACATAGACACAGGCAACAGAGCATGCACAATGTCGGCACTAGTACAGTGTATATCCACCTTTCGCAGCAATGCAGGCTGCTACTCTCCCATGGAGACGATCGTAGAGATGCTGGATGTAGTCCTGTGGAACGGCTTGCCATGCCATTTCCACCTGGCGCCTCAGTTGGACCAGCGTTCGTGCTGGACGTGCAGACCGCGTGAGACGACGCTTCATCCAGTCCCAAACATGCTCAATGGGGGACAGATCCGGAGATCTTGCTGGCCAGGGTAGTTGACTTACACCTTCTAGAGCACGTTGGGTGGCACGGGATACATGCGGACGTGCATTGTCCTGTTGGAACAGCAAGTTCCCTTGCCGGTCTAGGAATTGTAGAACGATGGGTTCGATGACGGTTTGGATGTACCGTGCGCTATTCAGTGTCCCCTCGACGAACACCAGTAGTGTACGGCCAGTGTAGGAGATCGCTCCCCACACCATGATGCCGGGTGTTGGCCCTGTGTGCCTCGGTCGTATGCAGTCCTGATTGTGGCGCTCACCTGCACGGCGCAAAACACGCATACGACCATCATTGGCACCAAGGCAGAAGCGACTCTCATCGCTGAAGACGACATGTCTCCATTCGTCCCTCCATTCACGCCTGTCGCGACACCACTGGAGGCGGGCTGCACGATGTTGGGGCGTGAGCGGAAGACGGCCTAACGGTGTGCGGGACCGTAGCCCAGCTTCATGGAGACGGTTGCGAATGGTCCTCGCCGATACCCCAGGAGCAACAGTGTCCCTAATTTGCTGGGAAGTGGCGGTGCGGTCCCCTACGGCACTGCGTAGGATCCTACGGTCTTGGCGTGCATCCGTGCGTCGCTGCGGTCCGGTCCCAGGTCGACGGGCACGTGCACCTTCCGCCGACCACTGGCGACAACATCGATGTACTGTGGAGACCTCACGCCCCACGTGTTGAGCAATTCGGCGGTACGTCCACCCGGCCTCCCGCATGCCCACTATACGCCCTCGCTCAAAGTCCGTCAACTGCACATACGGTTCACGTCCACGCTGTCGCGGCATGCTACCAGTGTTAAAGACTGCGATGGAGCTCCGTATGCCACGGCAAACTGGCTGACACTGACGGCGGCGGTGCACAAATGCTGCGCAGCTAGCGCCATTCGACGGCCAACACCGCGGTTCCTGGTGTGTCCGCTGTGCCGTGCGTGTGATCATTGCTTGTACAGCCCTCTCGCAGTGTCCGGAGCAAGTATGGTGGGTCTGACACACCGGTGTCAATGTGTTCTTTTGCCATTTCCAGGAGTGTATATCGTGTAATGGAGTAATACTGGAGCCTTGTGGCAGCTTTTCCGCAAGTATGGCCCATTTTTTTATGTTGACAGTCTACTTCGTCACTGAAAGAAATGCCGATATTCAGCAGATTTTTATGACTTTCACTAAAATTTACTAACGGGCCAAGTGGCGCGGTGGTTAACACATTAAATTCGTATTTTGGGGGACAACGTTTCCAGTCTGTGTCCAGCCATCCAGATGTAGGCTCTCCGAGCTTTCCCTAAATTGCTCCAGGTTAATTTTGGGAAGGCTCCTTTGAAACAGTACTGCCGATTTCCTTCCCTGTATTTAAATCAATTTAAGCTTGTGTTACATCTCTAATGACCTCATGTCAACAGAACGTTAAACCTTAATCTTCCATTCTTTAATAATTTTCTGGTGTAATAAGGCCCTTTTACGGAAGAATACCATTTGCGAATAGGCTCACAGTGCCTGCGACTTTTTGTGCCATATCGTCTACGCAGCAGTAGTGATAGTCATACACGCTCGCTTGGTATGCGCCCAAAGTTGATTTTACATCTAACGAATGCTCTCTGTCCTCTCCCCGTTAAGACGTGCTGAGTTCTTTCCTACCTGAAAGTCCTGTCGATTCTTAAAAGTGGTCCATTATTGTTTGCCATAGTGCGAAAGTGTATGTGAACCCCATTCGGACGTTCATGATTAAGGCGTCATTTCGGACCGCTATCTACTACCTTCCCAATCTCATGCAGGGACATAGCCGGATGACTTTCACAGATTAATACTCATTTAACAAAGATTGCCCACCCCCGTAGCCCACGTTTCTAACTTACGTCACGGCGGTGGCACACCACTCTGAGGTAAGCCTGGTGGTGGAAAATTATCACTTACAGTATCTGGCCGGCAAGTGGAGCAAAAGTGGTGTCGTAAAGTTTCTTATCACCACTGTTTGCGCCAGTGTCATGTATTAAATACCAACCTCTCCACAGAGTCTCATGCGGTGAGAGCGTGCGATATTGTTGAAGGTAATGCGTCCATCGGATAGGAACGTTAAGGTCGGCGGCCCCATTGGTGCTGTTCGAGAGGAGCGGTTTGTGTACCGGCATCGGGTTCCATCCTCTGCTTTCCTTTCATCCATAACGACAAAAACACAATTCTGCAACGTACAAATAATTAACACGCATCACAATCGTCTACATCATTCATACTAGACAGATGCACGCTTGACACTTCATAACAGGGCAGCGGAAACGGCAAACCATCTACAGTAGTGACTTGCCATCAATGGCGATGCAGGATTGTTGCATCTGCTGCCTTACAGTAATTTCCCGAGTGTGAAACCACTTTGACTTTTGAAACGAAGAAGTACATTTATTTTGATTTGGTACTCCATTCCTTGCACATCAGCTGATGTTTGCAATCTTTTCCGGTCATTTTTAGACAATCCGGTTATATTTGTGTCGTTCACTCATGCTTTTTGATGTAGCATGAGTTTTGAGGGAGCCATCAGCCTTAAAGAGCTAATTAGAAAAAATGAACTGATACATTTTTCAAGAAATGACAGTTTTATTACCAGAAATTGTATGAATTGTGAACGATGGAAAGTGTGTTAGTTCTGATACTTTTCTACGGATTACACGTTTTGTTATGATTTTTAACACAAATCTATGAAGAAATTATATTCGTTTGTAATAATGGACAAGATCAACCAAAAACGTTGGACACGTCCCGCATCTCAAGAGCTATTAAAAACGCAAAGGTAAACTGGGCGGTAATCTTGAGTTCACACAATATAGGGCTGAAGAAATGTTCAACCATTCACAAAGCAGAAGATTCTATGACACTCTATTCGTTGCTAAACAGTAGCTCGCTGGTTCAGATGGTTCTAAGCACTGTGGGACTTAACATATGAGGTCATCAGTCCCCTAGACTTAGAACTACTTAAACCTAACAAACCTAAGGACATCACACACATCCATGCCCGAGGTAGGATTCGAACCTGCGACCGTAGCAGGCGCGTGGTTCCAGACTGAAGCGCCTAGAACCGCTTGGCCACAGCGGCCGGCCCCGCCTTACAGGCATACAATAGTTTCAATACCAACAATCCGACAACCAGATTTGTATGCAATTCCTTTAGGTTAAAACCCACAAGTGTTTTCATTGGTTATAAGAACGACTGGGGTATTACTGAGGACGTTGTACATGCGCTAAATTTTTTTTAAAAATATACGCTTGAAACAACTCACGCACGAAACTTATGGAGCATTAAACATACATGATAGCGAATTTCTTACATTAATAGTCACATTTTCTTACTTTCGTACTTGGAAAAAGCTGTGCTGGTAATGGGTAGAAAGTTATGATCTTTGACAATAATCTTGATTCTCCAATATAGTGCATCTGTAAGATAGAATTATCTTAAACGAATATCTTTGGCCCTACCTTCTAATTCAATGTTTTCGTACCTTAGATTGCTGACGAAATATCTCTAATGAAAACGAAACAAGTTAGAGCATTTCAATCAACTCGGTTTGGTAATTGGTAGCGTTCGAACCTGGTGTTCATGGTGCAATACCATGTATTGGATGTAAATCATTCAACTTTCCTGAAGCTGTAGTCATTTGTTTGTCTGTACAAGTACAACACATCTACTGATTTCCGTGCCATTCGGATAATCTCTGCATGGTATACAGGCCTTTTTTCCTTCCTTGGTGTTTAAAATATGGCGTAAAAAACTTTGTTAACAATTAACATTCTACATCTCAACATAGTCACCTTCTACCAAAGAAAGACCACTTAGTTGGTGCCGTCACTGTAGAACGTTTCACTTTCTTGACAGAGCCACGATCTCATTTCTGCTTGCACAGCTTCATCACTATGGAAGTGAAGTCCTCTAAGGTATTCTTTAAGTTTTGGAAACAGATGAGAATCGGATGGCATTGTCATGTTGAAGCAGAGGGTATTACATGTCCATAATGGATGAACTCTTCGAATTCGAAGCTCGAATACACTATACTGTTTCTCACCCATCGACGTAGTTATGTCACACACCTTCGTGTTACATGCTACAATTCGGAGCCTTCTAATGGCAAATACGTACGGTTGCAAATACTTAGACATGAAGAATAAAGTTCAAATGGCTCTAATGCACTATGGGACTTAACATCTGAGGTCATAAGTCCCCTAGACTTAGAACTACCTAAACCTAATTAGCCCAAGGACATCACATACATCCATGCCCGAGGCAGGATTCGAACCTGCGACCGTAGCAGCAGCGCGGTTCCGGACGAAGAATAAAGATGCAGAATGTTGATAATGTTTGCTCTATTTAAAAAGCTTTAAGAGTCTCTACATGAAAGACGAACTTTTGATAGTGGGCTGATTCCGCCTACCTTTCTTTGGTAGGTTTTTCAGAAGTTTCATGGATGAGAGTTCATTACTCGGTTTCACTTTCCAGCGTTGAACTTTACTTGTAGGATTAAATTTATTTATTTCAGTATGACCAGTTTATGTATCCAGAAGTTCCGTTACTGGAACGCGGTATTAACTTCGTCTTGCAGTTTGGTGCACGAAGTATCCGAATGCAATAAAGGAACTTCGTCAAATAAATGTGCCACACAGATCGTGAGGTACTCCCTGTATACTACAGAATTTGATTTGTGTTTTCTTTAAGACATACACTGAAGCTCCTAGGAAACTGGTACAGGCAAGTGTACTCAAATACAGAGATATGTAAACAGGCAGAATACGGCACTGCAGTCGGCAACGCGGGTCTGGCGCAGTTGTTAGATCGGCTACTGCTGCAACAATGACAGGTTATCAAGATTTAAGTGACTTTGAACGTGCTGTTATAGTCGGCACACGAGTGACGAAGTGGGGATTATCCCGTACGGCCGTTTCACGAGTGCACCATAATTATCAGGAATCCGGTGAAACATCAAATCTCCAACATCGCTGCGGTCGGGAAAAGATCCTGCAAGAACGAGACGAACGGCAACTAAAGAGAATCGTTCAACGTGGTAGAAGTGCAACCCTCCGCAAATTGCTGCAGATTTCAGTGGGCGATTTCAATGCTGGGCCATCAAGAAGTGTCACCGTGCGAACCATTCAACGAAACATCATCGATATGGGCTTACAGTGCCGAAGACCCACCCGTGTTCTCTGGATGACTGCACGACACAAAGCTTTACGCCTCGTCTGGGCCCGTCAACACTGACATTGGACTGTTGATGACTGGAAACATGTTGCCTGGTCGGCCGAGTCTCGTTTCAAATTGTACTAGCGGATGGACGTGTACAGGTACGGAGACAGCCACATGAATCCATGGACCATGCATGACAGCAGGGGACTGTTCAAGCTGATGGAGGCTCTGGCTGTGTAATGTTGTGGGGCGCGTGCAGTTGGAGTGATATGAGACGCCTGATACGTCTAGATACGATTCTGACAGGAGGCACGTATTTAAGCGTCCTGTCTTATCACATGAATCCATACGTGTCCAATGTGCAATCCGGCGGACTTGGGTAATTCCAGCAGAACAATGCGATGCCTCAGACGCCCCGAATTGCTACAGAGTGGCTCCAGGAACAGTGCTTTGAGTTTAAATACACTGCTGGAAATTGAAATAAGAACACCGTGAATTCATTGTCCCAGGAAGGGGAAACTTTATTGACACATTCCTGGGGTCAGATACATCACATGATCACACTGATAGAACCACAGGCACATAGACATAGGCAACAGAGCAAGCACAATGTCGGCACTAGTACAGTGTATATCCACCTTTCGCAGCAATGCAGGCTGCTATTCTCCCATGGAGACGATCGTAGAGATGCTGGATGTAGTCCTGTGGAACGGCTTGCCATGCCATTTCCACCTGGCGCCTCAGTTGGACCAGCGTTCGTGCTGGACGTGCAGACCGTGTGAGACGACGCTTCATCCAGTCCCAAACATGCTCAATGGGGGACAGATCCGGAGATCTTGCTGGCCAGGGTAGTTGACTTACACCTTCTAGAGCGCGTTGGGTGGCACGGGATACATGCGGACGTGCATTGTCCTGTTGGAACAGCAAGTTCCCTTGCCGGTCTAGGAATGGTAGAACGATGGGTTCGATGACGGTTTGGATGTACCGTGCACTATTCAGTGTCCCCTCGACGATCACCAGTGGTGTACGGCCAGTGTAGGAGATCGCTCCCCACACCATGATGCCGAGTGTTGGCCCTGTGTGCCTCGGTCGTATGCAGTCCTGATTGTGGCGCTCACCTGCACGGCGCAAAACACGCATACGACCATCATTGGCACCAAGGCAGAAGCGACTCTCATCGCTGAAGACGACACGTCTCCATTCGTCCCTCCATTCACGCCTGTCGCGACACCACTGGAGGCGGGCTGCACGATGTTGGGGCGTGAGCGGAAGACGGCCTAACGGTGTGCGGGACCGTAGCCCAGCTTCATGGAGACGGTTGCGAATGGTCCTCGCCGATACCCCAGGAGCAACAGTGTCCCTAATTTGCTGGGAAGTGGCGGTGCGGTCCCCTACGGCACTGCGTAGGATCCTACGGTCTTGGCGTGCATCCGTACGTCGCTGCGGTCCGGTCCCAGGTCGACGTGCACGTGCACCTTCCGCCGACCACTGGCGACAACATCGATGTACTGTGGAGACCTCATGCCCCACGTGTTGAGCAATTTGGCGGTACGTCCACCCGGCCTCCCGCATGCCCACTATACGCCCTCGCTCAAAGTCCGTCAACTGCACATACGGTTCACGTCCACGCTGTCGCGGCATGCTACCAGTGTTAAAGACTGCGATGGAGCTCCGTATGCCACGGCAAACTGGCTGACACTGACGGCGGCGGTGCACAAATGCTGCGCAGCTAGCGCCATTCGACGGCCAACACCGCGGTTCCTGGTGTGTCCGCTGTGCCGTGCGTGTGATCATTGCTTGTACAGCCCTCTCGCAGTGTCCGGAGCAAGTATGGTGGGTCTGACACACCGGTGTCAATGTGTTCTTTTTTCCATTTCCAGGAGTGTAGTTCCGCTGGCCACCAAACTCACCAGACATGAACATTATTGAGCATATCGGGGTGCCTTGCAAGGTGCTGTTCAGAAGAGATCTCCACCTCCTCATACTCTTATGGATTTATGGACAGACCTGCAAGATTCATGGTGTCAGTTCCCTCCAGCACTACTTCAGACATTAGTTGAGTACTTTCCACGTCGTGTTGGAGCACTTCTGTGTGCTTGCGAGGGCCCTAGATGATATTAGGCAGGTGTACCAGTTTCTTCGGCTCTCCAGTGCAGTATCTACTGCCTACGACCGTTGTCTATCATGGACGAGAAGGTGAAAACCATTAGTGAACACGTGCACTGGACTACTAGTAATAAAAGCGAATAAGTGCATGCGAGTAATGACAAGTAACATGTACCGAATATCTGTGCTCTGACGTCTGCTCAGCAGCAATCGCTGCACATGCGGTTCTGTAGACATAGAGGTAGAGTCAAGTGTTTTGGATAGCCCTTGGGCTGAAGACCATTTGTGTATCCAACTGAAGAATCGTCATAGTGCCGTTATCCTACAGTATAGGGACAAAATATGAATATTACACACTTCTTCCTGCTTAGGCAAATGCTTCAAATCGGTTGCTTTTTTTTCATCTGATGTGGTCGACGGTGAGTCCTCAAGAACTTATCGAGTCACCATCAATCCATAGGAGGTTCCTTAGCAAAACCCCGCGAAAGGTTTTTATTTCATTTTTTCTTGCCAAAACCAAATCGAAGATTCCCAGACAGCTATGCATAACAAACAGATGAAATTTTTACTATGCATTCCTGAGATCCCATTGTTGAACTACCTTGAAGATTTTCTTGATACCTTTATCCGTTTCCGAGATACAGGGATCTAAGTTACCATAGATTAACAGGTAAAATACGCACGTTAAACCAACTTTGAGGTGAAAACATACTTTTTAAAGTGACGTAGCTGGGAAAAAATGGTGCGAAGGGCCTCTTTTATCACCAGTATGGTTTTGGAGAAAGATATAGGCACAGCAGCTGTTGAACACAGTCGGCAGTGACAGTACAAAGCTAGCAAAAGAGAGAAGGAGACACTAGTAGTGGGAGAGAAATTAAGAGACGAAGAAATTGGATGTAGGTGAGAGGTAGTGATAACGATAGAAAGAGTCCTTGACGACGAGGGAGAGAGTGATAGTGACAATGAGAAGAGACAACAGCTGTGGGAAGCATAAAGTGAGCCCGCATCTCGTGGTCGTGCGGTAGCGTTCTCGCTTCCCACGCCCGGGTTCCCGGGTTCGATTCCGGGCGGGGTCAGGGATTTTCTCTGCCTCGTGATGGCTGGGTGTTGTGTGCTGTCCTTAGGTTACTTAGGTTTAAGTAGTTCTAAGTTCTAGGGGATTTATGACCACAGCAGTTGAGTCCCATAGTGCTCAGAGCCATTTGAACCATTTTTGAAGGATAAAGTGAGGTAGAGAGAGAGCAAGAGGGAGACAGTGAGAGTGACAGGAGACAGTAGTAAGTGGACAGAACGAAGGAGACAGAGAGACACAAAGAGGTAATGACAATGTGTTGTGCTGAATGGCTGAGTGAGAAGGGCAAGTGGGAGTGGATGGGGTATGAACGACTTACAGCGATGGACTAGTGGGTGTGAAGGGCTTACAGTTAGGGGAGGCTGTGGGAGTGAGAGGTGAGTTGCATGCTAAAAAAGGCACGAATATATTCGCAAGCAAAAATTTTTGGGAAAATCTGTATGAGTGAGTGCTGGGGAAGGTACAATGAGACGGTACCCAATTTTCAGTCAGAGTCTTTTACCCGGAGCAGATTCGCCTTTTGTGCGCTCCGATAGGAGCATTTTATCGCTGTTGTGTTCTTTATTATAGGAGCTCGATACACCATGGTGACTGAAAAAGACAGTGAATAAGTACTTCGAAAAAAAAACGGTATGATGGTCGAAATGACTGCTATTGGCACTTTATTCAAAAATGGTTCAAATGGTTCTGAGCGCTATGGGACTTAACATCTGTGGTCATCAGTCCCCTAGAACTTAGAACTACTTAAACCTAACTAACCTAAGGACATAACACACATCCATGCCCGAGGCAGGATTCGAACCTGCGACCGTAGCAGTCACGCGGTTCCAGACTGAAGCGCCTAGAACCGCACGGCCACAACTGCCGGCGGTACTTTATTCCAGCGTTCATTTATCATATCTAAAATAGTTAGGGATTCATGCAATCTAGTAACGTCGTACTCTAATAAACGCCCGTGTTGCTATATTTAGACAGAATATTGAAACATGTGAGAGAAAAGGCAGCATCTGATGGGGGAGACAGTGCAAAGTGGTACAGTTAGAGTTTCTTGAACGAGGACGGTCGATTTTGCTTCGCAGAGTACCAACCAGATTTTCCCCTGACTCAGACCGTTCACCCTGCTGAAGTACTTCCTTGTGGTGTAATTCGTGCCTCACGCACTTCTTGCGTGACCTATAATACGCTGACCAGAGCAGTGTAGATCTTGTCGGCGCCAAGAGCGTTTCATTTGCATTGAATACGGCAACACAAAAATCGCCCTTGACAAAAGCATCCAATTTTCAAAGGTATCCTAAATATCCACATATTGTCTGTGCACTGGGGCGGCTCTGAAATGGATTACCTTCATTCATATTTTCTTCTACTTCCAAATGCCCTCGCTTTTCCACGGCTAATCCCTTAGTCTTTGCATTCGCGTTGTAAGCAAACTCGCAGCAGTATGACCTGCATACACCGTGATTTATTTGTTTATTGGTCGCATTAACTATTCGCACATTAAGTATAAATTATAGCAATGAGTGGATGCAGTAGATCAACTAAAACATGAGGTAATACAGATATGCTGGAACGAAGTGTTAGATTAACAGTGATGAACTCTGGAGGTCGTTTATTTTCGTTGTTACATGGGTCTGCATTTAAATAGCGTCAGGAAATGCATTAATTTTTGAAACGATGTTTGCCTGGGACAAATAGCAAGGTAATGTTTTGGAATGCTACAGTTGCTTCCATGCAATAAAATAGATATTTCAGTGAGGAATAAGACACTTAATTCCCCAAATTATTTGTATAAGTCTTTTTGCCCCTTTCTGTATTTTTTACGTTCCAGAAGGATGTGACTGACTACTTGGAAAGATTGCTTGTGACAGTCGTCCTTCATTTTTATACTATGGAGATGCCTTGATTGATATCTTTGCCCCAACGCATTTTAAAGGTACGTGTAGTATGCTATTTTCTGAGATTCAATTGAAAATAAAGAAATGTAGTTTTCGTGGGATCACAAATTGTATCTGCGCAAAAAATCTTCATCTGTCAGCATTGTGAACGAGTAGCTGTACCATTTGTCTTGAACATTTTTCTTGGCTAAAGGAATGAAACTAGTATAAGGTAGAGCAGTTCTTTAGAAAGGGCATTTTGTAATACTGTATATGCATTATTAAGCATCCGATGTTACACCAGGTTAAGCCCCACCGCGAGTCTTACTCTTCATTACGTTAATATCTTCATGCTTAGCTTTTCAACGCTTATTTCATTCAAAATGTCTATTATATATTTGTTAGTGTGACTCTAATTGGTACGATATTGCAATTTTTGTAGCTCACTTTAGTCTTTTTGCATTAAACATTTAAAAATTCTGATATTCCGTACTTTGTAGTTGCCATAATTGCCATCGCTGCAGCTATAAATATGGAGGCATTTTGTATCATTGAATGTGCAGTGGAAGGCATTTCTTACTCATTCTGAACCTTAGATTCATTGGTGTAATTGGTTACACTGTATGAAACTCATTACTGGATACAAAGTCTTGATATATATTTGAGATTTCTGAGAACTGACATCAAAGTCATACCCTGAAACTGCAACATTATCATCTTGTAAAACGAGAGGTGTAATGTAACGCAATTCAGCAATGTTTCTGAGTAACAAGTATACTCGTATGACTGATCCGCTTCTCATATATAACGTATTTTCTAACCTTCCAGCTATCACAAGAAAGGATTATTAATAATCGCAGAGAGTCGTAGTGCATATATTTGTCAGCCAATAACTTCCGCTAGATACGAGGGAAATCCCAAAAGTAAGGTCTCCCATTTTTTATAAGTACATAGACCTGTTTATTTCTACAATGGTTTACATCAGTTTACAGCTTGAACATTTAGCTATTTTTCGACATAATCATCATTTCCGTCGATGCATTTTTGTAGACGCTGTGGCAGTTTTTGTATGCCCATGTCACACAAGCTCGCCGCCATGCTGTTCAGAAAGTTATGAACCTCTTCTTTCACCTCGTCGTCGGAGCTGAATCGCTGGGACCACAATTTACGCTGACAGGTACTGTGAGACTCTGAAAAAACTCAAACGGGCAATTCAGAACCGGAGAAGAGGAATGTTGAGCAAGGGCGTACACATTCTCCATGACAACGCTCGCCCAACAACGCTTGGCAAACAGTTGTTCTCCTGCAACAGTTTCAGTGGAACAAATCACCTAAAAAACGAACAATACACCCATATCACAGCGTGTGAATGCATATACACTGAAGATCCAAAGAAACTGATACACTTGCTTCATATCGTGGGCCCCCGCGAGCACGCGGAAGTGCCGCAACACGACGTGGATTCAACTAATGCTGAAAGTAGTGCTGGAGGGAACTGACACCACGAATCCTGCAGGGCAGTCCATAAATCCGAAAGAGTACGAGGGGCTGGAGATCTCTTCTGAACAGCACGTTGCAAGGCACCCCAGATATGTTCATATCTGGGGAGTTTGGTGACCAGCGGAAGTGTTTAAACTCAGATGAGTGTTCCTGGAGCCACTCTGTAACAATTCTGGATGTGTGGAGCGTCGCACTGTCTTGCTCGAATTGCACAAGTCCTCCGGAGTGGGCAATGGACATGAATGGATGCAGGATCAGACAGGATGCTAACGTGCGTGTCACCTGTCAGAGTCGTATCTAGACGTATCAGGCATTCCATATCACTCCAACTGCATACGCCCCACATCATTACAGAGCCTCGACCAGCTTGAGCAGTACCTGATGACATGCAGAGTCCATGGATTCATGAGGTTGTCTCAATACCCGTACACGTCCATCCGCTCGATATAATTTGAAACGAGACTTGTCCGACCAGGTAACATGTTTCCAGACATCAACAGTCCAATGTCGGTGTTGACGGGCTCGGGCGAGGCGTGAAGATTTGTGTCGTGCAGTAGTCCTGTAGTATATACATACTTTAAAGCTTCTATACCACTAGGCATCGTCGAAAGTAAAAATCCGGTATCAAACATGCACTGTCAAACAAAAACATCTTGCCAGAACATTTCAAGTTGGCATGTTGTACCGTCAAGGCACATTTCTAAACTAGGGGCAGCAGCTTTCACCTAGTTGAGATGGTACTATCTTGTAACGCATGTCATAACTTCCCATCATGCTGCTGTTTGTCCTGAATCTATGAACATTGTATGTCAAGTCCTAGGAAATTCTAAAAATGAATTCCCCGCCAATGTTGCAACGTGTGTATCCATATTGAATATCTAGCAGAAACCATAAAACATACCGTTGCTAATTCAGATAAGTCGATGGCTGCTTCACAAGGAGCCATAGCTAAAATTGGCCCAGAAATGCCCCTTGAACACTTCCATCTTCTCATTTTAACCTTGACGCATTCCTTTCTTAAAGTGCGAAAAATCTACACTTCCTGTAAATTTGACAATAACTGCCCTCTATCCTCAAAGTGTAATACCCTGACGCAGTCTGTGATGTTACCCAACGAATGCTGCTCCTCCTTAAAGTATTTTGATTACGCCGCCGATGATTTCCTTTATTATTATCTTAAAGTAAACCTTACGTTAAAGTTTCTTCCCGTTTGCTCCAAGTACTTCATTTCACAACCTGACACTTTATTTCATACACTTCCGATTTTCCCGAACGGTTCTCCTCTGTGACAACTGATAGCGAACTGGACCAGAGACAGAAGAATAAGATTGGCATTGAGGAGAAATGGATGGGAAAAGTTGAAGACTTCTGAAATAAAGTATTAAGATTGTGAGACGAATTATGTGTGTGAGAAGGAAAGAAACTTTAAAATACGGTTTCGCAGCATAATAATAAGGAGAATGGTCCGTCGGCGGTGGTGAATCAACTTAGCAACATTCGTTGGGTAACATCGTAGACAGTATGAGGGTATTGCACTTTGAGGATGAAGGGTGGTTGCTGTCAAATATACAGGAAGTGGAGATTTTTTGCACTTTAAGAAAGGAATACGCCATCTTGTTAAATGAGAAGACAGAAGCGTCCAGCGGGAATTTCTGGGGCAATTTTAGTTATGCCTCCTTGTGAAGCAGCCAGCAACTTATTTGAATTAGCGGCGTTAGGGTTTACGTTTTCCTCTCTCGGCCCTACATCTTCCGCAGTATATACGAATGCCAGTGGTTACCTCGTCTTTTAGACAACCTTTCCTCATGATGCAACCATCTTTCTTTTACTCGCTGAGTAAAAATAAACTTGCTGACGAAAAGAATTAAGCACCCAGACAGGAAAGAGGAAACAAAATGAATCGTGTGTGACGTTCTTCAGTGATTACAAAATCGAGACAATTTTACGAAGAACTTGACAGATAAGCTCACTTTGAGTATGACGCTACACCGACTCTAGCGTGGATGCGTGCAATGTCCAGCTGGGAAGGTGTCATAAACCCATTATACGTTCTACCGAGACAACAAAGACCACAACTGTTGTAACTGGTCCTTGATTTCCTGGCTACTGCTCCCACACATATTCTATCGGGGTCAGATCTGGCTAATTTGCTGGCCACTGGGGTTCCTCTGCGTCACACAGACAGTTGATAGACACACGTGGCGGCATGAGTAGCTTAGAAGTATATATCTTCGGAGTATTGAAGCAACTTAAATCAGTTAATAAAATCAAGTCTTCCGGTCCAGACTGCATACCAATTAGGATCCTTTCAGAGCATGCCGATGCAATAGATCCATACTTAACAATATAGACAACCGCTCGCTCGACGAAAGATACGTAATCCGAAAAATTACAGGCCCATATCATTAATTTCGATATGGAGCACGATTTTGGAACATATATTGCATTCGAGCATTATGAGGCACCTCGAACAGAACTGTCTATTGACACACAGTCAGCACGGATTTAGAAGGCATCGTTCTTGTGAGACACAACTGACTCTTTACTCACACGAATGTTGAGTGCTATTGAAAAGGGATTTCAAACTGATTCCGTATTTCTAGATGTCCAGAAGACTTTTGACACTGTACCACGTAAGCGCTTATAGTGAATTTGCGTGCTTACGGAATATCATGTGACTGGATTCGTCATTTCCTGCCAGAGAGGTCACAGCTCGTAGGAACTGACGGAAAGTCACCGAGTAAAACAGATGTGATTTCTAGCGTTCCGCAAGGTAGTGTTATAGGCCCTCGGTTGTTCCTTATCTATATAAACGATTTAAGAGACATTCGGAGCAGACGTCTTAGGTTGTTTGCGGATCACGCTGTCGTTTATCGTCTAATAAAGTCATCAGAAGGTCAAAAAATTGCAAATCGATATAGAAAAGCTATCTGGATGATGCGAAAATTGGCAGTTGACCCTGAATAATGAAAACTTTGACGTCATTCACATGAGTGCTAAAGGAATCCGTTAAACTTCGGTTAGACGATAAATCAGTTAAATCTAAAGGCCGTAAATTCAACTAAATACCTGCGAACTACAATTAGGAACAACTTAAAGTGGAAAGAAAATGTAGACAATATTGCATGGAGGGCAAACCAAAGACTACGTTTTATTGGCAGAACACTTAGAAAATGTAAGAGAGCTGCTAAAGAGACTGCCTACACTACGTTTGCCAGTCCTCTTTCGGAGTACTGCTGAGCAGCCTGGAATCATTACCACATAGTATTAGCGGAGTACACCGAGAAAGTTCAAAGAAGGGTAGAAATAGGCCTAGGGGAGTGAATGTCACTGACATGATACAGGATTTGGGATGGACATCATTAAAGCAAAGGCGTTTTTCGTTCCGACTATATCTTCTCACGAAATTTCAATCACCAACTTTCGCGTCCGAATGCGAAAATGTTTTGTTGACATCGACCTACATAGGGAGAAACGTTCATCATAATAAAATAAGGAAAATCAGAGAAAAATGGCTCTGAGCACTATGGGACTCAACTGCTGAGGTCATAAGTCCCCTAGAACTTAGAACTACTTAAACCTAACTAACCTAAGGACAACACACACATCCATGCCCGAGGCAGGATTCGAACCTGCGACCGTAGCGGTCGCGCGGTTCCAGATTGTAGCGCCAGAACCGCTCGGCCACCAGCGGTCGGCGGAAAATCAGAGCTCGGACAGAAACACATAGGTGTTCGTTTTTTCCGCGCTCTGTTCGAGATTGGAATAATACAGAATCATTGTGAAGGTGGTTCGAAGAGTCCTCCGCCAGGTTTCGTGTGATTGTGGAGTATCCCTATAGATGTAGACGTAGATGTAGATGTGCCATGTGTTAACGAGCACTGTCCTGTTGAAAAATGGAACCTCAATAATGTGGCATGAGAGGTAACACATATGGACCCAGGATGCCCGTAACGTACCGTTGTAGTCAGAGTTACCTCAACCACAATCGCAGGTAACTTGGAGTCATACCTGAAGGTTTCCCGCGCTGTGATGCCAGGAGTAACACCGCTATGCCTCTCCCAAATCATCGGAATAATCGGATCTCCCCCGTCGCAGTGATACTCGATAGTTATCCGGTGAAGAGCGCAGAACCATGATTCAGCGCTGAGCACAATGCGACGCCTTTCATCAGTAGGTAATGCTTCCCGGTGATGTCTCCATTTTAAACGCTGCCGTCTATATTGTAGTTTTAACGGCCGTACACGCATAGGAAGGCAATTCCTTAGCCTGGCTGCTGCGACTAACAGACTGTTGTACGAAGTCCACTAATTGTTCTCAGATGGCAGGAGCAGATGTGAAAGAATTACGATGCATTTGGTGTGTAACACGGCAGGCCCCCTTTGTGGTGGTCAGACGCCAGAACCTTGACGACAATAATGCCTAGTCTCAGGTTCCCACTGTCACATCCGTTTGCCCCACAAATCTGCATATTGCACGTTTGACCAGACGGTCAAATGGAGACCAACATCAAGGCCCCCTTCAAACTCTGTTAGGTGCCGGCAACGCTGTCTCTTACTAGTACGCATCACCTGCGTGTCCTTCACAGAGATGACTCATCATCTGTCACTGTACAGATACCTTATTCACCCTATCAGGCTTCGTAACAACAGTAAACACGAACAAGGCAGATAAAATCCGGTCATGGTCGTGACTGCAGCTCCAATCATTGACACATCTGTCGACGGTTCGCACATGTTGTTGTTGTTGTCGTGGTCTTCAGTCCTGAGACTGGTTTGATGCAACTCTCCATGCTACTCTGTCCTGTGCAAGCTTTTTCATCTCCTAGTACCTACTGCAACCTACATCCTTCTGAATCTGCTTAGTGTATTCATCTCTTGGTCTCCCTCTACGATTTTTACCCTCCACGCTGCCCTCCAATACT
Organism: Schistocerca piceifrons; assembly: GCF_021461385.2. Classification (NCBI taxonomy): domain Eukaryota; kingdom Metazoa; phylum Arthropoda; class Insecta; order Orthoptera; family Acrididae; genus Schistocerca; species Schistocerca piceifrons. Next base: position 197,109,616 of record NC_060138.1, on the reverse strand, counting down.
AAATTGGTGATCCCTTGATGCCTCAGAACATGTCCTACCAACCGATCCCTTCTTCTGGTCAAATTGTGCCACAAACTTCTCTTCTCCCCAATCCTATTCAATACTTCCTCATTAGTTATGTGATCTACCCATCTAATCTTCAGCATTCTTCTGTAGCACCACATTTCGAAAGCTTCTATTCTCTTCTTGTCCAAACTATTTATCGTCCATGTTTCACTTCCGTACATGGCTACACTCCATACGAATACTTTCAGAAATGACCTCCTGACACTTAAATCTGTAATTGTAATCATTTCCCAATCTAATTCCCTCAGCATCACCCGACTTAATTAGACTACATTCCATTATCCTTGTTTTGCTTTTGTTGATGTTTATCTTATATCCTCCTTTCAAGACACTGTCCATTCTGTTCAACTGCTCTTCCATGTCCTTTGCTGTATCTGACAGAATTACAATGTACGAAGCTATACTCACATCTGACTCCGTCGTCTGGTGCTTCAAGTTTTCTGTCAGGCCGTGCATATGACCACTATATTTCACTATTTCATAGGGTTATTTGCTTATTGTCAGTCCTCATTTACATCCTCACCTCTTCTAAAAATACGCACAGAAACAAGGTACAAGTTCTCTACAAGAAATAATCATGCAGAAGAGGACAGACAACACGAAAATAATTAATCGCCAAACATAGTCGCCAAATACTTTCACCCGACAGAATTATATTTTATACAGGCTGTTTCCGTAAGAGCGTGCAAGAATGTAACAGGACATAAAGAATGTTCCACTGAACAATTTGAGGTAGGATACCTGGGGTCGGAGAAGCCAGCTAAGGAGGTATTAACGTAAACTTGTCTATCGCTTTGTCTAGCATTACTCTTTTCCATCTTTTTCCAGCTAACATGCGTACAAATTTAAACTTACCGTGCTGTTTATTTACAAGTACATTCTTTACTTCCTGCAAGGAAACGATGAGGTGGAGCCTGATTACTAGGGAGTATTTTCTGATCGATGGATTGGAAGGGGAGATTCTGTTCCGTGGCCTGCTATGTCACGTGAACTGAATCCCGTTGATTATTTGCTATGGGGGTATCTAAAGTCACTTGTGTATGAGACCACAGTGGATACGGAGATGGAATTAGTTGCCAGAATTGTTGCTTTTGATGTGATTCGCAACACACCAGATGCCTACAACCTTGTTCACCGATGTTATGCATGCATTGATGGCCGTCAGTTTCAGCACATTTTGTGAGATATAGTACAAACGGTACGTTCATTGTGTCAATGATGGTATTTGCAGTTAACTGCAACTAATGTAAATGAAAAAGTACACAGTACTGCGATTTTATTCCTGTTATCTCCTCAAGCTGGCTTCTCCGACCCCATGTTGCCTACCTGAAATTGTCCAGTGGAGCATCCAGTAAGTCCTGTTGAATTTTTGCACTCTCTTGAGGATACACCCTGTACATGAAGTCATTTGTTAGCTCTCAAATCAAACTCTTAATAACGTCATTGTCTTGTAGGTGTCAAGCTAAGCATTTATGTAAGGATGTCCTACAGATCTTAATACTCTGGGAAATAAGATAGTAATCACAACGTACAAAAAAGGCATTTAGGTCCAATTTTCATTATGGTATTTAATGACTTAAAACATGTTGCATTTTACAGTACCGAATGAAAGGGCTTACACATAATGGTAGAAAGGTTCTGTAATATGTTTAGGAATTAAAAGTACTAGTTGTCTGAAAAAAATAGACTGTACTGAAAGTCCATGATTTAGTCAGCAAAAACGGTTGCTCTTAGAGTTTCAAAAGCAAACTAAGGCTAGACTTTTTTCTGCCTCATACATTTATGATATTTTTTGTTTCAAGAAAATATTAATGACTAGACGTGAACCTGTTTATGAACGGAAGCTAACTGTGTACACGCACTTGTATGCTGCAGGAATCACGTCCAAGCTGTCCCACCTGACCGACATGGGCGTAGCAGGTGTCTGGATATCGCCCGTGTACCCTTCGCCTATGAAGGACAATGGCTATGACATCTCCGACTTCAAAGGCATAGACCCAACGTTTGGTACCATGGAAGACTTGGATGAATTACTGGACAAGGCACATGCAGTCGGTAAGGTATATACATAAATATTCGTTTGTTTCACTTTGTGGTAAAAATTCCTGAAATTTATGTCACATTAACAGACACATTATACAATAACTGAGTAATTCTGTAAAATTTGAAGAACAATTGAAGCATACCAAGCTGGGTAGCAAAATTGCAGCTTCATCAAGCTGCGATGCGACAAAAGTTACAAAGGCGTGAAGTTACCACATGCTTGAATATGTGAACGATTAATATTTCCGCGTGACAGCAGAAAGCAGATAGCAGTAATGCCTTCTACATTCTGTCTGTAAGGAAAGATAATGGAGTGGTTTTTTCATTAAGAAATCACATCTGAATATTGCTTCGTATCTTCAAAGTCTCATTGACATCATGGTTCAAGAAGACAACGCACAAACGCGTGTTGCCTTGCAAGAACCCCCACTCGTACTAAACCTCCAGAAATGTCTCTATTTAGTCGTTGAGTCCACAGGTGTCGGTCTACAGTGCATACAGTATGACTGGTCATGCTTTCCCATCAGAGTTTTGTGATAATTAAGCCAGTTCATCCTTGGACTGACTTTGTGAGCCGCCGCGTAGGAATTCTTTTTTGGGCGAATAATTTGTACACGGGATGCCATTATGGTGCGTTTATTTAAGAAACACCGTAAAATTAGCTTGTTCACACCGATTATAAAGTATTTACCGTACTGTACTAAACAGGCACAGAGAATCAAATTTCCTTTTTTGCTATCCATTTAGAAGTCACAATTTTAATGGTCAACAGTGCAACGTATCTTTTGCTCAAGGAGAAACTTTCGACGCTGTTTACTAATCTCAGGTACTTTCGAGCATCAAAAAATGTGTGTGTGAATTCATAAGGGGCCAAACTGCTGAGATGGTCAGTCCCTAGACTTACACACTATTTAAACTAACTTAGCGGGTTTCGTGCATCACTGATGTGCTTGGTTAGTAAACAAAGTACACGGCAAATGATGCCATTACAACTACAGCTAGAATCTTTAATTGCTCCATTACGTAATACGTAAAATGTTAATTTTTATTTGAAAATTTGGATAATTAACAGCAGCTATGTTAACTGAACAGAGGTCGCACAGTGTGAGGGAAATTGCTGCTCTACGAGTTATACTCCGCTGGTTTTAACATTAGTTTTGTTGCTATTCTGTGGATCAGAAACGGCAAATGGACTCACAAGCTAACATATTACGTAGTCAATTATAAGCATATTTCTCTAATATGAGTCTGTGATTTACTTTAGTATAGTATACCAAGCAAACTTAGCAGTGAAATACATGTAGCATTAAAAATAATTTGAATATAATGGTTATAACATTTATTCAAATTTTGGTCATTTAGTACAATGATATGGACAAATCATTCAAAGATGTATACAATACACACAAATCAGATTTGTCAGTAACAGATTCGGCACGTGGATAATACCCATGCATTAAGATGCACGTCGTTGTTCTGGTCTGCAGTCCAAAGACTAGTCCGATGCAGTTATGCTAGTCTATACTGTGCAACCCTCTTAGTCTCTTGATAACTACTGAAATCTACATCCTTTTCATCTTGCTTGCTGTATTGATGCCTTAACCTCCCTCTACAATTTTTACCCTTCATCGACTCTTATTTCTCCGTCTGCAGTTTTTAGCTTTACCATGCCACTGTCTTCCTCTACAACTATTCACTCTTCGTCCACCCTTGGTCTCTCTATACATTTTTTTTTATCCTTAAGCAAGCCATGGTCTCCCTCTACAGGTTTTACCTTTTATAAGTACTTGGTCTCCCTGTACAATTATTACCATTCTTCTATGCTTGGTGTCACTCTACAATTTTCACCCTTCCAAACCTTGGCCTCCCTCTCCAATTCTTACCCTTCTTCAAGTCATGGTTTCTGTCTACAGTTTTTACCCTTCATATTTTCCTCCATTATCAAACTGACGATTGCTTGATACCTCAGGATGTGATTTATCAAAGATCATTTTTTTTAATAATGTCACAAAACTTTCTTTTCTTCCCATTTCGATTCAGTACGTCTTCATTGGCTACCGATCTTCCCATTTGATCTTAAGTATCCATCTGTGACATGAAAATACAAAAGCTTCCGTTCTCTTTTTGTCGAAACTGTTTGTCGTCTATGTTTCACTTTAATACACTCAAGACAGATTCCTATACAAAAGGCTTCTTATCAATTATATTCGATATTAACAAGTTCCTCTTTCCCAGAAATACTTTTCTTCGTATCACCCGTCTGCATTTTATATTTTCTCGACTTGGGGTCATAGTTAGTTATTTTGCTGTCCAAATGGTAAAACTCATCTACTATTTTTAGTTTCTCATTTCATGATTAAATTTCTTCAGTAAATCCTAACTTAACTCGACTGTATCCCATTACCCTCGCTTTTCTTCTTTTGAAGATACTATCCTTTCCGTTCAAGTCATCTTTCAAGCCATTCGCCGTCTCCGACAGAATTACAATGCAATCGGTGAACCTTAAAGAAAGTATTTGGTCACCCTGAATTGTCATTCACTTATTCAATTTCTTCTTGGTTTTCTTTAAAATTTTCTCAATGTAATGATCGATTAACGTCAGCCATAAGCTACAACTCTTTCTTACTCAGTTATCCAGTAGGCCTACTGCTTTCCTCTCGTATCTTAAAACTCTTATGACTGCAGTCTGGTTTATACACAGGTTTTAATTTACCTCTGTTATCTTCATTTCAAACAGCGTTTCCCAGTCAGTGTCGCCATACGCTTTCTCTGAATAGACAAACGCTAGAAACGTGGGTTTGTCTGTGTTCAGTCTGTCTTTTAAGAATAATCGTAAGGTCAATATTGCTTCCCGTGTTCCTGCATTTCTCCGGAACCGACCCCGATGTTCCCCGGGGCTGGCTGCAACTAGTATTTCATAATTTAGTAAATAATAAGTATCACTCTCACAGAATCATTATTCACTAACCTGACGATCCGATAATATCCTCTCCTGTCAACAACTGTCTTCATTTTATTTGGAATCATTACGTCATTCTCAAATCTAAAGGTACTGTCCTGGCTCACCAGCTTTAACAGTTTTGTTATGTTATTTCATGTTCTCTCAAGGGTCTCACTAATTCTACAATAGAACACTGACTGCCACATCAGAAAACAGTGCAAATAAACCCCTCGAGACATCATACAAGTATCAAACTTAACATCCTAGATCTCACTAACGCTTTGATATTTGTGCGTCACCCTCCAAATAAACGCACAGAGTAATAAATGAACGTTATATATGCACATGAGAGCAAGTCATAAACCTGTTTTGTAATAAAATAAAAAATGGAGTGTAGCAGTTCAAAATAGCGAAAGTGTCGATATAAATTTTTAACACATTTGACACAACGGGAAACAAGATTACAGAATCAGAAACTGTTAGTAATACGCTAAATAAAGCGATGTGATGCAGAGTTTTTCAGTCTGAAATGGACGAACAAGAACGAAGTAGAAACTATTCTTGTTTGAAGATTTCATAATGTATGGAAGATATAAAACTACGAGCACAAAGCGACTGATAGCGTCGTTTGAGGTATTTATAAATATCTTCCATCAGTATTTCTGTCGCCACAACATAAACATGCTGTATTTCATGACTCAAATTTGTAACATTTACCATTAGCTGTATATGTAAACCACCGTCAAATTTAAAACGTAATCATCAGTTTTTGAGCACATAAATAACTCTAAGCTGAAATTCCTATAATGTCACCAGATGTTATCATTTAATAATAATTTTCAGACAGGGTAATAAACAAAAACATATTGAAGATAGCACAGAAAGTGCTGAACCAAGCTTGTGAGAAGCAAAAACATTTACATAGTTGCACAGGTGCATATCGCCTCGCTAGAGAATTGCATATGTTTGATAAGATTTTTCGACTTAGAAAATGCGTTCTACAATGTAAAATGGTGGAAATGTTCAACATTCTGACAAAAATAGGAGTCAGCTATAAGAGAAAGACGGGTAATGTACAATATGTACAGGAACGAAGAGGGAGTAAATAAGAATGATGAACCAAGAACGAAGTGCTAGGATGAATAAGGGTGCAAGAAAAGGATGAATTCTTGTGCCCCTACTGTTCAATCGATACATCATAGAAGCAACGAAGAAGCAAAGACAGGTTCAGAAAAGGATTTAAAATTCATTGTGATAGAATATCGGTGATTACATTCGCAGATGGCATTGCTGTCCTCTGTAAAAGTTAAGAAGAATTGCTGCACGTGTCGAATGAACAGTCTAATGAGTATAGAATATGGACTGGGATTTAACCTAAGAGAGACGAAAATAATGAGGAGTAGCAAAAATGGGGCTAGCGATAAACTCAAAAACAAATGTGGGGCAGAAATTTTATTAATGATAAACTTAAAATCAAAGTTGGGGACCACGTATAAGACGAAGTTAAGAAATTCTGCTACCTTGGAAGCAAAATAACGCATGATCGATGAAGCAAGGAGGACATAAAAAGCCCAGGCTAACAGGTCATTCCTGGCCAAAGAAGTCTACAAATAACAAAACTCGTCCATAATCTGAGGAGTAAATTTCTGAGAGTATACGACTGGAGTACAACTTCGTGTGGTAGTGAACCACATATTATTTGGAAACCAGGAAATAATCGAGGTGTTTGAGATATGGTGCAGAAGGGGTTGAAAATTAGGTGGTCTGATAAAGTAGAGAATGAGCAGGTTCCCCGCACAATCGGAGAGGAAAGATACACATAGAGAAGAATGACAAGATGAAAGGACAGAATGATAGGGCATGTGTTAAGATGCCATTGAATAACTTCCTTGCTATTACAGGAAGCTTTAGACTCTACGTCTAGATATAGGACGTAAGGTGCCAGTGTTACTCGAAGAAGTTGGCACATGAAACCAATCAACATACCGATGACAAAAAAAAAAAAAGAAATTCTGATTTTGAAACTCATTCTTTTTACCCAAGTACGATCTCCTTAATTTCCTGCCGATCTGAAATTTCTTCAGTTTTAACCTGCAGTTCAGCACAAATAAATTATGCTCAGAGTCAACATCTGCCACCGTGTGAGATGGCTCAGCAGTTAGCTTCGAGGACTCGCATTCGGGAGGACGACGGTTCAAACCCGCGTCCGGCCATCCTGATTTAGGTTTTCCGTGATCGCTCCAGGCAAATGCCAGGATGGTTCCTTTGAAAGGGCACGATCGATTTCCTTCTGCATCCTTGGCATAATTGGATCTTGTGCTTCGACTCTAATGACCTCGACGCTGACGGGACGTTCAACCTATTCTTCCTTTTCCTTCCACATTTTTCCTTGGATATTCTTACAATTTGAAATCTGCTTCCTCTCTTGCCTTTATGTAATCCATCTGGAGCCTCAACCCCGTACATTAACTTCTTACACGTAGTGTTTTCAGTGACTAAACTGAGGACTGTACAAAGTTCTACTATGTGGCTTTCCCGTTTATTCGCGCGTCGTATTCGAAGTTCTCCTGCTATTTTCCTTTCTCTTCGTATGTGTTACTGATAATTTTAGCGAACATGTTTTACATTACAGAACGACATCTAATATGTGTGCAATTGGAAGGAAGATTAGGTCTAACATCTAGTCGACGATGAGGTCATTATAGCCGAAGCACAAGTACGTTTTTGGGACGGATGAAGAAAGGAACCAGCCGTGTCTTTTGCATAGGATCAAATCTGGTATTTACATTAAACTTAAGTGATTCAGAGAAACCACGGGAAAGTTAAATTCGGATCGCCTGATAAGGATTTGAACCGCAATCCTCCTCAATGGGAGTCCAGTGTCCATCACTAGACCACCTGGCTTGTTAACGTATCTTTAAGTCTTCCTTCTTGATACGTAGTAAACTTACAGCATGCAGAGAGATTAGCGTAAAGCGATCCACCAGAACAATAAAAAATGGGTAACATATACGTTGTTTCACTGCTATAGGTACAAAGGAAAGGGGCGAGTAGATAACAATGTAATAAACAAATAATCCTAGTAAAGAAAGGTCTGGAAACCAATGTGTTCCATTATTCGAAGTCTTCACCAGATCACTAACGCCAGTGTCACAACACTATTAATGTCTAAGGCTACGTTGGGATGATGTTCCTTGTGGCGGAAAGATGGGTATGTGTTACAGGTATGAAGGTACAATGGCACACTTTCATGTGGCTGTTGTCCGCCCCTGGTAGGTGAGTGGTCAGCGCGATGTAACGTCATACCTAAAGGCCCGGGTCCGATTTCCAGCCGGGTCGGAGATTTTCTTCGCTCAGGTACTGGGTGTTGTGTTGTCCTTATCATCATTATTTCATCCCCATCGACACGCTAGTCGCCGTAGTGGTGTCAACTCGAAAGACTTGCACAAGGCGAACGGTCTACCCGACGGGGGGCCCTAGCCACACAGCATTTACATTTTTATCTGGCTGTTGGTGACTACGTAGCACGAAGCTTCACAACGCGTGGACTGGTCCTGGCTAGCTAATACTATTGCCCTTTAGGCCCATGACCTGAAATTTTTTGTGCACTAAAGTGTTTTTAGGTTTTGTATATTTCAGTCCTGCTGATACTGTCGATAAACACCGAGAACACATTGTGGATGGCTCTCGATGTATTTGGAACACGCCTCGAACTTGCATGGACATAGATGAGGAGACGTGCTGAAGACTGCCATCACGTGAATGGTGCCAATGTGGGGACATATTGGTTTGTTCTCAAGTGCATATCTACAGTTTGTATCCTCGGGGACTCTGTTAAAACGTGTTCAAGACGATATTGCGGTGCCTGTGTTATTCTGAATTACGATCCAAAGTCCCTTTGGACACGATGCAGTGTGGTGTTAATCAGCCGACACCGGGCAAGAGGCTTTCAGTTAAAATGTCTATCCTGTACTGGAATATACATAATGGATGTACGAGTACAGGGTGTACACGCATGGTTGACGAGATATGGAAATTTGAGTCGTGCACGTATAGCCAAATGGTAAGGCGACAGCTCGCGACCCTGTGTGGCATAAATTTTCAGTGTAGTCATTCAATTCTACAACCCCTGTATACACTTCCTGGTGGGCAAGCGGAATGTAGATAAATACATGGGAAATACCTGGAGTGTTATTAACCAACAGCTACTGGCGCCATAAATCACACAAAATAAAAGTGTAGGTCAACTGCGTGTAAGCAAATTATTGGATGTTGGTATGCACGCCGAAGGCCTGAGCTTGGGGCAGCCATCGGTAAGAATCTACCCCCACCTCCCCCGCCTCCCTCCTCCAAATATCCACTACAAATATAAGTGGTAATATAGAATAGAAGTGTAATGGTACGTTGTGAAACATCCCCTTAGAAAAATTATGAATGACTGTGCTGATAAACCTCTTACATTATTTGATTTTCAAACAGCTGAGCAGAACTGAACGTACTCAGACATGTCTCTCTTTACTTATTCTGATCATCACTAAACTGAAACACATTATTTTTAGTGCAACGCAATCAAACTTTCAATAATCCATACAAAAGAATGACCCTGACTAACAATAACCTATACCTTTCATGAATCACCTACCCCACAAAAATCTTCGTTACTCGAACCACTGCAATACAGTGAGCACCAATACTGCCAGCTAAATAAAAGATTCTAACTACTGAAGGCACTAACTCGTGATAGGCATACTTAGCAAATGAAAGATTTTGATAGAGAACAAACAATGTATTTACCTTAATAGTGTTCAAAAGTCATTATATATATATATCAGTTCATGACATCCAGTCTTACAAATTTACTCTTTCTGATGGACACATGTCCTGATCATCCGCTCTCAAAACTCCGCCATCTCTCTCCCCACATCCACCACTGCTGGCGGCTCACCTCCAACTGCGCAACGCTACGCGCTGTTCACGTCCAACTACCCAACACATACAATAGCAAATATTCCAACAATGCAAACCAGCCACAGACTGCACACAGCACTGTAAGCGTTTTGCATACAGAGCGCTATGTGGCATTACAACATAAAACCTAAACAGCCTACTTACAGCTGTACTGTATTGTAACAATAAAGGGGATGTCTCCTGTGCTTCAGGGCTGAAGGTGCTCATGGACTTCGTACCGAACCACTGCAGCGAAGAGCATGAGTGGTTCCAGAAGGCGACCAACGCGTCACACCCGGAACACGCCAAGTACCGCGAGTACTTCGTGTGGCACCCGGGCGTCGCCAAAGACAACGCGTCCCAGCCTGACGTGCCCAACAACTGGGTAAGTTCTCAGACGATGTTTAACCGCCGCGGACTTTGACGTAAGCTCTTATTTTAAATTCCACTGAGTGGCCAAGACTTGAAAGGGACACGCGTTGGTCGTGGGTTGCGGCAGCCCACGCGATACATTTGTTGTTGTGCTGCCCTGGTAGCTTTGGGTCCCTGACGCCTCACAACATATCGGCGGGCATCCGACACAGCAGACCGTCGATCGCCCCGTATGGCACTACAGGGGGCGGGGCCAACGAGATATACGGCCTATGCAACGAACTTGTGACGTCACACTAGTTGGTTTGGCCACCACACTTCGTGAACGCTCGACTCCTTGCAGGGCCCACAGGAAATCAATATTTAATTGAAAAGGTGCCTCCTAAAACTTCTGCTATCGAGAAGTTGATGCATTTAAACATTACTAAACTCGTCTGAAATAGTCACTCGCTCGCCGTCAGGGTCGTCACTTGCTGTGACGTATGCACCACAGCCTGTGTTTCTCGCATGGAGGTAAGAACAGACGGAGACGCCGTGACGTCACAGCTGTGAAGCTATGTGAAGTCGAGGGTAGCCATCTCAGTCAGACCAAAACATTGCTGCTGTAAGCTTGTGTGCATAGGCTTGTCGCTCGCTTTTGGAAGGATTTTGCGCTATTATGATGACTTGTGTGGTGTTCGGATGTACGAATCGTTCTGATAGTGATGCGAAATCGAAGGGAATAACATTTCATGTGTAAGTTGTCTCGTTAAGTGTGATTTTACAACTTCATTGTGAATGAACGTGTGCTACATCGGTACTTGTACTATAGCGTGTTTTTCTCCTGTATGATTTTAATTTCCTAAAAATGAAAGTCGGAAAGCTCTGTGGGAGAATGCCGTGAGGAGGAAGAATTGGCGTGCGTCTAAGTGGAGCACTATATGTTCTCAGCATTTCCGAGAAGAGGACATAGACCGGACTTCCCTTTCAACAGTAAGGCTCCGAGAAAATGCTGTAGTTTTCCCTACACACCCAAAACATTTGCAAAAGGTATGTTAATTCAAAGAATTAAATTCTTAGTTTTCAAGTTCACGTTTCAGTATAATACGTACGTATCGTCGATAATCGAAGTGTTGAGTAACTCACTTTGTCTTCATCATGTACCAAATTAAAAGCTAACACTACATTAAATGGCTTAAAGTATTGGCCTAAACAGGATACTGTGTAAATTTGCCATTCTATGTACCGTATTTCAGTAAATATTGGTGGTAATGAACAGTGTTTCCCATTAGTGTAACGTAACTGAAATGTCCCAGTACGTATTACAAACAAGATGTATTTATGGGGCTTTGGAGGGAGGGTATAGCTAACTTAGTTTTCAGTTTCTATTATTTAGTTTGTGATACACGTTTATTACTGAATTAACAAAATTGTATCGTTTACATTGAAGACTAGCTATTCGTAATATTACATTAAAAACTATTTTTAATCAGAAGAGACGCGGAATTTCGCCTTTACGAGATTTTATTTTAAACAAAAACTTTGAAACAACCAATCTGATGACGTTACATGCGTATATGGTGCAATTAGCGACTATAATACACGCAGCGCTATAGCACACTGGCAATGTTTTGGTCAAAGTGTCATGGCAGCAAGCCACGCCCCCATGGCTTCAAAACGTAGTACGGCTGGGATACGTAGCGCCACCTCCCCTTATTCTTACCTCCATGGTTTCTCGTGGGCCTTGCACGGAAGCGACGTGACGCCAGCTAGACAACACGTGTCATCCCATTCGGCGGTTTACGCTTGGGGAGACATAATCTCTGCGATACTGAAGATCCAGTGTCGACACTGCTGACATCGGGAATCCGAATTCTTGTGTGATCTGCGACTTGCTGTAACCCTTGTGGCTTGCACCGATTACAACCCTACATTCTAAGTTGATTAAGACGCGACAAGCTGCCACGTTCAGCGTACGTCTATCTGTAACAGATTGCTCATATACCGAGTCTACACTCGCGCCATACTCCATGCCTAGCCGCAATATTAGGCGTAAACACACGCCACATTCTCAAATTGGGCAACACCTCCAACTACTTCAGGCCACTCGTTTACATAAACCAAGCCCTGTATTTTTTTCCAGCGTGCCGTTTTCGGCGATGCGGTAAAGTCTTGTGCTATGTTGTCAGCATAAGCAAAAAGCCGCGCTGGGAGATCCGGCGTGGTACAGTTACGGGGTGCGTGGGAGAATGACGCAGCTGTAGCCTTAGGTGTCAGTCGTAATGAGCGTCGCGGCAAGGACTAAAAGCCACAAAAATTATATAAGTACATTCACTGTTCCTGCGCTTCTCTGGAACGAGCAGTTCCTTGATATTCTCGAATGCTTTCTCAAACTGCACAACGTTCGGCTCATAGTAATTTCTCTGAAGAATACTACACTCAATAAACATATATTATTTACCTACCGTATGAATGTTTAGTGAGCCTACCTACACCCTACGCCCCTTTCTTCGTATTCCGAGTGCAATACAGGTTTCGCGCAGTCATTTTATGATTGAAGTGCTTGAACGAGGCCACAGAGCCATAGTAACTATTGAAGTCGATAATGAAATGAAGTGAAACAAAAACAGAAATAATAATAAGAGAGTTATAAGAAAGTGAAAGAAAGAAAACAATAAGAGAGGTAGAACATAGGCTCTCAGGATGCGTGGTTGCTGTCGCCTATGCAATCATTTGCACTCAAGAGAAACGGCATTACACAGCTGCCGTGTCGGAAGGTTGGCGCTTCTATCGAAATGGAAAGTAGTCTACGCCGTGTTTCCCTTCATTGGTTACCACAGTCGTAATATGCTTTTCGAATGAAATTATTGCCACCATTTGACTCTCAATTTTTATTGTTTATTTAACTCACTGTCGTGATTTCGGCTGTTCTGCCATTCACATGAGCAATGGTGGAAATTTCATTCCTCTTTCGCTGCTTCTGACGTCGTCTTGGTGTTCTGACATTCGCCTGGTCTTCACACAAATACGAGGGTTATTCCAAAAGTAAGGTCCGATTCGCCGTAACTATTGAAATTTGGCGCCAATGACAAAACACGCATGCGCGCCGACTCCCGGCAAGCCTTGCGCGTCAAACGCCGCCATTCGCTTTGTTACTGTTGCTGAGTGTAGTTCACAGTGTCACTTTACAATGTTTAAGACAATTGATCAGCCCGCCGATTGTGAAGTAAGGGCAGTGATACGGTTTTTGTCTGCAAGAAACAATTCAGCGGCGGAAATCCATCGGCAGATTACTGAAGTCCTAACATAATGAGCGACAGTAAAGTGCGCAAGTGGGTGCGAGCTTTTAATGAAGGACGGGATAATGTGCACGATGAACCACGGTGTGGCCGACCATCAGTGATTTCAGACGATTTGGTCAATGCGGTTGACAAAAAAATTCGTGAAGATCGCCGATTCACTATTACAGACGTAGACATGCATTTTCCGAATGTGAGTAGAACAACTTTGTACAGAATTGTGTCTGAACATTTGAAGTTTCACAAATTGTGTGCCCGTTGGGTTCCCAGGCTGCTTACTGAGCCCCAACGAATGAAAAGAATGGCTTTTGCTCTTGATTTTTTGGAGCGATATCATAAGGAAGGTGACAGTCTTTTAGACAATGTTGTCACAGGGGATGAGACATGGGTTTCTCACATCACTCCAGAGTCTAAACGTCAGTCAATGCAATGGCGTCACACGTCATCGCCAGTCAAGGTCAAGGCAAAGCAGACAATCTCAACACGTAAGGTTATGGCGACTGTGTTCTGGGATAGACGTGGAGTATTGTTAGTCGACTTTATGGAGAGAGGAACAACGATTAATAAAGCCGCCTACTGCGCTACCCTGACTAAACTTCGACGTGCAATCCAGAATAAGCGACGTGGTCTTTTGTCGTCTGGAATCTTGTTGTTGCATGACAATGCCAGACCCCACACTGCAAATGAAACGCAAGCTCTGATCAAGAAATTTGGATGGGAACAGATGGACCATCCTCCTTACAGTCCGGACCTGGCGCCAAGTGATTTCCACCTGTTCCGTTACTTAAAGGAGTTTCTCGGCGGCAAGCGCTTCGACACAGATGATGAAGTGAAAGAAGCAGTTAAGGACTGGTTATCGTCACAGGCGACCGATTTCTATAACATGGGCATTCAAAAGCTTGTTGAACGATGTGACAAATGTTTAAATAAGTATGGAAGTTATGTAGAAAAATAGATAAAGATGTAAGGAATGTAAATAAAACAATTGTTTTGAAAAAACATTTTAGTTTTGATTTTTTTTTTATAACCGGACCTTTCTTTTGGAATAACCCTCGTATGTTAAGAATCATATCATCCGCTCCACACTTTCCGTTGAATCTAATACAATCAGTGGAGTGAGTTACTTTGATCTTCGTCCGTTGGCATCGGAGAAACCACCAGACGTGTGATTCGAAAAAAGTTGAATGGCGGAAACGATTTTATTCATAAGCATAATCATGACTGTGGTCCCCAACCAAGGAAAATGCATAAACTGTTTGCTAAAAAATACGTACGCGTATGGTTTTCAATAACAATGGATGAAGATAAAATTAATTACTATTTTTTAATTAAAATGAAATTCCTCCAGCTATAGATTTTTTATTTACTTCGCTACTAGTTTCGGCGTACCGTTAACGCCATCTTCAGGCCCATACACTCTGATGAAACCTGTTGTGTGTGGCTCAGTCTAGAAGTCCGCGGTGAGATCTCACCGCAGACTTCTAGACTGAACCACACACAGCTGATTTCATCGGAGTGTACGGGCCTGAAAGTGGCGTTGACGGAACGTCGAAACTAGTAGCGAAGGAAATAGAAAATCCTAAGTACAGCTGGAGGAATTTCATTTTAATAAAAATTATACCAGCTGTGTCCCACCCTCATCCAGTTTAAATATGGATGTACGAAGAGAAAATTAATTAGATGCACTGTATTAGATTCAACGAAAAGTGTAAGGCTAATTATGTGATTCCTAACTACAGCAGTGTCAAGCCCAACGCGACGTCAGAATCAACGAGTCGGGCAATGGAGTTTTCGCCATTGCATTTCAAAATGGTACTACAAGCGAAATCACGGTAGTGAAATAATAAAATCTTACAGTCAAATGGCGGCAATCTTTTCATTCATTATGAAAATGGAATAGTTCTGTATGTTACCTGCGCAGTTTGTCACCAGAACTTGTACTGGCCACAGTGTACAAGTTCTGCAGATAACAGAATTTTATACACTTTTTGGAAGTATCACATTACAAGATACTTAAAAATACATACAAGTACAGCGATTTTAAACGGCTATCACCATTTAATGCATAGAGATACATCAATAGGAATTAAAGATAATATATAAGAAATCTCACACTTTACATATATTATTGTTCTTATGACTCTCCTTGGTCACGCTGACAACATTTCAGCGATAATCCACTTCAATCCACTGCCCCAAATTATCAGTAACACATACGAAGAGAAAGGAAAATAGCAGGAGAACTTCGAATACGACGCGCGAATAAACGGGAAAGCCACATACTAGAACTTTGTACAGTCCTCAGTTTAGTCACTGAAAACTCTACGTGTAAGAAGTTAATGTACGGGGTTGAGGCTCCAGATGTATTACATAAAGGCAAGAAAGGAAGCAGATTTCAAATTGTAAGAATATCCAAGGAAAAATTTGGAAGGAGAAGGAAGAATAGGTTGAACGTCCCGTCAGCGTCGAGGTCATTAGAGTCGGAGCACAAGATCCAATTATGTCAAGGATGCAGAAGGAAATCGACCGTGCCCTTTCAAAGGAACCACTGAAGTATATGGTGACTCATCGAGGCGAGGGCATTCTGAGATCTACAACTGTTTTCACTAAAGGAGGCATGTACGCAAGAGGTTTGCGGGAGAGCTTCTGTAAAGTTTGTAAGGTAGGAGGCGAGATACCGGCAGAAGTAAAGCTGTGAGCACGGGGCGTGAGTCGCGCTTGGGTAGCTCAGTTGATAGAACACTTGTTCTCGAAAGGCAAAGGTCCCGAGTTCGAGTCTCGGTCCAGCACACAGTTTTAATCTGCCAGGAAGTTTCTTTGATGTTCTCTGTCATTCTTATCGGTGTATCGTCATGTATTAGTTATAGCCGATAGTAAATCCCTAATCGTCTTGAATTACCCTTTATAGCAGGTAAAATATGACAGTGCAGTATTAACAAACTGCCTGTTGGCTTTTGTCTTGGGTTCTTCAGTCGACGTTTGATGATTTTGCCGAAGTTTTGCCACTACGATTGGCTGGCGTTGTCAAAGCTTCAGCCTCTTTTTTCAGTCTCTTTTGCTGGTGGCAGACTCGAGTCGAGCTCGAGGCCGCAGATTGTAAGTACCTGGAGCGTATAGTGTAAGAGCTTTTCCATGGTCATCTCCGGTGCGATTCGCCTCTTGTAACTTGCAACGAATGTTCGCTGCAGCACGGGAATCCAGGCTCTCTTCACCTTGAGGCTTCCTACTTTCCTGTTGAAGCTATTCTCATGTTTGTGTATTTCGATAGCTTTTTTGAACAAACGGGTGCTTTAACTACTCTTCTCCACAGCAAGAACACTTGGATCGGCGAATTTTACTACGTTGTCGGTCTCACGCAGAGGTCGATTTTTCCACCCGCCGCAACCAGTAATGCTGCTTATGTTCGGTGATCCTGGTGTTGATTCAGCGACCACTCATTCCAACGTAGACTTTTCCGTACGTACATGGTAAGCGGTAGATCCCCCACAATACAAGTGGTTCCCTTTCCTTATTTGTCGATTTGAGACACTCTATAATCTTCTATGTCGGTTTGTAAAGAGCTTTCTATCCAGATCCCGGATTCCCGTGCTGCAGCCAACGACCGTTACAGGTAGCAAGAGCAGAACCGCACCGGAATTGACAACAGAAAAGCCCTTGGACTCCAGTCCGCCACCAGCAACGGAGGTTGAAGCTGTGACAGTGCCAGCCACTCGTGTTGGCGAAACGTCAGAAAAATCATGAAACAAACGTCGGCCGATGAACCCGACACAGAAGCCAACAGGCAACTTGTCAGCAAGTGGCCACAGAAGACTTAACAATTTGGTACAGTATTACTCATCACTACCTCCATGGTTCCAGGAAACGCGGAACTTTAAGACATGCAGAAAATAAATGTATAGCCTACCTGTGGATAGAACGTCTACAAGTTTTTAACTCACATTACAAGTGCTCACCATCTGTGACGTGGAAAACGATAATAAGTGTGTGAACTTCAGTGACTTTGCTGTCAGGAGTTGCCTGGCAAGTCGCTACAGTTCACTGAATTGCCTGTCTATAGACTCTACCTAATTCGATGCAACAGTACGGAGCGGATACTTTCTCTACACTTTCTGCAGACTTTCCCCCAGTGCAGCTACGCCATGGCGGGTATAACGAATGGGAATTTGGAGAGTCGGTCTGTCCACTGACACTGTGGCATTTTTCTTTATGTCTTATAGATTCGCTCAGTAGTCTCCTGAAACAACAGAGATACTGATGGGCAAACATCGATGAAACAAAATTTCCATGGAACGATGTCATTAGCTATTCCTTGGTTACTGCACGTCGCAGTCTTGAAACGGAGCCAAACTGCTTTCTTGCCCGGGAAACAGCAGTTTATTAGGATCATTGTTGTGGATCATTCGTTCACATGGTGTTGAGCCACCTAAGGAGCATTCTATTAAACAGTGTAAAATGCGTTACCCCGATGTGTCTTTTCGAACTGGTAGATTGAGTCGAAACTGCACAAAGACATCAGCAAGCCATTTTCAGCATCATTGTGTTATGGTTAAAGCTCAAGTGAACATTTGCTGATGCTGTCATGAAATCCGAACTAAAGCAAAAGGTCACTTCCGAATTGGTAGGTAGCAGATGGAATTTAAAGACTGCATTACAAAAATGTAAACACGAGAAACTCAAATCTCTCTTGGTCTAGAAGTCACGAGGAGCTGGCAGCGACTGTTGTAATAAAAATAAGGAAAAGTTGAAAATTCAACTCTGTTGTCATCCATTATCCCCAAAATAAGTTCTATGTTTTTGCCGTAGGGCGTAACAGTACCAAAAAATTTAGAAACTTGTACACCAAACGTCAGTTATCGGTGGCCTTGGTTGTAATCTGTTTGGGATTCGGTGCGAAGTCCATACAGCCATTGACAATGAGATTGTTGACAGTTGTTACCAACAATACGATAAGCTGCACCCACACTCTTGCTGACGCTCGATTCCATACTGCATTTTATCGTATATCATTTTGTTTGAATCGCACAGGTTAGTTTCGCCAAATTAGTACAGCATTGTGCATAGTCAGGCGAAACAAAGAAACTGCATCGAGAGATGCGAGGTTTCTACTTTGTTTAATGTAAAAGTCACAAACAAAATATGAAATAACATGATGTCCCCTGTTGAACGCATTGGAACTGAGTCTCGTATAACTCAAGTCGAAGTGCTAGAAATCTTCTACAGCGATAATACTCTAAGAACCGTTGTATATGTGGGGCCGTCACTGTTACAAAATGAAATAGGTGTCGACAGGAACTATTTTGGAGAATAACTGATCACAGTTTCCTCCAGTACAAAGAAATCCATGTATGTGTTGTCTTGTTGTGTGTATAAATGAAATGAGATGCATGTAAAAGCCATCTGTTGAACGAGCATGCAGTAATTAATATTAAACAGAGAAAATATTTTACACACAGTCACCTACTGAACTTGTGTATAGAACACGAGTGAATGATGTTCGCGTGGAATGGGAAAATATTACCCATTGTATCGAAGTGGCAATCGAGAACACAATGGGGAAAATGAGTAACATTGACGAATTTGTCGATAGCCAGATGTTAGGGATCTGACGCAAAGGACACTCTCTCCTTGAATATCGTGCATATACTAGAAATTATTTATTTGCTCGGTTTTAAGTTGCAGAACTCATTCCGCGATTACTTTGGTGAAGGGTGACAGGATTCCATTGTTTTTCCTTAAAATGCAGAGATGCTGAGCGCGACACGTGTCAAGGGGGCCAATACATCACTAACTATGATGTAAGAGGTAAACAGAAGACCGCAGTACATTCGATTTTGTGAGAACGTTTAGTTGGGACAATGATCTTTGCAGGTACTAGTAGATGGGAACAATGGCAGGAGGGTGTCCACAATGAGGAAATCAAAGAAAAACTGGGAATGAACTCTATAGATGTAGCAGTCAGAGCGAACAGGCTTAGATGGTGGGGTCATGTTACACGCATGGGAGAAGCAAGGTTACCCAAGAGACTCATCGGTTCAGCAGTAGAGTGTAGGAGCAGTCGGGGTAGACCAAGTAGAAGGTACCTGGATTCGGTTAAGAATGATTTTGAAGTAATGGGCTTAACATCAGAAGAGGCACCAATGTTAGCACCGAATAGGGGATCATGGAGGAATTTTATAAGGGTGACTATGCTCCAGACTGAACGCTGAAAGGCATAATCAATCTTAAATGATGATGATGATGATGAATGATCTTTTCCCAATTGACTCCATCGTATGTTGCTGAAGATCAAAAGCAGGACTTAGTCAGTTGTTCCAAAGAAACGCTAAAGAAAATTTCACTTGGGAACTCCAAAACCCCTTTATAACGTCGTATTGTCACTCGAAACATAGGTATTTTCGTGCGAGTCGTAAACTAAGCAGCGGTTGAAATGTTTGAGGCTTCCAAGATAAACCGAAACCAACAAAACAAAAGGTTTCGCTTGCCAAGCGTTCCCACGAAAACGATGTTTCTTTGATAAATATAAATACACTATGTGATCAGAAGTATCCGGACACCTTGCTGAAATGGCTTAAAAGTTCGTGGGTCCCTCTGTCGGTAATGCTGGAATTCAGTATGGTGTTGGCCCACGCTTAGCCATGTTGACAGCTTCCACTCTCACAGGAATATGTTCAATCAGGTGCTGGTAGTTTTCTTGGGGAATGGCAGCCCATTCTTCACAGAGTGCTGCACTGAGGAGTCCAAAACATCCCCAAGGTGTTCTATAGGATTCAGGTCAGGACTCTGTGCAGGCCAGTCCATTACAGGGATGTTATTGTCGTCTCACCACTCCGACACAGGCCGTGCATTATGAACAGGTGCTCGATCGTGTTACTCTTCAACAGTGGGAAGCAAGAAGGTACTTAAAATATCAATGCAGGCCTGTGCTGTGATAGTTCGACGCAAACCAGCAAGGGGTGCAAACCCCATCCATAAAAACGCGAACACACCACAACACCACCGCCTTCGAATTAAACTGTTGGCACTATACACGGTGGCAGATGACATTCACCGAGCGTTCGTCATACCCATACCCTGCCATCGAATCGCCACATCGCGTACCGTGATTTGTCACACCACACAACGTTTTTACACTGTTCAATCATCCAATGTTTACGATCCTTACACGAAACGAGGCGTCGTTTGGCATTTACCGGCGTGATGTGTGGCTTATGACCATCCGCTCGACCATGATATCTAAGTTTTCTCACCCCCCGCCTAACGGTCATAGTACTTGCAGTGGACCATGATGCAGTTTGGAATTCCTGTGTGGTGGTCTGGACCCTCTTCAACTGTCGGCGGTCTCCGTCACCAACAGACGAGGCCTGTACGCTTTTGTGCTGTACGTGTCCCTTCACATTTCCACTTCACTATCATATCAGAAACAGTGGACCTAGGGATGTTAAGGTGTGTGGAAATCTGGCGTGCAGACGTATGACCCAAGTGACACTAAATCACCTGACCTCGTTCGAAGTACGTGAGTTCCGCAGAGCTCCCCAATGTGCTCTGTCACGACGCCTAATGACTACTGACGTCGCTGATATGGAGTACCTGGCAGTAGGAGGCAGCACAATACACCTAATACGAAAAACGTATGTTTTTAAGGGTGTCCGGATACTTTTGATCACATTGTGTATGTCGGGTCCGTTGGCTCAGGTGATCGAAGCATACATAATCCTGAATGGCTTACAGTTTTTTCTCGCCAAACTATCAATGAAATGACGAAAAACAACCTAAAACGTCGCATTGTATATTATGACAATGCCAGCAGTCACGTGTGAGTTCAAGCAATTGGTTACTTGACGTATAAAATCAACATATTTATCTCCACTGTCGGTACATACCTAGCTTGTTGCCTAATGTCTTCTTTTCTTGTTAAAATAATTGAAAAGCCACGATAGCTTCAATATCGATTACTAGATGACCAGTTTCACCTCAGAAGGTGCCATCATCGGATCTGAAACGGGGATTAACATTTATAAAACCATAAAAATGATAATCCACGTTTCAGATCCGATGATGGCACCTTCGGAGTACTGAAACCGGTCATCTAGTAAACGAGGTTGAAGCGATCGTGGTTTTTCATTTATTTTAAAAACAAAGTGATCGCCCCACGTCACACCATGTGTTCACTGCAAAACCCTTTTGTTGTTTTGTGGGAATCAAAAAATGCGTGGACTACAATTTGCTTCACTTGGAGAAGCTGATGAATCCTTCCACAACCACATTTTTGAAATATTGGTATCCTCCTCTTCTTCTTCCTCTTCCTTGCCTGTTCCCGTTTCTATACGAGTTCGGTACTATTGTATGGGTTTTGGCGGTGTTAGTGACAGTTGCTGGATCCTGACGCCAACTCTCCACCCGGGACCGTGTCTGTGTGGCCCATCTGCCTGCTTCTAAAGAAGTTCTCATGCTGAAGTGTGAGAACATTTTCTAAATGTTTGCGCAGGTGGGACGTGGGTACCAGTCCGGTGTGTGGGAAACCGCGTAAAAACCACATCCAGGCTGGCCGGATGACCAGCCCTCGTAGTAAGTCTACAAGGTACCAGGTTCCACGTTCAAGCAATCGCTCACACAGGAGAATCATACAAACATATCGTCATTTGACCATCGTAAAACTCCCGTATAGACGACATAGTAATAACCATCTCTGTTGTTGAGAGACAATTGAAAGATTTGAAAGCAAACGTATTTCCAGACCCGGATGGAATCCCAATTCGGTGTTACAAAAAATGCTCTACGGCACTGGCCCTTTACATAGCCTGCACATATTCTGAATCTCTAGCCCAGCACGAAGTGCCAGGCGACTGGTAAAAAGCACAAAAAAAAATGGTTCAAATGGCTCTGAGCACTATGGGACTTAACTTCTAGGTCATCAGTCCCCTAGAACTTAGAACTACTTAAAACTAACTAACCTAAGGACATCACACACATCCATGCCCGAGGCAGGATTCGAACCTGCGACCGTAGCGGTCGCGCGGTTCCAGACTGTAGCGCCTAGAACCGCTTGGCCACCCCGGCCGGCTAAAATGCACAGGTGACTCCATTATGAAGGAAGGTAAAATAATGGACCAGCAAAATTACAGACCAATATAGCTAACTTCGATTTGCTGCAGAATCTTTTAAAACGTTCTGAGTTCGAATACTTTCTTGAAACTGAGAAGCTTATGCGTACGAATCAGCATGGTTTTAGAAAGCATCGCTCGTGCGCAACTCTGCTTTCCCATTTGTCGCATGATATACTGCGAACTACGGATGAAGAGCAACAGGCAGATTCCATGTTTCTAGATTTCCGGAAAGCATTTGACACGGTGCCCCATTGCAGACTATTAACGAAGGTACGAGTATGTGGAATATGTTCACAGATATGTGAGCGGCTTAAAGACTTCTTAAGAAATAGAACCCAGTATGTCGCCCACTACGGCGACTGTTCACCAGAGACAAGGGTATACGTCAGGAGTGCCCCACGGAAAGGAAATGTGATAGAACCACTGTCCTTCTCTATATACAGAAACGATTTGGCGGAAAGGGTAGGCAGCAGTGTGAGGTTGTTTGCTAATGATGCTGTGGTGTACGGTAAGGTGTCGAAGCTGACTGAGTGTAGAAAAATACAAGACGACTTAGACAAATCTCTAGTTGGCGTGATAAATGGCACCTAGCTCTAAATGTGGAAAAATGTAAGTTAATGCAAACGAGTAGTAAGAACTAACATGGAATGTTTGGATACAGTATTAGTAGTGTCCTGCTTGACATAGTCAAGTCGTTTACATATTTGGGAATAACATTGGGAAGCGGTATGAAAGGGAACGAACATTTGAGAACTGTGCTGGGGAAGGCTAATAGTCGACTTCAGTTTATTGGGAGAGTTTCAGGAAAGATTGGTTCACCTGTAAAGGAGACCGCACGTAGGACGCTGGTGCGACCTATTCTCGAGTACTGCTCGAGTGTTTGGGATCCGTACCATGTCAGATTGAGGAAAGGCGTCGAAGCATTTCAGAGGTGGGCTGCTACATTATTAAGAAAATTTACATAACCGACATTTGAAGCTGACTGCCGAACGGTTCCACAGCCGTCAACACGCATTGTGCGTAAGGACCACGAAGATAAGGTTCGATAAATTAGTGCCCACACGGTGGCAAATAGATATTCGTTTTTCCCTCCTGAAAGAAAGAATACTGCGGAGACATGGCTTAGCCACAGCCTGGGGCAAGTTCTGCATTTTCGCAGGAGAGCATCTGTAAAGTTTGGAAGGTAGGAGACGAGATACTGGCAGAAGTAAAGCTGTGAGGACCGGGCGTGAGTCGTGCTTCGGTAGCTCAGATGGTAGAGCACTTTCCCGCGAAAGGCAAAGGTCTCGAGTTCGAGTCTCGGTCGGGCACACAGTTTTAATCTGCCAGGAAGTTTCATATCAGCGCACACTCCGCTGCAGAGTGAAAATCTCATTCTGGAAAGAATGTCAGTTAGATTACAACAAAATGTAAAAAACTGACTGGAATTTATGCCAGTAAATCTAGCCTAAGTGATTCGGCTATAAAGCTGCGGCTAGTTGGAGGCCACTGACAGCCAGACTGATGGGGCATGACGCCCGAATACAGATAAGCAGGAAGGTACGTGTGACCTGGTCGAGAGCAAGAGGGCGTGCCGGTGGTGTCAGCGCGTTCACGCTAGTCCGCTCTTTGTCCTTCACGTGATCCTTCACATTCTGTGATAGGCTCCTGGAGGACACTTCGAAAAGCGTGATTAGTCAGAGACGCTTTGACGGAGCGTTACCTCTTCAGCAGTACTCGCTGTGGGAGGGGTAGGCGGCGAGCGCGGGTAGGCGTCGATACCCAGCAACGTCCGGTGCCGCAATACCCCAGGTCCAGCCACAACCCCAGTTCTGTTGCATCGGAACGGAAAAGTGGGAAAACAAAAGGAATGATATTTTCACTCTGCAGCGGAGTGTGCGCTGATATGAAACTTCCTGGCAGATTAAAACTGTGTGCCGGACCGAGACTCAAACTCGAAGACTTCGCCTTTCTCGGGCAAATGCTCTGCCAACTGAGCTACCCAAGCACGACTCACGCCCCGTCCTCATAGCTTTCCTTCTGCCAGTACCTCGTCTCCTACCTTCCAAACTTTACAGAAGCTCTCCTGCGAAACTTGCAGAATTAGCACTCCTGAAAGAAAGGATACTGCGGAGACATGGCTTAGCCACAGCCTGGGGCAAGTTCTGCAAGTTTCTCAGGAGAGCTTCTGTAAAGTTTGGAAGGTAGGAGACGAGATAGTGGCAGAAGTAAAGCTGTGAGGACCGGGCGTGAGTCATGCTTCGGTAGCTCAGATGGTAGAGCACTTTCCCGCGAAAGGCAAAGGTCCCGAGTTCGAGTCTCGGTCCGACACACAGTTTTAATCTGCCAGGAAGTTTCAAAACAAAAGGAATTTAATCACCAATATTTTTTTACCATCAGTCTGGCACACTACCCTACGCAGTTTCATGTGAAGCATTCAGATTTGAATTACTATGCACCGTTTTCAAATTTTCGTGTGATGATGGCTAGTTAATATGTCTAAAAATCGGCAATGATACCACTTTGCCGTCTGAGGCTGAAATATAAGGCTGGCTGCCTAATCTATGTAAACTTTGTTTTATTTTTACCCGTTCCATCGCTGATGATTTTGTTGTAGAAGCAATGGATTCGGTTTGAAACAACTTCTTTCCGATGTATGGCAATCCGTGTAGTCAGCGCACATCTCTCATTTAGGGTGGTGTTCCTATGTGACGTCACACATACAACGTCAAACTTTAACTAAGGGTTTCACGCTAGTAATTCACGGATACGTTTTCTGTGTGGCACGAAACCTTTTCCATTTGGCCCAAACGTGACAATCTTTGCGTATAAATACGTGTGATAACACATACGCCGCGGCTGTGGCGTGGTGATACTGATGTTACCCAAGTAATATCACTTCCACTGTTTCAGGATAACCATTAGTCAGTCTTTTTGACATTCCCCCCTTTTCTGTCACGTCGCCCGCTGCGTCGCCCGCTGCATCGCCTATGCAAGAACGGTTTGAGTACTGATAATAAAATCGGCTGCTGTATTTGAATCTAACGTCATTTATTCTTTTTAACACATGGTACCAGTTCCGACATCACATAGTGCCATCAGGCCGCCAACGTAACCTGCCATCCACAACCGTTTTCATGTGCAATTGACAGAATCGTATGCAGCGGGCCAAAATTAAATTGACTCCGTACCTTCCGTGGCAATAACAAAACGCAGTTATGGAGAATATAAACGCAACCACAGGGCGCATAAGATGATTCTTCAAGTATCAGGTTTGGCTGTCTGTTAAATGAGAGAGGGTCGCTGTATGAAAATTTCAATGTATTGTGGCTCCTTGTGTAAACATTCACCATCAAGTCCGATTTACTTTGGAATTACAAGTACGGCATTCACACATACGCACAAGCAGTCTCAGTAGCGAGCTTATACTCTACAAAGTAATCTGTTACCTGAAACATTACACCCTGACTGTAAGTACCGGGTGATCAAAAAGTCAGTATAAATTTGAAAACTTAATAAACCACGGAATAATGTAGATACAGAGGTATAAATTGACACCCATGCTTGGAATGACATGGGGTTTTATTAGAACCAAAAAAAAAGAAACAAAGTATTGCTACATGCGTGAAAGACCTCCTGTGCTTCGTTTGGTGATGATCGTGCGCTCAGCCGCCACTTTCGTCAATGCTTGGCCTCCCAGGTCCCCAGACCTCAGTCCCTGCGATTATTGGTTTTGGGGTTACCTGAAGTCGCAAGTGTATCGTGATCGACCGACATCTCTAGGGATGCTGAAAGACAACATCCGACGCCAATGCCTCACCATACCTCCGGACATGCTTTACAGTGCTGTTCACAACATTATTCCTCGACTACAGGCTGTTGTTGACGAATGATGGTGGCCATATTGAGCATTTCCTATAAAGAACATCATCTTTGCTTTGTCTTACTTTGTTATGCTAATTATTGCTTTTCTGATCAGATGAAGCGCCATCTGTCGGACATTTTTTGAACTTTGTATTTTTTGGTTCTAACAAAACCCCGTGTCATTCCAAGCATGTGTGTCAATTTGTACCTCTCGATCTACATTATTCCGTCATTTATTCAGTTTTCAAATCACCCGGTAGAATGCGCTCTCAGTATCCTACAAATTGGTCGTTTCGAACTATCAGTTCTAGGTCACGATTTGTTCAATACGCTACGCGGATTTAAGTTATTCGAAATAGATCACAGTTCACAGAAAAATTCGGAATTTTGCACTTTCCTCGTTATCGGTCGTTCGTTACCACTTTACGATACTAAAGGTTCTATTTACGACGGCAACTGCTTCAAAATTATAACGACTTTTGAGAGCTCAATATTAATACGTCCTATCGTCAAGATGTCTGAGCCCTGAATCCACTCAGACTGTAGAAAGAAATCTCTCTAGTCCACAAAATGTGTGCGAGTGATCTGAATGGCTGATATCCATCAAAGCTAATCAGACAGCGCATCCAAACCTCACAGTCCAACGTCTTTTACCTTACACCAATCACATTATCAAATCTCTTCATAATCATTTGTCAAATAATCGATTTCAAAAAACCAATAAATAGCAAAATAATCCCTTCTTTGCATAAATGTACTATTGATATACGTTTCTCAAAAATGGTTCAAATGGCTCTGAGCACTACGGGACATAACATCTGAGGTCATCTGTCCCCTAGAACTTAGAACTACTTAAACCTAACTAACCTATGGACATCACACACATCCATGCCCAAGACAGGAATCGAACCCGCAACCGTAGCGGTTGTGCGGTTCCAGACTGATGAGCCGAGAACTGCTCGGCCACAGCGGTTGGCTATTCGTTTCTGAATTCCCCAAAACTATAAACTGGCGAATTTGTCGATAGCCAGATGTTAGGGATCTGACGCAAAGGACACACTCTCCTTGAATATCGTGCATATACTAGAAATTATTTATTTGCTCGGTTTTAAGTTGCAGAACTCATTCCGCGATTACTTTGGTGAAGGGTGACAGGATTCCATTGTTTTTCCTTAAAATACAGAGATGCTGAGCGCGACACGTATCAAGGGGGCCAATACATCACTAACTATGATGTAAGAGGCAAACAGAAGACCGCAGTACATTCGATTTTGCGAGAACATTTAGTTGGGACAATGATCTTTGCAGGTACTAGTAGATGGGAACAATGGCAGGAGGGTGCCCACAATGAGGAAATCAAAGAAAAACTGGGAATGAACTCTATAGATGTAGCAGTCAGAGCGAACAGGCTTAGATGGTGGGGTCATGTTACACGCATGGGAGAAGCAAGGTTACCCAAGAGACTCATGGGTTCAGCAGTAGAGTGTAGGAGGAGTCGGGGTAGACCAAGGAGAAGGTGCCTGGATTCGGTTAAGAATGATTTTGAAGTAATGGGCTGAACATCAGAAGAGGCACCAATGTTTGCACCGAATAGGGGATCATGGAGGAATTTTATAAGGGGGACTATGCTCCAGACTGAACGCTGAAAGGCATAATCAGTCTTAAATGATGATGATGATGATGATGATGATGATGATGAATGATCTTTTCCCAATGGACTCCATCGTATGTTGCTGAAGATCAAAAGCAGGACTTAGTCAGTTGTTCCAAAGAAACGCTAAAGAAAATTTCACTTGGGAACTCCAAAACCCCTTTATAACGTCGTATTGTCACTCGAAACATAGGTATTTTCGTGCGAGTCGTAAACTAAGCAGCGGTTGAAATATTTGAGGCCTCCAAGATAAACCGAAACCAACAAAACAAAAGGTTTCGCTTGCCAAGCGCTCCCACGAAAACGATGTTTCTTTGATAAATATACATACACTATGTGATCAGAAGTATCCGGACACCTTGCTGAAATGGCTTAAAAGTTCGTGGGTCCCTCTGTCGGTAATGCTGGAATTCAGTATGGTGTTGGCCCACGCTTAGCCATGTTGACAGCTTCCACTCTCACAGGAATATGTTCAATCAGGTGCTGGTAGTTTTCTTGGGGAATGGCAGCCCATTCTTCACAGAGTGCTGCACTGAGGAGTCCAAAACATCCCCAAGGTGTTCTATAGGATTCAGGTCAGGACTCTGTGCAGGCCAGTCCATTACAGGGATGTTATTGTCGTCTCACCACTCCGACACAGGCCGTGCATTATGAACAGGTGCTCGATCGTGTTACTCTTCAACAGTGGGAAGCAAGAAGGTACTTAAAATATCAATGTAGGCCTGTGCTGTGATAGTTCGACGCAAACCAGCAAGGGGTGCAAACCCCATCCATAAAAACGCGAACACACCACAACACCACCGCCTTCGAATTAAACTGTTGGCACTATACACGGTGGCAGATGACATTCACCGAGCGTTCGTCATACCCATACCCTGCCATCGAATCGCCACATTGCGTACCGTGATTTGTCACACCACACAACGTTTTTACACTGTTCAATCATCCAATGTTTACGATCCTTACACGAAACGAGGCGTCGTTTGGCATTTACCGGCGTGATATGTGGCTTATGACCATCCGCTCGACCATGATATGTAAGTTTTCTCACCCCCCGCCTAACGGTCATAGTACTTGCAGTGGACCATGATGCAGTTTGGAATTCCTGTGTGGTGGTCTGGACCCTCTTCAACTGTCGGCGGTCTCCGTCACCAACAGACGAGGCCTGTACGCTTTTGTGCTGTACGTGTCCCTTCACATTTCCACTTCAGTATCATATCAGAAACAGTGGACCTAGGGATGTTAAGGAGTGTGGAAATCTGGCGTGCAGACGTATGACCCAAGTGACACTAAATCACCTGACCTCGTTTGAAGTACGTGAGTTCCGCAGAGCTCCCCAATGTGCTCTGTCACGACGCCTAATGACTACTGACGTCGCTGATATGGAGTACCTGGCAGTAGGAGGCAGCACAATACACCTAATACGAAAAACGTATGTTTTTAAGGGTGTCCGGATACTTTTGATCACATTGTGTATGTCGGGTCCGTTGGCTCAGGTGATCGAAGCATACACAATCCTGAACGGTTTACAGTTTTTTCTCGCCAAACTATCAATGAAATGACGAAAAACAACCTAAAACGTCGCATTGTATATCATGACAATGCCAGCAGACACGTGTGAGTTCAAGCAATTGGTTACTTGACGGATAAAATCAACATATTTATCTCCACTGTCGGTACATACCTAGCTTGTTGCCTAATGTCTTCTTTTCTTGTTAAAATAATTGAAAAGCCACGATAGCTTCAATATCGTTTACTACATGACCAGTTTCACCTCAGAAGGTGCCATCATCGGATCTGAAACGGGGATTAACATTTATAAAACCATAAAAATGTTAATCCACGTTTCAGATCCGATGATGGCACCTTCGGAGTGCTGAAACCGGTCATCTAGTAAACGAGGTTGAAGCGATCGTGGTTTTTCATTTATTTTAAAAACGAAGTGATCGCCCCACGACATACCATGTGTTCACTGCAAAACCCTTTTGTTGTTTTGTGGGAATCAAAAAATGCGTGGACTACAATTTGCTTCACTTGGAGAAGCTGATGAATCCTTCCACAACCACATTTTTGAAATATTGGTATCATCCTCTTCTTCTTCCTCTTCCTTGCCTGTTCCCGTTTCTATACGAGTTCGGTACTATTGTATGGGTTTTGGCGGTGTTAGTGACAGTTGCTGGATCCTGACGCCAACTCTCCACCCGGGACCGTATCTGTGTGGCCCATCTGCCTGCTTCTAAAGAAGTTCTCATGCTGAAGTGTGAGAACATTTTCTAAATGTTTGCGCAGGTGGGACGTGGGTACCAGTCCGGTGTGTGGGAAACCGCGTAAAAACCACATCCAGGCTGGCCGGATGGCCAGCCCTCGTAGTAAGTCTACAAGGTACCAGGTTCCACGTTCAAGCAATCGCTCACACAGGAGAATCATACAAACATATCGTCATTTGACCATCGTAAAACTCCCGTATAGACGACATAGTAATAACCATCTCTGTTGTGGAGAAACAATTGAAAGATTTGAAAGCAAACGTATCTCCAGACCCGGATGGAATCCCAATTCGGTGTTACAAAAAATACTCTGCGGCACTGGCCCTTTACATAGCCTGCACTTATTCTGAATCTCTAGCCCAGCACGAAGTGCCAGGCGACTGGTAAAAAGCACAAAAAAAAATGCTTCAAATGGCTCTGAGCACTATGGGACTTAACTTCTAGGTCATCAGTCCCCTAGAACTTAGAACTACTTAAAACTAACTAACCTAAGGACATCACACACATCCATGCCCGAGGCAGGATTCGAACCTGCGACCGTAGCGGTCGCGCGGATCCAGACTGTAGCGCCTAGAACCGCTTGGCCACCCCGGCCGGCTAAAAAGCACAGGTGACTCCATTATGAAGGAAGGAAAAATAATGGACCAGCAAAATTACAGACCAATATAGCTAACTTCGATTTGCTGCAGAATCTATTAACACATTCTGAGTTCGAATACTTTCTTGAAACTGAGAAGCTTATGCGTACGAATCAGCATGGTTTTAGGTGGTTAAAATTAAAGTGCAGCTACCCACAGAAGTCCAGTGTGGGCTGTAATCATCGTATGGCAGCGAAATTTGGTAGCTATGCTAATACGTTAATGCGGACCCGATTTACGCTGGAAGACAAATAGTCCAATTCTGGCCACCAGGTTCAAATCTGGCACTCGTTGACGTCTTCGGTGCTCGCATTGAACAAAATATGTGAGTGGAAGATAATAAAATAAAATCAGCATTGCGTCTTTCTGTCTTGTTTGACGTTTTCTGGCCAAGTCATGTTCCTAATCAAATGCATATGGAAACATACCTATACATCTTTTTTGCATTCACAACCCCGGATTTGCACCTCTTAGCCAAAATTGAAATTAATTTGCTTCCAGCGTAAATCGTTTCGACATTAACGCAGAATATCTATCAAGTTTCGCTGCCATAGGAGAATTACAACTCACACTGGACCTCGTAAGTATAATCTAGTATGTGAGTTACACAACTGCTTCAAATACGCTTTTCACGATAACACACAATCAGTTAATACAAATGCAAATATTCGCATATCGTCGCATTTACCTCTTCATTAACTCTGATACTCAAAACTACAAATTTCTCAACAATTTGCAGAAAACATCTTATCACCAAACGACAAAAATTATTACGGGAAATAAAATGTTTTTAGAAAACCTTTGTTTACCTTGTTATTGGAATGCTAAATACAGGCTGAAATTAGTCTTTTGTATATGTGAATATACAGTTTTCCATTTGTTGTACGGCCAAAGTTGCATTCAGTTTTGCAGTAGTCTGCTTTAATTTCCGTTTACTTTACGCTAGTGAAACATCTAGTACATAGCTGTCTCATAAGAACTAATAGATTGCTACCTACCACAAAGAAGACACGTTAAGTTGTAGACAGTCGCACATGACCGCCAAACCCGGCACCTCAGGGTGGAATGCTGGAGTTGGCGATTATCTGTGCATGAGGTGTGCTTGCTTATGTGTATGAATGGTATGTGTTTCTCTTTTGCTGATGAAGGCTGTGGCTGCAGGCTTTGTGTAAGTGTCTTTTAATTACGCCTGTCTGCAAGTTAACGTGTCTCCTTTACGGTAAGTACCAATCTACCTGTTCCTACATTGTTGATATTCATACTTGGAATTTCCATCACAAGATGTAACGTCTGTCACGAGAGAGCCGTGAGTCACCCCCTGTACAGGGCTACTAGCGATCGTAAGATTTCTATAGGAGCAATGTACAGCGCTACGCCACACGGCCATTTATCATCTGTATTCAATATGGAACTAACATTTCAGGAAAGCTGGTTCGGTGGTTCCATGTGGACTTGGCACGAAGAACTGCAAATGTACTATCTGCATCAATTTGGGCCGTATCAGCCGGATCTCAACTTCAACAATCCAGAAGTTGTAGAGGAGATGAAGGTTAGTGATCCTTCTTTTGAAAAATCCTAAAATTTGACAGAAAATTTTTACTTCTTTAACTAATAAAATAAGTATAACACTTTTTTCGAATGTTGTCTGAAGAAGCATAAATAACTTTCTGGTTACAAGCGCTTACATTTCTTAGTGTTGAAAGTGCATGTTCTGTATACTTTATATTAGTGAAGCATTTGATAACATCGACTATGAACGTTAGAGGCGACTTACGCTGTATGATAAAAGAAGGCCCTGTTGAAAATGTAGGTATGTGTACAATTACATCTATAAACATTTGATGCATTGTGCAGCTGCCAATAATCCATATTGTTTCCGTGTGACGCTGTGCTTCAAAACCTCACCCTAACAAGCACGGGAAACTATCTTTGTTTATTACGTTACAGTTACACTCACCCTCGAAGTGCAGTCAAGTGAATATGTTGAAAAGGCCACAGTACGTCATTTTCGACTGATATCCAAAATTCTATTTTAAGCATTATCTCCATAAAAATGTGATTGTCTAGAAGAATATTTGACTAATGGAAGCCTATGCATTACATCTGGAGGCGTTTGTTCAACGGAAACGAAAGTGACGTCGTGGGTATCCTAAGAAATCGTAATAGGACCGCTCTTGTTCACAGTATATACGGACGGTTTATCAGGTAAGATCAGCACAGCTGCTGTATCGTTCGCTCACGACTCTATTGTCTACATGATAGCTTCGTCGATGGATAGAAATGGAAATGAAGTCCCATGCTTCTTGACAGAGCGTAGGGAAACGATGCGGGAGATCCGCACCAGGCAAGATCCTAATGGAGGTGGTTTGCCTTCCTCCGACGGTAATGGGAATGAATGATGATGATGATGATGAAGACGACACAACAACACCCAGTCATCTCGGGGCAGATGAAAGTCCCTGACCCCGCCGGGAACCGAACCAGGGACCCCGTGCTCGGGAAGCGAGAACGCTACCGCGAGACCACGAGCAGAGGACTCGACGATGGATAATAGTAAGCAAATAGAAAACCACATGAACACAGTTTCTGTTTGTTGTGTGAATGGAAATTCAATTTACCTTTCGTTAGCCAAGAAATAGAAACGATGCATCAGATTGCAAGATAAGTGTTCTACGTGTTGTATCTTTGAAATTCACTGCCTGGCAAGAAGAAGTGAAGCACCCAGAAGTTATCTTCGGACGTGAATGTAACTGCACACACACGCACATCTTCAGCGGCTACGTAAATGATCAGAGCTGCAGTTGTCTGTGACATGTAGAACGGCCATCAGAGTGTTGCTATCGTTTTGCATTGTTACCAGGTCCGGTAGAGTATATAAGGGACAAGAACAGCGTAATATGGCGAGTGATCACTCTGAAGGACACGATGATGCTGAAAACTCGATTTCCACGCTTGCCACATCAGAAACTGATACAGTTTGAATGTGGTCTCACTGGGGCATTCCATTCGACCGGATGGTCGAATCGTGCTGTATCCATGTTTGTGATGCATTCATGTGTGACACTGGTCTGATCTAGGACGGCATGAGAACATGAAGGCAACATATTTTCCATCAAGGTTCCGGTCGATAACGTCTGACCATGGAGATAGCTGTATTGTGCACCAAGCACATTGTAATCCATTCACATTTGCGCGTGCCGTTCGAGAACAAATAATAGGTTCAGTGCATCATTCTGTGTCATCCTGCGCCACTGATAGGAGACTATCAGCAGCCACATTAGGGAAATACCGCCCCTCACACAGGCTGCCGTCAGCACCACAACGCACACGTCTGCGTTTGGAGTGGTGCTGTGACAGAGGAGTACGGACAGCTGATGAACGGAGTCACTCTGTGTTCAACGACCAATTGTGGTTCTGCGCTACGCCGGACGACCACCGTCAGTGAGTATGGTCGCGACCTTCTACATCTACATCTACATCCGTACTCCGCAAGCCACCTGACGGTGTGTGGCGGATGGTACCTTGAGTACCTCTATCGGTTCTCCCTTCTATTCCATTCTCGTATTGTTCGTGGAAAGAAGGATTGTCGGTATGCTTCTGTGTGGGTTCTAATCTCTCTGATTTTATCCTCATGGTCTCTTCGCGAGATATACGTAGG
The DNA here is from genome assembly GCF_021461385.2 of Schistocerca piceifrons. Classification (NCBI taxonomy): domain Eukaryota; kingdom Metazoa; phylum Arthropoda; class Insecta; order Orthoptera; family Acrididae; genus Schistocerca; species Schistocerca piceifrons. The sequence goes on along the minus strand of NC_060138.1, from coordinate 197,074,808 downwards.
AGGGAGCAATATACTGCTTGACTCCTCGGTGAAGGTATGTTCTCGAAACTTCAACAAAAGCCTTTACCGAGCTACTGAGCGTCTCTCCTGCAGAGTCTTCCACGGGAGTTTATCTATCATTTCCGTAACGCTTTCGCGATTACTAAATGATCCTGTGACGAAGCGCGCTGCTCTCCGTTGGATCTTCTCTACATCTTCTATCAACCCTATCTGGTACGGATCCCACACTGCTGAGCAGTATTCAAGCAGTGGGCGAACAAGCGTACTGTAACCTACTTCCTTTGTTTTCGGATTGCATTTCCTTAGGATTCTTCCAATGAATCTCAGTCTGGCATCTGCTTTACCGACGATCAACATTATATGATCATTCCATTTTAAATCACTCCTAATGCGTACTCCCAGATAATTTATGGTATTAACTGCTTCCAGTTGCTGACCTGCTATTTTGTAGGTAAATGATAAAGGATCTATCTTTCTGTGTATTCGCAGCACATTAGACTAGTCTACAGTCAGATTCAATTGCCATTCCTTGCACCATGCGTCAATTCGCTGCAGATCCTCCTGCATTTCAGTACAATTTTCCATTGTTACAAACTCTCGATATAACACAGCATCATCTGCAAAGAGCCTCAGTGAATTTCCGATGTCATCCACAAGGTCGTTTATGTATATTGTGAATAGCAACGGTCCTACGACACTCCCCTGCGGCACACCTGAAATCACTCTCTTCTGGTGTTTTGGAGAGGCACAGCGGTTTTACTCCTAGCGCCATGGTGCGAAGAGTCATCAGGTACTACTTCAGATCACAGTCGGTGAAGGAATTCTTGACGGTAGAACAGTACGTCACAGACATCCTGCATCCTCACATGTTACCTCTCAGGCGTCGGTACCGTGGTGCCGTGTTTTCAACAGAAGCTGGCCGCCCATACATGGCACGCGTCTCTATCAACTGGCTACGTGGTGTGTAGGTACCCTCATAGCCAGCAAAAGTCCCAGATATTGGACCGACTCAGACACCAGCCACGTCCAAGTGCCAGTGTACAGAATATCAAGGACACGTTACAATAGTTGTCGTCCATCTTGCCTGACGAGATTATACAACGGATTTATGACATCTTCTACAACCGAATCAGTGTATGCTTTCAGGCCAGAGGGTGTGGAATGCCATACTGGTAAGTGAGCTCTATCGTCCCTCTCTCTTTCCTTTTTTATGAAAGGCATCGGCTTATTACGTTTGGAATCGTGGAAGAAGACATTTATAAGTCGTGACGTGCGTATATTTTGCACACTCGAACTAGTGGCTGAAAAACCCACTAACAGTCATCAATGTTGCTACGAGGGCAAATAATTCTGAGTAAAGGTACTGAGTTTGGTTGTAACAATTTACGTATGTTGTCAACACGCACGGCTAGCTGTAAAATACGCCAGGTTTGTTTCAAACTGTAGTAGTTAGTGGCCGATAAATATTGTTGCAGAAAGGGAGAGACACAATATAATCAGTTATTTCCACATAATTATGTTCACATGGAGAGTGAGGTATGAAATGAGATTAGAAGGACAAATACTTTTTGTGGATATATTGTGAAAAAACTTACGTACAATTAACAAAATCTTGTGTTCAGAAGCAACTTCGTACAACGCGTCTAATAGGTTCGAGAGCTGACAACAGTGTCACCATTTTTATTCATCCAAGTCTTTTCTCCGACAACTTTGTATAGAAATTCCACGGCATAGTCTTTGTTATTCTTAGTATTTGTTACACAAAAATATATTTATTATTAATAGTTTTACGTTCAAAATTTGTAAAGGTGGAAAGTTCTCTCGTTACAAAGTAACATTTCATCAATGATAGCACGTTTACATAGATAGACACGCATATTTTTATTCGTTACTGATACAGTTTACTTGTGGTTATCATAACATTTTACTATGGCTCTTAGAAGTCTTTCCAGGAGACGTTACAGCTCGTACTGCCAAGTACGTTTCAATCCGATTCTACTTTCTAATCACTACAAAACATCACACTTCGTCTCAACCCGTGAAATTTCGTTTCGTTTCCCGCTCTCTTTCTCCGATCTTCATTCTTTTTGCCAGTCAATATTATTTCCCCTCAATGAGAAAAACAAAAAGAAAATTGTGGGAAGAAGGATGCATCACGAGGAAAGATTGTCTGAAAGACGAGAACACAACTAGCATTACACAACTACGGAAGACGTAGCACCGAGTGAGATGCGTTTCTAATGCGCTGTAATTACGGATAACGATGCACTCACGTAAAATCTGTAAAAGGATAGGAGAACGGAACACACAAGTTTGTTGGAAGGGGCATGGGAAAGTAAAGAGTGTCTGTAAATAAATGGGAAACATGATTCTAGAGCCATCTTTCCTGGTGTTTATCACACCGTTCTGAGTCCTTGTGAAACAGGCGTGATGGCAGGCATAGAAGGTATTCACAGAGGTGAATATTTCGGACATGTGGCTCTCCGCAGCTCCCATGTACTTGATTAAAGCCGCTAAAAAAATTAAACTGCGCACAAATCATTCATTATTCGGCCGGAATTTGGCACTAGCCTGTCATTAGGAATCTTGCTTTGACGCCAATGGCATCCAGTCTGCCATCATGTATACTGCACAGTATCATTAGTGTTACATTGCGCACAAACCATTCATTATTCGGCCGGAATTTGGCACTAGCCTGTCATTAGGAATCTTGCTTTGACGCCAATGACATCCAGTCTGCCATCATGTATACTGCACAGTATCATTAGTGTTACATTTGTCAGGGAGAAGTTTTGAACATAAAAGCCATGCAAATACATAGTAGTAGTTAAAATCACGAGACAGAACAAGAAACTCAAGCCAGCTTCAAAAGAAGACCAATTCCACACAATCCTTGCGTTCAGGTACTCCGCGATGTGCCTTCATACAACTCCCAATTGACAAGCGCTGTCGAATAATAAATAATGTTTAACCTACTTAAAGGTGTTGTTTTTAGAAAGAAGCGCGGTTTATTAATTCTTGAAGAGAATCTGTTACGATCGTATTGAAAGTTGTCTGTTACATTTTTCAATATTTGATTATTCGCGTAACAGCTCCCCCCCCCCCCCCCCCCCCCCCCCCCGCAAAAAAAAATGGTTCAAATGGCTCTGAGCACTATGGGACTTAACTTCTGAGGTCATCAGTCCCCTAAAACTTAGAACTACTTATACCTAACTAACCCTGGACACCACACACATCCATGCCCGAGGCAGGATTCGAACCTGCGACAGTAGCGGTCGCGCGGTTTCACACTGTAGCGTCTAGAACCGGCCAGCTCCCCCATGTTTACTGCAAATATAGAGCTGCGTTCCTAGTTATCGATGGCGGCCGTCATAGCTTTTGGCGACCCTTTTTTGTTCTGGTGAGCTTACGAAAAGATCTTACCTTTCAGTCTGACGGAGCAGTACAGCCCACACGAAAGGGAGACAGATGTGTGCCCGGAACTTCAACGGGGGGTCTTTGGAAGAAAGGTGATCTCTAGGAACGCTGTTTACCGATACCTTTGTGTTCTAGCGAGCTTAGCAGAAAGTCTTATTTTGCAGTCTGATAGAGCGGTGCAGCCCATACGAAGGACTGACAGATGTGCCTCACGAACTTAACCAGGAATCTATTGAAGAGAGGCGACATCATTCTCGCGAAATCATGGGAAGTCGGAGAAGCGGAATCAGAAGCAGACCTTATGACGCTTCTGCTGCCACCATCGTATGTTTCGGATAGGGATCACGAGTATAAGATGAGAATGATATTAGGTTGCACACAGAGGCATTTACACCGTCACTTGTCCTTGGATATACGCCGATGAAACAAGACGGGAAAGAGATAGACTTTCACAAGTTCAATATTCTTGTGGGCGTGGAACAGCAGCAGACAAGGTAAGTAATGGAAATGGAACACTAAAGCCTTGTTTTCAATGTATTTATTACTCAGGCGACTAGCTTTAACGCTGCGTTTGCGTCATCTTCAGTTCTTACGATAAACCGAATAAGTACCGGGTGGTCAAAAAGTCAGTATAAATTTGAAAACTTAATAAATCACGGAATAATGTAGATAGAGAGGTACAAATTGACACACATGCTTGGAATGACATGAGGTTTTATTAGAACCGAAAAAATACAAAAGTTCAAAAAATGTCCGACAGATGGCGCTTCATTTGATCAGAATAGCAATAATTAGCATAACAAAGTAGGACAAAGCAAAAATGATGTTCTTTAGAGGAAATGCTCAATATGTCCACCATCATTCCTCAACAATAGCTGTAGTCGAGGAATAATGTTGTGAACAGCACTGTAAAGCAAGTCCGGAGTATGGTGAGACATTGGCGTCGGATTTTGTCTTTCAGCATCCCTAGAGACGTCGGTCGATCACGATACACTTGCGACTTCAGGTAACCTCAAAGCCAATAATCGCACGGACTGAGGTCCGAGGACCTGGGAGGCCAAGCATGACGAAAGTGGCGGCTGAGCACACGATCATCACCAAACGACGCGCGCAAGAGATCTTTCACGCGTCTAGCGATATGGGGTGGAGCGGCATCCTACATAAACATCGTACGTTCCGACAGGTGTTTATCATCCAGGCTGGGGATGATGCGATTCTGTAACATATCGGCGTACCTCTCACCCTTCACGGTAGCAGTTACAAAACCAGAATCACCCATTTCCTCGAAGAAAAAAGGCCCGATAACGGTAGATGTGGTAAATACAACCCATACTTGCAATGGAGTTTCCACGACAGTTCTAGGAATTTCGGTAGCCCAAATTCTGCAGTTGTGGGCGTTGACAGACCCTCGGAGCGTGAAATGAGCTTTTTCGGTTCACAACACGTTACTCAACCAATCGTCATCTTCTGCCATCTTTTGAAACGCCGACACCACAAATGCCCTTCGCTTCACTAAATCGCCACGTAACAGTTCATGATGCTGATGGATTTTGTACGGATAGCATCGGAGGGTACGCCTCAGTGCCAACCAAACAGTAGTGTATGAAATGCCGGTGCGACGTGCGACTGCACGAGCGCTGACTTCCCCGTGCATAGACGAACCCGCTACAGTCTCCATTTCTTCCTGAACTGTCTCAGCAGCATTACGCCTTGTGCTCGGTCGGACACTACGGGGCTATCGTCTAAACAACCCGTGGCTTCGAACTTAGAAATCATTCTCGCTACAACTGCATTTGTCAACGGACCTTTACCCGTTCGAATCTCCTTCCTGTGGCGATAGGATCGTAACTCTGAACTGGCACATTCCCCATTCTGATAATACAGCTTCACTAAAAGCTCCTTTTCAGGTAACTTCAATATGCTGCGACTGCTGGCGCCTCTTATTCTCTCTCGCATTAGAGCTCCTTTTATACACGATAGTCAAGCGCAGTCACTGACGTTTTTCTGTCCAGCGCCATCTGTCAGACATTTTGTGAACTTTGGGTTTTTTTTTTGTTCTAATAAAACCTCATGCCATTCCAAGCATGTGTGTCAATTTTTACCTCTCTATCTACATTATTCCGTGGTTTATTAAGTTTTCAAATTTATACTGACTTTTTGATCACCCGGTACTTCCAGTCACTGGCTCATGTATCGTAGAACCCATACAGCTACTAGGTGCCACGTACCGCTATTGATCAGGAGTGCATATTCCGACCGTGTAGTCACTATTGTCAAAAAGAGCTGATGGTGGTAGGAAGCTACCGCCGCTACGCACTGTGTAGTGAAGTATGTGTAACGGATGTGGATGTGAAGAATGTAATCATAGCACGTGTGATTTCAGGACGTGGTGAGGTTCTGGCTGAATAAGGGCGTGGACGGCTTCAGGATGGACGCAATTCCGCACCTGTTCGAGAACGAGAGTTATCTAGACGAGGAGTGGGCCGGCCAGTACACCAAGCACCAGCCCAAGACGTACGAGATGGTGCAGCAGTGGCGGGCGCTGCTCGACTCCATCAACAGCGAGTAAGTCCGGACACGCCAAGTGCACAGTCCAATAAAGAAATCGCAACGACTTTGTGAACTGCTGGAGTTTGTACTCAATGAAATAGCACCAAATTCCCTCTTAATCTGTGAATTTCTATTTCATTTGCTCCTACCTTTCCGAGTCCTTCACATTTTTCCTCAGGCTCTGTGCCTTACCTTCTTTTGCGTATATTCTGTTATTGTGTTAGTTCATATTTACAACAGTTTTCAAAAGTGCAAAGTAAAATTGTGCACTGCTCAAATCATAGAATAGTACTATCGTATGACTGCAAGCCTATTAGTCATAGCTACTGAAACTAAACCAAACTGGACCCGCCAGGTTAGCCGAGAGCGCTACTGCGCTGCTTCCGGATCGAATCCGTCTGGCGGATGTGTTTTTAGGCGGTTTTCCACATCGCCCTAGGAGAATACCGGGCTGGTCCCTATGTCCCGCCTCAGTTACACGGCTCGCAGACATTTGAACACTTTCGTACTATTCCAAGGATTACACTAGTCTCAGGCAATTGGGGTACACTAATTCCGTCCTGGGGGGTACGGGGTGGCGGCAGGAAGGACATCCGGCCACCCCTTCCGCTAACATTGCAAAATCCGATTAACCATGCCGACCCTGCCTACCTGCGGGAAAAGGCAAAAGCGAAAGAAAGATAGAACTGAAACTAAACTAAACTAAACTCCGCCCGAATAGGTCTCAGAAGACCCTAATCGAACTGACCGACCACCGTGTCATCCTCAGACTGTAGACGTCATTGGATGCGGGTATAGAGGGGTGTGCGGTCAGCATGCCGCTCTCTCTGCCGTTCTCTGTTATTAGTCACACTTACAAGTACTTAACTCAAACATTGTTAACAGCTTTTAGGGATACGAACAAGAATGATCACATAGGACCAGTTGTACGATACGTAGATATCAGTCTTCGACACACTGGTAAAATATTGGGAACGTTCAGCCATCCCCAGAAGGAGATTGCTCACAAAAAATTTGTCAGACTCATTCTATAACATTTTTCGTATCAAAGAGGACTAAAAGGGGATACTGAAGGTACGTAAGAACGAACAGCACTTATAGTCACAGGTTTGAGTACAAGAGGATGTAATGAAAATTCTAAAATACCTCCATTGGCGGCTGCATGAAGATAGACGCCAGTTATTCTCCGCAGTTGCAAGACGGATCACACCGCCAGATAGCAGCGCCTTCGATGATGCAAATGCGAAACCCAGCAGTCTGGTGGGTTGCCGCCCGCTGTGGCGCTCGTCGTACCCTGTCGTTTACGCCGAGAGTAAATCACAGTAAGTACAGGATTCCAAGCCTTCCCCAGTTGTGCGGTTAATAAGGTTTTCCACCATGCGAAACCAATGGACTGCTTTATAATGGAATTCCAAAAGGCTGATATACACTATCTGACCAAAAGTATGCGGACACCAACTAGTGGACATTAGTGTGGAGACTGTTCTTATGACGGCCTGAACTCTGCTGGAGACATTTCATCGACGCGTCTGAATGTCTGTGAAGGAATGGTAGGCCATTCTTCCTCAAGAGCCGGAACCAGAAAGCTCATGATGTTGGACGCTGAGGTTTGGAGCTACGTTGATATTGTAACTCATCCCACCGACTTCGTATTGGGGCTCTGGACAGGCCAGTCCATATCAAACTAATTGTCCACAAACCACTGTTCACAGACGTTGCTTTACAACAGGATGCGCTGTCGTTCTAATACGAACAGTCATCGTCTACGAACTGTTTCTGTATTGTACGCAGTAGACAATTATGTAAAATGTGATCATATCGTCCCGTTTCTTTTATCATTTTCTTAAGCAGAGTAAACCACGAAAATCACCCCCACACCGTACCACCACCTACTCCTTACTTTACTGCAAGCACTATACGAGTACGTTATGGCAGATAATGTTCTACAGGTATTCGGCAAATGGAAACCCTTCCATCGGATTGCCGCAGGATATAGCATGATTCATCACTCCGGATCACTCTATTTCAGTCGTCCTTTGTCCGGTCGCGTCGCTCCTTCCACCAGTTCAAACCTCGGTTAGCAGTGATCACAGAAACGTGTGGATTACGAAGAGCAGCTTGATCATTGTATTCTATTCTTTGTGACTCCCTTCGTACAACCATTGCGCTAGCTGGTCTGCTGGCTGCACTTTGAAACTCACTAGTGATTCATTCTACTGATTCGATGTGACTGTCCACAACACCCTGCGCATTTCTCGATGGTTCCTGACTCGCCATGTTTTAGCTACGATTTTTCCTTCCCGTATCATGGTTCGGTAGAGTAGTATATTCACGAGCCGCCAGATCTGTACAGAGGAGAATGTGCCAGGCGCTGCTGTTTTTTTAGTGGGGGTTGTCTCACCAGCAGTTCCCGTGTCTGGATCGTTGGATGAGCTAAGTCGTCAGATGCATGTAACTGCAGTTTCTGTCCATTCATCACCATCTGAAATCACAGCAACATCACCAGCAGTCAGCATGCGCAGCTTTAGAAGGTTTGAAATGTCCGTGATGGATTTGCTACTCACGCTACATCCAATGATTAGTCCACGCTCGAAGTCAATGAGCTCACCTGATCTACCAGTACCGCTGTTACTGCTTTTCTACTGAAACACGTTACCCCCATCTGCTTTTATACTAGCGGGTCGGCCTCGCGTGACATCCACATTCCGATTCCGCAATACTACAGGGGTGTTCAAATGGTTCAAATGGCTCTGAGCACTATGGGACTTAACTTCTGAGGTCATCAGTCCCCTAGAACGTAGAACTACTTAAACCTAACTAAGTACATCACTCACATCCATCCCCGAGGCAGGATTCGAACCTGCGACCGTAGCGATCCCGCGGTTCCAGACTGTAGAGTCTAGAACCGCTCGGCCACTCCGGCCGGCTACAGGGGTGTCCAGATACTTTTGCGAAGATGATGTACGATGTTCAGCAATGTCAGACCTCGTCTGTCGCAAAATCCGACTGCAGCATTGGTGTTCTACGCTGGGTACCTCCACTGTACGTGAGGTCTGACCTATATAATGTATACCACACAGACAAGGAATTTTGTGTTATCCAGCCTTCCACAACACTAAATCATCCTTCATCAATCCGAGAACATCTTTAATTTGGAATTTCCGGAGGATCCTGCCTACAAATGTTGCCAACTCCCAGAAGAAAAGTTGTGGATTTTGCTGTCATACTACCATGTTAGATTCTACATTTTGATGGGTAATAATGCCTTGTTCATTTGTCAGGCGCACTATCCACTTTACCTGAAGACTGCTCTTTGATGTGCGGAATATGTATGTATCCTTTGTGCAAATGGATTAAGCCCACCCAGGGTTTGTGAAGTGTGTTGGCATCTCGAATACCGTCAGTATAAAGACATGTTAATAGGATTATGCTAAAATGATTGACCCAGAAAGCCATCATTCTTCCGTTTGACTAAGACAGCCAAGAACAAGAAACAAACACCTCTTCTATTTGCATGATAAACGAGATATTCTTATGAATGACGTTGAGATGGGGCAGAAACTCCACTATTCTGTCCTTTCCATTTTGAAAGTGTCATCAGCGTAGCCTAAAAATCAATAGCTTTAACTGCTGTTTATTCCACGACTCTTTTCTCAAAATCGCCTATAAAAATAATTGACCGCCATGGAAGAATGAGGGCTTCCCATGTCGATCCCGTCAGTCCATTCAAGAAACTTCTTTGCTAAACGCGAAATAGTTTGAGGTAAGAGTATACCGCAGGAAGTCTGTGACGTCCACTTGAAATTCATTGACAGTCATTGATGGAGACTTCGAGTAGGACCCTTGTAAAAAGGGATACCACATCAAAGCCAACTAAGTATTCTGAGTTGTTTAGGAGTACTTCGACATAATGTTACTAAGAAATTCCGATAACGCTCTTTCGGACCTGTTTTATTTCAGCCCTCCGGCACAGTGTGTTCAAAAAGGTGTCACAGGGTACAGTACTGGTGGAAACTAGATTTGAAGACTGCATTGGTAACACCAGTTCCCGTCAGTTCACCAATATTAAGTGTTGCCGCGCTTGGCTAGCACTTGGATGAATGACCGAGCGCTATTGGCAAGCGGGGTTCTCTTAGGCCTTGAGAGGCCAGTTGGGGAGCAACATGATTGAGATAATGGCTGAGAGAGAAGTGTGGTTACGGCTTGCCCCTCCATATCCGCATCCAATGAAGCATGTCGACTCAGGATTATACGGCGGTCGGTCGGCCCCGTTGGGTCTTCCGAGGCCTGATCGAACGGAGACTGAGAAGAAAAGTTCTTATAATTGTATGTCCGGAAACCGATACCTGTTGAGATGCGAGCAGTTTTACTTGTGGCGAGTAAAGTTTAGTATTCGGTGGAGTAGGCCGTCTTACAGTTGCAGTTCGCTACACGACGAATTACCAGCGGTATTGGAGTAAGTGACCCTTGCAGAAAGACAGTGACTGTGATTTGTGCACGACGGGCATTCCCTGGTTCTCTATAGGTCGTGCGACGGTACGTCACCGCAACGTTACGTGGACAATGGGATGGTCGAGCGGATCCAGTAGTATGACCTTACGATCATCGGACATGAAACAGTTGGAATCCCGTCTATAGCCCATCTAAAATGTGCAGGCTTTAGAGGAGCGTGTGACCAATTCATGTGATACAATCCGAGAGGAGCCAGGTGTATTTCAATGGATGCGTGATTCACTGCGGAGAAGGCTTAAAGTGTGTAACAGAATGCGTGGTAACTATATATAGCACTGTCTATAGCGTCCACTTCTACGTAACGAGCAAATGGAAATGAGAGGACAGACTGCTCCACATTCGAACAGATATTGGTTTCTGGCCATATCATTACAGGAACTTTTCTTCTAATTTGAGCCAGTTTTACCTCCTACATCAAAATGTGACACATTTGTTTCAGCAAGGGGTATCTCTCTGAGAAAAATGCAGAAGGTAATTCTGTCTGCAGGGCGGTGATGGTGACGGAGTGCTACGGGTCGATGGACGAGATCGCAGGATACTACGGGAATGCCACCAGCCCTGGAGCGCACTTTTCTTTCAACTTCCAGCTTGTCTACGTGGAGGCCCAGAACTCTGCCTCTGACGTCAAGAATACAATCGATGTCTGGATCGACGGTGCTAAGAGGCTAAATCTCTGGAGCAACTGGGTGGTAATGTCGATAATCTCCAATATGTCTCTGCTATGTTGCCATTTCGTTCCATTTAGCACCCTAACGCAACTAAGACATTTAATATCATTAATATTTCTTCTTGTAGCTCTTGTATTTCATCTTCTTGTTTCATTCCTGTTCTTCGTTTTCGCCAGTGAGAAATTTATTTCTTGTCATTGGCTCACTTTGTATGTTTAGGTAACTTTTCTGTTTTCGTCTTAAAGATTTGTGTTGATTTCTTTATGTATCCCACATAGTAGTTCCTTTCATTTCATGTACTTCCCTACAACTTTTGCTGTACGATTCCTTTGCCATATAACCAGCTCAAATTTAATGAAACAAAACATTGTCTTAATCAATATACTTACTATTTTGGTTATCGATTTATGCATCTGGACAGGTCATCTTCATCCCTAAAAGCAGAAAAGATTAGGATGTAACGTAACGTCATTCTTTCAGACAAACTACCATTTGGAGCAGTAGTTTCACATCCGCAGATCATCTGTCCAGAAGACCGAAACTAGTAATGAAAATAATAATAATGAACTTGCTCTTAAAAGGGATTTTCTTTTTACCAGTAGTAAAACAAAGTTCTATAAGACAAGACGTCTTCAGTTATATGATCTAATCTTACGTCACACCTTTTGTCAGATTTTAGAATATCATCCCTCTAGTGCGAACGTGTATATTGTGTATTGTGAACCCATGATTCGTTTTCACACTTAAAATATCGGAGAGAAACTGATATAAAACTTAAGCGTCTTTTTTCGTGTTTTTATTATATAAGCATTCCTATACTTCATCCTGGTATTCAAGTCAACATAAGTGGTCTTTGTACAGCTACACATTTGCTTTGTCTGAAGTATTAGATAAAAAGAATTGTTTAGTGTAAAACGACCAACAACGCTGCCTTTTTTTCGTACTGGTGCTTTTTCTCCTGTTCTGCAAAATCATGTGTAATGTATTCTAATAGTACTCCCCATAATTATCAGCTAAGTGTAGAATCGGTGATAATAATTAATTTTCGTCGGGCCTGGTGGCTAGTGGTCAAACGCGTTGCTGGAAACTCATAGGTCACGGGATCGAATCCCGGGTGGACCACAAAACGTAATCTTCACCTCCCAACCATGTGAGCAATCCCAAGGAACGACGGGGCATTCGGAGTCGACGTTTAAATGTAGGTCCCCATACCTAGGGACACACAAGTTGCCACAGTAGCGCCCAACTGAAAGTCTAATATCCGGCCACTGAGCCACACGAAATTATTAATTACTATTAGTTGTTATCATACGGTCTTGCTACAGTGGTAACAACGGTTCCCGTCAGATCACCGAAGTTAAGCGCTGTCGGTCTGGGTTAGCAGTTGGATGAGTGACCATCCAGTCTGCCGAGCGCTGTTGGCAAGCGGGGTGCACTCGGCCCTTGTGAGGCAAACGTAGGAGCTACTTGATTGAGAGGTAGCGGCTCCCGTCTCGGAAACTGACACGGCCGCGAGAGCGGGGTGGTGATCGCATGCTTCCCCATATTCGCAGCCAATGACGCCTGTGGGCTGAGGATGACACAGCAGCCCGTCGGTACCGTTGGGACTTCATGGTGAGTTTGGGTGGAGTTTAGTTTTTAGTTTCTTTATTTGTTGTTAACGTACTTTATAGAAACAGCCTCCTGACGCTGGTTCTTGCTGTTAACGTACAATTTGACTCGCCCCACCTCTGTATATTACCGTAAAATGGGGTGAACGGAAACAGTTCTTAACTTTAAAAAAAGAAACTGATAATTTTAAAAAGAAATAGGATAGTCAAAATTGTGATTATACGTCTTGAGCCTAAATTTAAATTTATAATTAGATATGAGACCTAGTTCATGCTTTTATAGTATACAAAATTATATACTCCTCATTTTGGGGCAAGGATAAAACACCAGTGGTAATACAATTATTTTTTATATTTTGTGGCCTTTGGGATGACTAGGAGCATGCCAAAATCTGTTTTGAAACTAGCAGTATAAGACAGAAAATTTATCCGGTTCAAAAAAGATTTATTCGGTACAAAAAATAAAAATATTGCATGAACTGTGATTTTTTATTCTGTTTTCCCAATAAAGATTGTTAAATCTAATTTTCCTTTTGTAACATCAAACTGATGAACTTGGTTTTCTTGTTAATAACTTAAGTCATTGATTTGATGTTTAAGAATGGTGTCTTTGAACCTACAAATCGTATCCACCGAAGAAACGAAGAGCTTTCGAACACCTTTTCCTTTACTAAAAAAATGAGTCCTTGTCCGTTAACGTGTTTAATCGACCTCGTTTTTCTTTCTTTTCTCAGCATTACCTTTGCTTTCAAAATAACAGATTTTACGTGTATACTATCTACATGACTCCTTCGTTTTCTGACATACTTTAATCACAGCGTAATATCTTGAGAACAGTGCCAGGCGGTTCTTCATTTTCATTAAATTCTTGGTTTCTCCTGAAGAAACACAGAGGATTACTGTTTCTGTCCTTCCCACAGTTTCCGACGACACAACCCCCAATTATCTGAAAGGCAAGTCATATTGAATTATACTTCAAAACTGCAGTTTTGGTTAACGAAATGGGATAACGAATTTCCTTACCATGTACTTAACTGAAACAATGCAATTTAGATAATTACTTACAAATAAAATTCTGCCTCGTGATGACTGGGTGTTGTGTGATGTCCTTAGGTTAGTTAGGTTTAAGTAGTTCTAAGTTCTAGGGGACTGATTACCATAGCTGTTAAGTCCCATAGTGCTCAGAGCCATTTGAACCAAGGAAATTCAGGACCTCATCTGATGTCTGTCATAAAAAAACTTCAACTGACAGTGTCGCCACCTTTGAAACTCATATTTCCCTAGTAGTTTGTTTCACTACCGAGCCTAGACAAACAATTCTTTGAATGGCATTTATATTTATTTTCTGAAAAGATAGCTTAGAAATTTTTTGGAAGTTTTGTTTCTATTTAACCACTGTTTCTATTCACTCCATTTTACAGTGCCCTTCATAACAGGAGTGATGGAACATTATTAGTGAATGAAGACTAGAATGAAACTTCCTGTTAATTTAAAACTGTGTGCCGCATCGGGACTCTAAACCAGTACCTTTCCCTTTCGTGAGCAAATGCCCTGACAATTTTCCTTCGGTCAGTGCGCCTCTCTTACCTTCTCTTGCACACTTTATGGGAGTAGTGCTTATGGAAGATAACACATTGCAGAGGTTCTGCGTCCGATTTCCGATCCATCATACAGTTTTAAACAAAACAGCACACACACTGCTGTGGAGTGGAAGATCTGTTCTAGAGTGAAAGGGCTGTTTCACTGACGTTCCCACTACAGGCAGGCAACCACGACAAGTCTCGCGTGGCGTCGCGGGTGGGCGTGGACCTGGTGGACGGCATGAACATGCTGCTGACGCTGCTGCCCGGCACTGCCGTCTCCTACAACGGCGAGGAGATCGGCATGGAGGACTACAGGGACTTCCAGACCAGCGAGGAGCGCGACTACGAGCGGACCCCCTACCAGTGGGACAACTCCACCAGCGCAGGTAGGCGCCTCCCTTAGGAGAGAGGTCTGTTCTCAGTTTATCTAGCTCAAGCACCAATACTCTATGTTGCTTTCCACTTGTCGGTGCGGTAAATACCAGGCGCACGTGATTACTCACACTCACCTCCACCCAAACAGGGGAACATGTTGTTGGCGTGCAAAGCCTATCGGACAAATCACATTTTTAGTCCTTACACTATCAGGTCAAAAGTATACAGACAGCTATTAGAGGAAATTAATAGGGGGCGCGTCGCCTCTTCTCCTTAAAAGGGCCTGAAATCTTCTGGGGCCACTTTCAGTGGCGTGTCTGAATGTCTGTTGAGGGCTGGAAGCCCATTCTTCCTCAAGGACCGAAAACAGGTATTGATTTTGGACACTGGGATCTGGAGCGAGGACCCAGATTTAACTCTTCCTAAAGGCGTTCAGGTTGGGACTCTGGGCACGCAACTCCATTTCACCTACGTGACTGTCCACAAACCATTGCCTCACATCTGCTCCTATATGACAGTGCGCATTGTGATGTTGCCACATACAAACATAGTCCCCAAACTGTTTCTCCACTACATGTACTACATAATGCATTAATGTTTTCTTAAGCGCAATAAGGGGACCACACACAAAGCACAGAAACTCATCCATTTCGTGACGCCACCTCCTCCTTAGTTTGCTGTTGGCACTACACGTAATGGCAGGTAACGTTCTTCAGACATTCACCAAATCCAAACCCTTCCATTGGATTTCCATTGGGTATGGCGTGATCCATCACTGTAAAACACTCTTTTCCAGTCATTGTTCAGTGGCGTCGCTGTTCACACCATCAGGAGACGCTCTAGTCCGATACTCTGTTTAGTAAAAAGAAAGGAATAAATACTATTACTCCAGCAGAGACTGAGCAGTGCTGCTGCATGGTGGTGGCAAACAGCACTTGGCAGAGCAGACCGTCAGATGCGGCAAGCCCTTTGTGTTTCACTGTTCTTGCGACACGTATGTAGGAAATGAAAACCGCAATCGACTAATTTCGGACCACTCTATCGAATACGATTGAAACCGACGGAAATTTTCCCTTGACACTGGGCGTCCCATTAAAGTGGTAAGCTGTATTACTTTGGGCCGATTCGATACATACCCTGCAAAAACGAAATTACTGGTATCGGCCGAAACATCAGAGATAATGGAACACTCTTCCAGTGCATATATACACTGAAGCGCCAAAGAAACTCGTGTAGCCATGCATATTCAAATACAGAGATATGTAAACAAGAAGAATACGGCACTGCCGTCGGCAAAGCCTACGTAGGAGAACAAGTGTCTGGCGCAGTTGTTAGATCGGTTACTGCTGCTACAATGGCAGGTTGCCAAGATTTAAGTGAGGTTGAACGTGGTGTCACAGTCGGCGCACGAGCTATGGGATACAGCATCTCCGAGGTAGAGACGAAATAGGAATTTTCTCTAACGACCACATCAGGAATCCGGTAAAACATCAAATCTCCGACATCGCTGCGGCCGGAAAAATATCCCGCAAGAAAGGGACCAACGACGACTGAAGAAAATCGTTCAACGTGACAGAAGTACAATCCTTCCGTAAATTGCTGCAGATTTCAATGCTGGGCCATCAACAAGTGTTAGATTGTGGATCCATTCAACAAAACATCATCGATATGGACTTTCTGAGCCGAATGCCCAATCGTGTAGCCTTGATGACTGCACGACACAAAGCTTTACGCCTCGGCTGGGCCCGTCAACACTGACATTGGTCTATTGACGACTGGAAGCAAGTTGCCTGGTCAGACCAGTCTCGTTTCAAATTGTATCGAGCGGATGGACATGTACGGGTATTGAGACAGCCTCGTGAATCCGTGGACCCTGCATATCAGCAGGGGTCTCTTCAAGTTGGTGGAAGCTCTGTAACGGTGTGGGCGGTGTGCAGTTGGAGTGATATGGGATCCCTGATACGTCTAGATACGACTCTGATAGGCGACACGTACGTAAGCGTCCTGTCTGATCACCGCATCCTTTCATGTCAATTGCGCATTCCGACGGACTTGGGCAATTCCAGCAGGACAAACTGACACCCCACGCGTCTAGGATTGTTTCCGAGCGGCTCCAAGAACACTATTCTGAGTTTAAACACTTCCGCTGGCTACCAAACTCCCCAGATATGCACATTATTGACCACATCTGGGATGCCTTGCAAAGTGCTGTTCAGAAGAGATCACTAAACCCTCGTAATCTTTCGGATTTATGGACAGCCTTGCAGAATTCATGGTGTCAGTTCCTTCCAGAACTAATTCAAATATTAATTGAATCCGTGCCACTTCGTGTTGTGGCACTTCTGTGTGCTCTCAGGGGTCCTACACGATATTAGGCGGGAGTACCAGTTTCTTTGACTCTTCAGTGTATATTGGTATTCAGAGTCCTGCAGACAATCTAAAAGAGTACCGCACACAATACAGAAGCACATCACAATGTCAAGGTTGACTGCTTCTCTGTATGCAGATTGTAGGCGGGGATCGTTGGGTGAGAGTTAACTGCTTACTTGTTGCTTTGATCTATGAAAGCCATTTTCTACGATTTGGCGCTCTCATTTCTCAATGGTTTGGATTGGTTCAGGAGGTCATAAACAACGATATGCAAGGTCTCAGTGAACCGATGGATCTATCGCCAAAGAAAACACACATCTTATTGTTTGGCGATGCAGGGTTGTACAGCCACGCCACGTACCTTGAGTTCTGAAACGGGCTTGTCTGCAGCAAGACAAGCATAAATAGTGCGATGGCGTTTTGGAGTACCACAGACTGTCGGTACGGCGACCATTGTTGCTGCTTGGCATGGTGCGGCAACAGAGGTAGGCGGTCCGACTGTGGTGCACCAACGTCAACATTGGGCACAGGAAAGGCTCCAAGTCGTCTTTTCAGAAGAGTTACGGTTCCGTGTACAGTATCACGATGGCTACATCCGCGTGTAGAGGCCCTGAGGATAGTGAAAACTATGGGATTGCATTCGTCATTGTCATATCGACCCAGCACTTGGCGAGATGAATTGGGTTGCCATTGGATAAACAACACGATCAGCTCTGGTTCACACAGGATAGGGCAGCAGTCGTTATATTTCTGATGTGTTAAAACAGATGGCTGTGCCCCATCTTCGAGAGCTCTGTGATGATATCTTTCAACAAGGTAGCGCAAGACTGTGTGTCGCCAGTGGTGTCCTGACCTCCCTCGATCGGAGGATTTTCAACTTTTACTGTGGTCTGTATGATTTCCTGATATCTCATACACTGAAAATATTTGACCATGCAGTGCTGAGTGACTGGCGCATTACCAGTCTGCAGGCACTGCAGCTGACGAACTTTGGCATTCGGTTGGACCAGTATCTGTCATCGAAGCTCAGATTGACTAGATACCCAGTAGCGCTACGGCCATTTGAAATTACCTTCCCTTACGCCTGTGTGTGGATGGCATGCTGGGACGGCTGTGGAGTGTGAAAAGTACCTATCGAACTTACATACTCAACACAGAAATGTTACACAAGATAGTGAACGCCTTGTATAACTTTTAACCAACAATTGCGTTTGTTACACTTCCTGAAACTCTCTATGAACTCAACACTGTGGTAAATACAAATGAGAGCAATTCTCATTAAACATTAATGGTGTATATGAAGTAAATTTCCTACAGCACAAATTAAATGTTACAAGCAGGGCACCTGTTTTTTGCAATGGAACACCACCACAGTGAGAAAACAGTATAGCTATGTGAAGGAAGCTGGTCATATTTATTTGTTTACCAGGGTCCCGTGACCATTACAGCTGTAGGACAGAAATAAAAACATTCCTGATCATTAATTCATGAATTTATTTTCTCAGGTTTGTGTCACAATTGCATGCTATACAATTTATAGTTTGAAAAAAAAGTGACATTAGTTCGCGTATGTGTGGCTGAAATGACTGCTTAGTTGAAGCTCAGTGGTCTCAGAAAGAGTTTATCTGACTAACAAAACGAACATCGTTGACCGTACGTCAGTTAACTAACCAGAGGTTGGTACGCAGTTTTTGCTGTGTAGCCAGTCATCGGATCAGACATTCAAGTCACAGTGCTACCGACCTGTCTGAAAGGCTCACACCACGCGGAATGTTAGGTTCAGAACTTTGCCCACATTGGAGACGCCAAAATGGCTTCTCACATGTTTGCATCAACCCATAGGGAACCTGCTGTCGCTATACTCGAATTTCGAAGGCCCATGGAGAACGGAACCAGGCGAACTTTCAGCCTAACAGTTCTGCTAACCCACAGATCCAAATGAGATTTGTAAACAGTCCCATATTTAAAGCGCCAAGACCACCCAGGCTTCTTGGAACACATCTGCTCTGGCCCGCCCCAGATAAATTCAAGAATCTTCCTCCAGAAGCCTCTAGCTATTTAAAAACAGAGCTATGGAAATTATTTATTATTGCAAAGTGTTCTGTGACTGTATCCTACATTGTCGCTGCCCGAAGTGTCAGATCTGTGTGCTATATTTTGGACCATATTTTCTCCCAGATCATTGACAGTTTTAATCATGTATTCTTGCTATTACAATATTTACGCACAAAAATATAATTTCGTTATTTGTTGCCCTTCATGGTGCTCCAGATTTGATGGCCAACAGTGTATAGAATCGTTGCAGTGAGGACTTTCCTGGAGCAGTTGACCGGCGTTGCCTGGTGAAACGTTGTTGTGATGCCTCGTGTAAGGAGGAGAAATGCGTATCATCAAGTTTCCGCTGCAGCTAGTTTGTGCCTGCAGGTTTCTCGGACAATGCGACGACGTGGCTGCCCGTGAACCCCAACTACGTGACGCTCAACCTGGCGGCACAGAAGGCGGCCGAGCGCAGCCATTACCACGTCTACCAGCAGCTGGTGCGCATGCGCGAGGAAGCCGTCGTCCAGCAGGGAGATGTCTCTACCGCTGCTCTGGGCAGCGCCCTCGTTGTCGCCAGGTAAGGACACAGCAGAGCATCCTTTCAATCCTGTAAACACGATGATCCAACTGTGCAGGCAGTCCAGTTACCAAGCAGTCCAATTACCGCCTCCAATTACACTACTGGCCGTTAAAATTGCTACACCACGAAGATGACGTGCTACAGACGCGAAATTTAACCGACAGGAAGAAGATGCTGTGATATGCAAATGATTAGCTTTTCAGAGCATTCACACAAGGTTGGCGCCGGTGGCGACACTTACAATGTGCTAACATCAGGAAAGTTTCCAACCGATTTCTCATACACAAACAGCAGTTGACCGGCGTTGCCTGGTGAAACGTTGTTGTGATGCCTCGTGTAAGGAGGAGAAATGCGTATCATCAAGTTTCCGACTTTGATAAAGGTCGGATTGTAGCCTATCGCCATTGCGGTCCCCTAGAACTAATGAAACCTAACTAACCTAAGGAAATCACAAACATCCATGCCCGAGGCAGGATTCGAACCTGCGACCGTAGCAGTCGCGCAGTTCCGGACTGAGCGCCTAGAACCGCGAGACCACGGCGGCTGGCCGGCGTGATGGTATGGGGTGCCATTGGTTACACGTCTTCGTCACCTCTTTTTCGCATTGACGGCACATTGAACAGTGGACGTTGCATTTCAGATGTGTTACGACCCGTGGCTCTACCTTTCATTCGATCCCTGCGAAACCCTACATTTCAGCAGGATAATGCACGACCGCATGTTGCAGGTCCTGTAAGGGCCTTTCTGGATACAGAAAATGTTCGAGTACTACCCTGCCCAGCACATTCTCCAGATCTCTCACCAATTGAAAACGTCTGGTCACTAGTGTCCGAGCAACTGGCTCGTCACAATACGCCAGTCACTACTCTTGATGAACTGTGGTATCGTGTTGAAGCTCCATGGCCAGCTGTACCTGTACACGCCATCCAAGCTCAAATTGACTCAATGCCCAGGCGTATCAAGGCCGTTATTACGGCCAGAGGTGGTTGTTCTGGGTACTCATTTCTCAGGATCCATGCACCCAAATTGCGTGAAAATGTAATCACATATCAGTTCTAGTATAATATACTTGTCCAATGAATACCCGTTTATCATCTGCATTTCTTGTTGGTGTAGCATTTTTAATGGCCAGTAGTGTACTTTTCTTTTCATGATGTTACAACCCAGCATGGGTCTTAGCCTCTTCAACAAGTTTCCTCCATTCTTCCCTCACCAGCGCGGTTCTTCGCCATCCTCTAAGTCCGAGACATTTTATATCTTCTTCTACATCCACCAGTTTCGTTGCCTTCCTCTCTGTCTTCTTCCAGCTGGTCTCAATTCAATAACCTTTTTAGTTGTTCGGCCAGTATCCATCCAAAGGAGATGTTCAAGCCAGGCCATTCTCCTATGTTTATTGTTCTTATACCGTCAGATCCTTATACGAGGCGATCAAGCTCATTCTTCATTCTAGATCTCCTGAACTGCACTATAGCTCTTACACAGGATCCTCCGTTCAAATATCCGGAACAGCTGCTAATCAGCGCTTGTTAGCGTCCATGCTTCGCATCCGTAGCCTACAACCGGTGACCTCATGAAATCGAAGTTTCAGTAGTCTATTTAATAAACTAACGGCCGCCAATTTCTTAACTATTCTTTAAGAATTTTATGCACAGCAGGTAAGGCAGGACAAACAAAATACGGTGCCTGTCAAAAAAGTGGAACAGCGAAAGGAGAGCAGCAAACGAAATGAAACTTCAGGGCTAAGAGTGTATATGATGTCGTTTCAGTGATTTACAAAAACTTGTCAACATGAGCCCACTTATCAATATGATATTGCACATCCTCCCAAGCGGTCTAAGGCGCTGCAGTCATGGACGGTGCAGCTGGTCCCGGCGGAGGTTCGAGTCCTCCCTCGGGCATGGTTGTGTGTGTTTGTCCTTAGGTGAATTTAGGTTAAGTAGTGTGTAAGCTTAGGGACTGATAACGTTAGCAGTTAAGTCCCATAAGATTTCACACACATTTGAACATTTTAGCACATCCTCTGGCACGGAAGCATGCTCAGATTCGGTTGGGAAGGGTGTCATAAAAGCATTATATCCTCTCCTGAAACAAGCTGGATACTGGCATTCGGACGGACTAGATGGCCGGGCTGGTCCCATACATGTTCTACTGGGAACCGATCTGGACGTGGGAGTACCTCACCATTTTTTTTTTTTTTTTTTTTTTTTTGAGTCTTCAGTCTTCTGACTGGTTTGATGCGGCCCACCATGAATTACTCTCCTGTGCCATTCAGAATGAGATTTTCACTCTGCAGCGGAGTGTGCGCTGATATGAAACTTCCTGGCAGGTTAAAACTGTGTGCCCGATCGAGACTCGAACTCGGGACCTTTGCCTTTCGCGGGCAAGTGCTCTACCATCTGAGCTACCGAAGCACGACTCACGCCCGGTCCTCACAGTTTCACTTCTGCCAGTATCTCGTCTCCTACCTCCCAAACTTTACAGAAGCTCTCCTGTGAACCTTGCAGAACTAGCACTCCTGAAAGAAAGGATACTGCGGAGACATGGCTTAGCCACAGCCTGGGGGATGTTTCCAGAATGAGATTTTCACTCTGCAGCGGAGTGTGCGCTCATATGAAACTTCCTGTCAGATTAAAACTGTGTGCCCGACCGAGACTCGAACTCGGGACCTTTGTCTTTCGCGGGCAAGTGTTCTACCATCTGAGCTACCGAAGCACGACTCACGCCCGGTCCTCACAGCTTCACTTCTGCCAGTATCTCGTCTCCTACCTTCCAAGTTTCTCCTGTGCCATCTCAGAGTAGCACTTGCAATCTGTGGCCGCGAGGAGTGGTCTTGCGGTTTTGGGCGCCATGTCACGGATTGCGCAGACCCTCCCGCCGGAGGTTCGAGTCGTCCCTCGGGAATGAGTATATGTGTTGTTCTTAGCATAAGTTAGTTTAAGTAGTGTATACGTCTAGGGACCGATGACCTCAGCAGTTTGGTTCCTTAGGATTTCACACACATTTGAACATTTTTTTGCAATCTATGCTCTCAATTATCTACTGGATATATTCCAGTTTTTGTATTCCTCTACAGTTTTTACCCTCGACCTAACACAAACAGTTCATAGAGACACATACGTGTGTATGCGAGCATATCCTGACGAAATTGGCTCCATGATGCTGTCGCATGAAAGCTAACACATGACGTACAGTTGTGGCGTCAGATTTCCTTCAATCACTACTAGCCGGTACTTGAAGTTCTCCCCGATGGCTCAGCGCACCATGAAGTCATGAGTAACACTGCTATGCCTCTCGAAAACGTTGGAACCTCTCCCCAAGTCTGCCGGCATACTCGCCGACGATCTTCATCTGGAGTAGCTCAGATCTACAATTCATCTCTGAAAACAGTGCGACGCCATTCATCAGACATTCATGCTTCCCGACCACGGCAGAGCTCCAAATGCAGTTATTTGCGTTGTGGTATCAACGGCAGCCTGCTCATGGGACGGTAACTCCATAGTCCGGCTGTTGGAATCTCTGAGCAATGGAGAAAGATGACATGGAATGCAGCAGGTATCCATTACCTGTTCTCGGATGGCGATCGCAGATGTGAAGTGGTTACGAAGTGCTTGGTGCTGGCGACCCTGCATTGCAGTGGTCAGAGGTGACCGATCGGAACCTTGATGACGAGTAAGCCTGCCTCACGTTCACATGGGAGTTACTGTCACATCTGAATGCGTCACAAATCTGGAAGTTGCACGGTTGGACCAGCAGGCCAAATGTAGACCCACAATTAAGACCGTTACAGTGTCATGTGCTAGCAACTCTATCTCAGATAAGTACGCGGCATCTGCATGTCTTTCACTCTGATTACTCAGCACTCTGGTGGGCATTCTACTTTTCGAAGAGAATTGCGACTCTAGTCGTTTACATACGCACTGAGGATGTCTGTGTTTACGAAGTTACATTGACATGCAACCGTGTCTTCTAAGTGCTTCACTTTTTCTGTCAGGCAGCGTATATCCAGAATGAGAAAATATATCGTATTTACTACGTACCAAATTAGGTACGGTTTAGATGCCTGTTATTATAACAAATCTGGCATCCTTGTTCTGTATAAGTGCGAACCTTGTCCAGACAGATTTACTCGTTACAGATGTGTTTGCGCCGGCCGGTGCGGCCGAGCGGTTCCTAGGCGCTTCAGTCCGGAATCGCGCTGCTGCTGCGGTCTCAGGTTCGAATCCTGCCTTGGAAATGGATGTGTGTGATGTCCATATGTTAGCTAGGCCTAAGTAGTTCTCAGTCTAGGGGACTGATGACCTCAGATGTTAATTTCCATAGTGCTCAGAGCCATTTGAACCATTTGAATGTACTTGCGATGATCTGTTTTGGCTCATTCACAGAGCGTTGTTCTATTATAATTCATAGTGGCTTGCGTGTGAAATAAGAGCGTCGTCTCGGCAGAAGGTGTTTGTTTCCCGAAATTCGGACAACTAATTCAGCCAATAAACACTCGGTGTGTATAGCCGGTAGGAGACTTGAGGTAGGAATTACTTGCTGGTGTTTCCTTTCTGACCTAGGTCCTAAATGACAGTTCGCAGCGCGATGAGCTACAGGAAGATATTCTTCAGAACCTGTGACATTGCTGTGACACACTCGCTCACTTAAACCCTTCTCTAAGGACATTGCTGATCAGCAGCTCCCTCGAACGTAGTTGCACTCGTTTGGATCACAGTGCGACCGCAATTTCTGATCTCCTGTACAGATTGGAACCACTAGGCACCTTTCGTTCAGAACCATTCGACGAAATTTTGACATTATCCAAGGAAGATTTTTCAGCGCTCCATTTTTGTGTCTTCCTGTGGCCACAAGCATGACAAATGGTTGAATAAAGCAACAAAGGGTTCCTCTAAAGTCCCTCAATTCGGTGGCACCGGTCAACCTTTATTGAGAATTTTAAAAATGTTGTAAAGAACGTCTTCCTGTTGTTTGGCTTGCGAATTGTCGTTTCCGACCGCGAAATGTGTGGGAATCAACGCCCCAGGGAAAGAGGTGGTTTTATTGGCGCCCATTATGTCACTCTCTCCCGCCTTTTTGTGCTGATTCTTAGCGGCGGCGTGTCTAAATTGTTTTCCTCTGCCACTCGTAAAAAACCTTCCCTTGATTTCAGCGCTGGGAGTCGCGGTTCCGATCTCTATCGAAGACGCATCAAAGAAGGGGTGAAATGTGGTTAAGAGGGGTTGTGACGATCTTCCAACCGTGTGACACGTCCATGGAGCCATTGGGCGTAACTATGGTCAGATATGATGCCAATGTGACAGCGTTATTTTTTCAAGTATTGAGACCTCGGTGTCGTAGAGCCCAGTCGTGACGTATCAGGGAGCCACACTTTGCATCATTACAGAAAAGGTTGTACGGTCCTTCGAACCAAATTGCGGACTGTAGCGTCGCAATGGGTGGGAATTACGGGGTTTCGAAAAAGTGATCCTTTTATTCTCTTGCGCAGTGTAGTTGCAGGAGACTAGCAACAGAATTATTTTTCGCTGACAGGAAGTGTAATTATTACCAATGCAAACCAGTAAAAGAAATAAGACAGTGGTTAGCAGTAGTAGAAGTCTGCCTCCCCATCGCAGGGACGAGAACCCACAGGAGCTATTCTAGTGCACATGTGGAAAATGCACCCACTGAAATTTGAGCCCACGCAAAAGTATGTGAAATTTGCGCACAGTATTCATGGTTAGTAGATGGCCACTCACGGCCTACATGGACCCCGAGGGTCCTTGTCCACCGGGAAAGCTCCCGATGAGTCACTGTCCACTGCACTCCGAAAAAACCTCTTCCACTACAGGGGATGAACAATCACTCTTAGTACAACTCTTAACTTCCGTAGCGTTGAATTGTTCCACCTTGTGTATGCTTATCGGTTCGACATGGAAGTGTCAACGACTCTCAGCATTTCGTCATTTTTCTCAAATACACAGTATTCATGCAGACTTTGGAAAACCAAAGAATGAAACAAACATCTGTACGGTGGCCTATGAATTATTACCTAAGAAAGGAAAAGAGTTTTTTCCGCGATGTGATGGAGAATACGCCTGAATGGAATCCGAAAAATGTCATCGTTGATTTGGAATCACCAGCGATTTTTGCACTAAACGTTGTGCTACAATCGGTTGAACTGAATGGATTTTTGATTGCATTAAAACTAAAGTAACTTATGATCACTTCCGAATGTAAAAACGTCGTCAATGTAGTTCTCTTTCGGACATCTCCTGTGCGTTACATCAGTAGATTCTATACTGGCGGGGAAAAAATCGGAATACCAAGAAGGGGTTGTGTGAACTAAGGTAAAGTTGACAGACCGTTTCAAAACCGGAAAAATGGTTTCTGTTCAGTTTCCGCGCCAGTCCCGTAGGAATGGAGCTAGTAGCACCACTTTGAGGACGCAAATCAGGTTCGCTTTAAACATTCTCCACAACGGTCGTCAGCGTTAGTTATCCTTGAGGTTGGACGTGATGAGTTTATGTTAGTTAAGAATGCCTTCAAAGCGACAAAGACGCCATTATCAATACTTCACCGAATTTGAACGAGGCTTGTAATAGGGCTACGACAAGTTGAATGATCCTTCTGCGATCGGGCAGAAAGACTGGGCAGGAAACAGCCACTGTACATGGTAGCTGGGAACGGTGGTCACGAGAATGTACGGTTGCAGGAAGACCGGGCTGGGGACGGCCTCGTAGCTCTACCGAGAAGGCATACGATAGTGTTCGGCGTATTGCCCTGGCGCATGGTGACTGCTTCTGCAGCAACAATCTGAGCAGCAGGTGGCAGCAAAGTGACACCAAAGTAACAACAGTTACTTCAAGTATAGCTTCGAACCAAACTCCCTACGCTTGCATGCCACTGACCCCAAACCGTCACCATTTGTGACTTCAGTGGTGTCAAGCGAGTGCTCATTGGAGGGCAGGGTGGAGGTTCGTTGTGTGATTCTGCCTCTGTGCCAGTCGTAGCCCTCTGTTGGACAGAGGAAGGCCTGCAGAAATCTGCAATCAGACTGCGCGATAGACACATTGGACCTATACCTGGAGTTATAATCTGAGGTCCAAATGGTTCAAATGGCTCTGAGAACTATGGGACTTAACATCTGAGGTTATCAGTCCCCTAGAATTTAGAACTACTTAAACCTAACTAACCTAAGGACATCACACACATCCATCCCCGAGGCAGGATTCGAACCTGTGACCGTAGCGGTCGCGCAGTTCCAGACTGAAGCGCCTAGAACCGCTCGGCCACTCTGGCTGACTAATCTGGGGTGTTATTTAATATGGTTGCAGGAGCTCTCTCGTGCTTATCCCGCAGACCTGTTGCAAATTTGTACATCAGTGTGGTGATACGATCCATTGCGCTGACATTCGTGAACAGCGTTCCAGGGGGTGCTTTCCAACAGGATAACTCTCGTCCAAACACCGCTGTTGTAACCGAACACGCTCTACAGAGTGTCGACATGTTGCCTTTGTCTCCACCAGATCTGTCTCCAACCGAACAGATATGACACATCATCGGATGACAACTCCAGCTTCATCCACAAACAGCAGTAACCGTCCACGTATTGACCGATCGAGTGCTGTAGGCATGGAACTCTTCCCATAAATAGACATCCGGCATCTGTACAACACAATGCTTGCACGTTTGCATGTTTGCATTTATTAACATTGTGGCGCTTACACCGGTTATTAATGTACGAACATTTCACACTTGCAATAGCTTTTCTTGTGGTTACATTAACTGGTGATCTTGCAGTGTTAATCACTTAAATATGTTACCTAGACAAATGTATTCCCAAAATTTCATTACTCTGCAGTAATCATTTTTTGTGTTATTTTTTCCGTCAGTGTATAATGTAAAATACGAAGTAAGAGCCCTCGGTTCTTTTACCTGAAGGATACGTTGTGAAGTTCGGGCAAAGGGATTACCGGATCTTCCTCAACGTTTTTTGACGCAAATTTCAATGGGCGCAGTTTACAGCATCAGTCTAGCAAGGCCCAGTGGCCATAGCCGTAAGAATGTATAATAAGTTAGATACAGTAATATTGTAGGAGAACGTAGAAACAATTGTATTTCAGCATTTCGGATCCCTTTGTCGTAATTAAAGCAATGCACCGTATTGTGTAGTAAATGTTTAAAATAATCTGTGTACAGGGTGTTACAAAAAGGTATGGCCAAACTTTCAGGAAACATACCTCACACACAAATAAAGAAAAGATGTTATGTGGACATGTGTCCGGAAACGCTTATTTCCATGTTAGAGCTCATTTTAGTTTCGTCCACCTACGCTCAAAGGAGCACGTTATCATGATTTCATACGGGATACTCTACCTGTGCTGCTAGAACATGTGCCTTTACAAGTACGACACAACATGTGGTTCATGCACGATGGAGTTCCTGCACATTTCAGTCGAAGTGTTCGTACGCTTCTCAACAACAGATTCGGTGACCGATGGATTGGTAGAGGCGGACCAATTCCATGGCCTCCGCGCTCTCCTGACCTCAACCCTCTTGACTTTCATTTATGGGGGCATTTCAAAGCTCTTGTCTACGCAACCTCAGTACCAAATGTAGAGACTCTTCGTGCTTGTATTGTGGACGGCTGTGATACAATACGCCATTCTCCAGGGCTGCATCAGCGCATCATGGATTCCATGCGACGGAGGGTGGATGCATGTACCCTCGCTAACGGAGGACATTTTGAACATTTCCTGCAACAAAGTGTTTGAAGTCACGCTGGTACGTTCTGTTGCTGTGTGTTTCCATTCCATGATTAATGTGATTTGAAGAGAAGTAATAAAATGACCTCTAACATGGAAAGTTAGCGTTTCCGAACACATAGCCACATAACATATTTTCTTTGTTTGTGTGTGAGGAATGTTTCCTGAAAGTTTGGCCGTACCTTTTTGTAACACCCTGTATATTACAAGTTATGACTAAAGAAAGTGAGACATGGACCTTTAATGGGAAAACCGTGCAAAAATTGAGGGTTTCTCTACAAGCAAGGTGCAGAAATATACGGAGACCATTTAGAAGAGAGAAAGAAAAATGAACAAATAGATTAGGGAAGAGAATTTACAGGAATATTTTTACTAAAAGTGAAACTGAGCTGATCGGGACGTATGACCAGTTGCAGGCGGTCCAAGAATTTTCTTTACTGATTTCCAAGAAATATGAAAAAACCCAGACGACGACCTAATGGGAAAAAAATTTAAAACCATTCCGTATGGCTGGGGACGACAAAGCTTGTTGATATCGGGGGAGGCCTTCATCCAATACTGAATGTCAAGTGGCTGGTGTTTGTGGATATGAATTGGTGGTTTGTGAAACTCATAAAATCGTTTTGCAACGACAACTGAAAATTTACGGTAAATATAGAAGAAACTTGAGGAGTGCGTAAGCACAAACACGTTCCACACGATTTTCTAGTAAGAGTAAGAATCTTACTGGCTACACTCAAAATAAGTGATTACGTTTAGAGGACAGCAGAGGGCTACAGATATTGTGACTTGCACGAAGGGTCGATTTCCATTACGTAGTAGTTCCCGTTTGGATTTTCAGATTAAATAAGGACTCATTTAAAGTGCCATGTGTAGGAGTAACTTTCAGGTCAACAAAAAGAACAAAAGAAAAGGTCTACTGAATTGCGAAAGCAACAAATACAAATTATGTGAGTTTATTTAGAGCACATTTTTTACTGTTTGCGCCTCGTTCCATCATTTGTGACTTACCAGTAAGCTTCTACCATAATAATCAGGCCATTATTCTTGCTCTTTTTACTGAAACGTCTTTCGCTTTCGCGATCACCTGTGTCATAAACAAAGCTTGTACGACGAGCCTCCTTCATTAGCTCATTCATTCATTGACTCATCATGTTCCATCAATGCCAGTACGAAGGACAACCTTGAGGTATATGAAGAGAGTTAAGGCTTAAGGAAACAGGCAAAAGCATCCATTGCAGGGTACTTCAGCAAAATACACTGTTCTAATTACCACCCCAAACAAATAAAGTTACGCCATAAATTTTTGTTTATTTTCAAGTATATGTCTCAGATACAGTATAATTTAAAACCCAGTGCCACAATACCGTAGCACACTGCTAGACGAGAAGAAAGCCTATTACTGTAGTGGAGTAACGCAAACATCCCTTCGCTCCCATACCACAAATGCAAAGAGACAGAGCACTGCAGGGAAATTTAAACCCTCGGTAGCCGGAGTACGACGACCAAGAACAATAATAGCCCTTATTCAGAAGAGCAAAACACACACACACACACACACACACACACACACACACACACACACACACACCGTAAAGAAGCAGCACCACTGCACCACCAAAGATGACCAAGGTCTCTGAATGTTAATTACCAAGCAAGTAACACCAAACTCCGTTCGTCTGCGGAGGGCAACCACAACTCAGAGACATTGTGAATAACAATAAAGAACACCATTTACATTATGATGAAAATTATAAAAATTAAAAAAGTCAACAGTGATGTGGTGTTTCCAAAAGCTGCATAGCTGTATGAAGGTGTTGCAACTACCGGTTTCACGCCAGTGTAGACGCATCTTCAGGTTTATTTGCCAAGAATACAGACCATTGTGTGAAATTTTATGAAATGGTAGAAATACAGAACCATAGGCAGTGTTGACAGTCAACAAAAACTACAAGCAGTCGCAATGGTTATATTTACATAATGTAGATGTACAATCACAGTCCCAGAATTCGAGAAGCTATCCTCATTAAGAATCAAACCACAATGGTGGCCTGTCATAAACTGATTACACCAAAAAGATGTTTACCAAAAGAGTACGAAGCTTGACTGCTGAATGACCCAGGCCTAAAATCGAGCGAGAAAAAGTAAATAACGAATGGGACAATAATGTGAACGGGGTAAAATGCCTATTTCCTCCAAAACACTTTATTTTGCTTCTTCACACATAATACGCCAGTTCGTTTCAATTTTCACTCGCTTCTATTAGATGAACTTAGGTACCTCATTTGTGGGATGCTGGACACAATTTTAATATACGCTTTAAAGAACACGTAAACCATGCATGTCACAAATCAGCTATCTCATCTCATCCAAAACAACGGGCCATTCTAATTCCAACATTAAAAAGAATTTCCTTACGACATTTAAGAAAGAAAAAGGGAATTTTTTACATGTTTCGGAAGAAATACACTCCATGGACGCATTAAAGCGAGTCCAAGATTCAACTTTGCATAATCAGATTGAATTAAGACACTACAATATCATATTGAATTTTGACTATCTGAATTCTCGCCAGTAGTTACTTGGATGATTTTCCCGTTAATCTAGCAACTGTATAATACTTAAATGCCATTCCTTTGGTAATTTTATAATACTGAGGTACTAATGTAAAGCAAATTATATTTATCTTCTATTTCATAAGTATTCAATGTAAATATAATAAATTATGTATTATTAAAGTGATGTAATGGGGATTCCAGCGTTCGGATTTTGACATTTCCATATTTTTATCCACCCCTTGTACCATTAATTAAGCAACATGTAACGACTGAAAACACAGTTCGTAGACGACCTGAATTAAAGACTGTGAATGGTTTATTTTCAGGAGGTTTTTTTGTCCATTACAGGGCGACACAGGGTGCCAACCCGCTTTTTGTTCTGGTGAACTTCGGCAGTGGTACCACCACCGTCAATCTGAATGATGGCTTCTCGTCCACTACCACCGAATATGTAAATGTCAGTGTCACCAGTGTTAAATCCAGCCACAAGGAAGGGTGAGTACCTTTATGACAGAATTTCGCCACTTAATTTTTTAGTTGTTTTTTACTTGGGAGGGAAACATCTGGAGAATACGAAGCGACGCCGGCTTCGCGGGAAAACGAGATAAGGTTTCTGTCTAACTGGGATCTAAAAGATTTTGGGGAGTTACCGAAAGACTTGATGCACTGATATCGTCATGCGATACAAGCTCTAAGACAGGCTGTATTCTCGAAGACTGGTCTTTTGGGTACTGAGTACAGTAAAAACTCGATTAACCGTCACTCTTTAAACCGTCAGTTTCTGTTAACCGTCACTGCTGTAACAGCATAGTAATACTGTAATAACAGAATGCTCTAAGGTGCAGTGACGCGTTCGCTTTGTTTATTTACTCTATTTTAGTGGGAAGTGAATGTACCCGCCCGCCGCAGAATGGTACATAAAATATGACCTTCAGTTGACGTGCTAACACATCTCCTCCTTTTCTTGTCTTTGTCTCACTTGTGAGTCAACAATCACCACTGGATCGGTTTCCAGTTGTGGCGAGAAGACTGTAATTGTCGCAGTGTATCTAGCGGGCTGTACCGTGTTACGTGTTTTCCACTTGAATAAGCTTTATTGACTAATATTTTACACTACCGTATTTAGTGCAGGTGTGTGTGATACAGTGACTTGATAAAATGTCTGAAAAACGTAAACGTATTGTTTTAGGACTTAATCAAAAACTTGAAATTATGAAACGCTTATGAAAGGGCGAAACTGCGACAAGTTTAGCGCTGATTTATGGTATTGGAAGAACAACAGTTAACGATATAAAACGTGATGCTGATAAAATAGAACATGTGTCAACAATGCAGAGCACGGATGGAGATGTGCGAACAAGAAAGACAATGAAACCTGCAAAGTATGATGAATTGGACACTGCAATGTACCGATGGTTTATACAAGCAGGGGATTCCACTTTCAGGGCCGATAATAATGGCCAAGGCTGTTAAAATGAACAACAAACTTCATGGTGACTTGTCTTTTAAGGCTAGTATCGGATGGCTCGACAAGTTTAAATTTGGTCATGGCATTCGCCAACTTGATATCAGTGGAGAAAAACTCAGTGCGGATAGCTCTGTAATTGCTGAGTTCCGGGAACAATTTAAAGAAAAAAATGGCTGAATTGAATCTTGTTAGGGAGCAAGTTTACAATTGTGATGAAACTGGGCTTCATTGGAAGGCTTTATCACAAAAGACATTAGCATCACTCTCTGAAAAAGCTGCTCCAGGTTTGAAAGTACAAAAAGATCGCATCACTGCTATGGTTTGCGCATATGCGACGGGGAATCATAGGCTACCCCTACTTGTGATTGGTAAATCAAGAAAACCTCGTGCATTCAAGAATTTGAATTTGAATACTCTCCCTGCACAATACTACGCCCAGAAGAGTGCCTGGATGGATCAATCAATTTTTTCTGACTGGTTTCACAAACAATTTGTACCTCAAGTTAGAGCACATTTGGCTGAAAAAAGTTGCCACAGAAAGGGCTATTGCTATTAGACAATGCCCCAACGCACCCTACTTGTGAAATGAAAAGTGATGACGGCAACATAACATGTCTCTTCCTTCTAGAAAACACAACTTCACTTATACAGCCCATGGATCAGGGAATCATCGAAAACATGAAACGTCGTTACAGAAAAATATTTATCGAAAGTTTTCTCTCATCTGATGAATCAACATCTGTAAAACAGTTTTGGAGGTCTTACAGTATTAAAGATGCCATTTTCAATGTTGCCAGTGCATGGAGTGATTTGTCAGTGTCAAATCTCAAGAACGGCTGGAATAAACTTTGGCCTCAACCTAGAGGTGAAGAATCGGAGGAACCTGAGTGTGTGACAGTTGACGAGATGGTCAATTTGTGCAATAATTTACAAATCACCACAAATTTTACATCAGAAGAAGTATCAGAGTGGTTAGAGTGTGACAAAGTGGACGGGGGTTTTCAAATTTTGAGTGATGACGAAATTGTTGCCAGCGTAAGTGCCACCAAAGAAGAAGAAGAAGGGGCTGATGAAGACGAGTGTTCAAACCATGAAGAAAAACATACTATTAGCCATTCAGAGGCCGAAACAATGCTGTCCAAGTATATAGAATGGTTTGAAAGTCAAGAAGAGGCTAATGCAACGCAGACACTACTGCTCCGAAAAATACGAAATATTGCCGCGGTGAAAGCTCGAACATCAAAAGGCAGAAGAAATTGACTGACTATTTCCAAGCTAGATAAACTACTTCACCTGTAAGTTTATAGTACAGTACAGTACTGTACATTACGTATTTTGCAACTTTTGTAACTACTGTACGGATGTTTTTACCATATAATAAATAGTTTTATTTGCTATTACAATCGTGTTTAATTTTTTTTTCGCTCCGAAATATAATTGTAATACTGTGTAATTGATTGAGGTTATGTTTTGGAGCAATACAGTGTTTCTGTTATCCGTCTATTCACTCAACCGACACGACCACGGTCCCGAAGATGACGGTTAATCGAGTTTCCACTGTACTACCAAGTTATTATGTAGACGGCATATCTTCAGATATCCAGGTGGGTTCACAATTTGATTTCTATGTAAAACATTTCGACTACCTGCATAGTCGTCTTCGTCCAGTGCTTGGAGATACCGCGTTAGTGTACACACTGCCTGTGGCTTATGCGGTCTCCTTCAAGACCAGGCAGTGAGCCCATGTAACACCGTCACTAGAAGTTCCGGACGGGAACGCGAGTGATTACGCCAGTAGTTGAAATGCTTTACATAAAAATAGAATAGTAATGTGACTCATCATCTAAAATGTGCTGTGTACCAATCACGCCGGAAAAATGTCGGTAACCGCAGCAATTGTTGCGTGTCAGTTGTCTGCCAACGGAATCCTGGTCAGGGTATACCAAACCACCCACCACACATTCCTTAAAGGATCTAACTCCCATGAATAAAATAGCTTCAAGCATCTGATTGCTTTACGAATGAGTTAACGTGTTAAACATTTGACGTGAAGCATGTAAGCAAGAAAAAAGTTTAGAAAAGGTATGAAATTATTATCAGCGTCGGAATCTCCACAGATGCCCTGGGCTGGCTTTCAAACGTCTCCTGAGCGTCTTGTTGATATGGATCTACGTCCCTGTTGATGGGTAGGGACGTTTATTAAGATCTGCGACCCGTCGGTGGTTTTTAAGAGGGCACGCTATGTGCTGGCACTGAGACCAGGTGTGAAACAGAAGCTTGTCGTCTTAAACAGCATAGACGTTCTCTTCCTTCTCTTTTATCATCATCGTCAGCACCAAGAATCCATTCACAGTTGTCTTAGTTATATATACTAAAGTTAGAGTTAAGGTATTTAACATGTGATCCGCGAATTTTCCTTATTGTTATCTGATTACTTACGAGGGTGGGCTGGCAGTTGTATACACAAGATACAGAAGTATCCGGACACCCCTAAAAACATACGTTTTTCATAATAGCTGTATTGTGCTGCCACCTATTGCCGGTTAATCCATATCAGCGACCTCAGTAGTCATTAGACATCGTAAGAGAGCAGAATGGGGCGCTCCGTGGAACTCACAGACTTCGAACGGGGTCAGGTGATTGAGTGTCACTTGTGTGATACGTCTGTACGTGAGATTTACACACTCCTAAACAGCTCTAGGTCCACTGTTGCCGATGTGATAGTGAAGTGGAAATGTGAAGGAATACGTACAGCACAAAAGATTAAAGGCCGACCTCGTCTGTTGACTGACAGAGACCGCCGACTGTTGAAGAGGGCCTTAGTGTGTAATAGGCGTACATCTATCCAGACCATCACACAGGAATTCCAAACTGCATCAGGATCCACTGTAAGTTAGGCGGAAGGTGAGAAAACTTGGATTTCACGGTCGAGCGGCTGTTCATAAGCCACACATCACGCCGGTAAATGCCAAACGAAACCTCGCTTGGTGTAAAGAGCCTAAACATTGGACGATTGAACAGTGGAAAAACGCTGTGAGGAGTAACGAATCGCGGTACACAATGTGACAATCCGATGGCAGGGCGTCGGTATGGCGAATGCCCGGTGAACGTTATCTGCCAGCGAGTGTAGTGCCAACAGTAAAACTCGAAGGCGGTGATGTTAGCGTGGTCGTGTTTCTCATGGAGGGGGGCTTGCACCCTCTGTTGTTTTGCGTGGCACTATCACAGCACAGGCCTACATTGTTGTTTCAAGCACCTTCTTGCTCCCCACTGTTGAAGAGCAATTCGGGGAAGCCGACTGCATCTTTCAGCACGATCGAGCACCTGTTCATAATGCACGACCTGTGGTGGAGTGGTTACACGACGATAACATCCCTGTAATAGGCTGGTGCACACAGAGTCCTGACCTGAATCCTATAGAACACCTTTGGGATGCTTTGGAACGCCGACTTCGTGCCAGGCCTTACCGACCGACATCGATACCTCTCCTCAGTGCAGCACTCCGTGAAGAATGGGCTGCCATGCACCAAGAAACCTTTCGGCACCTGATTGAACGTGCATTCGAGAGCGGAAGATGTCATCAAGGCTAAGTGTGGGCCAACACCATACTGAATTCCAGCATTAGCGATGTAGGGCGCCACGTACTTGTAAGTCATTTTCAGCCAGGTGTCCGGATACTTTTCATCACATAGTGCATTTACCGATCCTCAGGTGAGAACAGTAATGAAATATACGAACAAGAAAAAATATCAGATATGGGCATTGAATATTTATGAAAACAGGCAAGTGATCACTGAACATTGTAAGAAAAATATTATTGTCTTTTTAAAAATACATTCAATGGCGATAGCCTCTATTAAATCGAAGTTCTTCACTTCACTGGAGTTCGGGAAATGAGCAGCAGGTAGGGAGGGTTGTTGGAAGGAGAGCGTTTCTTGAAAATATGAGGGACGGGAGAGTCGGAGAACTCAGAATCAAGCGTTTGGCAAGTAAGGGAGGGAAGAGGATCCCTAACGTGGAAAGGAGTTATCTGGTAGAGCGGGAGGGATAAGTAGGTTCCTGTTCAGATTTCGCGATCATGTAAGGTGAAGAGAAAGTTTTTTTGGGATAGGATGTGGCTGGTGGTATGTGCTGGTACAAGCGCAACACAAGGCGAAAGTTAATGATTCATGGATGGAACTATAGGGTGCTGAAGTCACATTTCCTGTAATCCACCTATATCACTTCAGCTAAATCGGTTTTCATTCTACTGTGAGTAGCACGTGTAAATAAAATCAAAGACTTTGTAATTAAAAGTATGCTTTCCGTTACCTATGGTTGATGTACCATGTTCACACTTGTATATCTTTTTTAAAAAATGTTAAAAGCTTTCCATAAGCCCATGTGCTGCAGGAGTACTTAAATGCTGCGCAAAGTAGGGACGTAAAGCAGCATAAAGTGCTGTGATGGTTTCTTCAACCTCAATTGTAGTCTTTTATGTTGCATTTCAGTAGACTTATATAAAACGATTCTAGGCTGTTTAGATATCCAAGTTGTCACTACCTTGAGGTGTGTCCATTTTATTCTATTGGTTACTAATACGTCATCAAAAATACAGTCATGACTCTCACATGTATATGCATTCATTATAAGTAACATAAATAGATCAATACAATTAAAACACCAAACTCACACTGTGCTGTGAAGATGCGATTGGACATCAAACAAATTTCCATTCAGTTGAGTAACCTCTCTAGGACCTCACGACGAAACACGTCTTACGATTTTATCTTTTTAGGCTAACGGAGGTAAAAAATACCAGGGATTTTTATGATATTTCAGGTAATAATTGTACAATAATACTAGTATTTATTGACGAAAAATAGCACAAAATATTGTTAATTTTGGGGAAATCAATTTGAAATAAACAGAATAAAAAATCTCAGTGGTCTACTCTGGATCTATTGGAAGGGTTGGAGTAGGGAACAAATATTGGCATTTTCACAAATCAATGGGCCACTTGTGTCATTCACTTTTGATTTCTTTTTCTTCTTCTCAACACTTACCACAGTTTTCGCCATCTTCTTTAGAACTCTTTGTGCCGTTATTTTCAATTTTCTGTGTTGTAGATCCGGTTTTCTCTCTTTTCTTTTTCTTCTATGTAAGTTTTTAAATGGCGAACCGATAATTATTCGTGCTGCTTTGTGAGCATTCTTCGCATTTCAACCTCCCCATCTTTACCTTGATTTAAAGAAACGGAAAAATTGTGAGAATACTTACAATGTATCCAGTAATATTCGAACCCTTTATTATCAGAAGATTTCGACTGTATTCCGTTTGAGCTCTATGATCGATAGTTCCAGATACGGCTTCATTCGCTTGTCAAGCAGATGCACTCGAGGCTTAATCAGTATGTTTTGTAGCTGCGTGTTCTTAGCCTTGCTGGTAGCATTTTGAGGAAGCTGATCTGTGGGAGGACATTTAGAAACAGAACTTCGACTCGTGTTACATTTTTGTAAATTAAGTGTAATATACTATGATACGCGACAAAAATCTTATTTTCATGAAGTCCACTCAAAGAAACCCAAGGTTTTAAATTTCAAAACTTACATACAAAGTTTGGGAAAACAGTCTTCAGCTTGTAAATTCTAAATGAAGTTGAGCAGACCGATGTCAGTATGGCTTCTCCTATAGCTGTTACAGACACGTTACAAAATAACATTAAACAAGAGCAGCAATGTTGCCAACCATTGGTGTGAATAGGGTACGAGTGCTAGGTGTTTCACTAGATTTGTAGTTTTCAGACAAGCGAAAGCAAATGGGGAAGGGTGAAAGATAAAGGAAAGAACGATGGCTTAGCAGTGGGTACGGGGGGAAGGGGGGGGGGGGGATGAAGAAACGAAAATACTGGTGGGCACTAAAATGGGAAGGGGTCAGAGACGTATGAAGGAGATCAAGAGATGACTCGGATTGGCCCTATGTTGAGCAATTGTCCCATAAAACCTACCTCTCGCTTTTATGGAGATTATTGTCTCTTGTTTTCGCATGTTAAATGTAACCACTCTCGTTATACGAAGTGATCCAACGTAACGAAGAAGTAAACGGTATATCTTGAGTTTTCTGTTTTGTTTGACAGGGCTCTACATTGATCGGCAATGCAGCAATGAAAATATAACCATGTTAGTGTTGCAGGTAATGCGACTTTGGAAAGTAAGTTGCTCCACGTTTTGAATTGTGTCGTACAAAAAGGAATCATTGCAGCATAAACCTTTCACTTCATTTAAAATGATATTGGTCTCAATAAACGAACAAATAGTCTATGCAACGACGATGGAGCAAAAAAAGACGTACGCTGGTGGTGGGGGGAGGCAAAAATCCGAGCGTATCCTGGGTTCAGTTACCCTTAGAGTGGCGCTCTACCAAAATTTCTGTTCGGTTCCTTTAGTTCACTACGTAAAAGACCTAGTAAATAGTAGGGTTATCAGTAGTATTGGTAGCATTGGTAGGAAGAGAAACATAAATGGATGTGTAACAAAAAAACTGAGAGCCAACGATTTCTCTTTGTCTTTTTTTTTATTTCTTGTTTTGAGCATAATTAGAAACGTATATCGTTAACTATTACATCATTGTGTATTTTAGACTTTTACACAATATAAATAGCTTTTTATAAGTAATAAAGTTAGCTGTTATCGCAACTTGTTCGCTTTTATGCAATCAAAAGGAATTTCTTTTGATGTAAATATATAGTTTTCATCCGCAAATATAAAAAAAGGATAATTATTGTTGTTATTTTGTACTCCGTCATGGTCAAAGGCAATAGTTTCCTGTTATTATTGATAAATGAGGCAGTTGTTTATGCATAACAGAAATATATTTCATATAAGTTCAACGAAATATTGGACCGATGTTTGATATATTTTTTGCGTTGTTTTTATTTTACCTTTTAGTTAAGGAAACTGCGTTTTCTAGCATTTTATGATAAACCTTATTGTTTTCTTTATTTTTACTGGCTCAAAGCACTATGGGACTTAACATCCGAAGCCATCAGTCCCCTAGACTTAGAACTACTTAAACCTAACTAACCTAAGGACATCACATACATCCATGCCCGAGGCAGGATTCGAACCTGCGACGGTAGCAGCATTGCGGTTCCGGACTGAAGCTCCTAGAACTGCTCGGTCACAGCAGCCGGCTCTTTACTTTTACTACAATTTCCCTCTATTTCACATTTCAAATCAACAATTTTTGAAGAAAACCTGACTTAAACATTGACAAGTTCAATTTTGCTGTAAATACTGCTTATTTTTAAGCAAGAGACAGATGTACAACAACAATGTTGCGTAGGTTATGCT
The DNA here is from genome assembly GCF_021461385.2 of Schistocerca piceifrons. Taxonomy (NCBI): domain Eukaryota; kingdom Metazoa; phylum Arthropoda; class Insecta; order Orthoptera; family Acrididae; genus Schistocerca; species Schistocerca piceifrons. The sequence goes on along the minus strand of NC_060138.1, from coordinate 197,035,002 downwards.
GCCCTTTATATATACTCCCTCAATTTCTAGACGGTGTACTGCTTCCGGTTTTTAGGGGAATCTAGTGAGACACTGATCACATACTTAAAGAAATCCATAGTTATTAGGTAACACTTGACATCTATTCAACGTATTTGAGGTACTAGTAACACGGGTACTACCTTAACTGACCAAAGCTACTCGGCAAACTGCCGTAGCCTACGCTTGGTTCTGACAGCCTAAGGTAGCCTACGGTAGTTGCACAACTGTAGTTACCATAACTGCGCCACTGGCAGACGCACTAAAGTATCACATCAAACATTATCAGCAATGCTGCCAACTGTCTGATATTACACTGTACACTATTAGCTGAATCCATACACTCAACAATCTTTACTATACACCTAGCGGAATTCAAATACTGTAAGCAAAACAATAAGCAAAGATAAGCTGTCATAAGATCTGTCGCAAGTGTGGTCTTCTCCTTGCACAATAATTAACCAGCAAGACCCTACTCTCGATTCCTTAAAGAAAAACTGTGTCCAGCGCATCTGAATGCTAAAGACGTCATATCTCCAGAACTATGTGTCGTCCAATCATATAATTTTTCAGGTAAATTCGATGGTACATGAAGACACTATCTGAAAAATGTGTTGCAAATAAGGTTAGTACTAACGAAGTAATAAATTAAAACCCCATGCTTCATAATTACGTTGTACTGCTTAAGCAGCGAAAATATAGTAAGCGATAAACTTTTTTCCTGTCATTACTTTGTGTGGACGTCAGCGACAAGTTTCAAAAAGTTTGTTGATACTGCTAAACGCTCTCATTCGCAAATATTACATGAATAAGTTGTAGGTTATTTGCACATTGTGGTTTACACTGTCTCAATACGTATACACATTTTACAACTTTAAAATTTGACTTATTGTGTTGAACCTAGAGTTATAGAACTACTATAGTCTACTGTAGACTGTTATAAGTAAGGGAAGACTGTGATAGTTTTCGTAACAACTTTGGTCAGTTAAGTTCGTACCTACGGTGCATGAACGTTAGGTGTGTTGCATACCTATCGGGCGTTATCTCCTTTCAGTCGCTTTGTTTGCGTTTGTGATCAGTGTCTTACTAGATTCCCCTAAGAACCGGAAGCGCTGAACTGTCTAGAAACTGGGCGAGGATATATAAAGGGACGAGTAACCTATGGAATATTTTTGTTCTGCATAGTTATCCTCCTGCCTGTAACTTAAAAGTAAAATGAACTGTCTACAAACTGAGTGAGGGTGCATAAAGCGCCGAGTAAGCTATGGAAAATTTTTGTTCTGAATACTTATACTCCTGCCTGTAACTTAAAACTAAAGAGTATTTATAGCAAAATTGAATTTGTCAATGTTTAAGTCAGGTTTTATTCGAATATTGCGATTTGTTACGTGAAACAAAGGGATGTTGTTAAAGTAAAGGAAAAAATATAGATTGACCTATAACGCTAGAAGACGCAATTTCCTTAACAGAAAGGTAAAATAAAGAAACCCGCAGAACAAAAGTATATCATTGCTTCAGTACTTCGTGAACTTATAAAAAACATGTTTGTGTTATTCATAAAAAGCATTTATCAAAAATAGGAGTGACAAGGAGGAGGGTCAGGACGGTACGTCATCTGTTAAGACATCAGGGAATAACTTCCATGGTAATAGAGGGAGCTGTAGAGGGCAAAAACTGTAGAGGAAGACAGAGATTGGAATACATCCAACAAATAATTCAGGAAGTAGGCTGCAAGTGTTTCTCTGATACGGGGAGGTTGTCAGAGGGGAGAAATTCGTGGTGGACACATCAAACCTGTCAGACTAGAAGCAAACTAAATAAAAAAAAAAGAAACATGAAAGTCTTGCCTTTGATCATGACGAAGAATGCTTTATTGAATACAAGATAACATATTTTTACTTGCATCAAAATTAATTGCTTTTCTTACATAAAAGCACAGAAGGTAGGCGACCACCAAATTTTTTATACTCATAAAATGCAATTTACATACTGTACTGATATAAAATATACAATGGACACACTGATTGATGCGCGTTTCTGCAAAGAATCACCAAATTTTTTATACTCATAAAATGCAATTTACATACTGTACTGATATAAAATATACAATGGACACACTGATTGATGCGCGTTTCAGCAAAGAATCAATCAAACAAAAATAAACAAAAACGACAGAAGTCTTAGACTCACAGTTTCTCTTAAACACAATAATCATTTAAGTTTCTTTTTCTACTAACGCTACCAATACTACCGGTAATCCTGCCATTTACTACGTCTTTTATGTAATGTTCCAAAACAACCGAACGATAGTTTTGGTAGAGTGCAACTCTAGTTAAACCGTTAACGGAAAATTATACCTCTGAATGAGCTGATTATAGCAGCATTTTAAATTTTTAAATTCGCACAATAGTTATATGATATACTAAAAATCAAATTTCTACTGCACCTTGAAGCCGTTAGATAGCCAAACCACAACTGTATGACGGCTTTAACTGTTTAGTGGTAATATATACTGGAGAGCCAAAGAAACTGTTACACCTGCCTAAGATCGTGCAGCGCTACCACAAGAACGCAGAAGTGCCACAACACGACGTGGCATGGACTCTAGGAATGTCTGAAGTAGCGCTGGAGGGAAATGAATCCAGGAATCCTGCAGGGCTGACCATAAATACGTAAGAGTACGCGGGGGTGGAGATCTCTTCTGAACAGCACGTTGCAAGGCATCCCAGATATGTTCAATAATGTTCATGTCTGGAGAGTTTGGTGGCCAGCGGAAGTTTTCAAACTCAGAAGAGTGTTCCTGGAGCCACTCTGTGGCAATTCCAACTCTGGGTGTGTGGGGTCACATGATCCTACTGGATTTGCCCAGGTCCGTCTGAATGCGCATTGGACATGAAAGGATGCAGGTGATCAGACAGGATGGTTACTTACGTGTCACCTGTCAAAGTCGTATCTAGACGTATCAGGGGTCCCATATCACTCCAGCTGCATACGCCCCACACTATTAGCGAGCCTCCACCAGCTTGAACAGTTTCCTGCTGACACACAGCATCCATGGATTCTTAAGGTTGTCTCCATACCCATCCATGTCCATCCTCTCGATATAATTTGAAACGAGAATCGTCCGACTAGGCAACGTGTATCCAGTCATCAAGGTTAATGTCACTGTTGACGGGTCTAGGCGAAGCGTAAAGCTTTGTGTCCTGCAGTCATCAAGGGTACACGAGTGGTCCTTCGGCTCCGAAAGCCCATATCGATGATGTTTCGCGAAATGGTTTGCACGCTGACACCTTTTGATGGCCCAGTATTGAAATCTACAGCAATTTGCGGAAGGGTTGCACTTCTGTCAAGTTGACGATTTTCTTCAGTCGTCGTTGGTCCCGTTCTTGCAGTATCTTTTTCCAGCTGCAGCGACGTCGGAGATTTAATTTTTTGCCGGACTCCTGACACTCACGGTACACTCGTGAAATCGTCGTACGGCAAAATCCCCACTTTATCGCTACCTCGGAGATGCTGCGTCCCATCGCTCGTGCGACGACTATAACACTTTTTTTTTCCTTTGTTGTCATTTCATTTCCCCAGCAGGGGCGGGCTGGCAGCAGCATAAGCGCTGCTCTTCAGCCAAGAGACATAAATAGACAGGAAGAGATTGAAAAACGACATAAAAAAGATAACATGGCGGAATATAGAAAAAAAGGCGGAACAGAAGAAAAGAAGGTATACAAAGCGGTGACTGTAAATCGGAGATAAAAATCTGAAAAAGTACGTTACACATAAACCACATACTACATTAAAAGGCACCAGGCAAAGTACGGCTGGAGCATAAAAATTCGCTGAACGAGTAAAACAGCCAGTGACGGACGGTGTAGCAAGGAACTGCAAACAATTAAAACCACATCACTAGATGACACTGTATAACGGTACCAAAAACACAACACTAATACAGTCTACTGATAACAAATAAAAATCTGAGAGGATCTGCAAGGGTGGGGGGGGGGGTGAGGGCGGAGAGCAAAGGGAAATTCGAAGAAGGGGAAAGGAGGCAAGGAGGAGGGGAGAGAAAGGGGGATGAGGTGGGAGAGGCGCCGAAGGAGAAATGGCAAGGGAAGGGACGGGATGGGAGAGGTAAACAGCTAAGGAGGGGGTGCAGCGACTCAGGGAGTGAAGGAGAAAAAACCGCTCTGGGAGAAGGAGGGGAGAGGAAAGGGATCCCTGTGGAGGGAGCAGCAAGGCCAGGTTACAGTTGGAAGGAAGGGTACATGTCATGGCGATGTTTAAAATCTGGGAAGGGGAGGTGCTGGAAATTGCCCTGATGAAGGAGATGGAGCGTGTGGATGTGGAGAGAGGGAGGGACACATCAATGTATAACAATTTTTTTTCTTTATTGAGTTTCGTTTCCCCCCCCCCCGAAGGGGGCGGGCTGGCATCAGCTTAGTATGCCACTCTTCAGCCTACAGAATTTGTTTTAAAAAGATGAAGATAATAAATAATAAAAACAGGCAATAAAATCGGAGACTTAAATTGTAACATGGCGGAAGATCGTGGAACTTAAAACATAGAACAAAGGGTTGATGATGCTAATAAAATACATATGAAGCAGGCAGGTAAAATAATAGACAGACAATTCAAAAAACATGGCGACAATCTGGTTTCTGTTCACAACACTTTGGAAAGATGAACAACACTGAACATTCACTTGAACACTGCACTAAAAAGTTGGCACAAATATGACATACCACATCTGAGGGCAGATGGGAGGAACCTGGACAGATGATGGAAAAAGAAAAGGGGGGAAGGAGAGGAAAAACAAAGGGGGGGAAGGGAGAAAGGAGGCAATGGACGATGAGGACCCATAAGAGGGGAGGGGCGTTCTGGGCAGATGCAACAGGGAGTGGGGAAAGGCAGAGGAGGGGAATACAAAAGAGGACTGGGGGGAGGGGGGGAAGAAGCGAGGCAGGGAGAGGTTAGGCAGGGAGATAACAGGATGGAAGAAGGGGGGAGGGGGACCCCAGGGATAGAACAGAGGAAAGGGAGGGGCGTGAAGATCAGAGTTGATAGGAAGGATAAATGGAGGGAGAGAGGGCATCATCTGGGAGGGGCAGTTGACAGAAGCCACCTTGGGAAAGGAGATGAAGAGTGTAGAGGACTGGGGGGAGGAGGGGAAGAAGCGAGGCAGGGAGAGGTTAGGCAGGGAGATAACAGGATGGAACGAGGGGGGGAGGGGGAGCCCAGGGATAGGACAGAGGAAAGGGAGGGGCGTGAAGATCAGAGTTGATAGGAAGGATAAATGGAGGGAGAGAGGGCATCATCTGGGAGGGGCAGTTGACAGAAGCCACCTTGGGAAAGGAGATGAAGAGTGTAGAGGACGGGGGGGAGGAGGGGAAGAAGCGAGGCAGGGAGAGGTTAGGCAGGGAGATAACAGGATGGAAGAAGGGGGGGAGGTGGAGCCCAGGGATAGGACAGAGGAAAGGGAGGGGCGTGAAGATCAGAGTTGATAGGAAGGATAAATGGAGGGAGAGAGGGCATCATCTGGGAGGGGCAGTTGACAGAAGCCACCTTGGGAAAAGAGATGAAGAGTGTAGAGGACTGGGGGGAGGAGGGGAAGAAGCGAGGCAGGGAGAGGTTAGGCAGGGAGATAACAGGATGGAACGAGGGGGGGAGGGGGAGCCCAGGGATAGGACAGAGGAAAGGGAGGGGCGTGAAGATCAGAGTTGATAGGAAGAATAAATGGAGGGAGAGAGGGCATCATCTGGGAGGGGCAGTTGACAGAAGCCACCTTGGGAAAGGAGATGAAGAGTGTAGAGGACTGGGGGGAGGAGGGGAAGAAGCGAGGCAGGGAGAGGTTAGGCAGGGAGATAACAGGATGGAAGGAGGGGGGGAGGGGGAGCCCAGGGATAGGACAGAGGAAAGGGAGGGGAGTGAAGATCAGAGTTGATAGGAAGGATAAATGGAGGGAGAGAGGGCATCATCTGGGAGGGGCAGTTGACAGAAGCCACCTTGGATGATGGAAAAAGAATGCTTAAGATGAATGCCAGGACGCTTATTTCTAAAGGCACGACCAGTTCCTATTCCTATCCTTCCCCAACCTGATCTTCTGCTCCGTCTCTAAAGATCACATCCTAGACATGATCATCATCATCATCATCATCATTTAAGACTGATTATGCCTTTCAGCGTTCAGTCTGGAGCATAGCCCCCCTTATAAAATTCCTCCATGATCCCCTATTCAGTGCTAACATTTGTTAGACATGATGTTAAACCATAATCTTTCTTCCATTCCTATAGTAGCACTATATAACTTATAATGTTACGAAGTGTTTGATAAGCCACTCCATGTATTCAAATAAGGGGATGGGAGAGGAGAGGAGCAACCATGGGGTGAGGGGGATCAAGGCGGTGGGAGGTGTAGAGTATGTGGATATGTTCAAGGAAGAGGAGCAGATGGGGGAAAGGAATGAGGTCGTAGAGGATCCACGTGGGGGACGGGAGGCATATACGGAAGGTGGGGAGAGTGCATGGCACTCGAGGATCTGAAGGTACTTAGAGAATTTGGTGGGGTGGGGGGCAGATATCCAGGCGGGACTGGCATAACAGAGGATGGGACGGATTAAAGATTTGTAGGTGTGGAGGATGGTAGAGGCGTTCAACCCCCATGTTCAGCCAAAGAGGAGTTTGAGCAGTCAGAGGCGGTTGTGTGCTTTGGATTGGATGGAGCAGAGATGAGGGATCCAGGTGAGGTGATGATCAATGGTGAGGCCAAGGTAGGTGAGTGTGCGGGAGAGGTGGACTGGACAGGCGCAAATGGTAAGGGAGAAATCCAGGAGCCGGAAGGAACGAGTGGTACGACCTATGATGATTGCCTGGGTCTTGGAAGGATTGATTTTCAGAAGCCATTGGTTACACAATGCGGCAAAAAGTTCAAAGTGGAAAAGGCGTTGTGACTGTTGGAGGGTAGGAGCGAGGGCACGGAATGTGGTGTCATCGGCATACTGCAGGAGGTGTACTGGAGGGGGGAGAGGGGGGGGGGGCTTGAGGCATATCTGCCGTGTACAGAAGGTGGAGGAGAGGGGAGAGGACAGAGCCCTGGGGCACACCTCAGAGGGGTTGTATCACAACGCTCAAACTCGCTTAAATCTTGATAACCTTCCATTGAAGCAGCAGTGACCCATCTAATAACTGCACCAGACACCTATTCTCTCATATAGGGATTGCCGACTGCAGCACCGTATTCTGCATGTTTACGTATCTCTATATTTGAATACGCGTGGCTATACCTGTTTCTTTGCCGCTTCAGTGTAGATCCGTGTCTGTTCTCAGAGAGTTGCTGCGGTCGACGTCGGTAGAGCTGGCTGGTTACGAAGCAGTTGTGCTGCGCGGTGTGCCCTCTGGCGGCGTGGAAGTCGATGTTGATGTCGGTGCCAATGGGGACGACCCGCAAGCGGGCGCCATCGCTGGCGCGGACGACTCGGAGAAGCCCACCGACGACAAGGGAGGCGCGGCCTTCTCGCCGTCGGCTTCTGCGGCCGCTCTGCTGCCCACGCTGCTGGTGGCCGCTCGGAGGGCCTGAGAGGCGTCTGCAGATGATACTCGCTACCAGCGATAGCAAGTCCCAAGACAGTGCCCGCAGTTCTTTTTAATTTACAGGAAACTTAACACAATATTGCGATACAATTGACAATGAGCCTAAAAGCGAATGCGAAAATAATAAAATGAAACCGGTAGCAAATTAAGTTATGCGTCAATCAATATTATAGATACAAAAAAAGTTAACAATAAAATTTCAGATGCATAAGTGCTACGATGTGTAAGATTTTAAAGTTGTTAATGAGTTAGAGTGAATGAGTGAGAAAGACAGATAGATGACTGAATGAGGGAGAGAGTAAGAGTACGACAAATAGTGATGTCAAATCAGTATTTCTGTAGATCAAATTTTTATAGCAGTGTCCTTGTTCCTGTGTCACTGATCACGTATACCTGCATGTATTCATTTTTTTCTGTCGTGCCTTGGGATCATGCAACTACCTCCTCTTCATCCACTTCTGATTGTCTCCCTACTTTTCCCAGAGGCTCGAATGGCATTACATTTAAGTTTTGTTCTTGTTCCAGTGATTTTCATCGATTTCCCAAAATTGCTTAAGATGAATGCCAGGACGCTTATTTCTAAAGGCACGACCAGTTCCTATTCCTATCCTTCCCCAACCTGATCTGCTCCGTCTCTAAAGATCACGTCCTAGACATGATGTTAAACCATAATCTTTCTTCCATTCCTATAGTAGCACTATATAACTTATAATGTTACGAAGTGTTTGATAAGCCACTCCATGTATTCAAATAATAATAAATGTTAAAGCGCCTGTCGTGATATTTTGACAGTAGTTGATCTTTTGTTTGACGTCATTGTACGTTCTACGTCGTTAGCGGGAACACATTTTTGTAACCAATAACCTATTCGATACGCCTACAATTACCGCTCGCAATATGTCTCGTGGAACAGTAGTGAGCAAACTGATGACTGTGTAGCGTAGGTTTACAAAAGGGACAGTAGGGAAGCTACAGACACTGAAAATCGGTATAATCTGGCGAAACATATATTCCGAAATGAAAGCATAAATTCAGAGGTAATCCTATCACAAGTATTCACACATTATTTCACACGGAATATAGCCACTGGGCAAGTATACTTGCCGTACGGCAAGCTGAAAGTACACAAGATCACTCACAAACACGTCTTCAGTTTGAAAACCAGTCCCCGGAGAGAGCGGTAATTGCCGTACACTGAATTTCGCGATGTTGACTCTTCTAGAAACTGCAACGGAATGCGGCTGGATAGCTGCTCACCAGGTTATTTAATGGCTCGGTCGATGAGCTACAGTGCATCTCCACGGTACACGAAAAGGTCCATGTAACTAACCTAACAGGGGTGAGAGGTGGAACCGTTCCTGCCGTTCTGGCCGCTCGGAGTGGGACAGTTCTGCCCCTCCCATTGGCTGCCCTCAACTGGCGAGAATTCTCAGAAGGTGGGAGAACCGCATGTGCCTCCGCCACCCTGTGGCTCCAAAGACAATTTGCAATAACGACCAGAACAGCAACCTCATTTTACCATCTTGAGCTTTCTCTACATTAATTAACGGGGATGCTAAAATTACCCTGCCTTCTCTATTCGATAGTCCTCTACGTAGACACTGCCTCTGTAGTGCATCTGGACTTGGGAAAATTAATTTATAGTATTAAATGGTCACGTTTGATGAACTGTTAATTAATTATTCGACTGGTCGGAGTTCGGTATCATTTTATATGTAGTTCGAATCTGTGATCAGAATTAAAGGAATAATTTCATTTCTCTCTCTTCCTTTGTTGTGAGGACTGATCCGGATAGATGCTGTGGCCTTGCCGCGCCCTTGACAAACACACTGCTTCACAACTTTTTTTTCCAGTTCTCCGAAGTATTCTTTGTTTTTATTTGTACACCACCATTCATTTTCGTTCCAAATGACAAAAATAAACCACAGGTCTTTTGGGAATGCAAGCTGTGAATTCATATGGGCAAGACAGCTAATTCGTGTACGTAGGTAACGATCATGCAACCACTCACGAATGTAGTATATGAAGTATGATGGTTGTACCCTCCTACATAATATAAAGATCTGCAGTTGTTTCCCACTGTCGGCCGGAGTGGCTGAGCAGTTCTAGGCGCTTCAGTCTGGAATCGCGCGACCGCTACGGTCGCAGGTTCGAATCTTGCCTCGGGCATGGATGTGTGTGATGTCCTTAGGTTATTTAGGTTTAAGTAGTTCTAAGTTCTAGGGGACTGATGACCTTAGAAGTTAAGTCCCATAGTACTCAGAGCCATTTGAACCATTTTTTTCCCACTGAGGAGTTACTGACCACAAACTACCTTCCAGGGTTTCGATACATCTTTCATGCATCATCGTTGACCGGGAATGCATTCCTCTTACGGGAATCAGTGAGATTCCGCGAGTAATGAGGTTGACGGGCAGGGTGTGGTATAAGTTGAGAGTTTGGGTCTGGCGGCGTGCTAGGTTAGTCCAGGCGGTTACGGTCACCACTGCGTTCGGTTGGCATTTTGGCCAGCGCGTCTGCCTATTACGCGGGAGACCCGGGTTCGAATTTCAGTCCAGCATAAATTTTCAACTTTCTCCATTGAAATAAACCAATGTCCACCGGCAGCTAAGGACTTTAATTCCTTTGTTTCTTAATGTTCAAATAACTTCCGGGAATACAACCGGGTAACGACGCCGACAACCGCAGATATTACGACAGGAGCACACTTTGCAATTTTCAATGCGTAACTGCACAAGTAAGCGCTGTGCAAAGGAATGTAAAACCTCGTTTGTCAGACAAACGTCAGAAGGATACACTTACATAGTCTAAAAACTAGCGTCATCACAAACCAAAGATGACCTTCATAATAACTTATCGTTTGTGAAACGAATAATCAACTAGAGAGGTAAGATTAAATCTGTCTCTCTTTTTTAGCAAGTAACCTTATAAATACAGATGGACTTTGTCTCCATTCTGCATGGAAGCCTGCTCTCTCCCTTGTCAGAAACGGAGGGACAGAGTTAATGTTAACTTACTAGCTCACTTTTAACCTCTGATATCCGTCATCTTTGGTTTATGATGGCTATAGTGTTTAGTGTGTGTGTGTGTGTGTGTGTGTGTGTGTGTGTGTGTGTGTCATCATTCCGGAGTTTTTCCTACAAACCGAGGTTTTAAATTCCCTTGCACAGCGCTTACTTCCTGCAGTAACATCTTGAAAACGGCAGGGTGTGCTCGTGTCGAAATATCGGCTGTTGCCGACGACATCATCCAGCTGCATTCCTGTAGTTAGATGAACAACAACTCTGGTGTTAAACTGGCAGTCTGTCGACAGTACCCCCAACCTGAATCACGGCCTCAACTGGTCAGCCAATCCACCCATTCATCTTTTCGGTGGAAAACAATTTCAGGCTCTTATTTCGTTCACAAGGAGCAATGGGCTAGACGCAAAGTCAGTTAAGTCCATTTTGGCCGAAAATGGGTTACGGTAAGCACGGTATGCAGTAATTGAGTATTCATCTTTAGCGTAAGAACACAGCTTGTGTCTATTTATTAACAGAAGGTACAACAACTAGACGACGTATATATGTACTTGTTTTTAGAGCAAGACTCAGGTAAGTTTTACACTTACCTGGAATTAGCAACAAAAGTGACGTGCGCCTAGAAATTGACCTATGATCACACACAGCGGTCTGCAGCTGTATATAATTCAACTTCAGAACAGATCTCACGGTTACACAAACCTGTATTACTCTATTTATATTACTCAGTCATTACCAGAGTATCTTCAAGTGTCTACATACAACGAAATAACAAAATAAGACACAATTAATCACTACAAAAACAATCTTAAATATAGTACTTAACATTAATAACCTACAGAAAACTTACGCTGTGAAACCGTACTCCGATGTGTGTCGCTATTTAACAAGCCAACATCTCCGTCTGTATTTAAAACACGAGAACATTTAGCGTCCATTAATTCTGTGGTGAAGTACTTGACAATAATCATGTAACTTGTGATCCTCAGTATTGAATACGTCGTCGAAGATGTACGCAGTTAGGAATGGATGCTACACAGAACCAAAGAGCACTCTACAATTCTAAATCACAGACACCTTAATATCTAACATCTTTGACGATGTAGTCATTACTGAGCATCACACATATATCAGTATAATAATAATTCCGTGTAGCTCACTAAATCCATTGTCAAATGCTTTGTCACAGAATTGCTGGACACCACATGTGCTCATGTTTTACAGTCAAATGGGGATTCTGACTTGTGTCGTGAGGATTAATTGTGGTTATGAGTTGTCATACATCCTAATACGTTTCCACAATGTAAGTTCTCTATAGATTACGAATGTTGAGTGCTGTATCTAATATTCTTTTCGTAATGATTTATTGTGCCTTATTTTGTATTTTCGTTGTATGTAGATATCTGAAGATGATATGTTAATGACTGAAACTGGTCGTGTAACATATACTGAATACTACAGCTATGTGCAGCCACGATTTTACAACTTTTACAAGCCGTAAATCATCGCTTCCTGAAAATGATATACATTGTACGTGATGTTCTCAAAATTTAGATTTTTTGGCGCCTGAATCAGGTAAGTTAAATATATTTTCTCACTATCTGATAAATTGTAATTTTATTCTGAAATGGCTTTCCCATTTGAATTTATTGGACGTAATGTGACTTACTTCCATTTTTTTAAACGAGAGCTCCTGCTTCAGAGAGACTCTAAGAAGGCAACTTTTTGGACTCCTTTTGTGAGATCATTACACAAATTGCTGCTGTGGATTCCTGGAAAACATTCCATAAGTGGTTCTCGAGGTTTACATTCTACTTCATCTCCTAACATTGAAAATACAGCACGTTCTTTGCAGCATCTGATAAAAAAAATTAAGTTGTTTTGACACTTAACGTATCATGAATTTCACGTAGAAGTTCCAATAGCCTTGCGTACCTAGCACAGATCCTCAAACCTCCTATGCCGCCTTTACCTCGGTTCTGGTTTCCAAATATAAATTACGCCTCGTTATTTACCTGATAGCAAGAAGAGACAAGTTTAACAAAGCCACATCTATTACAGTGACAAATTTTGAATGTAGTAACTCAACGAGTAGTAACTTTACATCAATCTCAAAATAGGGAAGGATTTATCAAGACTTACTATAAGGTCGATTTGTTGCTTTTTACCTCGAATCCTAAATACAAAGACTCGAGTTACACATTCCTCATTAACTCTGCTGCATATTTCCATACATTTAATCTGTCCTCTAGAAATGAGATTCAACTGTTACAATATTGCAATGTTACTGCAGTTGTCATTGTCACGTAAGATTTTAACTGATTGAATTTACTAATTTCATTTTCCAGTGATCAATGTATTTTGCTCATATATATTTAAATGTGTTCAGTTTATTTCTTATTTCGTAGTTCCATTCCAAGGGCACGCAGCATCATCCATAATCCATACCACAAGGGCGAACTCATTCCGTTAGTCAGTTGCTGTCTCATGTCTTCATTTAAATTATACTGATTGCGTCACGAGGTTACAGATTTTGGTCTTAAGTATTGATATTTTAATACTACGTTCTCAATACACTTAAGCTGATGAAGGTTTCTCATAAAAGTTAGTACCATAGAACAGATGTTGTAAAGCAGATGAAGATAAAATCAACGAATACATTTTCATGCTTTTTATTACATATAATAACTTTGTATTCATTAGTTCGGAAAACTGTTTAAGAAGCTGTCATTAAGTGGCTGTCGGATAGAGCTTGTTTCCATAAAATAAAATATGTAAATTATCACATAAAATAAACTTTGTGTGACAACTCTTCAGCATTTATTATGTGATTCCTTCATAATTTTCAAACGTTCTCAACTGCTAAATTTATTTCCATTAAACTGCAACTTTTATCCAGTCATCAAAATTTTTGCAACAAATTTTAGTATTCAGCAATTTGTAATCAGATGACACATTTTGCAGCATTCATTCATTGTAGAAGTTCCGTTGCATATTCGAAGAAACGGCTGTTTTGTTTCTTTCGTGTACAAGGCACGAAAGTTTTATGGCGATCGGTGAACTGGATACTCTGACGTCGTAAGTAAAAAGCAGAGTCCTATGGCATGAACAGCTAAGAAATCTCTAAGGGCGGGTTGAGGCTCCTAGTTGGAAATGTTTTCCCTATCCTTCGCTCCCGTGAAATATGAACTGTGATTCAAGTGTGGGAGGGAATGTGGAGTGCAGTGTCTTGTTCGTGTTGCAGATGATTAGAGAAGGAAGAGCACCAAGGGGGTCCCCTAGCTTTACGTCCCCATCCGACGAAAGCATCACACATCAACAGTTTCGTATGCCCTCACTTACTACCTGTGGGAGGTACGGAATTTAATTCTGGACAATGGCTCTAAGACTGGTCGTTACGAACCTAACGCCACCATCTCTCCTCTCCTTGGCGAGCAAATACTGGCATTGAAAATTTATTCCACTACCAGGATTCGAACCGGCTTATCTCCGAGTCGTATGCCATCGCACTAGCGCCGGTTAGCGGACTCGGCCACGGAGGGGGGTAGTTCGTGAGTCATTTCATAGTAACTGTGTAATGTCATACTTTAAAGTCTATACTGCCAAACAGAGTAACATGAAATCGTCCGATAAGATTAATTTCTAACCTTCTGATATTTATTCTTCTTGGGTTTGGAACCATTGTAACGAGTTTCTCTTACTAGAACATTTCCTTATACAAATATTTTATTCACGATTCCAATACACCATCGTATTCCCCAGTCTTTCACCTACAAAAACGTATTTTTCAACACAATCTCCGTTTAATGCGACGGTCTTACGCCACCTTACTGGGAGGGCCTCAGTGCCCGCATGGTACCAATCTGCTGGTAGACGTCGCGACCGACCGTTTGCTGTGTCAATAACTTCCAGATCATCCACGAACTGTTTCTCGCGGAGTGCATCATTCATTAGGGCAAACAGGTGGAAGCCGGAAGGTGCAACATCCGGACTGTAGAGTGGATGAAGAAGAACAAAATTGTTCAAATGGCTCTGAGCACTATGGGACTTAACTTCTGAGCCCATCAGTCCCCTATAACATAGAACTACTTAAACCTAACTAACCTAAGGACGTCACACAAATCCATTCCCGAGGCAGGATTCGAATCTGCGACCGTAGCGGCCTCACGGTTCCAGACTGAAGCGCCTAGAACCGCTCGGCGACTCCGGCCGGCGAGGAAAGTCCAGTGAAGTTTTGTGAGCTCCTCTCGGGTACAAAGACTTCCGCGAGGCCTTGCAGTGAGCCGGCCGGTGTGGCCAAGCGGTTCTAGGCGCTTCAGCCTGGAACCGCGCGACCGCTACGGTCGCAGGTTCGAATCCTGCCTCGGGCATGGAAGTGTGTGATGTCCTTAGGATAGTTAAGTTTAAGTAGGTCTAAGTTCTAGGGGACTGATGACCTCAGAAGTTAAGTCCCATAGTGCTCAGGGCCATTTGAACCATTTGAGCCTTGCGTTGTCATGGAGAAGGAGAAGTTCATTTGTATTTTTGTGGCGACGGACACGTTCTTCAGTTTCCAGAGGATAGCACATTACACTTCGGAGTTCATCATGGCACCATGAGGGAGAACATCAGACAGAATAACCCCTTCAGGCTCCCAGAAGACCGTCACCATATGTCTACCGGCTGAGGGTGCGGCTGTGAACTTCTTATTCGGAAGAGAGGTGGTATGGCGCCACTCCATGTGAGGCGTGGCGCCCTACATCGCTCACGTCTAGAGCATGTGTATCAGGAGAATGGCTCATGCGTGCACAGTGACAGATGGTCTGATGCGGATTCCGTCGAGTACGTAGTTATAATTTTCATCGGCTAGAGGACAGCAGTGCAAAGAGACATTCAAGAAAAAGGTCAAGAGAATGACTTTGTGAATTGTTCTGTTTATTTCTTGAAGAATTTTTTGTTTATTTTTGTTTGTACCACTTTGTGTATGCTTTTAGTAATGTGAATGATGGGTAAATGTGGTGTAAAGTAAATATGTAGATCATTGTTCTACCGATAAAAACTTTACGAACTAGCGTGAGAAATTTTTTAAGACAGTGTGAATGCAGATGACGGAGAACTTCGTATCACAATATGTTTAGTAAGTTTACCGTAAAAGGGAAGCTAATTTGAGGGCAAACGAAAACGGTTAATGACGTAAAGTATAAACAAAATATAAGAATGTTCAATATTTAGTACGGGAAAAAGTACAGTTCAAAAAAATGTTCAACTGTGTGTGAACTCTTATGGGACTTAACTGCTAAGGTCATCAGTCCCTAAGCTTACACACTACTTAACCTAAATTATCCTAAGGACAAACACACGCACACCCATGCCCGACGGAGGACTCGAAACTCCGCCGGCACCAGTCGAAGTACAGTTCGAAAGAGTGTTACTTGCTCATTGGTTAGTCACGTAAAGCGTAGACTAACGCAGGGGAATAATGTTTTTCTATTGGCCCTAAAGGAAACCGACCAATTGGAACGGAGTATTCTTCGCGCGTCTGTTCTCTTGGAGATGTAGAATGCTTGCAGCAGTCTAAGTAGTCGGAGCCCAGCCTTTCAATGGTACGGTGGTGTAGTATGAGCTCCAAAGGAAGTTATAATTTTCCGGTTTTAGTTATGCTACATGTTTCAAAAGTGTTTTAAAGTGAAGGCATATTTATTCCGGTGTGGTTTTTTTTAGAAAATGGGGATTTTTTAAGTAATTTTGTTTATCAGAAGAGACAGTAATTTCGCTTCCATATTGAGCAGATCGGTGACTAAAGTCATCGGTGTATTAGACACCGATAAACTTAACAGTATGGGGAGCACTTTCATTTAAGAACAGTCCGTGCTTAGTAGCTGTTCAGATTTCGGGAAATACGGTACCATAAAGTTGCTAATGTGAATGAAAGGATTTGTGCATGATTGCGTTAAGATTAGCACGGCCATGGCAGTGAACGTGTAATTTATCAAGGTTCAGAATATACCGAAGTTTTGCCAGTATTTCCACCTTTCATTCAAAACTAAGACCTTTTCTCGATTCTTAGAATAGTAAGGTTGTATGCAGCCTGGTGCGAGTTGCAGTACGGTAGGTTTCTGCTGGGCTTTCCTATCGGCGATCTGCTGCAACGAGTTCACAGGCAGGTTCAGGTAAAGGACGAAAGAAACCGCCCTGCCGCACATGGATTGCCGTTTTGCTTCCTGTTTGACGTGGTGAACCAGTCTTTCATCGCCTGTGGCGATATTAAAAAAATTATCATGGTGAGCCTTATAACGCAATCAAATTCCCACAGATGATCTCTCGTTGCTCTTTATGGTCTTCTGACAGGCGGCTAGGAACCCAGCGTGCACTCACCTTCGACTTCTACAACTGGTGGACGACTGTGTCAGCTCTACCAACAGCGACTTCCAGTTGTGCTGCGAGGCGTTTGATTATGATCCGTCGATCATCTCCAATGAGGGTGTCCGCACGTTCTAACAAAGCAAGAATCCTAGCTGTGTGCGGCTGATTAGCTCGCGGAAGATGGGACAGATTTGCGCGACCTTGTTGCGATGATGACGGACTTCTCACCTTTTTCTTCACTACCAGTTCTCGGCAGACTTTCTGCAAGCATTTATGAATATATATTCGCGAGACTGTGGTTTCCTGCCAAAAAAATCATTTACGGCTCTCAGATTGGAAAGCACCTCCGTTACAGATGCTACTTTAACTACAGCGCCGCCACATATCGGAAAACCATGAAACTATGGAGGCTGGAGCAGGAACGTTCCCCGACATCCCACAACAAATTCCGCATTTTTTCAACCGAAACTGGCCGAGAAAAAATGCGTTGCATCACTTGTTGAGCATGGCTCGCACATGATGTTAGATAGAGGTCCTCTAAACAAATAACAATCTTCCCATTATTGCGAAGGGATATTGAGTAATGCGCTAATAATATTGGTGAGAGTTGATTATATTCTAAATAAAATTAAAATTTTGCAGTTCAAAAATGGTTCAAATGGCTCTGAGCACTATGGGACTTAACATCTGAGGTCATCAGTCCCCTAGAACTTAGAACTACTTAAACCTAACTAACCTAATGACATCACACACATCCATGCCCGAGTCAGGATTCGAACCTGCGACCGTAGCAGTCGCGCGGGTCCAGACTGACGCGCCTAGAACCGCTCGGCCACACCGGCCGGCAAATTTTGCAGTAAGAAGTAATACGTTGAGTAGCAGATTTCAAACATTCATGTTATCGACAATAAAAACGAACATTTCGGACCATGTTCCGAAGTAAAAGATTCATAAGTGGAGAAAATTTTATGTACTACTCTTGTTACGTTGCAGTATTGCCAGACGTGAAGAAGCAGTGTAACATACTCCGTTGGCGAACAGTCTACATGCCCTCCTTTTGTTTTCACAGCAGTTTGCAAAAAGCAAATAGAACAGTTTTGCACTGGGGTGTAACTTACATAGAAATCTAATGGTTTCAGTAGATTAACATATACCCAGTAATACGCTGGGAAAACATGAAGTTAAATGAAGCTGTAGGGTTCCAGAGACCTTTTCAAGTCCCAAACCTCTGTGAGGTACTTATGCACACTGTAGTAACGAATGAAATTTTTTACTAAAGCTGTGACCCGAATCTTTTCCTCCTCCTCACTAGGCTAATATGCCAACCACTATGCCACCCTGGCACAGTGGTTTTGCGCAACTGCACAGACTACACTCTCTCACCTCGCCCCTCAGTCCAAGTTCCCATTCGAGTCTCAGCCCACTTGGTATTCCCCCTAAACTCGAACAGCGTTGCAGAGGCTCTCCAACTGTGTTCGAATACTGAAATAGCACCTGAGCAACGAATTAAATGGGGAATCCTGCCTGAAATCCAGGCATAGATACTTTAATCAAATGAAAGTATATGATTCCAGAATCCTTTTCAGGTCTGAAACATCTATGATGTACACTCCTGGAAATGGAAAAAAGAACACATTGACACCGGTGTGTCAGACCCACCATACTTGCTCCGGACACTGCGAGAGGGCTGTACAAGCAATGATCACACGCACGGCACAGCGGACACACCAGGAACCGCGGTGTTGGCCGTCGAATGGCGCTAGCTGCGCAGCATTTGTGCACCGCCGCCGTCAGTGTCAGCCAGTTTGCCGTGGCATACGGAGCTCCATCGCAGTCTTTAACACTGGTAGCATGCCGCGACAGCGTGGACGTGAACCGTATGTGCAGTTGACGGACTTTGAGCGAGGGCGTATAGTGGGCATGCGGGAGGCCGGGTGGACGTACCGCCGAATTGCTCAACACGTGGGACGTGAGGTCTCCACAGTACATCGATGTTGTCGCCAGTGGTCGGCGGAAGGTGCACGTGCCCGTCGACCTGGGACCGGACCGCAGCGACGCACGGATGCACGCCAAGACCGTAGGATCCTACGCAGTGCCGTAGGGGACCGCACCGCCACTTCCCAGCAAATTAGGGACACTGTTGCTCCTGGGGTATCGGCGAGGACCATTCGCAACCGTCTCCATGAAGCTGGGCTACGGTCCCGCACACCGTTAGGCCGTCTTCCGCTCACGCCCCAACATCGTGCAGCCCGCCTCCAGTGGTGTCGCGACAGGCGTGAATGGAGGGACGAATGGAGACGTGTCGTCTTCAGCGATGAGAGTCGCTTCTGCCTTGGTGCCAATGATGGTCGTATGCGTGTTTGGCGCCGTGCAGGTGAGCGCCACAATCAGGACTGCATACGACCGAGGCACACAGGGCCAACACCCGGCATCATGGTGTGGGGAGCGATCTCCTACACTGGCCGTACACCACTGGTGATCGTCGAGGGGACACTCAATAGTGCACGGTACATCTAAACCGTCATCGAACCCATCGTTCTACCATTCCTAGACCGGCAAGGGAACTTGCTGTTCCAACAGGACAATGCACGTCCGCATGTATCCCGTGCCACCCAACGTGCTCTAGAAGGTGTAAGTCAACTACCCTGGCCAGCAAGATCTCCGGATCTGTCCCCCATTGAGCATGTTTGGGACTGGATGAAGCGTCGTCTCACGCGGTCTGCACGTCCAGTACGAACGCTGGTCCAACTGAGGCGCCAGGTGGAAATGGCATGGCAAGCCGTTCCACAGGACTACATCCAGCATCTCTACGATCGTCTCCATGGGAGAATAGCAGCCTGCATTGCTGCGAAAGGTGGATATACACTGTACTAGTGCCGACATTGTGCATGCTCTGTTGCCTGTGTCTATGTGCCTGTGGTTCTGTCAGTGTGACCATGTGATGTATCTGACCCAAGGAATGTGTCAATAAAGTTTCCCCTTCCTGGGACAATGAATTCACGGTGTTCTTATTTCAATTTCCAGGAGTGTATATATGCAGACTGAATCGGCGAATGAAAATTTGATACCCAGGCTGGAGACCGAACACAGTGCAGATGTACTAACCACTGCGCCATCCTGGCACAGTGGGGTTGCTCAACACCACGGACTACCCTATCACGTGTCCCTCCTCAGTCAAAATTCCCTTTTACGCCTCAGTCCGCTTGGTACTCCCCATAAACTCTAACAGCATTGCATAGTGTCTCCAACTGTATTGGAACAACATCTCAGCATAGAGCGGTATGAGGAACACAGCATGCAGCCCAGGCACAGATGCTTTAATCGATCATATGTATGGTTTCAGAGATCTTCTCAAGTCTAAAATGCCTATGATACATATATGCAGACTAAAGTGACGAATGAAAATTTGTACCAAGTTCAGGAGTCAAACCTCTGTCGTCTGTTCACTAGGCAGGTGTGCTAACCACGATGCCACCCTGTGGCTTTGCAAAACTGCACAGACTGCCATTGACTAGCTTTGACGAGGTAGCCGTGCTAGAGGTGCCTGTGCAGTTGAGGAAAGTCACTGTGCCAGGGTGGTGTAGTGGTTAGTGCATGTGCTGAGGAGGAGACCCAGATTCGAATTCCATCCTTGATACAGATTTTGCCGGCCGCGGTGGCCGAGCGGTTCTACGCTGTTCAGTCCGGAACCGCGCGACTGTTACGGTCGCAGGTTCGAATCCTGCCTCGGGCATGGATGTTGGTGATGTCCTTAGGTTAGGTAGGTTTAAGTAGTTCTAAGTTCTAGAGTACCCATAACCTCAGATGTTAAGTCCCATAGTGCTCAGAGCCATTTTGATACAGATTTACATTCGTCGCTTCATTCTGCATATACGCAAAAAATAAAGTTACTCACAATAATATTGAATCTGCACAGAGTGTACACTTAAGAGGAGGAAATAGATGGTGGCGCGAGAGTGAGAGTAGATGCGAAGGGGAATGAAGATGCGATTTGAAGTCCCGTCGACGCTCGTACTGGAAAGGATAGGAAAGGAATTCAGTAGTGCGCTCTCAAAACATCCCTTCCAGTATTCGCTTTGAGGGCAGAGAATCACAGAAAATCTAAAGCTCGATGGCCGGACGTTGATTTGAACCTGCGTCCTCCAGAATACGATTCAGTTGACTCAGAACAGTAGCACGTCGCTGACTGAGAGTAGACAGAGTCTCTGACTTGGTCGAATGGCGTCGAAGCACGATTTACAAAAGTCATCGTTATTTTGGAGGCAGATAAAATACAAAACGGTGTGGTCAGCTGGTTTGGCAACAATAATTTATATCTGCAAGTTCGGCATCCATGAAGGTCACTCAATGATGTAAACTGGCTGCAAATATCGTTGTGGATCGAGATTCCTCCTAGAAAGAACATAGTCGGTCTGTAGTTTGCGATGTTGTACTTCACCTCGAATAGCACATGTGCGATGTCCTCAATACAAGTCTCAGTCGTGATAGGAAAGAACATCATCATCGTAATCATCATCAATTCGATGTCGTCGCTGGATTAAGGACTCTTCCTGATTTTCCCTGTGTTATGTTCTTGAGCTACACGTCTTCATCCCACTTTTTCATGTCTTCTAATCAGCCATCCAGTTTTCCTTAAGTCGTCGAATTGGGATTTTCTTGAGTAATGATATCCAACAAATAAGTTCGTTATGCCGGGAACCATCTGTCACTCCACATAATCCACCCATCTTTCTTTTAAGTATAGCTGCTGTCACATCCAGGTTATCGACTCTGATAGGTTCCCTGTCTCACCACCCTATTTATTTATTTTGTTATGTTTCCTCTTAATTCCCAGCATGTATTTCCTCATTGGTCTCGAAGCAATAATCGAGCTGTTTTTACGTTAAAAGTCCACTTCTCAATATCTTAACTCATAATTGATAATACCCACCCCCTTGTAAAGTTTCTATTTCAGGCACGCTGGTCACTTAATTTGGAAAAACTGTTCAGTTTATCAATACTCAACGTGATTTCTCTTTCTTTCTTATCCAGTCATTATTATCAACAGTACTACATAAACAAATCCGTCAAATGGTTTCCATGACTTGGTTGTTCTTTGTACAGTTTCCTTCAAGCTAAAAAAAAATGGCTCTGAGTACTATGGGACAACATCTGAGGGCATCAGTCCCCTAGAACTTAGAACTACTTAAACCTAACTAACCTAAGTACATCACACATATCAATGCCCGAGGCAGGATTCGAACCTGCGACCGTAGCGGTCGCGCGGTTCCAGACTGAAGCGCGTAGAACCGCTCGGCCACAACGGCCGGCCCTTCAAGCTCACTGCAGCTCCGTCTGCATTTACAGGCTTTAGACAAAAATATGGAAACACCGCGAAAAATGCATCTGTGAACATAAATACAGACGCTAGCCGGTCTGTAGTTTGCGGTGTTGTACTTGACCTCGAATAGCACATGTGCGATGTCCTCAATGCAAGTCTCAGTCGTGATAGGAATAGCATTTTGTATTGTTGTGAGTACACTATATCGGAACTACGTGAATTAGATCATAGGTAAATATTGTTAGTGCCCGTATAGTGAGTGCTTCCGCAACCAAGGTCGCTGAAGAGTTTGATGTTTCAAGAGGCACTGTATCGAAGATTTATACCGCATACAGGGAAACGTAAGATCATCATCCGCTAAGTAACAAACGGGGCCGGAATTGTGTGTTTAGTGATCGTGAGAGACGGTCATTGAAGAAGACTGTGACGAAAAATTAGAACACGGCAGCTGCAAAACTCACTGCACAACTGGATGCCTCACACACGAAACCTGTCAGGACCAAAAAAACAACACAAAGGGAGCACCATAAGCAGGGAATTGCAGGCCAAGCTGGATTTCCGAGACTGTTCACCAGTGATGCAGCCGGTCGCGGTGGTCTAGTGGTTCTAGGCGCTCAGTCCGGAACCGCGCGACTGCTACGGTCACAGGTTCGAATCCTGCCTCGGGCATGGATGTTTGTGATGTCCTTAGGTTAGTTAGGTTTAAGTAGTTCTAAGTTCTAGGGGACTGATGACCACAGATGTTAAGTCCCATAGTGCAAAGAGCCATTTGAATCATTTGAACCAGTGATGCAAAAGCCCATAACAGAAAAACGTGGTACCGAACCCGTAAAACCTGTGGAGAACGGAAGAAACTCATGATTGAGTTTACGTCCCAAGAGTCAAATACTGCGGGTGTTAGGTTATCACCTGGGCAGCCATACCGTAGTACTCCATAGGGCTCATGGTTACCCTGCGGGGTCTCTTTACTGTCACGCATTATGTCACCATTTTGGCTGACCAGGTCCATCCCATGGTCAGAGTTTGTTCCCCAATGGTGATGCTGCGTTCCAAGAGGACAGGACCCTTGTTCACACAGCATGCATCATCCACGACTGGTTTTGTGAGCACGGGAATAAATTTTCGCATCTCCCCTGGCTACTGCAGTCACCATACACTGAAGACCCAAAACTTTATGACCACGTGCTTAATAGCTTGTTTGTCCGTCTTTAGAATGAAATGCATCACTAATTCTGCTTATCGGGAATCCGACAGTTTGGTGGTAGGTTTGTGAAGGTATTTGGCGATAGATTACGCACAGGTCATGCAATTCACGTAAATAACGGGCCAGCGATTAGCTTACGCGGTGGCATCCGATAGCGACTCGGAAGGGTTCCGTAGCATTTACATTAGGCTATTTGGTCACCGAGACATCAAAATGAGCTGACTATAATGTTTCCGAAACAAATATAGCACGGTTCTGGATCCGAAACAGGAACAATGATGACATCGCTGTCGGGAATGACACCAAACATGAAGGGTTGCAGATGATTCATAGCTCTCAGCGTTTCGAATACTACCACAGGCCCCATACAAGGGTAGGAGAATGTCTCCCACAGCGTAATACTGCTCCCACCAGCCCGCGTCCGTGGCACGCTGCACGATTCGAGCCGCCGTTCACCTCGATGATGGCGTTTGACGAGACAATCAGCGACCTAGTGCAGCAAAAATGTGGTTCACCCGAAGACCTGACACGTTTCCATTTATCGACGGTCGAATCCCGTTGGTCCCGTGCCCACTGCAACCGTAATTGACGATATCTTTGGGTCAACATGTGAACACGTAGCGGTGGTCTGCTCCGAAGCTCCTTGTTCAACAATGTACGATGATCGGTGTGCTCCGAAAGACTTGTGAGTACACCAGCACTGTGCTCTTTCGGCAGAGATGCCACAGATCACCATCTGTCCTGCTTTACACAGCAGACAAGCCTCCGAACCCCACGTCCTCTGAGCAGTCTTGGACGTCCAACCATTTAGCGCCTAGTGGTAGTTTCACTGTCCTTCTACTTGTTTCCCTAGATGCTCACGACGGTAGCACGTGAACATTCGACCAGTTTCGCCGCTTTCGAAATACTCGTTCACAGCCTCGGCGTAATAATAATTTGCCCTTTGTCAAAGCCGGTTGTCTAAACGGATTTTCCCATTTGCAGCCCATATCTTCTCTTGGGTGGCCCCCGTCCGTGTTTGCTCCGCTTACATGCTTTTGTTACCGTGTTACGTGCCCACAACGTGACCTGGCGGCATCCAGCTTCGCGTTGGCACTGGTCATAAAGTTTTGGCTCATCTCTGTATATCACTATTATGGAGCCTTTCTGGTCTACTTCGGAGAGAAGGGAGCGTGATCGCTATCCACCTCCATTATCGTTAACGTAATTTTCCACTATTTTGCATGAAGAATGGTATAAAACTCCCTTGAAACCCATCCGGAACCGGTATTTATCCATTCAGAGACTTCTCTAAGCTGATTTGAATGCCCAAGGGTTTTTCTACGCCATATTAGGCATGTTAATGTGTTTTTAGGTGTTTCCATGTTTTTTTAAACCCCTCGCAAGACCCATTTCGTGGGTAGTGTACTTGAGTACTTCGGATTGTGTATATGTATGTAAAACGCCACACTACTCCCCTCAAGTTAAATGTCTAACAAAATTTCGCAACGGATACTGAAAAACGTGAAAAGTTAGTTAACCCTGTGACATTCAATCCAATGTTGGGAATCTTGACTTATGAATATTCCCTGTTTACAAATTTACTGAAGAATTTGCGCATCTCACCAAAACTGAAATTCAGTCAGTGGCTCTCAACCTTGTAAATCATATACAGATACAAACTGAAAGAAAGGAAGTATATTGAAACAGTTTCATTTATTTAACAAACAAACGAAAGGGACGTTCGATATAAAAAAATGGTTAAATGGCTCTAAGCACTATGGGACTTAACATCTACCGTCATCAGTCCCCTAGAACTTAGAACTACTTAAACCTAACTAACCTAAGGACATCACACAACACCCAGTCACCACGAGGCTGAGAAAATCCCTGACCCCGCCGGGACTCAAACCCAGGAACCCGGGGGCGGGAAGCAAGAACGCTACCGCACGACCACGAGCTACGGACGGATATTCAATATATTTTAGCAACAGACATGATACATTGATGGACACACTGTAATGACAGAAGTTGTGGGCTGGCGATATGCACACATACAGATGGCAGTAGTAGCCCGTACACAGAGTATAAAAGGTCAGTTCGTTGGTGGAGCTGTCAGTTGTACTGAGGTGATTCATGTGAAAAGGTTTCCAACGTGATAATGGCCGCGCGACGGGAATTAACAGACGTTGAACGCAGAGTAGGAGTTGGAGGTAGACGCATAGGATGTTCTGCTTCGGAAATCGTCAGGGAATTCAATATTCCGGGATCCACAGTGTCAAGAGTGTGTTGAGAATAGAAAATTTCAGGAGTTACGTCTCACCACGGACTGCGCAGTGGCCGACGGCCTGCACTTATCGACCAAGAGCAGCGGTCAGTGCTAATAGACAATCAACACTACGTAAAATAACCGCAAGACTCAGTGTGGGACGTACAACGAACATATGCGTGAGGACTGTGCGGCGGAATTTTGGGTTAATGGGCTATGGTAGCAGAGGACCGACGCGAGTGCCTTTGCTAACAGTACTACTTCGTCTGCGGCGCCTCTCCTGGGCTCGTTGTAAGTAGGATGTTTAGGTTTTTATGTTGGTAACGCCACGTAGTGCTCTGTATGAAAATCGCTGACTGCGCTGTATGCAGTCTGTGGCTGGTTGGACTCATTGTTGGAATATTCACTATTGTAGTGTTCGGCGGTTGGATGTGAACAGCGCGTAGCGTTGGGCGGTTTGAAGTGCGCCGCCAGCGGGGTGGTTGTGGGGAGAGAGATGCCAGAGTTTTGAGCGGACGATCTGGATGTGTGTCCGTCAGAAAAAGGAAATTTGCTTAATTGGATGTCACAAAATTATATATATAATGGCTTTTGAACGCTATTAAGGTAAATACATTGTTTGTTCTTTATCAAAATCTTTCATTTGCTAACTATGCCTATCAGTAGTTAGTACCTTTAGTAGTTAGAATCTTTTATTTAGCTGGCAGTATTGGCGCTCGCTATATTGCAGTAGTTCGAGTAACGAAGATTTTTGTGAGGTAAGTGATTCATGAAAGGTATAGGTTACTGTTAGTCAGGGCCATTCTTTTGTAGGGATTATTGAAAGTCTGATTGCGTTACGCTAAAAATATTGTGTGACAGTTTAGTGATGATCAGAATAAATAAAGAGAGAACTGTCTGAGTACGTTCAGTTTTACTCAACTATTTGAAAATTAAATAACGTAGAATTTTACCAGCAGAGTCGTTCTTAATTTTCTAGCCGAACATTACATCGTGATTATATTGGTTGGACCCTAGACTGGAAAACCTGACCTGGTCAAATGAGGCCCGATTTACTTGGTAAGATCATACTAGGCCTCAACTGTGGCGCAGACCCCACGAAGCCATGGACCCAAGCTGTCCACAAGCCGCTGTGCAAACTGGCGTTAGCTCCATAATTGTGCAGGAGGTGTTTACATGTAGTGGACTGGGCCCTATGGTCCAACTGAACCGATCATTGACTGGGAATGGTTATGTTCGGCTACTTGGAGACCATCTACAGACATTTATGGGTGTCATGCACTCAAACAACGATGAAATTTTTATGGACGACATGTCACCGGGCCTCAATTGTTATGACTGTGTTGACGAATATTCTAGACAATTCGAGCGAATGATTAGGCCATCCGGGTGGCCCAGCATGAGTCCTATCGAATATTTATGGGACGTAAACGAGAGGTTAGTTTGTGCACAACATCCTGCACCGGCTACATGTTCGCAATGACGTACGGATGTAGAGGCATGATGGTTCTACATTTCTGCTGGGGACTTCCAACGACTTGTTGAGTCCATGTCACGTCGAGTTGCTGCACTACACTGGGCGAAAGGAGGTCCGACACGATATTGGGAGGTACCTCATCACCTATGTCACCTTAGTGTATAAGCAAAAGTAATTTATCAAGAACTAAATGAATTTCATTAATTGGTTGCTGAATGTCTTTAAAAGAAGGGAAAAGGACCGTAGCGACTTGACAATTTTCCTACTGCTCATTCACGAAAGAATACGCCCTTCGTAATCAACAATAAATGTACATTACAGCATTAAATTTGGCATGCAAGTCTAACGATCAAGTGAATCATGACCAGAGCCGAGTAAGGAGTCAACGCCGAGGTTTTCTACATTGTCCGAGCTGAGCTGTACTTTATCATATCGAATACATGTGCTGTGTTGTCGTGGCTGCATCTGATGGTGTTATGACTCGTCTCATGTACTGCATGAAGGCTGTGTTTCTGCAGTCACTGGTCTGATGGCTGGTGGGGTAAATACGATTAATCCTGCCCTAAGCAGAAATAAGTGTGGGAAGATACCTGTTCAAATTTACATTAATGAGGACGATGTTATGCGACCTTTCCAACATATTTAAACTTTCAGACGACCAAATTACAAGTTTATGAATATTCAGTCTGTATGAACAAAGTCAGAAGGACCAAATTCACTAAAATTTGTGATCCTCAGTAATACTTGCCTCAGATCCGCACTTAGAGTAAAGCTCTCGTACTTGGATCGAAAAATACTAAATGCTCTCCACTTTCTGTAATCAAAACCAAATGGCCATGAAACTCATATCTAAAAACAAATTTTTAATCCGATAAAGCAGAAAATTAAACTTAAATCTGTATACCTGTCTGAATGCTAAGGCAGAACCGCATTCCGCAATTTCATAGGGTCAAGCAGAAATTGTTCATGACCACACGCAAAGACAGAAGTTTTCCTGCAATCACCTGGAGTCAGTTAGACTGTGTATATTCTGAGAGTTGAGAGTGAAGTCTGATAGTATATATCTCCCGGTGGCAATCACGAAAACTCGTACCCCTGTTTTTCTATATTTTCCATTTGTCTTTTCCAGTCGCAGGTCTCACTACCTGGCGAGTCTCCTTGCTGTCAGAAGAAAATGAAGACGGTGTTATGCGTCCTTTCTAACATATTTAAACTTTCAGACGACCAAATTACAAGTTTATGAATATTCAGTCTGTACGTTACGGAGATGTTTAGCAAACTCAAGTGGCAGACTCTGCAAGAGAGGCGCTCTGCATCGCGGTGTAGCTTGCTCGCCAGGTTTCGAGAGGGTGCGTTTCTGGATGAGGTATCGAATATATTGCTTCCCCCTACCTATACCTCCCGAGGAGATCACGAATGTAAAATTAGAGAGATTCGAGCGCGCACGAAGGCTTTTCGACAGTCGTTCGTCCCGCGAACCATACGCGACTGGAACAGAAAAGGGAGGTAATGACAGTGGCACGTAAAGTGCCCCCAGCCACACCCCGTTGGGTGGCTTGCGGAGTATGAATGTAGACGTAGATGTAGATGTGGAAATAAGGGTCTTGTCAAGTAGAACACTTAGCTTCAGTCTACCAGTACAACCGAGGGATACAACAGCCGGCCCTCTGATGTCACAAAGTCATCACCAGTAGGAACTGCACTCTCTGATTCCTACAGTATTCCCACATGACGGCTTGGAACCAAAAAGAGAAACACTTCACTAGTGGGTGGTGGTGGTACTGTTTTCGCGTCCTATTATAACACTATCGCGTATTAATGGTTACCAAATTTGATTTAAACTTGCAGTAAACGTTACGCTCTGGAAGGATTTTTAAAAGTTTGACCGTGTGTTACCTAACAGACAGAGGGGATCGAACATGAAGTTCGTAACAGTAGCAGTTGGTAGACAACAGAAAGACTAAAATTTTGTAAGAAATTAGAGTAACAGAGTTCCTGTAAATGAAATATAAAACGCACGCCAGCCTAATTAGGCATAATAATGTGGAAATATTATTTTTAATGAATTTATTTTTACTCTTGCAAAAGTGACTTTCATAGATTCTTTCTCAGAAAAGTGCAATGAACACTCACAAAAACCAGACGAACTTCACAGTGGGTAGCAGTAGTTATCAACAGCGTAGAAAAGCAATCACAGAAATGGAAAAGAGACTTTATCCTTGTTAACCCCAATCTTCACTTCTGTCTTTCACTAATTTGGCACACGAATTTTTCTCTAGGGCACACACAAGACTAAGTGGCATCTGGTAAGAATTGAAGTTTGACTAACACATTTACACTCATCGCAAATGCAATAAGACAAAACTGTACACATACCTTTTATACATACTCTTTTAAATAATCACTTCTGGTTTCTTTAGCTAGAAAATAACTATTCAGTTTGGTTTTTTCCTGATATAACAGACTCGAAAAGGGGGGACGCTGAAATTATCCTTTCTTTATATACTTTAAATATGCAAATTATACATACTTTTCATATATATTTTGAATTATGATGAAAGCTGAATTACTTCGCCGGCCGGAGTGGCCGAGCGGTTCTAGGCGCTACAGTCTGGAACCGCGCGACCGCTACGGTCGCAGGATCGAATCCTGCCTCGGGCATGGATGTGTGTGATGGCCTTAGGTTAGTTAGGTTTAAGTAGTTCTAAGTTCTAGGGGACTGATGACCACTGCAGTTAAGTCCCATAGTGCTCAGCGCCATTTTGAATTACTTCCCCACTTAAGATCATTTATCTTGAAATATTTTTATACTATTTGCACTGACAATACTCTCTACAAACTTTAGAAAAGACTTCGATTAAAAGTTAACTTCAAACAGCATCCAAATCAAATGCTTTCTAACAGCACTTGTGAAGCAAGTGAGTTTCACTGACAACCTTTATACTGCTGACCATTAAAACACTGATATTTGTAAAACAGAAGCAAACCAAAACACATTGGAGATTTTTATAAATTCATCAGTAAGTGTCTCCCTTCATTTCAATGAAACCATTAAGCTGACTATCCACATTTATATATATATTTGCATTCAGAAATTAAGCTTAATAACACAGATTAGTATCAGTTTTCACACACAGGATACTCGGTGTTTAATAATTTAGAGGAGAGGACCCTGTTAGGTACTATGAAAGGAGTAAATTTATGGTTCGAACACAAAGTTCAGCAATATTTGAATTATTATTGCAAATTAAATCACACAAACACTATGGTTCAACTGTTATACGGTTCTAACCTCTTGGATCTGATGAAGTGGTGGTACAATAGTGGTGGCGAGCACGTGGCTGCAACCTGGTCTCTTCTTTGGCAATAATACGGTCTTTTTAGTTCTTCTTGGTGACGTGAATATCATTTTTAGAGCCATTCCCAATTCGAGAGCACCATTCTACAGCCACAATTACACCCGAGGCCATTCCATCTCAGATTAGATACTAGATGTCTCACTCGGTACCTACACTGTTGATGGTCGGCTGCTGGCTACTGACTCCTTACTTTGCTCTCTCACTTGCCACCCAGATTGAGCGCAAATTCCCCCATTTAGCTCGCTCCACACCACTTCCGTAACGGAGGGGAATCACTATGTCTTTTATATTATACAATACAAAATCCGTAAGTGTGAATCAGTTTTTTACATTGCAGTTTTTCATACATAAACAAACATATTTAATAAAATTCCATTATTTAAGCACACTGTTAGGTTAAACAATCTATACCTCATAAAGTGCCACCTCCCTCCAATGAACCAAAAACATTAACTAGTAACGAGTAAACATTTCTTACGTAAAGTTGCACTGTACTGATTCCTCACAATCGATTGTGGTGTTACACTGTATCTGTATTTTTATTACACTACTGGCCATTAAAATTACTACACCACGAAGATGACGTGCTACAGACGCGAAATTTAACCGACAGGAAGAAGATGCTATGATATGCAAATTATTAGCTTTTCAGAGCTTTCACACAAAGTTGGCGCCGGTGGCAACACCTACAACGTGCTGACTTGAGGAAAGTTTCCAACCGATTTCTCATACAGAAACAGCAGTTGACCGGCGGGCCTGGTGAAATGTTGTTGTGTTGCCTCGTGTAAGGGAGACAATTGCGTACCATCACGTTTCCGACTTTGATAAAGGTCGGATTGTAGCCTATCACGATTGCGGTTTATCGTATCGCGACATTGCTGCTCGCGTTGGTCGAGAGCCAATGACTGTTAGCAGAATATGGTATTGGTGGGTTCAGGAGGGTAATACGGAATCCCGTGCTGGTTCCCAACGGCCTCGTATCACTAGCAGTCGAGATGACAGGCATCTTATCCGCATGTCTGTAACGGATCGTGTAGCCACGTCTCGATCCCTGAGTCAACAGATTGGGACATTTGCAAGACAACAACCATCTGCACGAACAGTTCGACGACGTTTGCAGCAGCATGGACTATCAGCTCGGAGACCACGGTTGCAGTTACCCTTGACGCTGCATCGCAGACGGGAGCGCCTGCGATGGTGTACTCAACGACGAACCTTGCTGCACTAATGGCAAAATGTCATTTATTCGGATGAATCCAGGTTCTGTTTACAGAATCATGATCGTCACATCCGTGTTTGGTGAAATCGAAGTGAACGCACATTTGAAGCGTGTATTCGACATCGCCATACTGACGTATCACCCGGCCTGATGGTATGGGGTGCCATTAGTTACGCGTCTCGGTCAACTCTTGTTCGGATTGATGGCACTTTGAACAGTGGACGTTACATTTCAGATGTGTTACGACCCGTGGCTCTACCCTTCATTCGATCCCTGCGAAACCCTACATTTCAACAGGATAATGCACGACTGCATGTTGCAGGTCCTGTACCGGCCTTTCTGGATACAGAAAATGTTCGACTGCTGCCCTGGCCAGCACATACTCCAGATCTCTCACCAATTGAAAACGTCTGGTCAATGGCGGTCGAGCAACTGGCTCGTCACAATACGTCAGTTACTTCCCTTGATGAACTGTGGTATCGTGTTGAAGCTGCACGGGCAGCTGTACCTGTACGCGCCATCCAAGCTCTGTTTGATTCAATGCCCAGGCGTGTGAAGGCCGTTATTACGACCAGAGGTGGTTGTTCTGGGTACTGATTTCTCAGGATTCTTGCACCTAAATTGCGTGAAAATGTAATCACATGTCAGGTCTAGTATGTATTTGTCCAATGAATACCCTTTTATCATCTGCATTTCTTCTTGGTGTAGCAATTTTAATGGCCAGTAGTGTGTTTCATTCTGCGATGGAGCTGTCTTGCCTGCAAAGGGAGAAGAGCGGAGCACCTCTAACACAGCGGAGGAAGTGAAACAAAAAGTAAATGCATCTTTCCTGTTTCACAAGGAAAACACTTTAGAAGTGTGTAGGAGATGGTAACTTTGCGTTCGATGTCTGAATTTTTAAGATTCTTTTCTGCCATTGGAGCTGTCTTCCCTGTGAGGAGAGAGGGAGGCCATTGTCTTATACGAAACGTGTTAAACACGTTTTCTGTTTCGCAAGCTCTGAAGCCAGTTGTTCGTTAAGTTGCAAAAAATTGTCCCATCTGCTTTTCGTGCCCTGGGGAGATGGCTGGTCGCACCCCCGCATCCTTCTAGGTGGGTGGCCGCGCCCTACCGTAAACCCATTACTCTGGAGCTGTCAGAACAGTGTCCTAGACTCGCTGTGTCCATTGATAAGAATGCGTGCCTTGTCCTTTACCGCTCCCCTCTTACAAGTGCCTACTGTGCTTACAAGCTACCCCAAGTGCACCGTGATGGCACGCTACAATTGTAATAAGATGAGGAAGTTACTGATTTTTAAAGAAGAAGAAATATTTGCACACTAATTGTTCAGTTATTACAGATGCGCTGCAGACATCTCATCCTTTATGTGACGTAACAGGTATAAACAGATAATGAAACACAAATTAAACGTGAGAAATACAATGTTAAATGAGTGACGTTTTACCCCTTGTATAATATTTATCAATCATTTTATGTTTTATTTGGCTCTTTCTGTTACCTTTTTTTACATATATAGAAACTAGTAAATTTCCATGTAAGTTCGAATTCCATGCAAAACTATGATTTTTTGTATATAACGGGGAAAAAGAAATAACAACGTGTAAATATTTTTCAACCAACGGAGGTAATAGCCATATATATCGTCTGCATATTTATGCTTGATGATCATCTAAAACAGCACTGACAATAAGTAAAATGTCTTTTACCTCCTCCGCTCACCCCATCTCTCTCGCCAATTTGTCGCAGTTCCTGCATCATGCCTCGCTGACACACTATACTTCCCACATGAAATCAAAGGATAGACAAACTACAGAAAAGGAACAAAAAAGTAGAAATAGAACTTCAACATCACCTTTATTTACGAGTGAGTGCTGAAAGTAATGCCTCCGATTTTTTATGTGAATTCTTAAACATTTTTTAAAATAAAATAAATGTTATCAACACTCTACGTCTTTACTCTTCACGTCCATATATTTTCACG
The DNA here is from genome assembly GCF_021461385.2 of Schistocerca piceifrons. Taxonomy (NCBI): domain Eukaryota; kingdom Metazoa; phylum Arthropoda; class Insecta; order Orthoptera; family Acrididae; genus Schistocerca; species Schistocerca piceifrons. The sequence goes on along the minus strand of NC_060138.1, from coordinate 197,001,233 downwards.
CATCTTCCGCTAGACGGCCTCGAAGTGTGACGCTTAACACGGCGATGTGTAAGGTAACTATGTTGGTGTGTGAGAAACAGCGTGCTGTTTCAAGGTACAAGTACGAATTCGAAGAATTCGCTGACAGATGGAGCACCCTCTCTTTCAGTATGATAATGGCGCACCACACACGGACGTTGCAACATCTGTTACTATACGACGCTTTGTGTTTCACTGTCAACGATCATCCTCTACAGTCTATGTAGTCTTGACTTGGCCCCATCCGATTTTCATCTGTTTACAAAACTTAAATAACATCTTCGAGAACATCACTTTGATAGTGACTGTCGCTCAGTCAACAATGTCAGACAGTGACTCTCTCATTCGGAGAAATGTGTTCGTCACCACAAATGAATATGTAGACATGAAGAATAAAGACGTAGAATGTTAATAACGTTATTTTTATTTGATAACCTTTCAGAGTTTTCACACAAAAAATTCGAAAGCATTCCTTTTTAGAACGCCCTTGCACTTCAGCACCATAGATTAGAGCCAAGTTTTCACCAATACTTCAGACGTCGCCTTAGCCCCGGAAGCTCATTTAAATTGCTCTGCTGCTCAGTCCTCCATTGGTACGTCCCTCCATATGGTACAATGCTTCCATATTTTTCACACAGACTGACTTGTATAACACAGAAGAAAGAGTTTGAAATTTTACCTTTGTGTCGGTAGCACGACTGTTACTTACACCAACGTACGCTTGCTTACTGCGTCTAGTAAATGCTACTTTCCGCCTGTCCTTTAAGTTCCTCTGTCCTCGCACGATACCCTGCCCCCCCCCCCCCCAACTCCTCGTTTAGCACCTACTTGCTTCTTACTCTTTACCTCAAAACCTCATGACTCACTGGCTCGGAATTATTAATAACATTCTTCTTGAACCGGTGTATAAGTTGCTTCTCTGAAGACACGACCTTTAGCGCACTTTTCAGCAGGCTTAGCATCCGTAGTTTTCGCGCAATCACGAGTCTGGAGTTTTCCACACCGGGTTAGGCAGTCAAAGGCAAAAGGCACGATTGGTCCCATACGTAAGCAGAGAGCATGGCAACTATTTAACAATCTGCGTGAATAAGACGGCTCTTAGAATTGGTATTTTGATGTCAAAGTCCACGATCATATCTGTGGTTCATATGTCCCATGTCGACGTCTTTGTACATCAATGGCCTGCAAGACTATTAAATAATGCCATTATAATAAAAGTGTGGTGTCACCGCCAGACACCACACTTGCTAGGTGGTAGCTTTAAATCGGCCGCGGTCCATTAGTACATGTCGGACCCGCGTGTCGCCACTGTCAGTGATCGCAGACCGAGCGGCACCACACGGCAGGCCTAGAGAGACTTCCTAGCACTCGCCCCAGTTGTACAGCCGACTTTGCTAGCGATGCCACACTGACGAAGCCTTTCTCATTTGCAGAGAATATACACTCCTGGAAATTGAAATAAGAACACCGTGAATTCATTGTCTCAGGAAGGGGAAACTTTATTGACACATTCCTGGGGTCAGATACATCACATGATCACACTGACAGAACCACAGGCACATAGACACAGGCAACAGAGCATGCACAATGTCGGCACTAGTACAGTGTATATCCACCTTTCGCAGCAATGCAGGCTGCTATTCTCCCATGGAGACGATCGTAGAGATGCTGGATGTAGTCCTGTGGAACGGCTTGCCATGCCATTTCCACCTGGCGCCTCATTTGGACCAGCGTTCGTGCTGGCCGTGCAGACCGCGTGAGACGACGCTTCATCCAGTCCCAAACATGCTCAATGGGGGACAGATCCGGAGATCTTGCTGGCCAGGGTAGTTGACTTACACCTTCTAGAGCACATTGGGTGGCACGGGATACATGTGGACGTGCATTGTCCTGTTGGAACAGCAAGTTCCCTTGCCGGTCTAGGAATGGTAGAACGATGGGTTCGATGACAGTTTGGATGTACCGTGCACTATTCAGTGTCCCCTCGACGATCACCAGTGGTGTACGGCCAGTGTAGGAGATCGCTCCCCACACCATGATGCCGGGTGTTGGCCCTGTGTGCCTCGGTCGTATGCAGTCCTGATTGTGGCGCTCACCTGCACGGCGCCAAACACGCATACGACCATCATTGGCACCAAGGCAGAAGCGACTCTCATCGCTGAAGACGACACGTCTCCATTCGTCCCTCCATTCACGCCTGTCGCGACACCACTGGAGGCGGGCTGCACGATGTTGGGGCGTGAGCGGAAGACGGCCTAACGGTGTGCGGGACCGTAGCCCAGCTTCATGGAGACGGTTGCGAATGATCCTCGCCGATACCCCAGGAGCAACAGTGTCCCTAATTTGCTGGGAAGTGGCGGTGCGGTCCCCTACGGCACTGCGTAGGATCCTACGGTCTTGGCGTGCATCCGTGCGTCGCTGCGGTCCGGTCCCAGGTCGACGGGCACGTGCACCTTCCGCCGACCACTGGCGACAACATCGATGTACTGTGGAGACCTCACGTCCCACGTGTTGAGCAATTCGGCGGTACGTCCACCCGGCCTCCCGCATGCCCACTATACGCCCTCGCTCAAAGTCCGTCAACTGCACATACGGTTCACGTCCACGCTGTCGCGGCATGCTACCAGTGTTAAAGACTGCGATGGAGCTCCGTATGCCACGGCAAACTGGCTGACACTGACGGCGGCGGTGCACAAATGCTGCGCAGCTAGCGCCATTCGACGGCCAACACCGCGGTTCCTGGTGTCCGCTGTACCGTGCGTGTGATCATTGCTTGTACAGCCCTCTCGCAGTGTCCGGAGCAAGTATGGTGGGTCTGACACACCGGTGTCAATGTGTTCTTTTTTCCATTTCCAGGAGTGTAGTTAGAATAGCCTTCAGCTAAGTCAATGGCTACGACCTAGCAAGGCACCATTAATAGTTTATAGTCTTGAACGTACCGTCCAGAACGATGTATTCAAATGATGGATTAAAGTTAAGTATTCCAGCAGCTACGTGCTTTTCTTTATAGCATTCATTACGTATCCTGTTTCAGACCTCACGCCATCCTGCGTGAGCTTATAGCGTGCATTTCGGCCTTCTCTAGCAATATAACAAAAAGATCTTGGTTCCTTTCGAAAATTTGAGTTGAACCCTATTTCAAGTTCACCTCCACTCCGCAAGGCACTGTATAGTGCATGGCAGAGGTTACTTTGCACAGTATTATCGATTTTGCTTCCTACTCCATTCGTGTGTTGAGTAAGGGGGCAAAAGACTGCAAACGCCGAAATCTCTTGTATTATTCTTAGGATCGCTATGCGAGATATACTGTGCCATGATGCCAGCATATTGGTGCCATACTGTTGTTGGAATAATGATTCTCTAAATTTACACGTTTCGTGAGAACTATGATGTCTTTCTTGCTGGGATTCCCTATTAAGTTCCCCAGAATTTCTGTTACACTTGCCCATGGACTACATGAATCTATTAAAATCCTATCAGCGAGTCTATGAATTAATTCGATTTCTCATTCCATGTCTATTCGACAAGGATTACAAATAATGGACCAGTACTTTAGAATTGATCACACTACCGTCTGCTATGCGATTATCTTAACCGATGCATTTCATTTTCCCACAACGTTCCACCAGAACTAAGTCGTTCACAAGCCTTCCCATTTTACGTGACTGCCGTGCAATGGATAATATCCTTCATGCAGTGTCCTGACACTACGTCTGGCGATAAAGCATCGTTGTGGCATAACTTCTCATAACGCTTCTCCTGAAATAATGGTGATGGAAGTCTATTTCACGATCAGAATTTGAACTAGAGACCTTCCAGACAATCCCCACATCTCAAACGCACACTGGCAGCCTCGCGGTGGCGGCGGGTAAATTACAAGTGGGTATGTTTGCAAGTGTTTCTTTCTGATTCAAAATTTGGATCGGTATTAACTTCTTTTATTATCAGATTAAAATGAAATTTATTGTGGGTTTAAGGAACCGATGACACTGCATTAGCGCACATCCAGACGCCATAAATAAGACAGAGGCTCCAAAACCATGTACAAATACAAAAATATTTCCTGTCGGATTTTACTGAAAATCAACGTATGAGAGGCTTCAGAGTGGAATATAATTTAAATGTGAGCGTTACAAATAAAATTTAAAGTATCTGTCTCGCAGTTCCTTCCCTGTTATGAGTTGTGTATTAATGGTTTTAAGATTCAGATAATAAGGGAAAACAATATTTAAAAAGTTGTATTAAAACATCAGTCCTTACAAACAACTAGGCTGTTTTCTCTTTATAAACGACGCCGAAACATTGAAAATTAGTGTATTTCATCATGAAATCATTTTCAGGCTTTAATGAGACGGATGTATATCAAGAATTGTTATTCTGAGTTCTTGTGCGGATTTAGTTTTAATTGAAGATAAAATCTCCGTGTCTTCCGTAAAAAAGTAGGTGTCGTTTTCTACAGAAATGAATAGTCATGAGATTGATCATACCACCACCTAGCAGCTGCAATATCCCAACGCTGTTCCCTTATACAGTTATTTAATAATTAAAGAAAATAAGAGATCTGATACATAGCTTTGAGCAGAGTCTTAAAATTAAGAAAATAATACGCTTCAAACATTTTAATAAATTTTTTCATTCACCACTTCATTAACAATCTGATCCATTACAAAGTTACGTGTAGTAAAGGCTGCAAAAACTGCGAGCAAATCAGTACGTGTGCACCGTACAACCGTTAACACGACAGTCCTCCCACATACATCAATTCATTTGCATCTTGTCCACGGATAACTGAACGTGCCACGGCAGTAATGATATACCTTCCCAATAAAGTCAGTGCAGGTAAAGATGTCGCAAATGGGCGACTTTAAATTGTCGCGTAAATACGCCTAGATAGTCATGACGACTGGCTAGAATAAATATGACAACCCTGCCTGAGGAATCGATAAGTACTTCACCAAAGTACTAAACAGTAACAAGTGAACTGTAGCGAAATAACAGTATACAACGGTACCTTTGCGTAGTGTGGCGTCTTCTCCCTGACCTTTACTAGCAAGATCAAGGGTGTCCGACTTATTAATGACGTGGGTGACCTTTAGATGTACGATTCATCAATCTATTCACCCCTTTGACGCTTTTCTATTAAGATGACTATAATAGCTTCCTAGCACAGTTTCGCGTGAAAGATCGATGAGTCTGTTGCAAGCCTTTCGTTCTTCTCACTAGCCGCTACTGCAGCGCTGTTACATGATATATTGCCCCTTGCATTATATGTTAAAATAGCCACCTCGAGGTGGCAGTATGGGACAACGAAAGCAGACCTTGGTCATGTGGTACGACTACCTGTTTGATCTCTGTTCCTCGTGCGTCAGTGCACGTGTATTTAGCCTCTTCGGAACTTTGTTGTATTTGCATTTCTTTGTGTACAGTATTTCTCTGCATTATACAACTTTCCCTTCACCTACTCTTGGTGGAGGTTATCTTTTAGAGCCCAGACAATGCTTCGTTTTCCAACAGTATCATGCAGTAACAAAAAGAAATAGTTGGCATCTTTTCTGGACACATGGTCCCCCGCGTACTTGCCAGAGGGACCATTAGCAGAGAAACTACGCTTTATGTTTGTTTCCAGCTTCTGTCTCTCTGCCTGAGGACCCCAGAAACAGGTGTAAGACGCTATGCTTGCCTTCAAATCGTCAAATTGTTTCTTTGCTCATTCTGCCTGTCCTGCACTATGGGACTGTGAAAACTGATCAATGGCTGCAGGCACGAAAAGTCTGCAGTAGGCCTCCTGAAATAGGAGTCTTCATGAAAATATGCAACTATGATGATGGAAAAGAGAGTGGCCTGGAAAAGCAGACCACTTATAAAAGCGTTATTTTTAAATAAAAAACTGTCAGCGAAGGTGTGACGAGAAAGTACCAGATGGACAGAACTCGAAGACGACTAAGTGAAGGCTGGTGTCTTTCTCATACCGTTTTCAATCCACACTTCGAAAATATGACTGCTCACTGCCCACTAGATGACAAGGGAACAAAAATTGGAGGAGGGAGAATCTGGTGTTTGAGGTTTGTGGACGACATAGTCTTTCAAGTAATAGATGAGAAAGACTTACAGGATATAGTGGATACCACTGAAGCTAAACATAAGATTTAGATAATGAAAATCACTGCTAAGAAAACAATGGCAATGGCACTAAGAGGAAATACGAGGGCTATTCGGAAAGTAAGGAACGATAGGTCGTGAAATGGAAACCACAGTGAAAATGAAAACTTTTATTTGAATCGGTTAGCTACAGCTTCCGCCTACTTCTGTACACAGGCGCTTTTGAGGTGTGGGCATGATGGAGGATGGAAAGAACAACTTTAGTGGATACACGGGAAAATTAAGACTTACTGAGAAACGTGGGGAGAAAAGACAATTACTGAATGTAATAAAAAGAAGGGAAAGAAACTGGCTTGGAAACATACTAAAAAAATTGAGGGCTTATAGAAACAGTCTTGGAAGGGTGCGCTACGGTGGTGGGTTCGAATCCTGCCTCGGGCATGGATGTGTGTGATGTTCTCAGGTTAGTTAGGTTTAGATAGTTCTATGTTCTAGGGGACTGATGACCTCAGATGTTAAGTCCCGTACTGCTCAGAGCCATTTGAACCATTTGAAAGGGTAGATGGAAGGCAAGAGGAGGCGAGGGAAGAAGATATCACAGGTTCTGGATGATGTGATGGACAGCAGCATTAAGAAGCAAGCACGGCGTCGCAGGAGTTAGAGACGCAAAGGACCTAGTAACATAGCAGAAAACTGATAATCATGAGGATAGCAACTAAAATTTACATCAGGTGTCATATTCTACTAATCGTCAGTATACAAAGTAATAACGCAAATAAACCTAGATTTGGCGGAAATAGATCTGTTTTCGGGCATCCAGATTTCGGTCTACCAAGCACCAAAATGATATCATTTGAAAAGGACACAGTCTGTTTGCTTCTACATCCACCTCAAATACGAGCACGTGCTCGATCACTAATGACATCGTCGTCGATGCGATACTGAATCCTAATATTCGATTCTTATTGGTAGACTCTCTGCAAATTACAATGTCTGAGTGGGGAATTGATTGCTGATGCACGGCAGTCTTTAAATCCTATTCTTGTCACGTATGAAACAACTGTAATACGGAAGAAGTTATTCCATAATCCACATCTGTGTTAAAAATGGAAAATATTTATTAACAAAAACAAGCACCCAGTTAGCTTTAGATGCCGGATTAAGTACCTACGAATCAGTATGTGTGTGTAGGAACACTTTCAATCACGCTACCTTTCTCTGCATGTAAAGCTGCCTTTAAGTAGCAATTCGTCTCTATTCATGAAGAGCTTCATTACGTATGTGGCTTCGTGTATGGGTCTGTAGACTACCCCTGATGAAATGTTGCGTGTGATACACTCAATACGCACACGTACATTCTACGAGGTACTGCACTGAGACTGTTTTATTCACGATTTGCCTTTCAACGACAGCTTAATAACTGAAAAATAGTTCAAATGGCTCTGAGCATTATGGGACTTAACATCTGAGGTCGTCAATCTCCTAGAACTTAGAACTACTTAAACCTAATTAACCTAAGGACATCACACACAGCCATGCCCGAGGCAGGATTCGAACCTGCGTCCGTAGCGGTCGCTCGGTTCCAGACTGAAGCGCCTGGAACCGCTCGGTCACCCGGCCGGCTTAATAACTGAAATTGCACACAGTATATTTTTACTCGCCAAGAATTATGGGCCAAATGGAAGCCAGGTAAATACTAGTGACATAAGATGCTAAATTTTCAACTGATAGAACATGTTGTAATACCATGAACTAACGACAGTAATTTCATAAAAGTTTATAAAATGAAAACAAAATTTTTAACTATTCAAATGCATGTTTGCGCTTCGCCAGGATCGTACGGGACTAGAAAAGGGTTCACGTTTCTTCTTTCTTCTACATTTGCTCCTGCATATTATATCGACAAGCTACTGTGCAGTGCATGGTGAAGGGTACTTCATAGTAATGTCTTTCTGCACTTTCCATTAAGGTTCGGAGTGTGGGAGAAAATGACTATCCATATTCTCCGCTAATCGCTTTAATTGTCGTTGGCCTACAAGAGACGTACAATGCAGGAAGCACAACTTTCGTTCTGTAAAAATCGTTATAATCTTGTGTCTGTGTGTCAGAAACTTAAGACACTCACTCAGTGTCTGCCGGTGGGGAAAATTCCACATCGACGGGTTTATATGCTCCTTAAGCCACTGTACAGGGCATGTCAGGAGGTACTTTTTATGAGTATGAGAAAATCCGTCTCCAGTTCCATTCGCTTGTGGACTAGCTGTAAAACGCCCTACGCATATCAATCTCTCTTATACTATTCCTATGCCAGATGTACGATGATGTAGCATAATGCTCCCTAAGTCGCCTTGGAATACCAGCTGTCTGGATTTACCCACGAATGTTTCGAGAGAGAAATTTCGCACTTATTTCAAAGATTCCCCTTCAAGTTCCCCGAGCATATTTCTAGGGGAGGGTCGGACATATGGGTCACCGATGTTGATCATCTTTGTAATGACTCCTGTATTGAACATAAAGAGACAAATGTTTCAGCTTTCTGCCAGACACTCTAGTTCTTCAAAAAATCAAGCCCAAACTTGACGACGGAAAATAGTATTTTCAATGCTGTACATCGAAAGATCGTTTAAAAGGAAAAATTTTTATTAATACATTATGGTGTCCGAAATTTATAATGTCATTAACATTTCTTTGTGTTTTCGTGCTGTACCTTGGGTACTCGTCATTCTACGCATCTAGAAGAGCGAGGTCGGTAGTCGAACATCTTGGCGTTGAGGCAGAAAACCTGAAGGAGGACGTCACTTGCGATGGCGTCAAGGAGACGATAGTGAAGGGTGCTCCAAACAAGTGGCGTCTCGTGGACTGTCTGCCTGTGGAATTTTATCAGGCTTTCCAGGATTTGCTGGTGCCAAGGCAGACAGCGGTGCTCCAAGAACGGTTGACGCCGGCCGCCACCGTTCCGCCGGCGCTCGTCGAAGGCATTATCATCCCAACAAACAAGCCGACGCAGGAAACTACGGTTGTCCATTACCGCCCCTAACCCTAATGCAGATTACAAGATATTCACACGTATTCTGGCGACACGTTGCTTTCAGACCCTTCCGAGTATAATACCCACTGAACAATCGGCGCCGGATGGATTCCCCAGCGCTCAGACGGCCAGTGGTGAATGTTGAGATGCGACCGCTCTATCGGCTGAGCGCAATCGCCGTGCGGCATTTGTGGCCTCCGACTTGGACGGCGCTTTTGCTCGGGTGCGACGTGGTCACGTCTTTGCTGTAACGGAGCGGATGGGCTTTCCGGCCCCTTCACTGGTACCTTAAGCCGTCTCTACGCCAGCGCTCACTCCCATGACCAGGCTAATGGTCGTATCGGCGGACCGGTACCGATCCGCCGTTCCTGACGTCAAGGATGCCCCCTATCGTTGCTCCCCTACTCTCTCGCCCTAGAGCCGTTAACTGACAATCTCACGACGCATTTGTCAGAAACCACCCTGCGGCAATAAACGCTCCGCTGTCGTGCCTACGCAGACGATCTGTTGTTGCTGGTACTGTCACGAGAAAAGACAACGTAGCCGGCCGGGGTGGCCGCGCGGTTCTAGGCGCTACAGTCTGGAACCGCGCGACCGCTACTGTCGCAGGTTCGAATCCTGCCTCGGGCATGGATGTGTGTGATGTCCTTAGGTTAATTATGTTTAAGTAGTTCTAAGTTCTAGGGGACTGATGACCTTAGAAGTTAAGTCCCATAGTGCTCAGAGCCAAAAGACAACGTACATACTTGACTGATGTCCACGTACGTGGACGTGGTGGGCAGCGCTTTGAGCATGGGCAAACGTACGGTGGTGTTAGCGGCCACGGAATCACACGAGATTTGGCGCCCCTACCTTGCGCCCAGAGCATCTGCTACCTTCGCATTCTCTTTACGTCCACCACCCGCCGCAGAGCAGCAGTCAACTTTTGGCGTGTCCTCCGGATCACCTGGGCGATCGTTAGGCATCGTCTCTGTTGCCTTCATGCATCGCAATATGTGGAATATCTGAACGTCCACGTAGTTTCCACGCTGGTGCATGTAGCCATGTCTTTCCGACATACCCGGCGATCGGCCGCAGCCTACAGGCCGCGTTGGACTACTTCTTGATGGCTGGTATCATTTTTAAGGTCAAGTACGATACATTCAGCTTCCCCCAGAAGGTCAGGAGACTTGCAATCACCAACGTCCGATGTCGCGTGGAGGCCTTATATCCAACACAACGAAAAAACAGTAGTCGGGTGCAGGGAACTCACTCACGCGACAGCTCCTGGATATTTGTACGCCACTCTCAATTAACCCCGTCGGTCTCGGTAGGATACGTTGTGCCCCCATTCACACATCTATCTTCTTTATGGAGCTTAGCTATGTACGTGCCCGCCTCGGACGCAGGCGCCGCACTCCCAAACGATTTCTACATTCAATTACCTTGCAGCAACGTAGACATCAAGTATCCATTAATGGTGTGGACTGAGGCGTGGTGCAACTTTCATCAGCCGTACTCCCCGACATAAATTAGAGAGAAATAGTTGATGTCGCCAGTGGAAAATTCTTTACTGGCCAGCGTTCACGTGCGATTGGTTTGATGGGCACTCTTTCGTGCTCCACGCTCAGTAGACCATGATGCTCGTCGCCTGACATGTGCCGCCGTTCGTGAAGTCTCGATATTGGGGCGGCGGCAACGGGTCGCCGTTGCCTCTGCGCCCCTTCATCCATGGTCGCCCTGTACACATTCGTTCGCCCAGAGAACGTATGTTTGTCTTCAGCCAAGACTCATGCGATACTCTAGTCAAAGGATGAAATTCGCCTACCTTTTCGGAGACTGTGTCAAATTACAGCTTGATCTTTGGACCATCCTACTAAATCTACCTGCGGTGACTGAACGACATCCAAGCTACTGCGCCCATTTCGCCAGTTACCTCCGAGGGATTTTCTGTGATACTAGCTGGAATGTACATAGCGCGATTGCCTCGACTGCAGTCGAGGGGCACTATTAACACCCCCTCGAATTTCATTCAAGCCCCCAGAGGGCGCAGCGCCTGGTACCGCACTGTCCTTGCTTTCCGTTTCCCCTCCGCCTACCTAACGCTGCTGTGCCACACGATGGAATTCCATGGTTATAACTGAGTATCTCCTCCATTGACTATCCCTCCTTCTCGATTTCCAGTTGGCTGGTGGTGGGGACGCCGTGGCCTGGCCTTGTGTAGTCACCCCCAGCCCACCCTCTACAGCCTTGTGTAGTCGATCCCCGCCCACTCATGGAGACGGAGGTGACCGACATGGGCTCTTCTCCCATCGTTCCTACCTCAACATACAAGGAACGGTCAGTTCCTCCCATTTGCATTTCCTGGCGTTATCTGCTGATTTGCTGCTTTTTTATTTTTTGAAAAACTCGTTTTCCCTCGTATGTTTCCTAATGTTCCCTATATAATGGTCAAGGCATTAGCCTACCAAACAGTTCATCAGTGTTCGAGTCTTATTCATTAATCTATTTTCGTTCGATATTTTTTCGATGTATCTGATAATATTCTGATAATAAGGATAGCTTTATTTGCCTTTTTCTGAAGTAAAACATCGCAATATGTGTTTATGTCCATTACAATTATCCGGGCTTTATGCCGTGGTCGGTTGATGAATTTTGTCTCAATTCCCAACGTTTCGTCTCCGACTGCGGGAGACATTTTCCAGGGGGTCCGTAGGTCGATGGAAGGTCCAACACACCCACTGGCTCGCTACTGTGGGTGTGTTGGACCTTCCATCGACCTACGGACCCCCTTGAAGATGTCTCCCGCAGTCGAAGACGAAACGTTGGGAATTGAGACAAAATTCATCAACCGACCACGGCATAACAGCCCGGATAATTATAATGGACATGATATTTCCGGCCGTGAAAGTCTACATTTTAATATGTGTTTAATAATCAAGTAAGTATATACAGTGTATTGATTGTTATTTCCATCATGGTAAATAGTACAAAAATACACCTAAAGTACATTATTGCCTAATTCTAACACATCGTCTGTTCGTGAACGTTCTCGCAATCAGTGGGGTGAAACTTACAACAGAAACAGGCGAAATACTTCTCGCACCACGCGCAACACAGCAACACACTACCGACGTCTCGCCGCATTGACATGTTTTCCGGAATCTCGTTTGTAGAAAACATATGTGATTAACATTGCTGCAGCCAGATCTATCAAATATCAATCTGGATGCGTACTAAGCGCGTAAAAGCATATTTTGAAAGACCGACGTCGATGACTGATTCCGGATCAACACAAGAGTTTCGCTACCATCTGCCCTATCTAGTAATTCTCTCCTCTGCTAAGATGTCGCATTATTTTGAATTCGTGCAATGAAATTCTTTATCTCTCGGAAAGAATAAAAGCCAAACGATTGACATAGAGAGGTAAGTTTTAGTGATATAACTTTCATGGTGCATTTCGGTTAAGCATCATCATCTATGAAAGTGATATCGTAGAAGGTCATGTATCACTATTAAAATACTTGTCAAGACAATAATTATACTTACTTCATTTATATTCACACCTCTTAATGTTTTACTTTTAAAAAAAGGGAAGAAGCATATTCCCATAATCAGAATATTATCAGATACACCGAAAAGGTATCGAATGAAAAAAGCCGCTACCAACAATGGAACACGGACTAATAACTTGACCACTCGTCCGCCGACCTTGCGCTTGTAGGTGCGTACAATGACGGGTGTTCAAGGTACAGTGCATGAAAACACAAAAAATGTTCCTACCATGAATTTTATCAAATTTTGATCTCATAACATATTAAAAAAACTCCTTTTTTTAGACGGTCTTTCGTTGCATAACATTGAAAATACGCTTTTCCGTCATCAACTTTGCTCTCAATTTTTTTCGAAAACCGGGGAGTGTCTAACAAAAAGCCGAAGCACGTGGCTGTCTCTTTTGAATATCGAACGTACTTGCAAAAACTGATCAAAATCGCTGATCCATATGTCAGACCCTCTCCTTGTTAGTTAAAGTTTCGTTTACTGTAAGCTGACCTGATACTATCCTAGCAGCTTGCGTCTCAATTCTTTCAACGTCTGTAGTGGTGACTATTTGATTGGGGCTCCAGACTCTCGAACGGTACTCTGCAACTGGTTGCTCTAGCATCTTTTATGCAGGTATGTTAACAGCTTCAGACAGAAGCGAGATACTTCCAGACAAAACTTCGAAACAATACACAAAGGAATGACATGCAGGATTTATAAAACACGTTACAAACAATACATTAAGTGTTGGAAATATGAAACAACCCATTACACATTCGCAGAGGACATAGAGCACTATAACCATCATCCTACTGGCTTAAGAATGAGGCATGAAAATCGTCAGGATAAATAACCACAACAAATGCCTTATCCCAATGCAGGCGAACAACCACATCGAGAAAGCCCTTGCAGAGAACAGACAGGTGATAATCGACCAGATACATAGCAACACAAACTCTCTGCTAAGTGGTGGTGGCAAGTTCCTATGGGACCAAACTGCTAGAAGTCATCGGCCCCTAGGCTTACACACTACTTAATCTAACTTAAACTTACTTACGCTAAGGACAACACACACACCCATGCCCGAGGCAGGACTCGAACCTCCGACGGTGGAAGCCGCGCGAACCGAGGCATGGCGCCTTAGACTGCAAGGCTACCCCGTGCAGATAAGTCCAATAGAAGAAATGAGAAAGTAAAAATTCTATCCCCATATATAAACCTAACTGTACTAAAACAAACCCACACTATTAAAAAAATACCTCCATGCATACATGCACCAGAGAGACAGAGAGACAGAATACAGATATTACAAACTTACATTCGATAGGTGGCAATGACAATCAATTGTTGGATAGGTGGCAATGACATTCAGTAGTTGGCAACAACATCCAAAAGAGACAGATCACAAACACACATTCGATATTCCATACAGAGAGACGGAATACAGATATTACAAACTCACATTCGATGGTTGGTAATAACATTCAATAGTTGGCAACTATTCAATAGCTGGCAACAACATCCAAAAGAGACAGAGCACAAACACACATTTGATACTCCATCATTTTCCTGGAGTGCATCCGGGATATTTTTCCTGCCATTTTGAAGGAGTAAACGCACATGCGGCAAGGATAACGGTGTTTGTACCAAGAGCGTCAGTCATAGGTTAAACTTGATGTGTCTAAGAATGAAACAAATCAAGCCAGAATCAGCAAATCAGCAGCGCTTAGCAAATGTGTTGTTGATAATTACGGATGGCATGAAGACTTAGAATATTTCCTTTGAGAGCACATACGTAAAATGAGAGGTTTCCATAATGTTTTGAGTTGGCAACCTCGTCTCGGTTGAGCACGTTGTTTGCTACTTGTGTTCCTACAGCTTCCTTGACCATTGAATATCAGTAGGATAAGGCTGTGGCCATTATTTTCACTTTCCCATAGTCCATGAAATGGCCAGTGGAAATGCAATGTTCAGCCACTGCTGAATTATTAACCTGTAGCAGGCGGGTAAATCGCTGGTGTTCAATGCATCGTTCTTTTACAGTGCGTACTGTCTGTCGTACGTACCTTTTACCACACTCATATGGAATTTCATTAACTGACGCCTATTTCCTAGTAATAAAAATAAAAGTTCGAATGCCAGTAAGCAGAACAGCTCTAAAACCGGAACGAGAACACATGTACAACAGCATCCACGAAATTTAGAAGTAGAACTTCCAACAATACTACCACTCGCAAAGTAGGTTAGAAATCAGATTAATAATGTTGCTCACGCAGCATATGTTCCCTTTATCGGGCAACAACAAAGGTATGGTATCGTGGATGGTATCATCAGAGTGGAAATAATGAATTCACTGTAAAAAAGTCATTAATTTTGGCACTTATCTTAAATTGATTCCCACGTAGATTTCGTCGAAGTTGTTATGGCTCATCTTGTTTATTTTAGGGTGATTCCACTTTGACTGCTAGAAGGTCCAGATCTGTATTTTAACAATATTTGAAGACCTACAAATGCGTTTTCAGGAAATTCTTAATGATCAAACAATTCCAGATCAGAACAATGGTTTGGTAGAAATAATTTTTGACTTGGTGTTCACGATCCACATTTTTATTAAACTTCTTGTAAATTCACATATACTTCTTCTTAATTGTCACATCATCAAGAAAACAGTTTTGTATCAATCTTCATATATTTAATTTCCACTTTAACCAAACACAAGACTTGACTGTTCTTTTACAAAGCGAAATAACAACTTAACTTCTGCAAAGTGAAACAAAGACTGCTCTGTGCGCATTCGCGCGTAAACGGTTACAAGTAAGTCAAAGATTATGACAGTCTCACAGAAATGAATACACACAAGAACCTATACATTAATAAAACCAAATGTGAATATTGTCACAAAAATATGTCTGTTACTTTGCAGACAATAGTACGATATTACTGGTATCGAGAACTGGGGTTGGAGTGCCGTAATGGTCACGTAAATAAAGAACCACTACAAACTTCAAACTTTGATAGAAAATCATGAAGTGCCACAACTGTTTGTAACCGAAAATGAAGCTCCTGGAGTAGGTTTTGTTGTAGGTGTTGTCTTACCTGCCGCCTTGGAACTTGTTTTCTTTTCGCTTTAGCCATGGACGGTGCCAAGCCTTTTTAAAACGAGAGGACCACTTTACCTACTCTTTGTTATGTCTGATGGTTTAAATAGAGGAGACGGGCTGATATCAAATGTATAAGCTGCTGTTTCTTCAATTCCATTAACTACAGTCGACAATGGCCATACTGAAACCTCTGAGGCCTTATCAGCCCTTGCTGCAGGTTGCTGAGGATAATCCATAGACGGAACAATCAGGAGGTCAAAACGACAGATTCCACGTTTTTTGAAACCATTTGAAGTCGCTTCTATTGTTGCGGGTCTGCAAAATGCCCTACCCATCAATGGCCCAACGTCTTTGGCTCTCAAAGGATAACCAGCAGGACAGTTATCTGCCTCTTGATAACAGAAACACTTGAATGGGGCCATAAAGGACACGTCCAGAGCCCGTGAGCTACGTGTTGTGCGAGGTGGCAGGCAGACTAGTGTGACACACTGTACTCGAGCACCATCAACAACATAAACGTTACGAGTATGAGAATGATGCCCTTCAAAAATAAGCATCGCTGGATGCTCAGATGTAAGGCTTAAATTGTTTATAAAGAGTTGGTGTTCCAGTTACTCTGTGAAAAGTTCAAGCTGCATCCAACCAGATTTGCGACACGTTGTCACAGAGCCTTTTCAAGTTCAAATACCAAGTTTAAGATCTTTGTTCTTGCGCGGTAAAATAATTATTGCAGGTACAAAATGGCTGGTTGGACTCATATATGTAGCAACAGCCATAAGAGCTCCTCTTGTGACTGAAGACATTTTTGAGACACACTCCTTGCCTTTCAAACTTATAACCTTACTAAAACTACCCTGTCCAATCTCGTCAAATTAAAAATTCGGTTGAGCGCAAATTGCAGGGCTTTTGCGTCATTTTTCAGTAGCTGAAATAAAGAGTTAAGTGTCTCCTTTGTGAAGCCTTAAGCTCTGACTACAGAAATATTCTCAAGTGTTCCAAATCCCAGTTTGGGATGTCGTTTCAGGAACCCTCTCAGCCATTTTTTACACGCAGAGGCCTTATGCTCGTTCAAAACATTTGGTAATTTATTGAGCAAGTTGAAATGTCAGAGAGCTAATATCTCTAGAAACAAATTCCATACAACCTCTGGTCCGTAATCCTGGTATGCGTCACCACGACTAAAAATAAATAAAGCGAGCAATGCACCGTTCATAGGGCCTCCGAATGCGTGGTTGGATTTCAAAATATTGGCTACATCAATGCCCAGGGACCAACCATCGCATCTATCGCATTAACACACAATGAAATCAGTCACAACTTTAATAAAAATGCAGGCAAGAATTTGTAGTGAAACAATGTTTGCTTCTCATACCTATTTAATCTTTTAACAAATTAAGTTTATGCAGAAAAAGCAAACACAATATCATTTCATACTTTTCACATCAGATTATTGTTAACATAATATTTTTCAATGCGAGAATCTAAGTAGTTTGCCAGCATCTCGTTTCTGTTTAACCTTTCCTGTAACTGAATCTTTGCGATCAACACATGTGAAATATTTACAAGTCCCAACCAACCAGCCCATATGACGTGAATTTTTCTTAAGTCCACAGAAGCAGAACACATTGCAGAGATTCTCGTGATCGTTACAGGCGAAAGCTTTACAGGTCCGTGACCAAATATGAAAATATTTCTGGTGCACGCAAGAGGCGACATCGTATCTGTTCGCGAACTCCCTTCCAACCGACTAAGGAAATCCCATTCCCCTAGACGAAAATGGTCGTCGTTCCTTTTACCCTCGCACTGACATTAGCGATGCTCATGTACTTTCGACTTGCGAAAGGGAATGTAGACTATAAATTTAACGATATACAGGGTGGTCCATTGATCGTGGCGGGGCCAAATATCCACGAAATAAGCATCAAACGAAAAAACTACAAAGAACGAAACTTGTCTAGCTTGAAGGGGGAAACCAGATGGCGCTATGGTTGGCCCGCTAGATGACACTGCGTTTTTTAAAAATAGGAACCCCCATTTTTAATACATATTCGTGTAGTACGTAAAGAAATATGAATGTTTTAGTTGCACCACTTTTTTCGCTTTGTGATAGATGGCGCTGTAATAGTCACAAACGCCAGTGTGGACGATATTTGCTTCGTGATACATTACCCTTGTTAAAATGGACCGTTCACCAATTGCGGAAAAGGTCGATATCGTTTTGATGTATGGCTATTGTGATCAAAATGCCCAACGGGCGTGTGTTATGTATGCTGCTCGGTATCCTCGACAGTTCGGATAGCTACGTTATTTAAAGAAACAGGAAGTGTTCAGCCACATGTGAAACGTCAACCACGACCTGCAACAAATGATGATGCCCAAGTAGGTGTTTTAGCTGCTGTCGCGGCTAATCTGCACATCAGTAGCAGACAAATTGCGAGAGTATCGGGAATCTCAAAAACGTCTGTCTTGAGAATGCTACAAAAACATCGGTTGCACCCGTACCATATTTCTATGCACCAGGAACTGCATGGCGACGACTTTGAATGTCGTGTACAGTTGTGCCACTGGGCACAAGAGAAATTACGGGACGGTGACAGATTTTTTGTTCGCGTTCTATTTAGCGACGAAGCGTCATGCACCAACAGCGGTAACGTAAATTGGCATAACATGCACTATTGGGCAACGGAAAATCCACGATGATTGCGACAAGTGGAACATCAGCGACCTTGGCGAGTTAATGTATGGTGCGGCATTATGGAAGGAAGGATAATTGGCCCACGTTTTATCGAAGGCAATCTAAATGTTGCAATGTATACTGATTTCTTACGTAATGTTCTACCGATGTTACTACAAGATGTTTTACTGCTTGACAGAATGGCGAAGTACTTCCAACATGATGGATGTCCGGCACATAGCTCTCTTGCGGTTGAAGCGGTATCGCATAGCATATTTCATGACAGGTGGATTGGTCGTCGAAGCATCGTACCGTGGCCCGCACGTTTACCGGATCTGACGTCCCCGGATTTCTTTCTGTGGGGAATGTTGAAAGATATTTGCTATCGTGATCCACCGACAAGGCCTGACAACATGCGTCAGCGCATTGTCAATACATGTGCGAACATTACGGAAGGCGAACTACTAGCTGTTGAGAGCAATGTCTTACACATACTGCCAAATGCATTGAGGTTGACGGACATCATACTGAGCATTTATTGCCTTAATGTGGTATTTACAGGTAATCATGCTGTAACAGCATGCATTCTCAGAAATGATAAGTTCACAAAGGTACATCTATCACATTGGAACAATCGAAATAAAATGATCAAACGTACCTACGTTCTGTAGTTTAATTTCAGAAACCTACCTGTTACCAACTGTTCGTCGAAAATTGTGAGCCATATGTTTGTCACTATTACAACGCCATCTATCACAAAGCCCTATGGCAGCTCCATCTAGCTGGCTAACCATAGCGCCATCTGGATTCCCCCTTCAAGCTAGACGAGTTTCGTTCTTTGTAATTTTTTCGTTTGATGCTTATTTCGTGAGATATTTGGCCCGGTCACTATCAATGGACCACCCCGTATAGTGCGCTGATAGTACTGCCGCGCATGCGTTACAGTCGCGGAGACAGAAAGGCCACACCGCCCAGCGACAGCGCCCTCGCTGTTGGAACTGCAGTACTCAGCTGCCGTCGGTGTTGTAGCTGGTCTCAGGTGTCGAAGTTTTCTGGCATCTTCGTCTCGAGCAAATTTCGGAGATGACGGGATTCCATGCGTTATTCAATTCGTAACCACTGTCACGGTTCATTAGATTTCCCGCGATGCGTATTTGCACGGATTCTTTGATAATGGAGTCCCAAAAAGTTGTTCCTGTGGCCAAAATCGAAGTTTTGTTGTACTCCATTGAATGTCCGTTAGAAATACAATGTTCCGCAACTGCAGACTTAGTGGGTTGCAGTAGGCGAGTGCAACGTTGATGTTCTGTAGAACGCTCTTCTACTGTACGCATTGTCTGTCCTATATAGGTCATGCCATATTGACACGGTATTTTGTAAATTCCCTCCTTCCGCAGTAACAAATCATCCTTCACCGATCCCAGCAAATCCGAAATCTTGGACGAAAAACCACTTTCACATGAAGGAGATACTTCCAACGAAGGGAAGAAAAGCTAGGGACTTGGCTGGCGCGTTCTTCTCTTTATTCACTTCCCGGTTCCTGGCTCTAGTTGAGAAGGCCCTGCTAATTTGCCGGGTCGAGTACCCATTGTCTCTGAACACCGTCCTCAAATGTGCAAATTCTCTGCATCCGACACCGTATGTGCCCTGTGCACAAGGGTTTTAAGTACACTCATGGTCTGGGATGGGTGATGGCAACTTGAAGAATACAAATACAGATCAGTGTGAGTGGGCTTACGATAGACAGAATGTCCCGCCGTGCCGTCACTCGTCCGTTAAACCAAAACATCCAGGAGTGGAAGGCAGTCATCTTTCTCTGGTTCCATACTAAATCGGATATTCTCATGGATGGAGCTTAGGCCAGCGACAATACAGACGGCAGCTGAGTACTACAGTTCCACCAGCGAGGGCGCTGTCGCTGGGCGGTGTGGCCCTTCTGTCTCCGCGACTGCAACGCACGCGCGGCAGTGCTATCAGCGAGCTATGTACGACGGAGCGGATAACGTCTTCGTCAGTCCTCGTTCAGCTCACCTGAAGATGCCTGGCAGTTGTCCAGCCTAAATAGCGTGCAATGAAGTTTACTACGACCGGCTGCAAGCCCGAAATCTTTTTGAACAGTTGATGCGCCGGGAAAATTTCATATTTTTGCAGCATCCCCACGGTTTGGTAGTTTTATGGAATCTACACTACTGGCCATTAAAATTGCTACACCAAGAAGAAATGCAGATGATAAACGGGTATTCATTGGACAAATATATTATACTAGAACTGATTGTGATTACATTTTCACGCAATTTGGGTGCATAGATCCTGAGAACAACCACATCTGGCCGTAATAACGGCCTTGATACGCCTGGGCATTGAGTCAAACATATTGTGACGAGCCAGTTGCTCGGCCACCATTGACCAGACTTTTCAATTGGTGAGAGATCTGGAGAATGTGTTGGCCAGGGCAGCAGTCGAACATTTTCTGTATATTGAAAGGCCCGCACAGGACCTGCAACATGCGGTCCTGCATTATCCTGCTGAAATGCAGGGTTTCGCAGGGATCGACTGAAGGGTAGAGCAACGGGTCGTAACACATCTGGAATGTAACGTCCACTGTTCAAAGTGCCATCAATACGAACAAGAGGTGACCGAGACGTGTAACCAATGGCACCCCATACCATCACACCGGGTGATACGCCAGTATGGCGATGACGAATACACGCTTCCAATGTGCGTTCACCGCGATGTCGCCAAACGCGGATGCGACCATCATGATGCTGTAAACAGAACCTGGATTCATCCGAAAAAATTACGTTTTGCCATTCGTGCAGCCAGGTTCGTCGTTGAGTACACAATCGCAGGCGCTCCTGTCTGTGATGCAGCGTCAAGGGTAACTGCAGCCACGTTCTCCGAGCTGATAGTCCATACTGCTGCAAACGTCGTTGAACTGTTCGTGCAGACGGTTGTTGATTTCCAAACGGCCCAATCTGTTGACTCAGGGATCGAGACGTGGCTGCACGATCCGTTACAGCCATGCGGATAAGATGCCTGTCATCTCGACTGCTAGTGATACGAGGCCGTTGGGATCCAGCACGGCGTTCCGTATTACCCTCCTGAACCCACCGATTCCATATTCTGCTAACAGTCATTGGATCTCGACCAACGCGAGCAGCAATGTCGCGATACGTTAAACCGCAATCCTGATAGGCTGCAATCCGAGCCGCGCGGGATTAGCCGAGCGGTCTTAGGGCGCTGCAGTCATGGACTGTGCGGCTGGTCCCGGCGGAGGTGCGAGTCCTCCCTCGGGCATGGGTGTGTGTGTTTGTCCTTAGGATAGTTTAGGTTAAGTAGTGTGTAAGCTTAGGGACTGGTGACCTTAGCAGTTAAGTCCCATAAGATTTCACACACATTTTTTTGCTGCAATCCGACCTTTATCGAAGTCGGAAACGTGATGGTACGCACTTCTCCTCCTTACACGAGGCATCACAACAACGTTTCACCAGGCAACGCCGGTCAACTACTGTTTGTGTATGAGAAATCGGTTGGAAACTTTCCTCATGTCAGCACTTTGTAGGTGTCGCCACCGGCGCCAACCTTGTGTGAATGCTCTGAAAAGGTAATCATTTGCACATCAGAGCATCTTCTTCCTGTCTGTTAAAATTTCGCTTCTGTAGCAAGTCATCTTCGTGGTGTAGCAATTTTAATGGCCAGTAGTGTAATCATTAATGGCTTCGCGTGCTTACGGCATACCTGAATCAACCTGAAATCGTCGCTGAATTGAGACCTCAGTGTGTTGGCCTGTAGGGTGAATAATTTTTTTGTCAGTGTGTTTAATTATCACCTGTGAGTGACTCTGAGTTGATTACACCCGCCCGTACGGTTTGCCTGCAGTGCAGGCGAGGGCCCTTTGCCGGCGTGGCGTTATCTGACGCCTGCCAGCCCGCCTTATGGCGGCATCGACCGCGGACCTTGAGGGCCTGCAACAGCTGTCAGAGCCCGTATCGCCCGATGCATCACTTACCGCTGCTGCCACGCTTCACTACCGGTGACTCACAGCAGACAGCCCGTCGACGGCTTTCAGAACGGGCAATTTCTGGACGCCGCACACATCTCTGCAGTGGAGAGGTCAACCAAGCGCTGGAGCAAGCTGGGCTAGTAATTTACCAGCCGCGAGTTGTTCAGCGTCTAAAAGTGTTTCGAAAAGAAATTATGGAGCAGCTTTGTAAATTGATTCACAGAAGCCGATTCTGTAAAGCGCATAGTGACCAGGTTGGAGAATCTGAGGTGGTCAATCGGATATAATGGAAATCCTGAAGCTAATTTGGCAGAACCCCAAGCGAAAGAAGATTTATTTCTACTAGAACTGATGTGGGTAATCTTGCCACTTTTTATTTGAGCAAATAAAGAACGCATTATTGTGGCCAAGATAGACACGAAGCCCACGCCTACTACAGTAGTACACGTTTATATGCCAACTAGCTCTGCAAATGACGAAGAGATTAATGAAATGTATGATGGCATAAAAGAAATTATTCAGATAGTGAAGGGAGACGAAAATTTAATAGTCATGTGTGACTGGAATTCGACAGTAGGAAAAGGAAGAGAAGAAAAGGTAGTGGGTGAATATGGATTGGGGGTAAGAAATGAAAGAGGAAGCCCCTGGTAGAACTTTGCACAGAACGTAACTTAATCATAGCTAACACTTGGTTCAAGAATCATAATCGAAGGTTGTATACGTGGAAGAAGCCTGGAGATACTGGAAGGTTTCAGATAGATTATATAGTGGTAAGACAGAGGTTTAGGAACCAGGTTTTAAATTGTAAGACATTTCCAAGGGCAGATCTGGACTCTTACCACAATCTATTGGTTATGAACTGTAGATTAGAACTGAAGAAACTGCAAAAAGTTGGGAATTTAAGGAGATGGAAACTGGATAAACTGACTAAACCAAAGGTTGTACAGAGTTTCAGGGAGAGCATAAGGGAACGATTGACAGGAATGGGGGAAAGAAATACAGTAGAGGAAGAATAGGTAGCTTTGAGGGATGAAGTAGTGAAGGCAGCAGAGGATCAAGTAGATAAAAAGACGACGGCTAGTAGAATTCCTTGGGTAAAAGAAAAAATATTGAATTTAATTGATGAAAGTAGAAAATACAAAAATGCAGTAAATGGAGCAGGCAAAAAGGAATACAAACGTTTCAAAAATGAGATCGACAGGAAATGCAAAATGGCTAAGCAGGGATGGCTAGAGGACAAACGCAAGGATGTAGAGGCTTATCTCACTAGGGGTAACATAGATACTACCTACAGGAAAATGGAAGAGACCTTTGGAGAAATGCGAACCACTTGCATGAATATCAAGAGCTCAGATGGAATCCCAGTTCTAAGCAAAGAGGGGAAAGCAGAAAGGTAGAAGGAGTATATAGAAGATCTATATAAGGGCGATGGACTTGAGGACAATATTATGGAAACGGAAGAGGATGTAGATGAAGATGAAATGGGAGATATGATACTGCGTGAAGAGTTTGACAGAGCACTGAAAGACCTGTGTCGAAACAAGGCCCTAGGAGTAGACAACATTCCATTAGAACTACTGACAGTCCGGGGAGAGCCAGCCATGACGAAACTCTACCATCTGGTGAGCAAGATGTATGAGACAGGCGAAATAAGCTCAGACTTCAAGAAGAATATAATAATTCCAATCCCAAGGAAATCAGCTGTTGACAGATGTAAAAATTACCGAACCATCAGTTTGATAAGTCACGGTTGCAAAATACTAACGCGAATTCTTCACAGACGAATAGAAAAACTGGTAGAAGCCGACCTCGGGGAAGATTCCGTGGAAATGCTGAAACACGTGAGGCAATACTGACCTTCCGGCTTATCTTAGAAGATACGTTAAAGAAAGGCAAACCTACGTTTCCAGCATTTGTAGACTTAGAGAAAGCTTTTGACAATGTTGACTGAAATACTCTCTTTCAAATTCTGAAGGTGGCAGGGATAAAATAGAGGGAGCGAAAGGCTATTTACAATTTGTACAGAAACCAGAAGGCAGTTATAAGAGTCGAGGGACATGAAAGGGAAGCAGTGGTTGGGAAGGGAGTGAGACAGGATTTTAGCCTATCCCTGATGTTATTCAATCTGTATATTGAGCAAGCAGTAAGGAAAACAAAAGAAAAATTCGGAGTAGGTATTAAAATCCATGGAGAAGAAATAAAAACTTTGAGGTTCGCCGATGACATTGTAATTCTGTCAGAGACAGCAAAGGACTTGGAAGAGCAGTTGAACGGAATGGATAGTGTCTTGAAAGGAGGATAATGGAATGTAGTCGAATTAAGTCGGGCGATGCTGAGGGAATTAGATTAGGAAATGCGACACTTAAAGTGAAGCAGAGAAGATATAAAATGTAGACCGGCAATGGCAAGGAAAGCGTTTCTGAAGAAGAGAAATTTATTAACATCGAGTATAGATTTAAGTGTCAGGAAGTCGTTCCTGAAAGTATTTGTATGGAGTGTAGCCATGTATGGAAGTGAAACGTGGGCGGTAAATAGCTACAGAAGAATGCTGAAGATTATATGGGTAGATCACATAACTAATGAGGAGGTATTGAATAGAATTGGAGAGAAGGGGAGTTTGTGGCACAACTTGACTAGAAGAAGCGATCGGTTGGCAGGGCGTATTCTGAGGCATCAAGGGACCACCAATTTAGTACTGGAAGGCAGCGTGGAGGGTAAAAATCGTAGAGGGTGACCAAGAAATGAATACACTAAGCAGATTCAGTAGAATGTAGGTTGCAGTAGGAACTGGGAGATGAAAAAGCTTGCACAGGATAGAGTAGCATAGAGAGCTGCATCAAACCAGTCTCTAGACTGAAGACCACAACAACAACAACAAAGTGTATTATTGTTAAAGGAATAAAGAAGTACATTGTATTAAAGTGAAGTATTATTTATTTTGCCCGTGTAGAGCTGCTAGTCTCCCACGGGGCGCCTCCCCAGATGACGGATAGGAAAATGCTCACCAGTTATGGTGGGTATCGGGGAAATAAAATACCCGAGGTGGACTAAAACTACCGCTTACTGCCTTGTAGCGTGCTATTGGCTTATCAAAGCCTAAAGAAACAAAACCTTGAGAATAAATTACCTGGTCACCCAGGTTGGGGATTGTGCATTGAGATAGTTCCTTACTCACGCGAAAAAATTAAAGTGGAAAAAAACCTAATAATATGTTTCGCGAAAACTGGAATCTTGGACGACGAACGGACGAAGAAAATGGGAAAAATGACACTTGGATGCTGGAATGTGCAACGAATCTCCACAAAACTGAATATATTACCAACAGAACTTCACAGTTTCAAAATGGATGTTGTTGTACTCTCTGAGAACAAGAAGAAAGACAAAGGAGAAGAACTTGGTAATTACGTAGTTATCCGGAATGTGGTGTCCAAAGGGGTAATATCCAAAGCAGAAGTCTCCATTACGATAAAGAAAGCGTGGAAAAAGAAGATTACAAATTGGAAATTTATTAATTAATGTACTATTGTGGTAGAAATGACTCTATCTGCCAGGGAAGTTGTAATTATTGGTGTATATGCACCCACCAATGATTCAAGAGACCAGGAGAATGATACTTTCTGGACAATCCTTACGGAGACTATAGAAAAAAATCCTAAGGAGGAAGGAACTGATCATCATGGGGGCTATGAAGGGAAGAGTGGGGATTAGAGAATCATGTGGGAAAACATGGAGAGATAGAATATAATGACAATTTTCATATTATGACAGACCTTAGAGAAACATAGGAAAAAATTTAAAAAAAAACATAGAATTAATTTTCATAGCTTTAGAAAAAGCATATGATACTGTCAAGAGAAAACTATGTGAGGGCTGAGTTTCTCCTGGCGTATACAATTTTCAAACAACTTACGGGAATTCAGCTAGGTAATATTTACAGCGACCGCCGATATTTCGGTGGGAGTACACCCCGCCATTTTCAAGACACAATCTGTGTCTTGACAATGGAGGGATGTACTCCCGCCGAAGCCGGCCGCAGTGGACAAGTGGTTCTATACGCTTTAGTCCGCAACCGCGCTGCTGCTACGGTCGCAGGTTCGAATCCAGCGCCGGCCGCGGTGGTCTCGCGGTTCTAGGAGCGCAGTCCGGAACCGCGCGACTG
The DNA here is from genome assembly GCF_021461385.2 of Schistocerca piceifrons. NCBI lineage: Eukaryota > Metazoa > Arthropoda > Insecta > Orthoptera > Acrididae > Schistocerca > Schistocerca piceifrons. The sequence goes on along the minus strand of NC_060138.1, from coordinate 196,974,629 downwards.
CTACGGTCGCAGGTTCGAATCCTACCTCGGGCATGGATGTGTGTGATGTCTTTAGGTTAGTTAGGTTTAAGTAGTTCTAAGTTCTAGGGGACTGATGACCACAGCTGTAAAGTCCCATAGTGCTCAGAGTCATTTATCGCCATCGAATCCAGCATCGGGCATGAATGTGTGTAATGTCCTTAGGTTAGTTAGGCTTAAGTAGTTCTAAGTCTAGGGGACTGATGACCTCAGGTGTTAAGTCCCATAGTGCTCAGAGCCATTTGAAAAATTTTTGAACTCCGGCGGTCGCTGTAAATATAACCTGACTGAATTCCCGTAAGTTGTTTGAAAAGAGAAAACTACTTTCGAGAGCATTGCATATAGCAAACATAAAGGGTCCTTTAATTAAAATAATACAAAAAATATATAAAGATAACTTTTTTCAAGTGACAATTGGTAGCACACTTCCACAGAAATTTAGAACAAGCAAGGGTCTCTTACAAGGTAGCCCCATGTCACCAACATTATTTAAAATCTATGTAGGCATCAGTCTTATGACATGGTCTCGTAAATTCAATGGGATGGGGCTAGAAATTAAAGATGGAGTTTATTTACATCACCTACTATTTGCTGATAATCAAGGAGTTACAGCACAAGTTGGGGAGGATGAAAATTATACTTGTAACCAATTAGCAAAGGAATACAGAAACTGGGTAATGAAGATTAATTACCAGAAAAAATAATCCCTCAGTAATGATCCAAATGACTTATACATAGAGGGAAAGAAAATTAAGGTCAATATTTTTTGTTGTTTGGGATCCGTTTTAGAGATGGAGGGAAAATCAAAGGGATAAATTAATAACTGAATTAGCAGTGGAAGGAAGGTCACTGGGATGCACAATTCAGTCTTATGAAACAGAAATGTAATAAACCGAACCAAAAAAATCATACATAAATCGATACTAGAGAGCCTAGTTATGCATGGACCGGAAACTTGGACTACTAATCTGAAAGACATCAAAGAGCTGCAAGCAGTAGAAATTGACTTCGGAGAAGATCAGGAAGAATCTCTAGAAAAGATAAAATAAGAAAAGACGAAATAATAAAGAGGACGGAAGTAAGAGAAAAAATACGTGATGGATAGAAGGAAATTACAATGGTACGGGCATGTAAGAAAAATGGATGAAGCCAGAATTCCGAAAATGATCCTGGAATGGGAACTGGAGGGAAAGTAGGGAACGGCCTACGACCACCTGGCTCCAAAATGTGCGATTAGCAATGAGGAACAGAGAAAGAAGATATACAAGATCGAACCACCTCGAGGGACAACCTGAGGAGATAAACTAAGATCTTATGTAACAGATGTCCTTGTATTTGTTATGTTGGAGAAATACCTTTGAATAGAGAAAAATGTCAATAATAAAATAAAATTATTTATTTTGCTTAATACACTGATGGAAAAATAGCAACACAAAGCAAAAGTCCTGCGATTAAACGAAAGTTAGCAGACGTGTTTCTGCATCTGAAGGATGGTGTCCATTCAAATTTCGCACCAGTCCGATAAGAGGGGCGCTAGTAACGCCACTATGAAGGTGCAAATCAAGTTTGCTTTAAATACACGCTGTAACAGTCCTCAGCGTTAGTTATCTTTGAGATTGGACTTGGTGGGTTAGTTTTATGAATTATGCCTTTGAGGCGACAAAGGCACCGTTATCAACACCTCACTGAGTTTCAACGAGGTCTACGAGCTACAGAAGACGCAATTCAATGCTCGGGAAACCGCAGCAACCACATGAAGCTTCTTTCGGGAGAACAAACCTAACTGACGGAAAGTCCGTGACAATGGTCAAGATTGATCGGTAACACTGCGCAAGCAGAACTTCGAGAAGATGAGTCCTGGATAGAGGATCTGCTGAGAGAAATCCGCGCGCCTTAAAGAAGAGTGTGCAGCAATCCGTTGGCATCGCACGACAATTTGGCTGGGAGTGTTGGCGCGCTCCTGTAATCGAAGCTACTGGGAAGCCGCTCTGTGGGAGAGATCTGTGGTACAACTGCAAATTCGGCCGTTTCGTGAGCTCAGCAGCGTCCGCGGTGCCTTCGTCGCCCTGTGGACTCAACCAAGATGGCAGTGCAGAGAACTTCGGGGAAACGTCGATCCAGAGCTACAGAAGACGCAATCCAATGCTCGGGAAACCGCAGCAACCACATGAAGTTTCTTTCGGGAGAAAGATACTGCGATACTGCTGAAAGACTTGGCAGGAATGTAGCCGCTGTACGTGATTCCTGGCGATGGTAGTCACGAGAAGGTACTGTCGCAAGAAGCCTAGACTCCCAACGGCCATGTGGCACTACCGAGAGGGAAGGCTATTGCGTCCGTTGTGTGGCTCTGGCGCACTGTACCGCATCTGTTACAAATGGTTACTTCATGGATAGTTACGAGCCAGTCGCCCTGTGACGCGCATTCCACTGACTCGAAAACCGCCGCCATCTGCGACCTCATTGGTGTCAAGTGAGAGTTCATTGGAGGGGCAGGGGAGGTCTTGTGTTTTCCGATGAAAGATGGTTCTGACTCAGTGCCACTGACAGCCAACCATTGGATAGAAGGGTGCCAGTTGAGTGTCTTCAACCAGTCGTTATTCTAGACACACGGGATCCACAATTGGAGTTTCGGTCTGGCGTGCAGTTTCGCATGACAGCAAGAGTATTCTCGTGGTTGTCTCACGCACCCTGACTCCAAATTTGTACGTCAATCTGGTGATTTGATCTGTTGTGCTGCCGCTCGTGAAAAGCATTGAGGGGGTTATTTTACAGCGGGATAACGCTCGTCCACATCCCGCTGTTGTAACCCAATATGCTCTACAGAGTGTCCAATCGCGCACATAAGGGACATCATGGGATGACAACTCCAGCGTCATCCGTAAAAAGCGCTAACAGTCTCTGTACTGACCAACAAAGTGCAACTGGCACGGAACTCCATCCCACAAACTGATGTCCATTACCCGTACCGCATAATGCACTCATGTTTGCATGCTTGCATTCAACTTTCTGGCGTTTACACGGGATGTTAATGTATCAGCATTTCACCTTGGCAATGGCTTATCTCGCGCGTACATTAATATGTGACCTTTCAATGTTGATCAATTACATATGTTACCTTGTCTAATGTATTCCAGAAACTTCATTACTCTACATTATTTTTGATTTAGCGGTTTTTGTCTGTCAGTGTATATTATTTAAAATATATTTTTATGCTTTTATTATTATTTAATAAATAATTGCCACTGTTAATCAGCTTTACAGCATCTTTGCTGTTTGAATTAAAATAAATAAATAATATATTTTTTATTAAATTCAGATACGTTTTGTTTCTTTAGTGCAACCACTCATTATTCGCCCCAGAAAAAACCTTCTCTGCAAGTGCTGAAGGGGCGGGGATCGACAGTAAAAATGAAATTACTTGGTACGAATTGGTAAACTCACCATTTGCCGTAGTAAATATTTGTTGCCATTTTTGTGTACTGGATATTTCCGAAAGACCTTCAGAAGTATATTTGAATTTGCTTAATAATGCAATTTCCCCATAAAATCTACTTTAAACGTGCTTCATCTAGACGACGCTGTAGAAAATCATTAATCGTAGAGAGTATTTCACCGCAACGGTTTCTTTTAACTGTCGATTTTCTCGACAACGGCTGAGAAGTGCATCTTGGTGCTTTGCCACATTACACCTCTGGCCATGAGCTTTTATTGTGCGCAGTATGAATCGAATCTGAATTTCACAATTGGCGGCCTCCCCTTGTAAGTACTATGGGACTTAACATCTGAGGTCATCAGTCCCCTAGACCTAGAACTTCTTAAACCTGTCTAACCTAAGGACATCACACACATCCATGCCCGAGGCAGGATTCGAACCTGCGACCGTCCGGACTGAAGAGCCTAGAACCGCTCCGCCACAGCGGCCGGCTATCTCCTTTTTTTCTCCTTGCTCTTATTCTCTTTCACTCATGCCGTTAACTTGGAACATATCTTAAGTGTACAATCTCTTCTTCATTGCTAAAAATATTAACAAATGCCTGACTGGCGAGACTTGTATATATTTGGGCGAACACGTCCGTAAAAAGTTAGACATGTCCGACTAAAGCCAGACACCTGGCAACCATAGCTGGGAGCCCCCTCAAAGCTTTGGTTCTGAGCGTAAGATACTGCTGTCACTGAAGAGTCTTTATCACTGTATGGCTGGACAAGACAGGTGTGCCAGAGACGCAACACACAGCTGCAGGTGACACGACTTCAGCATGTTAAACATACACACTGGCTGCCAATAAAACGTAGTTTCGTAAAATTTTGCCTACAAATAACAACTGACACCCACGAAGGCGACCCTGAGGTAATCATTAATTCAAAAGGCATAATACAGGGGTTGTCCAGAAAGTTCCGATCGCTCGCGAAATGAAAACCACTGGGAAAGTCCAGTAAAGCTTTGCACAGATTTGTTGGACAGTGTCTCTCCTACGCCCGTCGATAGTGTCGCGTCGCTCTTTTCAGTTTTGAATGAACAGTGAGCCCGTAAAGATGCGTAGGGAATAGCATCTCCCGCCAAATATGAGGGCCTGGTTGGAGATTTCGCCTGTGTCATGCAGCCCACATAACAGATCTGTCGAACAGTTCCTACTTCATGCCAATTCTCGGCCGCACACTGCAGGGGCAATGAAGACGCTCCTGCAGCGCTTCTGATGAGAAGTGTTTGATCACCCACAATACAGTCCGTAATTGGCTCCCCCTGACTATCATCTCTGCTTACAAGAAAAGCTGGCTATGAAGACAAAATTTTTTCCACAGACAGCGAGCTGCAGACCAGTGCAGATAACTGGCCGAAAGCATAAGTGGCTGCTTTCTATGACCAGGATAGTCCGCAGCTCGTGGTCGTGCGGTAGCGTTCTCGCTTCCTGCGCCCGGCTTCCCGGGTTCGATTCCCGGCGGGGTCGCCGGCCGCGGTGGTCTAGCGGTTCTAGGCGCTCAGTCCGGAACCGCGGGGCTGCTACGGTCGCAGGTTCGAATCCTGCCTCGGGCATGGATGTTTGTGATGTCCTTAGGTTAGTTAGGTTTAAGTAGTTCTAAGTTCTAGGGGACTGATGACCACAGATGTTAAGTCCTATAGTGCTCAGAGCCATTTGAACCATTTTGAACCCGGTGGGGTCAGGGATTTTCTCTGCCTCGTGATGACTGGGTGTTGTGTGATGTCCTTAGGTTAGTTAGGTTTAAGTAGTTCTAAGTTCTAGGGGACTGATGACTACAGATGTTAAGTCTCATAGTGCTCAGAGCCACTTGAACCATTTTGTTCTGTCAGCTGTGAATATTAGCAGTGACGAATCCACTGGACCACAAGACCACGAGTTGTTGACGTGTATAAATACGAGGGTTGGAACTTTAATAGTATCGACTATTTATTTACAGCTCATACAAAATAGATACGTGTTTCAAAGTTTTATTGACCTTCAAAGGTCAGCATTGTGACCGTTCGCAGTGATGTGGAAGTCGTAGGATACTCTTAGCAGTGCCAGTTGTGTTGACAGTTCGAGTGGCGCTGTCTATTGCCAGACGAACTTGTAGAAGTTCTGAAGCTAAGCCGCGCGGGATTAGCAGAGTGGTCTTAGGCGCTACAGTCATAGACTGTGCGGCTGGTCCCGGTGGAGGTTCGAGTCCTCCCTCAGGCATGGGTGTGTGTGTTTTTCCTTCGGATAATTTAGGTTAAGTAGTATGTAAGCTTAGGGACTGATGACCATAGCAGTTTAGTCCCATAAGACTTCACACACATTTGAACATTTTTTTCTGAAGCTAATGCTGTGAAGTGTTTCCTTCAGTTCAGAAATCGAGTTGAACTTACGAGGGCTTAAGCCAGGGCAGTGCAGTAGGTGGTATAGCACTTAGCAGCCCCATCAGTCAAACAGATCAGTAATAGCTTGCACTGTACGTGCTTGAGCATTGTCCTGCAAAATGATGGTCAGGTCCTACAGAAAGTGTCGTCACTTCTGTCTCTATGCTGATCATTTTTGGAACACAACCTACGACCAGCAATAGACCGCGCCGCTCGAACTGTCAGCACAACTGTCACTGCTAAGAGTATCCTACGACTTCCACATCGCTGGCAACGGGTTATACACAATGCTGGTAACTACTTTGAAGGTCAGTAAAACTTTGAAACGCTTATCTGTTTTGTACGAGCTGTAAATAAATAGTTGCCACTATTAAAATTCCAACTCTTGTACTTTTGTTATGATGATTGTTGGTGAAGACACTAAAATAAAATTTGGAGTTTCTAAAATTATTACACAGCATTAAACGGACGAAGAAAGAATTCTTAGTTCGGTACAGCCCAATTATTATAGTACAGGGTGATTCAAAAAGAATACCACAACTTTAAAAATGTGTATTTAATGAAAAAAACATAATATAACCTTCTGTTGTACACCATTACAAAGAGTATTTAAAAAGGTTTTTTTTTTCACTCAAAAACAAGTTCAGAGATGTTCAATATGGCCCCCTCCAGACAATCGAGCAATATCAACCCGATACTCCAACTCGTCCCACAATCGCTGTAGCGTATCAGGCGTAACAGTTTGGATAGCTGCTGTTATTTCTCGTTTCAAATCATCAATGGTGGCTGGGAGAGGTGGCCGAAACACCATAACCTTAACATACCCCCATAAGAAAAAATCGCAGGGGGTAAGATCAGGGCTTCTTGGAGGCCAGTGATGAAGTGCTCTGTCACGGGCTGCCTGGCGGCCGATCCATCGCCTCGGGTAGTTGACGTTCAGGTACGTAGTTACAGACAGATATGTGCCAATGTGGTGGCGCTCCATCCTGCTGAAATATGAATTGTTGTGCTTCTTGTTCGAGCTGAGGGAACAGCCAATTCTCTAACATCTCCAGATACTGCAGTCCAGTTACAGTAGCACCTTCGAAGAAAAAGGGACCAAAAACTTTATTGGCTGAAATGGCACAGAAAACGCTCACCTTAGGCGAGTCACGTTCATACTGAGTTGTTTCCCGCGGATTCGTTCGAAATGCACGCTGAACAACTCTCGTCGATTCACTTCTGCCGTACTCAATAACACAAAAAGCTTTCTGTTGAGCGGTCGCCATCTTAGCATCAACTGACGCTGACGCCTAGTCAACAGCGCCTCAAGCGAACAAATGTACAACTAAATGAAACTTTATAGCTCCCTTAATTCGCCGACAGATAGTGCTTAGCTCTGCCTTTTGTCGTTGCAGAGTTTTAAATTCCCAAAGTTGTGGTATTCTTTTTGAATCACCCCGTACTTGTGAATGCAGTAACATCAGCTGGCCTCATATGTCTGCCTGTTATCCACGCCTGTGCTCACACGTCATAATCACATTGAGCCTCCCACATTCTGCACACAGAGGCACAACGTCTCTGTGTTCATTGTACACTGCTGAAATGAAGCAATTGTTGTGGGTCTTTAAGCCTCTCAGAAGCTATAATAGACGTGCAACGCTGGTGGGCTAAAATGCGACGGGATTGTGACTAATGTTAGTATTGAAATGTGAATTAAACACGATGAGGATCATATAAGCACTGTATTCATTATGCTGAATGGTAAATCTAGAACGTTTTCACAAATATGATAAAGGTCAAAAGTCGAAGAGCAAATAGTTATTTCAAGGAATAATTATATCTCCATATGTCGCTTTATATTCTTCAAATCAGTTATATTATTCAAATCAATAAATATCTTGTACAGCACGCATTATAAAATATCCTGCGTTATTCCTCAGCGATCAGGTTATCTCGATACCAAGTTTCATCAAAATCGGCTCAGCGGTTTAGACGTGAAAGTGTAACAGAGTTGCTTTTGCATTTATAATATTACTACGGATTATAATTACAATAGACATTGAATATGTTACTGCAGCTGACCCACCTAATCATTTTATTTTATACTAATTGCATATTCTACTAAAGTTCAGTTTTAATGTAATTAACAGAACTTAGCTTCACAGGGTGGATAACATAATAATAATTCTACATAGTTGATGTTCCTGAGACATACTAAGTCTCACTTTTATCTACGATAATGATGATGGCCGAAGCAGGAGACACGGGCACGAATGCTGGCACTGATACAAACTCAGTTCATTGCTTCAGCCTACATCGTTATTGCAGATAATAATACATGATCACATGATACTTTCCAGAGTCATCTCATCGAAAGATCAGTACACTGCTGTAATCACATCGGACGCGGTGTTTCCCAGACACATTTTCGTTAGACACGATAATAGGTCAAAGTCTGACTATTCGCAATCTGGTGAATAAATGGCTCTTTCACCAATTCATACTTATGATCTATCGATTTTCAGTCACTTTCATTGTCCTGCTACAAGATGTTTTCCAAGATTTCGCAGTTGAGGCATTCTTCATGTTTTTTAAGATGAGCAGTCCGTCTGTTACATGCATCGGATTTCAGCTGTTTTTACCTACTCTCTAGGAGAAAACTGGGCTGATTTGTTCTCATTTTGCTCAGATATGTCATGGCTTTGGTAGCTGGCGTGTGTTGACTGTGTCACTCACAAATAAGTTTCCCTGTAAAATTCAGCAACGTTATTGTGCTTTGCAAATGGAAACAGAGGAAGAATGGAGAATTTTATTTTAAGAGTGTGGACTGGAAGGGGTAAGTAATCGAAAAATTAGAGAGTTAACTGCGAAATAAATTCTACGGATGTAAAAGTGAACCACATCCCGAAATATAAGTGCATGTGGTGCGTATAGCTGCATGCGATCAACTAATGTGTGTATCGAAATTCAGTGGCCAAATGAAATTATGAGGAAGCACATGGAATGTCAGACTACACTGTAGAACGTGTGAGACATGAAATGATAAATACTGAATCAGGAGAGGAGGATCAGATACCATGTATGACTTCTCAGTGGAGCATATAAGGCAGAATAAAATAATTTCCGACATCTTTAAAACTTTTTTAACTTTATTTAGGTCACAGCCAGCAAAATGGTAACATATGGTTTCAATATCATTCGCATCACAGAATACTCAGATTTCTTATACTCTTATATAACAGAAATACATAGGACGAAATATCCGAACATTTATTCGGCTCAGTATAACGTAACAGCATTACACAATCGCTTGTACTACACACATAACGGTGACGTTCTTCTTCTTTACAAAAGAAAAAAAAGAAGAGCAGATGTATCTAGAACGTTAACTACTGCGTATTTCTGTAGCAGAAAGTATTTAACTATAAGGAATTCTCCACGATTACAACATACAAAAATCTCGTTAATACAAAATAACTTTGATTGGAACTATTTAACCCCATTTTTCTGGTGAGTCTTCAGAGGTCTGTATTTGGCTGCTTACAAGGTTAATTGTTATGAAATTGCCTTATAAATGCAATCTATACGAATATTTCAGGAATATAAACTAAAACTACTTTCGTCAATAAATTTAAGCGTCTTTAGTGGTCCCATACAGGCCACTGTAAATAGGTAAGGACTGCTGCTCATTTAGCTGTCAGAAAGTAGTCAGTACGAAAGTCTTTCACGTATGAAGTTTCCGTCTATGTTGGGTACCATACGGAAGTCGGGCAGTCTTGAAGAGATAGAACGCTCAGGGCGCGACTTGGAAGAGCCGCCAATAGATGGCAACAGCGGCAACTGAGGCGGCCGCGACCGCAGCGCTGGTAGTTCGATGCGCGGCCGCCGCGCCGAGCGCCCTCAGCACCTCTATCATCGCCTCGTCGTGCTGGTCCGCGAAGGAGCGCGCCGGCTTGGCCGCTGGCGCGACGGCGACCGGCTGCGGGGCGCCGACGTCGGTCTCGTCCTCGCCGCTTGGGTCGGCAAGCACCCACGTGCGGCCCACCAGGAGCACTGCTGAGCGGCCGGGGAGCCACAGGCGACCCAGGGGCACGCGAGTCCTGCACCACAACACCAGTCTCACTCACTCCACCACGATTACTTCCACATGAACACAAAGCCAGGGCTTACAACGCCTTGAGCATATAGTCTTAGAAGCAGGGCTTTTTTTCTAAGAAAAATGTTTGAGGGTACTGCGACATTGTATATAATGCAGCAAAAATTACTTATAACTGAAGCATGGGATACCACCCGTCTGATTTTAGCCATGAAATAATCAACATGTCGAACTGGAAAAAAAAAGACTGGTATCGGACTCTTCAGTTGACTTTCAGCTCAAAGGAAGCAGGCGATACCGAGAAACACCCAAACATACAAGAGAATGTGGTATCGAACAAAACAGTTTATTTCACCTCAAATGAAGCATGCGATTCCCACCAGCCCCTGAAGAATAAAAGAAAATGGTATCGCACAATTCAATTGACCTATAATACACTTTAAATGAAACAGGTGAGTCCAATCAGCCCTCCGACATACAAAACAATACGAGGAAATATTACCGAACACATATTTTAACCTATAAAACACCACTAAAAGACACAATACAACAAAAACCATTCACACCTATCATCAACAACACTAGAAACTACACTACAAAAATCTTTTGTAACCTTGTTTGGCTCCCTAAATGGCATAGATGATGGGTGGTACACTGTGCTTCAACTGACCCAATTTTTAATACAGCTGAAAATTTATTTAACTATAAGACTACAGTGTAACATTAATCGCATCGCTTTTTCCACCAAGAACTGCACTGGTATCGTTCGTATTGCAATTACCAACACGAAAAAATGAAATAAAAAATCTACGTCCGCGAAATAAATCTTTGGCACTCTTCCAAGTCCTCAGCATCGTAAAAAAAATTACTTTTTTGACGAAAAAGTTTAGGGCTACGCGTCCCCCAGCGTTCCCCCTGAAAAACAGCACTGTTTAGAAGTATCTACACTCTAAGGCAAAAAGAAAAAAAGAAAACGACGAACCACGAAGGAATTGTCCGAATCGGACGGAAATCGGTAGATGTGAAAACAGAACGATTTGCTCAAAACAAAAAGCTTCACAAATTGAGCAAGTCAGCAACGCGCTGGCCCATCTCTGGCCCTCATACATGCAGTTATTCGGCTTGGCGTGGATTGATAGAAAATATTGCAACTCTATTTCATGTTTCCTTTTCTTTGGTGTGTTGGAGCTGCAATATTTACGTTGTTCAAAGTACAGTGTCCGAAGGAATAGGAATAGTTATAACGAGTAAAATGTAAAAGACGTACGGAAGTCCCTCCGCAACGGAAGTAGTTCGGTGCGATGTAAAAGGTTGTTTTGGCGGTCGAACTGGGCGGCTACTTGGTGGGAACGGTACGCAGTCAGTGGCACCCTACACATCTACGGTGCCAATGCAAGGAACTGGAAGGCGCTTTGCAAGGAATTTTGCCTCGAATGTGGATTTGGCTGTTGCATGGTACTCTCGACAATAAGAAATGGCACTAACACATTAAAAATTCGTCGCCAAGAAGACATTGTATAGAGCATTGAAACATCAAGAGCCATGAGTACAGTTAGCCACTGCTCCACCAACTTGGTTCATACAGATATGTATCAGAGAATGAACCAGTTAATTTTTTATATCGATTACTAGTATGTGCATAATTGGTAACTACTGCTACCCATAGCTCAGAATGCCCTGTCTCCGTTTGTATCCACTGCGCTATTCAAAGGGAATGCTAATGAATCATCCAAGTGCTATAAACCTGGCTTTAGAACCATAGCTTTAATCCTGATCATGAACCTATGCAGGATCCCCTCATAAGTGTTTATAAAACCGAGTATCCTGTTTCAAGTGAACTAGTGATGTATTCATGTTTGTCAAATGTGCAAGGATTGGCAAAAGTTGAAATTAGTTAGAATTTTGCATAAGTACTATTAATCTATTGCAAAGTATCGTTTTGCAAAAATGTAATACCAGACTGTGTAAATGTTACTGTCTAAAATACCTTCTTTACAGGTGATGAAAATGGCACATAAGTTAAACTTATTTGAAACATAATTTCACCTTGATTACCATCATGGACGATTTATTTGAATCCAACTGAGCTCACTGTTGAAGAATTTGTCTTGAAAAGTAAAAACATAAACAAGTGAAGCTAAGAATTAACTTTAGTTGAATTAAATTTTGCTACTGTAAGAATCAAAGAGCTTGAATAGTGACACTATACCAGTTCATGGGTCCCCACTATATTCTTGTCCTGTTAGAAAGATAACTGGAACAGTACTGCTACTAAGGGAAACAAATATAAGCAGAGGGATATGAACAGTGTAATTATTATATGATTTATCTCTATTTGTGGTTTATACCTGCCAGTTCCCCCCATGAACCACGGACCTTGCCGTTGGTGGGGAGGCGTGCATGCCTCTGATTGCTGAGGGAATTAGATTAGGAAATCAGACACTTAAAGTAGTAAAGGAGTTTTGCTATTTGGGGAGCAAAATAACTGATGATATTCGAAGTACAGTGGATATAAATTGTAGACTGGCAATGGCAAGGAAAGCGTTTCTGAAGAAGAGAAATTTGTTAACATCGAGTATAGATTTAAGTGTCAGGAAGTCGTTTCTGAAAGTATTTGTGTGGAGTGTAGCCACGTATGGAAGTGAAACATAGACGATAAATAGTTTGGACAATAAGAGAATAGAAGCTTTCGAAATGTGGTGCTACAGAAGAATGCTGAAGATTAGATGGATAGATCACATAACTAACGAGGAGGTATTGAATATAATTGGGGAGAAGAGGAGTTTGTGGCACAACTTGACTAGAAGAAGGGATCGGTTGGTAGTACATGTCCTGAGGCATCAAGGGAACAATTTAGTATTGGAGTGCAGCGTGGAGGGTAAAAATCGTAGAGGGAGACCAAGAGATGAATACACTAAGCAGATTCAGAAGGATGTAGGCTGCAATAGGTACTGGGAGATGAAGGAGCTTGCACAGGATAGAGTAGCATGGAGAGCTGCATCAAACCAGTCTCAGGACTGAAGACCACAACAACAACAACAACAACATGCCAGTTCAGACAGGGGCCTCTCAGGTCGATATTTAGTTCTGCACTTCCTGCATTAACATTTCAGTACTGTTTCAAGTAACAGTACTGAGTGTAGCTCTTATTAGTGTGAGTTTGGTACGATTTTGCTTTCTATTGATTACTAGTATGTTCATAATTGGTAACTACTGCTACCCACAGCTGAGAGTGCCTTACGTCCGTTTGTATCCTCTGTGCTTTTCAAAGGGAATACTAATGAAAGTTCAATAACTGATACTCAATTTTCTTAAACATATATTTCCCATTTAATGTGCCTAATTAGACTGCCAACCGTTCATTTTCCATTCCTTTATGAATTTTACTACTTTCATTAACCCCAAAATTAAAGTCTGTTTAGTTTTTCTGTTAATTGAACTCTATTCAAACACATAGCCCGACACCTTCATCCATTAGACACTAGCACTGTCAAAACTCAAAATCCTCCCAGAGGGTAACAATAGCTTATGTCACGGCAGGCTAGTGTTATAAGCTGTCGTGGCTACGTGCAGACAAATGCTGAGATTTCCGTACTCTCTCTCTCATCTACTGTCTTATCAATGTGCACTGTTCGACGTATCTCCCCATGACCTTCACGCTCTTGCCTGAACAACATGGCACGGACACCCGTTCCCATTAGACCAAAATCCTTTATGACCCGCTCCATCAATCAGCCGCTCTCTCGAAGTCCTTTTCGTTAGCAGGAAGCAGACTTTGGAATGATGTTCCTGATTATGTTACACAACTGAATAACATCTCCATGCTCAAATGACAGTTAATGATACACTCGTACCTGCAGAAGCAACAATAGCGTCTATCTTTGTCCCCGAATTCACTCGTTACCCCAATACATCCTTCTTTCCTACCCCTATTTCACATTGCTCTTTGCTGGTGCAGACTACCTACATTCTTTGCCTCAGAACTCGCTGTGTCAGAAGTAAGAAAATACACTTTCCAGCGGAGTGTGTGGTGATATGAAGTTTCCTGGTAGAATAAAGATGTGTGCTGGACACAGACTCGAACTTGGGACCTTTGCCGTTAGCGGGTAAGTGCTCTACCAACTGAGCTACCCAGTCACGACATACGACTCCTACTCACGGCTTTATTTCCGCCAGTACCTCATTTTTTAGGTTCCAAACTTCAGAACAGCTCTCCTGCGAAACTCGCAAGACTAGCACTTCTGTAAGAAAGGATATTGCGGAGGTATGGCTTAGCTACAGCCTAGGCGCAGTTTCCAAAATAAGGCAAGGTGTGGGTGCAACTCTAGATCCGGCACACGGATTTTACATCTACATCTACATTTATACTCCGCAAGCCACCCAACGGTTTGTGGCGGAGGGCACTTTACGTACCACTGTCATTACCTCCCTTTCCTGTTCCAGTCGCGTACGGTTCGCGGGAAGAACGACTGTCTGAAAGCCTCCGTGCGCGCTCTAATCTCTCTAATTTTACATTCGTGATCTCCTCGGGAGGTATAAGCAGGGGGAAGCAATATATTCGATATTTTAGCTGCCAGGAACTTTAAAAGTACACTTTATTGCTTCCATTATCACTGTTATCATTATTACTAATATTATAAAGGCAGCAGTAGAAGAGTAGCACTATTACTACTACAATTAACTACATTGGTTGAATAAAATGTTCTCGGGTTTCCAACCGCGTCAATTGCTTAAAAGTACATGAGCTTTCGGCCACGCACTCCTTGGCCATTGTCAAGTGTTATGACTGCCAGTGGGCTGTTGGTGCGCCCTTATATACGCTAGCTGCCGGCTGTGACGTCACTGGTGCCCGTCACATTGCCATATATGGGCATGTTTTGAGTCGGCGATCGATGTGCCCTCTTCAACCGCGCGATCGCTGGATCCCACGAAGTGCTGAGCTGTAAGCCACCGTCTCTATGCAGGGTGTTTGCGGTAATTTTTATTTCAATAGCTTCCTTTATTAAACTGTCCCAGAAGCCGTTAGTACGAGCCACGACAGAGGTATCGTCAAATTTTATGTGGTGACCGTTTTCTAACGCATGCTCAGTTAACGCAGATTTCTCTGGATAGCGTAGGCGATAATACCTCTCATGCTCTTTCCTGCGTTGTTACACAGTGCGCACTGTTTGCCCGATGTACTTCTGGCCACTATTGAAATAAAAATTACCGCAAACACCCTGAATAGAGACGGTGGCTTACAGCTCAGCGCTGCGTGGGATCCATCGATCGCGCGGTTGAAGAGGTCACATCGAACGCCGACTCAAAAGAATGTTCAAATGTGTGTGAAATCTTATTGGGCTTAACTGCTACGGTCATCAGTCCCTAAGCTTACACACTACTTAACCTAAATTATCCTAAGGGCAAACACACACACCCATGCCCGAGGGAGGACTCGAACCTCCGCCGGGACCAGCCGCACAGTCCATGACTGCAGCTCCTCAGACCGCTCGGCTAATCCCGCGCGCCACGCCGACTCAAAACATGCCCATATATGGCAATGTCACGGGCACCAGTGACGTCACAGCCGACAGATAGCGTATATAAGGGCGCACCAACAGCCCACTGGCAGTCATAACACTTGACAATGGCCAAGGAGTCCTTGGCCCAAAGCAATTGACGCGGTTGGAAACCCGAGAACATTTTATTCAATGTTATCACCGCGAGACTCTGCATTCATACAACTTTATTGGTTGTTTGTCAGGACTGTTTTTCGCAATCTCTGTATATACACTCACTATTATATCACTTATGTTAGTACTATCTAATTGCTGTCATATTAAAACCATTTTCATTCCTTAGATATATCTGATGTCAAAAATAAAAGTACTGTGTGTGTGAAACGCTGGTCCGATGTAAGAGAGGGCCCGAAGGCCCTAATCTAAGGGATTAAATAAATGCAGAAATACATCAGCAAAATAAATGATAAACAATCAATTACGTTGCGTGCGTGTTGAGTAAAATTGTGCTCGACAAATCGCAGTGGCGTGGTTCAGTGTTGCCGGTCTTTCGCATCCAGCCACGCCTAACGGGTCACTGCACCTCCCCCTCCCCCGCTGTCTCACCCACTCCCCCGCAACGAACTTGTGACATCACACTCGTCGGCTTGTCCCGTACACATTGCGAACTCTCGGCTATGTGCAGGGCCCACGGGAAATTAATATGTAATTGAAAACGTACCAACTAAAGGTCTTAACTTTGTCGTGCGCTATCAAGAGCTTGCATGCGTTTAAAGGAGTAGCCACGAATTATTAAACTTGCCTGAAACAGATAACTCACTTTCAGCTAGAGAGGGCTGCTGGCGCGTAAGATCTACAGTGTCACGTGTTATGACGTACGCGTCATTGCCTGTCTCTTTCGTCGGCCTAGCTCTGCATGAATTACATAACAAAGTGTAGTGAAGATCCATCCGCTGCGTTTATGTCTGAGAAACAGGGATGGAGAAGTAGCAATAACGTACACTCCAATTCTTTCATAAGTGGAGCACTGTCACATGCTAGACATCTGAACATCAGTGCGTGGCACCATTCACGTTGTAACCTACATGAATCTATGTTTTGTCTGAATAAACCACTGGCCGCTTGCATTCTGCTTCTTAATTTTTTGTTTTATTGAGTTCCACGGTATGCTTTGTTTGAAGCTATGTCGTCTCATTCGCATAAGATAACACGTTTATTCTGGCATCTTTTGGAACCAAATCCTATAGACACAATTTTTTCCCCAGGTTTCGTTACTAGCCTCGAGTTGCAAGACCTCTGAAGATTCTGAAGTTTCCTGATAATAAATTTATCCATATTGTCAATGGAACGCGAATATTTATTTTGTGCTGAGTGCTTTTTCTCCTTTATGATGTTGTTGTTGCTGTGGTCTACACCCCAAAGACTGGTTTGGTGCAGCTCTCGATGCTACTCAATCCTGTGCAAGCCTCTTCATCTCCAAGTAATTACTGCAACCTACATCCTTATGAATCTGCTTACTACATTCATCTCTTCGTCTCCCTCTACGATTTTTACCCTCCCCCCCCCCCCCCCCACGCTTCCCTCCAGTACTAAATGATCGGGACCGATGACCTAGCAGCTTGGTCCCTTCCCCCCCCCCCTTTTAAACCAACCAACCAACCAACTAAATTTCCCACCAACCGATCCCTTCCTCTAGTCAGTTTGTGCTACAAATTTCTCTTCTCCCCAATTTTATTCAGTACCTCCTCATTAGTTACCTGATCTACACATCTAATCTTCAGCATTCCTCTGTGGCACCCCATCACCCCATTACATATGTTTCTATTCTCTTCTTGTCAAGACTGTTTATCGTCCATGTTTCACTTCCATACCTGGCTACACTTCATACAAATACTTTCATAAAGGACTTCCTGACACTTAAATCTATACTCGATGTTAACAAATTACTCTTCTTCAGATACGCTTTTTTTTTGCCATTGCCAGTCTGCATTTTGTATCCTCCCTGTTTCAACCATCATCAGTTACTTTACTTCCCAAATACCAAAACTCATTTGCTACTTTAAGTGTCTGTCTCATTTCGTAATCAATTCCCCCCACATCAACTGATTTAATTAGACTACATTCCATTATCCTTGCTTTCCTTTTATTGATATTCATCTTATATCTTCCTTTCGAGACACTGTCCATTCCGTTCATGTCATCAACGAACCTCAAAGTTTTTATTTCTTCTTCCGGGACTTCAATTTCTACTACAAAAATTTTCTTTTCTTTCCTCTACCACATGCTCAACATACAGACTCAATGATATCGGAGATAGGCTATAACCCTGTTTCACTCTCTTCTCAACCATTGCTTCCCTTCCCTGCCCCTCGACTCTTATAACTGCCATCTAGTTTCTGTACGAATTATAAATAGCCTTTCATCCCTGCATTTTACTTCTGCCACCTTCAGAATTTGAAAGAGAGTATTCCACTCAAAGTTGCCGAAAGCTTTCTCTAAATGCTATAATCGTGGGTTTGGCTTTCCTTAACACATCTTTTATGAGATCTCGTAGGGTCAGCATTGCCTCGCGTGTTCCTACATTTCTCTGGAATCCAAACTGATCTTCTCGAGGTCGGCTTCTACCAGTTTTTCCACTCTTCTGTAAAGGATTCGTGTTAGTATTTTGCAGCCATGATTTACGAAACTGATAGTTCGATAACTTTCACACCTGTCACCACCAGCTTTCTTTGGAATTGGAATTGTTATATTCTTCTTTAAGTATAAGGGTATTTCGCGTGTCTCATACATCTTTCTTACCAGATGGAAGAGTTTTGTCATGGCTGGCTCTCCCAAGGCTATCAGTAGCTCTAAAGGAATGTTGTCTACTTCTGTGGCCTTGTTTTGACTGACGTCTTTCAGTGCTTTGTCAGATTCGTCAAGCAGTATTATATTTGCCTTCTCATCTGGATGTACGTCCTCTTCCATTTCCATAATATTGCCCATAAGTACATCTCCCTTGTGTTGACTCTCAAAATACTCCTTTCATCTTTCTGCTTTCCCTTTTTTGCTTAGGACTGGTTTTCCATCTGAGCTCTTGATATTCATACAGGTGGTTCTCTTTTCTCCAAAAGCCTCTTTTATTCTCCTGTAAGCAGCATCTATCTTACCCCTAGTGATATATGCTTCTACATCTCCAAATTTGTCCTCTAGTCATTCCTGCTTAGCCATTTTGCACTTCCTGTGGATCTCGCATTTTTGGCGTTTGTAGTCACTTTCGCCTGCTTCAATTATTGCATTTTTATATTTTTTCCTTTCATCGATTAAATTCAATATCTCTTGTATTACCCAAGGATTTCTACTAGCCCTCGTCTTTTTATCTACTTGATCTTCTGGTGCCTTCACTATTTCATCTCTCATAGTTACCCATTCTTCTTCGACTGCATTCCTTTGTCCAGTTCTTTTCGGTCGTTCCCTAATGCTCCCTCTGTAGCTCTCTAGAACCTGTACTTTTTTTCAGTTTATCCAAGTCCTATCTCCTTAAATTCCTACCTTTTTGCAGTTTCTTCAGTTTCAAAGTGCAGTTCATAACCAATAAATTGTGGTGAGAGTCCACATCTGCCCCTGAAAATGTCTTACAATTTGAAACCTGGTTTCGAAATCTCTGTGTTGCCGTAATATAATCAATCTGGAACCTTCCACGTATACAGCCTTCTTTCATGATTCTTAAACCAGTGTTAACTACGATTAAATTATGCTCTGTACAAAACTCTACCAGGCGGCTTCCTCTTTCAGTCCTTTCTCCCGGTCCATATTCACCTACAATTTTTCCTTCTCTTCCTTTTCGTGTTATCGAATTCCAGTCCCCCATGACTATTAAATTTTCATCTCCCTTAACTATCTGAATAATTTCTTTTATCTCATCTTATATTTCCTCTGTCTGCTCCTCATCTACAGAGCTAGTTGGCATATAAACTTGTACTACTTTGATAGGTGTGGGCTTCGTGTTTATTTTGGCTACAAAATGCGTTCGCTATGTTGTCCATAGTAGCTTATTCGTGTTCCTATTTTTTATTCGTTATTGAACTTACTCCTGTATCACCCCTATTTGATTTTATACTTATAATCCTGTATTCACCTGACCAGAAGTCGGGTTCCTCCTACTACCGAACTTCAGTAATTCCCATTATATCTAGCTTTAACCCTTTCATTTCCCTTTTCAAATTTTCTGACCTATCTACCCAATTAACGGATCTGACATTCCATGCTCCGATTCGTGGAACGCCAGTTCTGTTTCTTCTGATAACGATGTCCTCCTGAGTAGTCCTCTGCCCCCCGCGATCCGAATGGGGACTATTTTACCTCCGGAATGTTTTACTCAGGAGGACCTCATCATCATTTTACCATTCAGTAGAGCTGCATGCCCTCGGGACAAAATTACGGCTTAATTTCCCCTTGCTTTTAGCCGTTCACAGTACCAACACCGCAAGGCCCTTTTGGTTGATGTTACAAGGCCTGATCAGTCAATCATCCAGACTGTTGCTCCTGCAACTACTGAAAAGGCTGCTGCCCGTCTTCAGGAACCACACGTTTGTCTGGCCTCTCAACAGATACCCCTCCATTGCGGTTTCACGTACGGTACGGCTATCTGTACCGCTGGAGCACGCAAGCCTCTTCATCAACGGCAAGGTCCGTAGTTTATCGTTTGGAATAAATACATAAATACCACTCTGCTCAACACTGTTACATCTACAATGATTTGTTGTATGTCGGAAACAGCCATCTGCGTATCACTGAGTTGCGTGAAGCAATGTATGCTGTCTTTTTGCTTCATAAACACACCAATCAAGTTTTCAACTTTACTTCTATGTTAAAAGTGGCACAATAATTCATCCCACAAATCCCTCGACGCCACAATGCCTGTGTAACAGAATACCTTTTGTACTTTTCTTGATACATTCCATACACGAGATCGAATGAATTTGTATATAGCAACTATTAAAAGGCAAGAAACGTACGTATCCGAACATTCTCTTTAATTGTCCGAATACGTATTCCGTATCAAAAATAAGCGATTCTTTAAACTTTCATTTTGGCATTACGTTTTTCATAAGTAACTGTTGTCGTGCTACACATGGAAAATAAGTACGAAAATAACCGAGAGCAACTGTATATCTTACGTAATTGTTAGTATATGATTCGTCTCCTATGGAAGCTACAAAGACGAAATACGAGTATGTCTCTCAGCGTCCAAACACTTTTCATACTCATGTCAAATATGCAGCTGAAGTCAAGTCAAGTATTGCCTCTAATAAAACTTCTGCTTATGCGTCCACAACATTAAGATTTCAGTTTGGACTATAACAGATCTATATTACTGACAGTTCACAGTTTCATCCCACATTAAGGCACGTTGGTGTACTCAGATTATAACAAATAAGACCTTATAAATCACAAATTTTTCCACAAATTGCAACCTATTGCCTCGTATCAGTTTTAGATAAATGTTTCGCTCAGGTTAAACACTAACCAAATAAATTCTGAATTTAAAATACTTTAGCATCATAAGACAGCGAAACGAAGTCTGTAATTTCATTAAATTATAATCAGTCAGTATCATAGCAAGCTTGGGCTCGTTCCTATCAAATTTTCGTTCCTCATTTTTTTCTCCTATCCACGTTCATAAGTGACTTTGTGTAACATACACACCCCTTACTAACTTCATTCAGTAAATCAATAGGTTCACTTGTTAGGAAAAGTTATTTTGTCACTTTTGTCTATTTTGTAATACAAAATTTTAAATATACCAGTGTAATAAAATACTTACCCTGGCCTCAGTCTGTATCCTCCGGTGGAAGTGAACACGTACATTTCACAAGGCGTGTCTTTCACTTTATGAAGGTCAACTCTCTGTCTCTTCTTCCCCAGATTCATCAACAAAACTGCATCATCATCATCGTCGGTAAAGTCATCATCTGAATAGTCATCATCGCCGTCGTCATCATCATCGTCATCATCATCATCGTCATCATCATCATTATTGTCATCATCATCATCGTCGTCGTCGTCATCGTCATCTTTCCTCTTATTTTTTGATTTATGTTTCCTATTTTTTGATCGATCGTCATCATCATCGTCATCATCATCATCATCATCATCGTCGTCATGTTTACCTTTACGATGCTTTGATTTACCCTTTCGTCTTTGTCCCTTGCTCGTTTTCCTGTGACTGGTATCATCATCATCATCGTCATCATCATCATCATCATCATCATCATCGTCGTCGTCGTCGTCGTCATCATCGTCATCGTCATCATCGTCGTCGTCATCATATTTATGATGCTTTGTTCTTTTACTCTTCTGCCTTCTCCTATTGCTTGTTTTCTTGTGGCGGCTTTCATCGTCATTGTCGTCGTCATCATCATCGTCATCATCATCATCATCATCATCTGATTTGCGTCTCTTGGATTTTGTCTTTCGTTTCTTGTGTTGGTTATCGTCATCATCATCGTCGTCGTCATCATCATCGTCGTCGTCGTCGTCGTCGTTGTCGTCATCATCATCATCTTTTCTCCTAGATTTCTTTGTCTTCTTATTTCTCTTGCGACTTGAGTGTTTTACATCATCATCGTCATCGTCGTCATCATTATCATCATCATTGTCGTCGTCATCGTCGTCGTCGTCGTCGTCGTCATCGTCGTCGTCATCATCATGGTCATCACTGACGTCATTCTCCTTACGTGCTTTGCTCTTCCTCTTATGGGCTGCAGCTCTGGAAACTCTAGTTGTGTTATCAGAGATTTCAGCCAGCACATCTTCAACATCAATAAGTTCTCTTTTATTCTTTCTTCCTTTTTTGTTCTTTCTTCTGCTCACGACTTGATTATCGTCGTCGTCGTCATCATCATCATCATCATCATTATCATCATCATCATTGTCGTCATCGTCATCGTCGTCGTCATCATCGTCGTCATCATCATCATCATTCTTGGAAACTTTCTTTCTACCCTTTCCTTTTTTGTGCTTCTTTCTTGTGCTAACACCATTGTCATCATCATCGTCATCGTCATCATCATCGTCATCGTCATCGTCATCGTCATCGTCATCGTCATCCTCATCGTCATCTTGCTTTCCTTTCTTCCTCTTATTTCGAGGTTTCTTTCGTCTCTTATCATCGTCGGCATTGTCATCATCATCACCGTCGTCATCATCATCGTCATCGTCATCATCGTTGTCGTCGTCATCGCCATCATCATCATCATCATCATCATCATCATCGTGTTTACTTTTATGATGCTTTGATTTACCCTTTTGTCTTCGACCCTTCCTGTGACTAGTGTCATCATCATCATCATCATCATCATCATCATCATCATTGTGATGATCTTTATTTTTGGCTTTCTGTTTCTTATGATGAACTTTGTTACTGACATCTTTGTCTTCATCATCATCGTCGTCGTCGTCGTCGTCGTCATCGTCGTCGTCCTCATCGTCATCGTCATCATCATCATCCTGTTTCTTTCTATCTGCTTCAATTCCACTGTCATCATCATCATCGTCGTCGTCGTCATCATCATCATCTTCCAACTCTCTGCAATAAACGAAATTGTTAATTGTAATTTTATTCCTAAAACATTGATTTATATTACAAATGTTTCTTTCTTTTCTAGCAATTTGGGATAACGTAGTAAGCGAGTGATAGGTTGAATATATTATTGTAAGGAACATAACATTATGGTTTCTAATAATTCATTGGTGTGCTATCAACCACAGATTAATTAGTCAAATTCAGGTTCTGGATTCCTATTTAGTGATCGGTTTCAATAAACAACACGTGAAGTGTCCTTTTCGATACTCTAGTGTACAATGTGATACATTAGCAGCATAGCAGCCAATTTAAAAATTATCAAGAAATAAAGGCGACAGCAGAAAATCGAGGACATCGGTTGCAGCGATAAGGTACAGTCTTTATAAATTGTGATGGTGTACTACAGAGAAATGTTGCACTGTTTTTCTACAACCAATGTGTCTCCTTGTTTTCTAGGTGCAAGCTAATTAGGTTAATTACGAATGTGATTGTTCGAAATTATGACAATACTTTTAGTATCAATCGTTTTATGTGGCATCAGCAGTAAATTGTCATTCACTCATTTTCCGTATCTTAAAATTAATGTGACGAGCCTATGTTAATGGCCGACACCTTCATTATTAAGTATTACAATGTTTGTAATTTCGCACTGAATTTCTCTTACAAGACCCACGTTATAGAAGTGCAGATGCAAAATAATGTAGAGAAGAATAATGCTTAAGTGATAGAAACTACCAAAGATTGTTTACAGGCACCTCTTTTCGATGAGAAAGACATAATTGCAAAACGACTCAAGTGCGAGAACGAATACAGAAACCTGGATTAAGAATGTAACGTGTGTCTGGTATGGATACGCTAGGGGAAGATAAATAAAGTGTTCCCTCAGACAAGGGCGCCACATGGATTAAATCTGACTCGCAAATTAGGCTGGTTGTATATGGTATGGCATCGCAACTACTATCAGTAAGTATGATTTGCATTCACTCACTTTAATAGCGCCCGATCAATTCAACAACGCGTTACAAGAGACAATACTCCCATTATCAGGTTGCCGATACTCAGTTTGTGGCGTGCAGTAAACAGAAAAAAATATAAAAAAAGCACGTCGGACTGTGTGTCTTTGTCATACATAAACTATGCCGTCTCCAACTGTGCATGCGAAGAGTACCCACTTGATGGTGTCTGGAGGTAGTTATGGGCTGCTATGACAGAGGTACCACTGTGTATCATCAGTTTGTGTTTAAAAAGATGTTATTTATTCAACAACTAGCCATTGCTGGCTACAATTCATTCTGAAGCTAGATGCAAGGGAGCACTGAGCCATTAACATTGTGGATTAAGGATATTGTGCGATTAGATATTTGAAACTGAAAGGTAAACCAGCCCACTGACGAAGTGATATTATTGGAATTTGTGTTTAACCACGATCGTCGGCAGGAAAATTATCTGTGAGATGAAGAAGCCCCAGCACAGTGTAACTGAGGAACAGGTAATATTTCAAGACACCGGTTTATTTACGATAAAGGAGACATGGACAAATTAAGCTATACCTCAGTACAGCAAAAGTAAGGAAGAGGTACTATTTGAAGACAAAGCTTTATTCACGACAAATGAAGACATATATTAGACTAATACGAAGGACTTTCAATAAGTAAAGCAACACTTTTTTTTCCTTAAAGCAGGTTCGTTTTACTCATAGTTTCAGGACATCATGTTATTCCCCACTCTTCTGGCCTTAAAACCCTATTTTTTGACATAATTTCCGTTCAGTGCAACGGCTTTACGTCCCGTTACTGGTAGGGCCTTTATGCCTGCATGGTACCACTATCCTTCATTAGCGCAAACAGATGGAAGGTGCAAGATCAGAGCTTCTGGGTGGATGAGAAAGAACAATCCAATGGATCCAAGTTTCATAGCCAGTGACAATATCCGACAAAAAATTGCCGCGATCAGCTTCGTAACGCGCAAGCTATTCCATACAGAATGGTCCTTCTTTGCTTCTTTGCTCACTATACTTCACGAAGTATAGGGGCTGAAGCGGAAATATTTCAAGATGTCCTACAACAAACTCCGCGATTTTTCAACTTAAATTTTCCGGAAATTTGTCTCTCATTACTTATTAAAAACCTCTCATACAAACATGAGGAATCCACGGACAAATTAAGGTACACTCCAAGACGGAAAAGTTAATAAATAAGAATCACTTCAAGACAACCCGATGGGAAAATACGATGATTCATATGTGGGATAACATATTCTAAGAGATTTTGAGGAAATGACCCGTATTTGCATTTTTGTATTAACGATATTTTGATACAATGTTGCAACTAAACGAGGAAATCGTAATTAATGAATGTTTTTATTGACTATGAGATATTTACATTGAGGAGAGATGAACTGAAACGTTAGCAGGAGAACGAGCGAAAACAGCGCCTTTTCTTAACTTCTAATGAAGTGGTAGATGTATTTCTTCGTGCAAGTACATAGCTGGACCCGCAGAAATCTGCGCTTGCGCTTTATTTTAGAAGTTCAGTGATGACAGAGACAAATAGAGACACAGTGAAGTAATAAGGAGACATCTGCAATAGTATCTTGAGATAAATGATTTAGTGGATGTAGAAGAATAATAGCATGAATGAGGATGATAAACAGCAACATAAGGACCCTACCTGCAATCAATCTTACCTAACTTATCCATAATTTAAACATGTTGTAAATATTAAATGATGAGTTGTTACAATGTTATGTTATACTGTTAATGGGATAAAGGTCCAATCTAAAACTCGAACTGTAAATTCTGTTTCTTCAAAAGTTTTATGTACTGATTAGAAGCTATGAGGAACGTAAGTAACATTTTAACTTTTGGGTAAACAAATCTATAAATTATTGTTGCATTTCATTACGAAATGCCATTATTCAGTGTTATAAGGTTTTGGAATATTTTATATTAATGACGGTAGACTGCATAAGGCACTCCATCGCCAGGATCCACAAGCGGCCCATCGGGACCAACCGACCGCCGTGTCATCCTGAGAGGAGGATGCGGATAGGAGGGGCGTGTGGTCAGCACACCGCTCTCCCGGTCGTTATGATGGTTTTCTTTGACCGGAGCCGCTACTGTTCGGTCGAGTAGCTCCTCAATTGGCATGCACCCCGAAAAATGGCAACAGCGCATGGCGGCCCGGATGGTCACCCATCCAAGAGCCAGTCACGCCCAACAGCGCTTAACTTCGGTGATCTGACAGGAACCGGTGTATCCACTGCGGCAAGCCCGTTGCTGTAGACTACACACGTTGGTTAAAACTTTTCTGAGGAAATGCGAGACATGACGCAAGCGAGACATACGAGAAGACGATCACTGAGCGTGGTGACTCTGTTGCTATGCCGAGAGCCAACCGGTGTTAGATGCTGTTGACACAGCTGGGGCTACTACAGTCACCGCCCTTGAGGGGCGGGACGAGCTACAAGTCTCCAGAATGCACAGCTGGCCTCGCTGATGCAGCCACAAGCACGGTCTTTTCTTCCGATCAGACATTCCACGCCACGCACGCGTTTCTCCCCCCCCCCCCCCCCCCCCCCCCCCCCCAGTTTACCGCACCGCCCCTGACAGACTGTTGGGCGCCGGTATGTGCATGTTTCAAAGGAAAACTTAGAGGTAAGTCGTCTATTTTCTGTGGAAACCAACTCCACTACTTGCCTATCTGTCGAAAAATAAACACCTGCAGTCATAGCAAAAACACAGGGAACTTTTACTGATGTGCTGTTAATGAACATATAGGGGATTCAGTGGAACAATAATCATGTTCTGTTGTCCATGTGATGTGATGAACTTCTTCTGTGTTAATGACACGGTTTTCATGGGATCTGCACTGGGACAGTTTGTATTCATTGCTGCCCATGAGACAAGATCTGCTGCCGTATTTTCGAACACTATCCCGATCGCTTCACACAGAGTCTTTTGTAAGCTTCCTGACGGGACATAACTTATGCGAGTGAGATGACGTATGCTCTGAGCTGACAAGCCATGGGATACCTCGTAATAGCGTGTAGGACCTCCTTTCGCCGGGTGTAAAGCAGAAACTCAACGTGGCGGGGACTGAACAAGTCGTTGGAAGTCCCCTGAATAAATGTCGAACTCTGCTACCTCTATAGACGTCTACACTTTCGAGAGTGTTGCCGGTGCTGTATTGTGTGCAGGAACTGACCTCTCTGTATGTCGAATGAATGTACGATAGCATTCTTGTCGAGCGATCTGGGTGCCCAGATCATTCGCTGGAACTGTCCAGAATGTTTTTCAAACCAGTCGCAAACAGTTGTGGCCCAGTGACGTGGCGCTTCGTCATCTGTAACATGAAGTCCATGAATGGCTGCAAATGGTCTCCAGGTAGGCAAACATAACAGTTTCTAGTCAGTGATCGGTTCAGTTAGACCAGAGAACTCAGTCCATTCCGTGCAGACACAACCCATACCATCGTGGAGCCATCACCACCTTGCACAGTGCCTTGTTGACAACTTCGGTCCATGACTTCGTGGGATTTGCGCCACACTCGAAGTCTACCATCAGCTCTTACCAACTGAAGTCGGGATTAATCTGGCCAGGCCACGGTTTTCCATCCGATATGGTCGCGAGCCCAGGAAAATGCCCTGCAGGCGATGTTGTGCTGTTCGAAAAGTCACTCGCTTCTGTTGTCCACTGCCATAGCCCAGTAACGTCAAATTTCGCAGCACTGTTCTGACGGATACGTTCTACGGTTCTTTCACATAGTATTGCTGTGTGTTAGTGTGTTAGCAGTGACAACTCTAGCCAGACGGCGGTGCTCCTCGGTCGTTAAGTGAAGGCTGACGGCCACTGCGTTGTTCGTGGTGAGAGGTAACGGCTGAAATATGGCATTCTCGGCACACTCTTGACACTGTGGATATCGGAATATTGAATTCGCTAACGATTTCCGAAATGGACTGTCCCATGCGTCCAGCTCCAACTACCACTCCGCATGCAAAGTCTGTTAATTCCCGTTGTGTGGCCACAATCAGGTCGGAAAACTTTTCACATCAGTCGCATGAATACAAATAACAGCTCTGCCTACGCACTGCCCATTCATTCCTTCTGTACGCGATACTACCGCCATATGTATGTGTACATGAAGCTACCCCATGACTTTTGTCAGTAGAGTGTATTATATCTAACACGAACTACGAAGTGAGAGCACATTTACCGCAATGACAGATTTCTCACAATGAATTATATAATCGATCTGCATGAACTGATGAACTATACATACAGGGTGCGCCACATTATCACGTGCGTGTATTAAAACGGCTCTGTGGCCCCGTGCACCTTTGTTGATCACTTTAAAAACGTATCTGTAGGAAACATCGACACCAATCTAGTCTCGTGACGTTTATGCGCACGTGATAATGTAGTAACCCCCCCCCCGATCACGCCACAGGAGGGTGCAAAACAAAGAACAAACCCCTTTGCTGCTTCGAGCCACATTCAAATTTCGACAAATGGCTTTACGTGGTCCATAGTGGACCACCCTATATACCAGGGCAAAAATTGGGCCCACACTACACTACAAGGGCGCCAGATCACGTTGAATGATATTCCAGCCCCATGGTGTCCCTAGAGCAGGGTTGAAATGTCCAGGGGGTGATAGCAGTGACGACCTTTATCAAGAGCATCGTCTTGTTGCTCATCGCAAGTCAAACTTTCGTTTTCGACATCGAAATGTGTGGCAATCAACGCCCCAAGGGAAGGCGTGGTTTCATTGACGCTCTTTGCGCTAACTTTCTGAGGCCTTTTCCTGTCGATTCTGAGCGGTGTTGCGTCTGAAATGTTTCCCTCACCCACTGGTACGAAAACCACGTGATTTGAATGCTGTTCTGACTTCCGTCGCAGAGGCAGCAAAAGAAGGGGTTTATTCGTTTATTCATATACCTTACAAGGACTATTTACGGCTTATTTGAGGACTTCATATATAAAAGGTAAAATGTACACAAAATGTACGTAATATATACAAGCAAACAAGCAATCCAAAGAAAATATTACAACTGAATGTCTAGGTCTCTTCATCATTCTACAGCTCTTTGTATCACCAAATGCAGCTCGCTGAGTCCACAAAGAAATTTTCGTAGTACACACTCTTCAATGATATGCTGTTTAGTTTGCATATCATGACCAAAGTCACACGTCGGGGCATCTTTGAGTCCCCATTTATACAAACAGGCACCACATCTTCGATGCCCTGCACGGAACCGATTCAGGAGTGTCCGTAGTTTTCCGGGAAGACCAAATCCATTCACATGTTAGTTAGGGTCAGTTATAAGACGAGAATTAACCGTAGGAAACTTCTGGCAAACCTCTTTCCATTCTTGACAAACACCACACACAGGAGGCGCATCTTCCTTGGTCAGGGTGGATTCATAGATTTGGGTCTTCTGGCAGGTGTATTGTGTAGTTGATTTTATAGAAATGGGTTCTGATGAGTGAAACACTTTTGAAACTCGCTTATTGCTGCTGCTTCTCGTCTTATTTGACTTCAAGTATAAGTACATACGCATTATTTTTCCATACTGGAGCAATGTGAAGTAAACTTATGCCAATGTAGCAGTACGAAGAGTAACTGCATTTGCATCCCATTCTCATCCCAGTATCAATTCTGGCCTTCCCTTTTTTTTTTCTAAATGGTCCTTAAAGGTAAGAGCCGGTCTAAAATGACCCCCAACTATTTTGTGTTATGGGTTGTGTTCCAGGGGGTATTTTCGAAGACCACCACCAACTGGTGCTGTAAGATAGTGAACATGGTCACTACAACTTTAAAGAAGGGTTGAAATGTGGGGGCCGGCCGCTGGTGGCCGAGCGGTTCTGGCACTACGGTCTGGAACCGCGCGACCGCTACGGTCGCAGGTTCGAATCCTGCCTCGGGCTTGGATGTGTGTGTTGTCCTTAGGTTAGTTAGGTTTAAGTAGTTCTAAGTTCTAGGGGACTTATGACCTCAGCAGTTGAGTCCCATAGTGCTCAGAGCCATTTGAACCATTTCGAAATGTGGGTAAGAGGAAGTGTGGCGACCTTCCAATAGAGTGACACGTCCATGAAATTTTGTGTTAATGCGACATCATTAACTCACCATAAAGCTCACGTGAATTTCTGAGTTCTGGTCTTTTTCGCATTTGTCAACAACTTGCTGTTTGAAGCCTCGCTGAACCCAAGCGTGACGTCTCAGGGCGTTACGCTTTTGCACCGACACAGAGGAATGAAACGATAATTAAATCAAGACCCTAAGCTGTCGGCTGGCGTTGATATACATCAACGGGGATGGTTGAAAATGTGTGCCCCGACCGGGACTCGAGCCCGTGATCTCCTGCTTACATGACAGACGCTCTATCCATCTGAGCCGCTGAGGGCACAGAGGATAGTGCAACTGCAGGGATTTATCCCTTACACACTACCCGTGAGACCCACATTCCCAGCTTACTGTCCACACACTACATTCGTAGTTCCCCTGCCCATTACACTCATTACTCGCGGCAGGCAATCTTACCGAGTCCCGTAAGATGCGTGTGCATCCAGCACAGAAGAAGAAGGTCAATGGCTGGTTAGCCTTAACTATATATGAAGATGGTATCTTAGCCTTAACTATATATGAAGATGGTATCTGTTCTTTCGGACATGTCCGAACACAGAAACACAGACGAAGGTGTAGGCACCTTTGAGCCAAATATCAAACTTCCACATCGCAATGGGAGACACTTATGGGGCTTCGAAAAAGTAATTCTTTAATTTTGTTGGGCATTGCACTTCGTATTATGCATTTCACGTACAATTTGACTAGTGCTCAATTGATAAATGTCTTCTTAAATAACACGGTGCAGCCAGTTCTTTGTCAGGAACATTGTCCTGCATCTTGAAAAACACTTGCTTGCCGTAAGTTTTAACTGAGGCGGTATATTACTACCAATTCGGGTGGCGCAAGAAGCACACAAATTACAACAGTTATGCGTCAGACTCGCATACTTCCTTCCATGATGTGTTTCAACGGCTTACACCCTCTATCAGCAGGTACAAGAGTATTTATTTTCCTCGATGCTTCATTCTTATGCTTCATACATATTCGATGTTTCAACAAAAAGCACAGTGAGGATCGTTACGTATATACGTTAGTATCACTGAATATTACATATAAACACAGCACATGGAATTAAACGTGAAGGGACCGTCAGCAATCATCCTAGAAAAGAGAAAAGACGATATATTCAAGACTAATATCGGGTCGCTTTTATTAATTTCACACGTCACTCTATTCTCAACAATTTCACTTTCAATTCCAATCATGAAGTCTTATGGCACCAAAATTTGGGTGAAACAGCATCCCACAGTAGAGCTTATTTTTACATGACACGCCCTTTTCACCATCATATACTCTTCGATGTGTTACGTGTGTCTCACTCTACAATATTATGCTCTCGGTAGTATGTGCACAAAGCTTTGTCCAGACTCTCCACACGTTTCCTAGTTAAGCAGCAGGTGTCTCAGTCATATAGTATTTCTCCCCAGATATAAAGCTGTACGTGTACAAAGTTTGCTTCAGATTCCTTCCGTGCTCCAAAATCATCGCCTATTTTTTCGTGCAATCTCTTTCGTACCACCCACCACTCTCACGGTTGCTGGCAGTATCTACAGGGTGGTGCACGAAATGTGCCACCATTTTGTTTTTGATTATAAACTTTATTGTCAATACAACCTGAAAGGAACATATATTACAATGAAGAGCCGTCCATGGAGATTTGTTCTAACTCATCACATGCTCAATGCGTCCACCATTTCTTTTCCTAATTTCCTTCAAACGAACACTGAAGTTAGTGATTACCCTACGGCAGATGTCTTCCGTAATTTCACTGCAAGCTTGAAGAATAAATCTTCTGAGCTCCACTAAATCACGTGGACGTTTCGGGAAAATTTTTTCCTTCAGGTACCCCCAAAGAAAAAAGTCACATGGATTGAGGTCTGGACTATTGGGGCGTCAATTTTGTCCGTCATCGAAGCGACCTGGAAACCTGAGTGAAATGGTCTGAATGTCGAAATGCTCGTTTAAAAACTCCAACACAGTGCTTGCAGTATGTGGCCTTGCTCCATCTTGCATGAATCACTGCGTGTTGAAGGGCAAGGCAGTAGGAAGAAGCTGTGGAATGAAGCTATTGCGAAGCATGCTCAAATAACGCTCGCTGTTCACAGTTTCTTCAAAGAAAAAGGGTCCAATAAGTCCGTGACTGTAAATTGCTGACCACGCTGTAATCCTCGGAGCATAATGTTGTCGTTCATGAAGCACTTCTGGGTTTTAAGTGGCCCAAAAGCGTACATTTATTTGTTAGCCACACCGTCTAAATGAAACTGCGCCTCGTCTGAAAACCAAACGTTGTTGTGAGTTCCTTCCCTATCCTCCGTCCACTGAGCAAACAGTAGTCTCTGTGAGCTTCTGTGCACAGGTCATCTTGTATGGGTACATATGGAGGTCACTTTTAAGAATGCGTTGAACGGAGCGTCTGGATGCTCCCAGTTGCACTACTGCCTTTCTACACGATTTCCCGGGACTTCTCTGTACAGCAACTCATACCGCTTCAATATTCTCCGGCGAACAAACAGGCTTAGGCCGAGGTCGTTTCGCTTCCAATACTGTTCCTTCCTGTACAAATTTATCGTACAACCTGTGGATGGTCTTTTTGCAAGGGACCCATCGTGTGTTAAACTGTTGTCGAAAACGCCTCTGAGTCACAACAAGGCTTTTCGTTTCATGTAAAAGTAACACAATTGCCGATCGTAGCTGTGTCGTCAGTCTTCCATCGTCAGCCACTGCTGCTTACTAGTCTCCTAGCGGCAGTATCGTGAATTACACGTCATTTCGTAACTCATTTGTTTTTCCAAGCTCTGCTGGTACTGCTGTAGATATCCCAGCGAGATAATGTGCGTCGTAAATTGTGAAAAAAACAATTAGTAACACATTTCGTGCGCCACCCTGTAGCGTCACAGTATTTTTTTCCAAGTAGTAAACTGTATGTCTGTAAAGTTTCGTTGACTTACTCCTTACGTTTCCGAATGCCCATCCCTAACCCCGCAAAGTAGAGTGCTGCACAGATACTGCTATCGTTCAAGACGTAACACTCATTTTACTTCTTAACCGGTTCAAGATTACAAACGAGGTTTTCGGCGAATGGTAGTATGCACACTGATCAACGAAAGGGATGAGCAGAGATGCCAGAGGTCACCATCTATTCTACTTTACAGAGAAAATGCCCCCAAGTTCTGTGAAGAGTCGTGGACGTCCAACCATTCAGCGCCTAGTGGTAGTTTCACTGCCTTTCTATCCGTAGATGCTCACGACGGTAGCATATGAACATATGAACAGCCTTAGCATAATAATAATATGTCCTTTGTCAAATATGCTTATCTCAGTGGATTTCCCCATTTGCAGACCGTATCTTCGCTATGGTGATCTCTCGTCCCTGTCTGCTCTGTTTGCATATTTCTGTTACTGTGTCACATGCCCTCAAAGCCACCACGCGAAATGCAACGTCGTGGTGGCCAGTAGTCAGAATGTTTTGGCTGATCAGTTCAGAGGGCACATAATTACATCGTATCTTGTACAGTCCGAGATACTGATGCAAATATGGTTTTTCAAATGCAGTAAAACGCTTTCTTAATGGCAATGGAAAACTCTTCAACTGATGGGCTCAGTGATGTAACGCTTTTTGTTGCTGTCAAAACTTGTTGCAAAGCATCCGAGAAACATCCTCATATTAAAAGGAAAGGCTATCGGAATTGGCTATTTCGGTGTATATACAACGAATGGAGACTTCGTGCCAGAATATGTTGTTATATGCAGAATATGTTGTTATATGCAGCTGGGAGATTAGTTTTCTCCTAGCCCATAGGACAATGATATAGGGTCAACTATGAGTTTTGTAAATAGAACTGTCTGCTGACTTACAACATATTGGATGGCGCTATGGGAAACTTCTTCAAATGTATGTGCGTCGTCGTGTTTAAATGAATAGATTTTGTGGAAACAAGTGTACAATCAGACGGCTTTTACAGTGACCGAGTCTGGCATGAGAGAGGGCGGTGTTTACATCGCAATAGCCGTTTACGGCCACCTTGATTTGCAGTTTTTCAGGTCTCGGAAACTGACATACGGGCGGGAGAGTGGTGTGCTGACCACATGACCCTCCATATCCGCATCCAGTGACGCCTATGGTCTGAGGATGACACGGCGGCCGGTCGGTACCGTTGGGCCTTCACGGTCTGCTCGGAAGTAGTTCAGTTTTTATTTGCAGTTTTAGACATTTCTCTGGTATTTTTTCGAAAAGTATCGACAACAGTATTAATAAGATTTATATCACTGTACTCAACTATTCTAGATATTTAGAAAGACATTAACAAAAGAATTCTATTTTTACTAAACACTAGATTCTGTATCTCGGTTGATACGATAGCTGAGACGGTTAACAGCACAAGAAAATTAAGTGTCCTCTTCGTATTATCCATTCGATGAAAACTTTATTTCAGACTGTTAAACCGATTATGAAATAAAAGGACTCTTTCGTCTTATGCAAGTCTGTAAATAGACAGTGTGTCCCAGTTCCGTTAAGACAGTGGCTATGAAAAATAAAAGTCATAGATTATTTTCATTAAATTCAAACCAGTCTCCCCCTGAATCAATACACAGCTGAAATCATTTTAAAAGTGTTTTGAAACAGTCACTGTAGTCCTTTTTTGGAGTTGCGTTTAGTACTGGAGCACAATTTTCTTGCGCGTCCTTAAGTGCATCATAACAGTCTGTTAAACCGATCACCAAATAAAAGGAATGTTACGTCTTATGCAAGTCTATATATACACAGTGCGCCCCAGTTCCGTTAAAACAGTAGCTATGAAAAAAAAGCATAGATAATTTTCACTAAATTCTAAACAATCTCCCCCTGAATCAATACATATTTGAGATCATTTTAAAACTGTTTTGAAACAGTCATTGTAGTCCTTTTTTGGAGTTGCGTTTAGTACTGAGCACAATTTTCTTACACGTCCTTAAGTGGATCATAACAGTGTCGTGTCATTCCCAACGCCAATTTTCGGAACAAACAGAAGTCAGCTGTTGCCAAATCCGGTGAAAATGGTGGGTTATCCAAGAATGTGATCAGTTTACTGGCCTAAAACTCGCCCATATTCTTCGCTATGTGAGCTGTGTTGCTGGCGAGGAGTAACAAGCAACTCGGTATTCGAGTCGAATTCGACAAATTCTCGGGTACAAGTGACGGAGGACTCAAAAAACTAGACCTTGCCTCACTGCTCCACCGCTATTTTCGGGCAAGTGTCAGATGCATACTGTACTGTCAGCCGTCGGGTGCCCCTAAATGGCAGGCAGCACCGCATAACAGCCGCGCTATGAGGGAAACAGACCAACAGCCAAACAGGCGAAGACATCAGGTAAACACGCCGAGGATTCCAGTCGATTAATAGGAACGTTTCCTTGCAGAGGTCGCCGCGACATATCCGGCCACGGATTTCTACGCCGGGTTTCTATTGGCTCCAGCTCACTATATAGGCCCGGCCGGTCGAAGGCAGACCAGTCTTCGTCCGCTGCTAATGGCAACCGCTATAGCAGAGGCTCCGAGAAGATATCACCGAAGGCGCTGTACTGCACCGCCGATCGAAGTACCAGCCGACTGAGAGGAACCACATCTCCGGCTAGATCGACGGACGTCTATATCTATTGTACAGTCAGCTATTGTATTGTAGAAGAAGTTACGTTCAATAAACTGTTGGAGAATACAACACATACTATTACATTCGCTGCCAGGATGACCTTCTACGCAGCTGTTTCTCAAAGTTCAAAGATGGTAACGCAGCATCTCGCCAAGAGATATCATTGCTGTTCGGAATTTGACGTAAGCAGTCCTAGCGCGCCTGGGACACACTGTGTATAGTCACAACAATGACAGGGTAGAACTGCTGCTCGACTAAAAGATGTACCAGGATAGTTCATCGTCCACCCACCTGTCGTACGGAGGAGGAAATGACGTTAGACAAAGAATAAAAAGGAAAAATGGTGTAATGTGTTGTGCGGACCCACCTGACGAGGGCGAAGACCCACTTGTTTATGGGCACGGTGCGCAGGCGACCTTCCCTCAGCGCCTTCAGGTTCTTGGCCTTGGCCATCATGCGGTACACCCTCCAGTGGCTGCCCGCCTCCTCCAGCTGTTTCTCCAGGTTCAGCACGCTGTGGTCTTTGCTCACCGGCAGCCACGTGTCGACGCTCGTAGAGAAGCCTGCACATGAGAGCACAGGGGTCTAGGTTCAACAGATGGTTCTCAGTTTTAGTGACTGGGAAGAATTTACGAATGAAGGCATGCAAGGTATAATTTTGGGTCAACGTCTAGGTGTCAATGAAGTTCCACTTAAAGCAATTGCTCCTTTTCGCAGGTGACACAACTTGTTGATAACATTTTACCAAGAATTAATGAATGGTTCTCTAAAAGTAGAGCCTCACTTAGTTACAATAAATAAATAAATTAAATAACACAAATGTACTATATGCTCTTCTGTTCACCAAGGAGGACAACACCTACAACTGTTGTTGTTGGACCGGCCGGAGTGGCCGAGCGGTTCTAGGCGCTTCAGTCTGGAGCCGCGCGACCGCTGCGGTCGCAGGTTCGAATCCTGCCTCGGGCATGGATGTGTGTGATGTCCGTAGGTTAGTTAGGTTTAAGAAGTTCTAAGTTCTAGGGGACTGATGACCTCAGAAGTTATGTCCCATAGTGCTCAGAGCCATTTTTTTGTTGTTGTTGTTGTGGTCTTCAGCCCTGAGACTGGTTGATGCGGCTCTCAATTCTACTCTATCCTGTGCAAGCTTCTTCATCTAACAGTACTTACTGCAACCTACATCCTTCTGAATCTGTTTAGTGTATTCATCTCTTGGTCTCCCTCTACGATTTTTACCCTCCATGCTGCTCTCCAATGCTAAATTTGTGATCCCTTGATGCCTCAGAACATGTCCTACCAACCGATCCCTTCTTCTTGTCAGGTGGTACTACAAACTCCTCTTCTCCCCAATTTTATTCAATACCTACTCATTAGTTATGTGATCTACCCATCTAATCTTCAGCATTCTTCTGTAGCACCACATTTCGAAAGCTTCTATTCTCTTCTTCCCCAAACTATTTATCGTCCATGTTTCACTTCCATACATGGCTACACTCCATACAAATACTTTCAGAAACGACTAACTGACACTTACATCTATATTCGATGTTAACAAATTTCTATTCTTCAGAAACGCTTTCCTTGCCATTGCCAGTCTACATTTTAGATCTTCTCTACTTCGACCATCATCAGTTATTTTGTTCCCCAAATCGCGAAACTCCTTTACTACTTTAAGTGTCTCATTTCCTAACCTAATTCCCTCAGCATCATCCGACTTAATTCGACTACATTCCATTATCCTCGTTTTGCTTTTGTTGATGTTCATCTTACATCCTCGTTTCAAGACACTGTCCATTCCGTTCAACTGCTCTTCCAAGTCCTTTGCTATCTCTGACAGAATTACAATGTCATCGACGAACCTCAAAGTTTTTATTTCTTCTCCATGGATTTTAATACCTACTCCGAATTTTTCTTTTGTTTCCTTTACTGCTTGCTCAATATACAGATTGAATAACATCGGGGAGAGGCTACAACCTTGTCTCACTCCCTTCCCAACCACTGCTTCCCTTTCATGCCCCTCGACTCTTATAACTGCCATCTGGTTTCTGTACAAATTATAAATAGCCTTTCGCTCCCTGTATTGTAGCGCTGCCACCTTTAGAATTTGAAACAAAGTATTCCAGTCCACATTGTCAAAAGCTTTCTCTAAGCCTACAAATGCCATAAACGTAGGTTTGCCTTTCCTTAATCTTTCTTCTAAGATAATACCACGAGTATTAACAGCAGGAAATGTTGGAGAAGACTCTTTGCAACTCGCCACATGAACATGGCTTGCCGATAAACTATTTCTAGACAATTACCGCAGCACACCATTGTATTTCACGCATTTGAAACATACAACAAAACTACTTTGAAGAACACTATAAAAGAAATATTACATACGTCAAGGTATTACGTTGATTGAGAGGCAAAAAGTCATAAGAAGAGTTGCGCTAATTCAATACGTGTCCCGTATGACGCCGAAATGTTGGCGTATGTCGCGAGTGTCGACACGGTGCCTGAGCAATCCGTTACAGACAGCTGTGAAGTGAACACGGCAGCATGTCACGAGTTAACAGACACTGATCAAGACGTACGTGTGACAGCGTATCGGAAATTACACACGAAAACGGGGTCCAATGTCAACAACAGCTGGGGTTGGCCATCAGTATCGCAGAGGCAATGTATCCATTCACACAAACTGCGACACAGGACGACCGCAAGTGTTTGGCGAACGGAGCCATGTGGGGCAATAGACAATATACTGTTAGCCAGATTACCGTGGATTGTTATGTAGGGCCGCAAGAAGCCGTTTCTTGCTGGACTATCCGGAGGTAAAACCACAACACACGCTTCAACAGGTGAATACCGACATCAGATGCAGTGCGCTTCACCAACTTTAGCCATTCGGTGGTATAAATAAACAAAAATAAAGCACTGTAACTCCAGGGGGCCCAAAAACGTTTTCTATAATCGTCCAGCCAATAACTGAAGACGACGTGTAGGTTTTCATAGTGGCGGTTCTGAATATTTCGTCTGTTAAGAATTCGCTATAGACAGCTTTACGCCTCAGGTAAGATGGCCCGACTGTTGGTGGTGTCACAACACTGCCATTTAATCGTCCACACATACCTTGGTCAACGGAGACGAAGTCTGCTGTCGCCGTAGTATTAGTCAAACTCTGGGTTCAAAGCACTAACATTTATTTCGATAGCAGTCAGTTTATTTCGAGACTTGGGTGTTGCTGCTGATCTTCAAATAGTACTTTCTTACGGAAGTCAGTGATGTAAGCGATTGGTTTCGAATTCATGCTACCTATTGTCAAGGAATATTGTATTAGAAAACTCACGAACCTCTTAGTGGAACAACGGGGAAGTAAGAACAGATGAAAAAGAGCCGTTAACCAATAGCTAATACTTTAAATGGACACTAATAAGAGTGTTCTGAGGCGTTGAGATCTCTGTGTAATAAGAAAAAGTGAAGGAATGTATGAAGGTATCTAGTTTCCATGTAAGGAAAAAGGAAGAAAGTGTGATATCAAGAATTCCATGTGATAAAGAAAGAGTAAACTTTAATATCTCAAGCTGACAGTGACTGTAACACTTTTCATGTAACTAGTAAACTGCGATTTATTATCGGGAGATGGTTTTATTTTTCTCATTTGAGACTTCCTTACTTGTTATATATTTAATTATTAGTTGTTACATAGGGATTCAGTATAATCAGTATAATTTGCAACTGTCATCTTGTACCTCATAACTCATAGGAACCGATAATGGAGCACTCTCTAATATGACAGTTTTATACTGGGTAAGAAACTTCCATGATGACAACAGTCGACCACTTTAATGAGAATGAACAAAGGACATTAAGGTTGGATATACATTTTGTTAATGATATGGAACTTAGTACAAAGCTAAGATGATGTATTGCGTAGCCAATAAACTTTGCTCTTCAAGAAACAAAAGTTTCCAGCAAACTACAATGAATATATTGTGTTTAGTATGTGCGTGATAATAATATGTACCTTTCATTAAAGCAAAGTGCATCACAGAAGTTAGACAACATTAAGTTGAAGCCACACATGGTCGTAAGTAAATGCCAGTTGTGGCAATATTATAAATTGTTGAACTAAATGAGAAAAGGCGTCTCATTTACGATTTAGTGATGGGTATAAGATTGACAAGGATTTTAGAGCATAACTGGATCTTATAAAGTCACTTGCAAGGGCAGTATGACAGAGGGCCAGAGTATCCTCAACTAGGCCAGAAGTGGCTGACACTACCTAACTGTTGGTAGAAAGCCTACGTAGCCCCTAATTAAGCTTGTAACATGAATGGAATACTCATAAAAACCTTTCAATGAAACAGATTCTTAAATAACACTATTTCACTCAAATGACAATGAATCGGAGCCATAAAGGTACAAAATCCCAAGATAATAAATAGAAGCAAGGGCTATTCTGTATTAGCGTGCAATTCATTTTGTTTGAAATAATGTTAAGAGACAGATCTAGTAAACAACGTATGATTATCAAGAATAGTATTTACATTAGATAATGGACATCAGACAGTGGACATTAAATCAAAATGATTTACTTAAAAGGAGAAAACTAACTTACGTCGTAGCTATGAAAAGGTAATCACTTGTGTGAAACAAACTGCAGGTTGTTATAAAATCAGATTTCACTTCATTCATGAAATGTTGAACAAGTATAACACATTTTTAACATTTTTAGTCAATGTTAAATATCAGCAGATAGTTATATAAACCGTAAAAGATTAACAGTAACTTAATAAGATTAAGGAAAGCCCAAAAGGTATATGGCATTGTGAATATACTTAATGACACATGTCAAGATTGTACTTGTTTCATTCATTTGTTCTAAAGTCATGCTATATATATTTGTTGTACAATCCAACTTACGCTAAGCCAATAGTTGGGAACCTAAACGCAAAATATATAATTTGATCACAGTATTAAAAGTAAAACTATGCATAATGCATTAATTATTAAGTTCTACATAAATGAGGAAAGTAATGTGACAGTTTTAAGCGTTGTGAAAGTTATGGAACCGAAATGGTTCTTAATCTAACGAAAAATAAGTACTTAAGATTTCTGGAAAGCTCAGATTCGATTAGGGTTAATTGTACATAGCTAATAACGAATTTTTGAGATCATATATCGTGAAGCTGGTAGCTAAGATTTGTAGTGGTATAGAATTTGTTCTCTACCATCGAAGACATTGCAGCTTGTGATATGTTGTAAAGTATGATACACAGTGCGTTTTGTAATAAAGCTAGGTACTGATTTTATCATAGTGATAGTTACTTAATGAAAAGTACGATGTTTTCGTTTGCGTTTTTGCTGCATGTATCTTGTGGAGGTCTGGCGAGCATGGGAGGTTGCGCTTCATGAGATACACGAATTTCACATTGTCAGATTCAGTATTTACCTGGTCAACGTCCATCTATTACAACAAGAAGTCTTAGGCTGTACCACATCTACTTTGGCGCTTATGACTGTACAGCGTAAAAAAGGAATAGTGTAAAATGTTTTGACTGTTGTTAACGTTGTAAAACAGCCTGATTTTGGCCATGGTGGAGTCAACTTCTGTTTCGTTACATGACTTAAGTTCATAATAAGTGCCATTATACTGTAGTCTGTGGTGGTAAAAACCCAGTAAATTTATTGTGAAGATGACAGATAATCGTTGCGTTACATGTTTCCTGAAGTACGTAACAAGAAGTTTATTTACAAATGTGTTTGTATGGAAGTTGTGATCAAATAACGACATACATTGAGAGAAGTATTCAAGGTGATTCCGTGATGATATTACTAACTTTCAGGGATGATGGAGAAGGATAAATGTATCAATTTGAGTTGAAGGACCCTGCTCCAGAAATGATTCAGTCGAAAGTTATAAGCGACAATCTTTCTGATGTCCCTGGCAGTGGACCTCTTCTACTGCAACCTCTTTGCTTGCCTTATTTTTAGGAGGAGGTGGTATGGACGAAAACAAGAAAAAATTGTTTGGTAAAGACGGGATCTAAAATGCAATCATTCAGCGCTATGAGCACTTGTTCAGTAGAAGAGATACGTTTCACACTAGTAAAGGTAAGGAGTGTCAGAGCTCTTAAGGTATTCGTTTTAGAGCTCACGTTTTCAAAACTATTTTTTCTTGTTTTTGTGCATACTACCCCATTTATAAGTTGCCTACCCTACAGTCTTGGCGACAACAGTACTGGTACATGTAATCCACTGTTAGAGATCACAGAACGATTCGACTCGATCATTTCCAGAGCAGGGTCCCTTACTTCAAATCGATATACAGTAGTATTCATTAGTCCTTAAAGTCTGTAACATCATCACGGAATCGCCTCGTATAGATGGGGATAATTACAAAAAGGGAGAAGGGTACCTCTGGTTTTGAAGTAGTTCCCTCAGTTACGTTATCAAAATAGTAACTGAAACTTCCCGGCAGATTAAAACTGTGTGCCGGACCGAGACTCGAACTCGGGACCTTTGCCTTTCGCGGGCAAGTGCTCTACCATCTGAGCTACCCAAGCACGACTTACTCCCCCTTCCCACAGCTTTATTTCCGCCACTACCTGGTCTCCTACCTTCCAAAGTTCACAGAAGCTCTCCTGCGAACCTTGCAGAACTAGCACTCCTGGACGAAAGGATATTGCGGAGACATGGCTTAGCCACAGCCTGGGAGATGTTTCCAGAACATTCTGAAAATAGTAACTGATGCTCCTAAGGACGAATGGAGCTGAATTTGGATGAAAGGTATTTTGTTCTAACTGCTAGAAAGTAACAACAAAGTAAATTAATGTGGAAACCATTCAGTTTCAATTTGACTGCTTGCACAAAAATCACCGATTCATGGAGCGTAGTTGGGTGCTAGATTAAAGATCGTTCGTCGTCCAAGTAACGAATAAAATCAACAACCGTACTACAACGATTTGTGACAAAGATTATAATAAAAAGTATTTTCCATTCTATTCTACCACAAACAAGGCGAACCGGCAAACCATTATTGTATTAACGACGTACAA
Organism: Schistocerca piceifrons; assembly: GCF_021461385.2. Taxonomy (NCBI): domain Eukaryota; kingdom Metazoa; phylum Arthropoda; class Insecta; order Orthoptera; family Acrididae; genus Schistocerca; species Schistocerca piceifrons. The sequence continues at coordinate 196,931,841 of NC_060138.1, read as the reverse complement.
CCAAAGAGAAATTAAGTATTAAATGAAGTTGTAGTTAACACGTGACGAACGTAGTCAATACGTTAGGACGTTACATCACACAACACGTGACGTTAAAAAGTTCGTTGAGTGCTGTCTGTGTCCGTGTGTGCCGTGTAATAGTGTAATCGATACGTTCAGTGCACAATTTAAGCCAAATTCGTGAGTCTTATAAACTATATATATTCGTATACATCGGCCGCATCGCGCTGCCTGAACCAGGAAGATCGTAAATTTGCTCAGGAGAAGGTGATCAATAGACGTTTGCGGGTTGGTTGCGATAGTGACTCAGTTTATGTTCGAGGATAGGGTATGAACAGCACACCTGTCAGAAAGAAGAACCTTTCAGAAAAGAATTGCTGTTGCCAGAACTGTGTTACTTTCATCGGTACAATAACACGCATTGCCTGCACATCGAATCTTTATGGAGGGTGTTTACAAACAGAGAGCGTAATTTCAGCAATGTATTCCCCATCTGTAGACCATAAAAAATATCAGTACAAAATTTGCCAGGAAATGCTTAGTTTCGGTGTTTGGCGAGCAGAATAGTAATATTTACCACAACGTTTATTCCCACTGATAATGATACTACCGGTATAATTAATTCCGAGGTGGAGGATGCACTGAGTGTTTGCGTTCTCATATCAGGAGCTGGCATCAATACACTCCTTCCAAGGTAAGGCGCACAGCAATACTACACTGGCTTTATATATATGAAGATGGTATTTGTTTCTTCGGACATGTCCGAAAGAGCAGATACCATCGGTGACCGTGCAGCTTGTTAGAATGAAATTACAATTACATCAGTACTATGAAGTGAATACCCTTAGATGCACACAGGCGTTGATATATAACAACGCGGAGAGTTGAAAATGTGTGCCTCGACCTGCATACATGGCAAACGCTCTGTCCATCTGAGCCAACGAGGACACAGAGAATAGTGCGACTGCAGTGTCTTATCACTGGCACGCCCCCCGTGAGACCCACATTCCTGACTTATTGTACTGCACTATATTCGTAGTGCCCCTGCCCATTGCAGTCATTACTCGCGGCTTTACCGATTCCCGTAAGAGTTCGGGCAATGTGTGTGCATCCGCACAGAAGATGGTCAAATGGCCGGTGAGCCTTATATATATATATATATATATATATATATATATATATATATATATAAGGCTCACCGGCCATTTGACCATATATATATATATATATATATATATATATATATATATATATATATATATATATATATGAAGATGGTGATGGTGTCTGTTCTTTCGGACATGACAGACGTGTATGTGAGATACATACGACTCCTTCTATCAGCACACGAAGGGTAATGTTGCAAGTGAATGTTAATCACACTACTGTCAGGAGACTGCTGTCATTTGCAAGTGTACAGGCCCCGTCATCACTAGATTGCCATTTACGTTCTGTCAGAGACTCTTGCAGCAGTGCGCAATTTTCCTGTCTTAGCATTATTCATAGGTGAAGTGTAGGTCACATGCGGTAATATTACGTACCTCCTGCCCATTATAATTATCCGGGCTCTTATGCCGTGGTCTGTTGATGAATTCTGTGTCAATCCGCAATGTTTCGTCTCCGACTGCGGGAGACATCATCAAAGCGGTCCGTAGCTCGATGGAAGGTCCAACACACCCACTGGCTCGCTACTGACTGCCGCTAAATTCCGTGTCCGCGCGCTCCCGCGCCGCGGCGTGACGTCACGTGTTTTGAAAACGTCAGTTCAATTGGCCGCTGCCCGTTGCCGTCGATCGCCGTTGCCATCACCCAGTAGTGGACGGGTGGTACACATCTTCTTTAGGTACTTCGACACTCGGAATGTAAACTTGTTCCATCTCATCATCAACTGCAGCTTCCCCTCAACACGTGGCCCGGTATCGTTAGTGATTGGCTAGTTACATCCCATGTACTTGTAAACAGACTTACAGGGCAGGCAGATACAGGGTGTTTCAAAAATCATCAACTGCAGCTTCCCCTCAACACGTGGCCCGGTATCGTTAGTGATTGGCTAGTTACATCCCATGTACTTGTAAACAGACTTACAGGGCAGGCAGATACAGGGTGTTTCAAAAATGACCGGTATATTTGAAACGGCAATAAACACTAAACGAGCAGCGATAGAAATACACCGTTTGTTGCAATATGCTTGGGACAACAGTACATTTTCAGGCAGACAAACTTTCGAAATTACAGTAGTTACAATTGTCAACAACAGATGGCGCTGCGGTCTGGGAAACTCTATAGTACGATATTTTCCACATATCCACCATGCGTAGCAATAATATGGCGTAGTCTCTGAATGAAATTACCCGAAACCTTTGACAATGTGTCTGGCGGAATGGCTTCACATGTAGATGAGATTTACTGCTTCAGCTGTTCAATTGTTTCTGGATTCTGGCGTTACACCTGGTCTTTCAAGTGTCCCCACAGAAAGAAGTCACAGGGGTTCATGTCTGGCGAATAGGGAGGCCAATCCACGCCGCCTCCTGTATGTTTCGGATAGCCCAAAGCAATCACACGATCATCGAAATATTCATTCAGGAAATTAAAGACGTCGGCCGTGCGATGTAGCCGGGCACCATCTTGCATAAACCACGAGGTGTTCGCAGTGTCGTCTAAGGCAGTTTGTACCGCCACAAATTCACGAAGAATGTCCAGATAGCGTGATGCAGTAATCGTTTCGGATCTGAAAAATGGGCCAATGATTCCTTTGGAAGAAATGGCGGCCCAGACCAGTACTTTTTGAGGATGCAGGGACGATGGGACTGCAACATGGGGCTTTTCGGTTCCCCATATGCGCCAGTTCTGTTTATTGACGAAGCCGTCCAGGTAAAAATAAGCTTCGTCAGTAAACCAAATGCTGCCCACATGCATATCGCCGTCATCAATCCTGTGCACTATATCGTTAGCGAATGTCTCTCGTGCAGCAATGGTAGCGGCGTTGAGGGGTTGCCGCGTTTGAATTTTGTACGGATAGAGGTGTAAACTCTGGCGCATGAGACGATACGTGGACGTTGGCGTCATTTGGACCGCAGCTGCAACACGGCGAACGGAAACCCGAGGCCGCTGTTGGATCACCTGCTGCACTAGCTGCGCGTTGCCCTCTGTGGTTGCCGTACGCGGTCGCCCTACCTTTCCAGCACGTTCATCCGTCACGTTCCCAGTCCGTTGAAAATTTTCAAACAGATCCTTTATTGTATCGCTTTTCGGTCCTTTGGTTACATTAAACCTCCGTTGAAAACTTCGTCTTGTTGCAACAACACCGTGTTCTAGGCGGTGGAATTCCAACACCAGAAAAATCCTCTGTTCTAAGGAATAAACCATGTTGTCTACAGCACACTTGCACGTTGTGAACAGCACACGCTTACAGCAGAAAGACGACGTACAGAATGGCGCACCCACAGACTGCATTGTCTTCTATATCTTTCACATCACTTGCAGCGCCATCTGTTGTTGAAAATTGTAAAAACTGTAATTTCGAAAGTTTGTCTGCCTGAAAATGTACTGTTGTCCCAAGCATATTGCAACAAACGTTGTATTTCTATCGCTGCTCGTTTAGTTTTTGTTGCCGTTTCAAATATACCGGTCATTTTTGAAACACCTGTATGAACTTCCTGGAAAACACCATAGCGCATGTTTTGGATAACACTCCACTGATCATTCGTCAACAAGCTCACTCCTTGCATGGTGGCTCTCCTGCGCACTTCAGTAATACTGCCCACCAGTACTTGGACCAAATGTTTTCTGATCGATGGGTAGGTAGAGGTCGCTCGACTGTTTGGCCTCCAAGTTCACAAAATTTGAACCCTAAGGATTTGTGCGGCCACTTGAAATCATTTATGAATTCGTCTTCGGTGCCTGACACGGAATTCCTTTGTAATCTAAATGTGGCAGGTTGCCAGAAAATTCGCAATATTCTTGCAACTTGGGATCGTGTCCGCAAGCCCATGAGACATCGATTTGAGGCCTTTGTTCAAGAAAGAGGTTGACATTTTGAACATCGTCTGTAAGGACAACGAACTGATGGAAAAATATCACTCTTTTGAAAGCGAAATCTAGGAAACCCACTATTTCAGGACACAATCTGTAATCAAGGTCTTTGGTGGTGTATATGTGGGAAATATACAGGATCTCCGTTTCAACTTTAGATAACTGAATGTCTCAAAAACGGGGCATCGTACGAGAAAAATGTTGCAAGTGAAAAGTTAATATTAGCAAAGGGGAACAACTGTCAGTGCTACAAATGGTCACTTTTTTCTCAACCTTCCTGCGTGCAGGACCAACTTTGTATTTTCAAATGGGAACCCATTATTTTTATGACACGTTAGGATTCTAGTAGCTGGTGCAGTAATTCACAAATATCGGGTATGCCTGTTTTTGCAATTAAGAACCGAGGCGTTGGGTTCTACATATGATTTACAATGTAAATGCAAAGCTTGGTGTTCTAACGGTCGAGATTTATGTTCGAAATTGACTGTAGTGTTACAAATTTGATTGCACAGTACAATATGGTCAACTGTTTTAATTTCTGGGTAGAAACTGCGTTTAGTGTGATGTAGGATGTGGATGTATGTAATAGTTTTCTGTTCCCATCGGGATGCTTGATATCGGTGAGTTCCCTTGCCTCTCAACATTGGGTCGCTTAATTTCGGTGGGTCCAATTGCGTCACATCATCGTTTTTTTTTTTTGTTTTTTTATTTTTTTCAGAGAGTATCCATGACACACAGAAATCAAGCATTCTGTGGGTTGGGGTCTCACCTCAATCGACTCATAGGGAATAGAAAACTACTTTACCATACATGTACCTTATTTACAAGAAATTTCAGTGTCTAGCCACATTATTTCTACTATTCAATCACAATGGCATCAGCCAGGCTACTTTTGAACATAAATATCAGCCGTTATAAAACAAAGGTTTATCGTTTACATCGTAAATGAAATGTAGAATCATATGCGTTAGTTCTTAATTACAAAAAGAAGCACACTTGATAATTGTTGACTACAGCGGAATCTGCTACGAATGGGAAACAATGGTTTTAGTCAACCGTACGTATTTATTGATGTAGAATCCGAATATGCAGTAAAAATAGATTTCCATTTGAAAGTACGACGTTGACCCCGCCCCGCAGGGGGGTCGTTAGGAGGTGGCCAGTTACAGGAAATATAGGATATCCCGTTTACTAATGCTAACGTTTGACCTACAACATTTGTTTCGTATAATCCGTCGTTTTCGAGATATTTAGTTGTCTCAAGTTAAAACAAACAGCGTGTTTACCTGAAACGATGATTTCTGTTTTTGAATCAACCTGTATTGAGGTGATTCACTTCACCATCTGTACAAACCACAGTGTGACAGAGGACGAAGTATCCTGGATGTGAGCTCGGGAAACGTGTCAGAATCCATAATCTTAAAACAAACTTTCCTATCACCTACCGCGGTGCAGGGTAAAAAAGGTAACATTAATCCAGCCGAGACGCTTAAAAATAGAACTCATAAGCATCTGTTGAGGACGCTAGTTTTAGTGCCTTCACTAATGTTTATTATGTCGATCAGAAAAGGTAAGGTAAGATAAGGCTCTGAGCACTATGGGACTTAAATTCTGAGGTCATCAGTCCCCTAGAACTTAGAATTAATTAAACCTAACTAACCTAAGGACATCACACACATCCATGCCCAAGGCAGGATTCGAACCTGCGACCGTAACGGTCGCTCGGTTCCAGACTGTAGCGCCTAGAACAGCACGGCCACTCCGGCCGGCGATCAGAAAAGGTTTCAAAAATCAAACTGCACCACATCTGTTAGTGCTTAAATTTTACACTGCATAAATTATCAGTTGCCAGTACCGCTAAAATAATTTATTCATATCGGTTACCAGATTCATCTTCGTATGTATGTTAACATCATGATACAATTTGCTCCTTCAGAACAGTAAGTGGTGCTATACAAGGAATGTCGATGTTGGTATCGCGAGCCATACTAGAAGTCGTCATGTCAATTAAAATAACGGCTATGTACACACATGCTATTGCGCCGATTACAAGTGGTCACAACTTTTTTAAAGTGGTGATGAATATGAGCAATTGTGATCGGCGCAATAAGATGTCTGTACGTAGGATAATGGAATGTAGTCGAATTAAGTCGGGCGATGCTGAGGTAATTACATTAGGAAATGAGACATTTAAAGTAGTAAAGGAGTTTTGCTGTTTCGGGAGCAAAATAACTGATGATGGTCGAAGTAGAGAAGATATAAAATGTGGACTGGCAATGGCAAGGAAAGCGTTTCTGAAGAAGAAAAATTTGTTAACATCGAGTATAGATTTAAGTGTCAGGAAGTCGTTTCTGAAAGTATTTGTATGGAGTGTAGCCATGTATGGAAGTGAAACATGGACGATAAATAGTTTAGACAAGAAGAGAACAGAAGCTTTCGAAATGTGGTGCTACAGAAGAATGCTGCAGATTAGATGGGTAGATCACATAACTAATGAGGAGGTGTTGAATAGAATTGGGGAGAACAGGAGCTTGTGGAGCAACTTGACAAGAAGAAGGGACCGGTTGGTAGGACATGTTCTGAGGCATCAAGGGATCACCAGTTTAGTATTGGAGGGCAGCGTGGAGGGTAAAAATGGTAGAGGGAGACCAAGAGATGAATACACTTAGCAGATTCGGAAGGATGTAGGTTGCAGTAAGTACTGGGAGATGAAGAAACTTGCACAGGATAGGGTAGCATGGAGAGCTGCATCAGACCAGTCTCAGGACTGAAGACCACAACAACAACTACAACATATAGTGCTTAAGTTGACGAACTAAAGTGTTGTCAGACAGAACGAGTGATTCAGTACGTTAAATGAAAAATATTTAATAATTGTAAAAAAATAAATGTACATGTTTTTTGTACAGGCTTTCTGCAGGTGATCTGTGCCAGTTGGCCCTGGTACCTGGGTCAACGTACCCGCGCTCTGGCTGTCGTCCCAGTGGAACGGCGTGCGCGCGGGGTCCCTGGAGACCTCGTCGTAGTGCTTGCGGCCGTCGTCCAGCGCCATGGGGTCCCTGGTCTTCTCCCAGGACACACGGGTGTCCCTCATGCCGATCTCCTCTCCCATGTAGGTGACGGCAGCGCCGGGCAGCATCATCACCAGCATGTTCAGCCCGTCCACCATCCGAGGGCCCAGGCGGGTCGCGGGCCGCGAGTGGTGGGGGCTGCCCAGCTGCAACAGGTGGACGGGGTGTCCAGCAGGTGCACAGCTGGGAAGAACGCTGAAGCCAACAGTCTGGAACACGTACCCCTCGCTCCCTTCTGCCTCGCTACTGCTCATGCTCTGAGTTACCGGCCGGCCGAAAATTATTGCCTTATCATTGACTTCTTTGCATACTTTTTGTATCTCACTGGTCGCTGTTTATGGTCTCTCAATTTCTTTTATTTTCATGCGTAGAGCACCAATCAGAAAGAGAAAAACACTCCCAATGCATCCCATTTGTACGCAATGAACTAAGGAGAAAACCCTACAATTGGCGATATTTAAATAGAATTAAACTAAGCGTGTATCCTGACGAAAAAACGCATTTCATTATTTCCACTCCAGTATTAATACACTGAAGTGGTATGGGCATGAGTATTCAAACACAGAGTTACACTGTGTGATCAAAAGTATCCGGACACCTGGCTGAAAATGACTTACAAGTTTGTGGCGCCTTCTATCGGTAATGCTGGAATTCAGTATGGTATTGGCCCACCCTTAGCCTTGATGACAGCTTCCACTCTCGCAGGCATACGTTCAATCAGGTGCTATAACCTTTCTTGGGGAATTGTAGCCCATTATTCACGGAATGCTGCACTAAGGGGCGGTATCGATGTCGGACGGTGAGGCGTGGCACGAAGTCGTCGTTCCAAAACATCCCAAAGGTGCTCATGGGATTCACAACAGGACTCTGTGCAGGCCAGTCCATTACCGGGACGTTATTGTCGTATAACCATTCCGCCACAGGTCGTGCATTATGAACATGTTCTCGATCTTGTTGAAAGCTGTAATCGCCATCTCCGAATTGCTCTTCAACACTGGAAATCAAGAAGGTGCTTACAACATCAGTGTAGGTCTGTGCTGTGATAATACCACTCAAAACAACAAGGGGTGCAAGCCCAATGCATGAAAAACGCGACCAAACCATAACACCACCGCCTTCGAATTTTACTGTTGGCACTACACACGCTGGCAAACGACGTTCACCGGGCATTCGTTATACCCAGTCATCGGAACGCCACATTGTGTGCCGTGATTTGTCACTCCCCACAACGTTTTTCCACTGTTCGATCGACCAATGTTTACGCTCCTCATACCAAATGAGGTGTCGTGTGGCATTTATCGGCGTGATGTGTGGGTTATGAACAGCCGCTCGACCAATGAAATCCAAGTTTTCTCACCTCCCGTCTACATTAGTACTTGCAGTGGATCCTGATGCAGTTTTGCATTCCTGTGTAATGGTCTGCCCTCTTCAACTGTCGGCGGTCTCTGTCAGTCAACAGACGATGTCCGCCTGTACGATTTTGTTCTGTGGGTGTCCCTTCATGTTTCCACTTCACTATCATATCGGAAACAATGGACCTATCGATGTTTAGGAGTGTGGAAATCACGCATACGGACGCATGACGCAAGTGACACCCAAACCTGGCCACGTTTGAAGTCCGTGAGTTTCGCGAAGCGCCCGATTCTGCTCTCTCACTGTGTCTAATGACTACTGAAGTTGCTGATATGGAGTACCTGTCAGTCGGTGGCAGCACATTCCACCTAATATGAAAAAAGTATTTTTTTTTTTTTTTTTTTTTTTTTTGGTGTCTGGATAGTTTTGACCACATAGTGTCTGTAAACAGGCAGAATACGACGCTGCGGGAGGCAACGCCTAAGTAAGACAACAATAGTCTGGTGCAGTTGTTAGATCGGTTACTGCTGCTACAATGGCAGGTTATCAAGATGTAACTGAATTTGAAAGTGGTCTTATAGTCGACGCACGAACGATGAGACACGGCATATCCGAAGTGCGATGAAGTGGGGATTTCCCCATACGCGCATTTCACGAGTGTACCGTGAATATCAGGAATCCGGTAAAGCATCAAATTTCCGACATCGCTGTGGCCGGAAAAAGATCCTGCAAGAACGGGACCAACGACGACTGAAGAGAATCGTTCAACGTGACAGAAGTGCAACCCTTCCGTAGATGGCTAGGCCATCAACAAGTGTCAGCGTACGAACCATTCAACGAAACATCATCTGTATGGGCTTTCGGAGCCGAAGGGGTCTTTACGCCTCGCCTGGGCCCGTCAACACCGACAGTGTACTGTTGGTGACTGAAACATGTTGCCTGGTCGGACGAGTCTCGTTTCATATTGTATCGAGCGGATGGAAGTGTACAGGTATGGAGACAGTCTCATGAAGCCATGGATCTTACATGTCATCAGGGAACTGTTCAAGCTGATGGAGGCTCTGTAATGGTGTGGGGCGTGTCAGCTGGAGAGATTTGGGACCCCTGAAACGTCTAGGTACGTCTCTGACAGGTCACACGTACGTAGGAATCGTGTCTGATCACTTGTTTCCATTCATGTCCATTGCGCTTTCCGACGGACTTGGGCAATTCCAGTAGGACAATGTGACGCCACACACGTCCAGAATTGCTACAGAGTGGCTCCAGGAACACTCTTCCTCTGGCCACCAAACTCCCCAGACATAACCTGGGACGCCTTGCAAGATGCTGTTCAGAAGAGATCTCCACCCCCTCGTTCTCTTACGAGTTTATGGACAGCCCTGCAGGATTCATGTTGTCAATTCCCTCCAGCACTACTTCAGACATTAATCGATTCCATGCTACGTCGTGCTGAGACACTTCTGCGTAGTCGCGGGGGACATACATGATATTAGGCAGGTGTACCAGTTTCTTTGGCTCTTCAGTTTAAATTATGTATGGGGCAAGTATTGATACCACGTACACACATATGGAGGATGTGATCGATATTTTACCGGATGTGTCGTTGCACTGAAGAAGTGATACGATTTATTATATTTACGTTGCTCATGCCTTTTCAAGTTAGGCAAACGTGCAATACTGGGACAACTACATTCATGGAAATGCTTTTAGAATAGCACATACTATCCTGCCAAAGGCACGACACAGCTGTCATTCCTCCCAGACACATTCTTTCCAGCTACAGAACAGCACACACAGGACACAGGAGTACACAGTAGACTACAAGTAGACAATATTATTAGGGGGAAGAAAATACAGAATTGGTGACTTTTCACGAAAATAATGAACGCTGTAGCACATGCATGTGAATTTCCTTTCCAGCACGTCTCCAGGCTTTTCAAACGTCAATTGACAGGAAAGAAAGACTGAACTTTTTTTAACGTCCAGTTTAGAACCGCCATATTTGGGATGGAGCACAGGTGGGGCTCGGGGAAAGATTGAGGGGAAGGAAGGGGGAGGGAGGATGGATGAAAGAGGAAATCGGCTATATCCTTCCTCAAGGAACCATCACGTTATTTGTCTTAAGTCAGTTAGGGAATGGTCATCATCCCAAATGCAGCTCCTCTATGCTCACCATTGTGTCAGCTGGTTGGGTTGTACTAACAGTTGTGCAAGCGAGCTGCTATACTGCCCACTTCGTTTCTTCTATCCAGTCAGGTAAAAATCATTTAGGATAACATTATGACTTTTGACAGCAACGCCTTCAAACGGAATACCACAAATTACTTTTTTCCGTTCAGTAATGAAGAAATGGAAGAAATAGAAACCAGCCAAAAGAGAGCAGCACGTTTCATTTAGTAGGTGCAATATCGTCACGCAGATGTTTATCTGACTCCAGCGGCAGACGCTACAAGAAAGGCATTCTGTATCATGCTGTGGTTTACTGTTAAAATTCCGAGAGCGTACGTTCGTTGAAGAATCAATCAATGTATACGGCTGCTATAAGGAATTCATTCTTCTTCAAAGCTCTAAATTTTCCAAAGTACAGAGTGACGCAAAAGTCTGTCAACATTTGAAAATTCAGTTCATCGCGGAATATTGAAGGTAGAGAGGTTAAAACTGACACACGTGTTTGAAATGACATGCCGTTTTATTGCACCGAAGAATGCAAAAAAAAAAAAAACCGTATGGTGCTTCATACAATCAAAACAATAGTCAACATAAAAATTGATGTGTGGGAAAGATGATGCTCTTTGCAACAATCGCTCAGTATGTCAGCTGTCATTCATCAACAATACCTATAGTTTAGGGATAATGTTGTGACCAGCACTGTACAGCATATCAGTAGGTATGGTGAGAAAATGCCATCGGATGTTGTCTTTTAGCATCCCCAATGATATCGGACGATTGCAGTACGCGTGCGACTTTAATTAACACCACAACCAATAATCACACAGATTGAGGTCCTAGGACATGGCTCAATTCGCGATCCTCACTAAACTATGTGTGCAAGAGATCTTCCACGCGTGTAGTAAAATGGGATGGAGAGCCATCCTGCATTAAAATCGTACCTTCCAGCAGTTGTTTGTCAGGCAGGCCAGGGATGATGAGATTCTGTAACATAACAGTGTAGTGGTGTAAAACTTCTCGGTATTTACAAGTTCTGGCAAATGTCCAAGATAAATGCCTGGGCAAACGGCCAAAAGTCCCCGGTGTTTAAGCATTTTAAAGATTAACTGATAAGCGGCACTTATAAAAAGTTTCAAGCTAATATTTCGTATTGGAAAAGGTGTTTTGCAACACTGCTTCTTTAGTGCTTGAGAGTTAGGTAAAAGTTATTAGGGAAAATAAATTGGACTTTAACATAACTTTTTACATCTTTAATGAGGTCAGTTCAAGAAACAAAACAACACTCAAGTTTAAAAATAACTTTAAGTTAAAAGTAACTTTGATGGTACTTTAAAATATAGTTTACATTACGTAGCTAGCCTGTAGGTAGTATTTTTACTTTTACTATAGTTCTGTAAAAAATTTAAAAAATTGTTGTCAGTCAGTTTCTTGATCTTTGTAAGTTGTAGAAGAATGACGAAGTTCCGACTCTGCCTTAGATTCTCCTGAATCTGATTCCTCGCTGAGCACTGGGTTATTATCTTTTGTCTTTGACTGGACTGTTCAGTGTGGATTTTACCTTGGGATCAACAGGCTTGCGTCGTGTTCCTACTCCACTCATCAACTTCCACTTGTAGGAAACAGAGGTTAGTTTTGCAGCTCTCTCTACTGTGAGTCTGGTACTTCTTCTTATTTTGGACCTATCCAGAAGAGCTGAAGGAAAGTTCTGTAGTAGCAATTGTAACTTGTCTGCTGCCAGTTCACAAGTTCCCCTTATCCTCACCAACACAATAAAGGATTTACACGATGATTTTTTCTTCCTGAGGGTGAAGACTCCTCTTTCCCACACAAATTGTCTGGATCGAATTCTTTGTTTGTCGCTACAATGAGCTAAGTTCCCTCTAAGCTGAATGACATGTAGTCGAGTGTTCTTCGCTGTGCCACAAAGTTTATTGCTCAAGCATTGAAATAGGCTCCAGGTGACTACCTTGTACTGCCGGATCAAGAAGATTAGCCGCAAGGTGAGCGTCGATTCTTTGTTATTAAATCCATGTTAGTGTTCTCATTTTATCTTCACAATAATGCAGTTACACAGCCGGCCGTGGTGGCCGTGCGGTTCTAGGCGCTGCAGTCCGGTACCGCGGGACTACTACGGTAGCAGGTTCGAATCCTGCCTCGGGCATGGATGTGTGTGATGTACTTAGGTTAGTTAGGTTTAATTAGTTCTAAGTTCTAGGCGACTGATGACCTCAGATGTTAAGTCCCATAGTGCTCAGAGCCATTTGAACCATGCAGTTACACAAAAGTATATACAAGGAAGGAGCAGGACAGAAAACAAAAATCTGTCTCAAACGCCGCTACATCTCACTAAAAAGGGTTTAACATTTAAGAATCAATTTACCATCAAGAAACATACGCCAGCTGTTTAACACAACCAGTAATAATTAGTTATTCTTCAATAATATTCAGAGATTTAACATGAGTTGTAAAGTGCATTGCATTACAAAGTGATGACTTAAGGACAATTGTTTCTTTTAATACCGGCTTATCACTACACAGCTGTTGAACACGGTGTGTGTGTGTGTGTGTGTGTGTGTGTGTGTGTGTGTGTGTGTGCGTGTCTGTGTGTGTTCGTGTGAGTGTGTGTACGGCTGTCTGTGTGATTGTATGAGGGCGACAGAGAGAAACCCAGAGATAAGAGTAGAACTGGTAACATTATAAATGATAAGCAGTTGTCTGCAAACACACGTCCTTCCTTGGTACAGCAAGTTGCAAATCCCTCATCTTTCCTTTTGTTCTCAGTAATAAAGGCAATCAATGATGTACACACGTATAAGTAAAAACATTTACTAACTTTTAATATCACGAGTATCATCCCATCCCTTATTTTAATTGGTATATTATTCATTCTAGTACAAAAAAAATTTCAAAAATCATTTTCTTTAATTCGAATATTTTGGAAATTTATACATAAATGGTTCAAAGGGCTCTGAGCACTATGGGACTTAACTTCTGAGGTCATCAGTCCCCTAGAACTTAGAACTACTGAAACCTAACTAACCTACGGACATCACACACATCCATGCCTGAGGCAGGATTCGAACCTGTGACCGTAGCGGTCGCGCGGTTCCAGACTGTAGCGCCTAGAACCGCTCAGCCACCCCGGCCGGCGAAATTTGTACAACTTTGGGCAAATTCCTGGGCAAATGCCCTGCCTACTGGACACCTGCCAGGCCACATCACCACATCGCACCTATTCCGGTGACAGTTTGAAAAGCAGCACATCGCTTTTCCTCGAAGAAAAAGGGTCCAATCACGATTGGTGTGGTAAATCTACATCACAGCGTGGCTTTTTCATCATGCAATGGAGTTTCCCTGACAGTTCTTCGATTTTCGGTAGCCTAAAACCTGCAGTTGTGGATGCTGACAGAACCGCGGAGTGCGCCATCTGTTGGCCACCATTTACACTCGTTTTTGGTCTCAATAAAGCTCCATTTAATTTCAGGCACGTGCGTCAGTTTTTATCTCTCTATCTACACTCCTGGAAATGGAAAAAAGAACACATTGACACCGGTGTGTCAGACCCACCATACTTGCTCCGGACACTGCGAGAGGGCTGTACAAGCAATGATCACACGCACGGCACAGCGGACACACCAGGAACCGCGGTGTCGGCCGTCGAATGGCGCTAGCTGCGCAGCATTTGTGCACCGCCGCCGTCAGTGTCAGCCAGTTTGCCGTGGCATACGGAGCTCCATCGCAGTCTTTAACACTGGTAGCATGCCGCGACAGCGTGGACGTGAACCGTATGTGCAGTTGACGGACTTTGAGCGAGGGCGTATAGTGGGCATGCGGGAGGCCGGGTGGACGTGCCGCCGAATTGCTCAACACGTGGGGCGTGAGGTCTCCACAGTACATCGATGTTGTCGCCAGTGGTCGGCGGAAGGTGCACGTGCCCGTCGACCTGGGACCGGACCGCAGCGACGCACGGATGCACGCCAAGACCGTAGGATCCTACGCAGTGCCGTAGGGGACCGCACCGCCACTTCCCAGCAAATTAGGGACACTGTTGCTCCTGGGGTATCGGCGAGGACCATTCGCAACCGTCTCCATGAAGCTGGGCTACGGTCCCGCACACCGTTAGGCCGTCTTCCGCTCACGCCCCAACATCGTGCAGCCCGCCTCCAGTGGTGTCGCGACAGGCGTGAATGGAGGGACGAATGGAGCGACGCACGGATGCACGCCAAGACCGTAGGATCCTACGCAGTGCCGTAGGGGACCGCACCGCCACTTCCCAGCAAATTAGGGACACTGTTGCTCCTGGGGTATCGGCGAGGACCATTCGCAACCGTCTCCATGAAGCTGGGCTACGGTCCCGCACACCGTTAGGCCGTCTTCCGCTCACGCCCCAACATCGTGCAGCCCGCCTCCAGTGGTGTCGCGACAGGCGTGAATGGAGGGACGAATGGAGACGTGTCGTCTTCAGCGATGAGAGTCGCTTCTGCCTTGGTGCCAATGATGGTCGTATGCGTGTTTGGCGCCGTGCAGGTGAGCGCCACAATCAGGACTACATACGACCGAGGCACACAGGGCCAACACCCGGCATCATGGTGTGGGGAGCGATCTCCTACACTGGCCGTACACCACTGGTGATCGTCGAGGGGACACTGAATAGTGCACGGTACATCCAATCCGTCATCGAACCCATCGTTCTACCATTCCTAGACCGGCAAGGGAACTTGCTGTTCCAACAGGACAATGCACGTCCGCATGTATCCCGTGCCACCCAACGTGCTCTAGAAGGTGTAAGTCAACTACCCTGGCCAGCAAGATCTCCAGATCTGTCCCCCATTGAGCATGTTTGGGACTGGATGAAGCGTCGTCTCACGCGGTCTGCACGTCCAGCACGAACGCTGGTCCAACTGAGGCGCCAGGTGGAAATGGCATGGCAAGCCGTTCCACAGGACTACATCCAGCATCTCTACGATCGTCTCCATGGGAGAATAGCAGCCTGCATTGCTGCGAAAGGTGGATATACACTGTACTAGTGCCGACATTGTGCATGCTCTGTTGCCTGTGTCTATGTGCCTGTGGTTCTGTCAGTGTGATCATGTGATGTATCTGACCCCAGGAATGTGTCAATAAAGTTTCCCCTTCCTGGGACAATGAATTCACGGTGTTCTTATTTCAATTTCCTGGAGTGTATTTTATTCAGCGAATTAGTCCATTTTCAAATGGTGACGAATTTCTGGATCTCCCTGCGCAGTACTCTTTTCCTTTTTTCCATTTACACTGATCGACCAAAACATTACGACAAGTTGCTTAGTAGCATGTTCGTTCATCTTTGTACCGCACTTTGGCAGCGATTGTGAGTTGCATGTTTTGACAAGGCTTTGGTAGGTTTCTGCAGGTTTGAGACAACCAGACGTCTACACACAATTCACCCAATTCCCGTAAATTAAAGGCCCGTGGTTTGTGTGTGTGGTGATGGCTCCCGAAAGTGTCTTAGATGTCTTGCATTTGGTTCACAACAGGCGAATTTGGTGGTCAAGATATCAAATTCATCTCAATATCATGTTCCTCATACCACTGTAGCACGATTTTGGCTCTGTGACACTTTTCTGCTGGAAGATGGTATAGCCACCAGGGAAGACATCAAGTGTGAAGTGGTCCAAGTGTTCCACAGTAATGTTCACGTAGTCCACAGCTTTCGATTACTGCCCAGGTCCCATAGAAGCCCAGTTAAATGCCCACAACAGTTATCATACTGCCTCCACCGCCCTGCATACGTGGCGCAGTGTGTGAGGAGCTGTTGGCTTGGACGAAGGCGCGTCTGGACACGACCGTCGACCTGGTGTAATAAGAAACTTGATTTACCCGACCAGGTAAGACGTTTCCATTCATCCACTGCCCAGTCTTGAAGATTCTGTGCTCAATGCAATCATAACTGAGGAGGTCGTTGGGAAAAACGTAGGGGTCGTCTCCTGTGGAGCCTCGTCATCGGTAGTGTCCACTGAAGGGCTTGACCCGAAAAACTTCTGCCTGAAAGCATTCTTTGCTGTAAGATCTGCCACAGATCACTTTCCATTCCTGGTGTGTAAGACCTTCTGCCCAGATCTCAGTGGCTTGCATTTAAAACATTATCTGCTGTATCTGTATTTAATGGTGATTTTCTAAATTCTAACTCACTGAAAACACTATTATTTACACAGTTTTTTATTCCTTCACTAATAACTTGTGGTATTTTTATTTATTGTTAAGTCTGTAATTGCTGGTTTAAAATAAATTGTGTGTAACTGTGAAATGCAACCAATAGTAACTGATAACGGCCCCGTCCACAATCGTAACCGAATCCTGCCTTCCCTTGACTACCAGGTTTCAAGAAATGATTTTTACATTGGTATGATTATGCTCTTTGTGATGAATGGATTAGAGGTAATGGTTTTGCTTTATATACGGCAGCGGTTTGATAACGCAGATCAGGAATATTTTTGCTTTTCTTGTTTCGTATGGATTTGTTGATCATTGTGAGAGGCATGAATTTAAGAATTAGATTGTGGAAATTTTGTTTAAGGAAACATTATACATTTTAAGAATAATTCCTGTAATTCATGGATTACATTTATGTGATTTCAGAGGAACATAAACTATTATTGAAGTTATTAATTCAAATGATACGAGATTGCTATTGACTTCATTCAACCAAGAACGATTATCCACATCCCAAGAGCCAATAAATTTTTAATTTATTTTAAACCGTTATCAAAAATTATGCACCTACAATGATAGCAATGTGTTTTGGAGAACGTATTGGACCTGTACGTATCTCAGTAGTTAGATTTTGCTATTGAGCCCTGCTGTAGCAACGAGGGCAATTTGCACAAGATTATCCAGTGTGACCGAGGTATGCCAAATAGTTTATAAGACAGGTTCTTGCTTAAAGCAACTGTCACAGGGAGCACCATTAGTTTCAGAGTAATTAGTTTTTTTATCAAAGTTCATAGTCAGATTTTGTGATAGCAATATATTTCAGAGAGGGCATGATTTTTTTTTTTTTTTTTTTTTTTTTTTTAGAACTCTTGAAGATATATTTCTCTAAGCACTCTCACAGTCGAATTTTGTCACCAACAGTTAGCGTTAGACAAGGTACCAGCTTAGGGTATGGTATGCGCCCCATTTAAAACAGGAAGCCCATAGCTTAGGATCTAACATACAATTTAACATTAGGAACGCAATAAAAATCGTAGTTCCAATTTCACTTAAACAAATTTTAACAGATAATTTTCTATAGAGCTGACGTGTATTCAACCATCACATTCAGTGATGAGACAAGGACGTCCAACACTTGTCGCCTAATCGCGGTTTCGCAATTCTTCAACCTATTTCCTGACCACAGCATCACGTGAACGATGGACCAGCTTCGCCGTTTCGGAGATGCTCGTTCCCAGGTGTAAGGTCATAACAATCTGCCCTTTGTGAAAGTCGCTTGCAGCCTGTAATATTGCTAGTCCTCGGCGAGTCTCGTGCCCACAATGTCACCAGATGACCTTCCGCCTCACGGTGTACAATTTTCACAGTGTTTTGATCCATCAGCATCTATTCAACGTTTTCAGTCTCAGAGATGAATGTTTCATGACCACTACCCACTAATCGCAGTTTTGTTATCAGGAACACACTGCCCAGTCACATTAATGTAATCACCTGTCAAAAGCCTCAATAACCACCTCTTGCAGTGTGGACTGCTGCAAGGCGCGCAGCAAGGCACTCGTTGAGATTCTGGAAGGTACCTAGAGGGATGTGGAGCCATGCCGATTCCAGTGCGGCGGCAAGCTGCGCTGTTTCACGGTTGAGGATCCACAGCGCGAACAACCCGATCGAGTTGGTCACACAGATTCTCAACTGGGTTTTAATTCGGGGAGTTTGTTGGTCCCGGGACTGTGGTAAACTCATTCTGGTATTCTTCGTACCACGTATGTGCGATTAGAGCTTGTGGTAAGGTCTTATAGGACCAAACTGCTGAGGTCATCGGTCCCTAAGCTTACGCACTATTTAATCTAACTGAAACTAACTCTCGCTATGGACAACACACACACCCCTGCCCGAGGGAGGACTCGAACCTCCGACGGCGGGAGCCGCGCGTACCGTGAGAAGACGCCTAGACCGAGCTTCGTGACACGTCACGTTGTGCTGCTGGTACATGCCATCGTGTCGAGGAAAACAAACTGCATGCCGGAGTGAACATATTCCCCAAGAATACAAGCACATTTGTGTTGATCCATCTTTCCTTCCAGAACGACATCACCCGAAGAATGCCACGAAAACATTCCCTAGACCATAACACTCCCTTCTCCAGTCCAGACCCTCTGAAGTCCAAACGATCGTTACTGGGAGTTTTCTTTCAGGAGTTTCACACTGTACACGGAAACGGGCACCTGTCATCTGCAAAGGCCAACTGTTAGCCACACAGTGAAGGTCCAGTTGAGGTACTGGGTGCAAATTTCAGTTTCGTCGCCGATGAACGGTAGTCATGGTGTGTGCAAGAACCTGGCACGCCGGCCAGTGTGGTCGAGCGGTTCTAGGCGCTTCAGTCTGGAACCGCGCGACCGCTACGGTCGCAGGTTCGAATCCTGCCTTGGGCATGGATGTGTGTGATGTCCTTAGGTTGGTTCGGTTTAAGTAGTTCTAAGTTCTAGGGGACTGATGACCTCAGATGTTAAGTCCCATAGTGCTCAGAGCCATTTGAACCATTTTTTTGAACCAGGCACCTGCTGCGGACGGTCCATACGCAGAAACGTTCGCTGAACGATCGTTGAGGAAACGTTGATGGTAGCCCCTTGATTCAGCTGGGCGGTCAATTGCGCAACAGTTACACGTCTGTTCTCCTGTACACATCTTCGGAGCCATCGTCCATCCGTATCAAGGTAGTTTTCGGTTAAGGCATTTAGAATAACTTCAATTTCCTGTCCTTATTAATCCCTCTAATCACTCCGGACTTCCATTCTATAGCTGGTAAATGAACCCCCCCCCCCCCCCCCCATACCATACAGTGTCCAAGTTCCCACTTCAATGTTTCGCCACTACCGCTCAGTCAGGGGGTTTAGAAAAGCACACACTGACCATGTTTGATCCATTTTTAACACTTTATCTTCTCCTGAACTAATTCGCATCCGGAATCTGTACTAACATTATTAACCTCACTAAGAGTTGAACAAATTTTGTATTGAGATAGGACAGGACAGAACGGATAAGAAGCATTCTTGCATCATCATTATCAAAGTTAACATCACAGAGGCATCGAACGTTTAACACGGGCGTCCAGCTCAACACATCAGAAACGTGACACCTAATGACAAAATTACTGGTTATGGAAATTGATGATGATCGCATTATATACCCAATGGCATCACTTATCAGGATGCTCGGTTCTGGGCCTGTATGATGGTGACGACCGCATTTTGGCAACGTTCATTATCTTGAGAACCTCCACGCAGGAGGTAGTGCCACTTCTGAGTCCAGTGTCGAATGGTGTACCTGTCTGTGACGCCATGTGCAGGGAAACTGAAATATTCGTTGTCTTGCTCACAGTTTGTGGTACATCAGACGTCATAGCGTTGTCTACTTGGCTTGCTGCAATCAAGCCTACTTGCTGAGTCAAGGTACATGACATGGCTGTACGATATGAGTGAACAATATGTCTTCCTGTCGGGCGCTAGTCGCGTGTAGCAGTTGAGATCTTGCATGGCGATGAGTATGGTCCTCCTGAAACTGCCGGTTACATATTCGCATGGCAGTCGTGGGTTCCCTCTCAACTCGAGCAGAGAGGAGGACGATAAACCGCAGTCTCAGCAGCCGACTGTCTTGTATCTCTTCAACATTGAAATATGATTTCTGTATGAGAAATCCGCTGTGTGTCTTTCCTTGCATGCAGACTGCAGATGGACTTACTGCTACCTGTTTTGTGTGATTACGTGGAAACACTTTAGTCTTCGACTGCGTTGATGACCTCCGAGCCAGGGAAGAGCAGTAGACAGCTACGCAGTTAACTAATCAGCGTTCAGTCGCTTTCCGCGTTCCATACTCTGAAAAATTTCATCCAAATTTGAGCGTTCTATCGTGTTCTACGTGCGCGAAACTACGGCTGACTCATTTCTGTGGTATTTTGTGTGCACTGCGAATTTTCTCATAGCAGCTGAAACAGCTAGCGAGCGCCAAGTGTTTCACAAACAGGAAGGGACCTTATTTTTAAAGTGCACTCGTGAGGGAGATTGAGGCGAGCCGGTCTGTAAGGCTGCCAAGCTGCAGGAACGCACTGCAGCGGCGTGTGCCGATACTGGCGTACGAAATGCCAGACGTATTGTGCAGCAGGTCAATGTGGAATTTCGGTCTCCAGTGGACAAATGTATCATGCCAATGCGGGAAACCGAAAACGTCGACTTCGATTAATATGATTTGCATCGAAAGGTTTTCGAATTTTATCACAGAGGCGAATTTCCCGCAGCAGCGGAATTGGTTGCGATGAAGAACTTTCATTTAAATATGGCGAAGGGAAATTTTTAACGGAGCGAAGTGTTCAAAAATGGTTCAAATGGCTCTGAGCACTATGGGACTTAACATCTGAGGTCACCAGTCCCCTAGAAATTAGAACTACTTAAACTTAACTAAACTAAGGACATCACACACATCCATGCCCTAGGCAGGATTCGAACCTGCGACTGTAGCGGTCGCGCGGTTACCAAACTGAAGCGCCTAGAACCGCTCGGCCACACCGGCCGGCAACGAAGTGTTATTGCTGCTGCTAGGATGATGTTTCTAAGAACAATGCATAAAGTCAGATCAAAAGGATCGTCAACTGTGCATTACTTGGACGAGAATTGGGTAGATCAAAGCAACAGTTGAAATTTTGTTTGGTAAATAACAGAGGGACAAGGTGCCTTGAATGCTCCAGTGAGAAAAGGAGGGCGTCTTATAATATGTCACGTCAGTTCCGCTTCTACCGGATTTGTGCCTTAAAGTAAACATATGTTCCGATCAAAATCGAAAACCAACTCTGACTACAATTCCGAAAACAGTGAGAAACATTATGAGAATGGTTTCAGACTCAGCTGTGGCCTATTTGCAGTCAGGTTCTGTAATTGTTATGGACAATACAAGGTGTCACTCTGTTAGTCCCGACAGGTCTCCCATTACAAACGCAAGAAAAAGGAAAATTCTTTCGTTGGTGTCAGGTAATAATATACAGCATATAATAATATACAGCATATTTAAACACAAGCAAAAGTAGAGCCTTTGGAGATCTTTAAGGTTTCAAAAGGCATCGGTCAAAAAATACAAAACTGATTACATAGCTCTGCTGCAAGGTCACGGGGCGAACTGAGTACCTCCAGATCATTGCCATTATATATATACCAACAGAACATGTATGGGCACAGGTGAAGAGGTACGCGAGAGATAAAAATACCAACTTTCAAGTAGCCGACACTGAAAACTGATCCGTGAAGCAATGGACGAAATCACCGTTGCTGTCTCGGAAGCTTGCGTACATCACACTGAAAAACTGAGTGAAGAAGGTTAATGGAAAGAAGTTGTTGAATGCGGAGCATTGGATTCGTTAATTGTCAATCTGGCACCCACGTCCAGTGAGTCCAGTTCTGAAGGCAGTGAGACTGAAATATCTGAATAAAAAGGTATGTGAATGGAATGTAAATTTATTTTGTATTTGTCCTTGCCAAGCTATCTGTGCGTTAGAAAGTAGTTCAGAGCATATTCCGTTCTGTAATGAAATATTATTTTAATTATCTAGCTTTTGTGACTACAATAGAACATAATATAAAATACTGCTCATCCTGCCGTGGATATATTAGAATTGATTCTTTCGTCGGTTCGTTAATAAAGTGAGAGACGACATTAGGTGTAATCTATTATTTGAGGTGCAATTTTGTATAGAACCCAATTTGCACTGCAAGAATCTGCATCACTGATTTTTCTTCGTGTCATTATGGGTGGAAAAGATTGAATACACATTCCGTTCTGTAGTGTGTATCTCATAATTATAACAACTAAACTTCACCCGAACGGGCCATGAATGCCCGATGGTACCGACCGGCCGCCGTGTCATCCTCAGCTCATAGGCGTCACTGGATGCGGATATGGAGGGGCATGTGGTCAGCACACCTCACTCCCAGATGTATGTCAGTTTAAGACACTGGAGCCGCTACTTCTCATTCAAGTAGCTCCTCACAACGGCTGAGTGCACTCCACTTGTAAAAACCGCTCGGCGGAAAGGACGGTCACCCATCCAAGTGCTAGCCCGGCCCGGCAGCGCTTAACTTCGGCAATCTGACGAGAACCGGTGTTATCACTGCGACAAGGCCGTTGGCTCACACTTATTAGATACACTTAATAAATCTGTCACGAAACGGTTTGTAGCCCACAACGAACCAGACTGTAGCGAAGTTGGTTGAGCTGCCGCTATTGCGGCTTGGAACTAACGACATTTTGTCAATGGAGTGAGTGACTGATCAGTTTGTAAATTTCTTTTGTTTATTTATAGACGCAATCACATTCTTATGACACAATCATAACCTGTTTCGGCCATACAGTGATCTGTGTTCAGTGTATGCCTCGTTTAGAATCTGAAGACGGTCATTGTATGGCCGAAACCGATTATGACTGTGCCATAAGAATGTGATTGCGTCTATTGCAGCTGTCTGTAACTCGACTCCTACCCATGCACTTTCAGGAGAGTTGACAACGCAGCATTCCCACAATCATTTGCATATGGAAGCATATTGTAAGCTTTGTGTCAGTTTGACGATTGCTGGAGGCCGCCTACATAGAGTTGCAATTATAATATTGTAATTTATTGTAATTATGACGGTTAATCCTACAGAAGAATGCTGAAGATTAGATGGGTAGATCACATAACTAATGAGAAGGTACTGAATAGAATTGGGGAGAAGAGGAGTTTGTGGTACAACTTGACTAGAGGAAGGGATCGGTTGGTAGGACATGTTCGGAGGCATCAAGGGATCACCAATTTAGTGCTGGAGGGCAGCGTGGAGGGTAAAAATCGTAGAGGGAGAGCAAGAGATGAATACACTAAACAGATTCAGAAGGATGTAGGCTGCAGTACGTACTGGGAGATGAAGAAGCTTGCACAGGATACAGTAGCATGGAGAGCTGCATCAAACCAGTCTCAGGACTGAAGACCGAGCGGTTCTAGGCGCTTCAGTCCGGAACCGAGCGACTGCTACGGTCGCAGGTTCGAATCCTGCCTCGGGCATGGTTGTGTGTTATGTCGTTAGGTTAGTTAGGTTTAAGTAGTTCTAAGTTCTAGGGGACTGATGACCACAGATGTTAAGTCCCATAGTGCTCAGCGCCATTTGAACCATTTTTTTGACACAACAAACTTAAATGTAGTCGAAACTCTTTGACGAAAAAGACATGTAGCAGGCAAATGGATTGTAGGTAGACTAGTGAAGTGCTTTGCTATGTTGTAAGAGGTAAATGAACATGGACGAGACGACCTCATGGAATGTGAGTTAATGGTTCAAAATGGTTCAAATGGCTCTAAGCACTATGGGACTTAACATATGAGGTCATCAGTCCCCTAGAGCTTAGAACTACTTAAACCTAACTAACGTAAGGACATCACCACACATCAATGCCCGAGGCAGGATTCGAACTTGCGACCGTAGCAGCCGCGCGGTTCCAGACTGAAGCGATTAGAACCGCTCGGCCAGAGTGGCAGAGATATTACAAAACACATAGGAGCAATGTGGGTGATTACAGCTGAACATCGCAAAATCGTAGAAAAGGCTAGCAGAGGCTTTTACGTGGCACTGAATATCAAACGTCTGAACATCTTCAGACACTGCAAACCGATTTCGGAAAAGAGGCGTGGCCAGTCGTGGTGTGGCGTTGATTTAGTGCCCAGCGTGTGAGGGTGCTGATGTACGCACTCACCCTCCAGACGGGCGTGGCTCCAGGCGGCAGGGCTTTGGTCCAGTCGTCGATGGCTTCCTCCAGCTCCCGGGCGTCCGTGGCGTTGCTGAGCTGCGACAGCAGCACGGGGCTCAGCGACAGGTGGGCGCCCGGCTTCTTACGCGAGCCGTCGTAGTCGTCCTCGGCTATCAGCACCCTGCAAACGGCCGCGCTTCAGTCTCGCTCCGCAGTCTGTGCAACCTACATTACGACGACGCTTTGTTTGTTTCGACATGCTAACACTACTCCCTCAGTCGCTTCAGCTCACTGATAAGCGGTGGGTAAAATAAAACTGCAACGGAAAATATTTCATCACGTTCAGTCAGGCAACACATCATTTGACCAGGGTGCGTATGATGTACATTGGGTTACCTATCATAAGATGCACGAAATATGCTCTAATATAGAAAAACGACAAACCACAAAAGAATTATCCGAATGAGACGAAAATCCGTAGATATGATGTACATGTACAGACAAACAATGATTTAAGTTTCAGGAAAATTGAATGATTTCTTCAAGAGAAAGAGCTTCACAAGCTGAGCAAGTCAATAATGCGTTGGCCCACCTCTGATCCTTATGCAAGCAGTTACTGGGCTTGGAATTCATTGACACAGTCGATGGATGTCTTTCTGACGGATATCGTGACAAATCCTGTCCAACTGGCGCGTTAGGTCGTCAAAACTCTGATCTGTTAAGAGAACCCTGTTCATTATGTTTCTCCGTTGCGGAGACGGCCGGTGACCTTTCTGCCCAAGGTTAGGTTTGGTAAGCACGAAGACGAGCATTAGAAACTCTCGTCATATGTCAACGGGCAACATATTGCTGAAATGAAAGACCAGGATGGCTTGCCACGAGGCGCAACAAAACGGGGTGTACAGGAACGTCGACGGACTAGCACACCAACTGGACAGAATTTGGCACTATATCCCTCAAGAGATCCAAAACTCTGTCAATCAACGCCAAGTCGAATAACTGCTTGCGTAAGGGCCAATGATGGACCAACGTGTTAATGGCTTTCTCAATTTGAATTGTCATGTAGAGTACTTGAGCCATGAAGAGGGTAGCAATACTAAAGTACTGCTCGTCAGTCTGGGGTCCGTTCTAGACAGGGTTGATAGGGGATACAGAGAATATCCAGAGGAAAGCAGTACGTGTCGTCACAGGTTTGGTTAATACCCGAGATACCCACCTGACTTCAATAGCAGACGCTACAAGAGGGCGCCCTGCATCACGATGTCGTTTACTGTTAAAATTCCGAGACCATGCATTGTTAGAAGAACAAATTAATATACACTTTCTAAGGTAAAAAAAGACACACCATGAAGTGATTATCCGAATGGAATGGAAATTGATAGATGTGATGTACATGTACGGGGTGTTCAAAAAGTCTCTCCGCAGTGCCGTATGATTGTTATGCGCTCGTGCCGTATGCCGCAGCGAATATACCGAAATGAAACTCAGTGAAATACAAGTAATTAATTTATCGACTTTTCATTTGTACTTACAAATTTTCACATTAAATGTTCAAAGTGTCCCCCCCCCCCCTGTTGTTGAATACACAATTCAATTCGTCTAATCATGTTTCCAAACACAAGCTGTAACATTTCTTCTGTAACAGAAGCAGTGAAAGTCGATATTGTAGTTTTCAATTCATCGATGGATTTTGGACGGCTTTCATAGACAATTGCTTTCGCTGCACCCCAGAAGAAAAAGTCATGTGGTGTTAGGTCAGGCGATCGTGGAGGCCAAAGTCGCTGTGAAAATATGCGATCACCAAAAACATCAGCAAGCAGCGAAACGCGAGCCGTATGCGCGGTTGCACCATCTTATTGAAAACAACCGTTCAGTATTTCGCTTAACACAAGTTCTTCTATGGATGGGTACAGAATATCGCTGCAATATCATAGTGCGTTTATTGTTTCGTTGAAAAATATGGGACTCAAAATCCCACGTCTAGAAATTGCAATCCAAACTCCTATTTTCATAGAATGAAGTGGTTCCTCATGAATAGGCCGGCCGGTGTGGCCGTGCGGTTCTAGGCGCTTCAGTCTGGAACCGCGCGACCGCTACGGTCGCAGGTTCGAATCCTGCCTCGGGCATGGATGTGTCTGATGTCCTTAGGTTAGTTAGGTTTAATTAGTTCTAAGTTCTAGGCGACTGGTGACCTCAGAAGTTAAGTCGCATAGTGCTCAGAGCCATTTGAACCATTTTGAACCTCATGAATACACAATGGATTTACAGTACTGCACATACGGAAATTTTGCGAGTTCATCTACCCGGATAAATGAAACCACGCCTAATCAGTGAAAAAATTTTCGTTAAGAATATTCCTTCCATTTTGTTGAACGAAATTTTTGAACCATTGACAATAATGCAGTCTCTTGCCATGGTCAGTATTTTTCAGTTCTTGCACGACTGTCACTTTGTATGGGAAAAGTTACAGCTGTGTGGTACGTTCCGACACTAACACTGATTTCCTGGGCAAATTTTCTTACTGACTTCTTCGGACTCATGAACATTTTATCGGAAATATCGAGTAGTTTATCCTCAGACAAAACCCTAGGACGACCACTTCTCGGTGCATCTGTCACTGAACCCGTACTTCGAAATTTGTTAATCAAATCTCGCACAGCATCGCAGTTTATCCTTAGACAAAATGCTAGGACGACCACTTCTCGGTGCATCTGTCACTGAACCCGTCCTTCGAAATTTGTTAATCAAATCTCGCACAGCATTGCGATGAGGGAGTGCTGTCTCCGGTAAAAACTGCATTAATAGTTTGACGAAGTGAAACTGTGTATTTACAGCCAGCTTTGTATACTTGTTCGACTAAAAACGCAAGTTCTTCAATTGCTAGCATTTTAACAGTGACAAAAACGAAACAGACCAACAAAGGAACTAAACTTAAACGTTCACGTCAACACTTAACGACAACCACACCAACGATACTACTGACGCTGGCTGAGATAAACGAAAAGTGGAATGTTGGGAGAGTCCACTTGAAGGGAAGTAACCCAGGCAGGCTAACAATCATACGGCACGCACGGCTAAGAATCATACGGCCCTGCGGAGAGACTTTTTGAACACCCTGTACAGACAAACAAATGATACAATTAAAAAAAGGCCTTCAAAACCCTGAGACTGTCGGATGGGCCTGCCCATAGTAATTCAAACGTTCTCTGTTGGGAAGAGATCCGGCGACCATGTTGCGCAAGGCAGTGTTTGGCAAGTAGGAAGACAAGCAATAGAATCTTTCGCCATGTGTGAGCGGGAATCATCTTACTGAAATGTAAGCCCAGGATTGCTTGGCATGAAAGGACACGAAACGGAGTGTAGAATATCGTCGACGAATCGCTGAGCCGTAAGGGTGCTGCGGTTTACAACCAGACGAGTCCTACTATGGTATGAAATTGCAGCCCCGAAAGTCACTCCTGGTCGTCAAGCCGTACGACGGGCGACAGTCACGTTGCCATTACACTGCTGTCTGGGGCGTCTTTGGACACGTCTTCGCTGGTTGGGTTGGGTTGTTTGGGGGAAGAGACCAAACTGCGAGGTCATCGGTCACATCGAATTAGTGAAAGACGGGGAAGGAAGCCGGCTGTGCCGTTTCAAAGGAACCGTCCCGGCATTTGCCTGGAGCGATTTAGGCAAATCACAGAAAACCTTCTTCGCTGTTCATATGGACTCAATTCGAAGCGGGACTCATCACTGGATACAACTGAACTCCAGTTAATGAGAGTTCAGGCGGAAAATGGGTCTAGAGCCGCCGCGGACAGCCGTGGGATGTCTGACTGTCGCTCGCCACACAAACTAGAGTGATGATCTGGAGTGCCATTTCATTTCATAGCAGGATCCCTTTGGCTGTCAGCCGTTGAAAGCAATCGTAGACTTACATTTCAGGGCGATAAAGCCCGCCCACACATGGCGGGAGTTTTTACTGCTTGTCTATTTCTCCAAGATCTCTGGACCTCTCCCCAACTGAGAACGTTTGGAGCAGTATGGGCAGGGCCTTCCAACCAGCACAGCATACTGACGATCTAGCACGCTAATTTAACAGATTTTGGCACTATATCCCTCAAGGGGACATCCAACAACACTGCCAATCAGTCCCAACCCGAGTAGCTGCTTGCATAACGGTTAGGGGTAGAACAACTCATTATTGACTTGCTCAATTTGTGACGCTCATTCCCTTGAATTAATCATCCAATTTTTCTAATACTGTAATCATTTGTTTGTTTGTACATGTACATCACATCTAGCGATTTTCGTCTCATTTGGGTAAAGCTTCATGGGGCGTCCTTATTCTTTCCTTGTTTTTGTTGGTTTATTGTGTATTGTTTTCCCCTACGTATATTTCGCGAAATGGCCACACCGATGAAATCAGGGAGATCTGAGCTCACTGGAAGGCTTACCAACAATTATTCTTCGTGTGCAACATGTGGAATGTGAAAATGGGGAAGTTTCAATGGCATGCGAATTACCCTCCGCAACAAACCATAAGGTGACTTGTGGATAACAGATGATATATATTTTTGTTAAATTTTTGTCTGTTCACATGTAATCACCTTTGTCTCCCGCTAAAACTGTTTTTCCATCTGCCACACCTCAAACTGGGCATATACTACTTTGCTTACCTACGTATGCCACCGCCTCCCTATTTTGTACCTTATCCGCCTGCTTAATTTATTTACCACGTGTTATCATTAGAAATTAGATTGTGTAGGGCTACGAATAGCAATAAAGCTACATATCTACACATCGGTCTGTGCACAACAGTGCACGGTTCCAATAGGTTAACAAAATGCCGCACCCGAAACCGCCATTTTTCAGACGCCCATATCTCGGGTTGTGTTGATTACAGAGATGAGAGGTCAAGTGTTTCGGACAGCACTTACCCTAGTGATCATTTATATACCCTCTAGAAGAAAGGGGTACTGTAGCTGTCCAACAGTACAGTGGCAAAATTTAAACATTACGTACATCCTCCAGCCCAGGAAAATTGAGAAAACCGGATGGCTGTTTTCCATTAGATGTGGTCTAGAATGGGACTTAGAAGCCTATAAAAGCACCCTTTGTTCATAGGTGGTTCCTGAGAAAACCCTGAAAGACCATGAGCTCTGGGTACCTTGAGTTTTAATTATGGGGATTGGCGCCTCTATAATTTCTGTTCAAGACAAATCGTCGAAATTTTACCATATATCCTTAAGATAACGTTCTCTGGCAACCTTGAAACGTTTTGAACATCATTATCCGTTACCTAGATCCTAAGGTTCAAAATTACCGAACTTATGCACGCAAAATATGCAAGTAATATCCGGTCTGAGGTGTAAATGTAGTTTTAATTGACGTAGTGAACACAAGGCAGGGGTTATGGGGTCATAGCAAGAGTTCTGAGATCACAAACTAATATTTTAGTCGCTATTTTTCTTTTACCAATAAAGCTTTACGATGCGCTATCTGTGTGTAATGGGCACTTCACGCCGATATAGGCTGTCTTGACCTAGGAATTATTCGATGGTGTCAGCTGGTGGCGTAAGCACCCCACGAAAACTGTCATACAAAATTCTTTGTAGGATTCTAAAAATGTTGCACATTTTTACTTAAAGTAGTGTAAAGTGAGTTTTCGCTGAAAGGGAAACGATTTTGTCTCAACCTTATATTATACGTCGTTTTTTGTTGTTTATGTGTGTTAGAATATGTTAATGTGTAAAATTATGTAAATAATAAATATTAAAGAAGGGGACCCGCTGAAAAATGCTCGTGTCGGAGAAAAAAATTCGAATATGCTCCTATTTAAAACACTCTGATAGAAAAGTGAGGAATCTGTTGCCACACTGTTCATTCCGCCGTCCTCATCAAATATTTTCGTATGTGAACATACTCACGCGTTTTTGTACTGAAAGAGAGTAGCAGGGAGACAGTGGCGGTGGAAGAGAGACGAGATGGCGCCAGTGGAAGAGAAAGAGAGAGGAGACGGTGATGGTGGGAGGAATAAAGTGGAAATGAAAGAGGAAGAAAGATGGATAAAGACAATAGCAGTGGAAGCCAACGAGAGAGGAGATATTGATGGTCAGTGAGCGACAGTGGCAATAAAAGAGAAAGGGAGATGGTTGAAAACAGTAGTAGTGGGAGCAAAAGAGATAGAAGACAGAAGAAATGGGAAAGAGAGATGAGTGGAAACACGAAAACATTTGCCCACTTTTCCCCATGTCCTATAACCAGATGTAACAGTAGCCTAGCGTAAGGTTCAAAAACCCGAGAAAATCGTCCGCATGGAGATGCGTGGAGATGAGACAGTGCTATTTGAAGAGAAAGACAGGAAACTGTAAGCGAGAAAAAGAGACAGTGGCATTGGGAGATAAAAAGAATGGGCCGAGATAATGGCAGCTGGACAGCGAGATAGTCAATGTGACAGAGAGGCAGACCGTGGTAAGGGTGAGCAAAGGAAAGGGATGAGACAGTGGCAGTGGGAGAGACAGGCAGGAGAGAATGCCAACGGGCGAAAAAGGAGATAGCAGGAGGCAGTCATTTATAGACAGTGGCAGCCAGAGGGACATGCTGAGTATGAAGACTTCACTATAAAGAAAGGCTGGATAAAATGATTTAGAAGGGCTCGAAAATGTTCGTATGCCAATCAGGAAAGTGGAATTAGGATTGAGGCAGATGGTGCCCAACTTTTCTGACAGAGTCTTTTGAAGAGAAGGATATTTGCAGGTGGCACATATACACTCCACAAGCACATTACGGTGTTTGGTGGAAAATACCAGTGGTAACACTGTCATTTCACTCTTTTCCCGTTCCATTCACTCACAACGCATCAGAAGCATTATGTGCAAGCCTCTATAAGAGCTCAAGTACCTGGCAGGCAGTAGTCAGTTGCGTGACAATGCTTCGAATGTATGGTCTCAGAATTTTAACAGTAAACCTCTCTTGTAATATCTGTTGCTGGAGTTTCATGCCCACCTCTGCAATGCTATCGCGCTTAGTAAAAACATCCGTGGCGATATATGACGCTCCTCTTTAGATGCACTCCATCTCTTCTACGAGTCCCGCCTGGTAATGGTCCTAGAGTCACGAGCAACACTCGACAATCATTCGAACTAGTGGTTTGTAAACTACTTCTTTCGTTGATGAATTACGTTTACTTAGGATTCTTTCAATGAATCTCAGCCTGGTATCTGGTTTTCTTAAACTTCGCTGATAGGAAGAGAAGCGCAACATCAAAAATTAATTGATGTAGACTAATGAAATACATTTGTCTAGGTAACATGTGTAAGTGATTAACATTGCAAGATCACAGGTTAATGTAAGCGCGAGACAAGCCATTGCAGATGATAACCGGTGTGGCCGCCAGAATGCAAACGTGCATGCATTGTGTTGTACAGGTGCCGGATGTCAGTTTGTGGTATGGAGTTTCATGCCTGCTGTATTACACTACTAGCCATTAAAATTGCTACACCACGAAGATGACGTGCCACAGGCACGAAATTTAACCGACAGGGAGAAGATGCTGTGATATGCAAATGATTAGCTTTTCAGAGGATTCACACAAGGTTAGCGCCGGTGGCGACACCTACAACGTACTGACATGAGGAAAGTTTCCAACCGATTTCTCATACCCAAACAGCAGCTGACCAGCGTTGCCTGGTGAAACGTTGTTGTGATGCCTCTTGCAAGGAGGAGAAATGCGTACCAACATGTTTCTTACTTTGATAAAGGTCGGATTGTAGCCTATCGCGATTGCGGTTTATCGTATCGCGACATTGCTGCTCGCGTTGGCCGAGATCCAATGACTGTTAGCAGAATATGGAATCCGTGGGTTCAGGAGGGTAATACGGAACGCCGTGATGTATTCCAAAAGCCTCGTATCACTAGCAGTCGAGATGACAGGCATCTTATCCGCATGGCTGTAACGTATAGTGCAGCCACATCTCGATCCCTGAGCCAACACATGGAGACATTTGCATGACAACAACCATCTGCACGAACAGTTCAACGACGTTTGCAGCAGCATGGACTATCAACTCGGAGACCATGGCTGCGGCTACCCTTGACTCTGCATCACAGGCAGGGGCGCCTGCGATGGTGTACTCAACGACCAACCTGGGTGCACGAATGGCAAAACGTTATTTTTTCGGATGAATCCAGGTTCTGTTTACAGCATCACGATGGTCCATCCGTGTTTGGCGGCATCGCGGTGAACGCCCGTTCGAAGTGTGTTTTCGTCATCGCCATACTGGCGTATCACCCGGCATGATGGTATGGGGTGCCACTGGTTACACGTCTCGGTCATCCCTTGTTCGCATTGACGGCACTTCAGCGGACGTTACATTTCGGATGTGTTACGTCCCGTCCCTCTACCCTTCATTCGATCCCTGCGAAACCCTACATTTCAGCAGGATAATGCACGACCGCATGTTGCAGGTCCTGTAAGGACCTTTCTGGATGCAGAAAATGTTCGACTGCTGCCATGGCCAGCACATTCTCCAGATCTCGCACCAATTGAAAACGTCTGTTCAATGGTGGCCGAGCAACTGGCTCGTCACAATACACCAGTCACTACTCTTGATGAACTGTGGTATCGTGTTGAAGTTGCATGGGCAGCTGTAGCTGTACACGCCATTCAAGCTCTACTTGACTCAATGCCCAGGCGTATCTAGGCCGTTATTACGGCCAGAGGTGGTTGTACTGGGTGCTGATTTCTCAGGATCTATGCACCCAAATTGCGTGGAAAAGTAATCACATGTCAGTTCTAGCACAATATATTTGTCCAGTGAATACCCGTTTATCATCTGCATTTCTTCTTGGTGTAGCAATTTTAATGGCCAGTAGTGTAGGTCAGTCGATACAGGGACGGTTAATGCTGTTTGTGGATGACGCTGGAAATGTCCGATGATGTCCTTTATGTGCTCCATTGCACAACACTCGATCGAGCATGCCAAGGCATATGTCGACACTCTGTACACCATGTTGGGTTTCAACAGCAGTATGTGGGCGTGCGTTATCCTGTTGGAAAACACCTCCTGGAATGCAGTTCGTGAATGGCAGCATAACACATGGAATCATCAAATTGACGTACAAATTCGTAATCAGGGTGCTCGGGATAACCACGAGGGCGCCCCTGCTTTCATCTACTCCCCAGACTATAATTCCAGGTATTCGCCCAGTGTGTCTAGCACGCAGACAGGTTATTTTCAGGTCTTCAACTGGCCACCTTCCAACCAACACATGGCCATCACTAGCACCGAGGCAGAACCAGCTTTGATTGGAAAACACAACACACCTCCACCATTTCCTCCAATGACTTTCCGCTTGACACCACTGAAATCACAAATGACGGCAGTTTTGGGTCTGTGGAATGCTGGGTCGGAGCTGTCCCAGAAGTAACCGATTTGTAACAGTTCGTTGTGTCACCGTGGTGCCAACTGCTATCCAGATTCCTGCTGCAGATGCAGTACGATGAGCCAGAGCCTTACGCCGAACATGACGGTCTTCCCATTCGGTAGTGCCACTCGGCCGTCCGCCCCTGGCCTTCTTGCGACCGTACATTCTCGTGACCGTTGCTGCCAGAAATCATGTATACAGGGTGAAAAGTATTTAAACCGACAAACTCTGAGAGGTTGTAGGGGACATCAAAACAAATATTTTTCCCTAATGTCATTTTTTCTTATGAGGATTATTAAAACCGTTGGAGGCCGTATTATACTCTTCAGTTGTTAGAGGCCTTATTACGGTCTTCAGTTGTTAGAGGGCGTATTACGCTCTTCAATTGTAGGCAACTGCTGCCCACCAGTGTAGTAGTGCATTGTCTCTGTTTATTAATGTAGCGATACACCTGGAGTGAGTACACTGATATGGTTGGTGCGTACTACGTAGCGCACCACAACGGACGAGCTGCAAGCTGGTTTATCAACAACAATATCCTAATCGCCGTATCCCACATCATACGACCTTTGCTGCTGTGTACCAGCATCTGCGTGACAACGGGTCATTTAGCAGTTTACC
Source organism: Schistocerca piceifrons (assembly GCF_021461385.2). Classification (NCBI taxonomy): domain Eukaryota; kingdom Metazoa; phylum Arthropoda; class Insecta; order Orthoptera; family Acrididae; genus Schistocerca; species Schistocerca piceifrons. The sequence goes on along the minus strand of NC_060138.1, from coordinate 196,897,246 downwards.
TGGACAAGGACACCGTCGCACGGTAAGATCGCTGCAGTTTAAGGAGGCTGTCTTGCAGCATGTGGAGCGGGATCCTTCAATCAGTGCAAGTGCACGTAACATGGTGATGAATCAGACGAATGTGAGAACAGTCCTTCGAGATCAATTGCTACGTCCATTTCACTTACAGCGTGTCCACAATCTGGAACCAGTTCATTATCCACCCCGAGCACAGTTTTCGCAGTGGTACCTGGAACAGTGTGAAATGCATCATTCATTTACTCTCTTGTGTTGTTTACCGATGAAGTAACGTTCGGGCGTGATGGAGTCTTCAACATGCACGATTCGAATGTTTGAATTGAGGATAACCCTCATGCCACAGTTACTAGCGCTCATCAAGTGCGGTTCTTCGTTAATGTGTGGGTCGGTGTTGTTGGGGACTGTTTAATTGAGCCGTATCTGCTAACTAGGCCATTAAATGGCAGGCACTATTACAATTTTCTCGCCAGAGCATTGCCAGAATTGCTGGAAGACGTCCCGCTCCCTACAAGACAACGCATGTGGTTCCAACATGACAGGGCGCTGACAGATTTCAGTCGTCGTGTGCGTCGCTTCTTGGACCGACAGTTCCCAGAAACGACGGTGTAACCTTTGTTTACTTGTCAAATGGCTCTGAGCACTATGGGACTCAACTGCTCAGGTCATAAGTCCCCTAGAACTTAGAACTAGTTAAACCTAACTAACCTAAGGACATCACAAACATCCATGCCCGAGGCAGGATTCGAACCTGCGACCGTAGCGGTCTTGCGGTTTCAGACTGTAGCGCCTTTAACCGCACGGCCACTTCGGCCGGCCACTTGTCAATGGAGGCATTTTTGAAAATCCACTGTAATTGAAATTGGGTTGTGTTAGTGTGTTGTCTCTTGGTCATAAAAAAATGGAAGAGTGTTTGTTGATTTAATTAATTTGCCGCCAGAGAAATCTTCCTCTACCGGTTTAAATACTTCTCATAGGAAAAAATGACAGTAGGGAAAAATATTTATTTTGATGTCCCCTACAGCCTCCCAGGGTTTAAATACTTTTCACCCTGTATTTCTTACAATCCTGCCAAGTGATCTCCCAGAAGGAGCATCTAGCCCTTGTTCAAATTCAGTCAAATGTTGATAATGGCGTCTTCGTCGTCTTAATGGCATTCTTGACTAATACCAACTTACGACATCCAATCTCTAAGGTAACTAACGCTTATGACTGTTACAGCGTGTGTTTAAAACAAACCTGATATGCATCCTCGTAATGGTTCTACTAGCGTCACTCTTATGCAATTCGCGCCAAATCTGAATAGGCATCATCTTTCAGATGTAGAAACACGTCTACCAAGTTTCGTTTATGTCACACAACTCCTTTTCGATGTTGCGATTTTTTCCCCATCAGTGTAGTTTTATGGGGCCGTTCTACTTTAGGTTATTCCGGAAGAGTACTTCTCCATAAGACTTGGTTGTTACTACGAGGGTGAGTCAAATGAAAACCTTAAATATTTTTTTAAATATTATTTATAGTGCAGAAGTGGTACAAAGCTGTATCACGTTTCAACATAATCTCCCCCACGCTCAATGCAAGTCCTCCAGCGCTTACGAAGTGCATAAATTTCTTCAGAAAAAAATTCTGTTGCTAGTTCGCGCAACCACTCATACACCGCGTGGCGTAGCTCTTCATCAGAACGGAACTTCTTTCCTCCCATTGCGTCTTTGAGAGGTCCAAACATATAGAAATCACTTGGGGCAAGGTCTGATGAGTATGGTGGATGAGGAATACGCTCAAAATGCAGGTCTGTGATTGTTGCAACTGTTGTACGGACAGTGTGGGGCCTTGTATTGTCATGTTGCAAAAGGACAACTGCCGACAGCAATCCACGTCGCTTTGGTTTGATTGCAGGCCGCAGATGATTTTTCAGGAGATCTGTGTATAATGCACTAATGATAGTGGTTCCTTTAGGCATGTAATGCTCCAAAATGACGCATTTTTCGTCCCAAAAGAGAGTCAGCATAACCTTTCCTACTGATGGTTCTCTTCGAAACTTCTTTGGTTTTGGTGATGAGGAATGGCGCCATTCCTTGCTCGCTCTCTTCGTTTCCGGTTGGTGGAAGTGAACCCAGGTTTCGTCCCCAGTAACGATTCTTGCAAGGAATCCATCACCTTCTCGTTCAAAGCGCCAAAGAAGTTCTTCACAAGCATCAACACGTCGTTCTCTCATTTCAGGAGTCAGCTGCCGTGGCACCCATCTTGCAGACACTTTGTGAAACTGTAGCACATCATCCACAATGAGGTGTGCTGACCCATGACTAATCTGTAAACATGCTGCAATGTCATTCAATGTCACTCGGCGGTTTTCCTTCACTATGGCTTCAACTGTTGCAATGTTCTGTGGAGTCACAACTCATTGTGCCTGACCTGGACGAGGAGCATCTTCCACTGAAGTCACACCATTTGCCGAGCGAGGTGGCGCAGTGGTTAGACACTGGACTCGCATTCGGAAGGACGACGGTTCAATCCCGCGTCCGGCCATCCTGATTTAGGTTTTCCGTGATTTCCCTAAATCACTCCAGGCAAATGCCGGGATGGTTCCTCTGAAAGGGCACGGCCGACTTCCTTCCCCATCCATCCCTAATCCGATGAGACCGATGACCACGCTGTCTGGTCTCCTTCCCCAAACCAACCAACCATCACACCATTTGCGAACTTCCTACTCCATTCGTAGACTTGATGCTGTGACAAACATGCCACACCGTACTGAACCTTCTTTCGTCGATGAATTTCTATAGGTTTCACACCTTCACTAAGCAAAAACCGAATAACAGAACGCTATTCTTCCCTGGCGCAAGCCGCAAGTGGGATGACCATCTTTATACTGATACTGCGACGGTATGTGTGCATCTGCACTATGCTGCCACCTACAGGCCATTCTGCACGCTGTTTGTACCACGCTTACCAACTTACAGGATAACGGCGCGAAATTTCGATTTGTTATTACAAATTTAAGGTTTTCATTTGACTCACCTCGTATATTCAGTGACTCTTTGTCAGTAGTGTAAGCGGACAGTATCGAATCCTTCCCTCTGTTTATGCTTAATACTCGTATGTTACGTCTCTTTGCCGACTATCAATCGTCCGCAGCTCGTGGTCGTGCGGTAGCGTTCTAGCTTCCCACGCCCGGGTTCCCGGGTTCGATTCCCGGCGGGTTCGGGGATTTTCCCTGCCTCGTGATGACTGGGTGTTTTGTGATGTCCTTAGGTTAGTTAGGTTTAAGTAGTTCTAAGATCTAGGGGACTGATGACCATAGATGTTGAGTCCCATAGTGCTCAGAGCCATTTGAACCAACTATCAATCACTTTACCAATCAAAGATTCTCTCCAAGTCTTCCTGTATTTTGCTGGTCATTTTCGTCTGCGAACAGTCTCATGTCAGATTAGCCATACCAACCGGGATGATAGTAATTGAAAATTACGTTTCACAACAATTTTTTTCTAGTTTTAGTGACGGAATGATTACTGCAGTATGACAAACTGAGGGCGGTTATGAATTATAAAATTCCGAAACCACATTCCTATATCGAAATGCTTGGACATCAATAAGTAGATACTGGAGAGGGAACTAATATCACTGTGATTATGTTTTAAAAATAATAACAAACATCATAACATATGGGTGTTTGTAAATTTTTCTATGGGCTGCACCTGTATCGATAGAATGCTGCTGCCTTCATCAACGTAATATTTCGATTCAAACAGTGCATATGAACACTTCGCCCACACAATTAGTCACGTAACGACTCTTCAAGAATTTTCTCAGATGTCCTGGGCGCATGCAGTATTGGACTTCAGGTTTCCTTACTGGGTTATGCAGTAACTTATTACGTCACAGAAAGCCTTGCAAGAACCCGGAAGAAATCTGAGAATGCATCTAAAAACAAGTTATCAGAATCAGATGGGTTACAGTAAAGACAGTTAATTTATCTTTAACTGGAACTGGAACTGCAAACAGAAACATATTTCCATGACAATAGAGGCATTATGAGTCCTCAACCGAAATCGTTATTCTTGTCATACCTCCGGCGTAAGTGATGCAGGATGATTTTAGGAATACAACGCGTCTGTCAGTTCACAAACCACTAAAATATTTCGGGAGTTCATCCAAAATAAAGGAAAAAGTGAACAGAACATTCTTTTTACTCAGAATGGAGCCATGCATAGGAAGACAGAAGAAAATGAGATCTGTAAACAGAAAGTGTTGCCTACCTCATGCAGTGCTTTTTCTCATTGCACACCGAAGTTCTACAAAACTGCTGGAGACATGCAGAAGCATATCACGAGACTCCCTCACCTTACTTTGCCGTGTTTCTTGCTGTAACCATCCAGTAGCTTCCGCCATTGTTGCACGAGTTCCAAGTTCTCAGGTTCATCTTCGGTGTGCTTGTGAGACAGTGTTGAGTATGGTATCTCGTCGTCCTCATCATCTTCGTCGTCGTCGTCATCGTCGTCATCGTCATCGTCATCATCATCGTCGTCGTCGTCGTCATCGTCGTCCTCATCGTCATCACGTGTCTTCGAAACTTTTCTACGACCCTTACTTGGCTTCCTGCCTTTCTTTTTAGATTTCACATTATCCTCATCATCGTCGTCGTCGTCGTCGTCGTCATCATCGTCGTCGTCATCATCGTCGTCGTCATCATCGTCATCGTCATCGTCATCGTCATCGTCATCATCATCGTCGTCGTCGTCGTCATCATCATCATCATCATCATCATCGTCATCATCCCTATTATTCTTTGGAGTTTTTCTGCTAACTTTCCTTCTGCTCTTGAC